>NC_064850.1:34897295-36097295 GCF_024139225.1 Suncus etruscus | reverse complement strand
GCTATCTATCCGGCCCCTAGGAATCATTCTTAACAGGCTTCAGGGAACCGTATGGGATGCCGGGGATCGAATCTAGGGTTGTTATATGCAAGGCAAGCGCCCTCCCAGCTGTACTATTGCAAAGCAACCTATCAACTTTCTTTCTTTCTTTTTTTTTTTTTTTCCCCAATCAACTTTCTGACCTAAGTAAATGGTTAGGGAAACCTAACTTTTTTCTCCGCTTTCCTGTTGGTATCTTGTGTCGTTGCTAATTCTGGCCCCACATTGTAGTCTTCCAGCTGGAAATGTGTGTTGATGCTTCACTATTCAGTCCATCCTATATATTTTTTTAAATTTTTGTTTTGATCATATTGGCTTACATATCTTTCACAGTAGTATTTTAGGTACATATCAATATTGAATCAGGGGAATACCCATCACCAAATTTGTCCTCCCCATCCCCGTTCCCTTCCTGCAACCATATCCCCCACCATCACCCCCCGGGCTGCTAGAGTAGGTGGTCCCCTCTGTCTAGCTTACTATTAGTGATCATATATCTGTTTGGTCCTGGTACTCTCCCTCGTTTCCCCCTCTATTTGACAGGTGGAGCTCGATAATTCGAGTTATGTGGTTTTGTTTGAAGGAAAGAAAAGCAACAGTCCATCCTATATTTTGACAGTAGAACAGGAAGATGCTCTAGCAGCCTTTCATAGATTTTGGAGTTCTCCTTTAGTTTTCCTCATGAACGGTGGCTCCGAGTTACAGGGTAATCGACGGTGCATTTAATTGCTATTTTTATTTCTTGACCTTTCCTTAAGCCAGTGATTTTAGATTTAATAACTTCTTTTTAGTTTCAGTCTTGTTCTCTCTCAAGAGCATAATTGGCTTAGTCTCATGGATGAAAGCAATTCTTATGGAAATTTCATTTCATTTAAATAAATGATTATTCTGTTTTTTCTTTTTGATTTGGTGTGTGTGTGTGTGTGTGGGGGGGGTCACATCCAGCATTGCCCAGGGCTAACTCCTGAACTTAGTGCACACGGATCTCTTCTGGTTCAGGGGACCATCTGGAGATGTTGAAGATAGAACCTGGGTAAGCTTTGTACTAGGCAATTGTGCTACCTGCTGTATCTCTCCAGTCTCTAGCCATCCCCATTTTGGGGGGGTTTGGGGCCCCACCTGACGGTGCTCAAGGGCTACTCCTGGCTCTGTGCTAAGAAATCACTCCTAGCAGGCTCGGGGACCATATGGGATTCTAGGAATCAAACTCAGGTCCTGAGTCAGCTAAACATCCTACTGCTGTGCTATCTTTCAGGCTCCCCCCCTCTTTTTTTTTTAATATCCTGATTTAGGTGGCTTAAAGTTAAAGATAGTGCAGCAGGTGAGGTGCAAGCCTTACATGGAATTCTTGGTGTTTTTTGGTTGAAATGTAGAAAGTTAATTTGCTACAAATTCTGTCTTTATCTTTAGAATTTCCATGGGTGCTCTTTTGGGGGAACTCAGAACCAATGTAATTGGTGGGAGTAGCCTTTTTAAGGCGGTGCACTGTGTATGGAGGATTGGAGATACAGAACTTTGAGGGCCATCCAAGCATAGAAGTGCTGTGTAATTTGGGAAATGGCCAGTTTCTCCCCTATCCTAATATGGGGAAGTAGTTGGATATTCATTTGATCATAAGCCAGAAAATACATTGTGCCCCCCAATCTAGATGAAAATGGAATTTACTTTGTTTTCTCACCAAACAGCCTCATGATTTCTCAGTCTTTATGTTTTTGTCATTGAGCCAATCTTCTAAACTAGAGTTTTTGTCAACTTAATTTTGCCTTCTTTCTATTTTCCTTTTTTTTTTTTTGGTCACACCTAGTAGTGCTCAGGGGTTACTCCTGGCTCTATGCTCAGAAATCACTCCTGGCAGGCTCAAGGGACCAAATGAGATGCCGGGATTCAAATTACTGACCTTCTGCATGCCTACCTCCATGCTATCTCTCCAGCTCCTTTCCATTTTCTACTCAAGAGTTGCTCACCAAATGTTTCTTAGATTTGCCAGAATGATTCTTACATTTGTTCTTTACTTTATTACTCTTAAAATTTAAAGGCCTGCTTTCTCTTCTGCATTATTTCTCTTTCAAACTAATTTCTCCCACTCAGTCTTTTCTGTAGTGTATCCAGTTTTCTAAGCTCAAATTTGATGGAAAAGTCTTGACTTATTGGGGAGAAAGCTCAAAATTCTGCTGTGCATGCCTGGCCTGGGCCCCAGGTTCAACCCCTGGCACCATATGCCTTCTTTTTTTCCATCTTTTTTCTTACCTCCTTGGATACTGGGGTTTGAAACGAGGGTCCTTTATAAGGCACATGCTGTAGCACCTAGCCATATTCTTGTTCTGTATATATTATATATGTGATTTTATATCTGGTGGTGCTAGGAATGGAGCCTAAGGCCTTACTTACTAAGTCTTTACCATTGAGTATTTTTCCTGTCCACTTATATTTTTTGTTTTGTTTTTGGGCCAAACCCAGTGGTGCTCAGGGATTACTCCTGGCTTAGCACTCAGAAATCACTTCTGGCAGGCTCAGGGGACCATATGGGATGCTGAGGATCCAGCCTGGGTTTGTCCTGGGTTGGCTTCGTGCAAGGCAAATACCATACCGCTGTGCTATCTCTCTGGTCCCTTTTCTGTCCACTTGATATATAAAGAACTTCCAGGCCTAGCCCTCATTGCCCCTAGCACCATGGGGAGCTCCCCCAAAACAAATGGATCGGAAAAAAGTATATCTCTGATGGGCTCTCCCTTGGATCTCTGTCTCCAAGGCTCCCTAGTACCTGCTATCCTCAACACCCCCTGTAATGCTGGGAGGCTACCTGAGAAGAAAGAGCAACCTTAAAAATCTTGATTGTTACTTATAGGATAAAATTGGTTTTGAATACTAGAACTCTGTCTGGGTTCCACCTGCTGTTTCTAGTCTGTCTTTTTCCTCCCTTTTCTCCCAGTTGCCATGTTTTTGCATAGTCACATGCATGCTTCAGCCAAAAGTTCTGCTCCTTGGAACTTAGTGAAGTACCTACTTGACTTGGAGCCCCTGTGTGGAAAGCCTCCTTTTCTACTTCTTTCATCCTTCTTTGCCAAGAAAACTGATTTTCCTGTACAGCCCTGCTCAGATTCCAGGTACTTAGTAAAACCATTCTCACTCCTTGGCAGGATGAGTTGACTGAAGATGGTAGGTGTTCTAAGAGAACTTTGTGACTTGCTCTCTCACAACATATACCGGATTGAGTTATTTATTTTCTTGATTTCTAAAATAGAGACTTTATTCTTAGAGCACTACAGGGCAGTGCTCAGTAAGTCATGATTATTCAGTAAAAAAATGGAGTTAATGAGCTCTGGAGTGGTAAGCAGATAGGGCTTTGTGGGGGCCAACTTGGTTTTAATCCCAGTACCCCATGTTGTCCCTAGACTCAACCAGGAATGATCCCTAAGTGCACACTGGAAACATAGCGCAGAGGTAGAGCACATTCTGAGTATGTGTAAGGCCCCAAGTTAATTATATGGCGCTGCGTTGCCCTCTAAGACATATTGGGTGGAGTCCTGGTGGCCCCCAACAAAACTGATTATAAGCATAGAATTCTTTAGCCTCTGTTGGTGGTCTGAGTAATTTTTTTTTTTTTTTTTTGGTTTTTGGGCTACACCCGGCGGTGCTCAGGCGTTACTCCTGGCTGTCTGCTCAGAAATCGCTCCTGGCAGGCTCGGGGGACCATGTGGGACACCGGGATTCGAACCAACCACCTTTGGTCCTGGATCGGCTGCTTGCAAGACAAACGCCGCTGTGTTATCTCTCCGGGCCCTGGGCTGAGTAATTGAGCAGTGGCCCCTGTTAAAAGAGAATTTTACAAGTTCTTGTTTGTTTGTTTGTTTTTGGGTCACACCCAGGGGTTACTCCTGGCTCTGTGCTCAGAAATTGCTCCTGGCCGGCATGGGGGACCATATGGGATGCCAAGATTTGAATCACCGTTTATCCTGGGTCGGCTGTGTGCAAGGCAAATGCCCTACTGCTGTGCTTTCTGGCTCCTACAAAGTTCTATTTTGGGATTTGTTTTTGGGCCATGCATAATGGTGCTCAAAAACTTAATTCCTGACTCTATACTCAGGGATCACTCCTGACTGGGCTGTGAGGGGAGATTATGGGTCTCTGTGCCAGGGATCAAAGCTGGATTCACAGCATGCAAGGTAGTTGTTCTACCTTCTGTACTCTCTCACACCATATTTTTACTTTATATTATAATGTGACTTGCTAAGCAATTGATTTTTGTTTTGTTTTTTGTTTGGGGCCATATCTTCTTAGGGCTTACTCCTGACTCTGCTCAGGAGTTAATCCTAGTGTTCTGAATATCAAAACAAGGGGATCAAACCAAGCTCAGCCTACTTGCAAGGCAAGCACCTTAACCCTTGCACTATCTCTGGGCCATTGTTTTTTTTTAAGGGTGTAGCATATTTAGATGTTTTTAGGGACCACTTGAGACTTTGCTCCGGGACCTTTGTGGTACTGAGAATTGAACTCAGACCTCTGTATGCAGTACATTTCTGTAGCCCATTGAGTTATATGCCTCTGATCCCTAAACATCATTTACAATAGTGTCACGATGCGGTTCACCAAAAGTGACTGCTCTGACAGTGCTTAACAGGGCAACATTTTTTTTTTGTTTTGTTTTGTTTTTGGGTCACACCCAGCAGCGCTCAGGGGTTACTCCTGGCTCTATGCTCAGAAATGGCTCCTGGCAGGCTCAGGGGACCATATGGGATGCTGGGATTCTGCATGAAAGGCAAACGTCCTATCTCCATGCTATCTCTCCGGCCCTAACATTTCTAAATTAATAGTGTTAGGACAATGTGTTCAATTTAGGAAGTTGTTATTCTATTGGCAGTACTATAGAACTATAACGTCAACAGTATCAGAAAGGTGTTATTCTATCAGCATTGTGTACTGATTTACTCAAGGTTATTAGGTGTGTGTATGTGTGTCAACAGGATCAGAAAGGTGTTACTCTATCAAGACTACTGATTTACTCAAGGTTAATATGGTGTGTGTGTGTGTGTGTGTGTGTGTGTTCTTCTGTTTGCAATCCAGCCCAAACACATGTAAAGCAAGTGCTTTAATGTTGAGCTTTATCATAACCCAGGTATTTGGGTTTTTAATTCACATAGACATGAAGTCAATTTGCAAATCATGCATTATGAATTGTGGGATCTTTTGGAAAATTAATAAAAATATCTCTAAAGTTGAGTTTCTTTCTGCTGTCTTCATGAGATGGAGAGTAAAATGAAATCATGAGGGGCTGGAACCATAGTACATAGTAGGGTGTTTGCTTTCCACATGGCCAACCCAGGTTCTATCCCCAACACAGTTGGTTCCCAGACCCACCAGGAGTAAGGACTGAGCATTGCCAGGTATGGCCACAAAACTAAATAAACAAATCAAACAAGAAAACACAAATGTATCAGCAACAGTATTGTGAACCACAACACTTGAAAGGGATTGGAAGTAAGAAAGGGGGTAAAGTGCCTGCCTGAGAGGCAGGCTGGAAGTGAGTGGGATGGGGTGGGAAGGAATTTTGGGACTTTGGTGGAGATAAATGGACACTGTAGAAAGGATGGATGTTGAAATATTGTATACCTGGAGCTCAATAATGAATAATCTTGTGATTTTGTAATTCATGGTGATTCCATTTTTAAAATGTAAAAACAGCAAAAATGAAATCTTGAGTATAAAATGCTCAGAGCCATGCCTGGAAATAGTAAGAATGATTAGCAGTGGCTCTATTTATTTCCCCTCAAAGAGGATTTTTTGTTATTTGCATCACATCTCCCTTTTGTTCTTAAAGTAGCCAGTATTGGGAGGGTGGATATGGGAAAACAGGTCTGCGTGGAAGGAGTCCCTCTTGGAAACAATTGCTGCTTCTGCCAGTTACCTTTCTAAACAGATTACCTTGTAATTTGTTCTCTTCTAAGTAGCAATTAGAGTGTGGTGTCAGAGTCTCAAGCAAGATGGATAAACCACGATAGAAGCAATCCTACCTGCTAATTTTCTAAACAAGAAGAGTAGGTCTCTCACTGGTTTTTTTTTTTTTTTATTGAATGTCACTTGTATTTTCTTTTGATTTATTTAAATTCAAGGGAATTTTTTAAGGGAATTGTTTTTATAGCATGAAATTATTATAATGAAAATATAAGGGCTGGAGTGGTGGCGCAAGTGGTAAGGCGTCTGTCTGTCTTGCCCGAGCTAGCCTAGGCTGGACCGTGGTTCGATCCCCTCAGTATCCTATATGGTACCCTAAGCCAGGAGTGATTTCTAGTGCATAGCCAGGAGTAACCCCTGAGTGTCACCAGGTGTGGCTCAACACCCCCACCCCCCCAAATCAGTATGGGAAAAAAACTGTAGCTAAAATTTTTTTCTTGGGCCACATTCATGGGACCATTTTGTTATTGTTGGTCCTCCTTTTTATTACAAGTGTACAGAACTGGACCAACTTCATTTCCCTTCTTTTTTTTGGGGTGTGTGTGTGCATATTTGGCTGTGCTCAGGAGCCATTTCTAGCTCTTCACTCAGAATTCGCTCCTGGCAGGCTCCAGGGATCATATGGGATACAGGGAATTGAACTTGGGTTGATCCCAGGTCGGCCAGGGGCAAGGCAAACACCCTTCCGCTGTGCTACCTCTCTGGCCCCTATTTCCCTTTTTAATAGTGTTCATGTTACTTGAAGGAAGTATTCTTAGTGCATTTTTATTTATAGGTCATTAATTATTTGGTAGTACTGGAATAGAGTTGTTAGAAATAATCCAGCATTTCTTCCCAATTTGCATAGGTTTTATCTAAATTTACACTGAGAGATCTAAACTGAATTTTCCCAAATGTTAACAAGCACTTCACAAAGGCTAATTTACAAGACCTAAGCTATAGAAAATTGTGTGCACATTTATGGTAATAGAAAGTTAGGAAAATCAAGTGACATTTCTTTCATATGAGAAACTATTCTAAAAAGAAGTCAAAAAAAAAAAAAAGAGAGAGAGAAACTATTCTGTTTAAAGTTCTGGACAATGTATTTTCCTTATGATCACGAAGGTGGTTTTCCCAGGGTGAGGCTTATCCATTGCACTCTGGATGTGCTGACCCCTGTGATTTCCCCAAATGTGGGAAACTCGACTGCATAATTTGTGGTAGTGGTGGACTGCGTTCGTGCTCTCCCCTGGAAAAAAAAAAAAGCCTTTTTAGGGCCGGAGAGATAGCATAGAGGTAGGGCATTTGCCTTGCATGCAGAAGGACGGTGGTTCGAATCCCAGCATCCCATATGGTCCCCCGAGCCTGCCAGGAGCGATTTCTGAGCATAGAGCCAAGAGTAATCTCTGAGCACTGCCGGGTGTGACCCAGAAACCGAAAAAGAAAAAAAAAACCTTTTTAATTAATTCATGTAGGATTGATCAAATATTCAATATATGCTGTTTCTTTCATAGCAGAATTATCTGGTTCTCAGAGAAAGGACATTGAAGCCATCTTAAGATCAGAGGTAAGGAAAATTAAAACCAACTTTTGATCTCACTTGCTTTCTTGGGACCATGTAATCTCTTAATCTTTCTCCCTCCTTCCCTTTCTCTTTCCCTCCCTCCCTTTCTTTACCCTCCTCTTCTTCCCTTCCTCTATTTTTCCTTCCTCTCTCTCTTATTTTTTCCTACACCCTGAGGTGCTTACTCCTAGCTCTGCTTTCCAGGTTCATAGTTCAGTCCTGGAGGTATTCAGGCACCCATCTGGAGTTCTGAACATTGAACCTGGATCAGATGCATGCAAGGCAACCTTTCTGTTTGTCTACTGTACAGTTGCTCTTTTTTTTTTTTTTTTTTGTGGTTTTTGGGCCACACCTGACAGCACTCGGGTTATTTATGGCTCTCCATTCAGAAATTGCTTCTGGCAGGCTCAGGGTGCCATATGGGATGTCAGGAACCGAACCTGGGTCTATCCTGGGTGTTTCATGCAAGGCAAACGCCCTACCACTGTGTTATCACTCCAGCTCCTCATATCTTTCTAAAAGTCAGTTTCTTTTCTGGGGGGTGTTGGGCCACCCCCGGTGATGATCAGGGGTTACTCTTGGCTATGTGCTTAGAAATCGCTCCTGGCTTGGAGGACCATATGAGATGCCAGGGATGGAACCAAGATCCATCCTGGATTAGCTGCGTGCTAGGCAAACGCCCTACTGCTGTGATATCACTCTGAGCCCCAAAGTCAGTTTCTTTTAATAAAAACTATCTTGCTTCAGGAAGAAAAAAATCTTTTGAACTTAGTCAACCTCAGGTGAAGGTGGCAGTTTGGTGGCATTTAAAAATCAACTAGAGTAGGTGCTTTATTGACAGAAGAACTTCACATCTTTTTTCTTTATAAAGGTAAGATAGGAAATTGTTTTAGTAATTAAATAAATCCAAGGAGAAAATTGGCAGATATATGTATGTATGTGTATATACTTATATATAACTAAAGGTTATTGAGTAGGTACTTTTGCCAGTGTGGATCTGAATGGAAAAGTTAAGGGAAGCAGTTGGCTTAATACATAAAAGCTTTGTATTGAGCTTGAGAAGGGACATGAACATTTTCTGTCCCCCTGTTGATCTAATCTCTTCCACATTATTAGACTCCAATAATGTAGTTCTAGTATTTATAAAAACTTATTTTTATTTATGCTACATCCCCAAATGAAAGTCAGCTCTTTGATGCTATTTTTTTAGTTACTCTCTTTTATGGGGCTTGGGTCACGCCCCACCGTGCTCAGGGATCACTTCTGGAGTTGTTCTGGGGACCATATCTGTGCTGGGGTTTTGAAATTAGGTTTACTATATGAGGCCAGCACTTTAACCCTCTGTAATATTTTTCTGTGGCTTCTTTTAAGGTTTCTTGACTAGACATCATTGATAGGAACTTTAAAACCCAAACCTAACCCTTTATATGGCTATGCAATGAAAAAAATTGAAAATATTCTTTAGTTTTAAACACCATTATTATTGAGACACTGTTAATTATACTTTTCATACATACATCATTCCAGCACCACACTCAGAGTCTCTTTATCTAAAGATTTGTCAGAGGGCCTAGAACGTAGCTCAGTTCTTGTTTTTCATTGGTGAAGCCATTGGTTTCTTCCCTGGCACTACCCCCAAGATTTATTTCAAATTCAGATATTTGCTTTTAATATTGTTTGATCATAGGCATGAGACACTGGCCTGTTATTTTGCATATTTTTAATTGTTTAGTCTCAGTCAAATATTTTCCACTGTCAGTTTTCTTTACCAAAAATTAAACTTGGGACCAGAATAACAGTACAGCAGGTAGGGCACTTGCCTTACACGTAGCCAACCAGGTTTGAACCCTGATATCCCATATGGTCCCTCTAGTCTGTCAGGAGTGATTTTTGAGCAGAGAATGAGGGTATGGCCCTACAACAGAAACAAATATAAAGGAATGAAACTCTGGGCTTGAGGGATTATTCAGTAAACTTGAAGGCATATTGTATTTTTCTTTCATTTTTTGAGGGGGGAGTCATGAAGGAACCTGTAGTTCAATTTCTGGTACCACACCGAGCACTGCCAGAGGGACTCCTTGATACTGAACTGGAAGTACCCACTGAGAACCACAGATTAAAAACTTCATTGAATTTTCAACTCTGTTTATTAAAGCCCCCACAAAATGGTGCTAAAATGTTTCCAAATAGATTTTTCCCTTTTAAATGATGATGTAGTATTTTATTATATTTTTGGTTTTTGGGCCACACCCTTTTTGGGCAGCACTCAGAGATTACTCCTGACTCTGAGCTCAGAAATTGCTCCTGGCTGGCTTGGGGGTGCCATATGGGATGCCAGGGATCAAACCCGGGTTTGTCCTGGATTGGCCTTGTGCAAAGGCAAACACTCTATTGCTGTGTTATTGCTCCAGCCCCCAGGATTCTTTTGTCAGTTTAATCAGATAGCTTGTTATTTTAATATTCAAGATTTCTAGATAAAGCTATTTGTCTTTTTACTTTTATTCTTTTGCTTTTTTGGGACATTCGGGTGTTACTCCTGGCTTTGCACTCAGGAATCACTCCTGGTGGTACTTAGAGGACCATAGAGGACGCTGGGAATTGAACCTGGGTTGGCTGCATGCAAAGCAAATGCCCTACCTGCTATCCTATAACTTTGGCGGCTCCATTACCCTTCTCCTCCATTTGATGCTCCTTGTTAAAGGAAATGGGAACCCTAGACTTTGGACAAGATTCCTCTCACTGAGAAAATTATTTTTTTTCTCTAAAAATTTTACAAAAAAGGGAGCTTTAGCATAAATATGAGTCCTGGTGTGGGCCGTGGTGGCCATAACTTAACATTCTTCAACTGCACAGACATGGCACAGGTGGGGGTGAGGGGCAGCTCTGCCCTGCCAAGCTAGAGGCACACAGCAGGGCGGAATGAGGGGCATGTGGGATCAGGGACTCTGATGTGTGGATGAGAGAGTCAGAGTACTTGCCTTGGTGAGGGCTGCTCCCTGGGTCCGGGCCAGTCTTGGTGACCCTCTGCACCTCTAGAGAAAATCTGTCTTGTCACTCATCAGGGCAGACAATCAATTAGGTATTGGCTAAATTGAAAGTGTTCAAGTTGTAGTTTGTAATTAAGCTGGCATTTCTGTTTTGTTGTTGGTTTGGGCACCGGGAGGGCACCTACCGAAAACTCAGGAGCATTTCATCAGAAATTCTCTGCTGGGGCTGGAGAGATAACATGGAGGTAAGGTGCTTGCCTTTCATGCAGAAGGATGGTAGTTTGAATCCCGGCATCCCATATGGTCCCCCATGCCTGCCAGGAGCGATTTCTGAGAGTAAAGCCAAGAGTAACCTCTGAGCGCTGCCGGGTGTGACCCAAAAACCAAAAAAATTCTCTGCTGGCCTGGAAGCCCTGCCATGTCAAGAATCCCCTCCTCCCCCCCAATGGTTTGTTTGGGTCTCCAGGGCCAATTCTGAAGAGCATGGTTCCCTGAGACCCGTGGTCTGCATCTAGTTTTGTTTGAGGGACTATGTGGTACTAGAGATCAAATGTGGGCCACTGCCTTCAAAGTATATTTTCTCATTCATTCAGCTATCTCTGGCCCAGCCTTAACCTTAACTACTGCTGTCTTTTTTTGGAGCTGGCTGGGGAGTTTCCAAAGTCAGCATTTCCCAACTGAGAGCCACCTGGCCCTCTGTATCCCCTGGCTCTTCCAAGCAGGCTAGAGGTGAAAAGCATGAAAATTGGGTGTGTACGTGACGTTGCTCTGTGGCATGAGTCTTAGCGGGCAACCAGAGCTGGGAAAGCTCAGGAAGAAAACTGCATGAAAAGGCTCCTTGGTCAGAAAATGACCAAGAAACGCCATCCAAATGGTGCTCATGATTCCCAGGGATTCCTCCCTGTGATTCTTAGCCAACTCCCTGCAGCTATTTTCAGTCCAGAGACCCAAAACATGGACCAGTTTAGGGCCTTCAGTGCTATACATTCACTTTCCTGTTACTTAGTGCTTAAGATTCCAGGACCACTTGGTACTTGGGATAGCTCTTCACCCTTTATCTACAACTGTCCTGACTCCACCCTTACGTCTATTGATATGAAAATACCTAGAGAGAAATGAAAAGACTGGGCTTTGACTCTGCTTCTATAGCTTTTCCTGGGAACAGTTCCCAGAAACTCATGGAAATAAACCATCAGAAAAGAAGGTTGTGTGACCATTTGATTTTGTTGTTGTTGTTGCTGTTGTTGTTGGGTCATACATGGCAGCGCTGAGGGGTTTCTCCTGGCTGTGCTCAGGAATAGCTCCTGGTGGACTTTGGAGACCATAATAAATGCTGGGGATTAAATCTGGGTTAGCCATATGCAAGGCAGATGCCCTACCTACTTAAGCTATGATTCTGGCCCGTTTGTCACATTTGAATGAACTCTTCAAACTGAGCAAGGACTGAGTGAGTTTCTGCAGCTTTGGACCAAGGTCTAGCTTTTGTGGATGTTACTGTTTTTTCCCTTTCAGGGAATTCATTTATTTTTCTCTGGAAAATCATATTTTCTCCTTGGATCATAATTTTTACATTTGTTGACTAAGCAATTCTTTAAGTTGGGATGGATAGCCCAGTGGATAAGTTTCTTTTGGATTTAATCCCCAGCACCACATATGGTCCAGAGAACTGCTGGAGTGAACTTGAGATCATGAGTGAAGAGTAACTAATGAGTTACCAGGAGTAAGCCCTGATTTTACTAGGTGTGGTGTTCCCTGTCTCTCCAAAAACTTCATAGATTCTCAGAAGAAAACAGAGGCATCCTCCAAGTGAAAAAAGTCTTCCCCTTTGAGTGGAAAATTGCTTTCTACCAGCAGTGTCATCTTAGTGATCATTGTCCAACTGAGCTTGTGATATATTATTTTAAGTTCGTAAACTATCTGCTAATTTGTAATTTATTTTTTCTATGAAGTTTTAGTATTGATTTCTCTTACTCTGTTAAGGTCCTCATTTTTCAAATCTCAGGAAACTGATAATGTAATATTTTGGGTACATCAAACCCAAGTATTTTTTCCATATTTTCTAGGATTTTTAAGTAAATATCTTTAACGTTTAGATTCATTATGTTATATTTTTGTGTTTCTAGTTGTAGTTCTCAATTATGATGAATTTTAGACATGGTTTTAAATAAATATTTGTTTTCTCAGAGAAAAAGACAGACAAGGAGTCTGACTGGCTTTCTATATATATTTAAATGATTAAAGTCCTTTACAGGGCTGGAATGATAGCGCAAGCGGTAAGGCATCTGCCTTGTGTGTGCTAGCCTAAGACAGAACGTGGTTTGATCCCCCGGTGTCCCATGTGGTCCTCGAAACCAGGAGTGATTTCTGAGAGCATAGTCAGGAGTAACCCTTGAGCGTCACTGGGTGTGACCAAAAAACAAATAAAAAAAATTTTGAGGGGCCGGGCGGTGGCGCTGGAGCTAAGGTGCCTGCCTTGCCTGCGCACGGACCGCGGTTCGATCCCCCGGCGTCCCATATGGTCCCCCAAGAAGCCAGGAGCAACTTCTGAGCGCATAGCCAGGAGTAACCCCTGAGCGTCACAGGATGTGGCCCAAAAACCAAAAAAAAAAAAAAAAAAAAAAAAAAAAAATTTTGATTAAAGTCCTTTAAGATCAAATTCAAGAAAATAGCAAAAAAAAATTTTTTTTTGTTGGGGGGGGGGGGCTTACACCCAGCAGCACTCGGGTTACTCCTCGCTCTTCGCTCAGAAATCGCTCCTGGCAGGCTCCGGAGACCATATGGGATGCCAGGATTTGAACCACTGTCCTTCTGCATGCAAGGCAAATGTGCTACTTCTGTGCTATCTCTCATGCTATCTCTCCGGCCCCCATTAAAAAAAATAGCAAAAAATTATTAGACAAAGCAAAACATGGCTGTGTGTGTATATTTGTATTTGTGTGTTTGCTATATCTGATGTTGCACAGGGATTATTCCTGGTTCTGAACATAGGAATCAGTCTTGGGGGTACTTGGAGGGACCATATAGGGTGCTAGAATCGAACCCATAATAGCCACATATAAAGCAAGCACACTGGGGCCGGGCGGTGGCGCTAGAGGTAAGGTGTCTGCCTTGCCAGCGCTAGCCTAGGACGGATCTCGGTTCGATCCCCCTGTGTCCCATATGGTCCCCCAAGCCAGGAGCGACTTCTGAGCGCATAGCCAGGAGTAACCCCTGAGCGTCACCGGGTGTGGCCCAAAAACCAAAAACCAAAAACAAAAACAACAAAGCAAGTACACTATTCACTGTACTTTCTTTCCAGTCCTTGGACTTTATTTAAAGTATATTTTATTTTATGGATCTAGATTCAATCTGACACCTTTAAAAAAAGATTTTTTTTTGTTTTGTTTTTGGACCACACCCGGTGACACTCAGGGGTTATTCCTGGCTATGTGCTCAGAAATTGCTCATGGCTCGGGGGACCATATGAGATGCCAGGGGTCGAACTGTGGTCTTTCCTGGGTCAGCTGCATGCAAGCCAAATGCCCTACCATTTGCACCACTGCTCTGGCCTCCCCAAAAAAGATTTCTTTTTAAAAAAATTATGATACCGTGGTTTACCAGGTTGTTCAGAAAACGGTTGTTTCAGACATTCAATGTCCAAATACCAATCCCACCACCAATGTGCCCTTTCCTCCACTAGTGTCCTCAGTTTCCCACTCACTAACCCTACCTAGCCTCCTTGCAGGCACACACAATTTTATTTTTTATTGTTTTGTTATGACACAAACCAAATAGAATGATCAAAACTTAGGTCAGTAAGGGTCAGTTTGAAATAATGGTTATATCTCTGTGGTGTTACTAAAGATGTATTGGTTGGTCCCAGTTGAGTCTTATGTGTTACTATTTGGGCTCACGGAACTTGGTGGTCTTCTATGTAACTTTCCCATCAGTTTTGCTGTGATTGTACTGGGCTGATACTATTAGGAAATTTTGAGTTTTTTGCATAGCCAGGTGGGGCTCTGTAGTGTAGGATTTATAAATCTGGAACAAATTTAGTGGCTCGGTAATTTGAAGGTTAGATTGTGGAGGGCCAGAGCAATATCACAGCAGGTAGGGCATTTGCCTTGTATGCAGCTGATCCAGGTTTCATCTCCAGTATTCCATATGGTTCTCCACGCCTGACAAGAGTGATTTCTGAGTGTACTTGTCAAGAGTAACCCTTGACCACCACTAGATGTGGCCCCCAAACCTAAACAACAACAACAAAAACCCAAAAGGTTAAATTGTGGAGCGGTGCTTTTCTGTCCGAGGGTTCCAGTTGTGACTGTGGGCTGCTGTGGTTTCAGGAAGAAAGAGGATCTTCCCCCACCCATTCTGAGAAGGACCCATAGTTTTCATCCTGGAACTGACTACTTGGGAAGAGTTGGTGCCATCATTTAATTTTTTTTTTTTTTTTTTGGAATTTAGGAGAGGAGCTGGGCTGCTTTTCTGCTGGAAAGATGACAGGTGTGGCAGGGTTGTTAGGTTTTCTGGGAGTGAGAGGGAGGTCTTAAATGGTCTCCATTTGGTGAACACCCCAGAGTTTTCAGCTCATCCTTGGGTCCCACCTGACTCCTATCATCTATTATCTATGTATCTTCCTATGTAAATTTAATTTAATTGAAACTATCTTGTTTCCTGATCCCAGAGTAGTATTACAACAGTACATTGCCTTCCACGCAGCAGACCTGGATTTGGTCCCTGACATACCATATGGTTTTCTGAGACAGAGTCTGGAGAAATCTCTGAGCATCATTGAGTGGGACCCAGAAAACAAAAACTAAAACAGAGCTAATTGATCATGTCACTCTATTTTTCTTGTTCTTGAAAACACCTTTTTCTTTGCTTCTAGAATGAGAGACTTAAAACCCTCTGTAGTGATCTAGAGGAGAAGCATGAAGCCTCAGAACTTCAGATAAAGCACCAATCTACAAGTTACCGAAATCAACTACAGCAGAAAGAGGTAAAGATTCTTGGAGTTACTGCTATTTATTTCATTACAGTTTCGTTAGAAAGTTTTGAATTTTATATGAAGCAGATTAGATCTTTAAAAATATTAAGGGTATTAAAATTAACTTTAAACTAGCATAGTTTGATAGCACTGTTTGATTTATAAGAATTCCGTAAGCTTTTCTGTTAAGTTCAGTATACTTGATTTTTTTTCCCAAGGAAGGAAAGTCTGTATGAAATATCATCAGGTAATAGCACAGCAAGTAAGGATTTGCCTTGCATGCGGTTGACCCAGTTTTTATTCCTGGCATTCCTATGGTCCCTTGCACACTGCCAGGAGTATTTTCTGAGCTCAGAACCAGGAGTAGCTCCCAAGCATTGCTGGGGGTGACCTGAAAAGAAAGGCTATTTTTAGGCATTGGTTGCTTATAATTCATTCATTATGTAAAACCAAATTCCTTATGTTCGCCTTATATTTTATATCTGTCATTGCTAACATCATTTTGTTGTGCAGAGAAGGATTATAGCTACTCATGTTAAATATGTTAAATTAGGGGCCGGAGCGGTAGTGCAAGGCGCGCTATCCTAGGAACAATCGCTGTTTGATCCCCTGGCCTCCCATATGCCAGGAACGATTTCTTTTTTTTTTTTTTTTGGTTTTTGGGCCACACCCAGCAGTGCTCAGGGGTTACTTCTGGCTGTCTGCTCAGAAATAGCTCCTGGCAGGCACGGGGGACCATATGGGACACCAGGATTCGAACCAACCACCTTTGGTCCTGGATCGGCTGCTTGCAAGGCAAACACTGCTGTGCTATCTCTCCGGGCCCCGCCAGGAACGATTTCTGAGCACATAACTAGGAGTAAACCCTGAGTGTTACCAGGTGTAGCCCAAAAACAAAACAACAAAAAAATATGTGAAATTAGAATTTACTTGATTTTCCTGTAAAAGCAATTATTTAGGTTTTTTATTGTTGTTTGTTTTTTTTTTTTGTAATGCCCAGGGGTTACTTCTGGCTCTGTGCTCAGAAATCTCTCCTGGCTTGGACCAGCAGGGGATTGAACTCATGTCCAGCCTGGATCAGCTGCATGCAAGGCAAACACTTTACCACTCTGCTATCACTCCAGCCCCAAATGCTCTACCTCTGAGCTATGCCCCCTCCCTTTTGATTTAGTTTATTATAGTTACCATTGGCTTATCTTTTTTCAGTGCTACTAATAATATGTATCTAAATTAACCAATGTTTTCATGAATTTTAAAATGTAGACTATGTCTGCTGAGGTGGGATTTGAGAATTCTGTTGAATTAAACTATTTCTTGGGTTTTTTTGTTTTTTTGTTTTTTTGTTTTGGCCACACCAGGTTACTTCTGGCTCTGCACTCAGAAATCACCCTAGCAAGCTTGGGGACCATATGGGATACCAGGAATTGAACCCAGATTTGTTGCGTGCAAGGCAAATGCCCTACTGCTGTGCTATTGCTTTGGCCCCCTAGTTCTTGTTTTAACCAGAATTTAACCAGAATCATCAATTTTGCTGATGATATTCATATCTATCATACCTTCATATAGTTTAAAATTTTTTTTTATTATTTATTTGTTACTTACTTATTTTTGGTTTTGGAGCCACACCAAGCGGCACTCAGTTGTTACTGATGGCTCTGCGCTTAGAAACCACTTACAGCCCTGGCGGCTCAGGGGACTATAGGGTATGCTAGGGATTAAACCCAAGTCAGCCATGTGCAAAGCAAATGCCTTACCAATATACTATTGCTTTGGCCCCCATATTGGGTTTTAAAATTTAAATACATTGATTTACATTCCCTTTATTTTTATATTAAGAAAAAAGTAAATCACTTAGTTTAAACACTGAGTTTAAAAACTCTTCTTCTAGAAATTTCCTAAAATACAAAAACAGGCAAAAAGAATTACAGCAAAACAAATGAATATGAAAAGTTACAAGTTCAAATTTATGTGTTAGACCTTAGATTCAGTCTCTAGGCAGGCAATATACACACACTAATGCATATACACTTATTCGATAAAAATTACTATAAATTGCTTGAAAAATTCTGAATCTTCTCGTTCAGTGCTTACGTAGATGGTAGCAAATATTTGTGGACTTGGTCTGTGGCCGATCTTTATGCTCTAGTGACTCAGAGCTCTCTCTCAGAGAGCCGCTTAACTGGCATCTAAAATACGTGACACCTAAAATATATAAAATACATGACACCTAAAATATGTGACACCTACAATATATACATACATATTCACATTCTCCAGGAGATTCATAAAACCCAATCAGTTCTGACTTTTACGTTCTAGTTGAAAGTACTACTATGGCAAATTGTGCCCTTTTTTGGGTAGTTATATATTATAGGACTTTATAGTAGCCCAAACATTCAAGTTTAGAAATGCGTCTTTGTATACTTACCTGGCAGGGGAGATACCGTGATCACGAAGGTGGTTTCCCTAGGGCGAGGTTTATCCATTGCATTCTGGATGTGCTGACCTCTGCGGTTTCCCCAAATGTGGAAAACTCGACTGCATAATTTGTGGTAGTGGGGTACTGTGTTCGAGCTCTCCCCTGGAAAGAAAAAGAAAAAGAATAGCATCTTTATTATTGGAACTTACTGTGCTGCCATAACGCTCCAACTTGATATAAATGTTGTACTATAATGAACATATAATTAGAAATTTTTTATATTCTAAGAGTGTTTGGGCAAAGTTTATTACTTTTTATAAGTAAGATAAAACTTCTTCACAGTCACACTCGGCACGGTCAGATTTCAGGTTTATGTATAGATCCTATGTCAAAGTCACGGTGACACTGAGTGTCTTCTGGTTTCATTTCACCACTAGGTGGCAATGCAGGGACTCCTGCCCTGAAAACAAGTTGCTACTGTTAGCAAAAATCTCATGGTGTCATATGAACCCATTCTGGAGCAAGTCGAATGCCAGGGCAGCATTAGGGCCTTTTCTGGTAGAAGTCCAATTCTTGGTGCTGATTGTAGAAAACCATGTTGGTTCCATAGATGGGATCCAAGGTTCAGGGTTGAATGGCCAATATCCAGTCTTCTGAAGATTAAGTCAGGTCACTATGACAATTATTGGGACTACAGAGAAAGACTTCGGGGTTAGACAACTTAGTTTGCTCGGAGCCTGTAGTTGGTTTATGGCAGGATACTTCATGGGTAAGTCTTTCTGTTTTTAGGCCAAAAGTTTTTTCTTTCCATTTTCCCCATATTTTTCTCTGCCTATGCAAAAAACCAAAACCAAAATCAAAGCAAAAACCTGCCACGGACTTTTTATTTATTTATTTATTTATTTACATATTTTAATTTTTATATCTTATCTTTTAAATTGGGGCCTTTTTCATAGAACCTTGGGACACGGATTATTTTGTTTTACCACATATTGTCACTTTTTTTTTTTTTTTGGATTTTGAGCAACATCCAGTGATGCTCAGAGGTTACTCCTGGCTATGTGCTCAGAAATTGCTCCTGGCTTGGGGACCATATGGGATGCTGGGGGATCCATCCTGGGTCAGCCATGTGCAAAGCAAACACCCTACCACTGTGCCACTGCTCCATTTTTCTATAAAACTATGAAGAAAGAAATAAAGAAAGACTGGGGGCCTGGGGCCAAATGATCTCAGATGCATTGGTGGGGCAATAAATAAGCTCAGAACTAAATATCCAAGCCAAAGTCAATGATAATAGAATCAAGGGACCTAAACTTTAACAATCTAAATTTGGGCCCAGAGAGTTAGCACAGCGGGGCGTTTGCCTTGCAAGCAGCCAATCCAGGACCAAAGGTGGCTGGTTCGAATCCTGGTGTCCCATATGGTCCCCCATGCCTGCCAGGAGCTATTTCTGAGCAGACAGCCAGGAGTAACCCCTGAGCACTGCTGGGTGTGGCCCAAAAACCAAAACCAAAAAAACAAAAAACAAAAAAAACAATCTAAACTTAAAAGGGCCTGTTCTACTGGCAGGCCAGGGGGCAAACGGTGGTGGTGTAGGATGTACCTATAGGTTCATTGTTGAAGAGAGGTGATGGTGTTTGGGAATGGTCCTGACTCATTGTATATCTGAAATTCAACTATGAAGGACTCTGTAGATCACAATTGTTTCAATCAAATAAAATTTAAAAATAAAGAAAAAGAAAGATAATATGCAAATATACATCAGACTTGCCATTTTTTAATTTATAATATCTTTATTTAAGCATCTTGATTACAAATATGATTGTGAGCCATTTTCTTAATTTGTTTGCTGTCTTTATAATCATATTCTCTAAAGATGCATTTATTGACCTCATTTATGGTGAAATGAAGGACCATTTAGACTTAAATCCAGTGATGAATGTGAATACCTAATTAATTAGCTTCACAAGACTCTTCAACAGGGACATGTACAAGGAAACTTTGCAATTCATGCCCTGATGTATCTATTTCTTTTCTTTTCTCTTTTCTTTTCTCCTTTCCTCCCCACCCCCATCCTCCTCTTCCTCCCCCCTCCCCATCCCTTTCACAGTACCCTATATATAATATATAGGGTATATAATAATATAATATAATATAATAAATATAATGAGCCCTGGTTTAACTGTGATGTTTATTGCTTCATATATTGTTTAATATATGATTGAAGTTTTGATATACTGTCTGAAACATATTTACTTTAACTATAGTAATCTTGGTTTTATTTGTTTTTGGGCCACACCGGGCAATGCTCAGGAGTTACTCTTGGCTCTGCACTCAGGAATTATTCCTGGAAGGCTTGGGGGACCATATGGGTTGCTGGGGATTGAACGTGGGTTGGCTGTGTGCAAGGCAAATGCCTTACTTGCTGTGCTCTTGCTCTGTCCCCAAGTTAGTGTAACTTTTAAATTGTACATTTATTTCAAAAAAAGGCCATTGGTTATTTTGGAGTTTCTTCTCTAAACTGTAGATTTTATATTAATGTATAGGTTGAAATCAGCCATCTGAAAGCGAGACAGCTTGCGCTGCAAGAGCAATTATCGAAGCTGCAGTCAACAGCTCAGTCGGGGACCACAGCCGCTGCTTCGTCTCCTTTTCCTGTGGGCCTCAGTTCTCAGTCTGCAGCTTTACATGACAGTGACATGGATTTTAGTGACATCATTTCTTCACAACAGGAAATAAATAGATTATCGACTGAAGTGTCCAGATTGGAGTCTGAAGTTGACCATTGGAAACATCTTGCTACGGTAGATAAAAGTTTCATGACTGAAGAGTTCATGTGCTGTGCATAGAGAGAAATGAGAGCAAAGAAATGTAGAACCTGTATTTTAACCTGTATTCTAATTCTGTTTGCTTTCATTTTTGCTTTTTTCTTAAAAATTATTTTAGTCATCATGATTCATAATACTGCCAGTGATATAAGGTTTCATGCATAGAGCATTTCAGCATTCCCCTAAACCACCACAGGCATGTCCATGTACCTCCACCATTGTCTCAGGTTCTGTTCCTACATTCACCCTGCTGCCCCCTCTCCCCCTCATGTAAGCTTAGTTCTGCAGATGAGTTCACAGGTTCTGTTGCTTTGGGCCTTTTGTTATTCCCTTTTCATGCTTCTTTATATACCACAAATGAGAGGGGTCATTCTGTATCTGAATATCTGTATCTCCTTCTGGCTGACTTCACTCACCATGAAACTTCCATTTCTTTAAATTTTTTCTTGTTATAATACTGACTTACCAAGTTGTTCATAATATAGCTGTTTCAGGCATTAATAACACCAGTCCCACCACCGGTGTGACCTTACCTTCACCTGTGCCCCAGTTTCTCCCCTGTGTCCCCAACTTCCCATTTGTGGCCACCTACTTTGCAGATACAAACAAATATACTTCATATTTTTTATTACAACCGAAGGTAAATAGAATTATCAAAACTTAGCTCTATAAGGGTCAATTTGAAATATTATATCTTTCCATACTGTTTCTAAAGTCAGTGTTTAAGCATTTCCTAAGCTGTGGTTGATGTTGGTTGAACCTTCTGTGTTACTTTTTTGGCTCACTGAACTGGTAGATTACTATGTAACTTTCCCACCAGATTTCCTGTAGTACTTTTGGGCTGAAATACTATAAAAATTTGAGGTGTTATACTGCAGTGGGGCCCAGCATTTATAGATCTGGAACAAATATAGTGGCTTGGTAGTTTGATGAGATTAAGCCTTGGAGCTGGATTGTTGCTGTTCTCAGAGGGTGTAGGGTGTGGTGCTGAGCTGCTGTTATTCATGCAAAAAGAGGACTCTGTCACCCCCACCTGTCATCCTTCCTTTTGATAAGGGCCCAGAGGCCTGGATCTGAAACCCTGGGAAGTATCAGTGACCATTAGTTCTTTTGCAGCTTGGTAGAAGAGCTGGACTGTTTCACCACTGCTATGAAGATGTCAGGTGTGGGCAAAGGCTTCTGGGTTTTTTAGTGGTAGGTTGGATGTGAGGGGTTTTGGCTTAATCCCATTCTGAAAATAGTCCCAGATTTTCAGCCCAGTAGTCTGGTCTCACTTGAGAAGATTCAGATGCTCATATAATTTGAATTCACTTACAGAGCTGTGTCCATTTCAGAGGGTGTAGTATTTGGTGCTGGGCTGCTGTAGTTCTTGCAGAAAGGGGGATCTGCCCGGTCATCCTCCCCCCGAACCCCCATTCAATGCATTCTGAGAATGCCACAGAGGTATCAGCCCAGACTAAGCTACCAGCAAAGTATCAGTGGCCATTATTTTTGTTTGGAGTTTGATAGAGGAGCCAGACAGTTTATTTGCAGGGAAGGTGCCACATATAGACGGACACTGTTGGAGATAACTTTCATTTTGATTTGCTCCAGGTAGTAGCAGAGTGCATCATTTTGCCATTATTTTTGTTTTGTTTATGGGCCACACCTGGCAACACTCAGGGTTTCTCCTGGCTTTGTGCTCAGAAATCATCCCTGGCAGGCTCGAGAGACCATATGAGATGCCAGGAATGGAGCCTGGGTCTGCTCTGGGTTGGCTGCATGCAAGGCAAACTCTCCACTGTGCTATCTCTCCTGCCCATTTCGTCATTTCTTAGGGCCAACTAGAATTCCAGTGTGTATATATACATAGTATATATGATATTTATACCATATATATCTTTATCTAGTCATCTGTCCTGTTTTCACTTTTGTACAATATTTGGAAGAAAGCTAAAAATCTTAGGGCCTGAGGATAAAAATCAAGTGGTAGAGCACAGCCTAACATGAAAGGCCCCAAGTTCAACTCCTAGTATCCCTTAACTTCCTTGAACTATCTGCCTCGCACAAGCATCACTGGGTGGGCCAACTACTCATATAGTAATTTTGGCTTTTGTCCTTATAAAAATTTTAAAGTAATAGAAACTTTAAAAAAAAAGGTCAAAAAAATCTCTTCCCCTTTTTTGAGCATGCCTAGTAATGCTTAGGGTTTACCCCTGACTTTGTGCTCAGGGGTCATTCCTGACAGGGCTTGGAGGAACATACGTTGCACTGTGGATTAAACCAGAGTTGGCTGCATGCAAGGCATGCAACACTGTACTATCTTTTAGGCCCCCTTTACTTTATTATTTATTTATTTATTTATTTATTTATTTATTTTGGGTCTCATTAGTATTAAGGATTTATTCCTGTTTATGTACTCAGAAGTCACTTTTGCAGATGTGTGGGGGAACCATATAGGATGTTGTTAATTGAGCCGGGGTTGACTATGCGCAAGGCAAGCTCCTACCTGCTGTATTATCATCTCTCTGGCCCTGAGCAAGAGTCCTTTAAAATAAATAACATAGTGTTGTAAGTCCAGATTTCAGATAAGAGTGAAGTTGCGAATAGCTGGAGACACTGAACCAGGACACCGGCAGGGTGGCGCTTAGAGGTAAGGTGCCTGCCTTGCCTGTGCTTGCCTAGGAAGGACTGCGGTCAATCCCCTGGCGTCCCATATGGTCCCCCAAGCCAGGAGTGATTTTTTGAGTACATATCTAGGAGTAACCCCTGAGTGTCACCGGGTGTGGCCCCAAAACCAAAAAATATATATAAAAATATAAAATAAAAAATAAAGGTTTTTTTTTTTTTTAATTTTTGGGCCACACTGGGTGACACTCAGGGGTTACTCTTGGCTATGCGCTCAGAAGTCGCTCCTGGCTTGGGGGACCATATGGGACGCCAGGGGATTGACCGCAGTCCTTCCTAGGCAAGCACAGGCAAGGCAGGCACCTTACCTCTAAGCGCCACCCTGCCGGCCCCATATTTTTATACTTTGTAAGGTATTTTCATAAATTACCTTAGTAAGTGTGAGATTTTGGTTATCTATTTTGTAGAAAATCAGAATAAAAATTCAGGTAATATACCTATTATTGGTAAGTTGGTAATGATTTGTACATGTTCTCTTACTCCAAATTGATTGTTGTGCTCCATTCACCCTTTTTTTTTTACTTTTGGTGTTTGGGCCACACCCGGCGATACTCAGGGGTTACTCCTATCTCTGTGCTCAGAAATCGATCCTGGCAGATTTAAGGGGACCATAAGGTATAGAACCTGGGACCATATGGGATAGAACTATAGGGAATAGAATGTGGGTTCATTCTGGGTTGGCCGTGTGCAAGGCAAATGCCCTACCACTGTGCTATTGCTCTGATTCCCATTCATCCTTTCTGTTGGTTCTTACATAACCATATGAAAATATCAGACAGCTCCAAATGAGAAAAACGTAGTTCTAGGGTCAGGAACAAGGGTTGCTGAAGGAAAAAAAATCAAAGGGGGGAGGAAGTGGGAAGAGAAGGAGAGAGGGAAAAGAGAGGCGGGGAGGAGGAGAGGGAGGAGAGAAAGAGAGGGAAGAGAAAGAGAAAAGAGAGAGGAAAGAGAGATAAGCTTGCCAGATCTGCAGTTTTTATTGCATACAGAGACCACATCTGGGTGGGGGAGTAAGTACAGAGTAACTATAGAGCCAGTCCTGAGCCAGTTCTGCTCAGGTTTGCTTGAGGACATGGGGTAAAACCTAGTTGTAAACAAACAGATACAAAGAAACCAGGGATGATTTTTGTTTTGGATAAGACAAGGTGTAATCTAACAAGTAAGAGGACATTTGATTGGATTGGAAAGATAGTACAAAAAATTAAAAAATAAAAAATAAATAAAAAAAAAAAGCAAAAAAAAAGGAAAGATAGTACAGGGGTTACTGTTCTTGCCTTGCGTGCTACTGATTTTGGTTCAATCCCCAGCACCATGTAAGGCCCTAAGCCCCGTCCAGGAGTGATGTTTGAGCACAGAGCTAGTCATTACCCCAGAGTAACAGTGGTTGTGACCCAAACCTCCTGACCTTCCTATTTCCTAATATTTTGTTATTAGATTGATATAGGTTAGTTGTCCATCTTAGAAACTTCCTTTCTGGAATGTACCGTATTTTCTGGCGTATAAGACGACCCCCCAATTTTACAGTTAAAACATAGGTTTAGGCCTATAATTGCTGTATAAGACAGAACGTTCCTGTGCTGCAACTGTATGTACCACAGTGAGCCAATCACAACAAGCAAAAGTTCAAAGGTTATATTGTAATAGACTTCCTTTCTGACTCTGGCCAATCTGAGCAGGCTTTTGACAGTGTAGATTCGGGTCCAGAACATTGTCTAATTTGCATGAATAAAAAGCCTTCTTGGAATGGCTGAGTTAGACAGGTGGTCCGAGCTGCCTTGCAGTGCAGGATCGAGTTGGAAAATTCGTGGCAATATCCAGACTATTTTCTTTTTTTAATTTTTTTTTTTTTTTTTTTGGTTTTGGTTTTTGGGCCACACCCAGCTGTGCTCAGGGGTTACTCCTGGCTGTCTGCTCAGAAATAGCTCCTGGCAGGCACGGAGACCATATGGGACACCGGGATTTGAACCAACCGTCTTTGGTCCTGGATCAGCTGCTGGCAAGGCAAACGCCGCTGCGCTATCTTTCCGGGCCCTATCCAGACTATTTTCGTTTAGCGGCATATTGAAATGTTTTTTGGGATATACTTGGTGTATAAAACGACCCCTAATTTTCGGTTGACTTTTTTTCATTTCAAAAGTCGTCTTATATGCCGGGAAATATGGTACTTGATGGTCATTAGATTTTCATTTGTTACACAAACATAATCTATATTATATTAAAATACAACTCATTTTAATAAAATCAGTTTATGAATTTTTCTTTAAAAATCAGTATAATTATTTCATAATTTTTTTAACCTAGACTCCTAAAACACAAGGATCAAATAGCGCTGATCTAAATGAAATCTGCAAGTTGCAAAATATGATTAAGGTAAGGTGGGTTGTTGAAACTGTGGGTAAACCTAAATTAATAAAATAGATTATTTCTTTTACTACTTTAATTTTCTTTCCTTTTTTCACTTGTCATTCAAGTGGTAGTGATCTGGCGGGCCAGGTACCTTTGTTGATGAATCTCTGCCAGCTGGGCCTGTGGTTCACTGTGAGAGCTTGGCATACTGTGTTGCTCTCGCCCTGCTCTGCTAGGGATTCCCTGGGCCACTGAAGCTTCAGGGTTTAAAGGACTAGCCCCAGCCCCTATAGCCTCCAGGGTTACACTTACAAATGTTACTCCTATAAATGAGTTTCTAATTCCTGGGAAATGAAGTGATTCTGTAGTCCTGTGTGCCTGCAACTAGTGAGGAACTTTCTTTTTTTCTTTTTTTTTTGAGGAACTTTCTAATTACAGGTTTCCACCATCCTTCAAAGGAGGCACTGAGATTGGGGTGGGGGGTGTCTGTCCTACTGATAAGAAAATGGAGGCCTCGAAAGGTTGAAGAATTTACCCAAAGTATCAACTGATAAATACAGAACCAGGATTTAAATACAGGCCTGGATGCAGACCCACCTTTGCACTATGATAGTAATAAAAACAAAACCCAAAAATTCCATGCCTGGAGCCAGAAAAGAGCATAGCGGCTAGGGTACTTGCCTAGCACACGCTGATCTGGATTCTGTTTCCAGCAATACATGGTCCCCCTTAGCATTGTGGCCACATCCATGAAGACTCTTAAGGCTGAGCCTGTGTGACCCTGGCATTGCCAGCAGCACTGGGTGGAGCAGCATCTCACTGTCAGGATCTTGCAGTGATCCGCTGGCACATGTGGCTCTTCATTGCTGGTAATCCCTGCACCTCTCATGTCACTTGGAAAGCTCCCTGTAAAATAGTAATGAACAATGTGTCACCCTGGTAAAACTCTATTAAGACTTTTCTTTAAAGAAGTTTCCAATCACTGACACAAACAAGCAAATTCTACCATAAGGAAAACACAATGTGTACTACACACAATAATTTACATACAACACAATGAATCTGTCATGGTAAAACTCTGTAAGACTGTGCTTGCTTCGACAGCACATAAACTAAAATTGGAATGATACAGAGAAGATTAGCATGGCCCCTGCGCAAGGATGAAACGCAAATTTGTGAAGTGTTCCATATTTAAAAAAGCAAAACAAAACTCTAAGACTATCCTTGAACGAATTCTCTAGGGGGCGGGAGAGAAAGCAGAGTGGTAGGGCGTTTGCCTGGCATGTGGCCGAAACAGAATGGCCCTGGGTTTGATTCCCTGCATCTCATATGATCCCCTGAGCCTGCCAGGAGTGATTTCTGAGCGCAGAGCCAGGAGTAATCCCTGAGCACCGCTGGGTGTGGCTCAAAAACCTAAACCAAAAAAAAAAAAAAACCAACAAATTTTCTAATCACAGACACAAATTTGCAAATTGTACCATTAGGAAAGCACTTAAAATGTATAATATCACCTCTTTGTTCTTATCCTTTAATGACAGAGATTGGTTATAAGCAATAAAAAGCATCTCTCAATAAGGCAAGAGAGAATTTGCTGGAAGGACCCCATGTAATCTGGCCACAGGAATGAAGGAAGAATTTGAGCTGTGGGGCCTCATGCAGGACAGGAATGGAACAGCATCAGGGTATAGGACACAGAACAGTTTCTTCAGGGTGCAGCTCTCATGGTGGTGCTTTTGGCCCAACCATTTCCCCTTTCTGAGTAACTCAGCTCTGGGTCCAAGCTCCTGGGTGTGAGGCTGATTGTCCCAAACTTGGGAGCAGACAGATTTGTGTGGTTGACAATAGGAGAGTCTAAGCAAGACTGGTGGAAAGAACAACCGAGCACAATGATGGGACTCCTAAGAAAGCAGACAGTTTGCATGTGGAAGGCCTAATTTTAATTCTTGGTGCACCTACCGCATAGACCCACTAAGCACAGCTAGAAGTAGCCTCCAGCACCAATGGATGTGGCCATAAACAACAGGGAAAAAAAATTAAAAAAGCTAAAGAAAACAGGCATAGATTGGCCAGAATGCTGACAGTGGTACTGTGACACATGTCACTAAAATAAATTCATGTTTACATGCTAAGGAACCAGGATAAATTTGTTTATCTTTTTTTTTTTTTTTTTTTTTTTTTGCTGACAGTCCAAACTTGGAAGTAGAAAAGGTTGTTTGTTTTTTTTTATGGCCCAAGAAAGAAAAATTTGGAGTCTTAAACAATTATTCACATTATGTTTTTTATTTTTGTACCATATCCAGCAGTGTTCAAGGCTTACTTCTGGATTTGCACTCTACAGACTTGGGGGATTATATGGGTTGCCAAGAATTGAACTAGGTATGTAGTAGGCAAGGCACATGTCTTACTCACTGTATTATCTTTCCAGCCTCAAAATTGTTCATAATTTTAAAAGGCTTTTTTGGTTTTTTGTTTGTTTTGGGGCTACACTGAGTGGTGTTCAGGGGTTGCTCCTGGCTCTATGCTCAGAAATTATTCCTGGAAGGCTTGGAGGATCCTTGGGGGTGCCAGGGATCAAACCTGAATCGGTCACATGCAAGGCAAATGCCCTATCCATTGTGCTATTTGGTCCCCCAAAATGTTCAAATTATTATTATAATTATTATTTGGTTTTTGGGCCACACCCAGTGACGCTCAGGGGTGAATCCTGGCTATGCACTCAAAATCGCTCCTGGCTTGGGGGACCATATGGGATGCCAGGGGATCTAACCATGGTTCGTCCTAGGCTAGTGCCAGAAGGCAGATGCCTTACTGCTTGCACCACTGCTCTGGCCCCCAAATTGTTCAAATTTTAAGCCCATTTTAAAATTCTTTTCAACCTTAATATGTTTAGAGAATTGTTTGAAGAACTTGAACAATATGATAGTTTGTATATACTCTGGCTATAAATGTGTTTTTTGTTTTTAATTAAGGAACTCAAACAAAACCGGAGTCAGGAGATTGATAATCATCAGCATGAAATGTCCGTATTGCAGAACACATATGAACAAAAATTCACAGAATTAAGCCGTAGACATCGAGAGGAACTGAGAGACTATGAAGGAAGAATTGAAGAACTAGAAAATCTTGTACAGCAAGGTTATTACTTTGGGACTGGGAGTCTAACTCTGTGGTAGAGTTCATGCTTCACTTGTGTGGGGGTCCTGGGTTCCATCCTGGGAAAGTACTTAACTTGACAAGCCTCGATCAGTAAGAGCTCTGTAAGAGCAGTACAGTGATATAACTCTAGACTAAAAGGCTCTAAAGAATGAGCAAATGGGGGTGGAGAGATAGGGCATTGGTTAGGCACTTCCCTTGTATTTGGCCAGTGTAGGTTTGTTTCCCAGCACCCAGTGATTGTCCCCGGCACTTCTGGGAATGATCCCTCTGCCATGAGTGACCTCTGAGCAGAGCCAGGTGTGGCCCAAAGAACCAAAAACAGACACAAAAGAGTGAGCACATGGTAAGTTCTGCTCGTGTGTCAAAATCTGCCATGGCAGCATTAGTGTTGAGAGTTGGCAGAAATGGTAAAAGTTCTTTTGCCTTTATACATAGAAGGTTTTAGTCTCAGTCTGTATTATCTTTGCATTGCTTGGTATATTTTCGCTTGGTTTAAAATTTAATACTAGGTTTTTCAGTAGTTGAGAATGTATTTCCTTAGATTTCTTTTTTCTTGAAAAATATTTCATTAAAGGTCCTTATAGAACACCAAGACTCCAGATCCAGCTGCCACATAGACCCCATTATGTTACGGGTACTGGATGAGATGTGGCTGGTGGCTTTGCTTTCCAACCCTAAACTAGGAAATGGGCTGAGTTTTGGGGCCATGCTGGGTGGTGCTCAGGGCTTACTCCTGATCCTGTGCTCAGAGGTCACTTCTGGTAGACTTGGATCATGGGGTGAGGAGATTAAACCTGGTCTGCTATGTACAAGGCAAGTGCCTTATCTGCTGTACTTTTTCTCCCAGTCCTCTTGAGTGGCTCCTCTTAGGAAGAGAATTTCTTCTTGGGGCTAGAGCAGGTAAGCACTTGTTTACATGTGGGCCAATGCAGCCTCTGTCCTCAGCATACTATATGGTCCCCTGAACATAACCAGGAATAAAGCCTGAGTATCGCCAGGTGTGTCCCCAAAATAAAACAAGAATGAAAAATAAGAATTTATTTGGGGGGTGGTGGGTGGTTTGTGATGCTCAGGACTTACTCCTGCCTCTGTTTAGGGATCATTTCTGGAGTTTCAGGTGCCATATTGGTTGATAGGGATCGAACCCATGTGACCATTTGCAAGGCAAGCTCCCTAGATGCTGTGCTCTCTCTCTGGCCCCTGAATTTTCTCCTCTTCTTGATCAACTATTTATAGTAAACGTTGTTATTACTACTTCATTTATAAATGCTTAAGTTAGTGATTTAACTTCTTTTATAGAGAATTCTTTAATATTTTTTTTCGATTGAATCACTGAGATACAGTTGCAAAGTTGTTTATGATTGAGTTTCATTCATACAATGTCCAACACCCATCCCTTCACCAGTGCACATTTTGTACCACCAATGTCCCCAGTTTCTCTTCCACCCCATCCCCTTCCTCTATGGCAGACATTTTTCTTTTCTCTCCCTCTCTCTCACCTTTCCTCCCTCTCTTTCCCTTCCATCTTTTTATTTTCTTTTTGACATTGTGATATTGTTACTGAAGGGGTATCGTGTATATCACTTTACCTCCTTTCAGTACCTAGTTTTGGTCCAGATTGATTGTTTCCAACTATCACTGTAGAGACTTAATTTTTATTTTATGAATTTTTGGTTTTGGTCTATACCTGGTGAAACTGGGGCTCTTCAGAGGCTATTCCAAGCTCTGCACTCAGAAGTGACCTTAGTGGTGCTATGGGAACCACCTGTGGTGCCAAGGATTTGAATCCTGGTTGGCAGGTTGTACGTCAGGTGTCAATCACTGCACTCTCTCTCTGGCCCGAGACAAACTGAGATTCTTCTGTTTTGCAATCAGGGTTCACTCTTTCCTGATGGTCCTTGGGACCACGTGGTACTGGGGATCGAACCAGCCATGTGCAAGGCAAGCCTCTGCCTCTCTTGTTCCTCTATGCTGCAGTATCTTTCTTCATTGACTCTACCCTTACCTCCTAAAGGACATCCTAGTTGCAGTCAGAAACAAAGCTGCTAAAAACATTCTTGTTCAGTGGATATCATTTTTAGCTCCTTTGGGTAAATAAATGCCAAGGGGTTCTATGATTATTAGAGTGTGTGATAAGGGAATTTTTTATTTACTAAGAAATCATTTAGCTCTCTTTCATTATGCTGTACCATTTTGCATTTGCCCAGCCAGGATGAGAGTTCCTGTTGTTCTATATCCTCATCAGGATTTGGGGTTGTTAGTGTTCAGACTGGTATTACTGCATTTAAAATTTTTTTTTTTAGTATTTCTTGTTAAGTTTACCAAGTCCTGAAGTAAGCTGTTCTTTTCCTGGTGCTCAATATTTGACGTCTTGATTTTGTATTTATATCCTAGGTGACTCGGAGAGTGGCACTGATCAGTCTAAAATTCAAGAACTGGAAAATACCATTCAGGTTCTGCAAACTGAGAAAGTTGAGTCTGCCAAAAAATTGGAAGAACTTGAAGAAACAATAGAAAGCATAAAGAAAAAATTATCTTCTGCTGAAAATGACCGAGATGTATTAAGGAAAGAACAAGAACGCCTAACTGTGAAAAACCAACAAGTAACTAATGAATGTGAAAGCTTAAAACTGGAGTGGAACAAATTGCAGTCTTCTGCCACTGGGCAGAGTACAGGTGAGCCAGAAAAGGAACTTGGGGAACCTGGAGGAGTTCATCCTTCTTGCCTGTCTATGGAAAAATTGCTCCATCTGGAGAAAGTGCTCCCTGCTACTGATTATTTAGGACTTATTCTGATGGGGGTCTCTTGCATTATAGCTGTTTTAGAGACAACCCCTTAATTTACAGAGTGTGGATGGAAATGCTGTCATTTGAGACTAGTTGGTTTAGATTTTGTTTGTTTGTTTGTTTTTCCGGCCACAACCTGTCGCGCTCGGGGGTTATTTCTGGCTCTGCACTCAGAAAGTGCTCCTGACAGGCTCAGGGGACCATATGATATGTCACGTATCCAACCTGGGTCAGCTGCAAGCAAGGCAAGCACCCTATCCTCTGTGCTATCACTTCTGCCCTGGTTTTGATTTATTGCATATAATTGGTAGATCATAACTAGACGGTTTTTTTTTTAGTTTCTGTTTTGGGGCCACACCTGGCTGCGCTCAGGGGTTACTCCTGTCTCTGTGCTCAGAAATCACTCTTTGAAGGCTTGGGGGACCACATAGGATGCCGGGGATTGAACCCAGGCATGCCATGGGTCGGCCACATTGCAAAGCAAACATCCTACCTCTGTGCTGTGACTCTGGCCCCCATAACTAGAAGTTGTATACTAGAAAACTGAGGTAACAAGTCTGCTGAGGCTTATATTGATATTTCTTGGATGAGTTTTGGGGGTTCTATTTAAACTTATACACAGCCAAATGCTATCTATAATTTATTAGGGCTCAAGCCCCCAAGTTTGGGCTACATCTGCCAGTTCTCAGGCTCACTCCTGGCAGGGCCTTGGGGGCCATATGAAATTCTGGGGATCAAACCTAGGTCTGCCTTGTGTAAAGTAAGTATCCAACCCACTGTGTTCTCATGCCCCTGAGATCCTCTTGGGGAATATAGCTTGCCTTAAAAAAAATTGGGGGCCGGTGAGGTGGTGCTAGAGGTAAGGTGTCTGCCTTGCAAGCCCTAGCCAAGGAAGGACTGCTGTTCGATTCCCCCCCCCCCCCCCCCCACGTGTCCCATATGGTCCTCCCAAGCCAGGGGCGATTTCTGAGCGCTTAGCCAGGAGTAACCTCTGAGCATCAAATGGGTGTGACCCGAAAAACCAAAAAAAAATTGGTAACTTTTTTTTTGGGGGGGGGTCACACCCGGCACTGTTCAGGGGTCACTCCTGACGCTACGCTCAGAAATTGCTCCTGGCAGGCTCGGGGGACCATATGGGATGCCGGGTTTCGAACCACTGTCCTTCTGCATGAAAGGCAAACGCCTTACCTCCATGCTATCTCTCCGGCCCCAAAATTGGTAACTTTTATGGGGAAGGGACGGAGCCACACTTGGTGGTACTGCTCAAGGGTACCCATTGCTCTGCACTCAGGAATTACTCCTGAGTAATATGGGGTGTCGGGGATTGAACCTGAGTTTGTTGCATGCAAGGTAAGTGCCCACTTTTTTTGTTTTTGTTTTTGTCTTGGTTCACACCTGGCAACACTCAGGAGTTACTCCTAGCTCTACACTCAACAATTACCCTGAAGGTACTTGGGGGACCATATGGGCTGCAGGGGCCGAACCTTGGTCAGCTGCAAACAAGACAAGCACCTTACCTGCTTTTATTATTGCTCTGGCCAAAATGACCTTTTTAAAAGTGAAATAGGCTAAATACTGGTATTGAGTTTTGGTAGGAAAATATATGGGAGATCTTCACCTGGAAAGATGCAGGGATTTTTGATTTGTTATTTCTTTTGGGCCCACCCCTGTCTGTACTCAGGGCTTACACTTGGCTGTGATCTCAGGGCTGGGATCACTCCTGAGGCTCAAGAGACCTTATTTGGAGTCGTTAATCTAATCAGATCTACTATGTGCAAGGCAACTTCCTTACTAGCTGCTCTATCGCTCTGATCCCAGATGCAGGGGTTTTGTTGCTGCTTTTGCATTTTGTCTTCACAGTAAAATTTTACTTTATGAATTACTTCTTCTCTGGTGGTTTCTAGCCCTGGTGTGTTGCTGTCCCCGGGCCTCATCTCTGTTTCTAACTCCTTCTCCTCTCCCTCCTATGAATTACTTCTTCTCTGGTGGTTTTCTGTGTTTCTAACTCCTCCCCCTCCACTCCCCCTCCTCTCCCTCCTCCCCTCCCCTTCCCCCTCCTCCCTCTTCCTCCTCCTCGCTCCTGGCAGGCTTGGGGGACCATATGGGATGTCGGGGATCCAACCAAGATCCGTCCTGGGTCAGCTGCTTGCAAGTCAAATATCCTACCACTGTGCTATAGCTTCAGACCCTGCATGGCTAACATTCTATCATATCAAATCACACTCAAGTTTATTTCTTGAGTATGCTTTTTAATTTTTTTTCCATTCTGCAGCAAGAATGATTTTTCAGAAATACAGAATGTTTGGGGCCGGAGAGATAGCATGGAGGTAAGGCAGTTTGCCTTGCTTGCAGAAGGTCGGTGGTTTTAATTCTGGCATCCCACATGGTCCCCTGAGCCTGCCAGGAGTGATTTTTGAGTGTAGAGCCAGGAATAACCCCTGAGAGCGGCTGGGTGTGACCCAAAAACTAAAAAAAAAAAACGTAAAAGTCTAGTAAAATTATGTCAGAAACATAATATAGCACTTAGGGTGCTTGCACATAGCTAGCTGAATTCCAGTTTTAGCCCTAGCACCAACATATGGTGTAGTGCCAACTCTGGCCCAATAATAGAACAAAACAAGAAAAGAGTAAGTTTAACTGACTTGGTCAGACATAAATGTCTTTCATGTTCTGCCTGTCCTTGCTCACTGCTATCTTCTTTGGCATTAGTCATACTGAACTAAATAGCCCCTTAAGCCATGTTACTGTAGCTCTCTCTCTCTCTCTCTCTTTTTGGTTTAGTCAAATAGGTTTTATGTTTTTTTGAGGGAATGTTAGGACATTCCCAGTAGTTACTCCTGGCAGTGCTCAGGGGACCATATATGATGCCAACGATCAAACCAAGGTCAGCCACATGCAGGTCAAGCCTGCCTGCTGTATGATCGGTCTGGTTCCAGTAAACTAATTTTATTTAAAGGAATTTACTTAGGGTCAGCAGTAATAAGCAGGTAGGACACTTGCTGTGCATGTGTCAGACCCAGTTTGATCCCCAGTATGTGCACGTGTAGACCCATTACCATATATGGTCCTCCGAGACTCTTGAGCTCTGTTGGTTGTGCCCTTTCCCACTCCCCAGTTCACTTACTAGAGAAATGGGAGAGACAGATTGATTTAAGAGAGAACAGTAGGGTTTCGGGGCCGGTGAACCTTGTCACATTCTCTTTTGCCTTTTTGTTTGCAGCTGTTTTGGCGAGGGGCATGCTTCTTTCACTGATTTTCACTAATTGGATTCAGCTCAGTTGTTATTCACTGCTAGGTATTTCTGCTGCCACTTCCAATACCACTTTCAACTACTTTTTCTTTTCTTTTCTCTTCTCTTCTCTTCTCTTCTCTTCTCTTCTCTTCTCTTCTCTTCTCTTCTCTTCTCTTCTCTTCTCTTCTCTTCTCTTCTCTTCTTTTCCTTCCTTCCTTACTTCCTTCCATCCTTCCTTCCATCCTTCCTACCTTACTTCCTTCCTTCCTTCCTCCCTCCCTCCCTCCCTCCCTCCCTCCCTCCCTCCCTCCCTCCCTCCCTCCCTCTCCTTCCTTCCTTCCTTCCTTCCTTCCTTCCTTCCTTCCTTCCTTCCTTCCTTCCTTCCTTCCTTCCTTCCTTCCTTCCTTCCTTCCTTCCTTCCTTCCTTCCTTCCTTCCTTCCTTCCTTCCTTCCTCCCTCTCCCTCTCCCTCTCCCTCTCCCTCTCCCTCTCCCTCCCTCCCTTCCTCCCTCCTCTCTCTCTCTCTCTCCCCCCTCTCTCCCTCTCCCTCTCCCTCTTCCTCTTCCTCTCCCTCTCCCTCCCTCCCTCCTGGTGGTGTTCAGGGTTTATTCCTGGCTCCGCACTCAGGGATCACTCCTGGTGGGATCTGGGGAACATATGTCAGCCAGGGATCAAATCTGGGTCGACCATGTGCAAGGCAAGCCCACTGTACTGTTGCTTTATTTATTTATTTATTTATTTATTTATTTATTTATTTATTTATTTTGGTTTTTGGGTCACACCCGGCAGTGCTCAGGGATTATTCCTGGCTCCAGGCTCAGAAATTGCTCCTGGCAGGCACAGGGGACCATATGGGGCACCAGGATTCGAACTGATGACCTCCTGCATGAAAGGCAAACGCCTTACCTCCATGCTATCTCTCCGGCCCCCTACTTTGACCTATATTAATATTTTTAATCATGACAGTAATTTAAGACTTGACGTAATCTTAGTTTTTTATCGAATAAAAGAGTAAATATTTACTGTTTTTATTGTGTTATTTTTTTTTAAGTCAAAATAGAAATACAGGGGCCAGAGGATAGCACAGCAGAAGGACATTTGCCTTGCACTCAGCTGACCCAGGTTTGATTCCTGACATCCCATATGGTTCCCTGAGCCTGCCAGGATTAACATCTTAGTGTAGAGCCAGAGTAACAGTAACCCCTGTGCATCGCTAGGTGTGGCCCCCTCAAGAAAAGAATAGAAATACAAAATAAAAAAGTATTTTACTATTACCAAGAAATGCAAATGATGTTGCATTACAGGCAAATGACGATGTTTTGTTACATATTGTTTATTATCTTATTAAATAGAACTAATTCTAATCGATTTTTACTTGTGGATTTTGGGGGTAATTAAATATTTGAAGGAATTTTAATATTATATCACTTTGTGTTTTTACAGATGCAGAAACTGAAATCAGCAGGTTGAATAATATAAACCAGGTAATTCCTTTTGAGAGAGAAAGGTTTTGGCATAGGTTTACCAAGAAAAAGCATTTTGCTTGCTTTTATAATTAAAAAACAAATTTATGTCAACTTACTCTAGACACTTTTATGTGAGCAATTTTGTTTATTATTAACATAAACTTCATGAGTTCATGATAACTTTTAAAGTTTTATAGTTTTAGAAAGTGTAGTAGTACCTTTGAAGATTGTTTCCATAAGCAGTATGTATGTAAACCCAATAGAAGCAAATCATTAAAAAATACACTTTCTTGAATTCCCATAGGAAATGATGACAAGTTATTTTGTAAATATATATTTTCAAATTCTCTATAAAATTCTGTACTTGAAATGAGTGACCAGCTTACCATGATCCTACATTGCACATTTTGATTTCCATTTATTACTAAAGAAATACTGACTAGAAAGTCATTGCATGCTAGCCTTTTGGTACAGTTGAAATTTTTCATCTGAAAACACACTTTTAAATTTCTGTAGGCAAATCTTGCTGACAATCTAAACCTGAGGACACATGTTCAAGCTTTAGAAAAAGAAAATACATTAATGATTGCAGAAAAGGTAGGTGTAAATGATTATAGGTACCAGCTGAAGACCAGTTGATAACCCAGGTGGAATGTTCATCTAGTTCTTTGGAGTCCTATAGGAAATCACCTTGTTGATGCTGGTCAAATCAGACCGAAGTTCAGCCAGGGTTCAGAGTATGAGAGGCTGGCCCAGGCTTACGTTTACAGATAAGGCAGTGGACTTATTGATAGGAATAGGAAAGATCGGAGTTCAGAAGTTCTGACAGCAACAGCAGACACAGGTGGGTCGGGAGTGCGGAAGGTTCAGTGTTCTGAACGAAAAGTCAGTGGGGCAAGGGAGGGGACCTTGCTAATGGCAGAAATAGATGAGTTCTTTTTGTGATATCTTGAATTTAGCAAGGATGGGGTAAGGTTTTGTACGTGACTCAATATTGTATAAAGGAGGTATTTTTATACTTTTACCACTTAGTGATTCCTTCACTAAATCAGGTAATTAATTGTAGGATAGTTATAAAGAGTTTTAACTTAGTCCTTTTAATGTCAAATGTAATTATTTTATGTATTTGAGGTGATATTCATTGTTTCTCAGGACTTATTTGTGGCTCTGGGTCAGGGATTGAATGGGATCAATCTTATTCCTATAATAAATCTCCAGCCACATAATTCTTACAGTTTTTTACTTTTTTTTTTTTAAATTTAAATTTGGGCCCTACCCAGCTGTGCTCAGGAATCATTCCTGGCATGGGCTCAGAGGAATAAATGGGGTGCTGGGATTGAACCCGGGAAAATTCTTGGCTGTGTGCACTGTAGGGTATTTCAGTCCTCACTTCCTTTCTACCCACTAACAACTAGGACTAGTCCAATAGTTTTTCTTACATGTTTATGTTTCTTTTTGCATTCTATTATTTATGTTACTCTGTTCTCCAATGGCCTGGGTGTATTTTGTAGTACAAATCTCTCCTTAGATTCCATAAGGTCTATGGATTTCCTTGAACTGTGCCCGACAGCTGTTTTTCCTTTCCTTTGAAAGAAATCCATTTTAAGTAATGTGTTGTAACTTTTTTTTTGGTTGTGTCTTTGGTTCTGTTCTCAGATTTAAAAAAAAAAAATGGGGTCGGCGAGGTGGCGCTAGAGGTGAGGTGTCTGCCTTGCAAGCGCTAGCCAAGGAAGGACCCCGGTTCGATCCCCTGGCGTCTCATATGGTCCCCCCAAGCCAGGGACGATTTCTGAGCGCTTAGCCAGGAGTAACCCCTGAGCATTAAATGGGTGTGGCCCCCCCCAAATGCCAGAAGTACGTGGAAGTCTGTGTATGTTTTTAAGATTCACCCTGAAATAATTTTGAGTGGTTCTCCTAATGGGATATAGGTGACTTTAGAAAGATATAAGAGACTGCTGATTCTATTTTTTGGTTTTGTTTTGTTCCACTTATGCTTAGGGCTCACTCCTGGCAAGGCTTGGAGAACCATATTCAGTGTCAGTGAATTGAAATGTAGCTGGCTATGTATATCACACACAGAATTTTTCTTTTTAGGTCACACCCAATTGTCCTTACTCCTGGGTCTGTATTCTAGGATCACTCCTGGTAGGGCTAGGGTAGCTATATGGAATGCCATGGATTGAAACTGGGTCAGACGCATACAGTGCAAATGCTATATTCACTGTACTATGTCTTTGACCCACAGAGATTTTATTTTTAATTGAGGCACCATAGTTTATGATAGTATTGAAGTCATTTTATAATTGTAGAGTCATAGAAATGTAATGTTTAAAATATCAATGAAAGGTTTGTCATGGCCATGGAGATGACTCAAAGGGCTACAGTCATATGCCCTGCATTTGGGACTCTTACGTTTGCTTCTAGACACTGCATACTCCTGAGTACTCCTGTGGTAGCCTAGGAAAAAACAGGCAGAGCTAGTTTCATAGACATCATTATTGGTTTGAAATCACATTTGAGAAAATATCCCATGCTGGGATTTTGAAGGAAATCCATAAATTAAAATACAGAATGTACTTTAAAAAGATCTTGATTTTTGGGGCTGGAGCGATAGCACAGTGGTAGGGCATTTGCCTTGCATGCGGCTGGTCCAGGACAGATGGTTATTTGAATCCTGGCATCCCATATGGTCCCCCAAGCCAGGAGCAATGATTTCTGAGCGCATGGCTGGGAGTAACCCCTGAGCATCATCGGGTGTGGGCCCCCCAAGCCCCCCCCCCAAATTTGATTTAATTTTAAATCAAGAAAGATTGATTTCTAGGAATGTTACATTTGAGAGAGGGGAATCTCTTCTATATCCAGATTTGAAGATGAAGGGAATTTCTTGGACTAGGACTGTGACTCAACTAGTCATGTAAATACATAGCCTGCTTGTGAAGGCCTTGGGTTCCAGTCCTAACACTGCAAGATTCCCCTCTACCTAGCATTGAGGGTACCCTTGACCCCCTAGATGTGACTCACAAATAAAAACAACAAGAATTTGATAGAAATTTATTAGTTTTTTTTGGGGGGAGGGGCACATCCACCTGTGCTTTGAGCTTATTTCTGGCTCTGAGTCACAGATCATTCCTGATGACTTGGGGCCATATGCAGTGTTGGGGAATGAACCCTGCTCAGAGGTGTGAGGCAAGCACCTTAACCATTGTATATCTCTCTGGCTCTTGATAGGAATCTTTTTAATGTGGGTGGGTGTAGAAGCCTCTTGTTTTCTATTTAGAAAGAACAACTTTAGAGTAAATAATGTTGACTTTTTACATTTTTCTATAGTCTGGCTAGTTATTGGTGACTAGAGAATGGAAGTGAAGAGCCCAGAAGACTTAGGGCACTGGAGAAAAGTATGTGTGTGTCAGGAGAGGGAGAAGAAATCGAGGCAGGAGTGGGAAAGCACACAGACGGGAAGGTTGTGCTTCAAGAAACTGAGCTGAGACATCAGTGATCATTACATCTTATCTGGGGCTAAATATTTTACTAGAAATTTTCAACAAAATTATGATTTGTTGAACTTTGCATATTCTTGCTGAAGTATTGTTCAAAAATGTTTTTTTTACATTTTTAAAATACACATATTTTATTATTTTGTTTGTTTTGGTTTTTTGGGCTACATCTGGTGGCGCTCGGGTTACTTCTATCTCTGCACTCAGAAATTGCTCTGGGCAGACTCGGGGGACCATACAGAATGCTGGTAATCAAGTCCGGGTCCGCTGTGTGCAAGGCAAATGTCCTATCCACTATGCTATTGCTCTGACCCCAGAATACACTTATATTTATATAAACAAAACATTGCAGGGGAAGGTAAAAAACAGAATAACAAAAAAAAAACCCCAACAACATTGCTTATTATTTTGGTGTCTTCTTTCAATTGACAGCTTGATTCCCCCCTTTTTATCATTTAAGGAACAACTTCAGAAAACATTGATAAAATTAAATGAAGACTATGATGTACTTAAAAACACAAAAGATCAGAATTTGAGCTCAGAATTACAGGATTTAAGACTTAATTTGGATAAAAAGCAACAAGAACTCGATGAAATCATTAATGAAAAGAAAACATTGATGTCTGAGCTAGAAGAATTGGATAGACAAAACCAAGAGGTCACAAAGGTAATATTCTATCAAAGGCGATGAAATGGCACCTTCTGCTGGACACTAGCTGAACAATTACAAGTGATTGGTGTGATTCAGTTTGGTGATTTAATTCATATTTCAGTTCATCAGTCAGTCACTCTAATTATAGAGGCTTTTCAGTGCAGTGCTTGATAGTAAATATTTAAGCTGCGTGGGACATTCCGCTAGTTGCTGCTGCTCAGCTCTGCTTTCTGATCTAATATTGATCTTGGCTGTTTCTAATAAAATGTTATTTCTCCCAAATAGATGATAGGCCTGATTTGGCCCAGAGACTTTTGATATCTGCTTTATGATGCAAGACTGACATCCATTTGTCATCTTTGATTTTGAAAAAAAAAAAAAAAATGGGGGTACACGCTTGGCAGTGTTCAGAGGTCTCTCCTGGCTCTGCACTCAGAAATCACCTCTGGCAGGCTCGGGGACCTAGAGAATGCCGAGATCGAACACAGGTCTATCCCTGGTCAACCACATGCAAGGCATACACTCTACCATTGTGCTATCACTCTGGTTCCTGATTTTGAATTCTACTGTTAAAAATGATGAGAAAAAACAAAGAAAATAAAAAAGATGTAGATTTGTTGTAAGATTTGTGATTTTATAGGGGTTAAGTTTTTTTTGGACATTTTCAAATGGTCTGAGAATTCAATCATTTATATTAAAATTTTTCTTTAGTAAAATGAGAAAATTTAAAGTTATGCCAATCTTTCTTTCAGCATGTGATCTTAATAAAAGATCAAATGACAAAACAGCAATATGAGGCAGAGACTGTCACCAATAAACTGAAAAGTGATTTAAATGCTGAAAAACAGAGAGTTCAACAACTTGAAGAGGATAAAATAAACATTACTAAAGAGTTAGACAAACAGAAGCTGGTCATAAATGATTTGCAGAAGCATGATAAAGTAGAAAGTTTAGTAGAACAGCTAAAAGAAGCACAAGAAAGTAAATTAGACATCCAGAAGCAGAACATGGAACTTATGGAACAAATTAAACTAAAGGAGGAAGAGCTTGCTGCTCTCAAGAATGAGTTAACTTGTTTTCATCATCAGGATTCTGGCAGTAATTTTGAGGAATTGCTTAAGGAAAGGGAAATTGAAGCAAGAAATCTGAAGCAAAAACTTACAGAAATAGAGCAGCTTAATGAAAGCTTAAATAAAAGTGTTTGTGATCTCGAAGCAGAAAATGAAAAGTTAGTTTCAGCATGTGAGGATCTGAGACATGAAGTATCTGAGTCTGTCGCAGGGAACAATCAGATAGTTCTCGAAAAAACCACTGTTGTGGAGAATCTGCAGGCAGAGAAAGATAAGTTAGAAGTAGAATTATACCAGGTCCAAAAAAAGCTATCGGAAGACAGGACCAAATATCAGAAGACTATTGAAGATCTTTCTAGTGCACTTACTTTCAGCACCTCTAAGATCCAGCTGGAACAGGAACAGTTCAACAAAGTCAGTCAGGAGAAAGACTTGGAGATCTCACAGCTCAGAAAGAGCATTGAGCAGCTTGAGGCCAGTCATGGAGAAACCACAAAACGGTTGGCTTCCTATGTGGAAGAGCAGAAGCAGTGGGCACAACAAAACCAGGATAAAGAACTCTGTATTAAAGAACTACACAAAGTCATTTCAGAATTGCAGGAGCAATTAAAACAAAGTGAACTTGACAAGCAAACCATCGAGGAAAAAGAAAGAATCCTAGGACATATGAAAGAAACAAACAACCACCTGCAAGAAAAACTGGAACGACTGGGGGAGCAACAGAGCCGAGCGGCTCCTTTGGCCCAGCCCAAAACCCTTGATAGCATCAGAGAACTGGAATCAGAGTTGGCAAATCTGACCATGGTGAAAAATCAACTGGAAGAGGAACTAAAGCATCACCAGAAGAGGATCAGAGACCAAAACCAGAGCGAGTCTCAGCTCCTGCAGTCCTTAGAGGAGCATAAAAAAGAATTGGACAAATTAAAGGACCAGCTTGACCAGATGAATAGCACACACACTCAACTCTCCTTGGAGAAAGATGAGCAAATCAAGAACTTGCAAAAAACAGTCGTACAGATCAAAGCCCAGTTGCATGGGGAAAGACAGGGTATTCCAACAGAGAACTCGGATATTTTTCAGGAAAGCAAAGTGCAGAGTCTTAACATAGACAATGAAAGTGAAAAGCATGATTTGTCTAAAGCCGAAACAGAAAGATTAGTGAAAGGAATCAAAGAACGGGAACTAGAGATTAAACTCCTAAATGAAAAGAATATATCTTTAACTCAACAAATTGATCAGCTCTCCAAAGATGAGGTTGGAAAACTCACTCAGATAATAGAGGAGAAAGATATGGAGATAGAAAATCTACAGGCGAGAATTGCTTCTGCTTCATACTCCCAAGATGCTGTTTCCCTTCAACAGCAGCTGCAGGCCTATGCCATGGAAAAGGAAACTGTGCTAGCTGTTTTGAATGAAAAAACAAGGGAAAACAGCCACTTAAGGACAGAATATCACCTCTTGATGGACATAGTTTCTGCTAAGGAAGCTGCCCTCCAGAAGCTGCAAGATGAAAATAAAAAATTATCCACTAGGTTTGAAAGTAGTGGACAAGATATGTTTCGAGAGACTATTCAAAATTTGTCTCGTATTATTCGCGAAAAAGATATTGAAATTGATGCTCTGAGCCAGAAATGCCAGACCCTGTTGACAGTGCTCCAGGCATCCAGTACTGGTAACGAGGTCGGAGGAGTTAATAGTAATCAGTTTGAGGAACTGCTCCAGGAGCGTGATAAATTAAAACAACAAGTCAAGAAAATGGAGGAGTGGAAGCAGCAGGTGATGACCACAGTACAGAATATGCAGCACGAGTCCGCCCAGCTGCAGGAAGAATTGCAACAACTTCAGGTGCAAGTTTTGGTAGACAGTGATAATAATTCTAAGTTACAGGTGGACTATGGGGGCCTGATCCAGAGTTATGAACAAAATGAAGCCAAACTCAGAACTTTTGGACAGGAGTTAGCTCAAGTCCAGCACAGCATAGGGCAGCTCTGTAGCACTAAAGACCTTCTTCTAGGGAAGCTAGGTAGTATTTCACCTCAGCTCTCTTCTGGAACATCACCTGCTTCCAAGCCAGCAGAGCCCCCTCCTGCAGTGGAGACTGATCTCTCAGGGGACACTTCTAGATGGCTTCAACAAGAAATAGAAGGGCTAAGACGGTCAGTGCAAGAAAAAGACGCAACCATTAAAACTCTCCAGGAAAATAACCACAGATTGTCAGATTCCATTGCTGTCAGTTCAGAGCTGGAGAGAAAAGAGCATGAGCAGACCGACTCAGAACTGAGGCAGCTAAAGGAGAAGCAAGAAGTTTTACAGAAGTCACTTAAGGAGAAAGACCTTTTAATCAAAGCCAAAAGTGATGAGTTACTGTCTTCCAAAGAAAATCTCACTAACAAACTGGATGAAAATGAACTTCTGAGGCAGGCGGTAACAAACTTGAAGGAAAGAATATTAATACTGGAAATGGACATTTGTAAACTAAAAGAGGAAAATGAAAAGATTGTAGCAGCATCCCGAGAAAAAGAAACTGAATATCAAGCATTGCAAGAGACTAATACCAAGTTTTCTATGATGCTTCGAGAAAAGGAATTTGAGTGCCATTCCCTGAAGGAGAAGTCTGTCGCCTTAGAACAACTACTGAAGGAGAAAGAGGAGGTATGATTGGAGGGATTATTGGAGATGTGGGGAGGGACTAAGGGGCTACACCTGTTCGTTTAGACATATTGGCATCAAAGTTTTGTGATTCATCTAAATAAATTTTCTTAGAGGAATCTGGAAGTTTTTCTCCCCAGTTACTACATCCCCAAATATTTTTTGGTTTTTGGTTTTTGGGTCACACCTGGCAGTGCTCAGGGGTTACTTCTGGCTCTACGCTCAGAAATCACTTCTGGGAGGCTCAGGAGACCATATGGGATGCCGGGATTCAAATCACCGTCCTTCTGTATGCAAGGCAAAAGCCCTACCTCTATGCTATTTCTCCAGCTCCCTCAATTTTTTTTTTAATACTTAATTAACCTTTGACAACTTAGAGAAAATAGTTGTGTTTTATTTATTTATTTTGGAGAGAGTGCCACAACTCAATAATACTCAGGGCTAACTCTTAGCTCTGTGCTCAGGGATCACTTCTGGCAGGCTCAAGGGACCATATAGTGTACCAGGATCAAACCCAGGTTGTCTGTAGTATCACTTGAGCCCAAGTAGAGAGAAAAGTTTATAGCAATTAATATTTTTCTTAAAAAATAAAAATATGTTCCAAGAGGGAATTTTGAAATTTGTGTAATTTAACCTAATTTAGGAATACTTGAATAGTTATTAGTAATAATAATTACAGACTTGAAGTTGACATTGCTATGTCTTTGTCCCCAATATGCAGGTACTAATCCATTTTAAATCAATGCATTGACAGTACTTATAGATCTAGTATGTGTGTGTATGTGTGTGTGTGTGTGTATTGTGTGTGTGTAGAAACATTCTAGAACCAGTTAGCCTTACTGTGTATGTTGCTTTATTATTTTTTTAAGAGAAAGTGCTATGACACATTGAATAAGTTTTTATGAATCAATTAGCAAGCACTTGGTGTTTGGAAAATGTTAGTAAAGAAAAATTTCTTTTTTTTTTTTTTGTCTTTTGGGTCACACCCGGCAGAGCTCAGGGGTTAGTCCTGGCTCTATGCTCAGAAATCGCCCCTGGCAGGCTCAGAGGATCATATGGGTGATATGGGGTGCCGGGATTTGAACCACCATCCTTCTGCATGAAAGGCAAGCGCCTTACCTCCATGCTATCTCTCCGGCCCCGAAAAAGTACTTTTAAAGAGTGCCTAAAACTTAAAGAGAAAGGGCGGGTGGGGGAGAGAGAGAAGATAGAGAGAGGAGAGAGAGAGAGAGAGAGAGAGAGAGAGAGAGAGAGAGAGAGAGAGAGAGAGAGAGAGAGAGAGGGAGGGAGGGAGGGAGGGAGGGAGGGAGGGAGGGAGGGAGGGAGGGAGGGAGGGGGGGGGGAGGGAGGGAGGGAGGGAGAGAGGGGAGGGGAGGGGAGGGGAGGGGAGAGGAAAGAGAAAGAGAAGGAAGAGGCAGCCACTGGTGAAGGGTCTTGGGCAATATATGACTGAAACTCAATCATGAACAACTTTGTAACTGTATCTCACAGTGATTCAAGTCAAGAATTTAATTTAAAAAGACCCCACCCCACCAAAAAAAATGACTTTTATGGATAAGTTATATATCCTGGAAAAAAAAATTTTTTTTTATGGTTTTTGGGCCACACCTGGTGACACTCAGGGATTACTCCTGGCTATGTGCTCAGAAGTCGCTCCTGGCTTGGGGAACCATATGGGATGCCGGGGGATCGAACCTTGGTCCGTCCTAGGCTAGCGCTGGCAGGCAGACACCTTACCTCTAGCACCACCATGCTGGCCCCCTGGAAAATTTTTTGTTTGTTCGTTTGTTTTTGGGTCACAACCAGCAGCGATCAGGAGTTACGCTCCTGGCTCTACGCTCAGAAATTGCTCCTGGCAGGCTAGGGGGACATATGGGATGCCGGGATTCGAGCCACCATCCTTCTGCATGTAAGGCAAACACTTTACCTTCATGCTATCTCTCTGGTCTCTATCCTGGAAATTTTTAAGAGTTGATCGAAATAAGTAATAATAAAAAAGATTAGTGCTTTTCACATAGTGTATTTAGAAAATAGTCTAACCCCCCCAAAAAGAAAATAGTCTAACCCCAACTATGTCAATAGTGTGATTTTATTGATAAGTTAATTCTAACAGGAATTAACTGTTGTAGCAATTTATTTGAAGTGTCAATAAATGAGACTGGAGAGTGAGGTGCTTGACACCAAGAGATCACTGAGCATCTCTGGGTGGTCCAAATTCCTTCCACACCCACAATAAAGCCTCAGTAGAATTTTGATGTATTTAAATATTTATATGCAGTTATTTTAGATTTTTCTTTTTTTCTTTTTTGGTTTTTGGGTCACACCCGGCAGCGCTCAGGGGTTACTCCTGGCTCTATGCTCAGAAACCGCTTCTGGCAGACTCAGGAGGACCATATGGGATGCCGGGATTCGAACCATTGTCCTGCATGCAAGGCAAATGCCTTACTGCTGTACTATCTCTCAGGCCCCTATTTTAGGTTTTTCTAAGTAGGTATTCAAGGCTCTCTCATGAATGAGATGTTGAAGATACTCTTTAGGGTGGGTTTTGTTTTATTTTTGTGATAGGAATTTATACTCTGATTTGTTTATTTTTCAGTAGAAGTTTGGAAAAGGAATGATACAACTAGAAAATTCTGTAAATGCTATTGCATGTTTTAAGAATGTGAGGTTTGATACTAAATGGGTTAGTAGCTTCTTCTGCCTGTAAGTTGTCTCATAGAATGGGGTGAATATTTAGGAGCACTTGCCTTGGTTTTTGTTTGATGGGACACTGAGAATGTTGAGATCTTCTCCTTTAGAGCTTAGCTTCCTACCTTTATAGTACTGGTCTGTAATTGTTATGAAAATGTACTTCAATTCTCAAAGTGTAGGAACCTTCTCTTGTTCACCAACCAAAAAGTTGTATCAGTATTTTAAAGTTATAAGACTATAACACATGGGCCGGGCGGTGGCGCTAAAGGTAAGGTGCCTGCCTTGCCTGCGCTAGCCTTGGACGGACCGCGGTTCGATCCCCCGGTGTCCCATATGGTCCCTCAAGCCAGGAGCAACTTCTGAGCACATAGCCAGGAGTAACCCCTGAGCATTACTGGGTGTGGCCCAAAAATCAAAAAAAAAAAAAAAAAAAGACTATAACACAGGAATGTAGAGAAATATTTCATTTTAAGTAGTTATTCCATTTTCCCTTATAGCATCTTGTAATTTCATTTTATTGGTGCTTATCGATTTGAAAAGTAGTAATTTTTGTTTGTTTTTTGGGTCATACATGGTGGTGCTCAGGGGTTACTCCTGGCTCTGTGCTTAAAAATGGATCCTGAGGGGCCGGCACAGTGGCACTAGTGGTAAGGTCTGCCTTGCAAGTCGTAGCCTAGGACCTACCGTGGTTCTATCCCCCTGAGTCCCATATGGTTCCCTAAGCCAGGAGATACTTCTTTTTTTTTTTTTTTTTTTTTGGTTTTTGGGTCATACCTGGCCGCACTCAGGGGTTACTCCTGGCTCCACACTCAGAAATCGCTTCTGGCAGGTTCGGGGGACCATATGAGAATTCGAACCAATGACCTGCATGAAAGGCAAACGCCTTAACCAGGAGTGATTTCTGAGTGCATAGCCAGGAGTAACCCCTGAGTATCAATGGGTGTGGTCCCCAAAACAAAACAAACAAAAGAAATTAATTCTGTAAGGCTCATGGGACCATGTGGATATTGGGGATTGAATCTGGGTTCGTCCTGGGTTGGCAACATGCAAGGCAAGCGCCGTACTGCTGTGCTAACTCCAGCCCCAAAGTAGTATTTTTTTTATTAAAAGTTTCCTCTCTTGATAGACGTGTCCCCAATTTAGAGTTGTATTTAAGTTTTCTATTACTAGAGAATAGTATCTATTTTCATTCATTATACCATATTTTGGGGTTTTAGTTTTGTTTTGGGCTACCCTGGGATGCTGGAGAATGGAGTGGCCGATTCCCTTTATTTCTCTCTCTCTTGTTCTCTCCCTTTTTCGATTTGGGAGTTTATGAACAGTGCCATATAGGGCAAATTTAAAATGATTGTGGTCTTTTTGCATGTATATGTGTGGATTTTAGAGTGCCCAGGGACTATTTCCGGCCCTGCTTTGGGGTTACTCTGCTGTGTACTGTCAGGGATTAAACCTGGATCTCCCCCCCCCCCCCAAAACACACAGAGTATATGTTCAGCCTGCTGAGCTATCTTTTCTGCCTCTGAAGAGAATGTTTTTAAGTTCTTTTTACAACAATTTTAACAAATGCTTCCTTGTAAGAAATGTAGCTTTTTATTATTTGAAAAGTTACCAGTATGTAAGAAGTTTTCCTACATGCCCAATATTCAATTTCTCTTATATTTCTTACCTTACAGTACTGTGGATAATTTGTAATAACTGTTGAGCCATTTTTGATAAATTTCTGTAACTGATAGTCATACTTAAGAGTTTCCTTTATTTGTTACCAAATGTTCTATTCTTGCTTCCATATCCCATCCAATATACCATTTAAGTTCCCATCTACTGTCCCAGTCACTATCCCACCTACTATCCCATCTGGATGCCACAGTTTTAGTCACGTCACTATAGTCCCTTCTATGATTTCTCATATTTTTCTTGTTTCTATTTCCTTGTGTTAGCAAAATATATATTTAAATTACGTAATAAAGAAAAAATGTTATTTTCTAAATGTATTTTTTTCAAGGCTAAAATTGTTTCTTTTCAAAAGGGCAAGTCTGGGGAGTTAAACCAGCTTTTAAATACAGTTAAATCAATGCAAGAGAAGAACATTATGTTTCAGAAAGAGAGAGATCAAGTGATGTTGGCTTTGAAACAGAAGCAAATGGAAACCAGTACCATACAGAATGAGGTATACTTCCATTTTACAGAAACTATGATTGAAAGACTGAGTTTAAGAACTAACAAGAAAACTGGGAAGATTATTAGTTAAAATGAATTTCTGAGCTCAGGTAATTTTTTTTTTTTCAGAATCTTTCCCAGATGTTTGTTAGTGAGATTTTTATCTCCCAGGATACATTTTATTTCACTTTTTTAAAAGTGAATACTATGTTCAAACTTATATGTACAAGAAAAGATACTCATCAAGTATGAAGCAAATGAGACTTATGAAATAGCTGTCCCAAATTCACTACTTTATATAATTCTGTTTTTCATTTAAACCAAGGGAATGAATGGCCTTACATTTTAAAGCCTTCAGGCAAATATGCAAGATGATTTCTAGCTAAAAATCATCTTGAGCAGCTTGAGAAAATAATACACAATAAATACTCTTGAATTTGAAGAAAATTTTTGACACGTGTGGGGTAATGGTGGTGATAAGCATTCTCTATAAAATAAATTTTATAATTGTTCCCTGTCTAGGTTCAGCATTTGCGTGACAAAGAAACGCGCTTGAACCAAGAGCTGGAGAGGTTACGCAATCATCTTTTGGAAACAGAAGATTCCTACACCCGCGAAGCTCTGGCAGCTGAAGAGAGAGAGTCTAAGCTGAAAAAGAAAGTTTGCATGTTGGAAGAAAGGCTAGTTTCATCCTCTGATGCCATGGAGAATGCAAGGTAATTTGATCAAATTTTATTTTATTTTATTTATAGATTTATTTATTTTTGGTTTTGGGTTACACCCAGTGGTGCTCAGGGGTTACTCCTGGCTCTGTGCTCAGAAATCGCCTCTGGCAGGCTCGGGGGATCATCGGGGATGCTGAAAATTGAACCACCGAACCACCGTTTGTGCAAGGCAAATGCTCTATTGCAGTGCTATCTCTCTGGCCCCGGTCAGATTTTTTTTTTTTAAACACTCAATGTTAACTGGACTCTTGAGTGTCAGAGTCAATATTTTTTGTTTGTTTATTTTTGTTTGGGGGTCACACCTGGCAGAACTCAGGTGTTATTCCTGGCTCTGTCCAGAAATTATTACGCTTGGGTTTATATGGGATGCCAGGGATCAAACCCGGGTCGGCCACATGCAAGACAAACGCCCTATCCGCCATGCTATTATTGCTCAAGCCCCTTAATAAGCATTTCTTTTTTAATGTCGTGGGCTGGACCTTCCAGTCCAGCTTTTTTTTTTTTTTTTGGTTTTTGGGTCACACCCAGCAGTGCTCAGGTTTTACTCCTGGCTCCATGCTTAGAAATCACTCCTGGCAGCTCGGGGGATCATATGGGATGCCGGGATTCAAACCAATGACCTTCTGCATGAAAGGCAAACGCCTTACCTCCATGCTATCTCTCCAACCCCCCCCCCCCCTTCTTTTTAATCTGTTAACTCGTTTATTGTCTCTAACTTCTCTCAATTTTACCAATGAAGAATTAAGAGTTTATGGTTATACATATAGATAGAGACTTTCCCATGAAGATACTTGTGTATAGGAAGGTCACATTTGGGCCTGTAAAATAAATCTTTCCTATATCTGCTATTTAACTGAGAATATCTGACACTTCTGTCTATGCTGGTTTGGTGCCGCTTGTCACCTTAGGCCTCAAACTCCACCTTAGGCCTCAAACTTGTGGGCCGAAAACGGCCCTCCATACAACATTTTGTGGCCCTGCCCTAGAGGAATCTTGTTTTGTTTTGTTTTAGTTGTTTGGGTCACAACCCCCAATGTTCAAGGCTTACTACTGACTTTGCACTCAAGGATCACCCCGACTTTGCCTCCTGCAGCCCCCAGGTAAATTGAGTTTGAGACCCCTGTCTTAGGGGGTTAATCAAGCTGTGTTAGCTTCCAAATAAAGCCTTTATGTCTTTGATCTTTCTAATCCAGTGAATTAAGGTTGGACTAGGTTTGTATCATAGAAAGGAGAGCGTACATGAAGAACTCATGAACTTTTGAGATATATGCTGAATAGATTTTAAATTTTTATTTCAATATTATTTTTTTTCCTATATTCCACCACCAGAAAATCAGACAAATCAAAGAAAGGCCATAGTTCCATCCACTGTATTTAGTTTTGTGCCTTGTGTGTGTTTTGTTGTATATAGTCACCCACACAAATATGTGGTATCATTGTATATATTACATACTTTATTTATGCATTTTAAAAAGCAAGTTGGGACCATACTATTTCTATTGCTTTAGAACTTTTATCACTTATTATCAATAGTACTAATAGCAGTTTATTATTAGTATACACTAGCCCATTTATTTCTTTGGTCATTTTAAGGCTGCATAGTTTATCTTTTTTGTTGTTGTTGTTGTTGTTGTTGTTGTTTTTGGGTCACATCCGGCAGTGCTCAGATGTTACTCCTGGCTGTCTGCTCAGAATTAGCTCCTGGTAGACACGGGGGACCATATGAGACACCGGGATTCAAACCAACCACCTTTGGTCCTGAATCGGCTGCTTGCAAGGCAAACACCGCTGTGCTATTTCTCCGAGCCCTGCATAGTTTTTCTTTATTTTGATTTGCTATACATGTATGTATCTTGCTGGGTTTTTTGTTTGTTTGTTTGTTTTGTTTTTGGGTCACATCCAGCAGTGCTCAGGGGTCACTCCTGGCTCTATGTTCAGAAATCACTCCTGGCAGGTTCAGAGGACCATATGGGATGCCAGGATTCAAAACACTGTCCTTCTGTATGCAAGGCAAACACTCTATCTCCATGCTCTCTCCCCGGCCCCAATCTTGTTTTATTTTTGGTCATAACTTGCAATGTTTCTGAGCATACAGGTAATGCTCAGAGACTATGTAGTTGTTGGGGATCAAATCTAGACCTCATATATACAAAGGATGTATATAAGACACTGAATTATCTTGCTATCTCTGGATTTCCTATACTTTTTGGGTTCGAGATCCCATACGCAGTGATGTTCTGTGGTTACTCCTGTTCTGCACTCAGAAATTACTTGTGGGCAGGCTCAGGGAACTGTATGGCATGCTGGGGACTGAACCTAATTGCTGTATGCAAGACAAGTACCCTACTCATTTTACTATCTCTGTGGCCCATATTCTCTTTATCTTTATGTTCATCTTTTTCAAGTATGTATGATGTTGAGTGAACTCTAAGGCGATGGTAGAGATTCTAATGACCAGGAAGGGAGAGTGTGCCATAAAGACATCACTTCTGAGGGTGAATTCCTATCACCTTTCCTTTTAATTATTAGATTCTTTTTCCTAATTTAAATAGATCCTAGGGGTTTATAGAAATATAGGCTTGCTTTGTACACAGTTGACTAGTTTTAGATTCCCATAGTTCCTGAGCACCTCCAGGATTACTGCATGTAGAGCATCACCAGGTGTTGTTCCATAAACAAACAAAAACAACAGCAACAGCAAAATAGTTTCTCCGGGCCTGGAGATAAGACATTTGCGTTGCACATGCCAACCCTGATTTGAATCCCCAACATATGTATGTAGACTCCCAACAATGCCAGAAGGGAGCCTGAGCATAGCTGGGTATTGCCCAAACATTGCCCCACCAATGTTTCTAGTTTCTGTCTTTCAGTTCTTTTTCAGATTTAAACCACAGGATAACCTTGTTTAGCAGAGCTGGGTCATATTACTCCTTTAAAAAAGAAAAAAGTTGCGGGGGCCGGAGTGGTGGCATAAGTGGTAAAGCATCTGCCTTGCACGCACTAGCCTCGAACTGACCACAATTCGATCCCCTGGCAATCCCATATGGTCCCCCAAGCCAGGAGCAATTTTTGAGCACATAGCCAGGAGTAAGTCTAAGCATCATGGGGTGTGGCCTCCAAATCAAGAACCAAAACAAAAGAAAAAGTTGGGGCTGGAGTGATAGCACAGCCGTAGAGCTTTTGCCTTGCATGTGCTGATTCAGGATGGACCTCAGTTGGATCCCCGGTGTCCCATATGGTCCCCCAAGCCAGGAGCGATTTCTGAGCGCATAGCCAGGAGTAACCCCTAAGCGTCACCAGATGTGCCTCCCCCACAAAAAAAAAAAAAAAAAGAAAAGAAAAAAGAAACCACTTAGAATTGGTTCTATCTAGTCACATTTCATCTTATCTAGAACTAAACTATATTGCTGGTTTCTTGAGATCAAGCTACTGCTTTCCTTCCTTCCTTCCTTCCTTCCTTCCTTCCTTCCTTCCTTCCTTCCTTCCTTCCTTCCTTCCTTCCTTCCTTCCTTCCTTCCTTCCTTCCTTCCTTCCTTCCTTCCTTCCTTCCTTCCTTCCTTCCTTCCTTCCTTCCTTCCTTCCTTCTTTACTTCCTTCTTTCTTTTTTCTTCTTTTTCGTTTGGGCCACACCCAGCAATGCTCAGGGGTTACTCTTGGCTCTGCAATCCAGAATCACTACTGGTGATGCTCTGGGTTCATATGGGATGTTGGGGATCAAACCTTAGTCAGCGGCGTGCAAGGCAAACATCCTACTTGCTGTAATATTGTTGTAGCCCTTTTAATTTTTATTTCAAACTGTTTCTTCTTTAAGAATATATCTGATCCCTATCAATTTTTAAAAAAATTAATTTCACTTATTGTTCAATTAGCATATCTCATAAAGAACACTTGACTTTAGAGGACAGGAAGAAAGCTCTAATAGAAAGAACCTGCCCAGTACATGCAAGTCCATGCCATGAGTTTGGTTCCCAATAATATATAGTTCCCTGAGTCCTACCAGTTGTGTTCTTGCTCCTGGATGTGACCCTGGCATCCCTGAACACAGAACTTTCTGCACCACCAGGTTGAGTATCTTCAGAAGCACCACTGGAGGGGCCAAAGCAGTGGCGTGGAGTGGCAAGGCCTTGCCAGCGCTAGCCCAGGATGGACCGAGGTTCAATCTCCCAGCATCCCATATGATCCCCCAAGCCAGGAGCAGAACCCCTGAGTGTCACTGGGTGTGGTCGAAAAACCAAAAATAAATAAATAAATAAAGAAGCACCACTGGAGATTGCCCCTATTAAAAAAAGTTTCATTTTGCACCCCATTCCTTAAATCCAGAATAAAAAGTTGGGATGATTTGGTTTTGAACCTGCAGTGTACTTTGAGCCTTATATTTTCCTTTCACAACATAGGTGAAATTAATTGTTGATTGTCTATGCTTCCTTCCACCAAATGTCACAGGAATAATCCCCCCCCCTTTTTTTGTTTTTTTTTTGGGTCACACCTGGCAGCGGCCAGGGGTTCCTCCTGGCTCTATGCTCGGATATCACCCCTGGCAGGCACAGGGGACCATATGGGATGTCAGGATTCGAACCATCGACCTTCTGCATGCAAGGCAAATGTTTACCTCCATGCTAACTCTCCGGCCTCAATTTTTCCCTTTTCTTTACATATTATTATATATACTTAAATAGATGCTTAGTCAGTACTAGGTTAACAGTTCAGATCTACAAACATGATTATAATGTCTACAGACCTTTGGCCGTAGTATCACTTCATTTTAATTAGCTTCCTGGGTGACATCACATCTTCATTTCATCCATACAGTAAACCAAGGAATTTATTAACCAATGAAGTTGGAGGTCACTTGGGGTAGAGTTCAGGTTTCAGATGTTGAGTTGACTGCTCATTCCACAAGAGGGTACCATAGGGTAAAATGTCTTCAAAATGCATTGCTCTTGAATAATCACTTATCTAAATATTAAGAATCTGGGAAAGGTTAGTACAATGTTTTGAAGGGGAATAATTAGACATTAATAAAAACAGATGATGTAAACCTTGGCATGTTATGTAATAAATATTAGAGCTTATGATTTATTTTGAGGGCAGGTATAATGGTTTATATTCATGCAAGCAGGAAGAGGATTTTAAAAGCAATTAACCACCAAGAAAAATGTGTCAGTGGATATCCATTGACATTGTGAGCATGGTACTGCAAATATTCCAAGCAAAGGGGTGCTATAGAATCCATTGCTTGTTAGCTTGGAGATTGGCAAAATGTTTTTCAAGATTCCCTGCAAGTTAAAATTTAATGATAATTTACATCTTTTTTTTTTTTTTTTTTTTTTTTTTTTGGTTTTTGGGCCACACCCGGCGGTGCTCAGGGGTGACTCCTGGCTGTCTGCTCAGAAATAGCTCCTGGCAGGCACGGGGGACCATATGGGACACCGGGATTTGAACCAACCACCTTTGGTCCTGGATCGGCTGCTTGCAAGGCAAACGCCGCTGTGCTATCTCTCCGGGCCCCGATAATTTACATCTTGAAGTTTTAGCTTAAAACAGGAAAATTTCAGGTTATTTGTAAATTTTTTATAAGAATTGTAAATTCTTTTGTTTAGGTTAGCTTATAGTCATTAAAACGATGCTTATTTGTTGGAAGTCCTTTTTGTGGGAGAATGAATGCTATCAGGGAAAATGAGGATCAAAGAAACAGCTAGTTACTTTGAAATATAATCTGATCATAATCAAAAGTCATAGAAACAAAATAGGATAATAGCTGCTGGAAGAAGAGGGAATTTTTGCTTAATAAGGAAGAAATTTTGATGTTTTTAGACGAAAAAATTCCCTGAAGGTAGTCAGATGTGGAAATTTATAACAGTGTAAATGTGTCATTTAGCTGTACATTTCAAAATCATTAAAATTGTAAAGGCTAGCTATATGTAATTTTAACCACAAAATAAAAGCACAGGGAAGGCATCTTATCTGGTTTAAGAATTTAAACAGATAGAAGTAATTTGACCTTCTCTTTCTTTTTTTGACCTTCTCTTTTTTGTTTGAAGTCACCAAGCCAATTTGCAAGTAGAATCTTTGCAGGAACAGTTGAATGTGATCACCAGACAAAGAGATGATACAACAGCGCAGCTCGCGATAGCTCAGGAGCAAGTGAAACAGTATGCTCTCTCACTGAGCAACTTGCAGATGGTCCTTGAGCACTTCCAGCAAGGTATGTTGCAAATGAAGGCCACTTTGTAGTGCATTTTTGTTCAGGAAATGTGGGCTGATTAGCGTGAGTTTAGATAAGGTCTGGAGAAATCTTTACCAGATTATTTTGCTGTATAAGGACTGGGTGAGGAGAAGCCAGCAATCACTCAGCTAGACTCCTTTCATAGTTAAGCTAGAGAACATTGAGGCCAGAGAGATAGCATGGAGGTAGGGAATTTGCCTTTCATGCTGAAGGACAGTGGTTCGAATCCCGGCATCCCATATGTCCCCTGAGCCTGCCAGGAGCTATTTCTGAGCGCAGAGCCAGGAGTAAAACCTGCTGGGTGTGACCCAAAAACCAAAAAACAAAAAAAGACTAGAGGACATGGGCTGGAGCCATATAGCACAGTGGGTAAGGTGTTTTGCATTACCATGACCAACCCAATTTTAATCCCTGGCATCCCATATGGTTCCCTGAGTCTGCCAGGAGTTCTGAGCACAGAGCCAGGAGCAACCCTTAAGTACAACTGGGTGTGGCCCAAAACCAACTGAAGACTAGAGAACTTAATTGAAAAAAATATTTGTACAGTGTTAATGTTAAATATATTTTGTCTTATTTTTATATGGGAGGGTGAGTTCTGGGCCACACCTGCCATTGCTCATGCTACTCCAGATCTGGGCTCAGGGATCACTCCTGGTAGTGTTTGGGAAATCATAGCAGTACTGGGATTGAACTGTGGTTGCTCACATGCAAGGCTAACACCTGTACTATTTGTCTGGCACTAAGAAAATGTGTTTTAATATTATGTTAAAGATTATGTCACCGGGCTGGTGAGATAGAATGGAGGTAGGGTGTTTGCCTTTCATGCAGAAGGATGGTGGTTCAAATCCCAGGATCTCACATGGTCCTCCCAGCCTGCCAGGAGCGATTTTTGAGTGTAGAGCCAGGAGTAACCCTGAGTGCTGCTGGTGTGACCCAAAAAACAAAAACAAACAAAAAAATTAAAATAAAAAAAAAAAAAGGGCCCGGAGAGATAGCACAGCGGCGTTTGCCTTGCAAGCAGCCGATCCAGGACCAAAGGTGGTTGGTTCGAATCCCGGTGTCCCATATGGTCCCCCGTGCCTGCCAGGAGCTTTTTCTGAGCAGACAGCCAGGAGTAACCCTTGAGCACTGCTGGGTGTGGCCCAAAAACCAAAAAAAAAAAAAAAAAAAAAAAAGATTATGTCAGAGATTTGGGAACAGAGGGTAACATAAAATGGGATGTATGATACTGAGGCTACAAAAAAGGTTTTGTGGGGCAGGAGCGGTGGCGCAAGTGAGAGAGCGTCTGCCTTGCACACAGTAGCCTAAGGCAGACTGTGGTTCGATCACCTGACGTCCCATATGGTCCCCCAAGCCAGGAGCGATTTCTGAGCGCATAGCGAGGAGTAACCCCTGAACATCATAAGGTGTGCCCCCCCCCCCCAAAAAAAAAAAAAGGTTTTGTGCCCTCTTGGTTAGAGATTGAGAACTTCTCAGAGTTCTGAGAATCATCAGTGATAACTGTTCTTTGAAATGTTGCTGAATGAACTTGACTATTTAAATTCCAAAGGAAAACAAATGTTTTCCTTTCTGGGTGAAAAAAATAGATAAATAATATTGATGGTTGGGTTTTGGCTGTGGTTGGGTTCTGCTCCTACGCTTCTCAGAGGACTGTGTGGTGGCACTGGGAATCTAACCCAGGGACCTTACACATACAAACAAGACAGATACTCTGCCACTGACTACACCCCTGACAGTGTTAAACATTACAACTGATTAGAATTTTGGGGGATATGGGTTGATTTAAGGTGGTTCTCATGGAACCTAGCAGTTTCTCCTGGCTATCCTCAGCAATATTTGGGGGTGCTGCTTCTCAGGGCCACCCGGGTGATATGCAAAGACCTCTAGAACTGTACCTTAACTAGAATTAATTTTTATTTGTTTGTGTTTTGGGCTACAGACACCAGTCCTCTGGGGCTACTGACTCATTACTCAGAGATCACTACTCCCCATGCTACTTGGGGGTCCTTGTGGTGCCAGATATTGAACTCAGTCCATTGAGCTCTCTTTGTCCTCCACCCCAAGAATTTTTTATTGATTGTTTGATAGATCGATCTTTGTGTGACACTCGACTGTGCTCAGGGGCCACTCCTGGCTCTGCACTCAGAAATCACCCCTGGCAGGTTGGGGGACTATATGGGATGCTGGAAATTAAACTAGGTTCCTCCCAGGTTGGCTGCATGCAAGGCAAATGCCCTACCACTGTGCTATCTCTGGCCCCGCCAAGAATTTTTTTTCCAAGAATATTTTTATTTTATTTTATTTTGGTTTTTGGGGTACACTGGCAGCACTTAGGGGTTACTCCTGGCTTTACGCTCAGAAATCATTCCTGGCAGGCTTGAGGGACCGTATGGGATGCCAGGATTTGAACCACTGTTCTTCTGTATGCAAGGCAAATATCCTACCTCCATTCTGTCTCTCTGGCTCCCTCCCAAGAATAGTTTTATCTTGAAAACCAAATATGCCTTTTTGCGTTCTAGCTTTGTTCCTCAGATTCACTCTCTTTAGATCACTTGCCTTCTGTTTACTTGTTATATTTAGTAAATGAAGAAACTCCAGGGTCCGGCGCAGTGGCGCTATAGGTAAGGTGTTTGTCTTGCCAGCGCTAGCCTAGGATGGACAGCGATTCTATCCCCCGGCGTCCCATATGGTCCCCCAAGCCAGGAGCAACTTCTGAGCGCATAGCCAGGAGTAACCCCTGAGCGTCACCGGGTGTGGCCCAAAAACCAAAAAAAAAAAAAAAAAAAAGAAACTCCAGGGAAGAGAAAGTGATTAGTTGGTATGAGAAATGAAATCACAGAACATGATAGGTTTATGCCCAAGGAAAACTTTAAATTTGTGAACAGGGTTAAAGACCTCATTAGCATGGATATGCAAAGTAGAATGGTACTGAGCAAAGGAAAGGTACTGAGAAAGGAAATCTTGGATGAAGTTTTTTTTTTTTAATATTTTTTAAATTACAAGGTTGTCTTAATACAGTTTGGTTTTTTTTTTTCTTCACAGTTACGAAGTTGTTCATGATTGAGTTTTAAGTCATTCAATGTACAACACCCTTCACCAATGCACATTTCCCACCATCAATGTTCCCAGTTTCCCTCCTGGCCTCCCCCTGCCTTTCTCTGGGGTTAGGTGGGGTTCTGGAGCAATTAGGCAAAGGAAAGATATCTTACTACTTTAATTTCAGTGTGCATTATCATTAAAGCATACTTTTTTGAGCCATTTGAACAATTACAAGAACTGTTTAAATTTCAAATGGTTTAAAATTCTATTTTTTTCACAGTGCAAAATATTAATGGAGCTTTTCTTTCCTCTGTAGAGGAGAAAGCTATGTATTCTACTGAACTTGAGAAGTACCAACAACTAGTAGCTGAATGGAAGAAAAAGGCAGAAAATCTGGAAGAAAAAATCATACCATTACAGGTTGGTTGACATTTTTTAATAGTTTTTATTTATGAAATAACTAAGGAATCTTTGTCAGGATAATAACTGTGTTTCAAACTATATACATGGAGTTTTACTCATATATTGTTCGATTCTTTGGAGACTGGCCTTTTTTTTTAGTATTGTGTAAATCGAAGTGCTTCAGCTATGTTACTAAGTAGTGTGGTGTAGGGAAGATTAATGATATTCATTACATGCATTTATCACCTAGTTTTCCTGTTATCTGCTCCACAGTGTGGTATGAGCTTCTTGTTTATATCTCATGGTGCATATGTAAAGAGTTCCAGGATTATATCTTGGTTGGAATGGATGAGTCATGGGATATCCAGAGGGGTAATGTCAACTTTACTAGATGATGCCAAAATGTTTTCTAGAGAATTATGCTGCGGTGTCTAAGCATTCTTGATATCCTTGACAACTCTTGGCTCTATCAGGAATTTTGAAATACGGTATGTGGTGGAAAGGGCTGTCATCTTGTGTTTGGACATAGGCTCAGATATGCATAGCATATGCTTTTAATTACGTGACAGCCTAGCTTTCTTCTTGTGCTCTTAATTTGCATTTCTCTGATTACTAATAAGGTCAAGAATCCTTAACTGTTTAATAGCATTTATGCATACTTTCTGGTCAACTCAGTGATATTTTTTTTTCTTTTCTGTTTGTTTTTGGGCTATACCCACCAGTTTTTTTGGGTTACTCTTGGCTCAGCACAAACTCTGGTGTCAACTCATGAATACTTTATAAAAACCAAGTTTTGCGGTCTCTTTTTGATTTCTTTGGGCCTCACTATTCTGCATTCAGGCCTTACTCCTGATTCTACACTCAGATATCACTTCTGGCAGGCCTTGGGGGACAAATAGAGGTATGGAACAAATAGAAGTTGGTGGAGTGGAAGACAAGCATTCTACTTGTTGCACTATTGCTCTGACCTCTTAGACACAAGTGTAATATGTTGGTTTTGGTGGGTCCAGTATACTTAATCTGATACTCTGTTAAAAGTTAAAATATTTTAAAACAGGCCCGGAGAGATAGCACAGCAGTGTTTGCCTTGCAAGCAGCCGATCCAGGACCAAAGGTGGTTGGTTCGAATCCCGGTGTCCCATATGGTCCCCCGTGCCTGCCAGGAGCTATTTCTGAGCAGACAGCCAGGAGTAACCCCTGAGCACTGCCGGGTGTGGCCCAAAAAACAAAACAAAACAAAAAAAAATATTTTAAAACTAGATTGGTTATTATTTTTAGTTTATTATGGTTTAAGGGCCACACCAGCTATGTTCACGGCTTACTCGTGGCTCTGTGCTCAGGGATTTACTCCTGCAGTACTTGGGGGACCATATATGGTATTAGGGATCATGTCCCCATGTAACTTGCATTCAGGGCAAGTATCTTACCTCTTGTATTATCTTTATGGTTCCAAGCTATCTTTAATTTTTAATTTTTAGAAATTAAAATATTTAATTTTAGAAAAAGAAAAAATAAATGAGAAGGAATAAGAAGGCATATTGTCCATTATATTATCTCTCAAGTCCTTAAATATATATTTTTCAATCTTATAAGGAAACGAAGATAATATGGTCTAAGGGAAAGGAGGAAACTTTTATTTATTTATTGTTTGTTTGTGGGCGACACTGATGGTGCTCAGAGTATATATACATACTCTTGGCTCTGTGCTCAGAAATCATTCTTGGCAGGCTTGGGGGACCATATGGGATGGGGGTGGGAAAGGAAGGAGGCAGAGGGAGGTTTCTGCATTCACTCCAAAAAGGTCCTGGTGATGTAAGCCCAAATAGTGAGTTTTAGTCTGTTTGGTGTCTCTGTAGAGAGCTGTAGTTGAGTAGTGAAGCTGGGACATTGATGAAGCAGTTATTGTGAGTAGTGGGTGCAGCTGGCATGGCTTCAGCAGGGTGGGGATTTGTTCTACCTCTCCTCCTGAGATTGCCAGCTTTCAGCTGTGTGGCCAATGTAATCCATAATTTTTCATGGCTTGGCTTACTTCTCTTTTGAGAATAGATTGAGTCTATGGAGCTGGCCGAATGCTGATCTGTATGACTTTTTTAATCAAGGTTTCTCTCTCAGGAACGATTGAATGAAGCAAATGCTGCACTTGACTCTGCATCAAGACTTACAGAACAATTAGATGTAAAGGAAGAACAAATAGAAGAACTGAAAAAGCAAAGTAGGTTTATGTTCCTATCCTTTTCCCCTCAGTGTTGAAGCATGATTGCTACTGTTGTGTATGACGAACTTCCATTATGGGTGACTTCCATTTCTAGTCCCTGAAGAGATCATTTAGTTTAGATATCTTGGATATTAAGTCATTCTTGTGTTGACTGTCATCTATCTTGTTTTATTTATTTATTTATTTATTTATTTATTTTTTTGGCCACAACCGTCTGCATTCAGGGTTTGACTTTGTGCTCAAAAATCACTCCTGGAAGACTTGGGGTACCATATGGGATGACGGGGATTGAACCTAGATCAGCCATGCAAGACAAACGCCCTACCTGCTGTTCTATCCCTCCAACTAATTGTCATCTATCTTGTGACCAAAGAAGTATTGGTTTAATTTGTGCAACTTTTTATCCTATCTAAAATCTTTTATTGTGGTAGAGGGCAGTCTTTTCACATAAAATTTAACTTTTTCTGGCATGACTGAGTTCAAATAAATTTAAGGGTAGTGGTGTTGGGCAAAACCCAGTGATGCTTAAGAGGCTACTCCTGGTTCATCGCTCAGAAATTACTAATGGCAGACTCTTGGGGGCCATATGGGATGCCGGGATCGAGCCTTCATCAGCCACGTGCAAGCCACATGCTCTCCCCACTGTACTCTCTCTCTTACCTCACCACAGGCCTCTTTAATTTGGGTTTGGAGGAAGGGGGTCACACCTGGCTGTGCTTAGGTCTTGCTTCTGACTATATTCCAGGATCACTCTTACTGGGCTTTGGCAACCATATGTGATATTAGGAATCAAACCCAGATCAGTCTTTTACAAAGCACATGGCATACCTTCTGTACTATTGCTTCTGCCCCAACTTTATGCTTATAATTAAGATAGCTAATGCAGGGGCTGGAGTGGTGGCGCTAAAGGAAAGGTGTCTGCCTTGCAAGCGCTAGCCTAGGACGGACTGTGGTTCAACAGACCGTGGTTCCATCCCCTGGCGACCCAGATGGGACCCCAAGCCAGGAGCAATTTCTGAGTGCATAGCCAGGAATAACCCCTTAGCGTCACCAGGTGTGCCCCCCCCCAAAAAAAAAGATAGCTAATGTAAACAAAGTACTTAACCCAGTTTATTGGTTTTCTTAGCCATAAATGATGTCACCTTTATAACATTTTTCTCCTTTAACCCATTTGCCTCATACAAGTGACAAATTAGACAAACTGGAGGCAAATGATCAATGTTAATGTTAACTGTAGTGAAAGATGTTATTGATTCTGGTTAGGGCTAAGGTGAAAGATGAATTCCTGGATAATAAATCCATTGAGTGAGTAGACATAGTTTATATAGAATCTGACTGTTGAGAAAATTCACGTTTAATCATTCAGCACAATGGTCCCATCCTTAGAGATAAGCTCGCTCACTTTATGGAACAGGCTTCAGGGACTGATACTGGTAACTGGACTGTGAATCAGATCCTGGCTTGGAGCAGCACCGTGATTCATATCCTGGTCCTGGTCTCTCAGCCCCTCCTTCAGCCTCTTTTTTCTTGTTGGTCAGGTGACTAGAAATAAATCTGAGTTAAGTCTTGTCCAAAGGCACTTAGTCATGAAAGCTGATGACTTGTGAGGATTGTAACTTTGTTTTATTATTTTCTCGAAAGATAACATTACTGTGTATCACCAATTACAAATAAAATGTAAGATTTTGATGAGAGTTCTTTAATCAGTTTTATATATTTTTTCTTATTTTTTTGGTTTCTGTGCCACACCCAATGGCACTCAGGAGTTACTCCTGTCTATGTGCTTAGAAATTGCTCCTGGCTCAGGGGATCATATGGGATGCCGGGGATCGAATCAGGTCCATCCTGAATCAGCTGCATGCAAGGCAAATGTCCTGCTGTGCTATCGCTCTGGCCCCTGTAATCAGTTATATTTTTATCTCCAGGTTGTGTATTTGTGTGCAAAGCAAGATAGGTTTTGTCAAAACTTACTTAGAAAGATATGAGGGGAAAAAAGAAGTGTGTGTTTAAGAGAGCGCACAGGCTTCTCAAGCATGGAAACAAGCAGCAGAAACAGAGCAATAGAAACAGAGACAAACAAGTGTTCAGTTTTGTTTGAAGTCCTGAAGGTACCAAGCCCCAGCTTTCTAGAGAAAAGGCTCTGATATAGTAAGCCTGAGGGGGTCAGGCAGTCAGAAGAACTCAGGCCTAAGTCAAGTCACTATGACAGATGTTCAGGGTAAAAGGTGCCCCTGCACTATAAAATTTATGAGAACTGTTGTTTTTTAGTTTTTTTTGGGGGGGGGATGGAGGGTGGGGGGCACACCTAGCAGTGCTCAGGGATTACTCCTGGCTCTATGCTCAGAAATTGCTCCTGGCAGGCTTGGGGGACCATATGGGATGTCGGGAATCGAATCTAGGTCTGTCTGTCCCAGGTCGGGACATTTGCAAGGCAAATGCCCGATGTGCTATCTCTCCTGCCCCAAGAACTGGTTTTTAACCTAAGTGATTACAGTAACTGGATGTCACACACATGCCCAGAAAAATTGTGTCCCTTCCTCACACCATGCACAAAGATGAGCTCAAAGTGGAGCAGGTCTTTAAAATGTAGGTTGAAACTCAAAGTCTTGGCAATTAAGTTTAGCATTGATTTCTTAGTTAAGAAATTAAATGCACAACAACGACGATAAAGTAAATTGGGCTCAATCAAAATTAATAAAACAATTATTCTTAAATTGGTACCATCAAAAAAGTAAAATGAAAAAATAATAAAGAAAGTAAAATGACAACCTACAGAATGGGAGAAAATCTCTGCAAGTCATATACGGTAACTTTGCCTGCAGGAAAATGAAACATAGCTCAGATGTTGGTCTAGGGTCTAGGGTTAAGGATTGGCAGCAGTGACCTGGCATGTGAGAGACCCTAACTTCATTTTCTGGCATCTCAGAAAGAAAAAGTCTCATGTTAAGATGTGCTTCTTTTTTCTTTTAATTGGGGCTTGGGGTGGAGGGTACAAGGCAAGAAAGAGCTTTATTTCCTTATACTGTCTCAAGCAGATTTTTTTTTTAATTACAGTTTAGGTAACATAGTTATAATAACATGAGGGTTTAGGGTATTAATATACAGAGTTCTTCACCCTCCCAGCACCCAGAAGTTCAAGATCTTTCACGACTGGCCCCAAGTCACCTTTGGTCCACCTCTTCATGTTTTTTCTTCTCCACCAACTGCTTGTTAATACTAGGTTTGCAATTTAAGTATTCATCATTGTCCTGTTGTCTATTCTCATGTTCTGTGTCTCTCTATGGCAATGGTCCTCAAACTATGGCCCGCAGGCCACATATTGTATTTGTATCTGTTTTGTTTCTTTATTGCAAAATAAGATATATGCAGTGTGCATAAGAATTCATTCATAAGTTTTGTTTTTACTATAGTCAGACCCTTCAATGGTCTGAGGGACAGTGAACTGGCCCCTGTTTAAAAAGTTTGAGGACCCCTGCATGGTATGATGAGTGAGATCTTCTGATATTTGTCTTTCTCCCTCTGGCTTTTTTGCTTAATATGATATTCTCTGATAGGATGTGTTTCTTGATTTGAAAAGTAGACTTCTTAAAAGGGGGAGTAAGGGACCAGAGTGATAGCATAGTGGTAGGGCATTTGCCTTGCATGTAGCTGACCTGGGATGGCCCTGGGTTCAATTCCTAATATCTATATGTCCCCTGAGCCTGCCAGGAGCAATTTCTGAGCACAGAACCAGGGGTAACCTCTGAGCACTGCCGGGTATGCCCCACCCCCCAAAAAAAGGAAAAGAAAAAGAGGAGTAAAATTTATGCCTCTTGTAGCAAGTAGACTGGTGAGTGGAAGGCCAACAGGGGTGGAGGGAAGTGGACTCTGTGGAAGGGATCAGTGTGGCAACACTCTGCCTGAAACCCAGCAATGAACAACTTTCTCATTTTACAGTGACTAAATTTAAAAAGAAAGAAAAAAATGCAGATTTCTCTGGTCAGACACTCTTTCTTTCCAGGAGAAGCTTATAGACATTCCCTTCAGCTCAAATTTTTATTTTGGAAGTAACAGTTATAAACTCAGTGTATGTGGCTGAAGAGTTCATTAGACTAAGACTCATTCCCTGTGGCCTGGTTCGATTTATAAACAAGGAATCACCTGTTGTAATTTCAGACTTGGCTTTTGAATACTGCTCACATCCCAGCTCTTCCAAGATTGGACAGGTTTTATTTCCTTTTGAAGCAAATGAGTCGTAAATTAATTTAAACCTCCCTCTCAGTTACCTATAGTAATCCCATTAGTTTTTCTTTTAGAGCAAATGATCTAAAGAATGTATTTTGCAGTTTATCCTGGAATACTTAACTCTGTCACCAGCATCCAAAACTGTGTATTTACTTGATTAGAGACTCTTAGTCAACTCACCAAAAAAGAAGAGCCAGGGCAGGAACATGGAGCAAGGCAACCAGCAGTGCCCTTCTCTTGCCTCTCATTGGAGAGTGACTGGAAAGGAATTCCTTGCTTCCATGTAAGGAAGCAACAAGGAACATCTCTTCTTTGCTCTTAGTTTCACTGAGAAGGAAAATTATGATCTCTTTTCTTTTCCAGTTTTCTGAAAAGTGTAAGTTAAAAGCTAAGTCTTTTATTGCAGATAAACATGTGAATTAATCCATACTCTGACTTTTAAGCCATTTCTTTATCAGAGAGCCTAGTTCCCTGAACCAAAAAAGCATTGTGGAAGTCACTGTATATTCCTAACTAGATTACATGCCTACTTGTCACTTTATGGTAAAGATGTTAGTAAATCTCACTATAGTCACCAGGACTGCTTTGATCAGTTACTCACTGTATTATTTCACATGTTTTGAAACAGTGGCCCTCCGACAAGAAATGCTGGATGATGCACAAAAGAAGTTGATGAACTTAGTTCATACAACAGAAGGAAAAGTAGATAAGTATGTTGTGTCTTTTAATTTTTATATGTTTCATTGAGATTTATAGGGTAAAAACAACTATCTGTACATGTTTATTTGTGATTCAGTTTTTATTTTTTATTTGGGGCTCGGGGCCACCCACAAGTGGTGTTTGGGAGGGCCACTGGTTCTGTGCTTAGCATTTCTGGAACCAGATGATGTCCGAAATTGAACCTAAGCCTCCCACATACAGAGCAGCTGTCTGAGCCATCTGGGCCATGGTCAGGTTCTTAAAAATAGCTTTTTCAGGGGCCGGAGAGATAGCATGGAGGTAAGGCGTTTGCCTTGCGTGCGGAAGGACGGTGGTTCAAATCTCGGCATCTCATATGGTCCCCCGAGCCTGCCGGGGGCGATTTCTGAGTGTGGAGCCAGGAGTGGCCCCTGAGTGCTGCCAGGTGTGACTCAAAAACCAATAAATAAATAAATAAATAAATAAATAAATAAATAAAAAAGAAATAGCTTTTTCATAGATAGTGATGAGATTAGACATAGGTAGTTTGAATGTGGGGTCAATAGAATATCTTCTCTTTTCCCCTTTGCTGATGCTATTATTGCAGTGACTGCATATCTCTCACACACATTTGGTTGTAGTGTTTGCAGGTTCTGTTGTGATGCCCACAGTGTCTCATACTTGAGTTGTAGTGGGACACACACATTTGGCCGTTGGCTTTAATGATGACATGCTCTTGCAATATCCAGAATCCCAGGCAGCAGAACCTACAGGACCCTGACTAGAGCTGGTGGGCTGTACCCTGAATCAAACTTGCTGCCTTGTTCTTGTCAGGCTGGCGCTTTATTATTTCTGGTTCCATCATGTATGATTACTTATAATTTTTCTTGAGCTTTACCTTGTGATGCTCAGGGGTTCCTGGCTCTGGACTCAGTAATTATTCCTGGCAGTGTTTAGAGGATGATGCCAGTGATTTAACCTGGGTCAGCCATGTGCAAGGCAAGTGCCCTTCCAGCTGTGCTATCAGGCCCTCATATTGTGGTTTTTTTTTTTTTTTTTTTTTTTGGTTTTTGGGCCACACCCAGCAGTGCTCAGGGGTTACTCCTGGCTGTCTGCTCAGAAATAGCTCCTAGCAGGCACGGGGGACCATATGGGGCACCGGGATTCGAACCAACCACCTTAGGTCCTGGATCAGCTGCTTGGCCGCTGTGCTATCTCTCCGGGCCCATATTGTGTTATTTTTTAAAGTAGACATTTTCCTTCTGTTCAAGTGTTTTCTTGAACCCACAGGCAAAATTGATGAAGATTATAGAGAATAGAGATTTTATTTTTACCTTTTGTTTTTAACTCTTTACTTCCCTTAAATGGATATTTTGTATTCAGATGTATTCTATCTGAAACTAAGGTATGTATGTCATGTTATTAATATTTTAATCATTGGTATATTAACACATAGATGTCATTAAATCATCTGATAGCCAGAAATGAGGATATGTAAGTATACCCATGAGATAGCAATAGTACAATGGGGAGGACACTTGCCTTGAATGTGGCCAACCTGGGTTGAATCTCAGCATCTTATGGTCCTCTGAGCTGCCAGGAGTAATTCCTGAGTATATAACCAGAGGTATCCCCTAAGCACTGCAAAAAAAACAAAACAAAAAAACAAAAAACAAAACCAAACAAACACCATTCACAGTGGGGAAGGCAAATTCAAAGGTTCCATAAGGTGAACAACACAGGTGGGCATTGAGAATGACAGTGAGGGACTATCTTGTGATTACTGAGTTGAAGACAGTAAGTGGTTGGAATGGTAAAAGACTATCAAGTTTTGAGTTACGTGGAAATAATTTTGATAAGTATTGTTTAAATATTCATGTACTTAGTGTTTATTTTAAACAGTAATGTTGAGAGACTTGTTGGATTAGCTTGAGCTATTTCTGCCTTTGTTTTCAGAGTCCTGATGCGGAATCTTTTCATTGGACATTTTCATACACCAAAACACCAGCGTCGTGAAGTATTTAGGTTGATGGGAAGCATTTTGGATGTCAAAAGAGAGGAAATGGAGCAGGTAACTGAACACACATTTGTAATTAAGATGGCAACATCGTAAAATATTGCTGTAACAGTTCCAGAATGTATTTTCTCAATAAAATGACAACAAAGTGGAGAGATTTGTTCAATTAACTGGATTTTTGGTTTGTTTTTTATTTCTGTGGTTTTAGATTTTTGGACCACACTGGTCAATACTCAAGGTTCTCTCCTAGCTCTGTGCTCAGGCTTCACTCCTGGCAGGGTTCAGGGAACCGAATGGATGCCAGGAATGAACAAAGGTTAGCGTTGTTCAAGGAAAGTGCCTTACCTGACATAGTATCTATGGAGGCCCCCTCGTCCCCCCGTGAGGATTTGTTCAATCTGTAGTTTACAAATCCTTCCCAGTGTACAAACTCACATCTGCACAAGAAAGAATGCATTTTGGGGCCAGGAAGGTGGCGCTAGAGGTAAGGTGCCTGCCTTGCAAGAGGTAGCGTAGGACTGACCGTGGTTTGATCCCCCGGTGTCCCATATAGCCAGGAGTGATTTCTGAACGCATAGCCAGGAGTAACCCCTGAGCGTCACTGGGTGTGGCCCAAAAACCAAAAAAAAGAAAAAAGAAAAAAAAAAAGAAAAGAAAAAAGAAAGAAAGAATGCATTTTGAGACTTGGGAACCTTCATTTTTTTTGTTTGCTTTTGGGCCATACATGGTGATGCTAAGTAGTCAGGAATTATTCCTTGTGCATAGGGGACCACATGGGATGTTATGGATTGAATCTAGGTCATGTGAGTAGAAGGCAAGTGCCCTACCTGCTGTACTATCTCTCTAACCCCATCATTTATTTTATTTTATTTTATTTTTGCTATAGTGCTTAGGATGATATTTCTTTGTATTTGGAACCTGTCAGTAACAAAATTCTTTTTTTTTGTTGTTGTTTTGGGGGCCACACCCATTTGATGCTTAGGGGTTACTCCTGGCTAAGCGCTCAGAAATTGCCCCTGGCCCAGGTGTGGTGGCGCTAGAGATAAGGAAGGTGTCTGCCTTGGCAGCACTAGCTAGGACAACCGTGGTTCATCCCCTAGCATCCCATATGGTCCCCCCAAGCCAGGATCAACTTTTTTTTTTTTTTTTTTTTTTTTTTTTGTGGTTTTTGGGTCACACCCGGCAGTGCTCAGGGGTTTTTCCTGGCTCCGTGCTCAGAAATTGCTCCTGGCAGGCACGGGGGACCATATGGGATGCTGGGATTCGAACCGATGACCTCCTGCATGAAAGGTAAACGCCTTACCTCCATGCTATCTCTCCGGCCCAAGGATCAACTTCTGAGCACATAGCCAGGAGTAACCCCTGAGCGTCACCAGGTGTGGCCCAAAAAACCAAAAAAAAAAAAAAAAAAAAAAAAAAAAAAAAAAGAAAGAAATTGGGGGACTATATGGGACACTGGGGATCGAACCGCTGTCCTTCCTTGGCTAGCGCTTGCAAGGCAGATACCTTACCTCTAGCGCCACCTCACCAGCCCCAGCAAAATTCTTTTTTTTTTTTTTTTTTTTTTTTTTTTTTTTTTTTTTTTTTGTGGTTTTTGGGTCACACCTGGCAGTGCTCAGGGGTTATTCCTGGCTCCATGCTCAGAAATTGCTCCTGGCAGGCACGGGGGACCATATGGGATGCTGGGATTCGAACGGATGACCTCCTGCATGAAAGGCAAACGCCTTACCTCCATGCTATCTCTCCAGCCCCAAGCAAAATTCTTAATACATTTCATTGTGTTTGGATTCTGGATTAGCAGAACACATTTGAACTTGAAAGGCACGACTTGTTACTACCTGAGACTTTTTATCAATTATAACATGTTTCTGTCTTTAAAAAATCTTTCAGTTGCTCAGTGAAGATCAGGGTGGAGTCACCAAGTGGATGACTGGATGGCTGGGAGGAGGATCTAAAAGCGTCCCCAACACGCCTCTGAGACCCAATCAGCAATCGGTCCTGAACAGTGTAAGAGCTGATTTATTTCTGTCCATGTGAATGGGGTGATCCCACACTATTCACTCGCAAAGCACTAGACTTCTGATCTGAGGTACTTTTATACAAATCCTTTTATTTTGGAGCTGAAAGGTGATTTATTTAGACAATTTATTTTGTTTGTTTGATTTTTGGTTTTGGGCCATACCCAGTGATACTGGGATTCTCCTGGCTCTGCACTCAGTAATCACTGTTGGCAGTGCTGGGGGCCATATGCGATGCAGGGGATTGAACCTTGGCAGACTGTGCAAGGCAAGCTCTCTACTTCAGCCCCACTTAAACCATTTTAAATCATGGATTAAAGGTCTTATTTTAACCTTTTAATTTATATGGTACTTTAATAGATTACCATATATAATGGGCTGAAACTCACTCTGTCTCACTGCCAAAGCTGAAAATTTTATTTGTGGGGTAAGAGGGCTAGCTTCTCTCCAGGCCAATAGTCATTAGACTGAGTAGAATCAAATACTATCCTGCACTGTTTTCTGTTGGAAGGTGTCTGGTATGGCAGTGGGCTGCTGTGGCTTCCGGCAGAAAGGGGAAATAATTTATTTTATATTGTTTATATTGTTTTTATATTGTTGCAACTAGGAGTCTAATGGAATTAATGAAAAATATGTAAAAGAAAGTTCGTTAAAATGGTTACACAGTGGGGTTATTAAGTCATTGTCTAGCATTTTTAAGCTATTTGTTGCTAGTTTGGCATTCTGTGTTGTCATTTTTTTTTTTTGTTTACTGAAAACTAGTTGGCTTCTGTGTGTCTTTCCCATCTAATTTGGTTGTTCCTACTGGGGTGTCTAGGATTTAGAGGTCTTGCATGCCAGGACTCCCAGGATCCATAGAAACTGGCCTATGAGTTTACATGGTGGCTGTTGTAGGATGTGGCTGTGGTTGTTAGGGCTTGTGGAACGATGGGTGGGCGGCTGCCTGCCCCACTATGAGAATATGCTAGAGTTTTCATTCCCCAATCTGGTAAACCTGGTGTTTCTTCAGAGATTAGTTGTGATGTGATATAGTTGGGCCTCTTGGCATGGTAGTGGCTGCGAAGTGTAGATAAAGCTGTCAGGACTTTTGAGGGCTAGGACTCAGTCTGGCCTCCTGAGTCCTTGTGCTTGGCTCGCACCTCTTTTTTTTTTTTTTTTTTTGGTTTTTGGGCCACACCCGGTAACGCTCAGGGCTTACTCCTGGCTATGTGCTCAGAAGTTGCTCCTGGCTTGGGGACCATGTGGGACACCGGGGGATCGAACCGCGGTCCGTCCAAGGCTAGCGCAAGCAAGGCAGGCACCTTACCTTTAGCGCCACAGCCCGGCCCATTGGCTCGCACCTCTTACTCAAAACATGATCTCCTGGATTGGGATCGATGAGTTGACAGGTGGCAGCTGTAGGGTGTGGTTGTGGTCCTGATAAGGTTTTAATCTCATGAGTTTTTGATGATTGTATCTTTAAAAATCTGTAACTATTACCTGTTTTCTCAGCTGAATTTTTCACAATTATGAAATAAACTGAAATGTCACAGAGGGCTGGAATGTAGGGATCCCACTAAGAGTCCCAGCACCAAAACCAAAAACCAGCACTTCAGTGTATTGTGAAAATAAAATAATTTAAGATGGTGGGGTCTAGGCTCTCTGACACTGTTCTGTGGCCCAGGGGCCATTCCCTGCATTACTTCTTTGGTTCTGGTTACACTCAGAAGTACTCCAGGGTTACACCTTGCTCTGTGCCTTGGACCATCTCTTGGCAGTACTTAGAGGTGATGTGCATGGAACTCAACTGCAGTCCCAGCGTGTAAGGCCAGTGCTTTAACCTCTTTAGAAACTCTCTTTTGTGCTCTTTGGTGGTCTCTAATTGCAGGGGGGCAGTTTGGGCCATACTCAGTGTTACTTACTCAGTGTTACACAGCCGACTCTGTGCTAAGGGATCTATCATCTGATGGTGCTCAGGGTCCCCTTGTGTATCTTAAGTGTCATTGATGTCAAGACATTTCATTGTTACCATGTGGCTGTTTATGTGTAGTTTGTAGTAGTGTTGTCATTAAAGATTATTGAATTGTTAACATTTTTTTTCTTTTGGTTTTTGGGCCACGCCCGGTGACATTCAGGGGTTACTCCTGGCTATGTGCTTCAGAAATTGCTCCTGGTTTGGGGGACCATATGGGATGCCGAGGATCAAACCGAGGTTCATCCTGGTCAGCCATGTGTAAGGCAAATGCCCTACTGCTCCACTATCGCTCCGGCCCCAGAATAGTTAACATTTTTGTAATGAATTGTTTTGTCACAAAGTGCTAGCTGTTTGGATTATAAGCTGCTTACAAAGAAATCATTCCAGTGGCATGGTTGTTTTTTATGTTAGTATAACTGGTATAGTTTCTTAATTACAGTAAACACAATTTTAATATCTAATAGAGCCAACATATTTTTTCTTAGTCTTTTTCAGAACTTTTTGTTAAATTTCTTGAGACAGAATCGCATCCCACCATTCCACCTCCAAAACTTTCTGTCCATATGAAACTTCTGGATTCCCCAGGACGGAGCAAACTGGATACTAAAGTTTTGGAAAGTTTTAAAGGTAAAGTAAAACTAGTTGTTGATTTTTCTACAAGTAAAATAATTGAATATTTAATGACATTGTTTGACTGTGATATTCAGTTTTTATGCTTTCAAAGAATGTGAACAAAATTGTGAACTATAAAAGGTATGTTAATGTTTGCTCTCAGTTTGGGGGAGATATTGCGGGCAGAGCACCAGGAAAGGAGCAGTGTTTCTGCACCCTCCAGCCCAGTGCTCCCCTCCCTGCTTATTCTTTGACCTGAAGCTCCCTAGTTCCATCTGTTGGATATGGTCAGGGGGATTCTTGGAACACACCTAGTGGTGCCAAAAGAGAGGTGGGGGTGGTGACTTGCAGGAAGGGATTGAATGTTCCTCATCATGCTTTTTTTATTTCTTTAGTGACCAATTTCCACCCTTCTGTGCTTTCCCAAAGTTCCCTTCATTAATGTAGCAGAAGATACTTTGTCACCCTCAGCCCTGCCAAGAGCCCAGAGGCAGAGCCAGGAATCTGGAACTGGAAGTGAAGAGTAGGAGAGACCATCAAGTGATCATACCATGCCCTGTGGTCACTGCTGGCAGAAATTTAATGCCCGGTCCAGGAAAACAGGGTCTTAAGTCCCTTGATGTTTTACTGGGTAGTTAGTTTGTCTTGGAACATTAAAAATAGCTTTAAAAGGGGTTTCTATATCATGGCAATGAAGTACAGTGGGAAAAATTATTTTATCAGTCATTTAACTGGTATTTAAATAGAAATTTGGGTGCTAGAGTTTCACATAATTGTATATATTCTTTTTTTCTTTCTTTATAATTCTTTATATTTCTTTATATTTTTTTCTCATTGGTCTGTGGGTTTTTTTTTCCTTCTTCCATAAATGCTGCTTTTCAGATTCAGAACTCAGCAACAGAAACATTAAACTTGGGTGTCAAATCTGAGAAATTAGAATATATGCACTGTTTACAGGAAAGGTTTCAAACTACAGGAGTGGACATTAGGTTTCAATAGTTCAGATTAATGTTTGTATCTTAACAACTGAGGTCTTGTTTGGAAAAATTTAAGATCCTTTAAAAAGAGTTTCCAAGGGGCTGGAGCAATATCACAGCTGTAGAGCATGTGTCTTGCATGTGGCTTACCCAGGACAGACTGGGGTTTGATCTCTGGCGTCCCAAATGATCCACTGAGCGCTGTTGGGTATGGCCCAAAAGCCAAAAAAATAAGAGTGCCCAGTACTGTACAGTGTTCTGAATGGCAGGGTGCAAGTTGGTTGTTGGGAGTGGTGGTAGATGAGCTGTTCATGCATTAACAGTATTAAAAAAGAGCTTGGGTAGAACTTGGCCCCGTCAGTGGTTCTTGGCCAACCAGGCCTGTAGTTCAGTTGAGGGGCCTGAGGATGTGTTGCTGCTCAGGCCCATTTGTGTGAGGGATGACAGGGGCCACCCTGGTGGTGTTGGGGGTCTGCAGAGCCACACACATGTGCTATAAGAGTCCAGGTTTCACCCTACTATGCTCAGGAGACAACTTGGTGCCAGGAACCACACTTATGCCAGGAAGCACCCTAAATGTGGGACTGTCTCTGGCCCCTGGGACTCACTCTCAAAAGCTTGTTTGTTTTCAGCAATTGTTTCCATTGGACGCTTTGTCGGGGTCAGAGACTAAGTGCTCATGTTTCCTCCCTTAGAAACAGCAGGATCCAGGGCTGGTACCAGGACAGAAGGAGGTTCCTTCCTGGCCCCCCGCTCCTCAGCTGTGCCTCTTCTTAACCCAGCTGGACTTGGACCTGGTACACCAGGGCATCTTCTCTTGAAGCCCATCTCAGAGGTGCTGCCCACGTTTACGCCGTTGCCCGTGTCAGCTGACAACAGTGCTGGAGCTGTGCTCAAAGATCTTCTCAAACAATGACCCCTCCTACAGCCAAGACAGCACACATAGCACTTTATGAAAATCTGTCACAAGTGGCCTTTGGAAGAAGTCAGGTGTTTGACACTGTAGCTTTTCCAAATAGAATAAAAGTAATTTTTATGTTTGTCAAAGTGGCAGGGGTCCTGGGTCATGGATTGCTAGAACATCTGCCACCTCCTCTCTGGTTTCACCAAATTTTAGCTAGAAGCTTTTGATCGTTTTAGTTAAAAAATAGAGAAAAGGCAAAAATGTTTACTGTGCTTCTTATCAGCTAACTAGCTTACTTACTTTTCTCCTTCCTTCCTTCCTTCCTTCCTTCCTTCCTTCCTTCCTTCCTTCCTTCCTTCCTTCCTTCCTTCCTTCCTTCCTTCCTTCCTTCCTTCCTTCCTTCCTTCCTTCCTTCCTTCCTTCCCTCCCTCCCTCCCTCCCTCCCTCCCTCCCTCCCTCCCTCCCCCCTCCCTTCCTTCCTTCCTTCCTTCCTTCCTTCCTTCCTTCCTTCCTTCTTCCCTCCCTCCTTCCCTCTTTCCCTCCTTCCTTCCTCCCTCTTTCATTCCTTCCTTCCCTCCCCTTCCTTCCCCTTCCTTTCCCTCCCTCCCCTCCCTCCCTCTTGTTTTCAAGTTTATTTAAGCTAGAGTCATGTGGTCGGTCTGTAACAATAAGGTTTTTATATACAAAGAAGAAAACAGTGGTAGTGGCTCCTGGAACACACAAGAAATCAGTCTGGGATGTTTATGCTCATCTTTAGAGGATTTGCTGGAGCAGCTATGGACAGGCCCATCTGGTAGGTCACACTGGTAGTTCGATGGTGATGATGCCACGAATGCCACCACACTTTCACTGAAACAGCCCAGCCACCTGCTTGTCACCAGAGCCATCTCTTGCCAGCCATGCCTCCCCTCTGGCAGCCACTCACCACCCTGCTGCAGTACAATGGGATCTTTCAAGAGCACTGTGGAAATGGAGTTGCATGGCCTGGAACATTTGAAAAGGACTTTTGTCACTCAGCCTCATCCGTATCACTTGTTTCTTTTTATTGTGGAATATTCCTGTCAATAGGTGATTCCTTCTAAAGAGCTAACTTATCTTTTCCAAGGTATCTTGAAATGTTTCTCACCCACAGACACAGCTCCCAGCTGTGAAAGTGTTACCATGGCTAATTTTGTAAAGCCCACCAACAGTGTCAGGGGCAAGACCCCTCTGAGAGAGGTAATGCTCTTAGGCAGTGGTCCTCAAACTATGGCCGGCGGGCCACATATTGTATTTGTATCTGTTTTGTTTCTTCATTGCAAAATAAGATATATGCAGTGTGCATAAGAATTCGTTCATAAGTTTTGTTTTTACTATAGTCAGACCCTCCAATGGTCTGAGGGACAGTGAACTGGCCCCCTGTTTAAAAAGTTTGAGGAGCCCTGCTGAGGGGTGCCTTCATCCAGACCCCCTGTGTCCCATCTTCCCATCATCCTCACTGGAGCAAGAATGTCACGTTAGAAGGGAGGCAACATTTCTGTTACTTTCTCAACCTGTCCAGAGAAGCACCAGTTTGGAACTTACCTGTATCAGGATGCTCATTGTTGTATCAGTCATGGAGTTGTATATGTAAAGACACTTCTTGCAAATGTGTATTTCCATATGCCTTTAAAAGAAAATATCTATATAACTAAGAAAGGTGAAAATGACACTAAATTCAACTATGTAAATATGCCAGCACTAACTTGGGTTGTTTGTACAATTTGCTGTTATTGATGTATACTTTCTACTGTATGAGAAAACAGTGTGTCCATGCTGATGGGTATAACATTTTTCTGAACAGTTCAGTAGTTGAGTCATTGCTTAACTAATTCAGTAAGCAACATAAGGAGATTCAGTATCTTTCCTTAGTTAATTTATTTCTGTTACCATTATTTAATCCCCCCTAAGGGCAGTTGTCATAAGTTTTATATTGAAATTGTCAGCTGCCTCCTGTCCACTTTAACCATTACTGTTTTTCTGTGAAGTGATTGTTCATAGGTTTTTATATGATCCTTTCAAAGAAACGTTTATGATCCTCTAAATTATTTGCTACTTGCCATTGAAGTTTCATCTCAGTGTGGAGCATCTGAAATAAAAGCTTCTAAGTTAAAAATAAAAAAGAGACACATGATCATTTCTTCACTTTGAAGAAAAAGATCATGCATCCTCTCAATTCTCTTCCTTGAAAAGGAGGTGCATGTAGGTATGTGGCGCCTGTCATCTTGTTCTGATAACTTGAGCATCTCCTTCTCTCTCCCAACAGCCTTTTCCTTTCACCCTGTAGCAGGTCTAAGTGTGAAATTTCTTGGGGATGTCTTTCTAAATTTCCGCCTGACCCAACGTGGCTGCTTTAGAAATAAGTTACCTTGTCTAAAAGCCATAGGGCCCAGTATTCTGTTCTCCTGTCCTTGACAGTTTAACAGGGTTGGATGCACCTTAGCGTGTGTGGATCCAAACCAAACAAATGGCTCATCTGCTTTTCTGAGACAAAGTTGTGTCAGAGCTGAACCATCTATCTGCTCAGGGGATCTTCTCAGTCATGCAATCGTGGAAGCCATGGGCCATCACTCTTGGGACATTTACTACAGTGTTTTAGTTCCAGGCCCCTTACCACTTACTGCTTTTCTATAAACTTACTCCAATTTGTGGTTGATTCTGCCTTAGCTGCTACAGTTTTCTACGACATTCCAAATGCCCTCAACCTTTCTACTAGAAAATTCAGCTAGTCAACAATTGGATTTTGGTATAATCCCATACCAGGGGTCTCAAACTCAATTTACCTGGAGGCCGCAGGAGGCAAAGTCAGGATGATCCTTGAGTGCAAAGTCAGTAGTAAGCCTTGAACATTGGGGGTTGTGACCCAAACAACTAATACAAAACAAAACAAAGATTCCTCTAGGGCAGGGCCACAAAATGTTGTACAGAGGGCCACAAATGGCCCGCGGGCCTCGAGTTTGGGACCCCAGCATACCTTATAGTTTGAATTTTCATTCCTGTCATTAGTTTAAAAGGAGGAAAACCTAAACCATGCCAGGGTGTGAGTGAACAAGGAATAACTTTCTGGAAACTAGCCAGTTAAAATATTGAATATTTCTTCAAATGTGACCTCTGTCTTTTTAATCTTTGAACGGGCCACTGAGAGGTAAGGGAAAGAATTGATAGTTGTTCACTTAGACCATGGGAGTGGGGGAAAAAATCTTCAGGAGGGAAGGATGAGAACTACTGAGAAGAGCTAGTCTGTGTCAAACTTTTAAAGCCTTTGAGTTTGCATTTAAGCCGCTGTTTTTCATACATCAGTATTTAAAACACCTTCCATCAAAATTTTACGTTTAGTTTGATAAAAACTAAGTCTGTGATACTCATATATTCCTATGGAAAAAATGATACTTTGAATGCCCTGACGTTTGTGGTTCTAAAGCAGTCTCTTTAATTTATAAAAAGGTTTCTCTAGTTAAAATTCAACAAATTGCCTTTTGATTTTAGGGAAATGTCTGACTGGGTAATTTACAGCCCAACTTTATTGCTGGGTAATGTTTCATAGAGTGATGTCCATGCATTTCTGAAGTTTTCAGGTGTGCTGCAAGGCAAATATATAGATCTATATTCCAAATAAAATGAAATGTAGGTTGTCACTGTCATCGTCCACAATAAAGAAATTATTTTAGCAAACAGCTGCTGCCTTTTTCTTCAGAAGGAGGAAAAATGACTTTCACGTCTGGTTGAACCACTGCTGCAGTGACCATGTCAGGTTCCTGCACTTGGCATTTCCTTTGAGCCTTATGCTCAATCTCCTGGATGGAAAGAAAAAAAGCAAGGGGTGCGAGCAACTTTATTTCTTTTCATAAGTGTTTTTTGTGTCAGTAAGATAATAAATTCTACATTTTGTCTTAATGGGTTGCAAGAAATAACATTCATGATGTATCAAATGTATCACTTATGGAAGTGCTTTCTAGGTATACATTTATTTTTGGCCACATCCAGTGATAGGATTACTCCTGGTTCTGCATTCAGGAATTATTCTGGGCGGTGCTCTGGGACCATATGGGATGCTGGGGATTTACCTCGGGTGAGCCATGTGGAAGGCAAGTGCCCTACCTGCTGTCCTGTGACTGGCCCTACAAATGCTTTATAAAGACAATAGTTCTACAACAAGGTTAGAGGCTCTGTTTATTACAGTCAGAAAGTGGGTATCATGTGCGCTGTCCCTGGAGCCAGGAACAGTTTCAAAGTTTTAAAGGGTACTGAAAGCAGGAAGTGCTCATATTTTAAGAAGAACCCTTCAGATTTAAGGTCCAGGGGTGGTTTTTTTCCAAAGCAGTGATGCATAACATATAGCATCACCACCCACCTACAACACTTGAATTTTGGGACTCAGTTATCATATATCCTGGGGTTCATGGCCCTTCCTAGGGGTAACTTTGTCACTGGTGGACTGGAACCCTTTGAAAAAAGCATTAACTTTCTCTTTGTTGAACTTAATTTTGAGTCCTAAAGTACTACCGATTTTGTTATCCAAAATCTCAGTAATATTAACCAGTTTTCACATTTTCTATTACAAAGAAAGGAAATTATTTCCCCCAATATTTATAACATATTGAAAAAAATACTAAAAGTATCAAGAAGTATCTTAAGATATTTAAAAGTATTTCAAGTATTTTCTTTATTTTTTTTATTTTTTATTTTTTGGGGGGGTTTTGCAGTGCTCAGGGTTTACTCTTGGCTCTACACTCAGAAATCGCTCCTGGTAGGTTCGGGGGACCATATGGGATGCCGGGATTTGAACCACCATCCCTCTGTGTGCAAGGCAAATGCCCTACCTCCATGCTATCTCTCCGGCCCCTCAAGTATTTTCTTTTTTTTTTTTTTCCTTTTTTTGGTTTTGGTTTTTGGGCCACACCTGGCAGTGCTCAGGGGTTACTCCTGGCTGTCTGCTCAGAAATAGCTCCTGGCAGGCACGGGAAACTACATGAGACACCGGGATTCCAACCAACCACCTTAGGTCCTGGATTGGCTGCTTGCAAGGCAAACACCACTGTGCTATCTCTCTGGGCCCGTATTTTCTTTTCTTTTCTTTTCTTTTCTTTTCTTTTCTTTTCTTTTCTTTTCTTTTCTTTTCTTTTCTTCTTTCTTTCTTTCTTTCTTTCTTTCTTTCTTTCTTTCTTTCTTTCTTTCTTTCTTTCTTTCTTTCTTTCTTTCTTTCTTTCTTTCTTTCTTTCTTTCTTTCTTTCTTTCTTTTCTTTCTTTTCTTTCTTTCTTCTTTTTTTTTTCTTTTGGTTTTTGGGTCACACCCAGCAGCACTCAGGGATTACTCCTGGCTCTATGATCAGAAATTGACCCTGCTAGGCACAGGAGACCATGTGGTATGCCAGGATTTGAACCACTGTCCTTTTGCATGAAAGATAATGCCTTACCTCCATGCTATCTCTCTGGCCCCTCAAGTATTTTATTTAAAAGCAAATGCTTCAGTCTTATTAATGATAAAAACTTACCAAATTCCTATAGGTCAGTATTCATTTTCTTTTTTTCTTTTTCTTTTTTTATTAGCATTCATTTTCAGTATCTCAATCTGATGATTTAAACAAATAGTATTTTTTCCCCTGAATACTGCATACTTATCTGTGATGCACTGAGTATAGACCAAGAGTGTTGGCTTCCACAGCTTTTCTGAACACAAAACACTTAAAAATATTTTAGACATGACCCAAGGCTTTAGAAAGTCCACACTAAAAGGCCAGAGCACGGGCACTTGCATGTGGTAAGTCATGGGCACAACCAAGTTTGGAGTCTTAGTGCACCCTTCCTCAGAGAAGGGAGGCGGTCAGGTGGTACATATACACAATGGAATATTATGCAGCCGTCAGGACAGATGAAGTCATGAAATTTTCCTAAACATGGATGTACATGGAATCTATTATGCTGAGTGAAATAAGTCAGAGGGAGAGAGACAGACGCAGAATAGTCTCATCTATGGGTTTTAAGAAAAAAAAAAGACATTCTTGCAATAATTCTCAGAGATAAAAGAGATGAGGGCTGGAAGGTGTAGCTCATAACATGAAGCTCACCACAAAGAGTGGTCAGTGCAGTTAGAGAAATAACTACACTGACAACTATCATAACAATGTGAATGAATGAAGGAAGTAGAAAGCCTGTCGAGTACAGGCAGAGGTAGGTGGGAAGGAGGAAGATTTGGGACATAGGTGATGGAAATGTTGCACTGGTGAAGAGGGGTGCTCTTTACATGACTGAAACACAACTACAATCATTTGTAATCAAAGTGTTTAAATAAATATATTTAAAAAAAGATACACTGCTGGTGGGTAGCAAGTTCCAAATGAAACAGGATGTGGAAGACATTTTTTCCCTTGGATGACATCTATTTCCTTTGTAGACCCTAGGAAGTTTGGAGGAGTTGGGAGCACCACTCCAGTAAGCTCTTAGTTTGTTCCTGGTTCCTTGCCCTTAGTGACTCCTCAGTCCTGCTCTCAGGATCCTATTGGCAACTTTTAGGGACATAGTATGATGCTGGGGATCAAATCAAAGGAAAAATAACCACTGTAGTACTCATCTCTAAGGCCCCAACATAAGAATTATTCAGATAACAAATGTGAAAATCATGATCTAAGGAGAAACTATGACTTTCTAGAGAGAAATTGGAATTTCTCAAAAGAAACAATAGCATCCACAAAAGCTAGATCTTGATCCAGAGTTGCAGAAACTAAGTCCAAGCTCAGTTTGAGGAATTAATCATTCAAATGGTATAAATGGTCACACAACCTTCTTTTCTAGTGGCTACTTTCCATGAGTTTCTGGATTTCTTTCCCAGAATAAGATTTTAGCAAATAAAGCCCAATCTTTCATATCTCTAGGCATTTTTTCATCAGTGGAATTAAGGGTGGGGCCAGAACAGTAGGTGAGGGCTAAGGACTGTCCCAAACACCTTGTGAACCTGAATTCCAAGCACTGAGTGATGAAGCCCTGAGCTAGTCCTTGTGTTTGAATTCTGGACTGCAAATGCCAGCAGGAAGTTGCCTGAGGATCACAGGGAGGGGACCCTGGGACTCATGAGCACCATTTGAATGGTTTTGCCCAGTCATTTTTTTGACCGAGGCTTTTTATACTGTTTTCTTCTGAAGGTTTCCCAGCCCTACTGGTTGTCCACCAAGGCTCATTCAGAGCCCCCTCTTCCTCCCCATTGTTATGCTTCTCACCTCTCCTTCTTAGAAGAATGTGCATATCCAAAGGGGCCCATATTGCTCCCATTTGGGAAATATAAATGTGAAAATTCCATCAGGTTCCTCTCAAAAACAACTATACCTGTACCTAAGGTTGGTCCAGAGAGTGAGCTCGACGAAAAAATTCGATATTTTTTTTGTAATATTGCTTTCAAAGGTTTTGTTATTGAGTCACCTTGTTTTACATATTTCTTCATGGTTGAATTCTGAGTAGGCTATTCCAACATCAGTTCCACCCATAGTGTCCACGATTCCCACCAGTGTCTCCATTATTCTGCTGCCTCCTAGTAGGGATGTTCTTTAATTACATGAATTCTTTCTTTCTATTTTTGAAAGTACAAACCCACTAGTTTTAAAATGGTAATTTTAAGTTTCCAATATCTTCCTTTATATTTACCCCATTTTCTCAAAGCATAGTCATATAATAAGCCATTAGCTTTGGGTGGAAATCTTCTGAGGCATATGTAGTCACAATAACCTTCCAAGGATGCAGAGATAGTAGAGCTGGTCAATGTGCTGACTTGCAAGTCAGCCCCAGTTCAAATACAGGCACCTAATATGGCCTCTGAGCATTGCCAGGAGTGATCCTGAGTACAGCTGAGAGTGGCCCAATCTGAACCCCATAAAGGCTAAAGAAGTCAGAATCACCTAAAGGCCTTCCAGAGTCACCTGTTTGATCCTGTCTCACTGTTCCAGTAGCTCATTTCCATTAGCACCACCGAAACTGGCTTCTCTTGGAGATTCACCATGCAGAAAAATAACTGTTTCTAAAAAGATTTATTGTCTCAGAGTTCAATGAGAATACTGAGAGAGTAGAATTTGATCACATGAGAAACAGAATATGTTTATCTTCATTTTAAAGCTCAACACAGAACATTCATCACTAAACAAGGTCAGCCCCAACACTTGCTCTCCTTATATTCTCTCTGTTTCTGCCTCTCTTTCTCTGTCTCTCTCAGTCTCTTATTCTCTCTTTCCCATATACACATCAAACACACACGCACACACACACACACATACACACAATTTGTCATCAGCAGACTATTATTATCTTGGATTTTCTTTAGAATTGCAGCTACAATTTTGTATTTCACACTTACACAGCAAGAAGAAATCAGTTTCTCTGTTGCTAAAGTACCGAGTATTAGGGAACCACAGTGAAGGTCTCCCAATGCCACCAAAGGGCCCTTTCACCAGAAAGGGACCACTTCCAGCCCTTCCACTTAAGGGCCCCTACTGCAAACTCTGCAGCGCCACCTCGTGTTGGTTTTCAGTCATTAATATTCAATTGCTGGTAAATCTTTTTCTAAAACCCAATACGGCCACCCCACATATCCTTTATTCTCTGTAGTCTGGTCACTGTGTCATTTGGTGAAATTACAGGAGGACTCGCCTGAGCTATTACTTTTGTGAGTCCTGCATGGAGTATTTAGAAGAAACATATGGAATTCCCAAGTTTCTATGCACCGCAACACAGAAACCTAATCAGTTAAGTGAAGACTGAAAAAGAAATAAGAATAGAAAGCAGCTAGCAGTGCACTGCAATCAAGTATGGATGACTTCCATGACTTGGCAAAAGAGAAATTCTAAGTTCAAAAGTTACATTGCTGTGTGAAACAAGATTCTTTTATTTGACATAAATATGGTCAGAAGGATGATAAGGAAGAAAAATATGGAAGGTCTATTTCCAAGAACACTTTGGCAATAATTCCATGAGAGTCAATTTGGCATGATGACCATATTCAGCAGCTGGAAAATCCTTATACTTTCTATTAAAATAATCCACGAAGAAGCCACAAGCAATGTCTCCCACTGAGAAGGTCCCTCTCCTTCCCTCCTCAGGCTTCCTGACCAGCTACTGAACATTTATTTGCACAGTAGAGCCCCCAGACCTCTGGACCCTTGTGTTATGAATTGCTGTCTGGTCTTCTGAACCCTGTTCCTATCAATATCTACTGGCTTCTCTGTGACCTTAAGCCCAGGCCAGCCTCTCCCACTCTGAGTCCTTGAATCACCTGGCCAGAAAAGCTTCACCAAGTTGACTGTCCCAGAACTCTAAGGAACTAGATAAACACTTCTGTGGTTGGCTTGGCCTTCAGCTGGTACCGATAACCATGTACATGTAAGTTTTGTGAAAAGTGGTGTCTCTTTTTCCAAATGTTTGAACATGTGTTCTTAATTTTAGATGTTATCTTTCAAAAATTAAGAGTATGTTTTTAGATGAGAAATTTTAAGGTGATGAACACCTAGCATGCAATGAATTACTAGGTTTATAGTCACAAATATAATAGTTAAAGTTTACATAAAGAGAAAATTGGACTGAGGAATATAGGGTCATGTTAAATATCTGACTCACTTATTCATATTTTAATCCCTGTAATGTTGTATTATACAGTAAATAGGTTTTATAATTGCTAATGACACATGTCCAAATTCAACTCTACAACTGTCACCATATTCTTGTGGTGTATTAGGTATTAACAAATTTTCAATATCTTTATATAATCAGTTTTTATATAATAATTTAATAAATCATTTTAAATTTAAATTGCAATGGCATTAAGATAAAATACCTGCCTAGAAATGTTCTCTTTTTTTTCTGTAGTTGATTTCACTATCTTGTAGATTGTGTCTTATTGGATTTCTGAAGTTTTATGTTTCTCCTCTAAGTCATTACTTAAATTCTGCAAATTAGAAGGCAATATGAGGACTCATCCAAAGGCCTCTACCAACAGTTGATTTTAAGTCTAGAATTTTAACTCTAGAAGCAAAGGCAAAGGGATTTTCAACAGAAAATATCTAATTCCTAGCCTCACTGGACACTTTACCTCATCCTTGGCCACCAAATGTGAATCACCATTAATGTACCAAGATGGTCTCAGAGCCTACTGGGGCCCCATAGATGGAGACATGGTCTGAGGAGAATCAGACCTCACAGTCATGCACAAAGGGATTCAGGTTCCAGTCATGAGAGAGACATAAACAAAAGAGGAAGCTGTGACCCTGTAACACTTCAACTATTCTCTGGGGGACTTTGAAACTTCTCTTGTGGGATCTTGTCATAGGAGAATAGAGTCCATCAGCCCACCTCAGTGATTACTAAGTATCTGATGAGTGCCCTATTTTTTGAGGGGAGACCCAATGCAGACACAGAGATGCCAATAACAAAAACTTTAGGAAGTCAAGAAAACTGCTCCATGGAGAGTCAGAAGAGAAAATGGTGAGGGAGAGATCAGAATGGAACTTTCAGGAATTCCCCATCACACAGTTACACACAGAACAAGCATAGCCTGGTCAAAAGCCTGGTCCAGAATTTTCTAATACTCCATGCAGAGAGCCCAGGCACTGTAGTGGTGGTGGCATCAGGCCTGTGGTAGAATCTGAGAGTATTTCCATAGAAAAGCCTTGGGGCGAGAACCCCAAATCTTTTCTCCAAATCCTGAATACTCACTAATACAGCCTCAAAGAGTCCCTGCAGTGTCCTGATGGGCAGGAGTTGAGTATATTCCCCAGTCACCGAAGGAAGAGAAGTGAATGAAGGGTTGTTATTACATGAAGCATTCTTCTAACCATCCAGCCAGAAATTCTCACCTGGCACTGGGGGTGATATAGGAAGAACCGAATTCACTCGGGGTCTCACAATCTGCAGGTGATACCTCCACACAGATCCAGGTCCTGAGACTCACTGAGCCTGGGGTTCCTTGTTGTCTCAGCTCTCACTGGGGCTTCAGAATGTCATAGTGGGGTGTTGCTTCATCAACACCTGGGACAGTTGGTGGTGAAAGGATAGGGAGGTCTTGACTCCCATCAGCTGGTGGACAGGTGGGGCTTGGCTAGAGAGCCTGAAACCTTAGACACAAACTTAAGGTAGCAGGAGCTGTTGTGGAGTGAGTAGGGACTTGTGTGAAATCTGTCATAGAGTGAAGCAGGACCCAATCACACCACAGTGCCTCATCAGCAGGGCCACAAGAGTTTCACCCAACCGATGTTTTCTTAGGTTAGTGAAGTACTTCACACATTACAGGGTGGACATCTTTATCATTTTGTGTGTTTCTTTCTTTTAGAGACACAAATTACAATGCTCAGCTCAGCATTTAGTCCTGGTTCAGCACTCATGAATCATTCTCTGAGGCTCAAAGAACCAAAGGAGGTGCAGGGGAATAAACCAAGGTCAGCCAACTTCAAGACAAGTGCCCTTCCTGCTCCGCTATTGCTCCAACCCCCATGGAGGGCATCACTAAAACTTCTCACTAATAAACCAAATCAACTCTAAGCATACATGCTTCCATGTGAAAGTCAATTTAAAATCTGGGTCAGAGTGATAATACTCCAGTAGGTAGGGCACTTGTCTTGCAACTGCTGACCAGTTTAATCTTCGCATCACATAAGGTCTCCTGAGCACCACCTGAAGTCATTGTGAGTGCCAACCCCTGTGGCCTTAAAGGAAACAATCAAGAGTATAAAATCGGGGCTGGAGAGATAGCATGGAGGTAAGGCTTTTGCCTTGCATGCAGAAGGACGGCGGTTCAAATCCCAGCATCCCATATGGTTCCCTGAGCCTGCCAGGAGCGATTTCTGAGCATAGAGCCAGGAGTAACCTCTGAGCACTGTCAGATGTGACCCAAAAACAAACAAACAAACAAACAAAAAAAAAACAAAAAAAAAAAAAGAAAAAGAAAGAGTATAAAATAACAACTACAGACCCAATGTCTAAATACCCCTGAAAGCAAAGGCACCTGGGTTTCTGCTGTGCCCGTCCTTCCCAGAGAGACCCCTGGATGGAGTCAGGACTGTGTATGATCCTGAGAAGTCTTCTTTTTGTATTTTACACACAGAATACAAATAAAGGCTTATTGTACAAAACTAAGGCCTTAAACATTTTTATGATCAAGACTAGTTAATTTTAGGGGGCCAGAGAGATAGTATGGAGGTAAGGCATTTGCCTTGTATGCAGAAGGACAGTGGTTCGAATCCGGGCATCCCATATGGTCCCCTGAGCCTGCCAGAAGCGATTCCTGAGCGTAGAGCCAGGAGTAACCGCTGAGCGTTGCCAGGTGTGACCCAAAAACAAAAACAAAACAAAAATGACTAATTTTAATTCTTCAAAATTCTTACAATGCCCAGATCAAAGGTTATCAAAACAAACACTATAAATAACACCAAGTCCTTTAAAGTCAACTATCTCAAATGTTATTTCTTGGCATAAGTGATCTTCATGGCATGGGGGGTGTGATCTTAACTCCCTGTAAAGCATCCCTGGCAGCCCCAGCCTGACTACCATTTTCAAGTTCAACAAAAGCAATGTTCTGTTGCCCAGGTACTAGGCATACTTCTATAAAATTAGGGAACTGATTAAACAGCATGGATAACATCATCTCATTAGTCTCTGTTGAAATACATATTAATTATTGAATCTTGGCTGGTTGTGGATGATAGTGAGATGGATGGATGGCTAGGCCTTTTACTGCCAGCCCGGGGCACGCGCCTGCGACTCCCTCCTGCCGGTAGATCTGCATGTTCAGGGTAGTGGTGAAGAAATGATCCACAGGCAGTCAGATTTCAGGAGGCATGAAGCTTTATTAATAATAGACCCTAACCACGTAGGCTAACCTTTTAAGCATGCTCTCTTCAGTTGCCCTGCCATCTCAACCTGTCTCTTCTTCCTCCATCCTGCCAACCTCTCCTGCTGATTCTTGCTGAATCTCTTCTCAATCTCCCTTTTACACCCCTGAGGAAATCCTTTTTTTACCTTCCAAAGACCCCCTTACAGAAGTGGGTTGGCCTGACCATCAGGTAAGATTAGATAGGAAGTTGGGAGAGGGGTAACATCTCAGGGTTCTTTGTTAGCAAAAAAAAGAGAGAGAGAAAAAAAAAAGACAAGCTTTCATTTTCCTGACCTCCGCTAACCTACGGCGTGGACCCTAATATTTCCAAAGCAACCAAGTTTAAAGTGTAAAATTAATATATCAGCCTTTTAGGGGCTGGAGAGATAGCATGTGGAAGGTCGGTGGTTCGAATCCTGGCATCCCATATGATCCCCCGAGCCTGCCAGGAGCATTTTCTGAGCATAGAGCCAGGAGTAACCCCTGAGCACTGCCAGCTGTGACCCCCAAAACCAAAACAACAACAACAACAACAACAAAACCCCAAAAAACCAAACTAGGTTATAACTAATGTCAGTACATAATAGTGACTACAACTTTATTTTTCTCTTTATACAAATACTTTTTTATCATATTCACTTGAACAAACCCTTAAATACCTTTTAAAGGTTTCAATATTGTGCTTTATAAAGAAAATAACTGTGTATGATTCCAGATTATGCAAGAGAAATATAAAGTGTGTAAAGTGTTGTGTTATCTTTCAATTTATTTTAAAAAATATAGGTCAATGTCCAATTATTGAGTCAAACTTTTCAAACAACTAGAGACAGGCTTGGGACAGAAGTGTCTTCTGTCAGTAACTTAAAAAATTTTGCATGACGTGGGGAGGAGGGAGATCTGAGAAATTGGTGGTGGGAATCTTGCACTGGTGAAGGGGGGGTGTTCTTTACATGACTGTAATCATACAACTACAATCATATTTGTAATCACGGTGTTTAAATAAAGATAATTTAAAAAAAGAAATTTTGCTTATGTTTGACAAAACAATTGTAAGGTCTCATTCAGTGGATCTTAAAATGCCATGACTGGCTCAGTGCTCAGGGATTGGTTCAACCATGCTTGGGACCCAAATCTGAATGTTCTCCATGCCAAACCTGTGTTCCACCCTTTGGTTCATCTCTCTGTCCCACTAACATCCTCTCTGTGGAGAAGGCAGAATTGGGTTTTCTCTCTAGCTGCTCTCGCCCTCCCAGTCCTTCCTCCCAATTCTCTTTGGGGGGCTTCTCCAGACTCAAACATCAGAATAAAAACAAACTCTTCCTGAAATCTTTATCAGTCTGTGCTTGCCTGGAAGGGATCAGCGCAGGAATAAGTGTAGATTTTAATGAGTGAAAGGAATTTCCCTCCACATTCCTTGATTTATGCAGAAAGGCCATATATAGCCTGAGACCCTCTGAGGACACTCTAAGGTCAAGGAGGAAGGGACCATACTGGGGCACAGGTGTGGGCACAGTGAGAAGCACATCCAGTGGCATCCACAGCTCGCAGGGCTGGGGCTGGCGGTGGGGAGTGGGACATGCAGTCACCTGTTTGCGAATTGGTGCTGGGATCCCTGAACTCTGGACCCTGGAGGCACCCACTTAAGTAGGAGACACACACAGGGAAAGGTACATCCAAGTGGACGTCAGAGGGAATCATGCGCTCTGCAGAGGCCTGGAAGCTTCCAGAAGCAACAATTGCAGCTGCCCAGTGAGGCTCACACTGGAGTTGCTCCCTCTGCCTCCACCCAGGCTCTCTGTCTCAGGACTGGGCGGCTCCAGCTCCCGGGGCTCCATGGCGCTCTCCAGACAGCAGAAGGCAGTAGACCTCTGGGTCTTGTCTCTTCTCTCACCCAAGCAGGTCCCTGGGGGTCAGGAGTAGCGCCACCCCACCCCACCCCCCCCCCCGCCGGGAGGCCCCGGCTACACTCCCTGCGCGTGGCCCTTGAGGGCTGCCGAAAAAGTCGTTAAACAGTCACCCGAAGAGATGCCTATTTATGCACAGGGACACTTCGGCCTTGGTGACCAGGTCAGGGGTGCTGCTGGGGTGGGGCGATGGATCTGGAGGATACCCCCAACTCCAGGGTGCAGCCACCCAGGCGCTGAGCTCCGCGGGGTTGCCTCTTGTCCCCTCTGCCCGTCCAACAAGAAGGATCTTTACTCCTTTCATCTGGCCTCATCTCTGCTTCCAGAATTTCTTCCAAAGGTTTACCGTTTAACCAACTTCTTCAAATCCATTGAAAGGTTAAGATTTCTTGATCTGGTTTTCATTTGGAGAAGTTCATTTGTTTCCTACATGATTTAAAGAAAAACATTTAATTCATTATCAATTCATTTTTTGTGGGATTTCTTGTTTTGTTTTTTGTTTGTTTGTTTGTTTGGATTTTGGGCGATGCCCAGCACAGCTCACTGGTTAACCCTGGCTCTGTGCTCTGGGATCTCCCTCTCAGCCCTGCCTGTTGTGTTAGAGCTCTAACCTCCAGGGAGTTTGTAATTTAGAAATCCTTATTGGTTATCCTTCATCTGAAGGACATGATTTTGAGACTTGAACATAATTCTTTGTGTGTGTGTGTGTGTGTGTGTGTGTGTGTGTGTGTGTGTGTGTGTGTGTTTGGGTCACACCTGGCGGTGCTCAGGAATTACTCCTTGCTCTGTGCTCAGAAGTCACTCATGGCAGGCTCGGAGGACCATATAGGATGCTGGGATTTGAACCGGGGTTCCTCCAGTGTTGGCCATGTGCAAGGCAAACGCCTTACCAATGTGCTATCACTCTGTCCCCAGATTTGAAAATCTTTAGTGCTTATCTGATATGATTCTTTGCCAATTACTTCCCTATATTTGTTGCTTGTCACAGAGAAAATGCAAATTATATTGCACCTGGATTAGGGAACATATTTGGATGGAATTGCAGTTGATACTTGTCCCACTTAGTTTTCTTAAACTCACCATAATTTGGGCCGGAGAGAAAGCTCAGCAGTAAGGCGTTTGCTTTGCATACAGAAAGATGGTGGTTCGAATTCCGGCATCCAATATGGTCCCCCGATTTCTGAGCGTAGAGCCAGGAGTGACTCCTGAACACTGCAGGGTGTGACCCAAAAGCCAAAAAAACAAACAAATAAACAAAAAAACAAAAAAACCTCATCATAATTTTAAATATTACCAGAGAATAAAGAGCGTGGAAAATATAACCATTACTGATAACATGTTTTCAAGCCTTGGTGTCCTAAATGAATAGTGTTCACCTGTATTATATCCGACCATAGGTACTGAAGTTGTTATTCCTATTTTTTTTTTTTTTTTGGTTTTTGGGCCACACCCGGCGATGCTCAGGGGTTACTCCTGGCTGTCTGCTCAGAAATAGCTCCTGGCAGGCACGGGGGACCATATGGGACACCGGGATTCAAACCAACCACCTTTGGTCCTGGATCAGCTGCTTGCAAGGCAAACGCCTCTGTGCTATCTCTCCGGGCCCTGTTATTCCTATTTTAATGATTGAGATTTAGCAAATTGTGTTGTCACATCTCTTTGTTAACTACAAATGAGTAGATATAAGTAGAGACATAAAACAGCAGAATATACTAATCATTTTAGATGGGAGGGAAAATTCAGTCTTCTAAGGAGGACAACAGCACAAATGATCACTTAGAATAAGAGTGACCGCCACCTTGTGATCAATGGGTTAAAGATATTGGTTGGTTGGAATGGTTATAGACTCAAATTGCCCGTTACTTAGAAATAATATTTGACAATTATTGTTTACATAAATATTAATTTGCTTAATGTTTATTTTGGACTGAATGTTGCAATACTTGTTGAGTTATCTAAGCATATTTCATTTTTTAGAATCCTCAGAGAAATCTCTTTATGGATATTTTATTACACAGAAATACCAGCACAGTGAAGTATTTTATTTGATGCTGCAATTGGTTATCCAAAGACGGAAAAGGAGCAGGTAAGAAAACAACACATTTGTAACTTAGACAGTGACATCATACAATTGTGTTTTCTGCTACTTCATGCAACTCTTCCTGAAAACATTTTCTCAAGAATAATTTCAGCCAAGAAGGAAGTTTGTATACTTTATTTTCTTTCATTTTTTATATTTTGTATATTGGTTCCCCAACTGGAAGTGCTCAGTTGTTGACTCCTATTTTCAAGCTCATCTGTTACTCCTCACAGGGATTTGAGATCTAGATGGAGTGCTGCAGATGGAACCCAATTCTGCCACTTACAAATCAAGTGCCCTGTCCATTGTACTTTGTTCTAGTTTGCCAAGGTAATTTATTTAATTGGCAACTTATCAATACTCCCCAATTTATAAAACATGACTCCCTTAAAAAGATGTCTTGAGACATGAATATCATCCATTTTTATTTGCAATATGCTTAACATGATATTTCCTTTTTGTAAACTTTATCAATAGGAAATGCACATTTTGTGATATTTGGATTCTGATTTGGACACATTTGCATGGAATTGAAATCTGAAAAGCATGAATAGTGCCTTTGAGACCATGAAAGGTACACTTTTCTTACCTTCTACGGATAAAAATGTTTCTTTTAAAGCAAAATCTCATGCTTACTAAAAATCAAGAGGGGTCACTATATCAATCACATGATTTCTCTGAGTATCTAAAAGAATTCCTACCAGGGACTGTGAGATAGTCTTGCATGTGGCAGGCACGGGATAGACCTGTGCTCAATTGCTGGCATTTCATATGGTCTCCCAACCTGTAAGGATCGATTTCTGAGCACAGAGACAGGAGTAACCCCTGAGTGCAGCTGAATTTGGCCCCCCCCCAAACCAAAACCAAACAAAAGAAGAATTTCCACCAGGCACAAAGTCCCAAGGAAAGGTAATTGAGAGACAGATTGGCAGTAGGATTCTCTCTGAATCTCTCAGAAGAGCCATTATTACCCCAGCACCATGTGCTCTATGGTGATTCTTCAATGATTCAAGTCAATGAGCTCCATGAAAACATATTAAAAAAAAAAACAACACATCGCTTCTCGGCCTTTTGGCTAAGATCAAGTGTAGTATCTGTTATTTGTTTAATATCTGATACGTCCTCTATCCGAGGACAAGAAAGAAAACATTAAAAAAAAACAAACTACCCTGATAATGGAAAAAAAAACCCCAAAAAAATAAATGCAGACCACCACGCTACAGCAAGAAGATGGGAGTCCTTTAGACCCAAATTGTATCAGTTGGCTCCAGAGAGATCGCAAGGAGGTAGGGTGTTTGCCTTACACGCAGAAGGAGAGTGGTTCAAATCCCAGGATCTGGTCCCCAGAGCCTGCCAGAAGCGATTTCTGAGCTCAGAGCCAGAAGTAACCCCTGAGTGCTGAAGGGTGTGACTCAAAAACCAAAACCAACCAACCAAACAAACAAAAAACCAAATTGTATCAGTTACCTGTCAAACCTCTCTGATAAGGGCTTTTGAGAGGAAATACTTGACACAGCAACTAGGCAAGAGAACGATATTCACATATGAAAAGAATTCAGAATTCACAGTTTGTGCATGATATAGTTCTAGATATATGAAACCCTAAAAACTACAAAAGTTGGGGCTGGAGAGATAACATGGAGGTAAGGCATTTGCTTTTCATGCAGGACAGTGGTTCGAATCCCAGCATCCCATATGGTCCCCTGTGCCTGCCAGGGGTTATTTCTGAGCATAGAGCCAGGAGTAACCCCTGAGTGCTGCTGGGTGTGATTCAAAAACCAAAAAAAAAAAAAAAAAAAAAAACCAAAAAAAAAAACAACAAAAAAACAACAAACAACAAAACTATAAAAATTAGCTTAAAAATAAATATTTGTATAAACAAGTGGCAGATTACAAATTAATATGCAAGAATTCATGGCATTTCTACATACAGATAATGAAAAGAAGGTAATAGACAATCCAATTTAATGCATATTTATCTTTGATCCTAACAAAGATCTGTAGTCTGCTGAATCGATCAGAATTTTTTTTCTCCTCAAACTTCTGAACACAAGACATTAGAACAATATTATCAGAGGCAAAAAAACATTAGAAAGCTCACACTTAAAGACATTATTATTAGAAAAAGTTGAGTAGGATGTCTATTCAACTTTTGGACACAAACTTACTTGAACTGTCCTAAAATTGACTGGGCATTAGCTGAGACTTTTTAGTTTGTAACTAATTTTTTGCTTTCTTTTGTTGGTCACATCTGGCTGAGTTCAGGCCTTACTGTTAGACCTGTGCTCAGGGATTAGTTCTGCAGGAGTGTATGGGATGGGGTGGCTGTGGATAAAGCCCTGTCAGACACAAGTCAAGCATCTTTCCAACTGTACTCCATTTCCTGCCACTATGTGGTTATTTCAAAAAGTGAGTAAGTAATTACAAGTATGGTTTGCCATGAGATAACAATTAATTACCTGTTTAACCATGCTCTCCACACCCAGGGTCTTTCAGTATAGACCTAGAAGTTCCAGATCACATCAGATGCCCATGGCATCTCCAGTGTTGGTTTTAAGTTTGGAGGTCTGCAAGCACTGCTGGTGGGACCCATATAATCTTGGCCCTGTGGGTCCTAGCGGCAACTTCTCCACCTACTGTCACATAAAACTACAGGTGTGGTTGACTGAGAGTCACTAGGTATGACCATTTAGACACCTATGGACATGTTGGGGGGGCCTCTCAGGGCAGGGAATTGATATCTGGGATTGGTTTGTAGGTTAGCATTTTAATCAACCCAATTTAAAACGGGAAAAATCATATGGTTCCCCCAAATGTTTAGAGCTAATTATACTGTTCAGTCTGGAATTCCAGAGGGACTCTAACATAAAGACCATGTTAGATGGACTGGAAGTAAGAATCAGGTCTTTGTGCAGATAATTTTGGGCCAGTGATGGGGCTCAGTGGTAAGACACATGCCTTACTGATGTGAGGTCCTGGTTTTGATTCTCTCTCAAAACCAAAAACAAAGCATGCTGCACTCTATGCTGCACACTATGAGCTCATTAAATAAGTCAAGTATGGTTTTTTATTTTCCAAACTAACATCCCTAGTGAGAAAAGAGCCCTAGAGAGGAAACCTGGTAGTTCCTTCAGACTTGATATCTCAATCCATGCAGAACTGCCCTCCAGAGTATAGAGATCTAGAACCCCACATTTGTCATGTTATGCTTGCCTACATCCACTCACACAACCCCCCAAAATGCCCAAGTGCTCTCACGATCCACTGAATTTCCAGAGAACTCCTAGTATGTACATAGAAACCCCAACATCTTCTAGTTAGGGGCTTCTGTTTCAGATTGTGGAAAATGTGGACAGGGAATGGGACTCAGCAGTGACTGCAGCTCCACCCCAGCACCACCCACATCTCTGAGCTCTATCCCGTTGGCAAAGCCCTGGTGATCCCTAAGTGCCGCAAGCTCCCAACAGGACTCAAAACAATACCCAATAACAACAGGAGAGGGTCATAAGTAAAAGCCTATAAAAATAAAAGGGAAAGAACTTCTAGATTAGGAGTAATATCACTTGGGTTCTAATCCATGCTGTTTCTCCCATTAGAAATTGTTGGGTTAAGACTCTGGAATAGGGGCCTGGAAGGTGGCGCTAGAGGTAAGGTGTCTGCCTTGCAAGCGCTAGCGTAAGACAGACCGGGGTTCAATCCCCGGGCGTCCCATATGGTCCCCCCAAGCCAGGGGGGATTTCTGAGCGCATAGCCAGGAGTAACCCCTGAGAGTCAAATGGGTGTGGCCCCCCCCCAAAAAAAGACTCTGGAATACAAAAAAAAAAAACACAAAAAAACAACCCAAAAAACCAAAACCAAAACAAACCAAATGAATAGGTTTGCACAGACCCCAGGAATAAGATGAAGAGATAGGAGACTGGCTTAAAAAACCATCTGCCCTGTGAGTGACAATGGAGGGATCACTGCCACAGAGCAGTGAGTTGGCTCCAGGAAGACAGAGAATTGGGGCTCCCTAAGGGCAGCAACAAGGGTTGTTTGTCTCTTGTGTCTGGTCTCTGTGATCCTGGAGAAGAACTTCCAGGTTAAAGACATGTGACCTCTTGATGTCTCAGGACATAACCAGTGACACCCAGCAATTGCTCAAATGTGGATGGTCCCTGAAATTATTTAAAGGAGGCCAGAACCCCAGAGACTGTGTGTTTCAGAAAAAGGAAGCCTGGATTTGGTGCCTTCACAGGAGCATCTCCTGACCAAGGAGATGTGAGAGTTTGGATGAGCTGAGCTTAGCATGACCAAACAACTGAGCTATTCCACAAACACCACATCCTCCCAGCCCTACACTGATAAGAACTGGCAGGCTATCCTCACAGGGAATGTGAGCTTATACACAGGTAGTTATCCCTGAACTCTTGCAGTTTTGAGCGCTTTTGCTTCATATCTCTTGCTTCAACTTGCCCTAAGCAATTTCTCAAAATTTCTGTCAGTTTTTTTAAATTAATAAATTAATTTAAATATTATTTTTTTGGGGGGTAGGGTCACACCTTGCCATGCTAAGGAGTTACTCCTGGCAGGCTCAGGGGACAATTTGCAATGCCAGGAATTGAACCATCTTCTGTCCTGGGTAGGCAGATTGTAAGGAAAATGCCCTACTGCTGTCCTATCTCTCTGGCCCCAAGTTCTACAATCTTTTTTGTTTTGGTTTTTTTTGGGTCACACCTGGCAGCACTCAGGGGTTACTTCTGGCTCCATGCACAGAAATCACTCCTGGCAGGCTCGGGGGACCATATGTGATGGCAGGATTTGGACCACTGACCTTCTGTGTGCAAGGCAAATGCCTTACCTCCATGGTATCTCTCTGGCCCCAAGTTCTACATTATTTTTTTGTGTGTGTGGTTTTTGGGTTACACCTGGCAGTGCTCAGGGGTTATTCCTGGCACCATGCTCCTGGCAGGCACGGGGGACTATATGGGATGCCGAGATTTGAACCGATGACCTTCTGCATGAAAGGAAAATGCCTTACCTCCATGCTATCTCTCTGGCCCCAAGTTCTTTTTTTTTTTTTTTTGGTTTTGGTTTTTGGGCCACACCCGTTTGAGCTCAGGGGTTACTCCTGGCTATGCGCTCAGAAATCGCCCCTGACTTGGGGGGACCATATGGGACGCCGGGGGATCGAACCGCGGTCCGTCCTACGCTAGCGCTTGCAAGGCAGACACCTTACTTCTAGCACCACCTTCCCGGCCCCAAGTTCTACATTTTTTTTTTCTTTTTTTTTTTTGGTGGTTTTTGGGTCACATCCGGCAGTGCTCAGGGGTTATTCCTGGCTCCAGGCTCAGAAATTGCTCCTAGCAGGCACAGGGGACCATATGGGACACCAGGATTCAAACCGATGACCTCCTGCATGAAAGGCAAACGCCTTCCCTCCATGCTATCTCTCCGGCCCCAAGTTCTACATTCTTAATGGAAGTAAGTTCATCCTTCTTTGACTCCGTATGTTACTTCAGTTTTATGGCACTTCTGGATGTAACCATGCCTTTGTTTAAATGCACTTGGCTGTTCTATTAAATTTTCAAGCTTTTCCTCTTGTACTTGGGCCTGCATGTTGTCCTCTACAGTCATCACCTGGTACTCCACTTTTTTTTTTATTGATCTCATTCCTTTAGTCCTTCCTTGAAGTAATACCTAATAACTCCTGTGACCCTGTTAGTAGTGCTGATGTCTGGAGCACTGGTAATAGGCACTGACCTTTCTATTTCATGATCTTTGTTATTATAATTGGAGACAAATGAGTAAGTTTCCCTCCTACCATGTCTTGGTCACTACTTTTGAAACTCATGAATCATTTTACATTTTTGTCTTGCCACTTTTGGAGGGTGGCCATCTTAACAGGAACCATGTTTAATAAGAGCTCATAACCTGTCTAAAGGTTTTCTCATTACAAACAGAAAACAGTTTTTCTTTCAGTTCTAGGTCTCACAGCTACTGCTGGAGGAAGACAATATCCTGGCAATAAGAAGCAGAAGCAATTCTCTCCTGAGATTTTCTGTTTGCAAATCTTTCTCCTCTTTTACTTGAGTGAGTTTTCTAACTTCATCTTTGGAGATCTGGTCAATCTGTTAGGTTAAAGATACATTCTTCTCATAATTTTATTCTATAGTTTGATTGCTTTGATTCACTATGCTAATATTTGTTTTGACTTTAGAAAAAACCTGGGTTTTAATCTGATTGTCTATATCGAGACTCTGAATTTAGATTATTGGAAAGTATCTGCCTTTGCTGAAGGAATGTTCTGCTGACATTTCTCAAAAAGGCTTGATCTGTTCTATTGTTTTATCCAATTGCTGAATTTGAATTTGTGCATCATTCTCCAAAGAGAACTGGATATTGTGCCACCAATGTTTTTGAGAGGGTATTTTAATGTGTCCAAACTTTTCTGTTGAATATTGATCATCACACAGCAAGTTCCTGCACTTGTATATGGATCATCTCTGTTGCATATGAACTCAACGTGGTCCATCATTCAGGACTATGATGTGTCATTGAAAATGCTTTTCATAGAAAAAATGGTGGAGCTATTTGGGAACATAAATATATTAGGGTTCCATCTTAGGCTTCTGGCTAGAAGTGTTTGTAAGGTAGTGTGAGCTCCTGAGATGTCAGTAGCTCTGGGCTCAGTCTCAGGATTCCAGCAGCTCTGCTGTGTGGGACAAGCCCAGCCATTCCAGAGTGCCATCAGCATTTGTGTTTCCTGGGCAACATCACTACAGGTGAGGTGTGGTATTCAGAGTGGGAATGTGATCCCGGTTAACACTATAGCCAGAATGTGATCAAGCACACTAGTAAAATGTGTGACCCCCAACAAGCATGTGGAGTGTGGAAGCTTCAGTCTTACAATAGCAACAAAAAGCAGAAAAGGGAGTGATATTGATGATTGTAGGATCTGGGGTAGAGTCACTGTGTCCTGCACCTTTGTGTTAGGGGAAAAACTTAATAAAAATTTAAAACATGTTAGAATATGGACATACTTTTCATTGTTTGCATTGCTTTTGTTTGCAGTGCAACCAGCATTTTTTTTTTTTTTTAGGATTGTTCCTATCAGTATTCAGGGACAAAGCAGTGCCAGCAATCAAACCTGGATCTTCCTCAGTCCAAATATGGGCTAATGTTAAGATTGGTCAATATAAGGGAATGTGTATGGAAATTTGCAGTCTCATAATTCATCCCTTATATGAACTTGATTCTATTTTCCCTTTAATGCTAGCATAAACCATCAATGCTATGCCTTAGGGGTAAGACTGAGCCATGTTAAGGTCAAGGAAAGCAGGGCAGAGACTCTGCAAACTCATTTGCACTTTTGTTAATTGTGTATAGTAAGTTGATTAAAGCAGTTCTTTTCTGGTTTTCTGTTTGTTTTTTTTCAGGGTGTGTGGGCAAAATCAGGAGTAAATCCTGAGCGCCGCCTGGTGAGGGCTCCCTTCCAAAATCTGGGCTTCAAGTCTACTTGCCAGATATTTTTTCGCCTGAAAGGAAGTCAGGAGAGCAGTAGGGTTACGAGGGCTCGGCACCCTGAAATATTCAGATAAGTTCTCTTTGGGGCCAGAGACTTCTCATTAATAGTAATAAAACTCTTTCTGTGTTATTAAAAAGTAAGCTGAATTTGCTCAAAAATTCTTGATATAACTTCTAGAGAAGTAAGTCAAAGGGAAAGGAGAAAGTGATGACAGAATGGAGGTTAGTCTTTGATAGAAGAAAAGTGCCCATATAGTTATACAAATATTATTAGAACCTCATTATTAAATAAAAAAAAATTTTTTTTGTTTTTTTGGGCCACCCCACAGTACTCAGGAGTTGCTCCTGGCTTTGCGCTCAGAAATCACTCCTGGCTTGGGAACCATATGGGATGCTGGGGATCGAACCCACGTATGTCCTGGGTCAGCCACATGCAAGGCAAACACTCTACCACTGTACTACCAGATGGAGACCAGAGTTTTTTTTAGAGGGCCTCTCCTCTTGGAATGGCTCACCATTACTTTTACCATTCTAATAAATTTTCTTTCAAAATGGGACATTTCTTATTTTAGCACCACATGCTTCTCTTGCCTTTTTTCCCCCCTAAAATCTTGAAATGAAAGGGAAGATTGTGTCTTCTGTGTCCCCTTGTTTCTCTTTTCCTTTGAGCCTGTGTGGATCCCTCATCCAGTAGTCTTGGTTGCAGAGCTGAGAGAACTCCTTTGTATTTCTCCTCCACCTTTGGGGATTCCTCTGTCGTGGTGATCACCAGATCCAGGATCTTTACTGAAAAATATTGACTTATTCATTGATAGACCCTGGGTAGTGTTTCTGTTCAGACTCTACAGTGCTTGTGCCTCCAGAGCTACACTGTGGTGCTCCTGGACCTTGTGGTGCCAGAAATTATTTTCAGTATTTGTATGTCAGGCCTAAGTGCTTTTGAACTTGCATCACCCATATTTCTCCTAAATTGCCTACTCGTGCTCCTGTTTTGTTTTGAGCTACCCTTGTCAGGGAAGAGTGTTCAGATGGTGCTGGTATAATTGGGTCATTTGAGAATCCTGGAATTCCTAAGTGAATGGGCTCCACAAATCAGTAGGCTTTGAAGCTCTATAGAGGATTTCAAACATTCTGTTTCATGTACTTTTCTGCCTTTGGTCAAAAGTCTGAGCCTATATCTGTTTAATCGTTTATGTGCATTTAGAGAATGAGCAAAGGTCCAATCACATGTCACTGAGTCCAGCTGATTCTCCAAGGGAAAAAGGGAGAAGTTTGATAGACATGAAGCTTTCATTTCTTAGGTTGTGTATCAGCAGAGGATTGATTTTTTTTTTTTTACCAACATTAGTATTTTCATTTTGTTGTTTTGGACTCATGCTCATTTACACAGAGCTTTTCCAGGATATTTTTCTCAGGGATAATTTCTGTTAGGGCTCACAGAGGTCAAATATGGTGCTGAAAAATGGAACCTAGGTCAGCCACATGCAAGTCAAGCACCCACCCAAATTTATATGTTTCTGGATCTTGTATATATTTTAAAATCTTGTCGAAGGCAACATTTGGGTTGCTTCTGAATCTCCACTCCTAAATCACTCTTAAATTTGCTCAGGGCAACATATGAACACTGGGGTTCCATGCAAGCCATGGGCCCGATGGAGTATCTTGCTCAACTCCTCGCAAATATCTATGAACACAGGAGCTCTGTCCTGCATTAGTTCAAGAGAGAGCACTTGAGGTCCAACATGTGTATTTGGATTCTCCTCTTTACTCATGGGTGGCGTCCAATCATTGGGGAGATGACTTTAAAAGAATTCAAGATATAGTCCAACTCCATGCAAGACTTCAAAGTTAAAAGAAAAAAAATTAAGACATCACTAGAACTTCTTTTTTTAGCACTAGAACTTGTGATTTTTAACTCACTTGCACTTTCCTTTATTGTTTCTATTATGTTGATTAAAACAGTTGTTTGTTGTTTGTTTTTTTAGGGTGTGTGGGCAGGGTGTTTGTGAATCAAACCAGGCCTCATACATGTAAGACAAATGCTCTCCCGAGTTTCTTGAACATGTCACTTTGCTCATTACCATCTTGTTTCATCCATGGTGAATACTTGAAAATACCTTAAGAGTACTTGATAAGGCTTTAAAAGTTAGGAGCTTTCACCATAGCCATAGATGACACTGATGTGCTTTAAATACCCCTCATGAGTCTAGAGAGATTGCTCAGCTTTGACAAATTCAGAATATAAATGCTCTGATCTTCATTAAAATGGAAATATCTCCCATTAGAACCAAAGTTGGGAGCACAAACGAACAGATGTTTTCTACTTTTTTTTTTGTTTGTTTGTTTGGTTTTTGTTTTGGGGCCATACCCGGCATCTCTCAGGGTTTACTCCTGGTTCTGTACTCAGAAATCGCTCCTGGCAGGCTCAGGGGACCATATGGGATGCTGGGGATTGAACACAGGTCCGTCCCAGGTTTATGCGTGCAAGTCAAACAACCTACTGCTCACAGTTTTATTTGATAAATTTTCATTACAGAAAAAAATGGGCTCAGATTATATATTGTTATTATATATATAATGTTAAACATAACATTAAATATTCTGTGGTATTTCTGGTAGAAAAAGGAATATATGGTTTCGTTTACCTTTTAAACTATAATTATGTTGCTTCCCAATTTTCTCTCCTGTAGATTCCTGATGATTCAGAACACTGATGCAAAATTTGGTCACGAATATGACTAAGTGATTCTGACTGGGGAATATTTCAAAAACACGCTGCAAAGGACTAAGAAAAGAAAATGCTGTTTATGGTTAGCAGATATTAAAATGATCATCAGTGTAAGAAATATCTACAGTTAGCACAACATTCAAGTCATGCCAACGGCATGGTTTCCCTGTAAACAACAGTTCATCTTTAGTGACAAAAGCTTTAAGGAAAAATTGCTAACATTATAATCAAGAATATTTGGAGACAACTCAGAATGCAACATATAAAGTCACCTAGAGCTATGAGATGAAACTCAAGTGCACTTGAAACAGCACAAGGGGATTAGAGACAGGATTGGGAGAAAAAAGTTGCTTTTGCACAAGGTCGTCCAGATTTTATCCCCACCTCCACAGAGCATCTCTTTTGGTTCATCACTATCCTGGACATTGGAAACCTTCAGTGAAGTTGGAACTCAAGGACACAAGATGCTCCTAGTGCTAAAAATTGATGTTTAAAGAAAGACTCCACTGTTGTACATGGCTTTGGGATTTTATTCCCAGCCTTAGAAGCTGAATCTGCTTTTCAGTGAAGGAGCGAGAGAAAGTGTATATATACACTCCTCTGAGAGTGGAAAGCCGATTTCTTTCCAGGGTCATCTAGGCAGGATAACAAACTCCACCAGACAATGCCTCACCATTCTCTAGGGCAGTTTGTCCCAAGGACATGAGGGCCTGAGCTCCCTAACAGGAGCCCCCCATATAACATACTGACAGGCTGTAAAATGTCTCATGAACAGTGAACATATACGGTGGAGTTGGATTAACCAGGTACACCCTATTCAGCATATGCTTGCTACTCATTACCATATTACTTAATATTCTAGACTTGAAAAACACAACAACAAAACAACAACCATAACAACAAAAATATTCTAGACTTGAAATATTACGATTGGGCCCAGAGAGATAGCACATCGGCATTTGCCTTGCAAGCAGCCGATCCAGGACCAAAGGTGGTTGGTTCGAATCCCGGTGTCCCACATGGTCCCCCGTGCCTGCCAGGAGCTATTTCTGAGCAGACAGCCAGGAGTAACCCCTGAGCACCGCCGGGTGTGGCCCAAAAACCAAAAAAAAAAAAAAAAAAAAAAAAAAAAAAAAAAAAAAAAAAAGAAATATTATGATTGTTTTGGGAATGTTCTAATTTCATTCTTGACCTTGAACCTTTTTTTCTTCAAAGTTTCCCTCTATCAACATCAATTACAGCAAGGAACTAGAAAACTTTTACACTTTATATGCTGGCTTTATGTTTTGAAGAGGTTTGACTTGTTCCAGATTAGGTCTGTGTATGTTTATGTGAGAGCCTCTGTGGTGGCCACTCCTATGTGTGCTTAATAATGTCTGTTCATATTGCATGTAATGTATGTTTATGTTGTATATTAGCCCTTCTTCTGTTGTACTTAGGCCTTTCTTTTCTATTCTCGCTCACTCTTTAATTCCATATGTATTATTTCTCCTTAGTTAACTCTTTTTACCCCCAATTCTTAACTCCTCATAAATCTTCTTCCTAACTTCTGCTGGTGGGAACCCCACCACCAGGCTGACTCCTGTCTACTCCATTAAGAAGATCCCAGCATCGCTATTGCTGATGTGTTGTCAGTGATCACCTTTTTTTTTTTTTTTTTTTGGTTTTTGGGCCACACCCATTTGACGCTCAGGAGTTACTCCTGGCTATGCGCTCAGAAATCGCCCCTGGCTTGGAGGGACCATATGGGATGCCGGGGGATCGAACTGCGGTCCGTCCTATGCTAGCGCTTGCAAGGCAGACAACTTACCTCTAGCACCACCTTCCCGGCCCCAAGTGATCACCTTTTTTTACCACTTTCTTTCACCATACACTTGCTTGCAATTGGTTTCTGCTTTTGAGAGATCCTTAGATTAACTGGGTCCACCCTATTTGGTATATGCTTGTTTTTTTTTTTTGTTTTTTTTTTACAATTTTTTTGTTACTTTAATTCTTTTTTTTATATTTTATTTGAACACCTTGATTACAAACATGATTGTGTTTGGGTTTCAGTCATGTAAAGAACACCACCCATCACCAGTGCAACATTCCCATCACCAGTGTCCCAAATCTCCCTCCTCCCCACCCCACCCCTGCCTATACTCTAGACAGGCTTTCTATTTCCTTCATACTTCTCATTGTTAGGATAGTTCACAATGTAGTTATTTCTCTAACTAAACTTATCCCTTTTTATGGTGAGCTTCCCGATGTGAGCTGTAACTTCCAGCCCTCCTCTCTTTTGTCTCTGAAAATAACTATTGCAAGAATGTCTTTCATTTTTCTTAAAAGCCATAGATGAGTGAGACCATTCTGCATCTTTCTCTCTCTGACTTATTTCACTCAGCATAATAGATTCCATGTACATCCATGTATAGGAAAATTTTATGACTTCATCTCTCCTGACAGCTGCATAATATTCCATTGTGTATATGTACCACCGTTTCTTTAGCCATTCATCTGTTGAAGGGTATCTTGGCTGTTTCCAGAGTCTTGCTATGGTAAAATAGTGCTGCAATGAATATAGGTGTAAGGAATGGATTTTTATATTGTAGTTTTGTGTTCCTAGGGTATATTCCTAGGAATGGTATAGCTGGATCATATGGGAGCTCGATTTTCTGTTTTTGGAGGAATCTCCATATTGCTTTCCATAAAGGTTGGACTAGACGGTATTCCTACCAGCAGTGGATAAGAGTTCCTTTCTCTCCACATCCCCGCAAACACTGCTTGTTCTCATTCTTTGTGATGTGTGCCAATCTCTGTGGTTTGAGGAGGTACCTCATAGTTGTTTTGATTTGCATCTCCCTGATGATTAGTGATGTGGAGCATTTTTTTCATGTGCCTTTTGGCCATTTGAATTTTTTCTTTGTCAAAATGTCTGTCCATTTCTACTCCCTATTTCTTGATGGGATTAAATGTTTTTTTCTTGTAAAGTTCTGTCAGTGCCTTGTATATTTTGGAGATTAGCCCCTTATCTGATGGGTATTGGGTGAATAGTTTCTCCCATTCAGTGGATGGCTCTTGTATCCTGGACACTATTTCCTTTGAAGTGCAGAAGCTTCTCAGTTTAATATATTCCCATCTGTTAATCTCTGCTTTCACTTGTTTGGAGAGTGCAGTTTCCTCCTTGAGGATGCCTTTAGTCTCAATGTCCTGAAGTGTTTTGCCTACGTGTTGTTCTATATATCTTATGGTATCGGGTCTGATATTGAGGTCTTTAATCCATTTGGATTTTACCTTTGTACATGATGTTAGCTGGAAGTCTAAGTTCAATTTTTTGCAAGTGGCTAGCCAGTTGTGCCAACACCACTTGTTGAAGAGGCTTTCTTTGCTCCATTTAGGTTTTCTTGCTCCTTTATCAAAAATTAGGTGATTGTATGTCTGGGGAACATTCTATGAGTATTCAAGCCTATCCACTGATCTGAGGGCCTGTCTTTATTCCAATACCATGCTGTTTTGATTACTATTGCTTTGTAGTAAAGTTTAGAGTTGGGGAAAGTAATTCCTCCCATATTCTTTTTCCCAATGATTGCTTTAGCTATTTTAGGATGTTTATTGTTCCAATCAACCAAAAGTGATTGATCTACTTCTGTGAAGAATGTAATAGGTGTCTTTAGAGGGATCACATTGAATCTGTACAATGCTTTGGGGAAGTATTGCCATTTTAATTATGTTAATCCTGCCAATCCATGAGTTGGGTATGTTTCCATTTCCGTGTGTCCTCTCTTATTTCTTGGACCAGAGTTTTATAGTTTTATTTGTATAGGTTCTTCACATCTTTAGTCAAGTTGATTCCAAGATATTTGAGTTTGTGTGGCACTATTGTGAATGGGGTTGTTTTCTTAATGTCCATTTCTTCCCTATTATTATTGTATAAAAAGGCCATAGATTTTTGTGTGTTAATTTTGTAACCTGCCACTTTGCTATATGAGTTTATTGTTTCTATAAGCGTTTTAGTAGAGTCTTTAGAGTTTTCTAAGTAGAGTATCATGTCATCTGCAAACAGTGAGAGCCTGACTTCTTCCTTTCCTATCTGGATTCCCTTGATATCTTTTTTCTTGTCTAATCGCTATAGCAAGTATTTCCAGTGCTGTGTTGAATAGGAGTGGTGAGAGAGGACAGCCTTGTCTTGTGCCAGAATTTAGAGGGAAGGCTTTTAGTTTTTCTCCATTGAGAACAATATTTGCCACTCACTTGCAGTAGATGGCCTTAACTGTATATTGAGAAAGGTTCCTTTCATTCCTATCTTGTAAGAATTTTTTTTTTTATCAAGAATGGGTGTTGGACCTTATCAAATGCTTTCTCTGTGTCTATTGATATGATCATGTGATTTTTATTTTTCTTGTTGTTGATGTTGTGTATTATGTTGATAGATTTATGGGTGTTAAACCATCTTTGCATTCCTGGGATCAAACCTTCTTGATCATAATGAATGATCTTTTTGATGAGGCCTTGAATCCTATTTGCCAGGATTTTGTTAAGGATCTTTGCATCTGTGTTCATCAGGGATATTGGTCTGTAATTTTCTTTTTGGTACCATCTCTGTCTGGTTTGGGGATCAAGGTGATGTTGGCTCCATAAAAGCTATTTGGAAGTGTTCCCGTTTTTTTGATTTCATGAAAGAGTCTTGCCAAGATTGGTGGTAGTTCCTCTTGAAAGATTTGGAAAAATTCATTAGTGAATCCATCTGGGCCTGGGCTTTTGTTTTTGGGCAGACATTTGATTACCATTTTAATTTCCTCAATAGTGATGGGGGTGTTTAGATATGCTACATCCTCTTTATTCAACCATGGAAGGTTATAAGATTCCAAGAATTTACCCATTTCTTCCAGGTTCTCATTTTTAGTGACATAGAGTTTCTCAAAGTAGTTTCTTATTACCCTTTGAATCTCTGCAATATCGGTAGTGATCTCCCCTTTTTCATTTCTAATACGAGTTATCAAGTTTCTTTTTCTTTGTTAGTTTTGCCAGTGGTCTCTATCAATCTTCTTTATTTTTTCAAAGAACCAACTTCTGCTTTTGTTGATCTTTCGGGTTGTTTTTTGGGTTTCCACTTCATTGATTTCTGCTCTCAGCTTTGTTATTTTCTTCTGTCTCCCTATTTTTGGTTCCTTTTGTTGAGCACTTTCTAATTCTATGAGCTGCATCATTAAGCTATTCAGGTATGCCCCTTCTTCTTTCTTGATGTGTGCTTGCAAAGCTATAAATTTTCCTCTCAGTACCACTTTTGCTGTGTTCCATAGGTTCTGATAGTTTATGTCTCTATTGTCATTTATTTCTAGGAAAGTTTTGATTTCCTCTTTGATTGCATCTCAGACCCACTGGTTATTCAGTATTAGGCTGTTTAACTTCCAGGTATAAAATTTTTTCTTCTGTGTACCTTTGTAGTTCACATATAATTTCAGGGCCTTGTGGTCAACGAAAGTAGCCTGCAAAATTTCTATCCTCTTGATATTATGGAGATATGTTTTATGTGCTAGCATGTAGTCTATCCTGGAGAGTGTCCCATGTACATTAGAGAAGAATGTGTATCCAGGTTTCTGGGGCTGGAGTGTCCTATATATATATATATATTTGGTAGGCCTCTTTCTTCCATTTCTCTTTTCAGATATAGTATATTTTTGTTGGGTTTCAGTCTGGTTGACCTATCAAGTGTTGACAATGCCATGTTGTGGTCTCCAACAATTATTGTGTTGTTATTGATATTCTTTTTCAGATTTGTCAACAATTGTGTTAAATATTTTGCTGGCCCCTCATTCGGTGCATATATGTTTAGGAGAGTGATTTCTTCCTGCTGTACATATCCCTTGATTAATACAAAATGTCCATCTTTGTCCCTTACAACTTTTCTGAGTATAAAGTCTTTGTCCCTTACAACTTTTCTGAGTATAAAGTTTGAATCATATGATATTAGTTTGGCCACTCCAGCTTTTTTATGGGTGTTGTTTGCTTGGATGATTTTCCTACAGCCTTTAATTTTGAGTCTATGTTTGTTCTGACAGTTTCTTGCAGGCAGCAGAAGGTTGGATTGAGTTTTTTGATCCATTTAGCCACTCTATCTCTCTTTTTTTTTTTAATTTATTAGAATGCTTCACGAATTTGTGTGTCATCCTTGTGCAGGGGCCATGCTAATCTTCTCTGTATTGTTCCAATTTTAGTATATGTGCTGCTGAAGCAAGCACCACTCTGTGTCTCTTAACTGGTGCATTTAGTCCATTGACATTGAGAGAAAGAATTGTCATGGGATTTAGTGCCATCTTAGTGTCAGTTGGTCAATCTTGTTTTAAAGTAGATCTTTCAGTTTTTCTTTTAAGACTGGTTTTGAGTCTGTAAAGTTTCTGAGCTGTTGTTTATCTGTGAAACCATGTATTCTTCAAATCTGAAAGTGAGTTTGGCTGGGTGCAGTATTCTAGGTGAAGCATTTATTTCATTGAGTTTTGTCACTATGTCCTACCACTACCTTCTGGCCTTAAGTGTTTCTGGTGCCAGGTCTGCTGTATATCTCAAGGATGCTCCCTTGAATGTAATTTCCATTTTTGATCTTGCCACGTTCAGAATTCTGCCTCTATCTGTGGGATTCGTCATTGTGACTAGGATGTGTCTTGGGGTGTTTTCCTGGGGTCTTTTTTAGTTGGTACTCTTCGGGCATGTAGGGTTTGGTCGCATGTATTCTTTAGCTTTGGGAGTTTCTCTTTATGATGTTCTTGACCGTTGATTCTTCCTGGAGATTTTCTTCGTGGTCTCTGTGACTCCAATGATTCTTAAGTTGTTTCTGTTGAGCTTATCATAGACTTCTATTTTCATCTGTTCACATTCTTTGAGTAATTTTTCCATTATTTGATCATTTGCTTTTTTCCAATCTCTTCTGCTGTATGAAGTTGCTATGCATCTCATCTTCCAACACACTAATTCTATCCTCAGCTGCTGTTACCCTAATGGAGAGGTTTATCTATATTGTCATTCAATTTGTCTACTGAGTTTTTCAGACCTGTTATTCGACCTGTTATTTCAGTTTGGAGATTTCTGATTTCTGTCTTGATATTTTCTTGGTTCTTATTAGTGTTCTGTTCAACTCGATTTATGCTTCCTTTGAGTTCTCTGAACATCCTCCATATTTCTTTCTCCATATCTGAGAGACTGACTAGTGGGTTTGCCGTTTTCAGGTCATCAGAGTTGCCATTTTCATTCTCTATGCCTGGTACTGGCCTGCATTGTTTTCCCATTGTCAAACTTGTGGGCTTTTCTACGTGTTGTGGTAGTATTCATTGGCTAAATGATGTGTGCAGCTGCGTAGCAAAGCGGAGTGGTCACGCTCCTCTGGCTCCTCCCTGTCTGGGCTGATCAACTCACCTCCAAGGAAGGCTAGCTGTCCACAGATGAAGCCACACACAAGATGAAATCAGGCCGAGATGTAGCACAGCACAGAAGACAGAGAGAAGTGCTGGCTTCAGAATTCCAGCAGAATTCAGCCGGCTCCTCCCTTTATTGGCGGATCAACTCATCTCCAAAGAAGGCTAGCCTTCCGCAGATGGAGCTGCACACAGGATGAAATTAGGCCGAGAACACAACAGAGAAAACGAGAAGTGCTGGCTTCAGAGTTCCAGCACAGTTCAGCTAGCTCTTTCAGGCAAAGTGGAATCTTACCTTTTTTTTTTTTTTTTTTTTTTTGCTTTTGCTGAAGCAGCAGCAGAAGATGCAGAGCAGCATTTGCCGAGGGTTCGAGGCCCGGTTGGAATTATGGCGAAGGATGCCCTTAGATGGCAGAGCTGGCAGAATGGGGTACCGACAGGGTTTAAATTTAAGGCTGCAATCCTGGGAGACAGTAGTAGTCTCTGGGGTCTGCAGGTCAGAGAGGGCCCTGCATCTACGGAGGGTCCTGGAGACTTAAGACAGGGCTGGAGGGCTGGGTGGTCTCTCACCTGGTGCGGCCCTGGGGGACAGTTGCCACGGGGGTCTGCAGATGGATGTTCTGCTGCAGCTCTGAGAGGTCCTGGAGGGACTTAAAACTAAGGAGGCCTGACGGCTGTGCACCAGTTGCCTGTTCTGGGCTGGCCTCTCGCCTGCTGGGGAGGTCGCAGCTCTGGGAGGAAGGCTCCTCTCCGATTTCAATGGCCCTCTCTGCAGGGAGAAGGGTGCAATCTGGGGCAGCAGCAGAGCTTTTCTTCGGGGGCCCAGGGGTGATGCCAGCCAGCTCTGTCTCGGTATATGCTTATTATTCATTGGTCGGAAACATCTTTGGATGAAGCATCTTTTGGATTGGTGCCTTAGACCACTTGTTCTCCACTTGGTCACTCCTGCAGATCTTCTCTCTGATGGCTCTTCATTGAGGCCAGGAGGTAGATATTTTCTCTGACTTGTACTTTTATGTGCCTCTGGCATTCTTTCATTTGATCGTTCAGTTATTCTGTATCTGCATTCTGTTCAACTTACAGTTCATCTTTCTCATGTAGTTTCATAGTCTGGCCTCAGCTATCACAGCTGCTCACCTTTTTTGCTCCCTCATTTTTTCTAGTTGTTATTGAAGTTGTTTGTTTTCTTACTGAAGGCAATGAGGTCTTGTTCTTTGACCTTTGTAATTTTTTTAAATCTAATTGATGCTGAATTTACTCTTCACTATGGTATCTTTAATTTCTGGAGCTCTTTGTATTTCTCTCACATTTGGAGTGAGTGTTCTTCATCTGTTGAACCTGGTCTTTTAGACAGTAAACTTCATTTTGAGACACTTCGATGGTATCCACATCTGAATCTTCTCTTGGGTCTGGTATCTCATTCTGCTGTTGTGCTGCTCTCTCTTGCAGTTTCTCCCACAGTGTTTATTTAAAATTTTCCTTTATGTTCAGTTTGTTTACCTTCAAGTACATATGTCTGAAGATATTATGGATTCTGACCTCAGCCTTCAGAGATGGCTCGGCTCTGTTGCTTCCTGCAGACATTTGTTTGCTTCTATTATAGATGCCACATTATTTTTGTTCCTCCATGTTTTGCTGGCTAATCTCACTTGCCTTAATTGCTTCCACAGTTCTAAAATTCTTTTATATAGTTCTTTATGAAATATCCTCTCACTGCTTCAATGTGCTCACTCTCCGTGATCTTCCACGCAGGAGGCCAACCTTTTTGTGGTTTCTCCATGATTGTCCCCAAACTTTTAAATATACTTTCTGGACTAGGATGATTGCCAACACTTTGTCCTGCCTGCCTTGGTTGCATGTTCTTGTTCTAGCAGTTTCTCAGAGGTGCTCCAATGAAGTGCCCTGGTCAGTTCTTCAATCCGTTGCTCATTGCTCCATTATCCTGACAGTTGTTTATGGACCTGAGGTAGTTCTGCTTCTACCTCTTCTTTCTTGGATTGCAGCATCATCACAAAAATCACCAGTGCTCCTTGATTGCTTTCTGTAACAGACTCAGAGAAGTTAAGACTATGATTTTCAGATGCTAAAACTGACTTTTCTTTTTTGCTTGAAGCTCACAAACTCTTCTTTGGGTTGCCATTGATCTTCTCTGTCTGAAAACTTGGCTTGCTCACTTGTGTGATTAAGCAGTCGCTCAAAATTCCTGGGGATTGTCTTGCTACAGCTGTGTTAACTCAATCTTCATGTTAACAAGTTCTTTGTCTTTCATTCAAATGGGTTCTTAAAGGTGCAAATTAAATATGGACATCCAATTCACACTGCTCTGCTTCACTTAGTTTTTATAAACTTTCTACTTCATCATTTTTTTCTGAAAAGTTTAATTGAAAATGGATCATCAAGGAATTGTTTCTAGTACTAGTTTAAATACTTAAACCTACAAAGACAATGTTTTGTTTGTTTTTGCCACCTCCAGTGATGCTCAGGGGTTGCTCCTGGCTATGCGCACAGAAATCGCTCCTGGCTTGGGGAACCATATAGGATGCTGGGGGATCGAACCACGGTCCATCCTAGGCTGGCGCGTGCAAGGCAGACACTTTATGCCCTGCACCACCTCGCTGATCCCTACAAAGACAATGTTTTAAAAATTGTTATCAACAATTTTAATTTCCTATTTAGCTTTCATTATCTCTCTGTGTTTTAGTGTCATTGCTGTCACACTCAACAACAAATGTCTTATAAGTAGGAGACCATGGAGCATAATAAATAAAAGGCCAAATTCATCAGAAGTAGAGCTTTTATCTTTAGAACTGTGCTTGCATGGGCAGGATGCTGGGAGGGACCCTTGAAACACTTTGTGGAAAGTGGGCTCTCTGCTGATACAGGTGGTAGTGAATGATGGAGGCATGAACAAATACAGTTCATAGCATTGGAATACCCTATAGCTCATTATAATTCCAATTATCTCTCCTATTAATCTCATCCTACTCAGTTTCTTTTTTTTGTTTTGTTTTGTTTTTTTGTTTTTGTTTTTTGGGGTCACTCCTGGCAGTGCTCAGGGGTTACTCCTGGTTCTGTGTTCAGAAATCGCCCTGGCAGGCTGGGGGGACCATATGGGATGCCGGGATTTGAACCACCATCCTTTTGCATGCAAGGCAAACAACCTACCTTCATGCTATTTCTCTGGCCCCAGCTACTCAGTTTCTTAATATCTGCCCCATTATCATTACCATTCTTGCTTCTGGTCTTCATAGGAAGCACATCTTTGTGATGATGCATTTTACAATAGCCTTTAACAGACTGGGGATACTGAATCTCATTATTAAAGACAAGAATCTGGGGCCCGTGAGGTGGCGCTAGAGGTAAGGTGTCTGCCTTGCAAGCACTAGCCAAGGAAGGACCGCGGTTCGATCCTCTGGCATCCCATATGGTCCCTCCAAGTCAGGGGCGATTTCTGAGCACTTAGCCAGGAGTAACCCCTGAGCATCAAACGGGTGTGGCCCAACCCCCCCCAAATAAAGACAAGAATCTGTGAAATTATAAATGTGACATTTATTCCCATATTTACAATAATGAATATAAGTCCACAGAATAACGATTTGATTTTTATTATACTTTCTTCTGATTCAAATGCAATCCTCAAAATAATTTTTCTCAGATATACTTACTTCCTGAGAACCTTTGAGTTTCCACTATAGATTCCTAAAAGACACCTAGATATATGATGGTGTCTCAGCCTCATCTGATCCATTGACTTTTCATCTGTTTTCCTTTCGGGAGCTGCACCAAGAAGGATCAGTGCTTACTCCCCGCCCATTGCTCACTCCAGGTAGTGCTTGGGGGATGATACAAATACCATTCCCTGTGTAGTCTGTTCTCTCAAGTTCAGAACCACTCCATTACCTGTTTGAAGACTTAACACCGTTTATTTATTTTTTCAAATCTTGTTGCTTTAGGGGCTGGAGCGGTGGTGCAAGAGGTAAGGCATCTGCTTTGCCTGCACTAGCCTAGGACGGACCGCAGTTCAATCCTCCAGCATTTCATATGGTCCCCCAAACCAGGAGCTGTTTCTGAGTGCATAGCCAGAAGGCATCACTAAGTGTGGCCCAAACTCCCCCCCCCAATCTTGTTGCTTTAAATATTCTCAAGTTACTTATTTTCAAATTTCTTGGTGGGGGAAGCAGGCCCATTCTTTGTGATGCCAAAGACGTACCTCATAGACCTTGTGGAGTTGGGGGTTGAATATGGTCTCACACATTTGGTTGTGCTCTACTACCTGAATTGTATCCCAGGCCCAATGCTTTAAAACTATTCTTCCAAATAAATGACAAAATAAGATCTAATAAGATCATCTGACTAGATAAAAAAATTAAAGGATTTATACCAATGAAATAGTACTTGTCCATAAGAAAAGATGAAATCATGCAATCTGCTGTTTCCTGGAGCAAAGTGAACTCAAAGGTGGAACACTGAGTAAAGTGAGGCAGGAGGAGGGACAGGTACAGAATAATCCCTCTCATATGTGGGACATAAAAAACCTGGAAGGGAAGATCAAATGGTCCCAATAAATAGAATCTGAGAACTCATATTCAAAACTGACCTTACATTAAGGGAGATATGAGAATCAAGGAGGGGGAAAATAGGATCCTTTGCCCATGTGCACTGACATGGACACTCTTTCTAGAGTCTTCATATTTGGGGACTCATGTGAATGCAACCCCACGATTGGAAACTGGGAAATCAAGTAGAACAAAAAAAGATGAAAATTAAAAATGAATGCTTAAAAGATTATCTGTGAAAATAACAATTAGAATAGAGGTCAGAATACAAGTTCTGCATTTCCTTGCCCTGTTTTTTTCTCTACACATAACATAAAAATTCTGAGTCAAATTTTTATCTATGGTAGCAATATTTTTCCAGTGCTCAACTTCAGAATCCAGTCTGGACACTGCTGTCAATAATCTATTTACTGCTGTGAAGAAATGATGTTGCTCAGATTCCTTCACTGTAATTTAGATCTGCAGGTTGAGGACTGACGCCACTGAGACAGAGGTTGGAGCAGTGGCTGGGCTGTGGAGGTACTTCTGGCTACCCAGGACACAGACTGTCAAGCTCAGTCTGTGTCCTCATGTTAGTCTCTGTTTTCAATATTAGATGTTTGGTTTCCATCAAGATATTCATAGCTCACAGGATAGAGAATGAGTACTAAAAAGAACAGTGACTAAGTTATTTTGCAGCATGAATGTGATAATCATTGGCTTTTAATTCTCCAGTATTCCTTATCTTTACTTATTTGAACAACCAGTTTACAAAGTTCAAGTGCAGCTATTTCAGAAAGCCCACTAGAAAGTCATGACATGATGAGAAGGGAGATGCAACACCAGCATAAAAACTGTCAAGTTTCCGGGCCCGGAGAGATAGCACAGTGGCGTTTGCCTTGCAAGCAGCCGATCCAGGACCAAAGGTGGTTGGTTCAAATCCTGGTGTCCCATATGGTCCCCCGTGCCTGCCAGGAGCTATTTCTGAGCAGACAGTAACCCCTGAGCACCGCGGGGTGTGGCCCAAAAACCAAAAAAAAAAAACCAAAAACCAAAAAACAAAAAAACTGTCAAGTTTCCTTGGACATAGCCCTGTTGAAGAGTTTTGTGACAGTGGTCAGGGCTGGATTTAGAGTTAGGTCAGGGAGAAAGTGCACAATTGAAAAATTATACAGATCGTTAGTCCATCATCCTAGGGGAAATGCTAAGTTTGTGTGTACTGGTCCACCAAGGTCTTGACTAGAAGTGGCCAGTGAAACTGTGACTTACTCAGGAATTACCCAGATAAAAAGTTTGGAAGTCTGGTCCAACCCACCAACTCAAAGATAGTCCCCTTGTTTGCACCTGGGTTGCCCATGGATTCACTCTATTTTGCAAAGAGATGGCTACCAATATTTCTTTTTAAAAATTAAGTGAAAATTGGGCCAGAGTGATAGTGCAGCGGTAAGGCATTTGCCTTGCACGCTACTGACCTAGGATGGACCTGAGTTAGATCCCCAGTGTCTCATGTGGTCCTCTAAGCCAGGAGCCATTTCTGAGCGCATAGCCAGGAATAACCCCTAAGTGTCACCGGGTGTGCCCCCCCCCAAATTAAGTAAAAATATATGCATACCAATCATGCTGCTGAAAGCTGGTATCCTTGGGAGGAGAGGGAATGATATGTCCCACCCTGTGTTATTCATGTCTGTTGCACCCAACACCCCTTATTGCTTTTTTGCCATTGGTTCTGTTTTCATTTCCCCCACTACCTTCCAGAAGTCCTGAAAGTCTAAACCACACACCCCACAAAATCTTCAGTATCAGCAATAGCGCTTGGAAATTTCTGGATCACATTCCACATTAATTATTCTACTTATATTCCTAGGAACTCAAAGTCAAATTTTTCGACCTTTACTTCTTTCTGTTGTAGCTGACTTTGATTAAAGATTGGTGCTTTATTTGAAGTTTTAAAGCTTCATTTCTCTCCTCTAGATGTCTACTGAGGTCAGTCTTGGGTCAAAAGTGGTGCAGGGAATCAAACACAAATCTGCTTTGTTTAAGACAGACCCTTTTACCTACTTTATTCTCACTACGCATCAAAAAGAGATCTTCAGTTTGTTAAAATTTGCTCTTTTATGAGCTATTTCTAGGCACTTGGCAATAATAATTCAATTGTACAAAGGAAGCCAAAGCCTCACTTCTTGTCTACCTCTCACCCAGTTTCCTGAGAAGGTTGGAAAAAAACTATTTCAAAACTATATCTAGAATCTACCAGAAATCCATGAAGAAAAAAAGTCTGAATGTTGCACTGTGAAGGGGGTGTACATTTTATGGCTGAAATACAAATATGAACCATGGCGCTTAAATACAAAAGAAATATGCAAAATACTTTAAGTTTATCTAGCACCATTGTCTTGTTCAAAAATCCTGGAGCACATGGTAAAAAAAAAAAAGCAGGGGTACCTAAATCAGAAATTATCATTTCCCTGACACTTCAATGACTAATGAAAGAAACCAATAGGCTACTTCACAGAAAAAAGGAGTTACAAATGACCAGTGATTATTTCCTATCTATTTGACCCAGATGTCCCCTGAGATTTGTCAGTAGTGATCCCTGAATGCAGAATCAGGAACAAGCCCTGGTCACAGCCAGGAGTGTCTTAAACCGAAAAAAAAACATGATACATGTAACTCAGACATACACTTTTTTTTGGGGGGGGGGGCACACCCATTGATGCTCAGGGGTTATTCCTGGCTATGTGCTCAGAAATCGCTCCTTGCTTATTCGGGGACCATATGGGATGCCGGGGGATTGAACCATGGTCTGTCCTAGGCTAGCACCAGCAGGGAAGATGCCTTACCTCTAGCACCATTGCTTTGGCCCCACAGATGTACACTTCTATTCTCACAAGCACAGTTGGACCATGATCATTAAGATGGCAGTGCTGGGGCCGTCGAGGTGGCGCTAGAGGTAAGGTGCCTGCCTTGCCTGTGCTAGCCTTGGATGTCCCATATGGTCCCCCAAGCCAGGAGCGACTTCTGAGCACATAGCCAGGAGAAACCCCTGAGCATCACCAGGTGTGGCCCAAAAACAAAACAAAACAAAACAAAACAAAAAAGATGGCAGTGCTGATGGAAAGATTTCTCTGAAAGGGGAAACTTTTTTTTTTTTCACTTCGAGCTTATGTTTTTTTCTTAAAATCTAGGAAGATTGGGAAGGATGGGGAGCATCACACTAGTTGTGCTCAGGGTTTACCCTAAGTTATTCCACGTTCTGTTCTCAGGATCGATCCTGCAGGACTCAGGGAGGACTCTGGGGATCCAACTCAGCACACACTTTTTCTACTGTCCCATCCATTTCCCTGGACCCAATTTGAAGCAATTGTTACATCAACACACTTGAAATTAATAATTCAAGGGTACCTATAACTATCCTAATAAAAACAAGGCTAATCAACGCAAAAAATCCCAGTATATAAAAATGCTACACTTTGGTCTGAAACTCCAGAAACAATGTAAATGATTGCTTATAGAATTTTCTGGAATAGCAGATTACAACACCAATCCTATCCCACAATGTCCACTTATCTTTCCAATGTCTCCTAGTTTGCTGCTTCCTGTGCAGAAACATTTCTGAGTTTGATGTTTCTTTATTTGAAAGTACCTGCCCAATATACCCAGGCAGTAATTTTAACTTCTGATATTTTCATATTTTTCTGATTTTAGCAGCTAAACAAGTAACAGTTGAGAATATTGTGCAGAAAGATGAGTCCAGATGACCCATCTGGGGTCAAGTCCTTCTCATCAGACAGGCTGAGTAGGCAGAAGTCAATTCTGAGGATCCCAGGGCCTTGTTGCTGCACCCAAGATTGGTGTGTCCTCTAGCAACACCCCTACCTAGTACCCTGGGCCCTACAGTTTGAAGTGTCCTCTGGGGATCAGCACAGTGTGGGGAGTTTTGATCCCTGTAAGTAGCTTTTAAAGGACTTTGCCAGCAGCATTCATGCACCATATGTAAGAGACGATACTGTGGGACTCCTAGATCCAGGGACTCTGTGTGTGTGTGTGTGTGTGTGTGTGTGAGAGAGAGAGAGAGAGAGAGAGAGAGAGAGAGAGAGAGAGAGAGAGAGAGAGAGAGAGAGAGAGAGAGAAAAGAGGAGAGGAGAGGAGAGGAGAGGAGAGGAGAGAGAAAGGAGAGAGCCTGGGAGAGGCAGAATAACACCACATGACTGCCTGGAGCTGCACTGCACAGACACAAATGCCACTGCAGGGCACCTGTTTCTTCCTGTTTCTTTTTTCTTCCAACATGCCCTTCCCAACCTGGACCTCCTACCCTAAGTGCTCTCCTGGCTTCAAAGAGCAAGGCTCACATCGGGAGACCCTCCTCTATTAGGAGCCAGGTCACCTCATGTACCCACCCCAGCCCTAGCTAGCCCTGTGGCCCTGTGGAACACCGTGGATGCCACTGGAACTTGCCCCTTGCTGTACTCACACCTGGCCCCCCAGCACAGCTCCACTGTCTGCCCCACCCCCCATCTTGTCTCCTGGCCCATAGTCACTTTCTTCAGTGCCTCATGCTAAATATGCCCTTTCTGTGTAAATCAAGAAAGATGTAGGGGAATTTCTTTCACTCCTCATCGGAATCTAGTTATTCCTGGGTTGATTCCTTAGAGGCAGGCAGATGCTGTTTCTGATTCCACAAGGGAATTCAGTCAATTGTGAAGGTTGATCTGATAAAAAAAACTCCACTGAGAATTAGGAAGAAGTGCTAGGAGGGTGTTTTTGGACACCCCTGCAGTCATGTTGATAAAACACTGTGATGTAATTGTGCCCAGCCTGACTACTTGATGCACCATCATCATGAGTTTGCTCCATTCCCCTATAGATGACTCTAGGACCCGAGTTCTTGTCTAAGGTTTCAGGTGTTGCTTAGCCATGACTCACAGGTATGATCACTTGGTGTGAATCAAGACCTCCTGGTTCTCCCGCCATATTGTCTCAGTGCTTGGGATCCCACTCTAAAAGTTTCTTGGGAGACATTCTTGGGTTCTACTACAGGCCTGATGCTGGACCAGGAGCTTAGGCCAGACACTCTGCCTGTGTAAAATGGATTTTGGGGATACAAATGAGGCTCCATTCAGTCTCTTTTCTTCTCACTCTCTGTGAGCTGATTCAGAGCTAATGACTGAATCATTTATGATCGGCACCTCTGTGCCTAAGTTTGGTCATACTCCCTGCTGCCACAAAGGTCATGCATTTAATAGCTGCTTAGTACTCACTTAGAAGGCTGTCAGACATGTCACTTGTGACAGGGTCCCACAGAGGCAGTGTCCCCCAGAGCACCAAAGGTGTTGCAGAGAGGCGGCCTACCTACCTGTCCCCTTTCTGTTTATGTATATTCCAGGACTGAACACCTGAACCCCCTGAGTGCACTGTGAGGCCTGATGCTCCTCAAGCTTAATGGTGTTGTCCCACGGCTCCATGTATGGGATCCAACTCATGGTGTTGAAGCCTAATAGTGACTCATATCTGGATTCCCAAGTATGTGGAACAAGGGCCCTGAGGTACCAGGAATTAAATATTTTCTATAGAAAAACTTTTCTTTTTTAAATTTTTAATTAATTAATTTATTTATTTTTGGTTTTTGGGATACACCCAGCAGCGCTCAGGGGTTACTCCTGGCTCTACACTCAGAAACTGCTCCTGGCAGGCTCTGGGGACCATATGGGATGCTGGGATTCGAACCACTGTCCTTCTGCATGAAAGGCAAATGCCTACCTCCGTGCTATCTCTCCGGCCCCAGAAAAACTTTTCTTTGCTTCTAGAATGAGACACTCAAGACCCTCTTGAAAGCCTCTGAGCTTCCAAGAAAGCACCAAATCCACGAGTTACCAAAATCAATACAGCAGAAAGAGGTAAATGTTCTTGTAGTTATTTTATCATCATTTCACTTCAATATAGTTAGGTATGCTTCTATGAATTATATAAATCAAAGTCTTTATATCCTTATAAATATTAAAAGAGTATTGAAGTTATACATGACCAATGACTGCATAAGTAAGTAAAAGATTACACTTGACTTATTCAAGATAGCATTCTGAATGCCTGCTGGACTGGGATAAAAATATATCTGACATGAATGAGAAGTTTACATGATCCTGTGCTGTATACTCTCATTGCTTATACATGACTAGATGACTAGTAATTCATTTTATGTTGCATTATGGGAAATTTGATATTTGTAATCTAAAAACACATTTTTTAGTTTTTTTGAGGATACCAATCTAAACTGAAAACACATATTCAAGCATTCAAAAAAAAGATATACTAGTGATTCAAGAAAATGTAGGAGCAAATGATTATTGTTAACATCTTAAAGCCAGTTGCCATCCAAAAAGAATGTTTATCTAGTGCTCCTGAGTCCTGGGGACAGTCAACTTGATGCTTGTCAGACCAGGTGAAGTACGGTATGGTTCAGACTAGGAGGTCTGGGCTAGGCTCATGCTGGCAGAGAAACCAGTAGACTTATTGATGGAAACATAGAAGATTGAGATTCAGAAGTCCAGACAGCAGCAGTAGAAGGGGTCAGCAGTAGAAGGGATCAGGAGTCTTGGGTGGCTCTACTAAGCAAACAAGTGTGTTCAGGGATCTAGTCAGAAATTCTGAGTGTGGAAGGGGAGGGCCCTTCTTTGTGGGAAACATCTCTCAGGACTATTGTGTGAATCTTGTTCAAAATAAGGGGAAGGATTTTTCAGCTGCTGAGTAAGGTCATTATGCCGGAGTTGGCTCTCATAAAATTATTGTCAAAATGTTAATTGAAGTAAATCACGCAAGATGTGGTTCAATGTTTTTTTAATTTTTTTATTTTTAATTATGAGAACAAAGATGCAAAGAAAGAGGAAAGGTAAAGTTACAGTGGAAGGACAATCACCCATAACATAATTCTCAGAAGAAGTCCCCTTGCTGATATCTTAACTTTGAACTTTCAGCCAAAGAACATTAAGATAAATAAAACTGAATCCATGTACAATTACTTTGTCCCTCAAGACCCCAGATTGTAACACATTATAATATTTCTTAACAGCACACAAGGCAATAAGCCATTAAACATGCGTAACTCCTTAAACATTAGAGGCATAGTATTTTTTACATTTCCATGTACATGCATATTAGCTTAAGTTAACCTCAAATTTTAAGTGGGTTTTTTTTTTTTTAAGGATTAGAGTCAAAGGAGCACAGTAAAACGGTGTTAGAGTGGCAATAGTTGTTTGCATAGGCCCACCAAAATATGAGGGAAATGGAAAGGAATAATCTTGGCCTAAATACAAAGAGACCCGACCCCTGAAGTTTCCTGGCATAAGACCAACTCTAGGCTCCAGGCAAGCTAGATCGTCCAATCCAAGGCATTGTCTGTAGTGCCAACACACTTTTATTTTTCACACAGTCTCTGTTGTTCGTATCATGTTTCTGTATTAAATATCCTGGAATCTGCATATCCTACATTGAAGTCAGGATGTGGAGCATCCTCTTGTTTCACCTCACCATTAAAAGGCAATGCAGAGAGCCCTGTCCTGTAAGCAGGTCGTTGTTGTTGTTAAGTCTTCTCAGTGTTAAGGGAAGTCTCTTTTGAGCAGGTCAATGTCTGAGCAGTGGTAGGGTCTTCCGTGGTAGAGGATTGCTTCCAGGTGATGTTATAGACAAACCTGGATGTTTCGTGGATGGCTTCCCTGGTTTAGGGGTGAGTGGAAAATGCCCTTTCTTCTGAGGCCTGTGCCAGGTCATTATGTCAATGTTCAGGGTGTAAGGTCCCTTTGCACTACAAGATTTGTGTGTTCCAATCTCTATTAGATAGGATCTTATTTGTATGTATAGTATTTTCCCATTTTAATGTGCCTATGCAAAAAAGGAGCAATGCCACGTGGCGTTATTGGCGCATATGAAGGCCTTAAGAACAAGTCCAACAATCCCCATGGCATGGTTCAATCCTAAGCATTAAACTGGGGGACTCTTTCACCAAAATTCCTTGTTGAACAGCTCATAAAGAGAAGATAAAAAAGTGGTTAGAATCGTCACTGTATAAGAGAATATTTAGTAAGACTTATAGCTGTCAGAGAAAAAACAAGATATTCGAAAGAAATACGTGTCCATTTTATGTCTTTTGAAACAGTTTGGGGTTGTCACACACAATGCACGGCTTTGGCCTGTGATTAGGATTGTGCAATACTAAAGTTAAAAAGTAATGTGGGTTAGTGATGTTTGGGGGGGGTGAGAGAGTTAAGGAGTAAAAATGAACTTTGTAGGGGTGTGGGAAAGGGAAGAATACAAAATGGACATTCTGGATACGGAAAACAAACATAAAGATAAGGGATACTCTTACTACATGCAGTGCACGCGGGGGTAGCGCCCTCGTGCGGTTTTCCATATGTGGATTAGTCAGATATTGCCAGTGACAAACTTAGCGCAACTGAGCAAATCTCAGCACACCCCAAGTTAAGACCCACCATTTCTGGCCGCCTGGGCTGCCACCCCAGAAGGCCTGGAGGCTGGGGGCAGAGGAGGGGAAGGCTGGGGGCCTATCAAGGCTCCCAGCGCACCCAAGTTAGGGAGAAGGTCTTCCACATGGGGTCTCCCCAAACCCCATCGATGTGGTTCAATGTTAGGCATGGGGTCCTAGGATCTATCCTCATCCTCCCCAAGTAATTTTTATCTCTCAGTCCCTTCTTTTTCCCTGCCTCCATCCCTGTTTCTTTTGAACATTCTCTCTCCATCTCTCTATCTCTCCTGAGTTTGGAATTTGCGAACAGTGCTTTGCATGATGAATTCTAAGTGATTTTTTGTGTGTATGTATGTACACATGATTTTGTAGCTTCCCACAGGGTGCTCAGGGGCTGTTTCTGGATCAGTGCTTGCAGGTGACTCTCCTGCGCTGCCAGGGATCAAATCTGGGTATTCCCATCTGTGCCCATTCAGCTGAGCTTTTACCACCTTTATGGCCCAGGTGGCTCTGTGATCAGCCTTTGCATCTTGTTAAATTTTTATTTTGCTTTTTGTTTGTTTTTTTTTTTTGGACAGAAACATTGTTTTATATTTATTTTGCTTGGATTTTTGTTTATGGACCAGACTGGGTGGAGCTTTAAGCTTAGGCTTGATTCATAGAATCTTCCACCACAAACCTAGCCCCTTATATGACAGTGTAGTGAGAGTATTAGATTAAGATGTGAATGAAGGTATCAAGAAACTTAAAAGTACCCTCTGAATCCAATGGGCAGGTACATTCACATAAAGGAAACACTAACCTTAGAAATGTGTCTGCGGGCCGGGCGGTGGCGCTGGAGGTAAGGTGCCTGCCTTGCCTGCACTAGCCTAGGACGGACCGCGGTTCGATCCCCCGGCGTCCCATATGGTCCCCCAAGAAGCCAGGAGCAACTTCTGAGCGCATAGCCAGGAGTAACCCCTGAGCGTCACAGGGTGTGGCCCAAAAACCAAAAAAAAAAAAAAAAAAGAAATGTGTCTGCACAGGTGGGAGTCAGAGAACCTGGAGACTTTAGTGGGATCAATGAATATTAGGGGTGAGATAGGTGTTGGATCATGTTATTCCAGTAACTTCTATAAACAAACCCTGAGTTATATTCTGAAGATTAAGTCCAAAGTCTAGCTCTGTGTATGCTGTGATATTTCCTTTGATATACTTCCTTGATTTTCTCCATAAATTCATATCTTAACCTTGGATTATTAATTTCACATTTGTTTGACATAGGTATTCCTCAAATTGGTTCCAGAGAAATAGAACATGGGAAAGGTATGTGCTGAGTTTGATTCCCACATATCCACCACATAGGTTCCCTAAGTCCCGCTAAGATTGATTCTAAAAGCAGAGCAAGGAGTAACTCAGGAGTAAGGAGCTAGGAATAAGCCCTGAGCACAATTATGTGTGGTGCTCCCCATCCTTTCCTAAACTTCCTAGAGCCTAAGAAAGAAACATGACAAGCTCAAAGTGAAAAAAAAAAAAAGTCCTGCCCTTTTAGAGGAAACTTGCTTTCTACCAGCACTGTCATCTTAGTGGTCTTGACCCAACAGTGCTTGTGGGAATAAGAGTGTAAGTAGGGGCCCGGAGAGATAGCACAGTGGCATTTGCCTTGCAAGCAGCTGATCCAGGACCAAAGGTGGTTAGTTCAAATCCCGGTGTCCCACATGGTCCCCCGTGCCTGCCAGGAGCTATTTCTGAGCAGACAGCCAGGAGTAACCCCTGAGCACCGCTGGGTGTGGCCCAAAAACCAAAAACCAAAAACCAAAAAAAAAAAAAAAAAAAAAAAAAAGAGTGTAAGTAGGAGTAAATTTGTATCATATTTTGTTCTGTTTTGAGACAAGCCTGGCTGTGATCAGGACTTGTTCCTGTTTCTGCACTCCAGGATCACTACTGGATAATCTCAGGGGAACTTATGGGGTGCCTGGAGAAAATCTGGTTAGAAGTGGGTCAGGTAAATGCCTTACCCACCATGTGGTAGGAAATCATGAACCATGATAACTTGTAAATCTTTTTTCTATAAATTTTCCTAGTCATTATTTTTCCTCTGTTCCTGTCTTTATTCATTTAAGTGTCATACAGTGATCATTTTCTATTTAGGTACACCTGATTCAATGATTTTCCCCCCTAGAATAAAAGTCCCCAGGATCTTTTAATTATAAGACTGTGATTTTGCACATTCTTTTGCATATTTCAAATTATTTTTTCTCTGTAATGTTTGGTGTATTGTAGATATGACTTTGAAATAGATTTTCCAAAGGCTTCTCAGGAAGCTTGGTGAGAGACAAGGTGTGAGAATCTGTCTTCCTTTGTACAATTGACTCATTATTGCCAAGTGCCTTGAAATAGAAGATTATAAGAGCAAAATTTTAACAAACCAGAGGTTTCTTTTTGATATATAGCAAGAATACAGTGACTAAAGAGTCTGCCATAAACATAGCAGATCTGTGTTTAATTTCAAGGACCACGTATGGTGTCTGAGACTGACTGGTGTAACCCTTTAACATGGCTGTGTGTGGAAACAGGAAGAAAAAGAAAGATAAAGAAAAGAAAGAAAGAAATAGAAACCTAAAGAAAGGAAAAGAGAAAGAAAATAGAAAAGTAGAAATAAAGAAAAATAGAAAGAAATAAAGAAATATAAAAAGAAAGATGAGGGCCCGGAGAGATAGCACAGCGGCGTTTGCCTTGCAAGCAGCTGATCCAGAACCAAAGGTGGTTGGTTCGAATCCCGGTGTCCCATATGGTCCCCCGTGCCTGCCAGGAGCTATTTCTGAGCAGACAGCCAGGAGTAACCCCTGAGCAACGCCGGTGTGGCCCCAAAACAAAAACAAAACAAAACATAAAACCCAAAACAAAGAAAAAAAGAGATGAAAGAAAAGATAGGTAGAAAAAAATCTAATGGAAAGCTATGTTTTCAACAAATTTTGAATTGTGCATAATCTCTGTAACTTCCTTATACTTTTTTTTTTTTTTTTGGATTTTGGGTCACACCCGGTGGTGCTCAGGGGTTACTCCTGGCTGTCTGCTCAGAAATAGCTCCTGGCAGGCACGGGGGACCATGTGGGACACCGGGATTCGAACCAACCACCTTTGGTCCTGGATCGGCTGCTTGCAAGGCAAACACCACTGTGCTATCTCTCTGGGCCCAACTTCCTTATACTTTTAATTTGAATGAAAAGCATCTTTTTTAGAAATAGAATTCAAGAAAGCATAAAACAGAAGTCTGAAAGACAAAGACTTTCAACAGAAATCTGAAACCTTTTATATTTGAAATTACTTTGGTAAAAACTAATTTTCTTAGTTCCTTGTCCTTACTGGAAGACTTATTAGTTTGGTGTTACCTTGTCCCCTTGAATATTCATCTCTCTGTCATTGGCCTTTCAAGCTCCTGTTCTCTCTAAAACTTGTATTCCTTTTCTTTCCTCTCACATCTTTCTAAAAAGATTAATTTATTCATTAAACACTATCTTGGGCCTGGAGAGATAGCACAGCGGCATTTGCCTTGCAAGCAGCCGATCCAGGACCAAAGGTGGTTGGTTCAAATCCCAGTGTCCTCTAGGGTCCCCCGTGCCTGCCAGGAGCTATTTCTGAGCAGATAGCCAGGAGTAACCCCTGAGCACCACCGGGTGTGACCCAAAAACCAAAAATAAAAATAAATAAAAAATAAAAAAAAATAAACCAAAAAACCCACTATCTTGTTTCACTAAATATAAGTGTGTGTATGATTTTTGGATATTGACTATATTTATATTGGATTTATATTTATATTTATATTGGATATTTACTATAACTACTCTAATGAGAAATTCAAAAACCTCTGTGAACATCTAGAGGAGAAGCAAGAAGTTTAAGAGCTTCATCTAAAGCACCAATCTTGAAGTTATCAATGTCACCCACAGCAGAAAGAGGTAAAAGCTCATCAAAATTGTTTATTTACTTGGAGTTTAGAGCAATTTAGTTATTGTGAATGTGGCTCAGGGTCCAGCAATTTGAGTACTACTGCTGATATTACAGCCTCTTTGGGGATTGTTTTCAGCTATCATGTCTTCTGGAAGTAGGAGAAGGCATTTGAATGAGGGAAACCATTCTCTCTCTCAAAAAAAACAAAACAAAAACAAAACAAAACAAAACAAAACAAAAACAAAACAAAACAAAACCAAAAACAAAAAAACCCCCAAAAAAACAAAAAACAAATTCTAGTGATATCAGTCCAATACCGACATACCTAGAACTTCTGTCAGATTGGTGGCTCTGCAGAGAGGCATAAAGGAGTGGTAAAGGCAGGATATTTGCCCCAGCCCAACCCCATTTAGAGTCCTCCTGGGAATTCACCTTTCTGGCTGCCTGGGTCAGCACCCAGACATGCCCCTGGAGTCTGGGAGAAAGCGGGGAGATGGCTGGGAGCCTCCCTGGCCTCCCAGCACCCCCCAAGCTATGGAGAGAACAGAAAAGAATTTGGTGTAGAACAGGAAGCTAGAAATCAGCCCACCCCTTTCCTAATCTCTTACCCCCATGTCTGGGTGGGGGCAGGGGATAGTCCTGGGGTCCCCACTAGATTCCTCCCCGGAACCCACCTTTCTGGCTGCCTGGGCCAGCACCCAGGCAAGGCATAATTTTTGTTGTAGTGGCAGTGTTGGGAGGCCAAACCCATAATGTTCAGAGCCAACACAGGGCCAGAGAACACCACCAGGGCTTTGTACATACAAGGCATATATGTACCATTTGACCATTTCTGACCTATAGTTCGGTTGAAGTTGCCTAGAGAAAAACCTCTTCACCATCATTAATTTCATCTTTAAGTACCAGGAGATTCTGAAGCATGTGTGAGGACATTCCTCATTTTCCTTTCTTGAGCATGAATTTATTCTATTTACTTCACCCATCAAGAACCTGCCACAGCTCCTGAGCCTCCCATATTGGGCAGAGAGATGGTTATCTTTTGATAACCTTCTGAAAAATTCCAAGGACAATTCTGTCTATAAATGCAGATGTAAGGTAGTTTCCATGGTTTTACGGAGCAAGGGAACAGAGTAGCCAACATACTGACAAAGAGCAATTATCCTTTTAATGGTCACACTATAGTATTTTTATGAAAATTTTATGGGAACATCTAAGTATATTATACTAGGAATTGTTGATAAAACTAGAAACTAAAGAGAAACTCAGGACCTCCCCTTTCCCACTCTCCAGATCTTCATGTCTAAAAATTGTTATCAGGGATAAAGGGTGAATGCTGGACTTTATCTTTTGTGATCAGCTTATTGCACATGTCCCATGGATGGATGTTGCGTATCTGCAGCATAAATGCTATAAAGATCAGGCCCCCAAGCAGGACAGCGGCAGCGATGGCAATCAGTGTATGTCCGGGGAAGGGCATGGGGACTTCGTCCACGTAGATCTGCAACAGATAGAAAAGACTCGAGCTTTCTCTATCTCACCAACCTTTTTGAGGTTCCCACAATGATTGAGCCACTATTGACCATTGTGCAGAATTCTGAAGACACCCTACAGAGCCTCCAAACGGGCTCTTGATGATGTGACTAGTTGCCACACCATAAGGATGGAAGAATTCTAGATCTCATCTGATGCCTTTATCTTACATATATACCTACATATAATATTGGTATTACAAAGACTTGGACACCAAGTAGGAATACCTGACTTCCCAAGGTATTTGGGGGGGAGAGGGGAGACTTAGGGGTCACAATCAGTAGTGTTCAGGAACTACTCCTGGTTTATTGTTTAGGGGATATCTCCTACTAGTGCTGTAGAAACCATGTAGTGCTGGAGATCAAATGTGGGGTGTTCTGCATGCAAAACATATGTTGTGCTCTTTCTCTGAGCCCTGGGAGTTGGAGCTTGAGGAATAAGTGAGTTCACTGAAGAAAAGCAGGAACATTGTTGCCATGTGCTCTTTTAAAATTATTATGATGATGATACTTATTTTGGTTTTTGGATCATATCCAGCAATGGCCAAGGGTTACTCCTGGCTCTGCATTATGGAATCACTTATACTAGTGCTCAAGGTAACATATGGGGTACCCGTATGTTTGAACCCAAGTTAGCTGCATACAAGGCCAGTGCCTTATGCAGTGTACTATCTCATGGTCTCTAGGAACATGTTTCTGAAGCTCTCTCTTCTTTAGGAACTCCTCCCCAGCACTGCACAGAGGAAAAGTGCAATTTCTATGTTTGAAGGTAACAACAACAACAACAACAACAACAACAACAAAAACAGGTTTTAGAGGAGACTTGGGATTTCTGACAGAGGGATGAGGTGAGGCTGTTTGCACAGAGACAGGAGGCCAAGTGGGGTGTCCTGTGTCAGGAGAAGGAGTTCAAGTCCACATATTCAGATTTCTGGGATATAGGAAGCCAGATCATTTTGGGGAGAATATACTCAGGGCTTATTCCTGGCTCTGTGCTCTCGGATCACTACTGGTAGGGCTTAGGGGACCATGTGTGGTGCCACAGATCAAACCTGAATTAGCTACATGCAAGGCAAGTAAGTGCCTTCTCTGCTGTGCTAGCTTTCTGGCTCAAGATCACTTTTGAGGTAGAAGTAAATTGGGCTGTGGGGGTTGAGAAACAGGACTGAGGCCAAGAGAAGAGCTGGTAAGTTGTTTGAGGGTAAAGCTTCTGCCATCCTCCGGGTGTTCCCAGGTGGTTTCTATCCTCTTAGAAACACTTTTTCTTGGAGAGCTGGAACTTCCAGTTCACTTCATGAAGCTCACCACAAGGAGTGGTGAGTGCAGTTATAGAAATAACTACACAGAGAACTACCACAATCATGTGAATGAATGAGGGAATTGGAAATCCTGTTTAGAGTACAGGTGGGGGTGGGTGGGATGGAGGGAGATTTGGGGCATTGGTGGTGGGAATGTTGCACTGGTGAAGGGGGGTGTTCTTTACATGACTGAAACCTAATCACAATCATATATGTAATCAAGATGTTTAAAAAAAACTAAAAAAAGATACAATGGAAAAAAAAAGAAACACTCTCTCTTTATTATTGATTTATTTTTATAATTCCTCTGAGTCAGCCCTTGCATTGCCCTTTCAACAGTGCTCCGTGGACATGAGTGTCTCACTGTTTTAAATGAATCCAGCTAATAACTTCCTTTCCATGGTTAATCTGTGTTGATATAACATTGCTGGATTAATTTTTTTTTGCCACATTTAGTAGTGCTCAAGCATTACTCATGGCTCTGCACTCAGAAATTACTCCAGTTAGGCTTGGGGACAAAATAGGATGCCAGAAATTGAATCGGTTTGGCCCTTTGCAAGGTAAATGCCCTACTGAAATGCTATCACTCGGGCCCCAAATGTTTAAATCTGTGTAAAGCTAATATGTCCATAAAACAACTTTTTTTTTTAATGCTTTGTTTTTGGACCACACAGAATGATGCTCAGGGGTTACTCCTGGCTTTGCATTCAGGAATCCCTCCTGTTGGTGCTTATAGGGGATGCCAGGATTGAACCAGGATTAGCATTGTGCAAGGCAAGTGCCCTATTCACCTTACTATCTCTTTAGCCCCAACCTTCCTTTATTCCCTCCTTCTTTCCTTCCCCCCTTCCTTCCTTCACTCCTCCATTCCTTCCCTCCTCCTTCCTTATTTTCCTCCTTCCTTCCTCCTTCCTTCCTTTCCTCCTTTCTTCCTTCCTTCCCTCCTTCCTTTCCTCCTTTCTCCTTTGTCCTTCCTTCCCTTTGTCCTTCCTTCCCTCCTCCCTCCCTTCCTTCCCTCCTTTCTCCCTCCCTTCCCTCCCTCCCTCCCTCCCTCCTTCCTTCCTTCCTTCCTTCCTTCCTTCCTTCCTTCCTTCCTTCCTTCCTTCCTTCCTTCCTTCTCTCCCTTCTTCCCTCCATCCTTCCTCCCTCCCTTCCTCCCCTTCTTCCCTCCCTCCTTTCTTCCCTCCCTTCCCTTCCTTTTCTCCTTCCTTCCTTCCCTCCCTCCTTCCTCCCTCCCACCCTCTCCTCCTTCCCTCCCTCCCTCCCTCCCTTCCTTCCTTCCTTTCTTCCTTCCTCCCTTCCTCCCTCCCTCCCTTCCTTCCTCCCTTCCCCACCCACCCAGTGAGATTGCTTTATGTGCAATGAAAAGAATATTCACTCCATGGAACTGGGTCCCAGAAATAGGGCCTTTTGACCCCCCCCCCCAGTTTAAAAGGAAGACCTGGCTGAAAGGTGTGGAGAGTGGGTAAAACAAGTCATTTCAGACTGTGAAGCTAACTATCTTTATGGGAATGGATTAGCAGGTTTAACCATCACTTGTTGTATCTTAGAGCTCAGACTTTATTCCAAATTGGATTAGAATATATATTATATATACTTATATAATTCACATATAAATTATTATTCATTTATTCTTGGGCATTTTATATTAGATTTAGTGACTCTTTTCAGTACCACAAAATAACAAAAGTCTTTTTCAATCTGAACTGTCAGAAGAGGAATGTCTAGTTAACGTTGGTAAAAAAAAAAAAAATTTAGACGGGTTGGGGGAGGGATTAAAAAAAAGTAAAATCCAGTCTGGGAACCAGAGATAGTACAGGAAGGAGTTAAGGAATTTGTCTTGAACCAAACTGACACTGGTTCAAATCCTGATCACCTTGTGGTTCCCTGAGCTGCCAGGAGGGGTCACTGCTGAGCACTAAACCAGGATTAGTGTCTGAGCACTGCAGGGTGTGGCTCAAAAGCAAAACAAAAACAGAACTCTCTCTCTCTATACATATATATATGTATATGTATATATATATATAGATATAGATATAGATAGATATAGATATAGATAGATAGAGATAGAGATAGAGATATAGATAGATAGATATAGATATAGATATAGATATAGATATAGATATAGATATAGATACCAAGGAGTGGGAATCCTGGATACCCACTCCTTGGTATCTATTCCCAAAGCACATAAACATTGCTCCAAAAACACATGCACATGAACACTTACATGGCCATTATCTCTAAAAAAATGAATAAGGAAGTTGTGGTAAACAGACATCAGAGAGATAGTACAGAGTGTAAGGCACTTTAATGTAGCCAGGAGGATTCAATCTTGGCATCTCACGTGGTGCCTTGCCAGGAATAACTCCTCAGAGCAGAGCCAGGAATAATCTTTGGCATTGCTGAGTATGGCCCAGAAACAAGAAAAATGTAAGAAAGGAAGTAATAATTTTCTTCATTTTTTTTTTGATTTTTGGGCCACACCCGGCAGTACTCAGGGGTTACTCCTGGCTGTCTGCTCAGAAATAGCTCCTGGCAGGCACGGGGGACCATATGGGACACCGGGATTCGAACCAACCACCTTTGGTTCTGGATCGGCTGCTTGCAAGGCAAACGCCGTTGTGCTATCTCTCTGGGCCCAATTTTCTTCATCTTTGATTTTCAGTATTTGAGTCTATTGTAGTCAGGCATGACTCCCTCCTCCCCCATTTATCTTGCTTGGGATTCAGGAAGCCTCTTGAATTTTTAAACTTTAGTTAATCAAACTTGGGCATTTCCAGGTTTTTCTTCAAAATTTTTTTCCCTTGCCCCAATCTCTTTGTCTTGTCTTTTGTGAACTCGGATGGAGTTCAGGATGCCAGAGATGAAACCCACCCAGGTTGGCTGCATGCAAGGAAAGCAACTGTACGATTTCTTTGGTTCCCCAAACAAAAAAAAAATTCTTGAAAGTGGCCAGTGAGAAACAACACTAGTGTTACAGTAAGGAAACAACAGCTTGACTGTTAATTTCCAGTCAGCAAACAGAGAAATTAGAAGAAAGTACAAAGGCTTTACTATGCAGCAGTGGGGGGGTGGGGGTGGAGGGTTATCTGTGAAGGAAGGAAAGACCATCAATCCAAGACACTATTGCTAGTGGAAATATTCATCAGAAATGAAGGAAGGGCTGGAGGGATAGTACAGAGCTAGGGAGCTTGCCTTGCACACAACCAACCACATTCACTTCCTGGCATCATACATAGTCACCAGAACACTGCCAAGAATAATCTCTGAGTCCAGAGACAGGTATTAACCCTGAGCACAGCTGCATGTGTGTTTAATGACAGAAACAAAAACAAAAAAACAAAAAACACCAATAAAAAATGAAACAAGGGCCGGAGAGATAGCATGGAGGTAAGGCGTTTGCCTCTCATGCAGGAGGTCATCGGTTCGAATCCCGGCGTCCCATATATGGTCCTCCCGTGCCTGCCAGGAGCAATTTCTGAGCCTGGAGCCAGGAATAACCCCTGAGCACTGCCGGGTGTGACCCAAAAACCACAAAAAAAAAAAAAAAATGAAACAAAACTAACCCCCAGTATAAAGACAAGTGAGTATGTCTCTTTGTAAAATGCTTAATATTTGAGGCTGGGGAGCTATATAGCAGGTAGGATGCATACTTTGTATGTGGCCAATCCAGGTTAGATCCCTAGCACCCCATATAGTTACCTGAGCATCACCAGGAGTGATTCCCCAGTGCAGAGCCAGGAGTGGCCACTGAGCTTTGCCAGAGGTCCCAGAACAAATAAAGAAATTAAAATAAAAAATTAAATAAAATGGGGCCAGAGTGGTGGCACAAGTGGTAGGGCATTTTCCTTGCACGCACTGACCTAGGACGGACCACAGTTTGATCCCCCAGCGTCCCATATAGTCCCCAAGTCAGGAGCGATTTCTGAGCACATAGCCAGTAGTAACCCCTGAGCATCACCGAATGTGGCCCCAAAACAAAAACAAAAATATTAAATAAAATGATTAAGATCTTCAGGAGAAATATTAGCAGAGGAAAATGAAGCATCAGAAATGGGAAAGCCCAGGGCCAGACCGAAAGCACAATAGACCCAGGTTTGATTCCCGGCATACGATATGGTCCCCTGAGCCTGCCAGGAGTGATTTCTGAGCACAAAGCCAGGAATAAACCCTGAGCACCTAGATGTGGTCCAAAAACCTCCAGCTCTCTTCTCATAGGTCCTGACTGCTCTTCCCCAACTCTCCAGTCTCAGGGACCCTTTTCCTTAGACCTACCCAAGAGTTTCCCATTTACTATTATGATCTTCCTTGAATTGGGGCCACCCATGAGGCAGAGGTGAAAAAAGACAGAAAAGAGTTAGGAGGATTTCCCACTCATGCCCTTCCTCTTCCAGGTGCTTCTTTTCCAAGTGTCTGTCTAGGGGAATGGATGGAATTATTTTCTCTGAGTTTTAGGTCTTCCCTGCTGCCATGACCACTTCTCACTGCCACAGAAGTGCACATCTTTTTTTGTTTTTGGCAACACTCAGCGGTGCTCAGAGGTTGCTTCTGGCTCTGCACTCAGGAATCGCTCCTGGCAAGCTCTGGGAACCATATGAGATGCTGGGGATCGAATCCAGGTTCTGACCCCAGAAGTGCACATCTTTATGGGACCTATGAAAGTGGTCCTATAATGATCCCATTGAGTGAAAGAGACATATAAAGAGAGTTAATAAGACAGAGAGATGGGGGAGAAAAGGACGGTGCAAGAAAGAGAGGAGAGAAAGCAAGAATTTGACTTTGCTTCTGTCATTGGTGTACTAGTGATGGACATAAGTGAGTTCTTAATCACCTTTATGAAACCGTGTTTGTCCATCCCCACAGGCAACATATGCTATTATACAAATAGTCAGAAGCACTAGAAATCATAGGGTGACCTGGGTAGACTGACTTTGGTCCCCAATTCTTAGGAATCTATGTTTTTGGTCACACTCGGCAGTGCTCAGGGGTTACTCCTGGCTCTGCGCTCAAAAATCGCTGCTGGCAGGCACGGGGGACCATGTGGGATGCTGGGATTTGAACTGCCATCTGTGATGGATCGGTTGCATGCAAGGCAAACGCCCTACCACTGTGCTATCTCTCTGGCCCCTGGGATCTATTTTCTAACATTTGAGATTCTCTCATTATGGGGCCAGAGATACAGAACTGGGGAAAAGAAACTTGCATGAGGTCAAACCTAGTTCTATCCCTGGAACTGCATATGGTCTTCAGAAAGCCTCCAGAAGTTATTGCTGTGCACAGAGCCAGAAATAATTCATGAGCACTTCTGGGTGTGACCCCACCCCCCCCCCCAAAAAAAAAGCCAAAGCTCTGTTATGGTGAAACCTGAGGGATTAATTCAATAAAGCCCTACTCTACCATTACAAGGCAAATTCCCAAAGGAAAAAAATTACAGTAAATGAATCAGACATGTAGATAGTGGCTAGCAGGGAAGAGAATGGACATCAAAAGTCAGATCAAGGGGCTGGAGCAATAATAGAGCAGGGAGATGCATGCGGTGGGCAGGGTTTGATCCTCGGCATTTCATATTGTTCCCTGAGTTCATCAAAAGTGATTTTTAAGTGCAGAGCCAGGAGTAACCCCTGAGTACCGCTGGGTGTGTCCCCCAAACAACAACAACAACAACATATCAGAGTGTACATAGGAGGGAAAGGGACCCAGAGAAACAGGGGTGATTATTAAAGTGTTCCAGGTCCTGTCACCTACCACACAACCCACCTCCCTTCTTTCTGACACTGTCACGGCCATGCTCCAGGGTCCTTGGGCATCTGGCTTTATCCATCACACTGATTCTGCCCATGTTTTCTCCTGGATATCCTTGCACAGAGGTTTATCAAGTTGTTTTTTTTTTATTACCCCCACCCCACTCCCAAGCCCCCATGTGATACCTGCACATTCACTTTACCTGAAATTCTTCAACTAACTGACAAAAAGTGACACCTTCAATGACAGACACTCTGAAGTGAAAGAGCTCCGAGCCCTGTGGAAGGAAATACAGCCCATTATCAGTATATCTGGCACATAGGGGCCACTTTCCCTCTCAATGCAGTAGAAGAAAAAGCCAGTTGCACCCCTAACACTCTGGGCATGAGCACACATTGACATAAAAAATGTAGGGAAAGGACATGTATGTAGCAGAGGAATTTGAAAGTTGATAGGTCTCTTGTTATATTGAAGAAAAGAGCAAGAGAACTTGGTGAGAACATTTGGCTCATCTCCAAGGTTTTGATTGTTTTTTTACTACCTTCAATGACATGATCTAGCTTAGGTTAACTTTATGTTAGAACTACAAGATCTGGGGCCAGAGAGACAGCATGGAGGTAGGGCGTTTGCCTTGCATGCTGAAGGACGGTGGTTGGAATCCCGGCATCCCATATGGTCCCCTGAGCCTGCCAGGAGCAATTTCTTAGTGTAGAGCCAGGAGTAACACCTGAGCACTGCCGGGTGTGACCCCCAAAACAAAACAACAAAAAAAGAACTACAAGACCTATGTTTGATGATTCAGTTGAAGAATGCCAAGCTTATTACCCACAACACTCCTCGTTTTTGTTTTGTTTTGTTTTGTTTTGTTTTTGGATTTTGCGCTGCACACGGCAGCACTCAGGGGTTACTCCTGGCTATGCACTCAGAAATCACTCCTGGCTTGGAAGATCACATGGAACACTGGGGATCAAACCAAGGTCCATCCTGGGTCAGCCTCATGCAAGGCAAATGCCCTACCTCTATGCTATTGCTCTGGCCCCCTTCTTCATTTTTTCAAATAGCTTTTATGCTCTACATTGATATTGTCTAGTCAATAGGCACACAAACAATATGTGAATGCTAGAGTCAATTCTCAAATAACTTGAGAATAATAACATCAAAGAAGACGAAGGCAAAGTAATCCTTTCCATATACTTTAAAGGTGCTGTTTCAACCATTCATGGATATCCTGACTTTAAAACTAAAACCCTTGTATTAAAATCTTTTCTTACATATAGATTTTTTATTTATCTGAATTAAAAACAAAAAAAATTAAAAAGTGGTCAATTTACCTGTATGCTTAAGTTGAGGCCTACAGGATTATATACTGGAACTTGAAAAAGATATTCTGCATATTCTTTCAGTTTCTTTATGTTACTTGGTACACTGTGTTCTAAAAGTACATGAAGTATATTTTAAGTACATTAATGTTGTTTTCTCTTCTTGCATAACATTTGCATACATTATAATTCATTGGACGATCCTGCTCCTTAAGATGACTAACTGCTCCATACTTTTAGTTTTGCTCACCAATGTGGGAGATCCATTTGGGAGAAATTAGATCAAATGATCTCACATGACATCATCTTGGCGATGGACATTTTTGTTTGTTTGTTTTTGGGCCACATCTGGTGACGCTCAGGAGTTACTCCTGGCTATGTGCTCAGAAATAGCTCCTGGCTTGGGGGACCATAGGGGATGCCGGGGAATAGAACCACGGTCCATCCTAGGTTAGCACATGCAAGGCAAACGCCCTACTGTCTGCACCATTGCTCCGGCCCTGGTGACAGATATTTATTGGAATAACCAGTTTTCACTCTATTGGGGATAATTCTTTTTTGCTTGAACTTGCCACTGTTCTTCAGGTTGAGTCCTCACCTGCATGGACACTGGGTCTTTGACAATGAGGTAATGAGGTAAGGATCTGGCTAGAAAGAAGATCAAAGAAGGTGAAAAGATTACATTCTTTGACCCATCTTTGAAGGCAAAAGTCTCTGATTGATTCCTGGCACTACATAAACCCTTGAGCACTACTAGAAGAGGCCGTCAAGCAGCCCTCCTAGAACTATTGGGTGTATCTTCAGAAGAAAATCTAACAAAAAAACAGAATGAGATGAGGATCACCTAAGTAACTGCTAACTGATTTTCAGTCAGATCATAACAATTATTTCCAGTAAAATTTCTCAATCAAAGTGGGAATCAGTTACTTCTGCCTTTCTTATACTTCTTCCTAAGATCAGGTGTGTAAGGTTGAGTTAGAAAAATGGTATGGGGGCTGGAGAGATAGCACAGCAGCAGGAGAGATAGCACAAGGAAAGGACGTTTGCCTTGCATGCAGCCGATCCAGGACTGATGGTGGTTCGAATCCCGGCATCCCATATGGTCCCCCGAGCCTGCCAGGAGCAATCTGAGCACAGAGCCAGCAGTAACCCCTGAGCGCTGCCAGATGTGACCCAAAAACCAAAAGAAATAAAGAAAAAGAAAGAAAGAAAGAAAGAAAGAAAGAAAGAAAGAAAGAAAGAAAGAAAGAAAGAAAGAAAGAAGAAAGAAAGAAAGAAAGAAAGAAAGAAAGAAAGAAAAATAAAGAAAGAAGAAAGAAAGAAAGAAAGAAAGAAAGAAAGAAAGAAAGAAAGAAAGAAAGAAAGGAAGGAAGGAAGGAAAGAAGGAAGGAAGGAAGGAAGGAAGGAAGGAAGGAAGGAAGGAAGAGAGAGAGGTAGAGATAGAGAGAGAAAGAGAGAGAGAAGGAAGGAAGGAAGGAAGGAAGGAAGGAAGGAAGGAAGGAAGGAAGGAAGGAAGGAAGGAAGGAAGAAGAAAGAAGGAAGTACTTTTCTTTGTTGTGCTTTTCAAAATGCTTTTGTTGGTCGAGTAATACTTGGAAGACCAAGTATTTGACTATTATTATAAGAATTCAAATTTTATTTAATTCCATATATGAATAGCTATAAGAATTCACACATGAGTAAATAAAATGTATATTTGAGACCAAATCAGTTGAGACCAGTTTCATTTTTCTTTTCTTTCTTTTTCTTTTTGGTTTTTGGGTCACACCTGGAAGTGCTCAGGGGTTACTTCTGGCTCTAAACTCAGAAATTACTCCTGGTAGGCTCAGGAGACCATATGGAATGCTGGGATTTGAACCACCATCCTTCTCCATGCAAGGCAAACACTCTACCTCCATGCTATCTCTCTGGCCCCTGGTTTCATTTTTCTTATTTAAGACATGTTTGTAGCTTTTCAATGATCTGACCATCGCATTTTTTGGAAAGGTCACATCCAGTAATGCTCAGGGTTTATGCCTGGCTATGCACTTCAGAATTACTCCTGGCAGTGCTTGGGGGACCATATGGTATGCTAGTGATCAAAACCGGGTTTGCAACAGAGAAGACAAGCACCTTATCCACTGCCTTATCTTTCCAATTTTGTGATCACCAATATTTTTAGCAACTTTATTCATCATATGAGATAAAAGACCCTGTAGATAATGTGAGAGTCCCTTTTATATATACTTCCATAAAGTCACAACTGTAAGAGGGCACACTGCTCACCTCCTCCAGTAGAAAAATAATCATGTTGTTACAAAATTTTATTATGGTACCATGATTTATAAAGCTCACATTATAGTTGTTTCAGGCATACAATGTTCTAATACCAATCCCACCACCATTGTGACCTCCCCTTCATCATCTGCCTAGTTTCCTTCTCATCCCCCAAACTTGTCCTCTTAGTAGGCATAATTTACTTCATATTGCTAGATACAACAAAATTGCAACTTAAATGACCATAAAATAGATCAATAAAAGTCAATTTGTAATAATTGTTATATATTATTATGGTGTTACTTAAGTCTGAGGGGCTGGGTCAGTAAAGTAGTTCAGTAGGTAGGGCACTTGCCTTGCATACTTAGGGGACTGTATGGTCCCCTGAGCCCCACCAGAGGTGATTACTGAGCAGGACCATGGTCAGTCCTGAGCACCACTGGATGTGGCCCAAAAACAAAAAACAAATAAACAACTAAAGTCACTGTCTGAGAATTTACTCAGCCTGTTGGTGTTGACTTAGCTTTCTTTGTTTTCATTCACCAAGCTTGGTGGTCCTCTATACAACTTTCCTATCAAATTTGCTGTGCTCCTGCTGGTTCTTAGGACTGTGAAATTTTGAGATGCTGAAGGAGGCGGAGGCTTCTGGTCCTATTCAAAAGGGAGGTGAATCTGCCTGCCTCCATTCCAAAAATGTCACTGAGTTTTCATGCCAGAGATTGTATGATTTGGTAGATCAATTGTTTTTCTAAATGTAATCATGTTTGTTATTCGTGTCCAATATGACTTTAGTATGTCTTATTCAAGTTATTATTATTTTTTCTTTCTGGTGTTTGGGCCATCCTTGGCAATGCTTAGAAGCTGTTTCTTGTTCTGTGCTCAGATGTGGTCCCTAGTGATCCTTGGACCATATGCAGTACCAGGGATTTGAACCTGGGCTGGCAACATTCAAGACAAGTGACTTAATCCCTGTACTAATTTGTAAGGACTCTTAAAGTTCTTCTACTTACCTGGCAGGGGAGATACCATGATCATGAAGATGGTTTCCCCAAGGTGAGGCTCACCCATTGCACTTCGAGTGTGCTGACCCCTGCAATTTCCCCAAATGTGGGAAACTCGACTGCAAAATTTGTGGTAGTGGGGGACTGCGTTCACGCTTAAAGAAATTAGTGTTTTTTAGAAATAAGAAAAGTTCTTTTTCTTACTTTTTTTTTTTTAATAAAGAAAATGTCTTTAAGGCCCCACACCTAGATCCCTGGAAGTAAGGCTGAAGTAAATGGAGGTGTAACCATTTAGGTATCTAGGGATCCAAGTGTCTATCAACCAAATTCCTGGTAGCCTAGTGACCTGGCAGGTTCTATAGCCCTTGAGGTCAGAGGACATTACTTCTGAGATAATATCATGAAAAAAGAAAGAAACCTACTTAGTTTCCAGTTCCCCCTCTGATTCACTTCCGACACAGTCACCAGGTATGGCCTCGTTACTGGGAGATGGCCATCCTCACTGTGAATTTCCAAAGTAATGGGATAGTTTGTGACAGGAAACTTAAACCGAGGAACCTACAGCACAAATCCCAAAGGAAAAAAAATCAATTTGAAAAACTTCACATCATTTTCATTTCCTGGTAAAAGTGGTGTACATCCATTCCCAAGAGTGAGCGATTCTAGAAAAAAAAAATAAGTTTGCAACTTCTTTGTATTTTTTTAAACTTTATTTATTGATTGATTGATTGGTTTTTGGGCCACACATGGCTGCTCTCAGAAATCACTCCTGGCAGGCTCAGGGGACAATATGGGATGCTGGCAGCTATGCAAGGCAAATGCCCTACCGCTGTGCCATCATCCTGGCCCCAGGCTTGCAAATTCTGCCTTCTCAGTTCAGAAACTAGATTTTGGCAAAAATCGAAGTGAATGCTCAAGGTAACATACACAGATAAGTGGTCACAACTCAGACCTTCTGAGGGATTTTTTGTATAGGGCCATACTATGAACTTATCACACTTTATTTTTTTGGTGCACAGGCCAAAGGTACTCCTCAAACTGATTCTTACCTGTCTCTCTCATATCCCTTTCCCTGCCAGCCATACTTTTTAACACAAGCTCAACAGGTGGAGTTCAATGTGAATACAACTTGTGTTTATAATACAATATTTGGGAAAATGTGGCTTCTCCAGTTCTCAAATTAAGTGAGAAAACTGTGGAGAGGGTAGTCATAGCTCAGGAAGTAGAATTTTATTTCAGCAATGTGGAAAGCTCTCAAGTTACAGTGAATGCTGACTATCTGGCTAATATTGAATGTGTGAATAAATATCTAAGTGTAAGAATTTGTGTTTAAATTTAATACACTAAAATAGTTTATGATGATAAATATACATATAGATAGTTCTGCAAGACCTTTGAAATAGATCTCCTTGAAAGTTATACCAAGTACAGTAAATATTCTTGTCTCAGTTAATTCCCATGTTAGCAGTTTCATATACCTTTAAAAGTTTTTTATTTTTTATTGAGACCAATGTGAAATTACAAGTCTTTCACAGTTGTATTTCAGTTACATAGTGACAGTGAATTAGGGCCATTCCCACCACCAGTGTTGACCTCCCTCCACCATATTTCCCAGCATGCATCCCATGCTTTTAGCTCCCTAGACTGCTAATGTAACAGGTCCATTTTGTGTATAGTTTGTTATAGTTTGGATCTCTTGATTCTACTGTTGTTGACATTGGTTTGGGTATTTAGGGCTGACCTTTTTTTATTTTATTTTTGGTTTTTGGGCCACACCCGGCGGTGCTCAGGGGTTACTCCTGGCTGTCTGCTCAGAAATAGCTCCTGGCAGACACGGGGGACCATATGGGACGCCGGGATTCGGACCAATCACCTTAGGTCCTGGGTTGGCTGCTTGCAAGGCAAACACTGCTGTGCTATCTCTCGGGCCTCATTTTTTATTTCTACTCACCTTTAAAGTTTTGAGACTGATGTAATGAAATATTTAACACAGAACCCACTGTTCTAAATAACATATATGCATTTCTGTCTTTTTGTTTGTTTGTTCTGGGGCCACACCCAGTAATGCTCAGGGGTTACTCGTGGCTCTGTGCTCAAATCGCTCCTGGCTTGGGGGACCACATGGATGCTGGGGGATCAAACTGTGGTTCGTCCTAGGTCAGCTGAGTTCAAGGCAATCGCCCTACTGCTACACCACTGCTCCGGCCCCAGCTTTTCCGTTTTATGACTGCTACTAGATTAATATTTTAGCCAAGAACTTCAACTTCTACTTTTATTTTTTGGAGGTGGGGTGGGGAGACACACCTGACAATGCATAGGGATTATGCCTGACTCTGTGCTCAGTAATCACTCCTGGCATTGCTCAGGAGACCATTTTGGATATTGAGGACTGAACCGAGCCTGGCTATCTGCAAGGCAAGCTCCCTATCCTCTGTACTATCAAATGCTCCCCCATTTTTACCTTTTTTAAACATTTATTTCAATATTTCAGAATCTTATACACAATACATTTTTGAATTTGTTGGAATTCACTATGATCAAGTATTGTGGTTTACAAGTTAAGTGTGATGTGTGTGTGTGAGTGTATGAAAGAGTATATATGTATGTGTGAGAGAATTTTTGTCTGATGAATCTGATTAGCTAATCTAATTAACTGATCAAGGCAGTGAATGTCTTATTCTACTTTTACAAATAAAGTTAACGAACTTAACTGGGGACATTTCCATTAAGGTTGTTCTGGCTCTGTGCTACACATAATTTTATGTCATATAAAGATTTCTTGGGACCAGAGTGATAGCACAGCACTCAGATGTTTGCTTTTCTTGCAGCCAAAACTGGACAGACCCTGTTCGATCCCTGGTATCCCATCTAGTCCCCTGAGCCTGACAGGAGCAATTTCTGAGTGCTGACAGGTGTGGCTCAAAAATTGGGGAAAAAAAAGTAAAGTAAATCACAAAGATTTTTTATCTTAGTCATTATGCTGAACTAAAATGCATATCTCAAATTAAAGTACTGTATTTAAGTAACTAAAAGTGATCTGACCTTTTCTCTGCAGTCTGAGAAATCAACAGCATATGAAAACTTTTGATCATTCGTACAGTTACAGTCTTCCCGATTAGTAGCGTTTTCACATTGCTTGAATCGACCCAATTTCTGTAAGTAGAATTAATACAGGTTGAATCACTACTTTTTGGTGACAGAGTTTCTGAAAACTTAGTAAAAGGAATATTTTCTCTCTGAATATATAAAGACTCCAAGAGGCTAAAAATGGGGAAAATCGCAAATAATGCTGCTGAGGTACAGAGTTTCTGAATTTGTTCAGTACTTTGAACCCAAATATCACTCTTTTTTCCCCAGATTATTTAGGGGAGTTGGTGGTCAACATAAAAGAACTCTAAAATTCCTTCTCATTGGGCCTGAGTGATAGGGCAGCAGTAGGGCGTTTGCCTTGCACACTATTAACCCACAACAAACCTAGATTCAATCCCTGGCATCCCATATGGTCCCTGAGCCAGAAACGATTTCTGAGTGCATAACCAGGACTAACCCTTAAGCGTCACCATGTGTGGCCCAAAAACCAACCAACCAACCAACCAACCAACCAACCAACCAACCAACCAACTCAACCAACCAACCAACCAACCAACCAACCAACCAACCAACCAACCAACCAACCAACCAACCAAAATAAACCAAAACCAAAAACCAAAAAAAAACCTTCTCATTTTGGATGTGACTTAGGCTGCCCAAAACTGCTCCAGGCTCTCCAAATATGGGCATGTGGAACCCTAAGAAGCAGACTTTTTTTTTTGTTTTTGTTTTTGGGTCACACCCAGCAGCGCTCAGGGTTACTCCTGGCACTACATCCAGAAATCACTCCTGGCAGGCTTGGTGGACCATATGGGATGCCGAGATTTGAACCACTGTCCTTCTGCATGCAAGGCAAATGCCCTATCTCCATGCTATCTCTCTGGATATTAAACCATAGATATATGGGCTTTGGGAGAGAAGAATGCTACAACAATATTTTTGTCTGAACATACATTTTTTTACTTCTTTTGTATGTGCCCAGGTGTAGATTTACTGGTTTATAAGATAATTCTATATTTTGAAAGATAGCCAAACTTTATTTATTACAGCTGCAATTATTTTACATTTCTGTCATCAAAGAGTAAAGATTCCAGTTTCACAACATACATGCTAATACTTATCATTTTCATTCGAAACTTATTCTAGCTTTGCTAATGGGTGTGCAGTAGTATCTCACTGGTAGATATCTGAAGTTCTTTATAATATTTCTCTTCAATATCAGTTTCCCTGCCTGCTTTCCCACCTATGACCTTCCAGGTAGAGGGCACTGTTGAGATCCTAATAAATAGGTGTCAAGCTAGGAGATCAGGTAGCTGGCAGGCTTGGGCTATTGGAGTTGCTAGCAGCTGACAAAGGATTCTGTAACCTACTTTCTTGCCTTTTTACCCTCCTGTCTGTGTGGATTATTTGCCATGGATAAATATTACCAGGATTGCTTCCCTGTTCATGGGGGTAGGAGAATGGAATCTTTTTCCCATTCTGGGACCTCTTTGAGGATCTATCATCAACCAGTCTAGGACAAAATATAACCCTACAAAATATAACTCTACAAATGGCACCCAAACAGGGACCTGACCCTGGACCCAAGAAGATAGTGAGATTCCCGTTCTTGTGTTTAATTTTGGCTCTATTCAGTTGGAGGGAGTCCAAAAGATGGGACCATGTGCCGTCTGATCTAAACATGGTGGAAACATTTTCTGGCGGCAGAGTGGGATGTTTTGAAAAGGAGATTGCTGAAAGCTTGGAGCAGCTCCCCAAAGGCACCCAACTTTTCTTCTATGAAAAGTGCATTTTCCCCCTGAACTAAAGGGCTTCCCTGGGTGCCAGCTCAGATGGCCAGAAGTGGGTTCAGGTGGACTCTTAAGGGTCCTCAGGCTTCCCCCCTCCCTCCGTACTCTACAGGGGAGGTGCATGGGGAGGAGGGCGGGCAGATATCTGGATTCCGGTTTCCTCTTTGATTCTGGAGGCCAGCTCTTGCCAGGTATAGGGTTTGGGGAAGCCCCATGCCGGAGGCCTTCTCCCTAGCCTGGAGAGTGCTGGGAGGCTTGGCAGGTCCCCAGCCGTCCTCCTCTTTCTCCCCTAGACTCCAGGCCCTCCCTGGGTGCCAGCTCAGATGGCCAGAAGTGGGTTCAGGTGGACTCCTAGGGGTCCTCAGGCTTCCCCTTGTTCCTCTGTACTCCAGAGGGGAGGTGCATGGGGAGGACAGGCAGATATCTGGCTTCCAGTTCCCCTTTGATTCTGGAGGTCAGCTCTTGCCAGGTTTGGAGTTTGGGGAGGCCCCATGCCGGAGGCCTTCCCTCTAGCCTGGGGAGTGATGGGAGGCTTGACAGGCCCCCAGCCATCCCCCTCTTACTCCCCTGGACTCCAGGCCTTCCCTAGGCGCCAGTCCAGGTGGACTCTATAGGGGTCATCAAGCTTTCCCCCTACCTCTCCCTACATTAATGGAAATGTGCTTTGGGAGGAAGCAGGCCGTTGCAGCACTGGTTTATATTGGGACAGTCACTGGAAGTTTTTTCTCCTTGGTCTCCATTTCAAAAACCACACAGGGGCTAGTGCCCCCATGCGTACAATATATATTGATAGTATTATATACATATAGTTTATATATGCATAAATCCATCTTGTATTGTGACCTTGATACTGTCCTACAAAGCTCATTTCTAATCTTTTACTGCCTTAGTCCCAACCATTATTTCCCCCCATGTATGTGCAGCTCATGACATGAAGCTCACCACATAGAGTGATGAGTGCAGTTAGAGAAATAACTACACTGAAAACTAACATAACAATGTGAATGAATGAGGGAAATAAAAAGCCTGTCTTGAGTACAGGTGTTGGTAGGGTGGGGAGGAGGGAGATCTGGGCAATTGGTGGTGGGAATCTTGCACTGGTGAAGGGGGGTGTTCTTTACATGACTGTAATCATACAACTACAATCATATTTGTAATCACAGTGTTTTAAATAAAGATTATTTAAAAAAAGAAAAGTGCATTTTCCAAGGACCATGCCTCCTAATTTGCAGAGACTTATAGAGACCATTAATTAAAAAAAGATCAGAAAAAAGACTTTATTGATAGAGGACTGACATATGGATGACCAACTTGGAGGCCCTGACATGGATTTCGGCTTTGGAAATTTCAGACTTTCAGGCTCAAACTACCTGAATTTCTTTAAACTCCCTGACGTGCGACTACAGTGGCAGCTGCGAGAGGCAGCAACGGCAGTGACTAACCACTTTCTCAGCGAGATGCACTGGAAAGCTCCCTCCCTTTAGACAGGCAAGTGGGGTGTGCTGTAGCTCTGGCCCAGGGGTTCTGCAAAGCGAATTCTAGCCAGGCAAGTGGAACTGCATGGCTCCTGCCCGGACTGCGGGGGTAAAGCCAGTCTGGACTGGGGCCGGGCGGTGGCGCTGGAGGTAAGGTGCCTGCCTTACCTGCGCTAGCCTAAGGAGACGGACCGCGGTTCGATCCCCCGGCGTCCCATATGGTCCCCCAAGCCAGGAGCGACTTCTGAGCGCATAGCCAGGAGTAACCCCTGAGCGTTACCGGGTGTGGCCCAAAAAAAAAAAAAAAAAAAAAAAAAAAAAAAAAAAAAAAGCCAGTCTGGACAATTTGGTGATGATGATGGTGAAAAAAGAAGAAAATAGGAGAAAAAAGCCACTGAAGCCCAAATGAGAAGCTGATTTTTTGAAATCTTCTGCATCTTTTTTTTTTTTTTTTTTAATCTTCTGCATCTTAACTTTGTTTCAGGTATATCTCTTGATCCTAGTCATTGTCTTGCTGGTTTTAAATGTGGTTTATAGTTTTTCATAATTAGTGTTTCCAATTACATAATGTTTTACTGTGTATATTAATGTAGTAGCCTGTTTTCAAACTGTATTTTCTGTATAAATATTCTTGTAATTTTGTTTAGGGAAGGTTAATGAAAGAAACTAAGGATGTTTCAATATAAAAGTGCTTGGTTAAATAGCATTAGGAATTTTAAACTACAGTTGTATTTTGCAGAAAAGTTCTGTTTATGGAAAAGGCTAATTATTTTAACTTTACACTTTGAACTTTATGCTTTGGGCAATATTAGGGTTCCTGCCTTTTGCTGGCAGAAGTCAGGAAAACAAAAGATAATATTCCCTCTTTCAAACACAGAAGAGGGAGATGTTACCCGTCCCATGGAAAAATGCTAATATTCCCTGATGGTCAGACCAGCCCACTTCTGGGAGGGCTCTGTGAAAGGTAACAAAGGGATTGCCTAAGGGATGTAAGAAAGATTCAGTAAGAAGCCTCAGAAGGAAGCAGCATGGAGAGATGATAGAGACAGGATAGATGCAGGAGCAGGACAGAGGCTGCTTAGCTTAGAAGCCACACATGGTGGTTAGGGCCTTGTAATAAAACCTTGTCTCCTAAAACTTCATGAATGCTGTGGATCATTTCCTCACCATTATCCTGAGCCCCTCAGACTCACCAGCCCCAAAATGCTGCAGACGCCTGGCAGGCCGAGAAAGTCTCCCCCATCCACTCCATGAAAATATATGTTTAATATATATATAGGACTATATATTTAATATTTAATTCAACATCTCACTGTGGCTTGGACTTGCATTTATCTAATGATTATTTATACTAAGTACCTTTGCATAAGCTTGTTGATTCTGTGAATAACTTCTTTGGGGAAAACTTTATTCCAAGTCTTCATTTTTATAATTGGGTAGTTTACCTTTTTGCTGTTGAGTTGTAAGATTATATAGTAAATTGTCACTTAATATTAGAGGTTCTTGGAAATGATATTTTATTTTAAAAATTTGGGCCACATCTGGCAATGCTCAGGGGCTACTTCTGACTCTGTGCTTGTGGGTTGCTCTCAGTAGTATTAAGAGGGACATGGATGATTTCTTCTTTTTCTCTTTTCTTTTTTTTTCAGGAGTTATTTCTTTTTTTCTTTTTCATTTTCTTGTTTTTGGGCCACACCTGGTGATGCTCAGGGGTTACTTCTGGCTATGTGCTCAGAAATCACTCCTGGCTTGGGGGACCATATAGAATGCCAGGGGATCAAACTGTGGTCTGTCCTAGGTTAGTGTGTAGCAAGGCAAATGCCCTATCACTTGTGCCACTGCTCTGGCCCTTCAGGGGTAATTTCTGAGTGCAGAGCCAGGAGTGGCCCCTGAGCACCGCTGGGTGTGGCCCTAGACAGACAATCAATTAATTAATCAATAAATAAATAAAGTTAAAAATAAATATTGGGGCCAGAGATGGCTCAGCAGGCTGAACACATGTTTTTGCATGCTGCGGGCATGGGTTCCATTCACTATACCACATAGTCCCTTCTATTTGCCAGAAGCAATTCCTGTTTGTTGTTGTTGTTTGTTTTGGGGGGCCACACCTATTAATGCCCAGGGGTTACTCCTGGCTATGTGCTCAGAAATCACTCCTGGCTTGGGGGGACCATATGGGATGCTAGGAGATCAAATTGCGGTCTCGTCCTAGGCTAACCAATGCAAGTCAGACACCTTACCTCTAGCTCCACTGCTCCAGCCCCCAGAAGCAATTCCTGAATAAGTAAATAAGCCACTGAGCATGACCCTAAAACAAAACCTAAGATTTTTAATTTTAATGAAGTTCAAGTTATTAATTTTTGATTGCTATGATTTTCAGGTTCTTTTTAACACACCAGTGACAAATATATCTATATCTATATTATATAACATGTATAATAATATGACAATATATTATATATAATAAAGTAATATATGGGTCATAATCAGAGATGCTCAAGGCTTACTCCTGGCTTTACACTCAGAGATAATTCCTGTTGGTGTTTGGGGGATCATATGGGTTGCCAGGGATTGAACCAGGGCTAGCTGCACATAAGACCAGTACTCTAACTGCTGGATTATTTTTCTAGCCCCACCCAGTGATTTTTAGCTGCATTTCATTCTAAGAATGTATTGGAACACAAGAACACAGCCTCCTGTGAGTCTGAGTAAAAGCATAAAAACAAAACAAAACAAAGCCCCAAAACTAAAAAACAAAACAAAACAAAAAATGCAATAAAAAGCAAACATTGCAAACTCTTTATTATTCAGAAAAATATTAAGAGAAATTCTGCAAACCCTAGTGAGCATCACAACCAACTGTATGGGCCTTGCAACTCTTGGCCATAGCAACAGCAACAAAAAACGAAAGGGTAAAGAATGGAAGATTCATACAATGGCAGTTACTGGTAATAGCTGAGAATTGTACTGAACACACCTTCCTCATTAATATCTGCAAACAGGTGCATCAGTGATAGTAACCAACAATTTCTGAAATCCAAGTAAAGCTTTGCATATAGTGGTAAGAAGTTACTCACTTTTGATGTGGGAAATAGATTTCTTGGTATGGGCTTGCTGGGATCTGCATGATAAAAGTTGTCTGTGAGTGGAATAGCAATTCCCATGTTAGATGGAGGCCTGTAGTTTACCTGCAAGTGATTAAGCAAAAACAAAAAAGTAGAATTCATCATTATTTATCATCCTAATGTAAGTATGTTGGTTTTCCATATAAGAACTCAAAGCAAGATTTATTTTTTGGGTCACACCCGGCAGCGTTCAAGAGTTACTCCTGGCTCTATGCTCAGAAATCACTCCTGGCAGGCTCAGGGGACCATATGGGATGCTGGGATTCAAATCAACATTCTTCTGCATGCAAGGCAAATGCCTTAAATCCATGCTATCTCAAAGCAAGAATTTTAATTATACTTTTATTGTACTTTTGTTTTGTTTTATTTGGGAGGCATGCCTGGTGTGTTGAGAGATTATTACTGGCTCTGCACACAGGTATCATTCCTGGTAGGCTCAAAGGACCATATGGGGTGCCAGGGTTTGAAGCTTGGTTGATTACATGTAAGACAAGCACCCTAGTTTCTGTACTATTACTTCAGCCTTCATTTTACTTTACTAGCTCCAATATTAAAGTAAATTTATATCTTCCCTCTCCCTAAATACTTTTAACCCTGTCCTTTATGGAATTTTAACGATTTTAACTAGTATAGTTTAGAATTTATAAATAAGTAAAAAGTAAAATTAGTACTTATGATATATTATAATGCTATAGAATCATAACCATCTGAAGTCAATACAGTAAAGTTTAGTTATTATAAAATGTTTTAGTTATATACTCAGGAAATAATATTTCAGGTGTGGGATTTTTTTCATAAATCAAATAAGTAATGTTAGTTAACAAAGAGTAATAATAATTCATATTTGAAAATAGTCACCAACTCTGACAAGGCAAAATATGAAAATATGATGCTGAAATGGGACAAAAACATTTCAGCAGCTTTAGACAAATCAGCAAGATACCTAAAGCCTGGATGCTCATGAAACTAGCATGACAGCACCACACAAGGCATAAAAACTACATTAATAATGATGAGAGAGGGGCCGAAGAGATAGCACAGCGATAAGGCATTTGCCTTGCATGCAGAAGGTCGCTGGTTTGAATCCCGGCATCCCATATGGTTCCCCCGAGCCTGCCGGGGGGCGATTTCTGATCGTAGAGCTAGGAATAAGCCCTGAGCATTGCCGGGTGTGACCCCAAAACAAAACAAAACAAAAATAATGACGAGAGAGTCCAAGACTGAGGCAGACAGAGCAGCAGCAGGGTCTTCTTTGTGACTCAGAAGAGCCATTTTTACCCCCAGGTCAGGGAACCCTGAAAAGAGCCCTACAGTCCCACCGCAACATATAAAAAACCACCACCACCACACTGCAATGGTCAGAATGAGAAAGCAACACTGAACCCTACCAGACTTAGTGAACAAAGATGGTAGTTCTGAAGACCCAACCAGCACAGCTACCTATATAGCCTCTCTGATAAGGACTCTAGAAAGGAAAGAAACTCAAAGAAACCATGAAACAGCTAGTAAAACTCAAGAGGCTATATTAGAGTAGAAATGAGAAAACTTCAAACAGAAATGACAGAACTGAAAAACTTGGTAGGTAAAAAGAAGAACTCATGGGAAGGCTTCATTGACAGAGTAACAGGTTCTGAGGACAGAATAATGAGCTTGAAGATGAACTGTATAATACCTCCAGACAAAGAGAAGATGGAAGAATCTTAAAATAAGTGAACAGCCGACAAGAGAACTTTGGGGGTGAATTCAAGAGGAACAACATAAGAATTATTGGCATCCCAATAATTGGGCATCCCAAGGGTTAGGAAGACAATCCTTATGAAGAAGCAATGATCAAAGGAATTATGACTGAGAAGTTCTCAAAACTGGAGAGTGCATGCATCCATATTCTGAATGCCCAAAGGCACCAGCTAAAAGAGATCCAAATAAAATTACTGAAAGACACATAACAAGAATGATGAAAACTCTAGTGATAGAATACTGAAAGCTGCAAAATCAAAGAATAAAATCACATACAACGTACCATCCTGGAGATTTGCAGACTTATCTATGGCCACCCTTCAGGCCTGAAAGCAGTGGTTTGATACAGTGAAAAAAAAAGTCAATGAAATGAATGTTTCACCAAAAATATGTTACCTAGCCAGACTCTATATCAGGTTTCAAGGAACTATACACAACTTGGAGGATAAACAACAATTCAAGAACTTTATAGACTGAAAATTAACTTTAAAAGAAGAACAGAACACAAAATTCCATGACAATAATCTCAATGTCAACTAAATTCACCAATTGTTTTTGTTTTTGTCACATCTGGTGGTAATCAGGGTAACTCCTGGCTATGTGCTCAGAAATCACTCTTGGTTGTGTTTAGGTGACCATATGGGATGCTAGGGATCAAATCCTGGTTGGCGAAATGCAAGGCAAATATTTTAACTGCTGTGCTATCACTCTGGCTCCTAAATTCACCAATTCAGAAACCAATTAAGAAACAAAGTGGAAAATGAATTAAAAAATTGAATGCTGCAAAATTTTGCTTCCTGCAAGAAATAACTGGAACAAACATAGACTCAAAGTCTGGAAGACAATTCTTCAAGCAATTTCCTCAGAAAGACGAGGATGGCATACCAATACTAGACAACATAGAATTCAGGCTTACAAAAGTTCTGAGTCAGAGAGGGTCACTTCCTAATAATCAAGATATATATATATATATCCAAACATATATACAACCAATGAGGAGCCAGCAAAACACTTAAAGTAACTGCTAAGAGACTTGAAGAAAGACATAAATAGTAACACAATAGTTGTTGGAGACTTCAACACTGTTCCATCACCTCTTGATAGATCAATCAGGCTAAAACTAAACAAGAAAATATTGGCTTTGAAAGAAGAAATAGAAGAGAGGGAGTTAGTAGATATACAGGGCTTTTCATCTTCCAAAAGCCAATACACATTCTTCTCCAATGCAAATTGGACATTTAAAATTTTATTTACAGTGTAATTTACAAAGTCTTTCATAGTTAGGTTTTAGACATATAATGAATCAGGGCTAATACCACCACCAGTGTTCACCTCCCTTCACCAATGTTCCCCAAGTGCAACCCATACCACACTCCTTGTCCCTCCCCCCCCTCCCACCGCCAAATGGGACTTTTTTTGGGGTGGGAGTTTGGGTCACATCTTGCAGTGCTCAGGAGTTACTTCTATCTCTGCACTCAGAAGTCGCTCCTGGCAGCCTCGGGGACCATTTGGGATGCTGGAAATCAAACCAGAGTCTGTCCGGGATTGGCCCTGTGCAAGGCAAATATCCTACTGCTATGCTATCGCTCAGCCCCAAATGGGATATTTTTAAAAATCAATCACATGCTCGATAAAGATAGGCCACAAAACATACAATCAAGAAGGTAGAAATTATATAGACTATCTTCTCAGACCATGATGCACTCACTGAGAATGAAAGTCAATTACAAACAGAAATGAAGAAATAACTCTAATACCTGGAAATGAAACAGCTCATTACTGAATAACCAGTGGGTCAGAGAGGAAGTGAAAGAGGAAATCAAAAGATTCCTGGAAACAAATGAGAATGAGGATACGAACTAAAAGAATTTGTGTGTATTGGATAGTACAATGGTCGGCAAGCCGCGGCTCGATAGCCACATGCCGCTCTTGACACTTTTTAATGTGGCTCTTCTGTGTGCCGGGCGACTGCTCCAGGAGTCAGGACTCTGCTCCTAGCCTTTGTCAGTGCGCGCCCTGTGTGGCTCTCAAAATAAATTTCAAACGTGGTTTTGGTGAAATTTGGCTCAGTTGAAAGAAAAAAAAGGTTGCTCACCACTGGGATAGTATATGACTGAAACTCAATCATGAACAACTTTCTAACTGTATCTCATGGTGATTCAATTAAAGGATTTATTTAATCAATAAAAATCACCAAGAGATGTTGGTCCAGTGGCAGTGGTTTATCAAAACTTATTAATGTTAGTATCACAAAAGTTGGTATACAACCCCCCCCCACTGCTCAATTTGACTGGTTTAAAAAACAAAACAAGGGCCCCGAGAGATAGCACAGCAGTGTTTGCCTTGCAAGCAGCCGATCCAGGACCAAAGGTGGTTGGTTCGAATCCTGGTGTCCCATATGGTCCCCCGTGCCTGCCAGGAGCTATTTCTGAGCAGAGAGCCAGGAGTAACCCCTGAGCACTGCTGGGTGTGGCCCAAAAACAAAAACACCAAGAGAAGAATGAATGACCATGAAAAAGTCTTCTATAAAGGTTGTCATATTTGAAATAAATCCTCAAGATGACTTGAGGATTAAATACATCCTGGAATTCCCAGGGAAGAAATGTAATGCTTGGAAAGCTGGTGGTTGCACCCTAGTCAATAGATCATGGGTCTTTTTTCCTTTTTTTTCTTTTTTTTTTTGATTTTTGGGCCACACCTGGTGACACTCAGGGGTTACCCCTGGCTATGTGCTCAGAAATAGCCCCTGGCTTGGGGGACCATATGGGATGCTGGGGGGATCGAATCGTGGTCTGTCCTAGGTTAGCGCGAACAAGGCAGACACCCTACTGCTTGTGTCACAGCTCCTGTCCCAAACCATGGATCTTTTAAAACACTCTGCTCCAGATTCTTACCGGCAAAGTTTTGATGAGATTAAAATCCTGACTGTCCTTGTGAACACCCAGATTCCAGTCTTCCTTGGAGATGTGTGTGTAGGGAACGTGATGCATGGATTTTAAGTAGCCACAGCTGCTTTTCATGTTTGGTATAACTGTTGTCACAAAACAACTGGTGGAGGCATCCCACATGACAAATGCCATGGAAACAGTACCCTAAAATTTTTTAAACAAATAAAAGTTCATGCAACTGCTCTCTATGGAACATATCTATCAACATTTAGCACTCTTCACCCCCAATCTCTCTGAACCGGCCTGTGTTTGAAAGGCAGTGATGGGGAAGTCATGACGGTGGTCTACGTTCAATCTGTGAAATTCAGTCCCACCTAACCAGGGAAACTTTGAACGGAGATACACCAAGGGAAGAGAATTTGGGGAGGATGGTACTGGCTCTTAGGAACCCAAGAAATGTCTGGAGAAAAGAAACCTCTTAATGATTCCTTGACCTTGAATCACCTCAAGAATTTTGAAAAATTAAGTTGTTATGGTCTAAGACTTCTGGGGTCACAGAAGACCCTGGCTAAATAAACTGTAACCTACTAAAAAAAAAAAGAAAAGAAAAGAGGAGCCAGAGAGATAGCAAGGAGGTAGGGCGTTTGCCTTGCATGCAGAAAGATGGTGGTTCAAATCCCGGCATCTCATAGGGTCCCCCGAGCCTGCCAGGAGTGATTTCTGAGTGTAGAGCCAGGAGTAACCCCTGAGCACTGCCGGGTGTGACCCAAAAACCAAAAGAGAGAGAGAGAGAGAGAGAGAGAGAGAGAGAGAGAGAGAGAGAGAGAGAGAGAGAGAGAGAGAGAGAGAGAGAACACAACAAGAAGAGATTTGAACAGGAAGGGCCATTTGAGTAAGAGAACATCTGAGCTCTTTCAGGTGGTGGTACAAGGCTCCCTGGTAAAGGAGCAGCACCCAGAAATGGGCAAGTCTTTTTTTTTTTTTTTGGTTTTTGGGCCACACCTGGCTGTGCTCAGGGGTTACTCCTGGCTATCTGCTCAGATGTAGCTCCTGGCAGGCACGGGGGACCATATGGGACGCCGGGATTTGAACCAACCACCTTAGTTCCTGGATTGACTGCTTGCAAGGCAAACGCTGCCGAGCTATCTTCTCCAGCCTCTGGACAAGTCTTCTAACAGAAATACTGCTATGCCATCCAGTTCAGAGAGAAGTGGCATTCCTTGATCACTGAAACAGCTGTTTTGATGAAGTGAATAAAATAACCCTCACTAGGAGATCTTTGGCAAATAAGCCTGTAGCACCCCTCGCTAAGAGAGAATCTTAGTAGGAATTTATACTCAGGAAATGAATGTGAGATGCCTGAGGGATAGGGTATGGTGTTTGTATGTGGCCAAGGAAGGTTGGGAGGGAAACTGAGGACATTGGTGGCGGGAAATGAACACTGTTGTTAGGGATGGTGTTAGAATAGTCTATGAAACTCAACCATCAAAAACTTTTTAACTCTATGATTTAATAAAATATAACAAAACCAAACAACCTCCTGTAATTTGTCACACACTACACTTACACTATTCCAATGAGTCAATCCCCACAAGGAGAAAACTTTGTTTTATTTTGGGAATGGGTATGGGTCAGACCTAGAAGTGCTTAGGGTGTACCCCTGGCTCTGGACTCAGGATCTCTTGACAGGCTATCCACATGGGTACTAAATCAGGTTGGTCACATGTCAAGCAAGTACCTTAACCTCTGTACTATGTCTCCAGTCTCAGGAGCAAATAATATACTGGTTGTTGTTGTTTTGGGGCCACACCCAGTGACGCTCAGGGGTTACTCCTGGCTATGAGCTCAGAAATCACTCCTGGCTTGGGGGACCATATGGGACGCCCGGGGAATCTAACCGAGGTTCATCCTAGGTTAGCTCATGCAAGGCAAATGCCCTACCACTTTCGCCACCACTCTGGCCTAGAAGCAAATATTTTTACTCTTTTTTTTTTTTTTTTTTGTGGTTTTTGGGTCACACCCGGCAGTGCTCAGGGGTTACTCCTGGCTCCATGCTCAGAAATTGCTCCTGGCAGGCACGGGGGACCATATGGGACGCTGGGATTCGAACCGATGACCTCTTGCATGAAAGGCAAACGCTTTACCTCCATGCTATCTCTCCAGCCCCAAAGAAGCAAATATTTTTAAATGTTTTTTGTTTATTGTTTGTGTGTGTGCACTTTCTTTTTGAGCCACACCCAGTAGTGCTCAGGGATACTTATGGCTCTGCATTTAGAAATCACTCCTGGCCAGCTCACGATTATATGGGGAACTGAACCTGGATCTCCTTTATGCTAAATATGTGCTCAGTCCTTCCAGTCATCTCTCCAGCATTCTCACCTCAACTTTATTTTATTTATTTATTTTTTGGTTTATGGGCCACACCTGGTGGTGCTCAGGGGTTATTCCTGACTCTGCACTCAGAAATCGCTCTTGGCAGGCTCTGGGGACCATATGGGATGCTGGGGATAGAATCCAGGTTCGTCCTGGATTGGCTGCGTGCAAGGCAAACACCCTACTGCTGTGCTATTGTTCTGGCCCCCTCATACCTCAACTTTAAAGTGGTGCTCTCCAAGTGTTAGGAAAATACTGTCCTTCTAAGGGAGCACATCTTTTCTACACGCAAGACTCAACATGACATCTAATTCTCAAAACAGCCCTTTGTGGTGGTGTGAGTGTTAGTTACCACAGCCCCCCAGGATACAGATGAGGAAAAAGATATCCCAAGTTCCAGGTACAAGACCAGAGTGAGAAGGGCTCAGCCATCAGTCTATGTGGCCACACCCAAATATCAGAAGGACTAATTTATCCTTGCTTGAGTGGATAATGTTCCAATTGTCCTTTTTTTCTGAGCGTATATTCTAAATTTGAAAAAATTAATGACTTTTTTTTTGGTCATTCAAACTTGGGCTAGAGAAATGGTACAGTGGTAAGGTTCTTGTTTTGCCTTGCAGCTGACCTGGGTTTAATTTCTGGCACCCCTTACAAGAGGGATCTTAAGCATAGAGTCAGGAGTAAGATCAGAGCGTAGCTGGATATGGCTGCAAACAACAAAAATATATCATTTATATATAAAAAACACTTACTTGACGGAAAGCTTTGCTGGTCACAGTCACTTGTAATATGTAACTTTCAGCCTCATCAAAATAGCTTTTACTCTCAAATTGTAACATATGTGGGTTTCCAACAATGACTTTCAGCTGTGGAATTTCAATACGGTCATCACCTATGGAAATCAGAGGAGCAGCTCTCATGGGGCTGAAGAGATAGTAGAGTGGGGAAGGTGTTATCTTTGAGGTTGGTTTAGGTGCAATCCCTGGCACCCTGTGTGGTCCCCCAAGAATCACAGAAGTGACTCTGAGAGTCAGGAAAAGCTGCTGAATACTGCTAGGTATGGCCCCCGATCCTCCCCAGGTCCCCAACTTACCTCCCAAATATAATATATTATATTAGTATAATATAATACAAATTATTAATTAAATTAATGAATTGATTTATTTAATAAATAAATTAATAAATTATTAATTAATATAAAGTAGAAATTTTAAAATGGTTACCACTATTTTTTGTTTTGTTTAGTTCTCAGGGGTCACTCCCAGAGGTGCTGGGGGACCCTCTAATGCCAGGGCTCCAAATCAGGTCTTCTTCCATATGCAAAGCACATACTGAGGTTGATCTTTCTAGCCCATGGGTCTCAAACTCGAAGCCCGAGGGTCACAAATGGCCCTCCGTACAACATTTTGTGGCCCTGCCCTAGAGGAATCTTTTTTTGTTTTGTTTTGTTTTAGTTGTTTGGGTCACACCCCCCCCCCAATGTTCAAGGCTTACTACTGACTTTGCACTCAAGGATCACCCTGACTTTGCCTCCTGCGGCCCCCAGGTAAATTGAGTTTGAGACCCCTGTCTAGCCCATATTCAGAATTCTTTGGATTTCTTTGTTTATTTTTTGTTTTAGAGCCACACCTAATGGTGGTCAGGGCTTATTCTTGGCTCTGTGCTCAGGGAGCAGTCCTAGTGGGCTTGGGAAACAATATGGAGTCCCGGGGATCGAATCCAAGTCACCACATACAAGACAACTACCTGTTGCACTATCTCTCCAGCCCCATAATCAGGATTTTTGAACATCTACAGAACCCATTCAAAGGCATATAGAGCATAAATGGAGTTAGGAGAGAGTGAAACCTCATGGTTCTTAAAATTGAAATTTCTTTCTTTTCTCCATCTTTCATGCAGAAATATCTCCTTCCTTCACCACTTCTTAGTTACCCAAAGGTCACTTGGCTTCCTTGGAATGGAAACTCAAAAGGAGGTGCTCAAGTTGAAAGTGCACAGGCCAACACATGCAGATGAGAAACGGTAGGGGAAACTGTGCATGTCTGCTGGCCTGAGCTGAGAGTGATAAGTGAAGAACTTGCCTTTCCTTGGCATCAGGCTACCCACAAGCCCAGTGATGTGACTGGCCATGGTTCCCCATTTCTCCCTCCAGCTTGGTTGAGTTACCACTGACAAAAGTTGTACATATGCTATAAATAGAAAGGCACAATGTACAGGTCTGATGATATACCAACACCTTGGTAAGAACCCCAATTAATGAGCTCACCCACCAGCACATAGTTACTATTTGTCATTACTGGATGGTATTTTCTTGGCAAGGTCCAAGTACCTAACACACTTTTTGTCAACTACTGTTGCTAGGCTATCGAAGACAGTCCCCTCATCATGGTCTTTTCACACCCAGAAACTTATTCCCCTTTGGGAGAAGTTTCCAGGCAATGTTCAAAGGATCTGAGGACCAAACCTGGTGATGATGGATCTGTTTGCATCGCATTTTTTTGTTTTGTTTGTTTTATGGTCTTTGGGCCACACCCAGTGATGCTCAGGGGTTACTCCTGGCTATGCACTCAGAAGTCGCTCCTGGCTAGGGGGACCATATAGGACACCGGGGATCAAATTAGGTCTGTCCTGGATCAGCCGTGTGCAAGGCAAACACCCTACTGCTGTGCTATCACTCTGGCCCCTGCCTCTGGTTTAGTTGTTGTTGTTGTTGTTGTTGTTGTTGTTGCCAATTTCCAGTTTGTTGTGACTTAGGGCCATACATAGTGGTACTCAGGACTTACTCCTGACTCTGCTCAGAGATCAGTTCTGGCAGGACTTGTAACCATGTGAGATGCCAGGAATCAAACTAAGGTTCAAAGTATTCTACTGTATCTATGCCAGAACTTCTTTTCTGGTGCAATGAGCAATGGTATGCTTTAGTCCTTTCAAATGACTGTGTTTGTATATGGGTATGGGAAATCCTTGTCACTACTTGGATCCCCATAAAGTTTATAATGCCCTTAATTTCTTTTTTTGGATAACTGGCAGAGTTTTCCTGATAGTGTCATCTTCACAGTCCCATCTTTATTTTATAGATTCAGTTCCAAATTCCCTGTCACAAGTAGAAAGGCCCAATACACAATCTTCTGCCAGTGCTTAGACATTAAAATCTATCTCACTGGGCTGAAGAGATATCACAACGGTATTTGCCTTGCATGTAGCCGATTCAAATCCCAGCATCCCAGATTGCCCCCCTTGCCTGCCAGGAGCGATTCCTGAGTGCAGAGACAGGAGTAACCCCTGAGTGCTGTGGGGTGTGTGACCCAAAAACCAAAATCAAATCAAATCAATCTTACTGTATCTAAGGCTGAATTCCAAAGCTCCCACCAGTCCAGGGGCCACTTCAGAGCTAATTTTTCAGTCCGTGAGCTTCTTTTCACTTAAGGTAATATGACTATCATCTCTTTCCCACCTATTCCCACCTCTTTTCCTAACTGTGTTATTTGTTAACATTATCTTGTTTTACAATATTTTTCTCCCTTACCACTTCTCCATCATCTTTCATAAGTTTCTTATCACCATTGTAACAGAAAAGGGGAATGCAAAAAAAACAGAGAATGCTTGGGGCTGGAGCCATAGTACAATGGTAGAGAGCTAGCCTTGCACGCGGCTGACCTTGGTTTGATACATGGCATCCGATGGTTCCTCAAGCCTCCAGGAGTGATTACTGGGCACAGAGCCAGAAATAACCCTTGAGCACTGTCAGGTGTGGCCAAAAATCTTTAAAAAAGTTTTTGTTTTAAAATATATGCTTGAGGGGCCGGGCGGTGGCGCTAGAGGTAAGGTGCCTGCTTTGCCTGTGCTAGCCTTGGATGGACTGCGGTTCGATCCCCCGGTGTCCCATATGGTCCCCCAAGCCAGGAGCGACTTCTGAGTGCATAGCCAGGAGTAACCCCTGAGCATCACTGGGTGTGGCCCAAAAAACAAAACAAAAAAAAAATATGCTTGAAGCCAGAATCTGAAAACAACTCAGATGCCTGACAACAGATGAATGGCTAAAGAAATTGTACATATACACAATGAAATACTATGCAGCCGTCAGGAAAAATGAAGTCATGAAATTTTCTTATACATGAATGGACATGGAAACTATTATGCTGAATGAAATGAATCAGAGGGAGAGATAGACACAGAATAGTTCCACTAAATGGGTGGGATTTAAGAAAAATAAAAGACAGTATGGGTAATAATACCCAGAAACAATAGATATGAGGTTTAGAAGGACCAGCCCATGATATGAAGCTTACCAAAAGATTGGTGAGTGCAATTAGAGAAATAACTGCTCTAACAACTATCATGACAATGGTAGCGAGTAAGAGAAACAGAATGGCTGTCTCGAATACAGGCAGGGGGTCAGGAAGGAGGGAAATGGGGCATTGGTGGTGAGAATGTTGCACTGGTGAAGGGGGGTGTACTTTTTATGACTGAAACCCAACTACAAACATGTTTGTAACCATGGTGCCTAAATAAAGATATTAAAAACAAACACTGAACTTCCCTCAATAAAACCCCAACAAACAAAGCATTGCAGAGGACAGCCTTGAAGTCCCAAGTACCACTGCTGAGTGGCCTGGTGTTATTCCCAACTCCCCATTTTTGGGCCTTAGTATTGAAATGCTTTCAAAAAATATGCTTGAAACAATTATAACAGGAGCTAGGAACATAGCATGAGTTTAAGATATTTGCTTTTAGGTAGTTGATCCTGGTTTGACTCCCAGCACTAAATCTGGTCCCCTGAGCACTGCCCTGGAATGATCTCTGATTGCAAAGCCATAAGTCTCCGCCAAGCATCATTAGGTGTGTCCCAGGTGCCCCAGATAATAATGATAACAATGCCAAGATCTTTTTTAGAGATAAGTAAAAATCGAACTAAGCATACCGTATTTTCCAGCATATAAGACGACTTTTGAAACGAAAAAAAGTCAACCAAAAATCGGGGGTTGTGTTATACGCCGAGTATATCCCAAAAAGGTTTCAATATGCCGCTAAACGAAAATCGTCTGGATATTGCCACAAAACGAATTTTCCAACTCGATCCTGCACCAATCACTGCAAGGCTGCTGGACAGCCTCTCTAACTCAGCCAATCCAAGCGGGCTTTTTATGCATGCAAATTAGACAATGTTCTGGACCCGAATCTACACTGTCAAAAGCCTGCTCAGATTGGCCAGAGTCAGAGAGGAAGTCTATTACAGTAGAACCTTTGAACCTTTGCTTGTTGTGATTGGCTCACTGTGGTACATACAGTTGCAGCACAGGAACGCTCTGCCTGATACAGCGAATATAGGCCTAAACCTATGTTTTAACTGCAAAATTAGGGGGGTCGTCTTATATGCCCGGTCGTTTTATAAGCCGGAAAATATGGTAAACTTGAGCTGATCACTTCACTTACTTATTTGTGAAATAAGCATCATAGGACAGACTTTTAGGGTTGTTCTATTCAATTATAAAGGCATAAATAGTCATTTCATAAGAAGCTCATATACTCAGAGATTAATGGTGACTGCTAGAGATTAATGGTGAATGCCTGCTAGCATGTAAAGCATATAAGGGAACTATCATAGTATATTTCACATACATAATGTCACCGTAATTCCTTAAGATGTTTCCACTAAAAATCAACTTACCTCTTACTGTAGGTATGGACTTAATTTTTAAAGTTTGAGATTGCCCGAGGTCAATATATTTCAGATCATTGAGTGTTTGAGAATCATCAAATAGCTGTAACCAGTAGTTGCATGGTTTTGGATATATGAGCCAATTCCTTTTACTCATGCTTTGCCCAAAGTTATATAAGAGCCAGGAGTCATTTCGAAAGCGTTTGTTCAGAAGTACTCTGTTGGGCATAGTAGCCAGAGCTAAAGCATTCTTAGAATCTAAAATGCGTGTGATCAGGAAGCTGCTATAACCACGGATCACTACTGTCTTCTCTATATCAAACATTTTAAACGAGGAGTTGATTTTTGGATCTAAAATATAAACATTTGGCAGAAAATAAAACAAATGCTATTCCCCAAGCATATGAGTGGCTCTAACTTAAAAAATACACTATTAAGGGGCCGGCAAGATAGCATGAAGGTAGGGTGTTTGCCTTTCATACAGAAGGATGGTGGTTCGAAACCCAGCATCCCATATGGTTCCCTCGAGCCTGCCAGGAGCAATTTCTGAGCATAGAGCCAGGAGTAATCCCTGAGCACTGCTGAGTGTGACCCAAAAACAAACAAACAAATAAAAATATACTATTAGAACTTTTGACACCATGGTCTTCACCTAAGAAAACATTAGACCAATCTCAGAGCCTAATTTAAATGATTTTATATAAAGTATATATTTATATAAAGTATCACAAAGATGCCAAATATAAACCTAGAATTTAACCATTACTCTGAAACTTGCTCTATAAAATTCTCAGCTGAAAAAAGACAGGAAAAGCTAAGTAATCAGAAAACCAGCCAAGGAGTACAAAGAACTTTCATAACCTAGAATCTTGAGGTCAGAATGATAGCACAGTGGGTAGGGTGTTTGCCTTGATTGCTGCTAACCCAGGTTTGATTCTTGGCATCCCATATGGTATCCCATGCTTCCCAGGAATTTTTGTTCTGAGTGCAGAGATGGGAGTAAACCCTGAGTGTCACCGGGTGTGGCCCCAAAAACTATCTCTGTATTGAGATACTTAAATTCTTTTTTAAAAAATCTCTTATGTGTCTACTATTGATTTTCATTTTGTGATAACAATGGAATTTGTTTTGTTTAGTTTTGGGGGTACACCCAGCAGTGCTCAGGAATAACCCCTGGCTCTGCTGAGGAAACACTCCAGGGGATGTTCTGGGGATGGGATTTCAGGGATCAAACCTGGGTTGGCCACATGCAAGGCGAATATGCTATGCTATCACACCAGCTCCTCAAATGGTATTTTCAACATTTATACTTTATTATTAATCTACCATGCACATTTGATAAATTGTAATTTTACTATTATTTATATTTACCTGTGAGACCTATACTTTCATATGTTCTTCTGTTCCTAGTTAGTGCTCTTCCTTTGCAGCCTAAAGGACTTTCTATAATGTTTTGTATAAAGCCAGTCTAATGCTGATGAAAATATAAGGTTTTACTTGTCTGGTCATTCAATAAATGTCAGGCAGACATTTTTGGTTAACAACTTTTTCCTTTTGGCACTTTCTTTTACCAAGTTTCTACTGAAATTTTTGTTAATTGTCTTAGGGTGGAGTTCCCTTGAACACAATAAGTTGTTTTGGGATCTGAGAAACAGTACTTGCTTTGTACTGGGTGACCTGGGTTCAGTCCTCAGCATCCAATATGGTTTCTCTTATTCCTTTCAGGAGTGACCCTTGAGTGCAGAGCCAGGAGTAAACTCTGAGCAATGTTGACTGTGACTCCCAACTGAACGAAAGTTCTCTTTAAATCTGGCACTAATTTTAATGTGTTTTGGAATATGTCATTCTAGGATCATTTTTTTCTCCCATTATCTTTGAATTTTTCTTTTTCTTTCTTTCTTTCTTTTTCTTTCTTTCTTTCTTTCTTTCTTTCTTTCTTTCTTTCTTTCTTTCTTTCTTTCTTTCTTTCTTTCTTTCTTTCTTTCTTTCTTTCTTTCTTTCTTTCTTTCTTTCTTTCTTTCTTTCTTTCTTTCTTTCTTTCTTTCTTTCTTTCTTGCTTGTGATAACAGCAACTTTTTTTTTTTTTTTTTTTTTTTTTTGTGGTTTTTGGGTCACACCCGGCAGTGCTCAGGGGTTATTCCTGGCTCCAGGCTCAGAAATTGCTCCTGGCAGGCACGGGAGGACCATATATGGGACGCCGGGATTCGAACCGATGACCTCCTGCATGAGAGGCAAACGCCTTACCTCCATGCTATCTCTCCGGCCCCGATAACAGCAACTTTAAAAGTTGAATTTAAGTATTTTTCAACTCCTCTTTCATTTTATTTTTATTTATTTATTTGGGGGGGTGTTTTGGGCCAAACCCAGTGATGCTCAGGGGTTACTCCTGGCTATGCACTCAGAAATCACTCCTGGCTTGGGGGACCATATAGGACTCTGGGGATCGAACTGAGGTTCGTGCTGGGTCAGCAGCATGCAAGGCAAATGCCCTAGCACTGCACTATCATTCCAGCCCCTTAAACCTTATTCTTTTTCTCTTTCTTTCTCTCTTTCTCTCTTTCTTTCTTTTCCTTCCTTCCTTCCTTCCTTCCTTCCTCCCTCCCTCCCTCCCTTCCTCCCTTCCTTCCTTCCTTCCCTCCTTCCTTCCTTCCTTCCCTCCTTCCCTTCCTTCTTCCCTCCCTCTCTCCTTCCTTCCTTCCTTCCCTCTCTCTCTTCCTTCCTTCCTTCCTTCCTTCCTTCCTTCCTTCTTTCTTTCTTTCTTTCTTTTCTTTCTTTCTTTCTTTCTTTCTTTCTTTCTTTCTTTCGTTCTTTCTTTCTTTCTTTCTTTCTTTCTTTCTTTCTTTCTCTTTTTTCTTTCTTTCTCTCTCTCTCTTCTTTCTTTCTTTTTCTCTCTCTCTCTTTCTTTCTTCTTTCTTTCTTTCTTTCTTTCTTTCTTTCTTTCTTTTCTTTCTTTCTTTCTTTCTTTTCTTTTTCTTTCTCTTTCTTTCTTTTTCTTTCTTTTCTTTCTTCTTTCTCTTCTCTCTCTCTCTCTTCTCTCTCTTTCTTTCTTCCTTCCTTCCTTCCTTCCTTCCTTCCTTCCTTCCTTCCTTCCTTCCTTCCTTCCTTCCTTCCTTCCTTCCTTCCTTCCTTCCTTCCTCCTCCCTCCCTCCCTCCCTCCCTCCCTCCCTCCCTCCCTCCCTCCCTCCTTCCTTCCTTCCTTCCTTCCTTCCTTCCTTCCTTCCTTCCTTCCTTCCTTCCTTCCTTCCTTCCTTCCTTCCTTTCTTTCTTTCTTTCTTTTCTTTGTGGTTTTTGGGTCACACCCGGCAGTGCTCAGGGGTTATTTCTGGCTCCAGGCTCAGAAATTGCTCCTGGCAGGCACGGGGGACCATATGGGACACCGGGATTCGAACCGATGACCTCCTGCATGAAAGGCAAACGCCTTACCTCCATGCTATCTCTCCGGTCCCATCTTTAAATTTCTTAGAGTTTTTCCTCAAATCCAAATATTTATTTATTTATTTATTTTAATTTAAACACAATGGTTGCAAGGTTGTCCATACTACAGTTTTATTTCCCCCACAGATAAAGTTGTTCATGATTGAGTTATAGTCATACAATGTATAACAACCTTCACCAGTGTGCACTTTCCACCACCAAAGTCAACAGTTTTCCTCTCACACCCTCCCTGATGCCCTTTCCCTTCCCACCCACCCTCCTCTGATTGCTTTTTTTTTTTTTTTTTTTTTTTGATTTTTAGGTCACACCCTACAGAGCTCAGGGGTTACTTCTGGCTCTCAGAAATCACTCCTGGCAAGCTCAGGAGACCATATGGAATGCCGGGAATTGGACCCGGGTCTGTCCTGGGTTGGCCATGTGCAAGGCAAACGCCTACCGCTGTGTTATCACTCTGCCCTCCCCTGCTTCTGCATTATGGATTTTACTTAATTCCCTTATGTTTTCTTTTTGTTGTTGTTGTTGTTGTTTGTTTTTGGGTCACACCCGGCAGCGCTCAGGGATTACTCCTGGTTCCATGCTCAGAAATCACCCCTGACAGGCACAGAGGACCATATGGGATGCTGGGATTCAAACCACCGTCCTTCTGCATGAAAGGCAAAGGCTTTACCTCCATGCTATCTCTCTGGCACCCTCTTTTATGTTTTGACTTAGTGGTTTGTACTACTGCTAATGAAGGTATGCATGAATGTGCTTTTCATATTAAATCCTTCTCTACTCTTTTTTTTTTTTTTTTTTTGGTTTTTGGTTTTTGGGTCACATTCTGCAGCACTCAGAGGTTACTCCTGGCTCTACACTCAGAAATTGCTCCTGGCAGGCAGGCTCAGGGGACCACATGGGATGCCGGGATTTGAACCATCATTCTTCTGCATGCAAGGCAAATGTGCTACCTCCATGCTATCTCTCCGGCCCCACCCTTCTCTACTCTAACTGTACTTTCCACTCTTTGTGACATGCTTCCTACCATGGACTGGTCCTCCTAATCCTCATTTTTGTTGTCTCTGGATTCAAATCCAGAATTTTAGATTTAACTTTATAGGCTCAACTTATTATCTACTGGATGAGAGTAACAGCCATCCTATATCTAATAAGATCTTACACCTAATTTACAATAGCCTCTTAATGATTTCTCTGCATTTCTTCTCTCTCTGTCTCTCTCTCTCTCTGTCTCTGTCTCTCTCACTTGCCAACTCCTTTCTCAGCATAGTGGTCATGATGGTCCTGTTAAAATATGTGTCTTAGGGCCCGGAGAGATAGCATGGAGGTAAGGCATTTGCCTTGCATGCAGGAGGATAGTGGTTCGAATCCTGGCATCCCATATGGTCCCCTGAGCCTGCCAGGAGAGATTTCTGAGCATAGAGCCAGGAGGAACCCCTGAGCGCTGCCGGGTGTTTCCCCCAAAAAATGTGCCTAAGGGATGGAGAGATTGTACAGCAGGTAGGGTTCTTGTTTTGTATGTGGCTGACCTGGGTTCAATCCTTGTCATCCCATATGATCCCCTGAGCTCTACCCATATGATCCCTGCTGGGTTTTTGGGCCATACCTGGCAGTGTTCAGAGGTTACTCCTGACTCTGTGCTCAAGAATCACTCATGACAGGCTCAGGGGACCATATGGGATGCTTGGGATCAAACCCTGGTCATCTGGGCACAAGGCAAGTACCCTGCATGCTATGCTATCTCTCCGGCCCCAGTTCATTATAATTTCAGTGAGTGAAATGCCAATTATATAATGGTATACAATTTTTCAAATTAATTTATCATGAGTGATCTCTGAGGTCAGGATTAGGAGTAAGCTCTGAGCACTACTTAGTTTGACACAAAATGTGTGTCAAAATATAAATCTACTCAAAATTCTCTACTAGTTTTCCATTTAGTCATAGTAAAACCTCAATGTTTACCATAAATGATGGTAATTTTTTTTTTTTTTGCTTTATGGGCCATACCCGGTGATGCTCAAGGGTTACTCCTGACTATGTGCTCAGAAATTGCTCCTGGCTCAGGGGACCATATGGGACTCTGAGGATCCAACCAAGGTCTGTCCTGGATCTGCCACATGCAAGGCAAGTGCCCCACCACTGTGCTATCACTCTAGCTCCAAATGATGGTAATTCTTAAAAATGCTTCTAACAGTCACATAAATATAAATATCCTACATTGGTTAAGTTTTTTTTCTTTGGTTTTTGGGCCACACCTAGTGATGCTCAGGGGTTACTCAGAAATTACTCCTGGCTCGGGGACCATATGAGACACTGGGGATTGAACCCAGGTTTGTCGTGTATTGGTCTGTGCAAGGCAAATGCCCTACTGCTATGCTATTGTTCTGGTCCTTGATTCAGATTATTTTATGATATGGGCAAAACCCAACTGGACTTCTTGTTTTATTTCATTCTTTCTGAACATTATTTAAGAAAAAAATTATATCATAAAAATAAATAATAGGTATGATGACAGATCATACCTATGATAGATCAATGAACTTATTATTTTATTATATTAGAGGTAAAGAAAATGTTTAGGATTCTAAATCTGTATTTTTTCTGCATATTACTAATAGATCTAATTTTAGATATTTATAGTTCTATAAACATACATTCCAAAAAGATTTTTTAGATTTTTTTTCTAAATACTAGAAATACATTATAATATTACACTTACAAGGCTGGAGAGATAGCATAGTGGCAAGGCATTTGCCTTGCATGTGGTTGACCCAAAAGGGACCTGATTTGGTTCCTGGCATCTCATACAGTCCTCCAACCTGCCAGGGGTGACTTTTGAGTGTAGAGCCAGGAGTAACTCCTGAGCGCCACTGTGTGTGGCCCAGAAACCAACCAACCAATCAATGGCTCAATCAATAAATAAAGTTAAAAAATAGTACACTTACCTTCTTGTATAAGAGTAAGCTTGTAGTGGATAGAACTAGTTGCAGTAACAATAAGGGAACTATACAAACAAGAACTTTCATGTGCTTCTTCTATTCCCAAAGGCATTATCAGATCTGCAATAGCTGAAGATAAAAATCCTACAGGAGTAGAATGCTGAAGTATCTTTTTTATGTAAGCTAGTCCCATTTTTCTAAAATCCAACAATAAAACATCAGGCACTTTGGTAAAACAGTTATTTATCAAATTTGTGAGCATATAATTTATAAATAAAACATGCAACAAATAAGTATTAATTAGCAGTTATTGATTCTCATGCCAATTATAGTAATGGTATACAATTTTTCAAATTAACCTATCAAATTAACAACAAATTTACAATGAATTTTTAAAGTGGCAAGGATTGGCCAGGGGCCTAACCTCAGAACTAATCTTGTAAAGAATGACAAGCTGCTGAATCTCTCAGGTAGTCTGGTCTAGGCTTTGAACTCTGAGGCCTTCTCAGAATGGGGTGGGAAGATATTCCCCTCCCAGTAGCTCCCACTTACACCTGGCATTTTCCATGATAGAATTGACCCAGATCCATAACTGAACCTCACCAAGATACCTCCAAATTTCATTGTACTAACAGCCCAGTAGGAAATACAGCAAATTTGATTAAAAAAAAAAGTTGCATAGAAAACCACTAAGTATAAGGAGTAAAAGAATTAATACTTTTTTTTTTTTTTGCTTTTTGGGCCATACCCTGTGACGCTCAGGGGTTACTCCTGGCTATGTGCTCAGAAATCACTCCTGACTCGGGGATCATATGAGACTCCAGGGATCTAACCAAGGTCTGTCCTGGATTGGCCCTGTTCAAGGCAAATGCCCTACTGCTGTGCTATCACTCTGCCCCCCTCCCCCTGCACTTTTAAAAAAAATTGGAGCTAGTTGAAGGCTCAACTACCATCAACCAGCTCAGTAAATCTTCAGACAGTGACTTTAGGAACACCATTGAGAAATATCACAAGTTGCTTTTTTTTTGGTGGGGGGGGTCACACCCGGCAGTGCTCAGGGGTTACTCTTGGCTCCACGCTCAGAAATCGCTCCTGGCAGGCTCGGGGGACCATATGGGACGCTGGGATTTGAACCAATGACCTTCTGCATGAAAGGCAAATGCCTTACCTCCATGCTATCTCTCCGGCCCCACAAGTTGCTTTTTATTGATGTATTTTCTGATAACTCTTTGTATCAAGCAATGTAAAGTAAAAGATTTAGTGCTTGATCAGGGGTAGGCTGGGGGTGGTGGAAAATGCCAATATGTGAAACCAAATTAATGAATAGTGCAGCAGCCAAGAGTGCTGACACCACTACTAATGGTGTGCAACCTCACAGAGTCAGGCATGTGTATCACCCTTTCCATCTCAGCAACAGTCTCATAACAGAGTGAATTATTAAGGCAAGAGTGATTTTTGTTAGGTTGAAGTAACAACCAATCTAAACTATTTTGTGTCTGCTAAGGGGGTAGGCTGGGGTGTAGATGGGAAACTAGGGACACTGCTGGAGGGAAGGTCACAGTGGAGGTAGGATTGGTGTTGGAACACTGAATGCCTGAAACAATGGTATTATGAACAACTTTGTAAATCATGGTATTTAAATGGTTAAGAAAAAATGAACTAGGGCTGGAGAGATAGCATGAAGGTAAGGCGTTTGCCTTTCATGCAGAAGGATGGTGGTTCAAATTCCGGCATCCCATATGGTCCCCTTGTGCCTGCCAGGGGTGATTTCTGAGCATAGAGCTAGGAGTAACCCCTGAGCGCTGTCGAGTGTGATCTCCCCAAAAAAAGAACTGGCCAGGATAGATGCTCATATGCAAGTAACCAATGGCATTGTAAATTAGTGTAAGCTTCCTAGAAAGAACTTTGGCATTATGCATTAAGAGCTCTAACATTTTCTTCCTATTCTGGCCATAAGTTTATGATTGGACTCTATTCTAAAGAAATAATTAAAAAAAAAAGAAATAATTTGAGACAATGAAGAGAAAAAATTTTGCATACAAAAAAAGTGTTTATCATAATACTATGATAAATGTCAAAAACAGGATATTTGACAATAGGGATACTAATGAAGGATCATAACTGATCTATTAAACAATTAATAAACTGGCATTTAAGGAAAATTTGAATAAAACAAGAAAGGGATCATATAATGACCACACAAAAGTAGCATGGTGGGAATATTAAGAGAAAAATGGTTAAAAAGGAAAGAACTAGCGGATAACTTGTTGATAGTCATTACTTTAACTTCTCTCTGTTTGCTTTCAAGAAAATTTTTACTATAATCATACACTTTGTAAAGAAGAAAAAGCTCTATTTTTGCAATGGTAAGCTAGGATATTCATGTGTAAAAACAATTAAATTTAGGGGCCGGAGAGATAGCACAGTGGTATAAGTTTGCCTTATAAGCGGCTAAGCCAGGACCAACGGTGGTTTGGTTTTGAATCCCGGCATCCCATATGGTCCTCAGTGCCTGCCAGGAGCAATTTCTGAGCAGAGAGCCAGGAGAAACTATTGAACGCCACCAGGTATTGCCCAAAATAAAACAACAACAAAAAATTAAACCTAGCTACAGAATTGACACTTTACAAAAATTATCTCCAGAGTTGTCACAGTTGGGGGGGGCATTAACTTGAACTAAAATGCTGCAAAATTAGATGCTCTTTAACAGATTACCCATACTCATATGGTCCATACTCATTGGAAGATTGAGTGGTGCCAGAAATTGAACTCGGGATGATGGCATCCCAGGCTATTTTGGCAACCTCAATATTGATGTTTAACAACTTGCTTCTCTCCTAATTACCCAGGTATCTGACTCTGCTTCCCCTGAGACTCTGGACCTTAAACCTGCCTTGATGAAGCACTGCTTGCCCTGTTCTAACCCTCATCTTCTCTGAAATGGAAATGTCTGTCTTGTTGCTCCTTCTCCTGCCTCAAGTGCTGGCACCCTTTCCTGAGTTTCTGTGCCAACAGACTAAGTGATCTTTGAACAGGCTATCCTGATCTCTAGGATTCTTAGCCTAAAAAAGAATTACCCTACCTTTTAAAAAGAATTAGGGCAGGACTGGAGTGATAGTACAGTGTGTAGGGCATTTGCTTTGCACCAGCTAACCCAGGTTAGATCCCCAGCATCCCATATGGCTCCAAGCCTACCAGATTCCTAAGTGTAGAACGAGGAGTAACTTCTGAGCACCACCGGGTGTGCCTCCCCCCAAAAAAGAATTAGGGCATAAGAAATTAATATTAACATGGACCTTAAAAAAAAAGGCAAGTCCAGGGACTGGAGGAATAGTGCAATGGGTAGGGCACTGCTTTGCACATGGCTGGCCCGAGTTCACACTCCAGCATCTTATTTGGTCCCTAGAGCACTGACAGGAGTAATTCCTGAATGTAGAGCCAGGAGTAAGTCTGTGTGGCCCCCAAATAAAAAAGAAAAAGGTGAGTCCTTAGAATTTAACAAACTTATATAAATGTGAACCAATTGATCTACAATATTGCATGTTACAAAGGTTACCTAAAACAGCAAGCAATGCTTGAGTTTGAGTTCAATGAAACTTTGATTTAATTTTAATTTTGGGGGGTAGCTTTGGGCTACACTTGGCATTGGGCTGCACTTGAATTAGTGTCAGCTACAGATATGGCAAATGTTATAACCCTGGTACTATTTCTCGAGTACATCATTGAAACTTTCCTTAAAGACAAAAAAGCTCTAAAATGCTTGTGGGGGAGAGGAGCTTAATTATAAATGTCCTCCCTAAACTTATTTAAATTAACAACAAATAAGTGTGGACATTAAAATACAGACAAAATGTGGCTGGAGAGATGATACAGTTGGCAGAATGCTTGCCTTGTATGTGGCAAACCTGTGTTCAATCGTCAGCACCCCATATGGTCCCCTCTAGTACTTTCAGGAGTAATTCTTGAGTGCAGAACTAGGAGTAACCCTGAGCATTGCCGGGTGTAGTCCAAAAACCAAAATTCAAAACTAACCACACAAACAAGACAGAAAGCTTGATAAATGCTTAGGGAAAATAGCTTAATGCTACATGCATCTATTTCAACTATTATAACTAACAACAAATAAATGTACACATTAAAAACAAGACAGAGAAGGGGTCAGCATGTTAGCACAGTGGGTAGGGCATTTGTCTTACATGCAGCTGACCGTGGTTCGATCCCTGGCATTACATATGGTTCCCCGAGCACCACCAGGAATGATCTTTGAGCACAGAGCCAGAAGTCACTCCTAAGAGCATTTAGGTGTGGCTCCCCAGAACAAAACACAAACAAAACCAAACAAAAAGACAAAAATCTCTACAATCTTGTGGGTAACTCCACTGCCAGCACTTGCAATAAATCTAGTTGCAGTCTGCCCACCACACTCTTCTCTTGCCGACCCCAGTGAGCTGCCCATGGCACCTCGAACTATTGGTTGTAAGTCAATATATATTGAGTATTGGAGAAATGGCATGGGGCTAAGGTGTTTGCCTTGCATGTGGCCAATTTTGTTTCATTCCATATCATCGAATAGGGTCTCCTGAAAGCCGCCAGGATCAAGGCCACAGTAGTGGGCATGACGCCAAAACCTAAATCAAACCCCAAAGCGATATGTGTTTTCCGGGATCAGGGATGTGGTTCTAGGGGACAATGTATGTCTTCTTGTGTAGAAGCTCTGAGTGGGATATCTGGTGTCACCTCAACTCGAAAAACGACACAGATGTGTACGGAGAGGCAGGACTCTCTGATATCTGTCATTGTTCTTCTCTGGTTGTAGATGTGTCCTGCTGACATGGCCCCAGGACAGACCTCTGTTCACCCAATGGGAGGAATTCAGGGACAGGGACGCAGTGGAGGAACACTACCTCCAGCTCTGCCATGGCAGGAACTTCTCTGCAGCTGGGTCTGAGGGTCCCAAGTTACAGGCCCATTGCTTCTAAGATGGGATATCAGGCCCGGTACCTAGGAGCTCACAGATGAACTTGACATTGAGATGTACTCCTCCACCCATTGCAAGCATGTACCCCACCATCAAACCCCCTTGAGGTCAGGCTACTTGACCTTCAAAGATGCCCCCAGTAAGGATCACTCTATTGATCCTCGAAACCCATGGGCAGACTCTGTCAATGGCAAAAAATTCAGCAAGTACCTGAAGTAAATGGCTTTGCCATTGTGAAGTTTGTTGAACTGCTTGTTGAGGGTGGTTTTTGGGGGTTCATTCAGGGGCACATAGGCGAAAAAGATGACCTCGCTGAAGGTGATGTACTGCACAGCTAGTGCAGTCTTGAAGGACATGTCAGGGCTCTGGGAAGAGAAGATGGGAAGGGCGCCTAGAGCTGCTTCTCTTTTCGAGACAGGTTTGGAGACCGGAAGTCGGTATGTGTGCATCGGCAGAATGCAGACCTGCATGCCTTCTGGGGTGTGTGTGGTGTGTGTGCTGTGTTTGTGTGTATGATGTGTGTGTGCGGTGTCTGGTATGTGTGTGTGTAGTGTGTGTATGTGCGCACATGTGTGCTGTGTTTCGGGCTTGCTCCTTACCTGGAGTTTTAGGGAATGTTTCTGTTCCTGCATACCTGGCCCTAGGTACTTCCTCATGCCCCTCAGTTTCCTCTCTTAGTCAGGAGAGTACCTCTGACCCAGACTTTTGCCCTCCACACCCTCTGTGCTCTTAAGGGGTGAGAAAAAGGTGGGGATAGGCCCTAGAGGGGGATGCTGTGTCTTGCAGGGTGGTTGCCAGAGGCCTGTCTTGGAGGTGGAGGAGCTCAGCCACAAGAGCAAACCTGTGGGAGCCCCCCCTTCCCAACCTGCCTTTCCCCTCGCTTTTTTTTTTCTTTAAAAAATATGGAACGCTTCACGAATTTGCATGTCATCCTTGCGCAGGGGCCATGCTAATCTTCTCTGTATCGTTCCAATTTTAGATGTGCTGCCGAAGGGAGCACTCCCCTCGCTTCTTACATCAGAAATCCCCCAGAAGGGCAGCATCAGAGACAGATGTGGGAGGATAAATGTGGACTGAATAGATGCCCTAAGGGAAATTGGGGAATAGCAGGAAAGAATGAGATTCAGAACTTCAAACACGGGGTCTGATCTACACCCTCTTTTATTGCCTGCAGCACCTCCTAACAAAGGATACTAACAAAGGTCACCAACAAAGGTCACTGACATTAATTCCTGTTAAGATCAGGGAAAGCTGCCAGTGGGAACCACTGTAGTTCTGGGCTCAATTCACAGTTCCCTGGGTCCAGAATCTCCTTCATGGTAAACAGGAGGTAGGAGGATGTGAGGGGTCCAGAAGGAAAGGAAAGAGCCAAATTAGTTAGACCCCCTAAGTCAACACTCTCCAGCCTTTCTCTGCCTTGTCCTTGCCCCCTATTCCCCTCCCTATCTCCTGCCTCAGGTCCAGCCCCAACACTGCTGGAGAGGATGGTTTTCAACCTTCCTTCTACTGGTGTGGTGTGCGGGCCAGCAGCTGGGGCCTCTGCTCTGTTCTTTTACTTTCAACTCCCAATAAAATTTCCCCAGCTCTAACGATCTTTGCTTGGGAGTATAAGAACCTGAAAGAATATGTAGGGATACCAGGGTCTGGACTCTAGGGAATGGCTGTGTGGTGACTTGTGATGAGAATCCTGCATGTACCAGAGCCCCAAGTGGGGTGTGTTTGTGTGATGGTGGTGGTAGAGGTGTGTGTGTGTGTGTGTGTGTGTGAAAAGCACCAGTACATGACATAGTGCTGGAAGGCAGTTACCAGGTCTCCCCAATGACCATGGTGTGTACATGTGGAATGACTTACTCGTCCTGCTTTGCTCATCTGTAAGACAAGGGAAACAAGCATGTGCATGGAAGGCTTCTGACAGCCTGAAGAGACCCAGAGAAGGGTCTGTATTTACTTTGATCCAGAAAATGTTCTTGTGGATGATTTTGGGTATCACTATAGTGATAATGTCGAATTAAGAGGTTTTTGGTCTAGGGGCCAGAACAATAGCACAGCAAGTAGAGCATTTGTCTTGGATGCAGCCAACTGAGCTGGGTTGGATCCCCAGCATCCCATATGGTTCTCAAGCCTGCCAGGAATAATTCCTGAATGCAGAGCAAGAGTAACCCGTAACCCTTGAGCACCAATGGGTATGGCCCAAACACACCAAAAAAGAAAATAAAAGAGTTCTTTGGCTAGGTCCTGAGTACAAAAAACCCTTTCGACCTTTGACTTGAATTATTTATATATTCACCAAAGAAAGCTACAAAGGGCCAGAGAGATAGTATAGTTGGTAGGGCATTTGCCTTGCATGTAGCAGACCCCAGTTCAATCCCCGGCACCCCATTTGCTCCTTTGAATTCTTCTAGAAGTGGTCCCTGAATGCAGAATGACAAGTAACTTCTGAGCACCACTGGCAGTGGCTTTACCCACTATTCTCTCCCCCAAAACTCAAGCTAAGATTGCTTCTCCAAGGTGTGAAACTCCTAAAAAAAACAAAAACAAAAACAACCTGAGGTCCCTAATTCTTTGATTGCTCCAACCTGTAGCTCAGGCCCCTGGATTTGTACCCACTGGGCACCTGGGTGAGCATCCTACAGTCCACAGGCCTGGCCACCTGAGCATGTGCCTCACACTGGGAAGGGAAACAGAACTATACTTTGCACACTGGCCTAATGAACCAAACAGAATCCTTGGCTCCATCTGTGGCTCCTTTTCTTCCACATTGTGCTCAGAAGAACTGGGCTGAGTATTTGCTGGTGTATTGGGGAAGGGGGCTGGGAAGAAATAAGTTTTTGTTTTGTTTGTTTTCTTTTTTTTTTTTCTTGGCCACACTCAGCCGTTCTTAGGGCTTACTCTGGGTTCTGTGCTCAGGGATCACTCCTAGTGAGGGCTTGGGAGACCATATGGGATACTTGGGGTTGAAACCCAGTGAAATGCATGCATGCAAGGTAGATACCTGGTCCCCATATTATCTCTCCAGTCCCAGAGGAATCATTTTCTTGAGGGAATGAGAGAGATTCTATTTTAGATAGTGCACTGAAATGATTCCTAAAATTTGTTGGTGGTTTTGCTTGTGAAGAAGAAAACAACTCCATTCTCCATTAGCATGGAAAAAGGTGGCTGTGAGGCACAAAGAGAGAAAAAGAAAGATAAACCCAGAGGGTAAATAGAGCTCAGGTTTCATCTGGGTCTGCCTTGGGTTTTTAAGGAGCAGAAGGAGGAGAGAGTGGGAAGTGAAGATGGGGAATGTTTGTATGGAGCAATTGGGTCATCATAGCCCAAGAAAGCTATAGGGGATCAGCTGGGTGATTTGGTAAGCAAAGGTTTTCCTTCTTATTAAAATATAGCAAAACAGTTTGAGTTTTCAGGGTTTCTTCTGTTTTTATGTTTGTGCCACATTCGATGGTGCTTAGGGTTATACCTGGCTCTGCGCTCAGGGATTCCTCCTGGCAGGGCTCAGTGAATCATATGGAGCGCCTGAGATCAAATCTGAGTCAGTTACATGCAAGGCAAACACCCTGTCTACTTCACTATGTCCCCCACCCATACATTTTGTATTCTGTTCCCCCCCCCACAAAAAAAATTCTTTCCCATCCCTGAATTCTTGTGCCTACATGGTGAACTAAGGGAAATCACCTTGGTGGGTTTCATACTGACCTGCCCAAGAATATTATTCATGTGGGATGCAGTGGCTCTGAAAGTTGTCGGAGTCACCATATGTATGAATCCCATATGGTCATAGTATAATGTGAAAATGTTCTCTCCAACAGAACCAAGCTTTTCATATCTTCTTAATCCTATTAGGGAAGAAACAGAAGGGTTTTGAGACTGAGATCAACCCACTTACCTTGCACACAGCCGACCCAGGATGGATGGTGGTTCTAATCCCAGCATCCCATATGGTCCCCCGAACCTGCCAGGAGCGATTTCTTTTTTTTTTTTTTTTCTTTTTTTTCAGGAGCGATTTCTGAGCACAGAGACAGGAGTAATCCCTGAGTGCAGCCAGGTGTGGCCCAAAAACCAAAACAAAAAACAAAACAAAACAAAAACAGAAATCTCTCCTTGCATAGCCTTTTCTTTTTTGATTTTTCGTTTGAGGTTCAGATCTTCGTAATCCCCATCTCCATCTATAACTATGTGTGTATGTTGGGGAAAGTGGAGGATGTCCCAGAAAGCTTCTGAAGTTCCTACCTTCTATCAAGTTTTAATTCCCACGCCCCTCTTTTCTCTGCTCTCCTCCCAAGTGGTACTAAAGAGGTCCAGGGGACTCCACTGGTGTTGCATTAAATAATTAACGATGGGTCTTGGGAACCTACACCTAAAACCAGGGTCTCAGATACGTACACCTACAACTGGCAAATCTAGGCCTATTAGGCTGATTGAACCGTTCAATGAAAGGTTCTGTGGATATGGAGCTGCTTGGTCAGGCCTATTGTGCTGACTAATCTGAGTCACACACACTTGTGGGGCGGCAAACTGTTTGAAATCAAACCCTGGTTGAGGACATGCCTAGCACTGTATTATCTTATGGCCTTGGGTTTGAGAATTTTAAATCTATCTTGATAGGTGAGTATGGGCCTATGGCTGATTCTCTTCACAGAACTCCACTCTTTCACACCTGATAAACTGCAAAAGAGACCCGGATGCAGCTAGTCAAACATCTCCAGTCTACTTTGCTATCTCATATAGGCCCCTTCCATCCTCAGCTCCTTGCTCAACATCTGCATGATTCACCTCTGTCCCAGACCCCCAGTTTTTCTGCCTCCCTCTTTTGATCAGGGGAAAGCACTATCTGCCCACTGGTTCAAACAGGCCAACACCAGCCAGCAGGAGCTGAGTCTGGGTACCCCGACTTAAGCATGGATGCGTTCAGGATAACTTTGCCCTGTTTCTTGTCTCACTGTAACTCTGGTAACCTGGGAATGTCCTCACATGTGCTCATGTCCTTGAGGTAGTCTAGACCCTGCTTTGCTAAATAACATAGTTAAAAACTTCAGCTTCTGAGCTCTCCTGCTGGCTGCCTGCAACTGCCCATCCCCCATCAGATATGCTCTTAAATGATGCTCTTGTCTTTATTCAAGGCCCAGACATTATTTTTTGTGTTTTTGGACCACACTCAGTGGTCTTGGTAAACTTGGGGGGACTATATGAGGTGCTGGGGATTAAACCCAGGTTGGCTGCATGCAGGCAAGCATTTTTTTTCTGCTGTACTATCTCTCTGGCTCCTTAGGCCCAGACTTTGGAGCACAAGTTCAACTGGGTCTGCTGATGTAATTAATGCAGTGGTCTCGCCTTTTCAAGGCACGATGCTTTGGTGGCCAATGTCTTAGGTGTGGGGATTTCTGCAACACTTTCACTCTAGGTTGTTTTGTTTTGCTTTGGCCATACCTGGTAATACTCAGGGCTTCCTCCTGGTTCTGTCCTGGGGAATAACTCCAGCAGTACCTGTGGGGGCCATTGGGGTTGTTGCTGGGGATGGAAATCCAGGCTGGCAGGGTGCAAGGAAAACACCCTCCCTGTTGTGCTATGGTTCTGTCCCCTTGCTCTAATCTACTAGCAAACCCTGTTGACTTTAGCCTCAAAGTATATGGAGAATTCAACTGCTTCTCACCACATCCACCACAATCATCCTATTTCTGCTGACATGATCCAGGGATCTAGAAGAAGGGCTTTGCCTACAGGTTTGGGTCCTGCAAGTAGTAATGGAGGCCACTAGGGTCTGGGATCTAGTGCTTAGGTAGGGAACCAAGGGAGTTTGGAGAACCAGGGGCTCCTTGTCATATCAAGTCCAAGGGAAGCAAAATATTAAGGTAGGGAGGAGACAGGGTGGATTTGTCTTTCATCCACCTTTTCTTTTCCTTAAATACTCAGCAGGGCAGCCCCTGCATGTGGCCAACCCAGGAGGGACCCAGTTAGATTCCAGGCATCTCAGAAGGGCCCCAGCCTGCCAGGGGCGATTTCTGAGTGCAGAGCCAGGAGTAACCCCTGAGTGCTGCTGGGTGTGATCCCAAAACCAATTAATCATTCAATCAATAAAGCTTAAATAAAAAAAGAAAAAAATACTCAGCAGGGTGGTGCCTATCTACACCAAGAGGAAATCGGTTGAGTTCACTGGCCCAAATGCTGAGCTCATTGACAAAGACTCACACGATCAGAAACAATGTTCGACCGTGGTATCTCCTGGCCCCATCAAGTAGACTTTAGACATCTCAAAGAGGAGATGTAATTCAGAGGTGGAAGTCATAGTACACTGGGTAGAATGCTTGCCTTACATGTGGATGACCCAGATTCGATCCCTATATGTTCCCCGATCCCCACCAGGAGTAATTCCTAAGGTAGAGCCACACACTGCCGATGTGGAGTCTTCCCCCTAAACCTCCCCATGCCCCTCACACCCTGGCAAAACAAAACAAAACAAAACAAAACAAAACAAAAGAGATGCAATTCATAACTAACATGTCTTAACGTGCATTGTCCATTAGGTGGCGTTGGTGTCACAGTAATCAATTGTCATACACGCACTGGGAATTTCTCTGAATTTACCAGTTTCTTGAATATTGGTACAATACACGCTAACTTTTTTTGGTTGCCTGAAATGTCTTCAAAACATTAAAATATACCTTGTCACTTAAACAGGTTATTGTAAGTGCACAAAGAGGAAAATATATCTGGGCATATATTCACCAAGAAATTCAGGCACTGTAATAAAATATTTTCTTGTAAGACATCCCATACGTATCTTATAGGACCCAGAGAAGAAAAATACACAAGTAAATCAGTATGTTTTACTAATGAAATACATGCGCAATGATTTTTTTCTTTTTTATTGTTTTGCCTTTGGGGTCACACCTGGCAGCACTCAGAGGTTATCCTGGCTCTGCATTCAGGAATCATTCCTGGTGGGCTCAGGGGACCATATAGGGTGTTAAACCCAGGTTGGCTGCTTGCAAGGCACTCTCTCTGCTGAGCTAATGCTCTAGCCAAACACAGTGATTTGCTTACAAGTGATTTGCAAATACAGACTGAAGAAATGATATAACTCACTCCAGCTTCACTCAGAATCAAGGTCAAAATGGATGATCCAAGTGAACTAACTGGAAGCGTTTTTCTTTTCTTGTGTTAATAGAAGAAAATGCACCAGACACCCAATCAATCTCAGATCTGCTGAATGTGGCATTCACTACATCCTTCTGTTGGCATTGCACGTGAGGTACAAGTTGGTTCAAATTCTTTTTTTGTTTGTTTGTTTTTGTTTTTGTTTTTTTGGGTCACACCCGACAGCACTCAGGGGTTACTCAGGAAGTCACCCCCAGCAGGCTTGGGGGACCATATGAGATGACGGGATTTGAACCATCATCCTTCTGCATGCAAGGCAAACGCTTTACTTTACCTCCATGCTGTCTCTCCGGCCCCTGGTTCAAATTCTTTTATTTATTTTTTTGTTTTAAAATGTAATATTTTACATAGATGGCTCCATTGACAATATTGCTAATGATTGGGTTTCAGGTAAATAATGTTCTAACTCCACCCCAGGCACCAATTCAGTAACCCTCCACTAAAGCCTCCTTCTGGCCCCCTATCTCACCCTTTTCAAAAACTTTATTTAGGTTTTGGGGCCACATCTAAGCAGTGCCCAGAGCTTATATCTGGTGGGGCTTAGGGGATCAAATGTATTGCTGAAGCTAAACCTGGGTCAGCTACATGCAAGGCAAATGCCCTAAAGGTCTTTCTGTCCCTGCAAGGGCAATTTTTGTTTATTTGTTTGTTTGTTTGTTTTTGGGTCACACCCAGCGACACATAGGGGTTAATCCTGGTTTAGTGACCAGAAATCGCTCCTTCAGGCTCTGGGGAACATATGGGAGGCCAGATATCGAACCTGGGTCTGTCCAGGTTATCTGTGTGTAAGGCAAATGCCTTACCATTGTGCTATCGCTCTGGCCCTCCCCTACCAAGGACAATATTAAATACATGTCATTCTGAACTGCTAAAGGTACAGGAACTGCTTAAATTTCTTAGTGTATTGATAACTTGCTCTTGGCAATGCTTAAGAGTTTCCCCTTCTAGCATCCTCTTGTTTAGATCTCCTTTGAGGACTGGTGCTGTGGTTTGGGATTCCTGCCATCTGTCTGCTGAATTAACTAATAAGGCTATGGCACAGAGCAGAAGTGTAATATGAACTTTTGACCATAACCTGTTCATACAGTATTTCCAGCGCAACACCTAAGTGTAAGCCACTAGTTGTGTGCACCAGCCTATGACTTAAATGAATTAAAACAACAACCAGCCAACAAACCAATCAACCAATCAACCAATCAACCAGCCAACCAACCAATCAACCAGCCAACCAACCAACCAACCACAACTCAACCAACCACCACTCATCCATTCATTGCTGGTGAGAATGTAAAATGGTGCTAGATCAGCCTAGCAGCTTCTGGAACATGGAGGCACGATGGATCCAATAAGGAAACAAGGAAACTGTTAATAACAGACCCTTGAAGACTGGGTGAATGTTTTCACATGAAAGCCAATTGGCAAATGTTCAGAGAGCATGTCAACCGTGCTATAAACATTCCAATACCCACTACCCCCAGTGCTCTAATGAATAAAGACATACACTGTGTTGTGTCCACATCATGGATATTACTTAGCCATAAAAAGAGATGAAAGAATAACATTTGCTGTAGTATGGGCATTTTGTTAGTGAAGTAAGTTGGCAACAAAAAGTAAGTTTTATCCTCTGAGAAAATTTTAATATTGTAGCTGCCTTGTTAACTCAAATCATGATTTTATCTTTTGATTTTAAAAAGCTTTTGGGATACAATGGCGATGTTCAGGGGTAACTTTTGGCTCTGCACTCAGAAATTACTTCTGGCAGTGCTCAAGATAACAGATGGGCTGCTGGGGATTGAACTCGGGCTGGCCATATGGAAGGTAAATGCTCTACCAGCTATATTATCTCTCCAGCCCTTAAGGACTTAATCTTAATCTTTGTATAACTTTATTAACTTTTTCATTTATTTTGCCCGAGAGCTAGTACAGGGGACAGGGGGCATGCCTTACACACCACTGACCTGGGTTCAATCCCCAGCATCCCAGACCCCTGAGTCCTAAAAGGAGTGACACCCAGAGTAGAGAGCCAGGAGCAGACCCTGAACATTACCCTGTGTGGCCCCCAAACAAAACAAAAGTAACTTTTGCCTTTTTGGTATAATACAAATAGAAAAATATCGAAGTTGGGACCAAAGTGATAGCATGGAAATAAAGCGCTTGCCTTTCATGCAGAAAGCTATTGGTTCGAATCCTGGCATCCCATATGGTCCCCTGAGCCTGCCAGGAGCGATTTCTGAGCATGGAGCCAGGAGTAACCCCTGAGCGCTGCTGGGTGTGACCCAAAAAACAAACAAACAAAAAATAAAAGTTTTATTGATATGGATTTTTTTAGGTCATTTTCTTAGTTATAACATTTTTCTTTTATTTACTATAGAATATATGCCATTTAATTATCTGAATGATACTTCATTATTCTATTTATAAGTACTTTATTAAATTATTTTAATTTAAAATATTGTTATTTACAAAAGTATTCATCCATTAAGTTTTAGACATACTATGTTTCTTTCTTTTTGGGGGGGGGGGTTTCGGCCACACCCGGCGGTGCTCAGAAGTTACTCCTGGCTATCTGCTCAGAAATGGCTCCTGGCAGGCACGGGGAACCATATGGGATGCCGGGATTTGAGCCATCCACCTTAGGTTCCGTGTTGGCTGCTTGCAAGGCAAATGCCGCTGTGCTATCTCTCCAGCTCCAGATGTACTATGTTTCAGCATCAGTCCTACTACCAGTGTCAACCTCCCTCTACAATGTTCTTAGAGTCTCTTCTACATCTCTCCCCTGCCCCAACCTGCCAACTAACAAGCACCTTTTTAAGTCTGGTTGTTAAATTTGGGCCTCATGATTTTATTGTTGGTGGTTTTAAGGAGGGACAAAATGAAATATTCAAACCACAGCGTCAACTTGGGTTATTTAAAAAATGTATCTTAACAATGATGTTTAAATAAAAAAATAAAAGGGTGTATTTTTTAACAATGAAGAATTCCAAAAAAAAAAATTTATCTGGTACAACTTACATAAAGTTTCTTTTGGGGGCTGGGGCGAGGGAAGCAAAAGCAAAAACAAAACAATAAAACTCCCATAAAGCAACAAACAAAAAACTCCCAAAGTTTCTTTTCTTTAAACCCAATAGGTTTGAGGTCATCAATGAACGAAGGACTATGGAAGTTGTCCCCACTTTCCCCACCTTCATATTTTCTAAGTTCCTGGATCACCAGGCTTCCATGCAATAGAAGAATCATTCTTACCTGCTTTTGTCCTATAAATTTTTCCACTTTGGGAAATAAAGACAACATCTGAAGTGTAAAAGCTATGAGAAGTTTCCTTGATGACATCACTTCTCAAGTCAGCTAATAATTCAAAAGCATTGCCACCATCCATTGAAAGCCAGATCTAAAGAAAAGGAAAAATAAAGATAATGGTTATAACAGAACTGTTCCCATCAGTTCAGCCATCCCTTTGAACATAGCCTGTGCTCACGGCTTGCTCCTTCTCTCTGTATCTCTGCCTCCGTTAGTCTGTTTTTCTGGCTGTGACTTCTCTGTCCCTCTATGTCTCCGTCTCTATCTTTCATGTGTGTGGAGGCCACCGATTCCTGAACCTACTTGATCTCCTCAGTTTCTTTCCATAAAATGTGACAGTGATGATGGTGGCCCTGAATTACACAGGATGTAGGCTGAGAAGAGGAAAGAATGAAATGGTTCCCACCGTCTTCCCAAAGGGGCCCCTTATTTATAAAGTGATGAATCAGTTTGGATCAAGGGGAGAGAACATGATGCACTGACATCAAGATGTCAAACCTCATGTTCTAGGCATCTGTTCATATGTCAGTACACTCCATGGGGAGGAGTCCATTTTCAAGAATGTGCCCTGGGTCCTCTATAAATCCTCAGACTCCTTCATAGCATATATTTCTCTCTCCTTTCTCATATTCCAATAAGAGTTGATCTAAGTGTATGGGGCCAGAGAGATAATACAGTGGGTAAGGTGGCACATTCTTGGCACATGGCAGATCTGAGCTCCATCCCTGGCATTCTTTAAGATCCCTCAAGCCTCACCAGGTATGATCCCTGGGTGCAGAACTAGAAACAAGACTTGAGCACAGCTGGATGTGGCTTCAAAACAAAAACAAACAAAAAAGAGCTGTTTAAATGAGCTGGAGAGACAGTAATGGGGCTAGGGCATATGCTTTGCATGTGGCTGAACCTGGTTTGATCCTCAGCACTCACACAGTCCTCAGAGCATCACAGGGTGCAGCCCTGAAGGCCCCCTAGTACTGCCTGAGTAGCCCATGTTATCTCTGGCACTGCAAGACCTCACTGGTGTCATAGCCTCAGCCTCTCATATTGAACTGCTGAAACTTTTGGTCAAGAATCACCAGATCTTCTGAGCATTATTTAAAAACCTACCCCAATGCCAAGAAAAGACTTCAAGACTAAATCAGATCATATCACAGAGATGAATGCTGCCTGGCTATTCTTTCAGATACAAAAGTTGTACTCTAACAGAGTACACAATCATGTCTATCATATTATCAACCTTAAATTCCCAAATGCTTTCCTCCTATTTTTTTTTAACTTTACTTATTTACTGATTGATTGGTTTCTGGATCACACTCAGCAGCACTCAGGGGTTACCCTGGCTCTACACTCAGAAATTGCCCTGCAGGCTGGAGCAATAGCACAGTGGTAAGGCTTTTGCCTTGCATGTAACCAACATAGGACGAATGGCAGTTCGCATCCCATATGGTCCCCCATGCCTGCCAGGAGTGATTTCTGAGCACAGAGCCAGGAGTAACCCCTGAGCGCTAATGGGTGTGACCCCTCCCCAAAATAGAAAGAAATTGCCCCAGCAGCCTGGGGGACCATATAGGATTTAGTGAATACATACAGGTTCCTCCCCAGTTGGCCCTATGCAAGGCAAAATCCCTACTGCTGTGCTATCTCTCTGGCCCCAATGCTTTTCCTGTAAAATACTCGTCTCAGGATTGCTCTTTAAGTCCAAGTTCTTTCTTGAACTTGTATTTTGCTTGTCTCGATGTCTCTTTGCTTTTTCTGTTTTAGTGAAAACAGTATCACCTTTGAACATTTCCTTTCTTTCTCTGCCTCACATCTAAATTGCAATAAAAAGATCTTGCTTCATAAAAACAAAAAGAATTATAGTCTCAGCTCCTAAGACCAACCTCTTCCATGTCATGAAGAGTTTCTTCTCTGGCTTGCTTAGAATCATCTTCCAGCAGTTGCTCCCCTCCTCTTGCACCCACACTCTGTCCCATAAGATCAATGTTTTCTTCTCCAAGGAAAAGTTCTCAGTAGCACATAGCATAATCCCTCCCGTCTCTAAGAAAATTCTCTTTTTTTTTCTCTTTCCAGCTTGCCAGTTTCATCTTTTTTATTTTTTTAAATTTTTTTTCTTTTCTGGGTCTCACCCCAACATGCTCAGGGCTTACTCTTGGCTCTGCACTCAGGGATCATACCTGACAGGCTTGGGAAACCATATAGAATGGTGGGGATTGAACCTGATTTGGCTGTGTGCTAGGTAAACTCAAAAATGGAAAATGTTTTACTGATGTTCACTGCCTTGTTTTCCTCTCCTCTCATTCTCTCTTCAGTAGACTTTATGTCCCAATTCACCAGGAACTCTCTTCCTTACCTGACATGCAACCTCTCAGAACTATGGTGTGAACTAGGCCTGAATTATGGTGTGGAACATATATGTACATACCTGATTGCCATAAGCATACAGAAAGTGGCTGCGTGGATGAAAGACCAGTCCAGTGGGATTCCAGAATGTTGCAGGAAAATTGAAGACCGGAAATTTATACTTTAGACTTAGTTTGTTGTATTTGATGATTCTTACCATGGCATGAACGTATTTCTAGAAATAAAGGAAGACATCCTAAGTATTTTCTCCCTCAACACCCGCTGATACTTTTCTTGATAGTCCATGTTACCACATGTAGGATTTTCTGTCACTTGAATTTCAGACGAAGACCAAGGGATCCCCACAAATGTAGCCCTAAATTCAAAGATTTAAGCTAAGCCTTCAGCAATATCTCTGGACTTGGCATCCTTCACCCTCTTCAGAGCTACATATCCCTACTGTTGCTGATAAGGAACTTAAAAAAGGACATAATTTGTTTAAAGTTTCTATAATAATTGATGTGGGAGAGATATGATATAACCATTACTGATTCTGGAAGACAGACTTTATTGCTCTTAATTATGGCACCAAACTATGTTTCGGTGGCAGGTAGGAATTAGGCCATACTCTGCAGTGGTCAAGGATTAATTGTGGCTCTATGCTCAGAAGTGGCCCATGGTGACACCTGGGAAATCATCTGTGGTGCCAGAATGGAACAGAATGGTCCCATACAAGGCAAGTATTCTTCTAAACTGCTTTGGAAAGAGTGTGAATCCTGGGCTACCATTTAATTTTGTTAGATTATGATCTTTAAGGGAATAAAAATATATACCCAAGATACACTGTCATAAAACAAAGATATTTCTCCCCTAATTTTATTATAACAGTGATTTACCATGTTGTTTATAATACATTGATTCCAGATATTAAATATTAAAACATCAGTTCCACCATTGGTGTAACATTCTCTTTATCTATGTCCCCAATCTCTCAACTATCACCCTCTTTCAAGGCAGTCACAAATTTACTTTGTATTACTTGTTATAAGACAAAGGCAAATGAATTGTTTTGTTTGTTTGTTTGTTTTCTGGGCCACACCATTTGATGCTCAGGGGTTATTCCTGGCTAAGCGCTCAGAAATTGCCCCTGGCTTGGGGGGACCATATGGGACGCCAGGGAATCGAACCGCGGTCCTTCCTTGGCTAGCGCTTGCAAGGCAGACACCTTACCTCTAGCGCCACCTCGCCGGCCTGGGGAAATGGAATTGTTAAAACTTAGATCAACACAGGTCAATTTAAAATGATGGTTATATCTCTCCATTGTATTACTAAAGTCAGTGTCTAAGGATTTGCTTGACTGTGGTTGGTTGAACTTTCTGTGTTACTGTTTAGGCTTACTGAGGTCAGTAGATATCTATGCAACTTTCCCATCATATTTCCTGGAATTTTATTGGGCTGTAACTGCTATGAGATATTGAGATGTCCAGTGGTTCATTGGTTCATGGTACAGAATTTATAGATCTAAAAGAAATTTGGAGATTTGGAAATTTGGTAAGATTAAGTAGTGGAGATGGGCTGTTTCTGTCAGAAGAGATAGGGTGTGGTGTTGGGCTGCTGTAGTTCACGCAGAAAGGGGCTGATTCCCCTTTCTGCAAAGGTTATTTTTTGGCCAAAGACATTTGACAGTCAATGGAGTGTGTGTGTGTGTGTGTGTGTGTGTGTGTGTGTGTGTGTGTGTGTGTGTGTGTGTGTGTGTGTGTGAAAAAGCTTTTCCCTTATGGCTAGAAGCACAAGCTTCTGAAAATACAGTTGTCATCAGCAATACATTTCTCTTTGGTATGGTCTACTCCCAGAAGGGGGAATTTAAACAAAACCAACCCCAAATTCCTTCTTTAGGGGAGCAGAAAGGCTCTAAAGAAAGCCAAAGAGCATTCATAACTATATAAAAAGCATGATCACAAGCGTGTGTGTGCGTGTGTGTGTGTGTGTGTGTGTGTGTGTGTGTGTGTGTGTCACACCCAGCAGCACTCAGAGGTTATTCCTGGCTCTGTGCTCAGAAATTGCTCCTGGCAGGCTCAGGGGACCATATGGGATGTCAGGATTTGAACCACCATCTGTCCTGGGTCTGCTGAGTGCAAGGCTAATGCCCTAACGCTGTGCTATCTTTCTGGCCCTCGATCACAAGCCTTTTTATCTCCCTGTTTTGCCTGAAAATACAGTTCATTTTCCACAAGGTCTCTGAGTGTTTTCTCCACCTCATTAGCTTATTAAGATGGAGTCTACTGTCCACATTCTATCTGCTACATGGAGTCACCAAAGATGACTGACATTCTCCTATGGGTTAGGCTCACATATAAACAAATTGCTTTTTCTTATAAACCTCTCTTTTGAAGCACTTTTATTTATAAAGATTATTTTAACAACTTAGCAAAGTTTTTTGAAACCATTAAAATTCTAGAATGTTCTAGGTAATTTCTTATTAAAATATCAATATTTGGGACCCAAACCTGCCAGGAGTGATTCCTGAGTGCAGAGCCAGGAGTAACTGTTTGAATTGGCAAAAACAAAAACAAAAACAAAAAACAAAGCTATATATATACCTGATATCTAAAAATCTGTCTTTGCTACCTTAATTTGTAGATTTCCAGATACTGAACCAAAGAGGGTGTAGGAAAAAAATTTGCCCCTAAAATCATGAGGTAAGACAGATGTTATGGTCCCCACTGTTACTGTATAAATGTTACTGGGTGTTAGGGTGATGATGGTATAAAAAGTTCCTGTAATTGTAAACAGCCTGGTATCCACCCCCAGTCAGAAGACTGGGTATATAAGGGGAAACATGATAATTAGAAAGGGGGCCCAGGAAGAAACTGGGGAAGAGCCTTTGCCCCCTCCACTTAATCAGCATTAGCCAGATGCACTTTGCTCTGCTTTCTCTCTCTTTCTCTCCCCATAAAATGTAGCAGTTTGCCTCATCCAAGCCCCCTTCACTGGCTCTCACTCTGCTCACTGTCTCTCTCTCTTTCACACAAGCACACACATATATATACACACACTTCCCCTGCCAACAGGTAAGCATTAAAAGGCTACATTCTGCTCTCTCTCTCTTCTCTCTCTCTCTCTTTCTCTCTCTCCTTCCCCCTTTCTCTCCCCTGCAGACATTAGGCAGCGTTAAAAGGCTACATTCTGCTTCCCTCTCTCTGTTCATTTTGTTACACCCATCTCCTGCTATGACCTGCTGTACCCTCACAAATGACTCAGAGAATAATAAATCACAGTTAGGGTTAGGAACAGAAAATAAAGGTGTGTGGGGCCGGAGAGATAACATGGAGGAAAGGCATTTGCCTTTCATGCAGAAGATCGCTGGTTTGAATCCAGGCATCCCATATGGTCCCCCAAGCCTGCCAGGGCTATTTCTGAGCATGGAGCCAGGAGTAACCCCTGAGCACTGTCAGGTGTGACCCAAAAACCAAAAAAAAGAAAAAGAAGAAAAAAAAAAGAAAATAGAGGTCTGTGGCAATATTGTTTTATTTTAGTCATTTCAATTGCCTGTTTTATAGATCCTTACCTCAATTTAGACCAAACTCTGCTCTTGCATTCTTCTGCAGGAAAAAGCAAGGCAGAATTATGGGGACACAAATAGTATATTCTCTCTCTTTCTCTCTCTCTATTTTGGTGGTGCTCAGGGTTTACTCCTGGCTCTGTGCTCAGAAATCACTCCTGGCAGGCTCAGGGACCATATGAGATGCCAGGGATCGAACCCAAGCTAGCTGTGTGTAAGGCAAATGCCCTCCCCGCTATTGCTTTGGCCTCAGCATTGTATTTTCAACGGCCATCAAATTCAATGAACAAATAGAGGCAAAACAAATTTATTTGTGTCTTCCAGGATACTTTTCCTAGAGCCGATTTTTATCATCGGGGATTGCCAGAGAGAACAAGAACTTGGATAGAATGAGTAGCTTCTTGGAGTCCAGGGCAATCCCTAGGGACTGTGTTCTTACCTTTCTGAATACGAGGGAGACCCCAGATCTTTGGTCTTGGTCCACAAGAAAGGCTATTACTTTGGGGAGAGGAGGTTTCAGTTGTAACTCCCGAGGTAAGCAGGGTAACCATTCAACAAATGGGTCTTTACTATAAAAACAAGAGCTTGACTGCAGAAAAGAAAAAGGGCAAGTTAATGAGGGTCTTGTCAAAGAAGACCTCATTCACTTCTTAGGCAAGTAAATGGATGAGTGTGAGGGTGGTTTGGACTGATCACAGAAAGGAGTTCTCCATCTTTAATACCTGAGCTGTTCTCTTGGTGCCAGGAAGCCTAAACCTACCCAAAGGCTCTCCTCCTGGCCTAGATCATTTTCCCAAAGCCACACTGTAGATCCAGTTTGAACTAATTAGGTCATTGCCAAGGACTCCAAGCAGAGGCACCAGAAGACCAACTGCCCACCATTGTCCCTGTTACTACTAACCCACGAAATTACACCCCAGCAATATATTCTTACCTTTTAGAATATTTAATACCATACCTCACTCAGGGTTTTGTTTCTGTCAAAGGTGATACTAACATAGTCAGCTGTAAAACAAGAAGATCAGAAATGACAGACTAGCGTTGGTTCCTTAATGTCTATTCATGAGAATAAATAAAGTCTATTCAAAAGCATGAGTTCTATTCAAAAGCTATGTTCTAGTACCTGTAACATGCATGTCATTTCTCAAATGTAAATCAAAACCTTCCTCTTTTCTTATTTTTTTGGGGAAACCCAGCCTTCAAATGGTGCTCAAATGGTTTGGGATTCTTCTTTGTAATTTTTATGTAAAGAGATGGGGGTTCAATGTGGGTCGAAGAATGTGGTGCTGCTTGTGGTTCGGGGGGATGACCTGGATTACCTCATCAGTGCTCTGGGCCTCCAAGGATACACCAAGTGATTTTGGGAGACCATGTGATACCAGGGATTGGACTAGGTTTGGCCACATACAAGGCAAACATCTTAACTCCTGTGTTACTTCTTCAAGCAATCCTCTTTAAAGAAAAACTTATACAAGAGGATTTATCCTTAACTTTTATTCCTTTAAGTTCTTTTTTTAAAAAGAAAAAACTTTTAACTTCTCTTTAAAATTTACCTTCAAAGCGCTCTTTGTTAGCAAGACATCTTTCAGTATACCACAACTTTCCTTTGAGGAAGTCATTCTAAAGAAATGAACACAAATATCACAAATATATAGATTTTATGAGAATAAAATTTTTTTACTGTAACAGTTCAGGAATGTGAGAAAGACATAGAAAATATGTATCAAAATAAATATCAAAAATATGTGAAGAGGGGCCGGGCGGTGGCGCTGGAGGTAAGGTGCCTGCCTTTCCTGCGCTAGCCTAGGACGGACCGCGGTTCGATCCCCCGGCGTCCCATATGGTCCCCCAAGAAGCCAGGAGCAACTTCTGAGCGCATAGCCAGGAGTAACCCCTGAGCGTCACAGGGTGTGGCCCAAAAACCAAAAAAAAAAAAATATGTGAAGAAAGAACAAGAACTAGAATGTTTTATGTTTTGGCTTTTGGGTCATGCCTGAAGATGGTTAGGGGTTACTCCTGGCTCTGCACCTCTAGCAATGCTCTGGGGACCATATGGAATGATGGAGTCAAACTCAGGTCAGATGCATGCAAGGCAAGTAAGTGCCTTACCTTCTGTGCTATCGCTCTTGTTCTAGAATGTACTATTTGACCAACTTCTAGAAAGGGACTAAACTATACACATTTCCAAGCACCCAGAATAAGTCAGTTGTAGAACACTTGTCTTGAGTCTTGCAAGTATGAAGCTGCAAATTCAATTCGTGGCATAGTCCCTCCACCCACCCACCCACACCAAGGGTCAGTCCAGTGATGGGTTTATTCCATAATTCCTGTTTAGAACCTTAAGAATAAAGATTTATTTATCTTTGTTGGGTTAATTTTAACTTGAACATTCAAGTTGACTATACACTTGACAGTTCTCTAACAAATTCTCAAACTATTCCCCATATCAATTCTACTACAAACAAGAAACTTAAAAGGCTAATTATCCACAGAAAAAGAGCCTCTTTCCTCCTGATTTTATCGTCTAGACGTTCAGCCCCACCTCATGTCTAGACACAAAATTTATAACAGATTTTTTTGTTGTTGGTGTTCACCCTTTTCAGGCTTTCGAGCAAATATTTTACTAAGTGCCTGCCTTGCCCCAGGAGATCCTGAAGTGGAGAAGACAGAAAAGAGCTGCCTCTCAGGAGCCTAGAGCACACATTCCAGTTCTAGCCTGGCTCTACACCCCTCTCCTTCATGGAGTCTGGGCTGGAACACTCTCCTGGTGTCTTATCGAGGTGCATTTCTTTTCTCCACCCTCATTCTTGACGAATGCAGAGTAAATTTCAGAATTTTAGGCTGATAGTTCTCCCTGCCCTGTTTAAGTAGTGTCAATAGATTTCATATGTCTGGCTTTTTGAGGTTAGAAGGAATTTTTTTTTTTAATGTCTGGCAAGTGGTTGGAGAAATAACAATAGGGGGTAAGGCTCTTGCCTTATACAAGCTAATCCAGGTTCAATCTACAACACCACATATGGTCCCTAGAGCATAGTCTGGAGCGAACCCTTGAGTGCAGAGCCAGGAGGAAGGCCTGAATACTTCGAGGTGTGATCCCCATACACAAAGAAAATAACAACATAATAATAGGGAAAAAAAAGTTCTATTTCATTTCTTAGGTCACCAGGTCACTCACACACTTCTAGAAATGAAAAGAATCTTACCCTTTCAAAACCGCAAAATTCTATCTTTGCAAACTAGAAGGTGAAAAAGAAAAGAAACTTTGATTTATCTTTTTTTGTATAGCAGAGGGCACAACAATTTAAACTATACTAAAGGAAATGAAGTGCTAGTTATCTAAGGTAAAATATAGCTACTGCTATATCTTACAATTAAAGGAAGAACACTTAATTTTCAGAGGCTAAAAGCTTAGAGGAAGAAGCCAACAGAGGGAATATTTTCTAGGCTGCTCCTTCATCTCTGCAATGCACACTCTGGTTTCCCAAGCATGGCAGTGACAGGCCACTATCATAGATGAAAAATTGATATTGATGTCACAGTTTTGGGATGGATATATGATGACTATAAATATCCTGGCTGAACATAAAAATACACCTTGAACTCTGGATTATATGAGACTGGTACCATGCTAGGTGTACAAAAAGCAAACTCAGAAACAGCAATTCATCCAAGGACATTCTTGTTGATGGACATTTGAGCTGTCTGTGCCGGTGGTCTCAGCAAGGGGCTTTGTGGCTCAGAAGAGGTCTACAAAGGATATCTGCAAATTCTCTTTCTCTGTGTCTAACATTATATCATTTTAGGGACCCCAGAATGTAGGTCTACAAAACTTGCATTTCTACCATATCTAGGGGATTGCCCCTTCACTCCTTACTTTGCTTCTATATTTGCTTTATTTATTTATTTATTATTTATTTATTTTGCTTTATTAATCAATATGTTAGTTTTAGAGAGGATGTTGGATAAAAATGCTATATGTATATATATATATATATATTTTTTTTTTTTTTTGGCTACTCTTGGTGATGCTCAGGGGTTACTCTTGGCTATGCACTCAGAAATCACTCCTGGCTTAGGGGACCATATGCTCTGGTCCACAAATATTATTTTAAATTGTTTAAGTGGAGGAGTTAAGAAGTGTGTGAGGGACCAAAGCAGTAGTACAGTGGGTAGGGCATTGGCCTTGCATGTGGCTGACCTGGGATTTATCCCTGGCATTCCATATGGTCCCTTAAATCTTCCAGGACTAACCCCTGAGCATTACTGGGCATGGCTTCATTCCTTAAAAAAGAAGTGTATAGGGGCCGGAGAGATAGCATGGAGGTAAGGCGTTTACCTTTCATGCAGAAGGTCATTGGTTCGAATCCCGGCGTCCCATATGGTCCCCCGTGCCTGCCAGGCGCAATTTCTGAGCACGGAGCCAGGAAAAACCCCTGAGCACTGTCGGGTGTGACCCAAAACCCCCCCACACACACAAAAAGAAGTGTATGTGAACACACACATACATACTCCACACATACACTTACATGCACAGAAATAAAGTATGTAGAGATGGCTGGAAATATGGCACAGGTACTTAAAGCAATAATGCATATGCTTTGCTTGCAGCTGACACAAGTGTGATCTCTGATATTCCATAAGATCCCCTGAGTCTAGCTAGGATTGCAGGGGTCTCAAACTCGTGGCCCGCGGGCCATTTACAGTCCTCTGTACAACATTTTGTGGCCCTGCCCTAGAGGAATCTTTTTCTGTTTTGTTTTGTTTTAGTTGTTTGGGTCACACACCCCAATGTTCAAAGCTTACTACTCACTTTGCACTCAAGGATCACCCCGACTTTGCCTCCTGTGGCCCCCAGGTAAATTGAGTTTGAGATCCCTGGTAGAGTTAGGGTTAGGGTTATAAATAGGGGTCATTAGTGGCAGGAACATTACACTGGTGAAGGGCGGTATAAATTCAATGACTGAAGCTATGAATATTTTGTAACCAAAGTGTTTAAATAAATTCTTGTCAAAAATAAATGAAAAGTTGTGATATCTGGATCTAGAATATTTTGTTGTTATTTTGAGCCATACCTGGTGATGCTCAGGAATCACACCTGGTGAACTCAGAGGACCATCTAAGATGCCAGGGTTGAACTCAGGCCAGCCATTTGCAAGGCAAGTACCCTATCTTCTATACTAACACTGTGATCCTAAGAAAGTTTTGTTTTGTTTTGGGGCCACACCTGGAGGTGCTCAGGGGTCATTTCTGGTGGTGCTTGGGATACCATATGGGATTCCAGGGATTGAACTTGGGTTGGCCATGTGCAAGACAAACACCCTACCTAGTGGGAATAGAACTGGGGTCAGCTGCATATAAGGTAAGTAAGTGCATACATTATCTGCTGTGCTATCTTTCTGGTCCCTATTTGACTTTCTGTAAAAGAAAGAAGCATTTTATTTTTAAAATAGATCACACCGAACTCAATAGTTTTACACCAATTTATAGATAATAGTTTTCCACCATATCCAATAGTTGTCACCAAAGTTATTTAAGGTTAACTAGCAAAAAAAAGAAAAAAGAGGGAAAAAAAATAGGCAAATCACGTACCCCTTTACTTTGCTGTGCTGGATTACGTAGATCTTTACTTACAAAAAGACCCAAAGAGGTAAGGATCAGTAAAAACCTATTTGTTAAAACCAAGTCCACCAGTGTCAGTCCAAGTCCTTCTGCAGAGGGAAAGGACACCATGAGTGGTAAGGGAAGGAAAAGAGAAACTCTGTAGCAAAGCAAAGATGCTTGATAAATACAGATAAAGTGTTGATGAAAATGAAGGCATGTTAGCGAGATTACCTTCTCCGACAATAGCATAGATATTCTCTGACAGATTATGCCACGTGATGTCTTGAGTATCCCAAAATCCAGAGAAGGTGAGGCCCAAGTACACACCTGTTGGAAGACAAAAGAAAAGAGGACTAGACAGCTTGACAGAGAAGCAGATCAACTCTGCAGCACTGGGTCTTAAGGGGCACAAGTCACCTGACCTTACTTCTAGCTCATTCTCCTTTAAGATTTCTACTACATGTAGACGCTCACATGCCCCGGAAAGATGGAGTAACTGGAGGTAACTCCATAAGATGTTAGCCAGCCATTTGGTTTAATGGTTGAAAAATTCCTTTTTTATAATGAAGGGGACTGAAAGTTGCCACACACACACACACACACACACACCCACAAAGATGTCACTGATCATAAAGATGGTTTGGTTCTGGAGGAATGGACAAACTCAAGAATAGTACTCTGACCTGCCCTTTGGGGGAATGAAAGCAGGGCAGGAATTTCCCCTTGGGAAGTCCCCCCATACCCATTCTTGGAAGTCCCCATATGCATGTCTCAATATTTGGATCAACAGACCACAAACGATGATTTTTTTTTCCTTTGGTTTTTGGGTCACACCTGGCGCTGCTCAGGGGTTACTCCTGGCTCTGCTCAGAAATAGCTCTTGGCAGTCTCAGGGACCATATGGGATGCCAGGATTCGAACCACCATCCATCTGGATAGGCTGTGTGCAAGGCAAACACCTTACAGCTGTGCTCTATGGCCCCCACAAACAATGTTTTTATTTTTAATTTTTACTAAAAATGTTCAAGGACTGCCAACTTAACTACAGTAACAGCAATAGACAAGGGACAAAATGAAAACTGTAAATTCTAAAAGAAAAGAAATGGCTTTATTAATGTGCATAATTGAACTTTGGAAAATAAGAAAAACACTGAGATGTCCTCAGGAGAAACTGGGAAAAGGAGATGAGTATATATTGTTTTTATTCCTTGGATTAAACTCTAATTTTTTTTAAAAAAATACTTTATTCTTTAAAATTACAAACATGTTTGCAGTTGGGCTTCAGTCATAAAAAGAACAGCCCCCTTCACCTATGCATCATTACCACCGCCAATGTAAAATCACCCCATGCACTGTACCTCCAGCCTCAGGTGAACGAATCTGAATCAGGGTTGCACAAGAAACAATCCAGATCAGACTGAGGGTGAAACATGTGCAGTCTGGCAGTCTTCTACCGAGTGTGGAGTTCCTGCTGCCTGTCAGAACTACCCTTTTTATTTAGTGAGGCAGTAAACCCACTGAGGTTTACAAATAAGACAATCTCTGGGGGGTAAATCCAAGTTGTAAACAAACATACAAAGAAACCAGGAATGGTCTTTGTTTTAGGTAAAATAAGGTGTAACCCAACACACCAATACATATATATGTATATGTATTGTTTTAATAATTACTTTATTTAAGAATCATGGTTACAAAATTGTTCATGATTGAGCTTCAAACAATATTCACCTCCTTCACTATTGCATGTTTCCTGTCACCAATGTCCTCAATATCCCTCCTACCTTCCTCCCTGCCTACCTTTGGGGTGAGATTTCATTTCTTTCTCTTCTTATACTCTCCTTTTTGACACTATGGATTGCACTGTTGTTAATAAAGGGGTACCATGTACATCACTCTATCCCCTTTCAGCACTCGTTTTTGTCCAGAGTGAACAATTTCAATTATAGTTCTCATACTCTACCCTAACTGCAACACAGGTCTTTGTGGCAAGCTTCCTGCCATAGACTGGTTCTTCTGGAACTCATCTCTATTGTCTCTAGATACTATTACTATACTATTTATTTTTTTCTTTCTTTTTTTTTTTTTGGGGTCATACCTGGCAGCACTCAGGGGTTACTCCTGGCTCTACAATCAGAAATTGCACCTGGCAGGGTCGGGGGACCATATGGCATGCCAGGATTTGAACCACCATTCTTCTGTATGCAAGGCAAATGCCCTAACTTTATGCTATCTCTCCGGCCCCTATTATTATACTATTTTTTATTTTTCTTATAACACACACAAAAATGAGATTATTCTATGTCTATTCCTTTCCTTCTCATCATTTCCCTCAGCATAATAATAATCTCCATATCCATCCACGTATAAGTCAATTTCATGACTTCATTTTCCCTAAAAGCTGCATAGTATTCCATTGTGTGGATGTACCACAGTTTCTTTAGCCACTCTTCAGTTCTCACACACTTGGGTTGTTTCCAGATTCTGACTATTGTAAATGGCACTGCGACAAACATAGAAATGCAGAGGGCTTTTCTGCATGATGTTATTGGGTTCCTAGGGTATATTTCTAGGAGTGGTATTGTTGGATCAAATGGAAGCTCAATTTCTATTTTTTTTTTGAGGATATCCGTATTATTTTCCAAAAAGCCTGACCCAGTTCACATTCCTACCAGTAGTGAATGAAAGTCAAGGAGATGGGCATATATTGGCAATACTTGGCAGCACTGTATCTTGATCTCATCTTTCCAGGGAACTTTGGGGATCATTTGTGTTTTCCACGTGGAATGTTAATTTAGCCAACAGGTACAGCAATAGAAGAGTGCAGGGAATCAAAAGTACATGCTCTATTTCCAAAAAGTAAAGATAGGGCCTTTCCCATTGTGAAGTAAGGGTTTTAACTCCTGGTTCTTTCTTCAGTAGAGAAAGATGCGGATGAAAGTAGCCTTCTCTTCTATCTTCTTCAATGCTATTCTGGCTCTGTAGATTTCGTAGATGATGTTATTCTCAATGGGGACAATGAGGGGCAATTAGTATGATGCCACAATACCAGACTTCCCTCAGACCAGAAGGATTTAATGAAGAACTAAGGATTTACCTCTCTTCCCCAATGTCATTAGACTGAAACAAAATTAAGGCCATTCTTGAAAACAAGCTACTGTGTCAAGTCAGACTCCAACAGACAGTGTTATCAAGAGTCAGAACTCTATTTAAATGGACAGAGGAAACTCACTGGCATTTTTCTGGCCAACAGAGACAACATTTATTTTTTAACACTTGGGAAAATCGCTGGAAGAAGGAGGAAGGTTATCACTTCAGGGTCTGTGAATCAGTCTAATGGAAAAAAGTGCTGACTGCAGCCTTTAGTAAAAGGGATCACACCGAGGATAGATCCTGGTAACAGCACCATCCTCGAACATTTGAGAACAAGAATAGGAAATAAAGAAAATGGAGAGACAGTACCAGGCTGAAGGCATTGGCCTTGGCATTTGTCTATGTTGACAGCAACCTTGGTTCAAATTCCTGGCACCACATATGGCCCGTCCAGCACTGCTAGGGGTCCCTCTTGAGCACAGAGCCAGGAACAGCTCCTGAATACAAACATTCCTCTCCTTCCCCAGAGGAACATTGTGTTCTAGTGCTGGGGAGAAAACCTGAGGTCTTAAGCATATATCTGGTTGTGTAAGATCCTGTGTGATGGTGGTGGCCCTGGTGTCTCCCAAGCATCAGAGTCTGAGCCCTCCTGGTCAAGGAGTGACCCCCTTCCCCAAATGATTTTATCTTTATCTTTGTGTAATTAGATATTACCTGGGACAAACTCTGAGAGAGAGAGAGAGAGAGAGAGAGAGAGAGAGAGAGAGAGAGAGAGAGAGAGAGAGAGAGAGAGAGAGAGAGAGAGAGAGAGAGAGAGGTGATTGAAATTGAAATTTCTGAAACAGACTTGCTATGCTTGAGATGCTCATTAGACCTCAAGAGGAAAGATAAACTAGCAATTGAACATAGGAGTTGAGTTTCAAAGCATAGTCCAGCTCCAGAAGCGATAGTTGAGGAATCATCCACCTGAAGGTGGCAGCACTAGCACGAGACTTAATTTCAGTTTCAGGAAGAAGTGCCACAGTGAGGGAGGGCCTGGATGAACAGAGCTTGCCCTAGAAAAAGAAGGTGTCCTAGAAGATAGAGAAGGAGCTAGTGAGGAAAGAAAAACAAACAAAAACCAAAACCTAGAAAGATAATGGGCGAGGGAGAGAGCTCAGTGGCTGAGTACAGGCTTTGTGTGAACAAAACCCTATGAAATCTGAGTCATAGTGTCCTATTCAGACACACGTGTGCAAGTCCATATACATGCACAAGTATCACAACTATCGACACTGATGCTTGTGGCCGAGCTGGGGAAAAATTGTTTCCACAATTCTTGACCTATGCTTTGAAATTGCCCACAAAAAAACGGGGCAATATCTGTTTTGGAACGAAAATAAAATGCCAAGTGGGAAAGGCAGCATCCTGGACAGGAAAATCTCTGCATGGAAAGAAACAGAAAAAGGGAAGTGAGAGCAGCTGAGAGGAGAGTTGTCTTTAGCTGGGCTGATGAGGGGCAGGTCTAGGAGGGGTTTGTGGCCTGAAGAGCCAGTGTAGAGACACCTCCACGCTCATCATTGTGAGTGTGGACAACAGCAAGGACACCCTGCTGGATCAGGTGCTGATGATATGGGAGAGAAAAAGGAGACTTGCCAGAAAAATCCAAAACACAAGGGGTGAGACGGGGACTTTGGGAAGCCTCAGGGACACCTCTCGCAGAGCAACCAGTGTAGATGTCATATCTGTGAGGACAAAGAGGAACAGGATGTGGACCTGCAGGTGCAGCCAACATAGGACTCCTAGGAAGCCCCTAGAGTTTCCACATGAGGCATGGGTTAAAGGCACAGCTGAGAGCAGCAAGGAAAAAGGGGTGAGGGAGAGGCGTGCTGTGGCCAGTGGTGTGAGAAGGTCACGTAGCAGAAAGGGAAAATAAACATTCCAGGGGACAGAGGATTCTGGGGATGCTAAGTACCCTCTTGAGCTCTGCAGTCATGGATTTATAGTATGGCCAAGTCAATGGAATTTTAAACTCAGATTGATGTGAAAAAAATTTTCCCTTCTAGTAATAGTCTGATTTCCTAAGTTAGGAGTCTAAATGATTTTGTTTTGTTTGGGGGCTAAAGCCCAGCTGTGCTCAGGGATCTTTTCTGGTTGACTTAGGAACCATCTGGGGTGCCAAGGATCAAAACTGCATGCAAGGCAAATGCCCTACCCACTGTATTATCTTCCCAGAGTCATGATTCTAACTAGTGGTGAGTGAGAGACAAAGGCAATATGGCAGAATTCATAAAGATATGCTATGGAAACCGTGGGGAGAAATAAAGAAAAGAAGCATGTTGGAATGTGAAAATGTAGAAAAGATGACTTATTGTGAAGCCCCAGAGTATCAAATCAATTTTGGGGTGTGTAGTTAAGAGCAGCCTGAAAAACAGGAGTTGTGGGTGGAATGTAAAAGGATGGTCATGGAGGTTTGGATGATAAAATGGCCCACTGGAGACACAAGGTCAAGAATATAGAAAGATGGAAGATGATTGAAGGAATGGAGATCTTAAAGCTGAGCAGTGAGGGCTTATCTCTGGATGTTGAAGTCACCAACAGCAAAAATAGGGTGGAGGTATCAGAGAGAAAGCTCAAAGGGCATAGAACCTGTTTTGCATCCAGCTTCAATCATTAGTACTATAGGGTCATTCAAACATTATCGGGAGACCAAGATAGAATAGTGCCTTAGTACTGCTATGATGAGGTAAACCATCAAATAATAATATAATGGTAATAATGATAAGGATATTACTAAAGTAGAGAGGGAGATAGGGGACCAGAGGCTAACCTCATGCATGAGTGCTTGGAAGGTCATCACAGATGCTGCCAACCAATATATTGGTGAGAGAGAGAAAATATGAAATCACAGAAATTGGGAATGTGATCCTTAACCACTGTCCTATCTTTCCAGCCTCCAACCCTATTTCCCCTGTCAACCCTAGAGGCCTTGTCATTTCTGACTTTGTTCTTTGGGCGCCAGGCTAGAGCTCCTCCTTTGTCTACAAACATTGCATACCAATGCCTTTATTATTATTATTATTATTATTATTATTATTATTATTATTATTATTTTTGGGTGACACTCAGGGGTTACTCTTGGCTATGTGCTCAGAAATCGCTCCCGTCTTGGGGGACCATATGGGTCACCAGGGGATCGAACTGCTCTCTGTCCCAGGTTAGTGCGTGCAAGGCAAGCGCTCTACCGTTTGCACCACCGCTCCGGCCCCAACCAATGCCTGCCTTAAGCTCTGTGAACCACAGCGAGGATGTCCTTCCCCTCATGATCAATCCTTAGCTAGGATAGTCTCAAATAGTTCAGCCTCTGTTGCTGGAGACAAGAACTAGCTTCAGCAACCTTCTCTTTCTATAAGGCTCCCTTGCCCCCAGCTGGCCCCAAGCACTTTAATCCATAAAGAAGTCCCATTTTGTCAAGCTACCAGTACTTAAACTGCAGTTCCTGGAAGGCCCAAGTCCAGCGATGGCGAACCTGTGGCACGAGAAGGCCTTGCAGCTGGCACTCCGGAAGTTCCGCAATTAAGATATGCGGCACGGCGGGAGGCGAGTGTGCTGGTGTCTGCTTTGCAGCTCACCTGGCAACAGGGCCGGACTGGCCATTGGGAGGACATGCTGGCACTTTGAGGAAATTCTTTGGTTTTGTGCAGCAGTTTGGGCACTCGGGCTCAAAAAAGTTAGTCATCACTGCCCTAGTCTGTCCTTTGATGATGTCATTGTTCATTAATTTTTATCTCACATATATCTACCTATGTACATGTATATACAATGCATCTTGCAACTGATTTTTTTTTTGTTTTCTTTTGGGTTTATTCCTTGGCAGCTTAGAGGGTTTGTTGTTTTCTGGGATGATTTTAATATTACTGTCAATATTATTGATAATATTACTATCCCTCAATTTTATAGTAGTCCTTTATTTGTACTAACAGCTTTTCTGCTTACATTTAATATTTGATATGGATACATCTATAATCTATGAGAAGCAAAGTTTTGATTCTTATTTTTGAAGTTGTACTTTCCCTTTATGCTCATGGATTCAGACTAGAGGAGGTTAGGAATGACCTAGGAAAAACAACTGGCATAATATGAATAGCATTTGTAATGCATAAAGGTACTATTCAATATGACAGTTGGATGGGGAAATGCATAATTCAGTTCAGTAGAACTGGGATACCTTAGAACAATACTATATACCACACATGCCAGGGTCTACAGAAGTAATCCGTCTGAATTATCTCTGGGAGGAAGCAGCATGCTAATGGTGAACAGAGAATAAGGAAATGAAGAGACAGCAAAGTCATAAGTCACAGAGAATATGTTGTGTGATGCATACTCACAGCAGATAAACAAAGCTCAGGGGACTAAATGGGATGCCAGGGAATATAGTCTAAATGCATGCAAGGCAAGTGCCCTACCCATTTACTATCTCTTTGGCCCTCATGCTTAGATATTTTTAGGAAACTTTTTTACTCAACTGTGCCAATATATTAGATTTTACTGCTAGTTAAACATCTGTTGTATACATAAGTCACTACTTCCAACATTAAAAGATACTCTGAACTTACCATTATGCTTATCATTCAAAATGTAACCAAGTAGTGCCACATCATTTGCACAAGGGCTTTTTGTCATTTTGAGACCTCTGATGAATGGGTGAACTTGGGAAATTTCATCTTCTGTCATTACAGTCCCAAGTGAATTCTGAAGAATGGGTTCTGTGAGAATAAAAGTTTTACATGTTACAAGATGGAACTCTTGAAAATGAAACATTCGCATTTGTGTTTGCCCTCAGAGCTATTCAAGAAGCTATGTCTAGGAACTCTTCCATGATTCCAAATAAATGGGCACATATGGGTCCAGAGCACAGCAGGTAAGGCATTTGACATGCATGTGGCCGACACGTGTTCAATCCCTGGCATTCCATGTGGTCCCTTGGGCACTTCCAGGAGTGATTCCTGAGCCAGTAATAACCCTTGAGCTTCGCTGGGTGTGGCTCCAAACCCAGCAGCAATGAAAGAACATTTTGTCATCAAATAAATGCAGCCATAAGTCACTGAAAGTAAAGAAATATGGTGAGGATCTGGTGAGTTGAGGGTGTAGCTGGCTCCCTGAGGTATCATAGCCTGTGTCTGCTGGCTGGCAGAATTTGGAGCTGGGTGCGGAATATAACTGCACAATCCTGAAAATTCCTCCTATGCACACATACCTCAAGGCAGACACTGTCTCTTAAATGGTTTAAGAATAGGGGAGTTATATAAAGTCCAGATTCCTGCTGAAAATCTTAGGAGGAGGCAGGAAAGTGGCTTTAAAAGGGGACCGTGAGAAGGTGCAAAGGGAGCTTGGGAGATGAGACTAGAGATATGGCAGCTGGGACAAAATGTTTCTTTGGAGATGAAAAATCAATGGAGATTTACAACGAACCCTTAACACAGCCCCGGCTGTCCCTTCCCACTGTTTCCTCCTGATATTTTCCAACAGTTCAGCCAATATCCTTAGTCTTTTGATCTCATGAGTGAAAAATCCCAGATTGACCCCTCAACACCCTTTTGCCCCTCTCCACCAGGAAGCCCTCAATTCTCTTCCTAAAATGTTTTATGGAAACTTATTTCTTACTGGCTCTTGCTAATGGACTCTGTATGAGTGAATGAGGATAGGAGCTACTATCCATGTTTCTTTGCTACATTTTTGCCAGTCTTTCCCAAGCATCACTTGGCTCCCAGTGAGCATTTAAAAGTGTTTTCTGGGCCCGGAGAGATAGCACAGCAGTGTTTGCCTTGCAAGCAGCTGATCCAGGACCAAAGGTGGTTGGTTCGAATCCCGGTGTCCCATATGGTCCCCCGTGCCTGCCAGGAGCTATTTCTGAGCAGACAGCCAGGAGTAACCCCTGAGCACCGCCAGGTGTGGCCCAAAGACCAAAAAAAAAAAAAAGTGTTTTCTGCCTATACTTTATTCATTGGCTTTGCATTGTAACGGGACTAAGAGCTGGACTCTCCTAGCATCCACAGATACCCCTGTTGTTGTGTTGTTGTGTAGGCCACATGGGTGTCCTAGTTCTTTCCACAGATTAAAATCTCATTCCTGCAGCTGCATGTGGCTTTTGAGATCTACAAACCTCAGGCTGGAGGGAGAGTTCAGAGGCCTGAGCACAAGCTCTGCATGTCAGAGGCTTGAGTTTGAGCCTTAATTCATCAGGATCCTCTGAGCACCTCCAGGAGGGATTCCCTAGTGAGTTGGAAGTTGCTTCTGAGAATCACCAAAGTGTGACACTACTCTGCAAAAAAGGTCCACTAAGTCTCACACCTCTGTGGGATTTAAGAAAAATAAAGGACTGTATGGGAATAATACCCAGAGACAATAAAGATGAAGGCTGGATGGACTAACCATGATATAAAACTTACCACAAAGAATGGTGAGTACAGTTATAGAGAAATAACTACACTAACAACTATCAAGACAATGGTAGTGAGTGAGAGAAATAGAATGCCTGTCTTGAAGACAGACAGGCGGTGGGGGAGGAGGGGGTATTGGTGGAAGGAAGGTTGCACTGGTGAAGGGTGTGTGTATGCTTTTTATGACTAAAACCCAACTACAAGCATGTTTGTAACTATGGTACCTAAATAAAGATATTTAAAAGAAAGGTCTACTAACTTGTGAAGTTCTTTATGATCATAGTTCCTCTCTTTGTACATATTTAACACAACATTCTATAATTGCTTGTTACTATTTTAGAATAGTATACAACATTCTGTGTACACCTCACTGTGTTATTGATTTAAATCTCAGATTAAAAATACTTAAAATAGGGGCTGGAGTGATAGTACAGTGGGTAGGTATGTGCCTTGCATATAGCTGACCCAGGTTTGAATCCTGGCATCCCATATGGTCTCCTAAACACTGCCAAGAGTAATTACTGAGCACAGAGCCGAAAGGAACCCCTTAGCACCAATAGGAGTGGCTCCAAAAATAAATATTTTAAATAATTTTATATTGCTCTTTTTGTACTTGAAAATAGTATGGAAGAAGACTAGAGTGTTAGCAGAGGGTTTAGAGCACATGCTTTACATGTGTCTGGACTCAGGTTGATCCCCAGAACCACATGGTTCCCCAGCACTGAAGGGTGATTGATGCTTAAGAGGCCCCTCCAGTACCCTGAGCATTGTTGAGGTGACCTGGGTAATCCCTGGAACTTCAGGATGCTCAGAACAATAATTCCAGACTCTTGAATAGAATTGTTGGCCTTGAATGACTGAGAATCCCTGGGAGTGTCTCCAGGGCCCTCTAAGCACTACTTGTGAGCATCTCCCTAAGAGCACAGAACACCACAATATCAAAACCCAGGTATGGCCCAACCAAAAAAAAAAATCAACTTTGGGTTTGGAAAAAAAAAAAAAGAAAGCACAAAATAAAAGAGGCAAATGCTATGTTTTATACCATAAACAGCAGATAGCATCCCTTTGTGTGGTTTCTAAATTTTAGAAAAATGTTCTCCCACTCCATTCTGGAGCTTGAGAAGTCACTCTGTTTCTGGATACTTCATGATTGATACATAGGGGACCATTTTCATGATTTTAGCAAAATATGTTCATTTATCCATCTTTCTCCTCTTGATAAATATTTATGGTCTCAGTTTTTCTTATTACATAATTTAGGACCCTGGGAATGTGGTTCAAGGGCTTGTGTCGGGTCCTGGGTTTGATCCCTAACATGAGCAATCCCCCTGCTACTCCATCTGGGTCACTGCCAAGACTATTTCCTCCATAAAAAAAGGGAAACGTTTAAAAATTTGTTCCTGCCCTTTGTACATATGCACTTTTTTTTTCTAGGACCCTATTTTTGTTTCTTTGGGGGCCACAACCAAAACATTCAGGGCTTACTCTTGACTCTGTGCTCAGAGATCATGCCTATTAGTGCTCAGGAATCAAATGTGGGGTGCCAGCAATCAAATCTGGTGTTAGATACATGCAAGGCAAGCTCCTTACCCTTTGTACTAGCTCTCTGGCTCTTAGGTCAGGCTTTCTTAAACTTTTTCCACTTGAAACTCCTTTTTTTCCACCCATGAAATGCAACATGGATGAGTGCTGCCAGAAACATCAGATTCATTATGTGGCTGATTTTTTTTTAATATATGTTTTTGGGAGGTGGGCTCACCTGGCTGTGCTCACGGACTTATTCCTGGCTCTGTGCTCAGAGAAAACTGTCAGGGCTTTGAGAGACTATTTGTTCTCCTAGGGATTCAACCTGGGTTGGCGGTAAGCAGAGTAAGCATTCTACCCACAGTGTTAACTTCTCCAGCCCATGTGGTTGCTTATCAATTATTTTCAAATTGGTTCTCTAGGTTACACCTTGTGGTACTTGGGAGCAACTCCAGACTCCAGTATTTAGTGATCACTTCCGGCAGTATTTGAGGACCTTGCAATGTTGGGGTATCAAACTCAAACCTCCCTTTCTCTGTAGCCAAATTTTTCATGTCCCCCATGTTGTAATTTTCATATAGGGTTATGACCCCAGCTTAAGAAGCTGGGTTTTAGAACAATTCTTGGTCCTCTGCACATCTTCCCTGGGAAGATTGTGTGGGTAGAAATTTTGGTCATACTTGGCAGTACTTTGGACTTACTCTTGGTTCTGCACTCAGGGATCACTTTGCTCAGGGAACCATATGTAGTATTGGGGACTTATGGAGTAGGCCACGAGCAAGGCAAGGGTCTCATTATCTGTCTCCATGGAGGTTAATTTATTTAAAATTTACTATTTATTTATCTTTGGTTTTTGGGCCACAGCCAGTGGTGCCCAGGGATTACTCCTGACTCTGTGCTCAGAAATCAATCCTGGCAGGCTTGGGAGATCATATGGAATGCCAGAGATCAAATCCAGATCAACAATCAATCTGGGTAAGGCAAATGCCCTACTTGCTGTGGGATTGCTCTGCCACCAGGTAGAGGTTAAATAGTGCTTATCAAGTGATAGAGGTGTCATTCTTTTTCTTAATAATACCTAAGTGATTTTACTCATGCAAAGATAGGGGAAAGACAAAATATAGACAGAGAATTGAAAAAGAAAAGTAAACAGCCAGGAGCAAAAGTGATAGTACAGCAGCTTGGGCATTTGCTTTGTACACAGCAGCCCTGGTTCAATTCCGATATTGTCCCATGAACCCTGCCAGGAGAAATTCTAGAGTGTTATGCAGGAGTAACCCCTGAGCTCATCAGATGTATCCCAAAAGCCAGAAGTCAAAAAGAAAATTTTAAACAATCATGTTCTATGGGATCCAATAAAAGCAGCTACAAATCAGAAAACTAAGAGCAGTTGAGTTGGTTTTACCAACCAATAGTAGAATTCAAAACCTTATATGAGCACTTTTTCTTGAAAAAGTACAATGGTTCTTAACTCAGTATGGGACAGAATCTTTGCAGGTAGTTTTCATAAGGAAAACAAAAGCAATGATTGATTATCTTTCATAATATTTATCAAAGATATAATAACTGATTTTCTTTTCTTTCTTTTTTTTTGGTCATGTCTGATGGTGCTCAGGGGTTGGTTACTCCTGGCTCTACATTCACTCTGACAGGCTTGGGGGACCATATGGGATGCTGGGGATCGAACTTGGGTCAGTTGCATGCAAGGCAAACATACTACCTACTGTGCTATTGCTACGACCCAATATCTGATTTTCTTGAGCTTCATTCATTATGACCTCACTAGGGTGTAGAGAAAGGAACATTTCTGTGGTGACTTGGATCCTCTGCAGATCCCAGAACAGTCACCCATATGTCTACTTTATGTATTCTCTGTATTCTGAGACTCTAAGTTTCACAAAGATTACAATCATCTCTTTAATTTTTGTCCTCTGGTACTTAACACAGTCTGGCAGGTAGCAGGTACCCGGATGTGTTGAAAGAATGATATAAAATAGACTTCACTTGGTTTTGTTTTGTTTTATGTGTTTCATGCCTAGAGGACCAAGAGGTGCCAGGGATCAACCCGGGGATCCTATCAAGAAAGCACATTCTCCAGCCCTTTGACCATCACCCTGGCTCTCTGCTTGACTTGCATCATTGGACTCTACCTCGAATTCTGTCCAACAATGTTCCTTCAGTAGTAAAAATATCTAATCCATGTTGTAGGCTGACCCTTACTAACCATTCTTCTACAGGAGCAATATCTGTTGGAAAACAAAAGATAAATGATCAGTTACTGTTTTATGTCTTGTGAATTAAAAATTGCTCTTACGAGCACACTAGTGGATCCTGATTTTTTCCTTTGCCACACAAATCAATGCTAATCATATTTTAGATCACAGTTCTCTGAGAATCATGGTGGCTTGAGTAAAAAGCATATTCTGACATGTCATGTGAAGTGGTATACATAATGTTATTTGAAAGCACACTAGGATTTATTAAAATATATAGTAAAAACTTTAGGACCGACAGTAAGATATTTCAAAATAGAAATAAGCCAAGAGTAGATATGAAATGGAAGCATAAACCATAATATGAATGAAGACAGAAAAAGAAACTATAGAAAATTAACTATCTGATGATAGATTTCAGTACTATTATATCAACAAACACATTCAATGAAAAAGGCTCATGAATACCAATGAAAAGACAAGTGCCCCATATCAGGTACAAGAATCAAGACTGTCACTTTAAAAATTGAAGTGTAGGTGGATTGAAAGCAGAAGATGGAGAGGTCATGTGTTGGGGGGGGGGCATATGTTGAGGACACCAGGGATTCCCTCCTAAGAAGGCGACAGCCTCAGGAAGGATGAGGCACTTCCAGTGGCAGCTGTGACACATGAAATGCTCTTGGTGCAATGTGAACTTACTGCTCTCCACCAGGCAGTTCTGCACAGTAAGCAAGGGTGGTAAGACTGTGTATTTTTCTACTAAAAGAGCATGAGGCGTAGCTGGGCAGTACAGAGAAGCTGGGTAGAGAATCTAAGTGACCTTTGGCTCATAGTTGGTATATGTATAACTTTTTCCAACTTTCAAATGATTAAAAGTTGAAGCCCTGAGGATCCACAGGTCTCAGATAACTTTTTTACATGTCCTGATAAAGTGAGAGATTAATGCAATGATGTGGTTGTCTCTCATACCCACATCACGTGAAGTGACTGAATATAAAGAGAAGTCTAGGTTTGTTCCTTATATTCACAATACAGTCCGATATTTTCTGAGTTTTATTCCAACTTCAGTCACTTACCACAGGCTTTAGAAAAATGGATGTTGTTGGGTTTTTTTTGTTTGTTTGTTTGTTTTTTTTTGGCCATACTCAACATTACCCTCTTGGTAATGTGTGGGGGAAACCATGCAGTGTAGGGATCAAATCTAGGGCTCTTGCGTGTGAAGCAAGCACTCCAGCCTTTTGAAGTGTCTCCATAGGCACTTTAAGTGCTTCCTGACCATCACACATGTTGATATTGACCTAAATGCTGCTCAGGGTTCAAATCAGAGTGAATGAGACTCAAGGAAAGTGTCTTAATTCCTCTATTATCTCTTGCCCTCATCAAACAATTCCTTACAATATATTCATTGGTAAGTACCATGAATGATGAAATAAAAGGATGCTACTAATTCTACAAAAATTCTCCCATAATCTCAGTTTCCCTCTTTCCAACGACTTATTTATTATTTTCTTGCTTTATTTTTCTTCAGAAAAGATCTATATACCAACACGATTTTTCTCTATAAGCTGGCATACCTATATTACCCTCGCACTGGGTTTACCTATTGTAGAGGCTCCACTTGTGGTAACCCAACCCCGGGGGAATGAGTCTAAAGTAGGGGTGCTGCAAGGATTAAGAAACCAGACAGGTATAAGAGGAGAAAAGCATGGGTCAGGGTGCTTCCAACTTTGAGGACAGAGATGTCCTCTGGTTCAATTTTTATTGACCAGACTCAATACATCTGGGGGGAAAGAACTGACTTAGTTAACAGAAAAAAAAAGTACCTATCTAATGCTAATTAGGCCTCGGTGGGTTTTTACATCTTAAAAGAATGGGTGGAAGAGAAAGCTAGGGCAAAATCTCTGTATGGGGTGGGGGGAAAGCAGGGTGTGTACTTTGTGTGTTTAGTGTGTTTGTGTGGTTAGATACTCAGGAGTTCAAAAGCTTAGAAATACAAATCAGGAGAGGAATGGAACGCTGGCCACCACCATCTGCACTTCCTTCCTCCAGTTTAACCAGTGGCCTCTTACCAAGAAGCTTTGGGTAGAAAAGATAATTTTTTTCCCTTAAAAAATGAAGGCCACTTTTTTTTTTCCCCCAACCTGAAACTCTCCACTTGAAAAGCAGACCTAGAAACTCCAGTTTTAGAACCAAGTAATATTATGACCACATAAATAAGTCAGTCAATGGGCCCCCAATTTGGTTTGGTTAACAGAGATTTCAAGACAATGTAACACTTCTGATCACATTTCTGTCTGACCCTTCCCAGTAGTCTGCATGTTTCTGCAGTGAGAAGAAGTACTACTTAACACCTCAAATCCTGGGTAATTGTAAGATGAAACTAGCTAAAAATCCCTAAACAATTCTATGAAAAATTTTTGTGAGATGTATAAGATACAGAAAGATATGGAAAAGGCTGACTGTTTTGTGAATGATGTATACAATTTAAACTTCTGATCTGAGGTTCCAGCCTTTGGTAGAGAAAAAGTAGAACAAAACTTTTGTAACCTCTCTCTCCTCTCTCTCCTCTCTCTCCTCTCTCTCTCCCTCTCTTCTCTCTCTCCTCTCTCTCTCTCCCTCTCTTCTCTCTCTCCTCTCTCTCCCTCCTCTCTCTCCTTTCTCCCCTCTCCTCTCTCTCTTCTCTCTCTCTCTCTTCTCTTTCTCTCTTCTCTCTCTGTTTCAAACAAAAAGTGTGGTAATGTAAGATAAGACTAGCTAAAACCCTAAACAAAGGTGTTCCCCCAACTTCCTCTTTCACTAAACCTTTTGATAGGTAAAAGTCCACCTGGATTACTTAACCTTGGTATGGGAACTTAGTTTGAATAAAGAAAGAAGTTCTGGGGGCTGGAGAGGATGCACAGTGGTAGGGCATTTGCCTTGCAAGCAGCCTACTTGGGAGGACCTGGGTCCAGATCTCCAGCATCCCATATGGTCCCTGAACCTGCCAGGAGTGATTTCTGAGTGCAGAGCCAGGAGTAACTCCTGAGTTATCGAGTGGCCCAAAACCAAAAACAACAACAACAACAACAACAACAAAAAGTTCTTCTGGCTTTTGGCGGAGGTAGAAAGAGCACAAGGCAAAAGGCCATAGATCCCATGTTCTCCATCTTTTCCTGACTGCTTGGTGTATTATTATTATTATTATTTATTTTTTTTTTGCTGCTACCTTGGTTCTTCAGACTTGTCTGCCTAAGGGGTTAGAAACACAGTGTATGGGGCAGTCTCACCACTCATGAATTTTTATTTTACAGGCAATGACCTCAACAATGCAACAGAAGCCCCTCATGGTAGGGGAAAGATCTGAAGGCAGAATCAGAAACAATGAACTCACTCCTTACTCATTAAAAACAATTCAATGAATAGAGCATCCATCTTAGATGCCAACCTTTCCACCCAAATCCAGGGCTGAAAATGATTTAAAAAATAGCTGTAGTCAATATTATAAAAAAATAAACCAAAGTCACTGACACTGGAAATTTTGTTAAAACTGTGTTTACAAGAGGGGTGTGTCTTGGAGGGGACCCTTGGAACAGTGTTGGAGGGAAGCAGAGTCTCAAGTGATGGGTGTGGTGTTGAAACAAAGTTTAAATAAAAAAGATAATGAACAGTATTTAAATCCCAGTACCTCAATAAAAACATTAAATAAAATAAACCAACAAAATGCCCATAAATAGACTTCAAATAAATGTGTAGAAGAAGAAATATTCCAATATAATAAACCAATCTAGGGCCCGGAGAGATAGCACAGCGGTGTTTGCCTTGCAAGCAGCCGATCCAGGACCAAAGGTGGTTGGTTCGAATCCCGGTGTCCCATATGGTCCCCCGTGCCTGCCAGGAGCTATTTCTGAGCAGTTAGCCAGGAGTAACCCCTGAGCACCGCCGGGTGTGGCCCAAAAACCAAAAAAAAAAAAAAAATAAAAAATAAACCAATCTAGACACATTCTTTATCTACTGGGAGTGCAATATTACTACAGATACTGAAATGAAAGTATAAAGAGCTAGAAAAAGTAACACTAACAAGTGATCTTGACTGCTTTGTTTATTAAACCAAATTATTATGTCAAGTACCTATCATTATACTAAAGAACATTTAATTAGACAAAGATAAAAAGAAGTACAACATTGAGGATAATTTCCCAAAGAAAATTATCAAAAGTTCCAATATATTAAGTTAAGAAAAATTGAGAATAGAGGGTTTAAAAAAGTACCATAGGGGCTGCGTGATAGTGCAGCAGGTAGGGCTCTTACCTTGCATGTGGCCCACCTGGGTTTGATCCCCAGCATCCCATTTAGACCCCTATGCTCCCCTGTCAGGAATGATTACTTCCTGAAGAGCCAGGAGTAAGCTCTGATCACTACCAGGTGTGGTCTCCTCAAAACAAAATGAAAAGCAATGCCATAATCGATGTGATGTTATAATTTTATACCAAGGATCGAATCTGGGTCAGCTGAGTGCAAAGAAAGGGCTGCCCTATCCATTGTATTATCTCTCTAATCCCACGTGTTCTAAATTTTTTATAAGACATTACCATGGAATAACAACTCTTTAATAGAGAAATGTTTTTATTTGCATAATTGGACTATTACACTCATGAGTAGTAGAATTAATTCAGATTTCTCTTACCTGTATTTTGGGTAATATTTTCCCTGGGAATATCAATGAGCCAGAAAACCCGATCACTAAACTTGGATTAAAAAGGAAAGACATCAGAAATGTTTTACAATGTCACAAGTTACAATTATTTTATTATCTACCTTATATTAAAATTTTTAATACAACTAAATAATGCAGATACCATCTCTTTACTTAGGAACTTCATTTTTAGGAGTTTGCCCTGCACTATACAGGTACATATATGGAATAAAATGGGATTGAGGGCTTTTTCATTATTTGTAATAATGGAAGGTGTTTGGAGATAATGAAGTCGTCCTGAGGAGGGCCAGGAGCTACTCCCTTAGATTCAATCAGATCTGTGAGTCAGTGTAAAGTGTGAGGATGCAGCATAGCTGGGGCACCAAGATATTGGGCCCTACCTGCCCCCCCCCTTGCAGTGCTCAAGGACTTTCAGTCTATATCAGTGAGACTTTGGAGAACCATATAGTGCTGGGGGTTGAACTGGGACCAATTGCTTGAAAGCCATGTGCCATCATTTCTGAACTGTCTTTTTACTCAGCTTTAAACCAAAAATGATGAAACTTGAAATGAAATAGGAATATGGGATTGGTAACGTAGAGGAGGGGGACTTAGAGAATAAAAGAGTGCAAAGGGAGTCCATGGGGTTGATGGAAATTTCTAAGTGGTTCCTACAAATATATACACAGATTTCAGAAAAATGTCCTAATGGAGAAAGAGACAATGAATCCCAGTGCACAAATGAAAGCTGGCAAAGTAAATGTAAAAATATATAAAAAGTCAGAAAAGTATGATAAATAAAATAGAATATTTACTGGATGAATTTGATAGGAGATGGCAGATGAAAAAATAATAAACAGAGTGACTGAGATTATTTTATCTGAAGAAGGGGAAAAAAGAAAAGATCTGTGGGAGAGTATTACATGTTCTAAAAATATGCATAAAGTGGAGCTTCAAGAAGAAGGAACAGAATTTTTTTAACAAATAATGGGTAAAAGTTTTCTAAATGTGATTAGTTACAATATAAGAAGTCCAGTCAGGGTCAATGCGAATAGAAAATTTTAATATTATCCAAGGGGAAAATGTGCATTACGTACAAGGATCAGTAATAATAAAGTGTCATTCAGAAACAATGAGGTCAGATAACATATTCAAAGTGCAGAATGAGAAATTGAAAATGCTGAAAGACAATGAAGACAACCAGAAATTGTGTAGTTGACAAAACTGTCCTTTAAGACTTTAGATGACCACTAAAAACCTAGAAGAACTCAGAATAAGTCCAGCAAGTTCACAGGATTAGAGGTAAAGATGCAAAAATCAATTGTACTCCTGTACGCTTGAAAAGAACAATCTGGAAATAATATTCATAAAGCAATTCCCAGGCCAGTAATGAGGCCCAATGGTCCAGCATGTGGTGTGCATGTGTGAGGTCCTAGATATGATCCCCAGCGCCCTTGGAAGTGATCTGTGTGCCATAACTAGCACCATCACAACAGAAAGTCATTCCCTTTACAGCAACATCAAAGAGAATTTAATTTTAAAAATGAACTTAAGAAAAGAACAAAACTGATCCTTTGAAAACTACAAAACACTGTTGGAAAAAATGAAACAAAATATAAAAAGAACGAATAGAAATACAGATTCATAGATTGGAGACTATTATACTTGGGTGTGGTTTAATGTCTTGCATGCATGAAAACCTGGATTTAATCTCCAGCATTTCACAAAAACAAAAACAAATAAACAAACAAAAAATATGACCAGGCGACCTAAATTAACTACAGATTAAACACAATCTCTCTAACTTCTCTTCTAATTTTCTCTTCACAATTTCTTCAAACTTCACAGTTCTTTTTGTAAAAAATTGAATCGCCTAAGCTAAAAAAGGACAGGGAGACTAGGCAATTTCATTTCATAGACTAGAAAAAAAAAGTCGATTTTGAAAAAAGAACAAAGTTGAAGAATTCATACATCCCAATTTCAAAACTTACTATAAAGCAGCAATATCAAGACAATAAGATATAGTGTACAAAAATAGAATAGAGAGCAATAGAAATTAGAATCCAGATATAAACCTTCCTATTTATAGTTAATCAATTTTCTATAAAGATGCTGAAACAATTCAGTGGGAAAGAATCAATAGTATTTTCAAATGACTGGCTATATTTTAGCAGGATATTCACAGGAGAAAGAATCAGTGTGGATATACCTCACACTACACACAAAATTGAACTTAAGGGGCAAGAGCAACAGAACAGCGGGCAGGGTACTTGTCTTGCATGTAGCTGAGCTGGGTTCAATATCCAGCAATCCATGTGGTCCCCTGAGCACTGCCAGGAAAGATTCCTGAGTCAGGAGTGACCCTGAACATTGCTGGCTGTGGATCCCTCCAAATAGACAAGCAAAGAAAAACTGAACTCAAAATAGACTCAAATGCAAAAGGAAAGACTAAAAAGTCATGGCTCTGGATTAGGGGATGGTTTCCTACTTTTGGTGATACCAAAAGAATGAGCACTCAAAGGAAAAAGTTGTTAGACTTCATTAAAAAAAAAAGTGATATGCATGGTTCACTTCAGTAACAATATTGCAAACCACAGTGTCTTAAAGGAATAAAAGGAAAGGAGGAAGGGGGAAAGAGAGACAAGGGGACAGGGGAGAAAGAGATGAAAGGAGGGAAAGGTGAGAAAGAGAGAGAGAAAGAAGAAAAATGTCTGTCATAGAGGTATTCAGGGCTGGGGGGAGAGCGGGAGGGGAACTGGAGACATTGGTGGCAGGAAATGTGCACTGGTAAAGTGTGTTGGATATTGCATAACTGAAGCTCAATCATGAACAACCTTGGTCCCCAAGCCAGAAGTGATTTTTGAGCGAATAGCCAGGACTAACCCCTGAGTGTCACTGGGCGTGGCCGAAAAACCAACACAAAGAAAAGTTATTTAGCTTGATAGTTTGATATCAAATAGAACATATAGTTACAGAAAAGATAGAAGAATATGGCAATAAAAAAAGGTGAGTGGATGATTTAAAACTGTATCTTTTCTTCTCTTAAGGTCATGATGCATGTATAATATTTAAAGCCGAAGGAATAATGTATTATGTTGAAACTGGAATCTATCTCTACAAAAGTAATATTAGGGGACTAATGATTTAAACATAGTTATGTAGGACTTAAATCTATCTCTATAAAAGTAATATTAGGGGACCAATTATTTAAATATAGCTATGTAGGACTTAAATCTATCTCTACAAAAGTAACATCAAGGGACCAATTATTTAAATATAGTTATGTGGAAATGAACTATATCTTTACAAATGTAACATTATGAAACCAATTATTTAAACAATTATGTGCTTTGCATGCAGAAGTCCCAGGTTCTATTCCCATGAGGAGAGAGACCCTGAGCATATCCTGGGAGAAGAATTCAAGCACTTTTGTGTGTGGTCCCAAATAAAAAACCCAACCCAATCCAACCAAAAACACTTTATTAGGAAGAATCTTATTCCTGTTACTAATAACCCAGAATGAAATGAAATGCATTTACCAAGGTTAAGTTAAAGTGGAAGATACCAGTATATGTGCTATTAATGATGGTCAAGCTTGGTGCAAGTCCTCCAGATGTGAATATATAGAGAAATTCCTCTGAAGGAAGACTATTTGCAGCCAGGAAAAAACACTGGATTTTCTTTAGGAAAGAAAACAACAAGTAATGACAATATGATTAAGAGAAGCATGTACTCTGAGAACATTGGTGGGGGAGGTTCAACACTGGTGGTGGGATTGACCCTGATATATTGTATGTCTGAAACACAACTATGAAGGATTTTGTAAACTACAATGGTTTCAATAAAATAAAAGATTTAAAAAAAAAGGTAAGGAGAAATCAATGAAAAATAGATGCCATGAAAGGTGCAATTTTTGGTAATTCCAGCTTCTAAAATAAAAACCTATACCCCTTTTATTCATATTTTTTATTAAAAAGTATCAAAATTATTTTTCTTCATTCAGAAAAATGTTATTATACTATGGGTTACATGTTTATAGAAGTGTGAAAAGTACCCTCTTAGAACTCGGTATCTGATTATACTAATGTTTTAACACGTTTAAATTCATCCTTACTGTATTGTCTTTCATAATGATGATATTATTATTATTATATTGAATCAACATGTAATTGATGCCACATGCTAGCACTTTAAAAATACCCTCTCCCCTTAATACCTTAAAAAAAAACCTTCTTATTTGGATCTAAATTTAAAAAAGAAGCAAATGTAAAAGAAAACCTCATTTGCAAAACTTTTCTTTGGTTCTTTCCCAGTGTTTTACTTTTCAGTTTTGGGGCCACACCCAGCTGTGTTTAGGGTTTACTCCTGCCACTGCATTCAGGGATCAATCCTGGCAGACTTAGGGGGTACCATATGGGGTGTTGAGGATCAAACTGGATCAGCAGTATGCCAGATGATTGCCTTCCACACTGCAGTGGAAAAGCCCTCTTTTCCAGTGATGAGAAGGAATATGAAAATGCAGTTTCCACTAGTAGATATTTTTCTAAAAGCCAACAAGATAAAAATACTCTTATCTTATTTAGTTCTCCTAGTCGTTAAGAGCAGTTTGGGCAAGTAACTTGTATTTCAGTTTCTATCAACATAACATCTTAAAAATAATTATTGAGTCCTTACTGTAATTCAGGAAGTACTACAGGCTCTGGGGGATATGAATACACAAAACAGACCAAAAAAACCCCACCCTTGTGAACTTCCTTTCTTCTGGGGATTGGCAAGGATGAGCGAGCTATCTAAATGGATAGGCTGGTAGCTGAGTGGAAGAAAAAAACAGAGCAAGAGAAATAAACATAGAAAAAATTAAGACTAAATCGGGGAAGGGTGGTTGAGAGCAAAGAAATTTGGGAGGAGAGTAGCAATTTTTATTGGGGTTTCCGAGGGAAAAAGAACAAAGGACTGAAGGGGGTCCAACTGTCACCCCATAACATAAAGATCATTAGACAAGGATTTTTAGACAATGAAGAACAACAGACTGAGGAAGAACTTTTGATTCTCTGCCTGTAAAAAAGGGGTTTAATTTCCTTTGGGAAGACAATTCTCTGGCTTATTAGTCTGGAGACTGGATCTGTGAAGACCTTACTAAGCTAACCCTCATCTTCCATTAACTTCCCTCACATATTAGTTACCTTCACCCAAAAGCCACTCCCCTGTTTCCCTTGTTTTAGTATGTTCCTACAATTTACTGTCCTATTAGCTAATATGGTATAGTATTTATTTACTAATACTAATTTACATATATGTAAATATACTAATTTACTACTATGGTATGGTATTTAGTAATATGGTCCTAATTTACTAATATGGTGTGAGGTTCTTTTTTCACCCCAAAGAAGCCCACATCCCCCCTTGAACACATTCTCTCTCTGTCTCTGTCTCTCTCCTCTTCCTTCTCCAAGTAAATTTATGACAATAAAAACTACTCTATAGGGCTTGAGAGATGGTACAGTGGGTAGAGGCTTGTCTTGCTCATGGCCAACCTTGATTCCTGGTACCACTTAGTGTTCTCGAACCCCATCAAGAATGGTCCCTGAATGCAGAGAGGAGTAAGCTCTGAGAACTGTCAAATCAAAACCCCCAAATCAAAACCAAGACAAAACAAAACAAAACAAACTAACAGACAAACCAAAGCAAATCAACCAAACAAACAAACAAAAAACTTGACTTCACTTAAAAAATAAAGGGCAGGTGGGATTGGAGCTATAGCACAGTGGATAGGGCATTTGCTTTGCAAATGTGGCCCGCCAGGGTTCAATCTTCAGGATCCCGTATGGTCTCCCGAGCACAGTCAGGAGTTAATTCCTGAGTGCAGAGCCAGAAGAAAACCCGGAACCCTGTCAGTTGTGGCCCTTAAAGACAAAAAATGGGGGGAGGGACTAGAGAGACCATACAGCAGGTGGGGACTGGAGAGGGACTAGAGAGGGACTTGTACAGCAGTTCTGCTGAACAGAAGTAAGCACTGAGCATAGCTGTGTGTGGCTCACTCCCCCTCCAATTAAGGGTCTATAAATAGGTCCCTAACTCTGACCACCCCCTTTGACTTACACATCACTGAGTTCTCCTGTGTAAAAGCTTTGGGTAGTTCATCAGCTGCTACCCACCCAATCTGAGATTGTAGATTTATTTCGCACCTACAGACCTCATTTCACAGGAATTAAGTGTCTTATGAAACATAAAACATTCTGAAAAATGCCAACACACCACACTTCAGTGGTTATTAAAAACAGGCACAAGATTATTATGTCTGCTAACCACACTTATGGAAGTTCAACATCACAGCTGTCCAATAAGGAAGTTGTAATTCTCTTTTTAAGAGGTTAAGATGAAGAATCAGAGAAGCGAGGCAATCCTCCCAGAGCACCTGGATTATATCAGCTAGGACCAAGATGTAGTCTTGGCTCTGTAGTCCTTGTGTCCTCTGAGATAATTATTTTTCCATAACTCATATGAGGTAAATTGAGGCCTTTGAAATAGTTCCCATTTGTATCAAATATTTCTCATTTGTATCTTTTGGGGGGGTTGGGCCACACCCGTTTGATGCTCAGGGGTTACTCCTGGCTGAGCGCTCAGAAATTGCCCCTGGCTTGGGGGGACAATATGGGATGCCGGGGGATCGAACTGCGGTCCTTCCTTGGCTAGCGCTTGCAAGGCAGACACCTTACCTCTAGCGCCACATCTCCGGCCCCTCATTTATATCTTTTAAAAAATATTTTAAACTTTATTGATTGGTTTTTGGGCCATGCCCAGTGGTGCCCAGGAGTTACTCCTGGCTCTGCACTCAGAAATTGCCCCTGGAAGGCTGGAGGACCACATGGGATGCCGGGAATCGAACTGGGTCCCTCCTGGGTCGGCTGCATGCAAGGCAAATGTCCCACTGCTGTGCTATCTCTCCAACCACCTCTCATTTGTATTTTAATTATTTTTTGTTGGTCTTGTTTTCCCATTACCTTTCATCTGTTTCCCCTCCCCTTGGGGAGGGGCTTGGATTGGATTTCAATAAATGGAAGGCAGGAGAGCGTAGCCGGGGCTGTCATCTAGGTTGGTGATTCCATGTGTTGGAGTGACTGGCATGTGGGTGAAGAGCTTGCAATGTGAGTTTTCTTGCCTGCTATATCCTCCATATCTGTGTGGATTACTTATTTCAGAAAAATGTTTCTAAACCAGCTTCTCCTGTTCTCCCTGGATAGGGGTTATGGGATTATTCTTTTCCCTCTGGGAACGGTGAGATAACCAAATCTCAACCCAATACCCAAAGAATGTGTCATTACAAATACATCTTTTCAAATATAGAGAAATTTTAAAAATTCAAATGATATGCACTTCACAATAGTTATAAATAAAAAAAATAAATATGTCTGGCACGACCAGGAGAAACTAAGAATTAACTCAAGGCATACTCTGGGATAAATGTATTTTTCCTTATGGAGCAGAGTGCTTGCTTTTATTATATTAATCAGAGATTTTATTAAAGGTAATCCATGCATTTTTAACTAATGTATATTTTTGTTAGTTTTGATGCACAGATCTCTTAAAATATATATAATTTTGTTCTGTGCCATTTAAAAAAATCTGCCATGATTTGAGTCAAAAGAATAAAACTATCCCTGGTCCCAGAGGACAGTTTCAATGTGGTACTTGTTATAAAGGGAAAGATTCTTTCTCAAGGCCATGCGAGGTAACCTTTTTTTCTTTAACAGGCTACATCTGTCAGCTTCAAAGGGACAAATAAGGTCCATAAAGCTGAAAATTGTAATAGTTGATATTTCAAAAAGCAGAGGGGGGCATCCAAAAAAGGGGGGGGCAAAATAAAACCAACCTATATAGGGTGTTCAAGGGCGAACTGTGATATTTTTACCTGGGCTAACTGTGATATTTTTACCTGATCGGAGAATGGAATAGACAGGCTACACAGGATGCTCTTCTCTTTTTTTTTTGGGGGGGGGGTCACACCCGGCAGCACTCAGGGGTTACTCCTAGCTCTACACTCAGAAATCGCTCCTGGCAGGCTCGGGGGACCATATGGGATGCCAGGATTAGAATCACCAATCTACTGCATGAAAGGCAAACGCCTTACCTCCATGCTATCTCTCGGGCCCCAAGGATGCTCTTCTTTACATCGGATTTCACCTTGCAAATCTGAGCAAGGTAGAATGTATGTGAAAGGACAGTCTGATTGGCTTAATGTAAGGACCCATAAAGGATCCTGAGAGCTTATTACTCCTGGTATTATTGAATCTTACCAAGCTAGTTGCAAAAAGATACAACTTGATGATCTCATTGTTTGACACGAACCCGTGGCTGACACAAGTAAAGTGGTGTTTCAGAGGACCTAAGCAATGCAAAAATACGTAGATTTTAGTTCATTTCAAAAAACTTATTCAGTAATTGATGGCCAAAAGAAAACACAACAACAACAAAAGGTTAGAGACCCAGTGCAAGGGTGAAAGTGGCCCTCAGGCATCACAACACCCCTGCATCACTAGGAGTGACCCCTGAGTGCCACAGGGAGAAGCCCCCAAACTTAAAATAAAAACAATTAAAAACCTTCTAAATATTTTTTTATTTTTTAATTTATTCTAATTTATTTTTGTTTGTTTGTTTTTGGGCCACACCCAGAGGTCCTCAGGGCTTACTCCTGGCTCTGCACTCAGAAATTGCTCCTGGCAGGGTCAGGGACCATAGGGGAGGTATGGAGTCAAACCCGGTTCATCCCAGGTTAGCAGCATGCAAGACAAATGATCTACCATTGTGCTATCCCTCCAGCCCCTAAATATTTTTTTAAAGATAAATGCCTTCTAAATATTTTTAAATCAATAAGTACTGGGGCTAGAGCAGCGGTGCAAGTGGTAGGGCGTTTGCCTTGCATGCACTAACCTAGGATGAATGTGGTTCGGTTTGATCCTCTGGCGTCCCATATGAACTCCAAGCCAGGAACTATTTCTGAGCGCACAGCCAGGAGTAACCCCTGGCTGTCACCAAAAACCAAACAAAAAAAAATACTATTTTGATATATTTTAAAATATGACTCTTTAAAATTTCAAGGGACTGGGGCAATAGCACAGTGGTAGGGCTTTGCAAGAGGCAGCCCGGATGGACCTGGTTCGATCCCTAGCATCTCATATGGTTCCCCCAAGCCAGGAAAGTTTTCTGAGTGCATAGCCCGGAATAAGCCCTGAGTGTTACCAGATGTGGCCCAAAAACATAAACAAAAAATTCTAGTTTTCCACTTTTATCATTTTAAACATGTATCAGGATACTGGAAAGGAATGCTTGCCCAAAGACTGGAATGACATATACTATATGTGAGGCTCTGGTACAATATTTTCAGAGATGACCAAACAGTAGTTCTTGGCTTTGCTTTGATTTTAGCCACACCCAACTGTGCTCAGGGCTCACCCCCAGGTCTAAGCTCAAGGATCACTCCTGGAGGGTTTGAGGAAACCATTTGGGGTGTTGGTACCATGCCTGGGTCAACTACGTGTAAACGTAAGGGCCCTGTCCATTGTACTATCGTTGTGGTCCCCAGACATCGGTTCTGGACTCTCTCTCTTTTTTTTTTTTTTAATTTTCCTGCTAGAAATGTATTCTTTGGAAATCATGGTTCCAGAAGAGGCTGCGTAATTCTGTTAAATAACATGAACTTGGTTTAACTAGAATTTTGCTTGTTAAAGGAAGCTTTCATCAACAGTTGGTTTTTACATTTTCTCTAGATTGGCTATTTTTATTCTATTTTTTCTTTTTTTCTTTATTAGTATTTTTTTGTCACAAAGAATGAGAATAAGCAGTGCTGATGGGGATGTGGAAAGAAAGGAACTCTTATTCACTGCTGGTGGGAATGCCATCTAGTCCAACCTTTCTGGAAAGAGATTCCTTCAAAAGCTGAAAGTTGAGCCACCATACCATCCGGCTATACTACTCATAGGGATATATCCTAGGAACACAAAAATGCAATACAAAAATCCCTTCCTTACACCTATATTCATTGCAGCGCTGTTTATAATAGCCAGACTCTGGAAACAGCCTAGATGCCCCTCAATAGATGAATGGCTAAAGAAACCATGGTACATAAATACAATGGAATATTATGCAGCTGTCAGAAGAGATGAAGTCATGAAATTTTCCTATACATGGATATATATGGAATCTATATGAATTATATATATATATATCACTCATAGCTGAGTGAAATAAGTCAGAGGGAGAGAGATAAACACAGAATGGTCTCACTCATCTATGGGTTTTAAGAAAAATAAAAAACATTTGTGGGGGGGCTGGGCGGTGGCGCTAAAGGTAAGGTGCCTGCCTTGACTGCGCTAGCCTCGGATGGACCGCGGTTCGATCCCCCGGCGTCCCATTTGGTCCCCCGGCGTCCCATATGGTCCCCCAAGCCAGGAGCGACTTCTGAGCGCATAGCCAGGAGTAACCCCTGAGCGTCACCGGGTGTGGCCCAAAAACCAAAAAAACAAACAAACAAAAAAAAAAAAACAAAAAAACATTTGTGTAATGATTCTCAGAGACAAAATAGAGGAGGACTGGAAGGTCCAGCTCATGACATGAAGCTCACCACAGAGAGTGATGGGTGCAGTCACAGAAATAATTACACTGAGAACCATCATAACAAAATGTGACTGAATGAGGGAGGTAGAAAGCCTGTCTAGAGTACTGTTCTCCACATTCATGAACATATTAAAGGGTCAGGAGTTAAGAGACTTAAGAAATAATTCATGTGTTGACAGACAGCTATTGACAGAAAGTGATTCCTATGCCCTAAAGAACAGGCAGGGCTTGGGAGAAAAATCACTTATCATGATCTAAAATGCATTTCTGGTGGATAGTATGGTGTAGAGCAAGTGCTTTTATTCATTTTGTCAATATCTAGGCTTTGAGTGGAGAGTTTTAAACCCATTTACATTTAAAGTAATATTTGATAAAGACACCTATTATTTTGCTATTAGTTTTTTGTTTTTGGGTCACACCCGGCAGCGCTCAGGGGTTACTCCTGGCTCTATGCTCAGAAATCGCCCCTGGCAAGCACGGGGGACCATATGGGATGCCGGGATTCGAACCACTGTCTTTCTGCATGAAAGGCAAACGCCTTACCTCCATGCTATCTCTTCGGTCCCTGCTGTTAGTTTTCTAAGTGACTAGCACCCTATACTTTATTTCCTACCTAATGACATTACTTATTTGTTTTTAGTTTTGGAGGGCCATATCCAGTGGTATTCTGGGATTCTTCCTGGCAATACTCAGGGGACTATATATAGTGACAGGCTTGGTTCCGTGCAACGCAAGCATCTTACCCACTATACTATCTCTCTAACCCTGGCATTAAGTATTTTTTGTTTGTTTTACATAGAAACAGTTAAATTCCTTTCTCATGTCCTTTTGAATTTACTCTAATTATTTTTTATGTCTAATAACGTGGTCAACATTCTAAAGAACTAACACTAATCTAAATTTACAACATCTTGACTTAAATATTGCTTTAAAATAAAAAAAGAACACTGACCTTTCATAACTCCCTCTAACAATTTTTTCAGTGAAAAACTCTACAAAACTGTATCTTGACTCACTGTGTGCCCCAAACAAAAATTTTTTGATTATGGGATGGGCCACAAATGGTGATACTTGGGGCTCACTCCTTGTATTTCTCAGAGGACCATGAAATGCTGGGAATCTACTTCAGGTCTCTAGCAATCTGCACGTGTACTCAGTTCTTTGTGATATCTCTTTACACCTCTCTCCTCAAATATCTTCAGGTCCAGGGATGTAGCTCAAATGGTGGTGCATATGTCATGCATATGCAAGGTCTGGGTTCAATGTGCCAGTATTGGGAGATGGTTTTGTGACTTCTGATCAGGAGGGTATGGGCCCACAATAATAATAAAACTTATTTTGATTATTCTTGAATTATATAGAAAACAAGACTTGGTTTCTATGTAGTTACAGTAACATAAGTTTTTACACTACCCTTTAAAAAATTCTAAAATCACATAGAAAATTTAAAATGGAGTTAAAATCTCTGATGAATATAGAAACAGATTTGATATATAATTTCCCATATATAATTTCTGTTTAGGTATTTATTTTTCCATATGACTTCAATTTACTGTCTAGTCTCCCATCAGCTAGTTCACCTTGCAAGATGCCTTTGAGAATTTCCTGTGGAGCCAGTCTGGTGTGAACAAATACCATCAGCTTTTATTTAGGACTGTCTAATTTCACCCTTAAAGGACATTGTCCCAGACAGAGTATTCTCAGCTGTCATCGTTGTCTTAATAGCATTTATAATTTCTCTACTTTCTGTCCTCCAACATTTCTGATGAGAAACCTGCAATATTTTGAATTCTTTCATGTGGTGATTCACACCTCTATTCTGCTTTCAGGTTTCACTTTTGATATTATCTGACTTCTCAAAGTCCGACTCTAGAACCAGGAAGATAGCAAAAGAAATAGAGCACATGCCTAACATGTAGGAGGTCATGAGCTTGATCTCGGGCATTGCATCTCAAAGCACTACTTAAAGCAGTCTGGTGGTCCTCTGGTAAACTTCTGGCTGGGTTAAACTATGCCATGTGGTGCCTATTTTAAAAAAGTCTCTGCCTGGTCTTATTTGGAATTTTTTTAAGCATCCTGAATGTTTATATACATATCTTTAACCAAATGTGGATAGTTTTCAGTCATTATTTTTCCAAATACTCGTTTGGCCTCTTTCTCTCTGCTTTCCTGTTTTTTCTAAAACCTATGTCCTGATCCACTTAGTGGTATTCCTACTCTCTGGTCAATTTCTCCCCAATATTGCTTCCTTACCTTTTTTTTTCATTTGTTCCTCAGACTTGATTATTTTCACTGTTGTTTTCAAGTTCAATGATTTTTTTCGCCCCTTTGGCCTGTTCAAACATGCCTTGAATTTCTCTTGAGAACATTTTGCTTTAGTGACTATACTTTTTAGCTGATACTTTTACTCCCTCTTTGTTTCCCTCTTTTATTTATTAGGTTTTTAATTCTATTAATCTCTTCAGTTTCTCTTCAGTTTCTCCAGACCTTGTTTCCTTTCTCTTCTCCATATCCTCCTTATAGTCTTTAAACATCTCTAAGAGAGCTGTTTGGAGTCTTTGGCTGTATTGTGTTTCCCACAGTGGTGATATTACCTGAAGAGGGCGTTGGAGTAATCATTTGGGTAGTGGTAACCTTAGGTTGGGGGTTGCTGAGTCATATTTTCCTTAAAAGCGGAACAGCGGTTAATTAAGCTTGGGAACCTCTGGTAGAGCAGATCTACCATAGTCTGTGTTTCTGTTTTGTTTTGTTTTCTCTCTCCTACCACTTTGAACAAATTATGCTTTGCTATTTTTTTTATTTGTTTGTTTTTGGGACACACCGGTGGTGCTCTGGGATTACTCCTGGCTCCGAGTTCAGAAATTGCTCCTGGGAGGCTCCAGGGACCATGTGGGATGCCAAGGATCAAACCCAGGACTGTCTTGGGTCAGCCATGTGCTGGACAAATGTCCTACTGTTGTGCTATCACTCAGGCCCCATTCTTATATAACTAGTGATTTTTGGGTAAAAAACTGGATATTAAATTTAATAGTGTTGTAACTCTGGAAATTAGATTTCCCCCAAAACTCCAGAGATTCCTTTATGGTTACTGTTTTGTTTAATGTTGCGGGTGCTATTCTTATTGTAGGCTGTTTCTGTGCCAAAGATCAGACTGCCCTGTAAACTACAATAGCACAGCTGTGGGGCATTTGCCTTGCATGCAGCTGACCCAGGACAGACCTGGGTTCAATCCTCACCATCCCATGTGGTCCCCAAGCCAGGAGTGATTTCTGAGCATCTAGCCAGGAGTAACCCCTGAATGTCACTGGGTGTGGCCCCCAAACAAACAAACAAACAAACAAACAAAAACCCAAAAAGATCTTTCCAGGTCTTTTGAGGAGCTTGTTTTGTAACCTAGACATGCATAGCTACTTTCTAATATACTTCATTAATGAAGTTGCTTTTTAATAACTGACTACCCAAACAGAAAGAATAAAGGAGTGAAGGGCACCCATCCTTTAATATTCTGTGTGTTTGTGTGTATATATAATAAATAATTCCAGGAGAAACTGGAAAGTAAAATTAAGAAGTTACAAAAGGAAAAGTATTTTAAGTGACCTGTGAGGAAAAGTATAATTCCAGAGAGGTTAAGAGACTCTGGCACTTACCTCTATTATATATTATTCCTGATGAAACATCACGCATACTCAAAAGTAAAATTATAACATATAAAAGAAGCATGGTCATCTGTGGAAAGAAATACAAATCATTTCCACTCAACTTCTCAGAAAATATATTTTTTAGTTTTTTTGGTTTTTTTTTTGCTATAGATAACATCATAGTAAAGAAATTTTTTCCAGTTAAAAGTAATTCCTATGTGCCATAAAAGCAGATAGAAGGGACTCAGGTGTATGTAAGGGATAGAAGTATGTCTTACAAATATTGGGAACTTTTTTTTGTTTTTGTTTTTGGGCCACACCTAGCAGCGCTCAGGGGTAACTCCTGGCTCTATGCTCAGGAATCACTCCTGGCAGGCTCGGGGAACCATATGGGATGCTGGAATTTGAACCAATGACCTTCTGCATGATAGGCAAACACCTTACCTCCATACTATCTCTCCGGCCCCTTATTGGGAACTTTTTATACTCTGTACCATTGAGTGGCTCAAGTACTGAGGAGGGGAGGTGACTATGATATATAACAAGGAAGAAACACTGCTTTGCAATTTCCTTCTCGTATTAAAGATATGATAAAATTGTTGCCTACTAAAGAGTTTTCCATTTTTTCTTCCATTAAGATCAGTTGAAGAGGCATGATCTGTCTTATTAGTTGAGTGAAACAGAATATGAGTTCACAGGGACTTTGAGGAGGGGACAGATTTGATGTGATTTAATTTTTTTACTGGATTCTTTTGTAAAGAGACCAGTCACAGGTTAATTCTTGCTCCTGGGGCAAGACTTTTCTACACAAGTCTTTCCTCTTAACTCTTTTTGAGAAACACAATCTTGAGGATGGGGTTGTACCTCCTGTAAATTCTCCTGCCCCAATTCATGCATAAACAAACGTTTGTGAGGAGATAAATTATGTCCTCTCCCAAATCCATAAGTTGGAAGCTATGAACCTCACTACATCATAATGTGGCTGCATTTGGATACAGGGTATTTACAGAAGTGATACAGTTAAAATGAAAACCTTTGGGAGCAACAGGGAGGATCACAGTAGAGAGGACTGGGAAGGGTAGAGGAGGGTTGGATGAGATAGGGAGAAGAGAGCCATCTCCCAAAACTCATTCCCTCATACCCTCAGAAAGAACTACTGCCAACACCTTCATCTCTGATTTAAAACATCCAGTACTCAGAGACAAGAATTTCTGTGCTCATGTGTACCATTGGTGGCTCACATTTGAATGTGGCTTGATGAATAAAAATTACAGCGCTGAAGTCTCTGCTCTGTGGTATCTGTCACAGAAGCCCTAGTAACTAATGTGGTCTCCATATGGGTTGCTTATAACTAGGGGCCCTGAGGAAGTGCCACACACCAACTTTGCTACCTCTTCTATAAGAGACCACCCTTGTTCCCTTATCCAGGAGGCAAGCCTTTTCCAGCACACAGTCATTGTGTAAGCAGCAGAAACTCCAGATCTTATATGGTTCCTGACAACTGCTAAGGGAACGGTTAGTTTCACAGCTACTTCTTCATCAAAATTAGCTTCCATGTTTCCTTACACTTACTTGACAACAGAAAGCTGAAACCTTGGGGAAGGAGGGTTTCTAATTCATCATCTTTGTCACAGGAGTAAGGAGGAATGTTTTGAGTCCATTAAGAACAATTCATCTTAGCCATCTGACAAAACAACTTGCTCTCACAAGAGGAAAGGAGGCACGTGGATGCCAAATGCAGTCTAGCTCAGTTCTATTTGGGGGTAGTAGAGGAAGGAATGTGACAGTATAAATGGACAGGTCACCATGAACAGACCTAAAAAAAAATGCCCCTAGTAGGAAGCCCTGGCATTTTTCTGTTAAAGTTTTTCAATGCAGGACAGAAAACTTGTACGTGTTGCTTATTCCTAAGGAAGGACTGGAAGACTTTATTTCTGGGCTCAGGTTTGCATGTCTTTGCAAATCATTCCACTTTAGTTCTCAGGGATGAATTAAATCTCGAATTTACATTGAGTGGATGTGTTTGCATCATTGACAAGGGAACTAAAGGTTTACTTTGAAAAGCATTTTAGTGCTTTCATGAAAGGAGGGAAACAGCATGAGCATTGCAAGGAGAGAGAGCTAAGGTGCCATCATCTCCATGCCTTCATTACTGCTCATTCTAGCATCCTAGAATTACTAATTTTTATGTATATTACAGAAATAAAAATTGGAGCCCCTCACATAGATTTTAGGGACTGGGGGCCACTTCAGGCAACACTCAGCTCACTGAACTAGACAGTTCAAAGCTGGGGAACAGTGGTGTTTAGAGGACCAGATAAGATTAAGTCAGATAGACCTAGGAGAGGGGCTGGGTTGATGGGACTTTACTTCCAGGAAAGTCGGCATCACTAGGGGGAAATCTCCCACAGTGGGAGGGGAATATATTATATAACTATATATATATATATAGTTATATATATATATATAACTATATATAACTGCTTTTATCTCTGCTACTATTCCCAGAGAAGATTTTTTAGGAAGTAATCCACTTTAGAAACCCTCAGTCATGTAGCTCTGTTGCTCCCTCAGTCATGTAATCCCAATGCCCAGTGAGTCATGTAGGTCCTGTTGACTTTAATTAATTTATCCTGGTTAGGTTACTGATAAGCAGATGTTTGTAAACCATTACCCTTACTTTTCCTATGATGGTTGATTTAAGACAGTAGATATGGAATGTAATAGAGAATTGAGTTCTCAGCCAATGAGGCTGTGAACCCCCTCACCCCTTGCTTTTTTCTCTTGTCTGTTTTTACCTCTTTTTTTTTTTAAGGGGAATACCCAGAGATGCTCCAGGCATCTGTGCTCAAAAATGATTCCTGATAGACTTTATATGGGATGCTGGGGATTGAACACAGGTCGCTGCATGCAAGGCAAATGCCCTGCCCATTGTGCTACTGCTCTAGATTTTGTTTTATCTTTCTTAATTCTTGTGGTATCATTGCTTCATACCTGTTCACTAGGACTAGTCCCCAGAAGGCCTTCAGGGCTTCAGGGCTCCAGCTAGTGCTGAAAGAACCATCTGGTGCTGGGTATTAAACTCAGGTTCTGGCACATCATTTATGCATCTCTGATCCATGAACAGATCATCTTCGTAGCCTCAGAATATATTTAGAGATGATATATGACCTTTGTTCATAGGGTTAGATGGAGGATCAAGTTCGCTTTTTGGCATGTGGCTGACGAGTTGTCCCAACAACACATGTTGAAGAGGCTTTCCTTTCTCCATTTTAAGTTTCTTGCCTTTTTATCAAAGATTAATTGACTGTATGTCTGGGGAACATTCTCTGAATACTCAAATCTATTTTCTTGATCTGAGGGTCTGTCTTTATTCCAATACCATGTTGTTTTTTTTGTTTTTTATTATTATTATTATTTTTTTTGTTTTGTTTTTGAGCCACACCCAGTGTCACTCAGGGGTTGCTCCTGGCTATGCGCTCAGAAGTCGCTCCTGGCTTGGGGGACCATATGGGATGCTGGGGGATTGAACCGTGGTCTGTCCTAGGCTAGCACTGGCAAGGCAGACACCTTACCACTAGCGCCACCATGCCGGCCCCCCAATACCATGTTGTTTTCATGACTATTGCTTTGTAATACAATTTAAAGTTGGGGAAAGTGATGCCTCCCATTTTCTTTTTTTCTAAGGGTTGCTTTAGCTATTTGTGGATGTTTATTGTTCCAAATGAATTTCAGGGCCCGGAGAGATAGCACAGCGGCGTTTGCCTTGCAAGCAGCCGATCCAGGACCAAAGGTGGTTGGTTCGAATCCCGGTGTCCCATATGGTCCCCCGTGCCTGCCAGGAGCTATTTCTGAGCAGACAGCTAGGAGTAACCCCTGAGCACCGCCGGGTGTTTCCCAAAAAACAAAAAAACAAAAAAACAAAAAAAAAAAAACAAATGAATTTCAGAAGTTTGATCTACTGATGAATGTTATGAGTATCCTTAGAGGAATTTGGGGGGCATTGGTGGTGGGAAAGTTACACTGATGAAGGGGCGTGTACTTTTTTATGACTGAAACCCAATTACAAACATGTTTATAATCATGGTGTTTAAATAAATATATTAATTAAAAATAAAACCAGAGAATATTAGTTAATAAAAAATCAGAGGATTGAAAAAAAAAGCTGATATATGAGACATTCAATATCCTGCCTCTCATTTGGGGCAAGAATGGAGATGTCATGGTTCATTAGATCTAGTCTGCACATAGATGCCATAGAACAAGAATGGAAACACTTAGGGGCAAAACAAGTGACCAGTTTCGACCACTACTAAAACTGCTAAACCTCAGCACTGTACTTCTGCTCTATCCATACATAATGTTATTCTTTTATTCTTTTTTAAATAATTACTTTATTTTGGGGCTCGGATAGATAGCACAGTGGTACGGTGTTTGCCTTGCATGCTGCCGACCCAGGACGAATGGTGGCTTGAATCCCGGCATCCCATATGGTCCATCTGTGCCCCCGATTTCTGAGCACAGAGCCAGGAGTAATGCCTGAGCACTACTGGGCGTGACTCAAACACCAAAAAATATATATATAAATTACTTTATTTAAGCATTGTGATTACAAAGTTGTTAATGATAGAGATTGAGTTGAAGTCATAGACTACGTACCACTCTTCTTTCACCAGGGTACATTTTCCTCCACCAGTGTCCCCAGTTTCCTCTTCCTACCTGCCAGCCTTTGAAGCAGGCATTTTGCTTTTCCATCCCTCCCTCCTTCCCTCCCTCCCTCTCTTCCTCCTTTTTGACACTGTGGTTTTATTTATTGTTATCTCATTCTTTTTAAATTGATAACTTTTTTCTACTTGGTTCAATAATCTTTGTTCAATAACCATCTCACCGTCAGAAAAAAAAACACAAACAATCCGTAGAGCAATTTTCTCTTTGAGAAAATTTGTGGCTTATTTCCTCCTTTGGGTTCATTTTCTAATTGATAAAATATTGCCATTTCCTAGGGTTATTATGAGAATGATTCATACTCTTAAAAATGCCAGCAGCTACTTTGCACACAACAAGCTCTTGGGAAGTACTGATTGGAACACTATACTCTAAACATATGTATACACACATATAAACACAAATACACACATAAATGTACATATATACACATACATATATATACACACATATACACATATAAACATACATATACATATACACTGCTCCAGCCTCATGTATGTCCCTTATTCCACCACTAGGAGTCAAATGACCCTGTTACCATTCCCATGTGTTGGTTATGAGTTTTTTTGTAAACATCAGCTATACGTCCCACCTATGGGCATTTTCTCTTTCTTGTGCTCCTTAACAACTGAAATTTCCCCTCAAATATAAAACTTACCTTCACCATCATCAGGTTCATCTGCAGAATCTGCATTAGCAATGAACTAGCCAGATAGTATAAAATGGACCCTACATTCTGAACAAATTCCCTCCAAATAAGATGCCAGGCTAGATGCACTTTCCCCCCTCTATTTTCCCAATGTTTAACACAGACTGAGAAAGTAGTTCCTAAACTAGATTTCTGATTTGGCAGCCCACTTATTTGGAGAATAGCAACAGAGCTGCTCCAACTACAGAAGCAGGCTTCGAAACCTAAAGGACAGGCAGTTGGAACTTCCACCCAACTGTCTCTTTCAGGGCACTGAGATCACTTGCTGAAAGAATCTATGAAATGTGAAACTTCTTCAAACCTGTCATCAACCATCCTCATGTAAAGATCTAAATGATATATCTCAAACACAACAGCTACATAGGAGGGTTGGAAACCTACATGGTGAATCTCAACAAAACACTCATCCTGGGATCACAGAACTGAGGAAAATCAAAAATGCTACACAGTCACGCCAAAGGTGTATGGTGAAGTTTCAGAGAACATCATCTTTTAGACAGAACTGTCTAGAAGGAAGCACTGGACACCTATCAGCAGAGTAAACAAGAGAAGGAAATACACAAAGCTAGCACTGAGAATGCTGGAAATCAGGAAGGGCAAATGACATGCCAGTTGTGTGAAACCAGATTTGGGGTGTGTGTGTGTGTGTGTGTGTGTGTGTGTGTGTGTGTGTGTGTGTGTGTGACCATGTCCATGTTCTTGAGGGCTGATGATGCTGGCCACCCAGTCTGTATCTGACTCATGAGCTCAGATGAAAGCTGCCTGATTTGCTCAGTTCTCAGACCCAATCATGAAGGGTGATGGACACTAGTAAATTATTTGATTGATGGGATAACACCTGCTTGGTAGGCCTGTTCTCTTTTGAGCTATGCATGTGGCCATGTAGAACTTGTCTCATGCTCCTGTTATGAAAGACCACTGGTGTCTGGACTTCTTGTTTTTATGGGCAGAGCCTTAACCTAACTTACCCTTTCTCTCACTTTTTGCATGATAGTGGCCTAGAGAAGAACATTGAACCTGCCTGAAATAATGTATCAGCCAATGTATCCCTTCTAATGAAGACTGGTGTCACTATTATTATTTGTCTTTGTTTTAGAATCATACCTGGAGGTGTTGGGGGGGGTTGGTCCCAGTGGTACTGGGGGACTATGTAGTACTGGAGATTAAACCCGGGGCTCCTGCATACAAAGCAAGTGCTTCATCCCCAAACCCACAAGAGTCTTGGTATTGCTTATGTCTCACTAAAAGAGGTGCCACAGCTTTTGTGTGAAAGGAAGCAAGGGATGATTTTCAGTCTTTGTAGCAACACTGTTTGAGCTCTCTCTTCAGACTGCAGCAAGCAGGTTCAGCTGAGCAAAGCTGAAGGATGTACTGCAGGGATGACCCTAAGAAAATGGTGAAGCAGCTGCAAGCCTTTCTTTAGTTCCCCAATCCCTCAACCTTTTCATTCCCTCTTTTGCCTCCCTGTGGGGACTCCTCCCCTCTGTTAACCAGGAGAATCTGCTTTCAGTCCTGGTTCCTGCTGAATGATACTGCAGTGCTGATTTACACCATTTATTTACATACTAGGCAGCAGCAGTGTCTCCCTATTAATAATGTGGTGATAAAGACTATGGAACAAAAATATTTCCTGGCACTTAAATATATTTCCTTAGGATATATTGAAGACTCTTGACATGGGCCATCAAATCGCCTTCTAGAAAATGTAGGTTGGAGAATTAGATGTCTCCTATAACTTGAGAGGCAAAAAGGAAACATTTATTTTTAGTCTTTGAAGTGCTGGTTGGTCCCTTTATTTCTCCAATAAATTATCTGGATATATTACTTGCTCTATTCTATGGGAAGTTGTGAAATGATAATTACTTAGAATATTTACTGTGAAGTTAAATCTATTTTGTCACTTATCTTTATTTTGTTTGTAATAGATTTTTGAAGCATAGCAATTCAAGTCTGATGCAATACAATCTATTAATATTTTTTTTCTTTTTCCCCCCATGGCTTTAAAATATACCTTTATTCAGAGGCATCTTTTCAGAGACATTTTTTATTCTATCTATATAAGAAAATATAAATACTTAAAAAGTTATAAAACAAGAATACTCTGATTACCTCAAATGAACATTATTCCTAGTTAGTTTTTTTATTGTTATGAGACATCACATTTTGAAAAAAGCAGAAAGAAATGGATTTTTTTTTTTTTTGGTTTTTGGGTCACATCCAGCAGCGCTCAGAGGTTCCTCCTGGCTCTATGCTCAGAAACCACTCCTGGCAGGCTCGAGGGACAATATGGGTTGCTGGGATTTGAACCACCATCCTTATGCATGCAAGGCAAATGCTCTACCTCCATGCTATCTCTCTGGCCCAGAAATGGACTCCTTTGTATCCATCCATCACCTATCTTTAGTCTTATTTCATAACAATATTAACTCTTCCATCTTCTTTTTTCTCATTCATTTTCTTTCTCCATGATTATGTAAAAGATATCCCAGATAGTGTATTTCTAAGAGAAAAATAACTTCTTTAAATAAAAGAAATCCACAATACCTTTTCACAACTTAAAATGATGACTGGATCTCAAGTCAATCACTCTTTGTATTTTCCCAGTTACCTCATTCTTAAAACTGTCATAATTTGTGTGCATGAATCAACATCTAGTACAATTATTGTTGATCTCTAGTTTCATTTTTTCCCCACTATTCAGCCTTTATTTCCTCTGTCTTTTTCTGGACCACATGCAGCAGTACTCAGGTACTTCTGGCTCTGCACTCAGGAATTACTCCTGGCAGTGCTAGGGGACCATATGAGATGTCAGTGATTGAACCCAGGCTGACTACATACAAGGCAAGTGTCCTACCCACACTGTACTATTGCTCTGATTCTGGCCTTTTCCTTTAGACTGATTAGTTGAAGGTATATATATATATATATATATATATACCTTCATTTCTCAGAGTCTGCTGATGACATCTTCACAGCATCTTTTCACAAGTCTCCCTCTTTTCTCTCTCATTTGTCCTGTAAATTGTGAAGTAGATCTAGCAGCTGACCAGATTCTGGTTTCTATTTGTCAGGAACATTTTGTGGGTTATGTTGGAACCTTCCAGCAAGAGGCACACCCCCAGGCTAGTTGTCTCAGTTTCCAGGACACAGTGGCCATCATTCACTGCTCTGTAAAATTCATTAGAGGCTGCAAGATGAGGGTGTCCAGCGTTCAGGATTTTTTTCTTCATTTATTTGCTGGAATACTTCTGGAAAGAAAATTTTTCTTCACTAACCACTTGGTTACTTAGAGAAAGCATTCTTAAGGGAAGGCCAGATTTATGCTTTGTGATTTCTCTTTGCTTACAAGCTTTGAAAATAATTGATGACTTGACATTCTCAGAAAAGCAACCAAAAGGGTTTGCTTTCTTTAGTAAAATGATGAACTCACAGGGTTGTTTCTTTCTTTCTTTCTTTCTTTTTTTCTTCCTTTCCCTTTTTTTTTTTTTTTTGGTTTGTTTTTATGACCACACCCAGCAGTGCTCATGGCTTAAGCCTGGCCTTTTGCTCAGGGATCACTTCTGGCAGGGCTCAGGGACTATATGGAGTGCCAGGGATTAAACTCAACTCAGCTGCATACAACACAAGTGCCCTATACAATGTACTATCTATCTTTTTTCTCCAAACTCATAGGGTTTACTTTGAATATATTTAAGTGTTTTTATCCACCACAATCTTTATTGGCTATAAAAATGTTCAATTTATAATTTTCCTTTTTTTTTTTTGCCATATCTGACGATGTTTAGAGCTTATTCTTGGCTCTGTATTAAGGAATTGTTTGTAGTGAGTTTTGGAGACCTACAGGGATATCAGGGATTAAATTTAGGCCAGCTGCCTGCAAGGCTAATGTCCCACTCACTGTGCACTTGTCTGCTCCTCACTCCATGTGATTTTTCTTAAAGTTGTCTTTCCTGACCTTTTAATAAAACTCTGGCACTTTTTGATAATGTCCTCCTTCCCTCCCTTCTTTCTCATGTAATTAAACAGTGAATAGGATTAAAAAGAAATCCATTTGATTTTCATAATATAAGCATTTTATCAGTTGAAAAATCAAGCTATAGTTGACATAGCACTTTGAGTTTAGCCATCCAAAATAATGATTCCATGTATATTTATGTTATGAAATGCTCATCACAGTTACTTGAGTTCACATTTACCTAGGAACAGCCTTCCATGGATGGCCTAGAGGTCAGGGGTCAGGAGGAAGAAGTACCACCTTAATTGTTTGGCCTGGAAATGAGTCATGTTTACAAAGCCACAGAACTAGCACATCACCTTAGATTGCCCACAGTTATGCCCCCGAAGTCCCCTGGAGCCTGGGCTTAGGTCATAACCAAGAGGCTAGGGCAAAGATGATGAAAAGGCACTTTTCATATGGGCCACATTAGACAGCAAAGGTCACTCATATCCTTGCATGATTGTACTTCAATATATGAGGAGAAGGTGAGGAAGTGGCTTAGCAGTGAAGAACTTGCATTGCTTGAGTGAGGCCCTGGGTTTGTTCCCTGAAGTCACCTGAAGAACAATTGTAGGTGAAGACTGAGCAAGGATTCTCTGACCAGCTCTGATGGAGCCAGACTGTCTCATGGCACCTGCCTATGAGTGAGACCTGCAGTTATCAGGGAACTTCAAAAAAAACTAACACAGTCACAGTTTGTGCTCAGGGGCAGAAACCCAGTGGGGTTTCCTTGCTGAGCCTGCTGACCCCCAAGACTCAACTACCTGTGTGTGGAGGGTGACAAACACTGTCTGGGGGATAGTGTGTTGAGGAAACTAGAATGCAGATAGCTACCCTGGCTCTGAGTCTTGTGGGGCCTTTGAACCCACAGATGAGAAGCTTCTCCACCCAGGAGGTGACTGGACTGGTTTTGACTAACTGTAGGGAAAAGGACTGTTTCTGTAAAATGAGAGAAGTGGGAGTAGCCTGTGCCTTTCAGGGCACTTTTCTTTCTGTACCACTCAATAGTTCATATGATACCTGGAGCACCAGCAGGAGTGATTCCATAGTGCAGAGCCAGGAGGACTCCCTGAGCATTGCCAGGTGTAGCCCAACAAACAAAATATATCTTCTTCTCCTCTCTACAGATTAGGTACGAGCAGGGATGCTAAACACATATTTTTTTTCACTGTGGTTTCTGTGTTTATTGCTAATAGTGTGCCCTTGAAAAGTTATCTGTCTCTTGACTCAGTGTTCTTATCTGGAAAATAATAACACCCATAATTTCACATATAATCCAAGTGTGCATATGGACACGGGCATTTTCACTTTCCCTTTTTGTCATTACACATTTTGCTCACTTATATATTTTCCAACCTAACACAACAATGCCTTTTGGGGGCCAGAGTGATAGTACAGTGAGTAGAGCACTTGCCTTGCACTCAGCTGATTTGGGCTTTATCTCCAGCATCTCCAAGCCTGCTTGAACACAGAGTAAGCCTTAAGCACAGACAGATGTGGATCAGAAATAAAAGAAAACAAAGACTATGCATCTGGAAACTACTCCTGTGTAAGCAATTCATTGTCTCTTGATGGTTTCTTCACACTCCATGGTGGACACATACCATGATTTATATAACTCTTCATCTACCAAGAAGCTAAAATTTTCAGTTGCTCCCAATATTACTCTATTTCTACTATAAAGAATATTCTCGAGACATTCTCTTGTCATTCCACACACATATACATCTGGCTTTGAAATAAATTTCTGGGAATGGAATTGTTAGATTTAAAAGTAAAACACTTTTAAGGAGAGAGAGAGAGAATAGAGATTAAGGTACTTGCCTTGCACATGGTCAACTATGGTTAGGAACCCTGGCTACACTTATGGTACCATGGGTAAACTACAGGAATAATCCCTGAGCAAGAGCTAGGAGTAAGCCATGATCATCACTGGGGGTTGTTAACCTCCCCCCAAATGCTTTTATTCACTGCTAATCAATGCTATAGTAGAAACATATACTCCTACCACTCTCCACAACCTGTTTGTGAATGCCTGTCTCCCTAGACCCTGCCTACCAAGTGCTACTATATCATGGAAAGAATTACATTATTATTGGATTCCCATTTCTCATCTTGTAGACCTCATTGTTGTGTGTGTGTGTGTGTGTGTGTGTGTGCATGCATGCACACATCCTGTGCATGATTGTGTTTGGCCACATCCAGTGTGATTTGCCTGACATTTCCAGGACTATTCCTGACTCAAGAATCCTGGTGGTTCTTGGGGAAGCATATGTGGTGCTGGGGATTAGAACCAGGCTCTCAGCCGCTGCAGTCAAGAACCCTCCTTCCTGCACTATCTCATAAGCCCTAAACTTTCTTTTTCCCCTGAATTGGTTATTAATAGGCTTTTCATTTCTCTGGAACATTGATCTTTTTCTTATTGTTTCATAAGCTACTTTTTTAGATGTTAAAGAAATTAGCCTATTTTCTATCAGGTGACTAGCCAAGATTTTCTTCATCTGACCTTGGTCTTTTGATTAATTTTTTTAATGGTGATATGATTTTTTTCCTACCAGCTAAGTGGATTTTCTCTTTTATCTTCTAGTAATTTGTGGTCTCAGATTTTAATATGACTTCTTTGAGCCTGGAAATCATTTTGATGTTATCTATGAAGTGGCGATTCAAAGCCCTTCTTTTAAATGGCTATTCAGTTGTCCCAACACCATTTACTAACCACTTTTTTCCTCCAATGTTTTGAAATAAGATCTCCATTTAATTGCTGTGTAATTAAATTTGGGTTTGTTTCTGGACTTTCAAATTTGTTCCTTGGAATTATTGTTTCACTCATGTGCTAATAGCTCATTATTTTCATTAGTAATTACAGAATATATTTTTATATTTAGTACAGTTAGTATTCTTTCTCATTAATCTTCTCTAGTGTTTTTTAGAACCAACTTGTCTAGCCTTAAATAAAAACAACCTCCAAACTCTGGTTTTGATTAACTTCTGGCAAATTTGTATTATGACAATGTTGGGTTCTCTTCTCTTATGCCAGGAGTTTGTCTTCCTGGCACCCCATAGAGTCCCCCAGGCTTCTCTTGGAGTGATCTCTGAATGCAGATCTTGGAGTAAACCCTGAGCACTGCCAGGTGTGGCCCCCAAACCCAACCAACCAACCAACCAACCGTCCAAACAAACAAACCCAATATTTTTTTTAATCTAGAGTTCTGCACTAAGGGATAAAGTATAGACTCCAAGAAAGAAATGACCTCTAATAATACCAGAAGCACCAAAATGATAATATAAGAGTAAATAAGAAAAAAACATGATGTTTTCTTAGATGCCACAAACTGGCCTATTATTAGGAGTTAATTGGTAGTGTATTCTGAGCCGAATACTTGCTGAAAAGGGTTTCCCCAGATAGGTAACACTGTACCTCAGAGGGTTCTAGAAAGACTAGGGGGTACAGCAGTGCAATGGGGATAAGAGAGAGCTTTCTAATAAGGAAAGCAGAGGATTTGCTTTATTTTCTGAAAAGACAACAAACCACATGAGTTAGGGAGCCTCTGTCTTATACCATGAGCCCACTTTCTGGAGGGTGGGTCCTCCATGTTCCACATGACCCTTACTAGATTTGAACAACAAGTACTGTTTCTAGGAACCAGATAGTGCTGAAAATTTCCACTGCTCTGCTTTGTTTTTTTGGGGGGATCACACCTAGTAGTTCTCAAGGACTATACCTGACTGAGTGCTTGGGGGGGTCACATGGTGCTGGGGGCTGAGTTTTACATGTGTATGTTCTCCACCTGTGCCATGTCCCTGGCTACACTGCCCTGCTTTTTATCATCCCAAGTTTTGAATTTAAAGTCCATGGGGGGAAAGTGTGACTGATGGAATCTGGTGGTGTGTCTCAACAATACGGCAGTTGGAATTTTGCTTAACATCCAGATTTCTTTGGCAGGAGCTTCCTGTACATGGAAAATGAGGGTCTACCTGCAAAACACACTCAACGAATGTTGTCAAAAGGCAGAAATTAGAAAAGTCTCATCCAACTATTAATATATAAAAAAAAAACCTATTACAGAGCCAGGAGTAACCTTTGAGCATTGGTGGATGTGACCAAAACAAAAAACAAAAACACAAAAACCAGTGTTCCTTCCTCAACGGTTCCTGATGTTCCTTTCTCATGATGGATAACATACAATGAAAACAAAAGAAACTATTAAATCAGAATGTTTTAAGTAAGTTTTTTTGCCTTCTTCTTTTTTTTTTTTTTTTTTAATAAAGATTGCAGTGAGTAGAGTCTGAAACATCAATCAAACTCAGTACCTTCCTGGAAAAAAAAATCACAGCTGAGAGCCCCTTGAAAGTAAAAAAAAAAGAAAGAAAGAAGAAGAAGAAGAAGAAGAAGAAGAAGAAGAAGAAGAAGAAGAAGAAGAAGAAGAAGAAGAAGAAGAAGAAGAAGAAAGAAAAAGAAAAAGAAAAGAAGAAAGAAGAAAAAGAAAAAGAAAGAAGAGAAAAGAAGAAAGAAAGAAAGAAAGAAGAAGAAAGAAAAAAGAAAAGAAGAAGAAGAGAAGAAAAGAAGAAAAGAAGAAGAAAGAAAGAAAGAAAGAAAGAAAGAAAGAAAGAAAGAAAGAAAGAAAGAAAGAAAGAAAGAAAGAAAGAAAGAAAGAAAGAAAAAGAAAGAAAGAAAAAGAAAGAAAGAAAAAATAAACACAGAGAAACATCATAGAGCAGAGAAGTTTCCGGGCTGACCCCATTTGTGCCTCCAAGAAAAGCTGGGTAAATTATCTGCAGGACAGCGCTGGCAGTCACAAGAGAACGTTCCACCCTGCTCAAGGCTTGGCTCCACTCCCACTCCCTTCCCTCAGGTCTTCCTATGAACAGTTTCCCCAGCTCCCCACAGAGCTCAGAAATGCAGCAGGAAACTGGCCGAAGACCTGGAGGCAGGATGTGCTGGAAGGTGGCTGCAGTGATTTGGGGCCGGGATGCAGAACAGAGACATGAGCTCAAGCCTGTGAGAGATTGAAAGGACAAGGCTCCTCGCGGGAGTATATATGCATGGATGGTGAAAAGCCAAAAGGACAGTTTGAAGTCAGGACTGGGCTGACCAAGGGCAATGGTGGAAGCCATGAACAGAAAAGAAGAAAAGCTGGAAGTGGGGCCCTATTAAGTGTCCTCACATACCAAGAAGAAGTCACACTGGGAAAGATCTCTGGTGTCTGTAGCCTGAGACTATATTTATAGATTGCAGTCTTGTTTATTTTCATTTTTCAGAATCTTTTCACTATCATCCTTTTCATTCAGTCAAACATGTATCTGCTCTGTGCAATACTGGAGGAAAAAAATGGACACTTTCTATTCTGGAAAATATAAGCCAGTGAGGGAGAAAAAAAACAGATTAATCAATGACTGAGTCTGTTGTCCTACTGTTCTCAAGTTCTTATCCTCAGGCAGTCAACATCTGAAAGCATAGGATGAGAGAGGAGATGAGCCTTAATAGAGGAAAGGAAGGGAAGGACCTGGGGTCTGGGGTTTGGAGTAGCTGTAAGTTAGATACTGGGAAAGGAGAAAAGTCTTCTTAATTAAATGGGAAGGGACAGTTCTTTGCTTTAGGTTTAAGGCCCAAGGGGGTTCAACAAAGGGACTGGGACAGAAAGGGAGGTTTGACTTGGATGGTTCTCATCTTTTCTTCCTGTTTCCCTCTTACCTCTAATGGTTACTTCTGTTCAGGATTAGCTTTTAAAAAATTGCCTGTTGGCTACTTGTATGCTGGCTTTGAAAAAGTATATATTTGTATCTCCCTCCCACCTCCTTCTTAGGGGTTTTACACTTAGGGATCACTCCTGAAAAGGTTGGAGGGAATGAATCTAAGTCAACACCATGTAAAGGAAGCACCTACCTACAGTACTATCTGTCTAGCCTTATCTTTCCATTTTTTCCTCTACTGAGTATTTGTTCAACTATTATTTTATAGGGAACAACAGAAATAATAAATTTGTATACAATAAATAAATTGAAGATTTTTTTTGCTTTCTTAAATGTTTTAGTTGGGATCTGACCAGCTCATAGCCTTTATAACATGACTGTTCTACATAACAGGTCTACTCCAATTGATGTAAGTCAGGATTTCAGTCATTTTATTCTGGTGAAAACCTGGGACTTCATCTCCATGGTCAGTCACCCTCTTCCAAGTGACAGCCGCTGGACTATCACACTTCTCAACACTTTAACAGATTTACTAGCTCCCTTTTCAAATAGGTTATTAGCAGAGATGGGAGCCTTCTTATATCATACCTGTTTCAAAAGTGGAAATGTGTCCTTGAATCACTGGCCAAGAAATTAACTATGGCATAAGGAAGGGTACGATAAGCCTGCTCTGGTCCTGGCACAAGGCACCCTACAATACCCAACTGGGGACAACTTTTTATTCCTGGAATTTCCTGCTGGGAGTTGACAGTTTTCTGAGCAAAACATCTCAGTGTCAATGATTGTATTTTATTGCCAGCCTGTTGTTGATTAAGGGTGTGCAAAGTTAGGACCAACAAAAAGGAGGAGTCAAAGTTACATATGGCGTCATCTGCTCCAATCACACCCCATAATTTATGGGCCAATATGCTGGGCATGACAATGCTTTCATCAATGTGGATATGCTGGCTCTAAAATCACTAGATTTTCCTCTTACCTACCTGCCTCTGATTTTGGGGAGACTTTATTTTGTGTGGGCTCTGGGGAAATGTGCAGAGAAAACTTGGCCCCAAGGTTTTGATTCACATGTTAGACAAATAAGGCAAGCTTTTTCTTCAATGATTGCTGGCAAGAGGAACATGCTCTCATCAAGCATTTCACTCCCAGTGTGTGGCTGAGTTTTAGTGCTTGGGAATCCCAACCTGCCTGTCTAAGAATCGGGCCACTGCTTCCTCTGTCTTCAGCTACTTGGAGAGATTCTTAGCTCTGCTGCCTACCATTGAACAGGTCTGTTTCCAATAAGCTGTTCTAAATCTGGTGCAAAAAAGCATCTTGGCTCTGAAGGGCCTTCACAGATGCATTTAGTGTCATGCTCTAGCTTCCTGAAAAAAATCTCATTGACTAATTCCAACCAACAAAAATCCTTAATTTAATGTTGAATCTATGTGGTCGACAGTTTCCCAGCTCTGGCACTATTTACACATGGCACTAGATAATTCTTTGCTGGGATGTGGGGGGACACGCCTGGAGGCTGCCTGTTCAAGGTGGGATATTTAACATCCCTCTAGATTCTGCTGCATCCATGCCAGTAGCATCCTGTCCCCAGTGACAGTAACCAGAAATAACCAGTAACCAAGCATAGCCAAGTGTCACTTAAAGAGCTGCTCCACACTGGGAAGAAGCATAGCTCTAAAGACAAAAGAGAATGTTGGAGATAAGACTTTAGCAATTACCTGGTTTTCATTATGCAATTTTCCATATGGCTGTGATTTATTTAAGATATCATGCTCCTTCTGGGAGGAGCTGGATAGATAATCTGGCTTCTGGTTCTCTCTGATCCGGGAGGCCAGCTCTTCCCAGGTATGGGGTTAGGGGACACTCCATGCTGGAGGCCTTCTCCCTAGATTGGGGGGTGCTGGGAGGCCTAGCAGGCCCCCAGCCAATCCCCTATTTCTCCCCTGTATTCCAGGCCTTTCCTGGGTGCCGACTGAGGTGGACTCTTTAGTGGTCCTCTTGCTTTCCCCCTTTTCTTTCCCTCCTCTAAGGGGGGGATGCATGGGGAGGAGGGTGGGCCAATGCAGCACTGGTGTATGTTGGGACATTCCTGGTAATTTTTCTTCCTTATTGGTTTCCATTTTAAAAACTGCTCAGGGGCTAGTGCCCCCACGTGTAGCTTATATATTGAAAAGAAAAATGAGAGTATGGACTCTCAGGCTGGGAGGAGACCAGTACTCTTTTTCTACTTGTTTACTCTCAGCAGCCTTTTGGCCACTTCCTTCCTTCATTGTGTAACTGTGGTTGCTACCATACTAGGTTTCTGATTAGTTCCCACTCAAATGCATTTACCTACAGTGGAACTGCCGGGAGTCATTTTGCAGACTCCAGAAGGCTAAATCAGAGACCACAGGGGTGTCCAGGATTCAGCACCCTCCTCTCCCGACTATCTCTAATGACATAAAAGGGACATGCATATCTCCTTTAAATATTGTAGGTATATTCCCTCAACCGCTATAGCTATTATTGAATATCCCCTTAAATAATTGTGTCCACTGTCTTATGTCAGATTGTTTACTTTCCCCACTTTTTATCTTTTCTTCTCTTTGTGAACTGTTCAATAGAGTCCCTCAGATTAATGCTTATGTTGGAACCAAGTCATGGGGATTGTTGGACTTGTTCTTACGGTCCCCATATGTGCTGACAAAGCCACGTGGCATTATTCCTTGTTTGCATAGGCTCATTAAAATGGAAAATACTATACATACAAATAAGTTCTTACCTAATAGAGATAGGAACACACAAATCTTGTAGTGCAATGGGACCTTACACCCTGAACATTGACATAATGACCTGGCACAGGCCTCAGAAGAATGGGCATTTTCCATTCACCCCGGAACCAGGGAAGCCATCTATGAAACATCCAAAGTTGTCTATAACATCACCTGGAAGCAATCCTCTACCAGGGAAGACCCTACTGCTGCTCTGACATTGATCTACTCAAAAGAGTCTTCCATTAACACTGAGAAGACTTAACAACAACAATGAACTGCTTACTGAAGAAGGCTTTCTGCATTGCCCTTTAATTGTGAGTGGAAATTAGAGGACGCTCCGCACCATCCTGACTTCAATGTAGAATATACAGATTCCAGGATCTTCAATACAGAAACATGATATCAACAATAGAGACTGTGTGAAAAATAAAACTAGTGGCACTACAGACAATGACCTGATTTGGACAAACTAGTTTGCCTGGAGCCTAGAGTTGGTCTTATGCCAGGAAATTTAAGGGGTAGGGTTTCCTTGTAATTAGGCCAAGGCTTTTCCTTCCCAGGTCCGCCATATTTTGGTGGGCCTATGCAAATGATAATTGCCACTCTAACACTGTTTTTACTGTGCTCCTTTGACTCTAAACCTTAAAAAAAAACCCACTTAAACTTTTGAGGTTAACTTAAACTAATATGCATGTGCATGAAAATGTAAAAAACTACTATGCCTTCAATTTTAAGGAGTTACATAAATTTTATGGCTTTAGATTGCTTGGTGTACCACTAAGAAATGTTATAATATACTACAATCTGGGGACTTGAGGGACAAAGTAATTGTACATGGGTTCGGTTTTATTTTTCTTAATGTTCCTTGACTGTAAGATCAAAATTGAGGTGTCAATAGGGGGATTTCTTCTGAGAACTGTTTTTGGGTGATTGCCCTTTCACTATAACTTTACCTTGTCCTCTCTTTGCATCATTGTTCACATAATTAAAAATAAATTAAAAAAATTTAAAAAAAGATATGCTCCTTAATCACTGAGATGTTTGAGATTTTTGCTTATATGCCTTGTTTTTGTTTTGGAGCCACACCTAGCAGTTCTCAGGGGTTACTCATGGCTCTGCGTTCAAGAATTACCGCTGGCAGTGCTCAGGAGATCACATGGGATGCTGGAGATAGAACTTGAGTTGGCCATGTGCAAGGCAAATGCTCAACCTGCTGTGCTTTTTATAAAATTGCTTTATTTAAGCACCATGTTTACAAAATTGTTCATTGTTGGGTTTCAGTCATACAATGTACACCAGTCTCCTGTTTCCTTCCCCGAACAACCCCCCCCCATCTCTAGGGAAGGCAATTTGCTTCTCTCTGTCTCCTTTTTAAAACTGGTTTCTTTTTTTTTTTAATTTTTATTTTGATAATATTGTTTACATATCTTTCACAGTAGTATTTTAGGTACATATTAACATTGAATCAGAGGACTACCCTGATTTGTCCTCCCCCCATCCCCATTTCCTTCCTGCAACCCATATCCCCCACCATCACCCCCCAGGCTGCTAGAATAGGTGGTCCCCTTTTTGTTTAGCTTACTGTTAGTGATCATATATCTGTTTGGTCCTGGTACCCTCCCTTTAAAACTGTAGTTTCTCTAGGTATATACCCTAGGAACACAAGAATACAATACAAAAATCCCTTCCTCAACCTATATTTATTGCATCACTATTCACAATAGCCAGGCTCTGGAAACAACCAAGATGCCCTTCAACAGATGAATGACTAAAGAAACTGTGATACATATACACAATGGAATATTATGCAACCATCAGGAGAGATGAAGTCATGAAATTTTCATATACATGGATGTACATGGAATCTATCATGCTGAGTGAAATAAGTCAGAGGGAGAGAGAGAGATGCAGAATAGTCTCACTCATCTATGGGTTTTAAGAAAAATAAGTCATTTTTGCAACAATCCTCAGAGACAATGAGAGGAGGGCTGGAACTTCCAGCTCACTTCATGAAGCTCACCACAAAGAGTGATGAGTGCAGTTATAGAAATAACTACACTGAGAACTACCATAACCAGGTGAATGAATGAGGGAACTGGAAAGCCTGTCTAGAGTACAGGTGGGGGTGGGGTGGGATGGAGGGAGATTTTGGACATTGGTGGTGGAAATGTTGCACTGGTGAAGGGGGGTGTTCTTTACATGACTGAAACCTAATAACAATAATATTTGTAATCAAGATGTTTAAATAAAGATATAAAAAAACTGTGGTTTCTTAATCTTCCAGTTAATTTCCTCTCTCCTCTGACCTCTGCTTATGGACTGTCTAGCTGAGTGGTCTCCATTCAGGCACAGCCAATTATTTAGCATTTGTGGACACAAAAACTCTAGATCTTCTTTAATGGTTTTCTCTAGAAGCAGCCCTGAGATGAAGATTTGTGCATTAGTGGTTTGTAAAGACGTTTCCTCGTGGAAATCTGGCAGGCTTGAGGGACATGAGCAGTGCACATTTACTCAGTCCTGAGTTGTGAAGTTAGAGTAGAATGGTTGTTGGAGTTAACCAGATCAATTATTAGATACTAAGTAGTCACACTTCCCTGCCCAGGACAGTTTCTTACTTAGGTGGAGTTTTTTTTTTTAACTTGATCAGTATTGACATTTAGGGGAATTGATGCCATTTGTGGTAGATGTCTGCCCTGGGCATAGGGCACAACATACTGGGGAAAGAGGAAGCCACCCAGTTCTTACTATCTAATGAGAGAGCCCTTGTCGTTCTCCCCTCCTAGAATGGATGCTCCATAAACACAGGAACCCTATCTCGTCTGTCTCTCCCTGGGCTCCTAGAAAGTACTGGGCATAAATCAGACACTCCACAGACCCTTGGTAAGGAAATGAACACATGTGCAGGAGAGAGGACACAAAGAAACTAGATCCAAAATTAGAAAAATTTTACTCAAAGACCAAATTTTTTATTTGTTTATTTAAAGAACATGCATTACATCGTTGACATAACTGATAATAATACAGTTGTTTTAGGAAGACCAAAAGTAACATGATTTAAAAAAATAGGAGATTGAAAGAAAAACTAAAGAGATGGAAGAAAAAGGAAAGAATATTTTTGAAAATTATTGAATCACAATTTATTAAAGCACCAGCAGGAAGTTTAGTAAGCCCTTCTTTATTTTTTAAGAATGGATAAGAATTTAAAAAAATACAGTAATAATGTTGTGGGAATTGTTGTTTGCATAGGCCCAGCAAAATATGAGGAAAATGGAAAAAAGAAAAAAGAAAATAAAGCCTTGGCCTAAATACAAGAAGACCTTATCCCTGAAGTTTTCTGGCATAAGACTGACTCTGGGTTCCAGGCATACTAGGTTTTCCAACCCATGAGTCATTCTCTGTGATCCTGGTGAATTTTTTTTCACACATTAGCTGTTGTCGGTGTCAGGTTTCTTTAGTTAAAGATTCTGGTTTCTGTGCATTTCCTTCATTGAAGTCTGGATGATGTGGAGTGTCCTCTAGTTTCAACTCACCATTAGATGCTGCATCCTGCCCTGCAAGCAGGTTGTTGCTGTTACTGAGTCATTTGGGTGTTAAGGGAACACTCCTTGGAGTAAGTCCATGCCAGGGTAGCAGTAGGGTCTTCCCTGGTAGAGGTTTGTTTCCTGGTGATGTTGTATGTAGACAATTGTGGTTGTTTCCAGAGATGGTCCCAAAGACCAAATTTTTTGCTACAAGAGAGCAAAATGTGCACCAGCAACTCTCTGGCAGGAATGGTTCTGAGGAATGAAACTCTTCCATCAAATTCAATTTCTGATCAAAATTTTTGATCAAACTGAAGGTATGGAAAACCAAGAGAAATAGCATAGCTTGGTTGTAGTTCTATCCTTGGCACCATATATTGGTCCTTGGATCCCTGTCAAGACTGATCCCTAATCGCAAAGCCCTGTGTAAGCCCTGAACACCATCAGGTATGGCCCAAAACTAACCCCCACCAATTAAATTAAAAAACAAACAAATAAAAAAGAATCCTGATGGGGAGGTGGCTGGGACACATGGGGGTAGCTATAGCAGTGGGACAGCTGTAGGGGTGCTGGATGTCAGGTGGGCCACATGTGGGTGAATCCATCCAGCAAACGCTCGAACAGGAAACTCTGCCACCCTGTCAGATTCCTTCCTATGCTCAGAACCAACGTGTGGACCTTGAGTGAGTCCACACATGGGAACATATGGGAACAGGGCACCTCCCACAGAGCTCTTACATCACTTAGGGCAAGTCAGTAATTCTCAACACTCAGGGACCAGTTTGACTTGAGACATTTTTCTTTTCTTTTCTTTCTTTCTTTTTTTTTTTTTTTGTCTTTTTTTTTTAACCACACCCGGGGCTATGCTCAGGGGCTATTATTCCTAGCTTTGCTCAGGATGCTTTCCTGGTATGCTGGGGGGGGGGGGGGCATGTGGGATGCCAGTGACGAAACTCAGGTTGAGCATGTGCAAGGCAAGTGCCCTACCCGCTGTTCTATCGCTCCGGCCCCAAGAGACATTTTTCATCGCCACAACTGGGTAGGGGATAGGTTGGGGCACTGCTTTGATGTAGCTGGTAGAAGCCAGTGATGCAACAACAGTGTCTCCAAAGAGCCCAAGTTGTAAAATAGGGGTTCAAGAGACAGTAAAGGGAAAAGGCACTGTATTTATAGAACTTCGCTTTGCTCCCCAGCACCATTCCTCAGAGCCTAGAGTGAGTGTTAAGCCGGTTATGAACCCCCAATAAAAACTGTTGTAATAATATATAAGACCAAACATTGCATCTCTATTCTATTGCTTTTACAACTCTATAATATTCTGACAAATACAATATAACCTAGAGAAACCTATTTTAAGATTAAATTGACAATATATAGGAGTTAGGTGAGGGAAAAGGAGAGGAAAACTGCTTCACAGGGTTTTTAGCCATGGAAACCAATGTAAACACAGTCCCAAGGGCAAGACCGTAAGAGATACCACCATATAAAACCCTAAGGCTGGAACTAATGAAAGCAGATTGTGATTTTATCAGTGTCTGGTTCATATTCTAGACCCTGAGAAAAGGGGAAACAAGCCTTCCCAAAGAACATGAACTGACATATCTTTTTCTCAGCCAAGACTATTTCAAGAGACTTCTGGCAGGTAATTAATCTCTTGGTTAAAATTAACTAATGAATCCAATTCTGTCGGGAAGTCTGCCAGTCACGGATGACCGTTCTTCAGTACAAAGGGTGGTGCACATTTAATGACAGAAAGTCAATCAGGAACAATTTCGTAACCACGGTGCTTAAATAAAGTAATTATAAAAACAAGAAACAAACAACAAACCCAAATGTAAGTTTCAGACTTTTTAATACTCATTTCTTCTAGACACACATGTGAATGAAAATTAAAAGTAAATATCAAAATGAATGACACATGTATTTAATTATCAAACACAAAATATAGAAAAGCACATTCTATCCACCCCTCCCACCCTATGTATAATCATTACCCAGTAAACAGTGGTTGGTTGGAAAGCTGTATTTTGCCTGGAATAATTTTGTTACCTATTTCTATAAGAAAGCCATTTATCCTGTGCTTGTCATTTTGAGTTCGGACATAAACAAGACCTTTCAAATGGATGAGGTTAGACTTAACAACAAATTGGCTGGGTCTTTTTGAGGGTGGCATGAATTGGTCCACACTCAGAAGTGGTCAGGAATCACTCCTGTTACAGAGCATCTGTGGTGCCAGGGATGAAATACAGTTGGTAAGGCAAGTGCCATTACCCGTATACATCTGTGGTGCCAGGGATGAAATACAGTTGGTAAGGCAAGTGCCATTACCCGTATACATTCTCTCTCTCTCTCTCTCTCTCTCTCTCTCTCTCTCTCTCTCTCTCTCCCTCTCCCTCTCTCTCTCTCTCTCTCTCCCTCCCTCCCTCCCCCGTATAAGTTTTTTAATTTTCTTTTTTGTCTGTATCTGAAAACTAGAATTTTGTGTGCACTTCTGTTCTCATTTTCAATCTACCTCCAGGATGAACTGATTTCCAATCTTTTTTTTTGGGGGGGGGGGAATCACACCTAGCAGGATTCAAGGGTTAGTCCTGGCTCTACGCTCAGAAATTGCTTCTGGCAGGCTCTGGGGACCATATGGGATGACAGAATTCAAACCACTGTCCTTCTACATGAAAGGCAAACACCCAACCTCCATGCTATTTCTCCGGCCCTGATTTCCAATCTTAACATAGATAACCTATTCTGTAGAGGTAAACTTCAGCTATTTTGTTTGTTTGTTTGTTTGTTTGTTTGTTTTTTTATATTTTTTATTTTGGTTTTTGGGCCACACTGTTGACACTCAGGGGTTACTCCTGGCTCTGCACTCAGAAATTGCTCCAGGTTTGGGGGACCATATGGGATGCTGGGGAGGGGAGAGGATCGAACCAAAGTCAGTCCTAGGTCAGCCATGTGCAAGGCAAATGTCTTACTGCTGCACCACTGCTCCAGTCCCTTACTTCAGCTATTTTTTGATAATACTACGCATTCCATTCTAACCATGCCACTGATGACTCAAGTAGTTTATAGGTTGGGTAACAACCCTTGAAGTAGTCATCAATGATTTGGGGGAGGTCAATTCTGGGAACAGGCCCATTCTGAGAATCAGGATGTGATCCATTTTTCTTTCTTGTGTGGAACTATCATAGAGATGGGAGTCATTGGACAATCGTAATCATCCCCTTCCACCAAAAAAAAAATTACTGATGGTTTATGTAATTATAACCACATCCTAGAGACAGTAAACAGGTTGACCCAAGTTTAAGAAAATAGCTTAATAGGGTCTGGAGAGATAGCACAGCAGTAGGGAGTCTGCCTTGCACAGAGCGGATCCAGGACAGATGGTGGTTTGAATCCTGGCATTCCATATGGTCCCCTGTGCCTGCCAGAGAAATTTTTGAGTGCAGAGCCAGGAATAACCCTGAAGTGCTGCTGGCTATGACCCAAAAATCAAGAGGAAAGGAAGAAAGAGGAAAGAAAGAAAGAAAGAAAGAAAGAAAGAAAGAAAGAAAAAAGAAAGAAAGAAGAAAGAAAGAAAAGAAAGAAGAAAGAAAGAAAGAGGAAGGAAGGAGGAAGGAAGGAAGGAAGGAAGGAAGGAAGGAAGGAAGGAAGGAAGGAAGGAAGGAAGGAAGGAGGGAAGGAGGGAAGGAGGGAAGGAGGGAAGGAGGGAAGGAGGGAAGGAGGGAAGGAGGGAAGGAGGGAAGGAGGGAAGGAAAGAAAGAAGGGAAAGAAAGAAAGAAAGAAAGAAAGAAAAGAAAGAAGAAAGAAAGAAAGAAAGAAAGAAAAGAAAGAAAGAAGAAAGAAAAGAAAGAAAGAAGAAAGAAAGAAAGAAAGAAAGAAAGAAAGAAAGAAAGAAAGAAAGAAAGAAAGAAAGAAAGAAAGAAAGAAAGAAAGAAAGAAAGAAAGAAGGCAGGAAGGAAGAAAAGAAAATAGCTTAATAGCTTTAGCTCTAAGATCTTGTCACTTTTCTAAATAACATTAGAATATCTGATACTAAAATGATGAGGCTCACCTGTCACATCATTCATCATAAAGATCATGACTTGTATTTGAGTGCTTTGAGCCCCACTTTCCCACAAAAGGGAGAAAAACAGTCATTGTCTTTTCACTTCATATTTTGGAGATGCTGTGTAAATGAAGTGATTATAATGAAGAAATGTGACTTTTGACTCCTGTGAGAACACTGTGAAGAATTTTTATTTTATTATTCATTTCAGGGAAGTTTTGGGCCACAGCCAGTGAGGCTCAGAGGTTATTCTGGGGTCTCTGCTCAGGAGTTATACCTGATGGTGCTGGGATTCAAACTTGGGCTGTGACCACAGACCCAAACACCTTCCCTCTTATACTATGTCTATGGCCCCAATCTTGAAAACACAATTCTAGAATGAGACTATATTTATTTCAAAAGGGCTATATACAGTTCTTGCTATGAAAAAATCAATTCTTGTTTTCATCAAAAGGCAGAAAAACAGCAGACAGTGTTGCTTTGTAAGTAAATTAAGAAGCCAACTTGTATCAAAAAAGCACACTCCTAACATCTTTAAAGGACTCCAGTTAAAAAGCAAATTAAAGAAGAAAATTTGCAGAAAGTGTGAGAAGTACATCCAGAGAGACCCAGGTTTTATAAACACCATTTTCTATGATCCCTGAGCATGTCGTAAGTCCTAAACTGTCCGAATATTGAATTAAATCATATCCCAGGAATAATGACCCGAGAGTCACTTATGAAGTCCACTTTGCAGACTTCCCATATCTTCTGCTGGAAGGCTTCTCAAGCAGTCTTGATTCTTCCCAGGACAATGTGCGTTTCCTCTTCAGAGGTTATAGATGCCAAACACTGTCTGTTAATGCAGCTGTAAAGAAAAGGCTCTCAAATGTGAAGGAAAGTATTTTAAGCAGTCATCAACGATATCCAGTGCTTCCAATTTTATTGAATAAGCGAAAAAACTATCAACCTTAAAGTTTCAGACAGACTTTTGCAGAAAGAATTCTTAGACCTGGACTTAAGATGACTTGGATATAGTATCTGGGAGACATCATAAAATGTGATTTTTAGCCTAACAAGTGGAAACCACATCAATTAAATGGCAACTTGTCTGGCCAAAGTCTATGAAAATTGGTGGAATGTTTAGGATGAAATACAGCAAAGGAGAAAGTAAGAGGCATCGTGAATCTCAGGAGAATCAAACTCCCCAGGACAAAGAGACCAAATATGGGCATCACACAGCTGGGCCTTTCGTCTCCTGTGTGGGGGCAGAGTGTAAAAGTGGCCACATGAGAGCCTTGGTCATGCCTCTGTCTACAATCTATTTCTCTTTGCCTTGACTTTGGGCTTTCCAAACAACGATTTGATTCCTATAATCCCTTCCTGTAGGTGCCTTAACACAAAACAGAGATTGACTCTAAAGGCAGATGTAAATATTTCTGTCATTGAGAGGTACTAGCCTCCCTTTATAAATTAGTGGACTGGAATTTTTACATGCTGCACATCTGCCTTTGGAAAGTTCTGTTCATGGAGCCAATTCTCCTGATTTATTAGTGTTCTGACAGCATGAGAATCCAAACCTCACAAAACTGAGCACCCAGACACTGCACTAGGAGAGTTCCAGTGATGCTGGAAGAGATTCCGGGACAGATCTTTCTCCAGGATATTTTATCCTGGAGAAAGTATCTTTCACCTTGCTCTTCCTGATTTATTCTCCCCTCTCCCTTCTCAAATAACAGCCAAGTTTATCCACTGCCTGATGGCTAGGAAAAGCTATCACATTTTCACTTTACAAAGGAAATGTTGGAGAGTAAAAACCAACGTCTTTCAAACGTGGTTCAAAAACCAAAGGTTAACATCATCCAAAATCTGGATTTAAAAAGTGAAATATTTGCTATCCATGGGCCAGGCTCTACATCTCCTAGACCTCTGCACAATCCCCACTTTTCCAGGAGAGATTAATCTTTCACCAGACATCTCTGGGACCTTGGTGGATCCAGCGGTGGATTTTTCTTCCTCTAGCTATGTCCCAGCAGCCTCCATGCCTGACCTCTGTTGTATTGGTGAGCCCAGATTAACATCTCTCCTTATTAAATTTTACACTGCTCACAGTTATATTTTCTGGCAAAGTTATATTTTCCTAGGAAAAAGAAATTCCTAGCCTAATCCCTCAGTGACTCCCAGGGAGGGATAACTACAAAGATTCCCCCTCAGCCCAGTAGAAACTGCATTTCCATAGCGAAGACGCATGGAAGCCCATCAAGTTCAGTGAGTGAAAAGAGTAGCCCTGAAGGCTCCACTAGCACCAATCTACTCGGTCAACTTTCTTTTGTTTTATTTTTTTTTAATTTTTAATTATGAGAACAATGATGCAAAGAGGAGAAGGTAAAGTTACAGTGGAAAGACAATCACCCATAAACAGAGTTCTCAAAAGAAATCCCCTTGCTGATGCCTAAATATTGAATTTACAGTCAAAGAACATTAAGAAAAATAAGGCAGAACCCATGTACAATTACTTTGTCCACAAGTCCCCCGATTGTAGTACATTATAACATTTCTTAGCAGTACACAAAGCAATCTAAAGTCATGAGATTTATGTGACTCCTTAAACATTGAAGGCATAGTATTTTTTTATATTTTCATGCACATGCATATTAGTTTAAGTTAACATCAAAAGTTTAAGGTTTAAGGTATTTTTTAAGGGTTAGAGTCAAAAGAGCACAGTAAAAACGGTGTTAGAGTGGCAAATACTGTTTGCATAGGCCCACCAAAATATGGGGGACATGGAAAGGAAAAGCACGGTCTAACTTTCTAAGAATGACTTTAGTGACACTGTTTTTGAGAAAATGTTTCATGTGCTCAAAAAAACAATGGCACAGATAGTCAGCAAAGCAAAGTATAAAAGCCAAAAAACATGTAGGGAAAACTACAAGCAACATGGCAGAAATGAAGAGTATGGTAAGTGACCTTAAAAAACTCAATAGCATATTTGAGAAACAGAATAATAGCAGCTGAGAAAAAAATCCAGGAGTTTTAGGATGATAAAGGAAACCTTTAGAAAACAATAGAGGATGAGAAAAAGACTGAAATAAAATGAAAAGCACACCAGAGTACTATAGATTGAATTAAAGAAGGACACTCTAAGAATCATCAGAGTCCCCAAAGAACCAAAGAATTTAATGAAGAAGTATAGTTTAAAAATTATAGATAATAATTTCTCAGAGTTGGCACAGCACTAAGGCTGTGCAAGCAGCCAATCTAGAATGGAAAGTGGTTCAAATCCCAGCGTCCCATATAGTTCCCCAAGCCAGGAGCGATTTCTGAGTACGTAGCCCAGAGTAATCCCTGAGCACCGCTGGGTGTGGCCCCCCCCAAAAAAAAACAATAAACAAAAATGTCTCTCAAATGCTCATTCTATGCTCCAAGAGTGAGAATTACATCTTAAAAGATATTTACTAGTTTAATTTCCTATAATAGTATAATGAATTCTGTAAATAGGCAATTTACATCCAACCGGAAAGCTTTAAAGCTGGATACAATTTAAATTTCCATCCTATTTTATACAGAAATCAAATTTAACTGATGCCCTATAAAAATCAGATGTTTTAGATTAATCAGTACAATATTTTCTTGATAATGATACATATTAAGCTGCTTATCAGTAATAAGGAGTTAAATCTGAAAAATACCTCAGCAACAAAAATAATTAGCATTCTGTATTAAAATGCTTATAGAATTTCAGAAATTATTTTTCTAGGCTTAGTTTTTTAGGCTAGAAGCTATAGTATGAAATGCTAAGGAAAAAAGATATGTGACAAAAGTCAATTATTTTTCGGGGAGGGTTATAGAACCATGGTGGTGGTATTCAGGGCCCATTTCTGTCTCTACATTCAAGGATCACTCCTGGTGGTCTTAGAGCCAAATGGGGTTCAGGGAATTGAATTTAGGTGCATGTGCAAGGCAAGAATTTTGCTGTACTATCTCTTTAGCCCAAGATTTAACATTATTTTATGATTAAAAATGCTCAACAAATTGGGCAGCAAAAGGTCGGTACTTAAACATAATAAAGGTTACATGAACTGGGAGATGCTAGCTGAAATAGCTATTTTATAGTGCTATTTAATTTATATAAATTCAATCTGATTCATATCAAAATTCCAACTCAGAGAATTAGAACCACAAACAGTAAATTTATTTGTGACAAAAGAAGATCCCAAGTTGGTCTGGAGTGATAGCATAGCAGTAGGGTTTTTGCCTTGCACATGGCCAACCTGGGATGAACATAGTTTTGATCTCTGGCATCTTATATAGTCCCATGATCCTGCCAAAAGTGATTTCTGAGCACAGATCTAGGTGTACCGGTAATTCCTGAGTGCTTCCAGGTGTGGCCCAAAAATCAAAAACCAAAAGAAAAGAAAATATGTCAAGGAACAAAAAAAAATACTCTCAACAACAACAAAAAGAACAAAAAAAGAGGTAATCCACATACCCCAGCTTCAAACTATATTATAAAATGACCATAATTAAAACAGCATGGTACAGTACTAAGAATAGACATACAGATAAATGGAACTGAGTTGTGAGCCCAAATATAAAAATATACATAAATAACTTGTGATAAAGGAGCCAAGAGCTTAACAGGGAGCAAGGAGAGTCTCTCCAATAAATGGTGCTGTAAAAACTGACTAACCGCATGCAAAAAAAGAAAGAAAAGAAAAAAAAGGAACAAATGAGACTACAAACAGCATATATAAAATTAATGCAAATGAATGAAAGACTTGGAAGATAAAAAAATATGAAAGATAGCAAAGTAAACACAGGTGATATGTTGATGACATCAGCCAAGGAGATGTGTTTGAGGACATAATTTGAATGACAAGACGAAGATAAGTAAATTGTGAGGGCCAGAGAGATGTCTCTGGAAACTCACATACTTCCCTTTTATGAGTTCCTGAGTTTGATCCTCAGCAACTCCAAAATACGTTAATTAATGACTGGAAAGGGCCCCATTGGAAGTGTGTTGTTGATGTACTTGGCAGTTGGCACCCTGGCATTGTGGCCATTCTATATCAAACCAAAATGCTCTTTTGGGACTAGAGGGATAATATAGCAAGTATAGCGCATGTTTTGCATGGCGATAAACCAGGGCCTAATCTCTGGCATACCATATGATCTACTGCTAGGAATCTACACTAGGAATGATTCCTGAGGTCAGAGCCAGTAGTAACCCCTCAGCATGGCCAGGTGTGGCCCCCAAACAAAAAGGAACGAAAGTAAACATGGCACTCATCAAACTAAAACAAAACAAAAACCAGACAAACCTGCACAGTGAAAATAACTTGCATCAAATCAAAAAAGACATTGTACTGAATGGGAGCTATTTCTACTTCATACATCTGAAAAGAGTGAATATTCAAAATATAGAAAGAACTCATAAAATCTAATGGAAAACAATTGACTAAAATAGAGGATAAGAATAGAAACTTCTCCAAAGGAGGTATTCAGATGGCCAGTAAGTACAGGAAAAGATGTTCATCCTCTCTTCCTAATAGGAAAATGCAAATCAGAGCAGTGAGGTATCACCAGCCAGCAGTGTGAATGGCTCTTATGCAAAAGGATATCTTATGCAACATCATTTTTAACAGCCAAGAACAAGAAACACTCACTGCCCACCGAATGACACATGAAGATGTGTTTTATATGTGCTGTGGAATATTCTGCATACTCTGCAGCTATTTTTTTTACAAGTATGTAAGTGGTTTTCTTTTCTTTTCTTTATTATTTATGTAAGCACCATGGTTACAAACATGTTCTTAATTGAGTTTCAGCCATAAAATGCACAGCCTCTTTCACCAGTACAACTCTTTCACCAGTGCATCTTGCTGTTTTCAGCCAGATAAGGAGACCTGGAGGGCATTACATCTAGTGACATAAAAACCCAAGACTGGACGACTGAGAAACACCAAAAAAGACCAACACCTTCTGATTCCATGCTGGTGTGATATACAGACTAACCAAACACACAGATGTACTCTATTTACAATTTTTAGTGAATATAAGGCCAATCAGTATTACCAGAGGGAAGGGAGAAAAGAGGGCAAGGAAACTGAAACAAATGAGACAACTGGATGGTGAGAGAACTAAAATTTTAGTGGTGTCTTTGTAATAATTCTCATAGACAATAGAGATTAGGACTGGAAGGTCCAGCTCATGATCTGAAGCTCACCACAAAGAGTGGTAAGTGCAGTTAGAGAAATAACTACACTGACAACTAACATAACAATGTGAATGAATGTGGTCTTGATGTAGGACATTCATGCTGATTTTCAACATTTATAATCCTTGAAAATTTATATGTAATGCTATAAAGTAATGCTTCAATAACATTTTTCTCTTTTTTGGATTTTTGTTTGTTTGTTTGTTTGCTTTTGTTTTGGGTCATACTGGCTGTTCTCAGGACTAACTTATGGTTTTGTGCTCAAGGATCACTCCATGTTGGAGCTCAGGGAATTATATGTGGTGTCAGTGATTAAACCTGGGCCAGTTGTTTGTAAGGCAAGCTTTAATATATCTCCAGCCCCTCAATAAAAAGTTTTAATAAGGGGCCGGGCGGTGGCGCAAGAGGTAAGGTGCCTGCCTTGCCTGCGCTAGCCTTGGACGGACCGCGGTTTGATCCCCCGGTGTCCCATATGGTCCCCCAAAGCCAGGAGCAACTTCTGAGTGCATAGCCAGGAGTAACCCCTGAGCGTCAACGGGTGTGGCCCAAAAACCAAAAAAAAAAAAAAAGTTTTAATAAAAGATACTGGTGTTTTACTATCAGTTTATTGGGCAATAAAACATGACTCAGTGTGTTCATTACTCTCCTTTCTGTTTATTCACAGCTACATCCTAACACCCAAAGTGCTGCTAATCAGCAGAATAAATGAATAAACAAATATTTACTATGTTATATACCTTTTAATATATATTATGTTATTACCATGCTAATCTCAGAAGGTGTCAAAGGATATGACCAGTTTTTAATTTATTTTTTACAAGTCTTTCACAGTTGTATTTCAATAACATAGTGACAATGAATTAGGGCCATTCCCACCACCAATGTTGGCTTCCTTCAACCATCGATCCCAGCATGCGTCCTATATCTCCAACCTTAGCCCTCTAGACTGCTAGCATAACAGGCTCATTTTGTGTATATTTTGTTATGATTTGAGTCTCTTGAGTCTTCTGTCATTGATGTTGGTTTGGGTATTTAGGGCTGACCAATTTGTATTTCTACTCTATGCTCTTGGGACCATTTGGCCTCTGGATCCCATCCACTTTTTTTTTCCCCCCTTTTCTCGATTTGTAGGGAGACATGTAAATGTGAGGCAGAACCAGATGATTCATGTTCCAGGGTTCTGTAAAAAATGGCAGGAACCCCTATCTAGAAGCTATAAGTATAAATAAAATTGAAAGAAAAAATGGGGGTCTGATGTGGCAAGTGTTTTTGTTTGTTTGTTTGTTTGTTTTTGTTATTTTGCAAAGGTGCGACCTATGTTGGGCAAATTAGAAAGAAAATTTCCTTGACCTAAGAGATACAGGGTGTCTCTATCCTTGAAGCATACTGTCATGAGATTGACTATAGGCTCTGGGCATACTAGTTATCAAACCTTAAGGTCTTTCTTTATTGTCCCAGGAAAAGTTCTGTTCAGTTGCGCTTGTCAGAGTCAGTCTTCTATAATTAGAAATCTTGGTTTTGCACAGATCCTAGGGTGAAGGGTAGGATAAAGTCTTTCTTAATGGTTCCATAAAAAATTCTGCTAATTTGAGGTTGTCATAGTCAGTCTTCTCTGATTAGAGATCTTGATTTTTGCACAGATGCTATGATGGGGGGTCTTCTGATTTCATCTCACCATTAGGTGATGAGATAGGGCAACTTTCCCTTAAATCGAGTTGTTGCTGCTTCCTCATCATTGAGGTGTCATATAAATCTACTCTGGCACAAGTTGGTGTGTGTGTGTGTGGGGGGGGGGTTAATTCCTGGTGCTGGTGCAGGGAACTGTGCCAGTTCTAAAGCTGGGATCCGTGGATTGGGATTGGGCAGTCAATGTCCGATCACATGAGGTCTAAGAAGATATGACCAGTTTTATGTGGAAATTGCAGGGAAGAAAAACATTAAATAAAAATGATGCAATGTTTTTATCACAGTTGTGTTCAAAAGGTAAATTATATAAAAATTGGTTTGCATGTTGTCTAAGGGATTGCCTATTTTTAAGGAAGAGGCATTTAAGTCAGCACCTAAAAAGTTTATCAAGGGAAAGGTAAAAGAGGAAATTTATTTCACCTAGACAAAACAACAATAACAATGCAAGCATTATAAAGATCCTTAGAAAACTATGTATATATATTTTATTTGAGCAACTGGAATGGTATCCATGGGTTCACAGACATTAGGCTGGCATAGAAGGTAGGTTAGGCAGGGATTATAACCCATGTAAAGATTTGGAACATCACACCAAAATCATCTCATCACTGTAATATGACAATCAGATTCTCATTTTTAAAAATGTCATTCTGAGGAACAAAAAAAGAATACAATGCTTGCCTTGCATGTGGCTGACCCCAGTTGGTTCCCCAGCACACTATATGGTCCCTAGAGCCCCTCCAAAGAGCTGAGCAGAGAGCAAGGAGAAAGCTCTAAGCACTAGGGGTATGGCCCATAAACAACAATACAAAATAATAATAATAATATTAATAATCATTCTGGGGTCAGAAATGTGGCTCAGTAAAGCACATGCTTCATACAAATGAGGCCCAGGAACAAAACAAGCAGAAAACACTGGCAGTTTAGAGGGGAACCAAAGGGAGGAAGCCAGGTTAGATATGGGGAGAGAAGAGAACTGCAAGGAGTAATTAAACACTTCAGTTAGCAGGAAACATGTAGACTCAAGATCTAGGTATTTTTGAAAATGCATTTTCGAAAAGGATGATTAAGGAAGATGAGAGACTTTCTAAGGTCTTCATGGCGGTTCCTGGGATCATCAACCAGAGGGACAAACCCTTTCTTTCACTTAGATGACAGGGTGCAGGGGTGGGCATATTTGTAGTAGGAGAGGAAAGTCAAAATTGTGGTGGGATAGATGCAAGGAAAGAATGCCCACATTAGTTACCTAGAAGAACTTATAAGGAGGATTCTGTTAGAGAGAGTAATTTGGCGGCCTGCAACCAGTCAATGTCTTTTGCAGCCCTGGGAATAGATAAATTTGCCTACAGAGACCATGTTGAATGAAAAGTGAAACATCAGCCTAGGGCTGAGTCTGAAAAAAATGCTCATTTCTGTGAAATATGAAATTTCTGTCAAGCACATGAAGGTAAGCCAAGGATAGACTGAAAAGGTAATAGGTCAACAAACAGAATCCAGTGAGCAGGAAACTCAGGCAACAGTTTCAGGACCGGGAAGCTCTATTGTTGAGAGTTGATGAGTGGAATGAGGATATGGCCCAAGTGTTAGAGCACGTATCTTGCATGTACCTGGCACCAAAGGGCCCTGACCCATGATGGGCATGGCTCTGGTCTGTAAACCCCCTTAGCATGCTGGGTGTAGCCCCACAAAGGTAGTAATAATTGAAAAAATTAAAAAGCTGTTTTATATAGAAAAAAAAAGTCCAAAGCATTTGGTTCCATCTTAGAATGAGGTTTCAGGAAGAACAGAGTAGATGAAGCAGAACGTGGAACAGGGAGGTAGAGTAATTTTTTCAAAGAACACAGACACAAAGCAGCCTGAAGAATAGATGATGTAACATGCAATAAACTCTTTTAAGTTCTTGCTGATCACTTGGGGATTTTTTGGAATTATTTTCTTCCAGTTACTAATACTTGTTGACAGGCAAAGATAGAGATGGTGCTTAGGAATATATGGTAAAGTAGGAAAAGGAAAAAGAGGCATGAATGAAAACTCAAGACTTCTTAAAAACTAAGAATAGAGCTTCCATGTGATTCTGTGATCCCACTTCTTGGCATCTTGCCCAAGGACCAAAAAAAAAATATATTCATTTGAAAAGACGTATAAACACATATGATTATTGCATTGGCAAGTACAATATCCAGTCTATGGAAACAATCCAATGTCCAAAGCCAGATGAATGGAGAAAGAAACTGCCATATATATACATATTAATGTAATACTTCGCAGCTATAAGAAAAGTTAAAATCTTAAAGTTCACTGCAAATGAATGGGACTGGAGAGGATCATGGTGAATGAAGTAAGTTAGAAGAATTATAAATGCCAGATGATCCATTCATGTGTAGAAATAGAAAAACAATCCCAGGGACTAGACAGTACAAATGATCTTAAACCTTCAGACTTGGTCCCCTCCATCCCCGACTGAAGTTTTGGGGCAGTACACACAGACCCACCCTACAACTTCCACCAACCAATGGCCTAGCTTTACTGCATATCTACTCATCTCTACAGACTTTTAGCCATCATAAATTGCAGGTATGCAGACAATCCAGGCCACCCCCCCCCCACTTGTCTGCAGAAGTGGTCAACAATATTGACTTGGGGCCGGAGAGATAGCATGGAGGTAAGGCGTTTGCCTTTCATGCAGGAGGTCATCAGTTCGAATCCCGGCGTCCCATATGGTCCCCGTGCCTGCCAGGAACAATTTCTGAGCCTGGAGCCAGGAATAATCTCTGAGCACTGCCGGGTGTGACCCAAAAACCACAAAAAAAAAAAAAAAAAAAAAAAAAAAAAAAAAAAAAAAAACAATATTGACTTATCTAACTCTTGAAAGAGAGGTCCAACCAACAGAGAAAACTCATAGGCATACCAGCCTCATAGCTGATCCCACTAGAGTCTTTCACAGGGCCCCTGTGCATCACTGCTGTCGCCATATGAGCTCCTCAGCTCAACTGCTCAAAGTTATGGACCTCACAGTCGCTTATGTGGTCATGCAACATCCTTATAATTTTAATATTGATTTCTCAGTAGGAATGCATCAAATTAAATGTGGTATTATCACAGAAGCCATATAACCTCAATAGACAAAATCAACAACAGAATTCTCAACTACCAATATACAGCTTAGACAATGATGTAAGACCCCATTAGGAGACATAATTTTCACAAATTTTCTTTTAATGAAGTATCCCCCCAATAATTCTATTACCATCTACTTGCATCAAGAAATATTAATTAAATTATTTATACTTGCCAAAGGGCAGATTTCAGGGGGATTTGGAAAACTGATGACCAGAATGGAGGGAATGTTACCATGGTGGTGGGATTGGTGTTGGAATATCAAATGTCAGAATTAAGAGTATTATAAACAACTCTGTAAACCACAATATCTAAAAAGCCTCTAAAAACCTCTTGGCCTTTGACTGTGAAATAGAAATGATCAAGATGGTGTTGGTGGGGTTGGAGTGGGAGTAAGTATGGACTTGGGTATGCATGGGGACCAGGAAAGGGTCCTTGGAGATGGTGTAGAAACTATGTGTTTCATGAAGTTCAGGAAAGTGAGCAATATTATAACTATAATACCTAGGCTACAATAAAAACCATAAAAACCCAATCTATTTGCTCTCTGTAGAACCTTGGAAAAGCTAAAAACAAACTAAAAAACATTATCAACACTTGGGAGAATGGAAAAATATTTTGGGAACTTTTATATCCCACCACGAAGCACTTAGGGAATTAAAGCGATATTCATATTTACGAAGAGCAAGCTGCCTTCTCCCACTTTATGTGATGCTCTCAAAGCCCTTCATCAATTTCGAACCCTTAAGGCCAGAGCAATAGTACAGCAAGTAGGGAAATTTGCCTTGCATGTGGCAGACCTCGGTTAATCTTTGGTATCCTATCTGGTCTCACATGCATTGCTAGGTATAGTAATTCCTGAGTGTAGAGTCAGGAGGAATCCTTGAGCATTAATGATTGTGGCCCCAAAACTAACAAACAGAACCTGAGTTCCCCAAATTAGGTGGAGTTCTTTCTATCCAAACATTTCTCTTGGAATATTTTGAGAAATGCAAAGACAGAAATGATAGAAAGAATCAGGAAAGAAGGGCACAAATTTATAGCCCATGTCATGAGATCATCTTTGCTCAAAAGGGCTGAGTTCAGAATTTACCAAGAAAGAAAGATGGGCTTCCTCACAGTGGCTGAAAGACTTGGGTAAAAGTATGTAAGTTGAAGGAATGACAGACATGGGCTTGTTGGTGAAGCAGAAGTAAGATTCACAAAGGGGAAAGAAAGGTTCATTGGGTTGAAGGTTAGAAGACAAAGGAAGGAGTCCGCTGATTAAAAACCAAGACTGCCAAGTAGGCAGCTAGTGACTAATTTACAGAGCTTACGTGATCTGTCTGATTCTAGACTTCCAGCTCAAGGTTTACTATGCCTCCCCTCATCCCCCCAGCTGCATGTGAGCTGAAAAGCATATTCTGTTCAAAGGCAAAGCCTGCTTATATTTTTTTTTAAACTACAATCCTGCTTTGTAGCTTATTTTCCTCACTATTGGCTAATTTCTCTTTGAGTCCCTGAACAGTTAGTTCTTTTGGGTAAAGTGTTTATAAGAACTTTTTTGGGCATTTAAATTTTAAATATATAAACAGGCTCCTATAAAAATGCAATCTGGTTCAAGGTTAAGATTCCATGTACTGTGTAGTCAAGAAAGATTAAAGACCAAAACATTAAGCCAAAAGACACAAGAGCTGCAATCAAACAGGTCAAACAAATTTATCTGTTAAAAATAGACCTACTTATGAAGAGCAGGGATTTTTTTTTTAAAGTCATCTTCCAGTTTCATAAAGAATGGTGAGGTCAAATTCTCGGTTCTAGAGGGGTCAACCTGAAATATATCATTCCTTACTGACTTCCTGTTTATGGCAGAAGCCCATGTTCTTTCTTGAATATGTAACCCTCTCTTACCCTCATCGTATTCTCTAAATAAAATGATTTTATTTATTCTCTAACTAAAACTATTCAAGGGTTGGAGATGTAGCTCAGCAGCAGTGTTTGCCTTGATGTATGAGATCCTAGGGTTCAATCCCTAAGAGATATTGTAGGGAGGAAAAATTCAGTGATGAGTAGAATTAAAGAATGGTGCCTCAGAAAAGCAATAGAAATATAAAAATAAGTATTAAGTAAACATTGTCATAATCTAAAAGACTAATCTCGTTTTTATACTGAGCACAATATAGAAATCCTAACTTTGGGGGGCTGAAAAGAGTATGAAGGCAAATACCTTAATTACTGTGTTATTTCTCCAGCCCCTAACGATAATATTTTTGTGCATTAAAATACTTAAAAAGATTAAGTCAAACAAGATATTTTTTCACTAGGAAATTCCTAAAAATTTAAGCAGTATATTATCTTCTGACAATTTGTCATCCACCAAATGAGATCCAAATTTGGAACACTTGGAGACCTAAATGTTAATGTTTAACATTTTTATATTTTATATTTCAGACAGATACAGTGCTTCAAATTAATCCAGTTTTGAGCATGCTTTTCTTCACTCACTCTTTCAGGCAAAACTACAAGTGTTGAAAATGAAATGCTCAGTATGAACGACAAGCTCGTGTGTCAGAACACTAGGAGAGATATATGTTATGATTAATGTTATGTGTCAGTTTTATCAACTAGAGATGTTCTGAGAAAACTTTTTTTGGCTGTGTCTGGGCACTTTTCAATCTGTGTGTGTGAGGGGAGGGTTTTCTGGAGGGGAAGAAAAGATCAAGAGAGGAAGTACCTTCCCCTAATCACTGCTAATCTGGGACATTCTATCTTTGGCATCTGGTAGAATTTAGACGATAGCTCTCCTTGCTCTCAGCACCCAGCCTGGAACCATATTCTGATATGTGCACATATTTAATGTGCGCAGCAGATGGTGAATTTCCTCAGTCTCTCTATCCTGGGGTCCTGTCCTCTTAATTTATAGCTCTGGCTTATAGAGTTTTATAGTGCTCTCAGAAGCATTGCACACAAACTTTCTATCAATTCTTTATTCAGCAGACCCTACCAAACATGAATGGAACATGAAAAAGAAATATATATTTTTGGAATTCTATTAGTAACAAGAATTTAAAAAAATAACATTATTGCAGATTCTGAAATCCTTTACACATTAGCTATCATATTTGATTAAATAGTATAAAGTTTGCTAGGAAATGAGACTTCCATCTCGTAGCAGAGTATATTAGCATAAGAGATATTTAGATGACTTGAAACAGTTCAGTTTAGGTCATTCGAGATTATGAGTTATCTATGTTCAAAATCATCTCCCTGACTCCTTAACTTTTCATAAGAGTTGAAGCTGACATACATCAGAGATAATTTCTCTTAAAATAAAAAGACAAAAGAGGGGCTACAGTGATATCACAGTGGTAAGGCGTTTGCCTTGCACCAGGCCAACACAGGATGGTCCCCAATTTGAATTTCATATGATTCCAGAGCTTGCTGGGAGTGACTTGCCAGAAGCAACTTTTTTTTTTTTTTTTTTTTTGGTTTTTGGGCCACACACCCAATGACACTCAGGGGTTACTCCTGGCTATTCACTCAGAAATCACTTCTGGCTTGGGAGACCATATGGGATGCTGGGGGATCAAATCTTGGTCCATCCTAGGTTAGTGTGTGCAAGGCAAACACCCTCCAGCTTGTACCACCCTCAGGCCCCCACAGGAGTGACTTTTGAGCCAGGAGCCAGGAGTAACCCCTAAGAGCTACTGGGTGTGACCCAACCCCCCCCAAAAAAAAACCCACAAACAAAAGAAAGTCATGTTTTGCTAATCACCCTACTCATCTAAAAGCTGGTATGTAAACAAACCTTGGGAAATTAAAATATACAATCAGCTGCTTACACTTCTCAGGTTCCCTATGGTGATGCCCACCCCTGTCTGACTCCCTTCTTCTTACTTTAAATTCATAAAAGCCAAGAAATGACTGTTATGTTTCTCTTCTTTTTTCCCCCTTTCTTCTTTTAAATTGATACTTATAACCTCTAGACGGACTCCTCCTAATTTTGTTTTGTTTGTTTGTATTTCCTTTTATTTTATTTTTTTTTCAAATAGAACTTGCCTCATAAAATGAGGGGGGAAAATGGATGGTATCCTCTTGTCAACACTTAATAGGTCAACCAGACTGAAACCCAACAAAAATATACTAACCCTGAAAAGAAAAAAAAAGAGGCCTAATATATATATATATGACACTCCTACCCCAGAAACCTGGATACACATTCTTCTCCAATGTACATGGGTCATTCTACAGGATAGACCACATGCTGGCACATAAAACTTACCTCCATAAAATCAAGAGGATAGAAATTTTGCAGACTACCTTCACTGACCACAAGGCTCTGAAATTAGATGTGAACTACAAAGGGACACAGAAGAAGAATGTTAACAACTGGAAATTAAACAGCCTGCTACTGAATAACCAGTGGGTCTGAGATAAAATCAAAGAGGAAATCAAAACTTTCCTGGAAACAAATGACAATGAAGACACAAACTATCAGAATCTATGTGACACAGCAAAAGCAGTACTAAGAGGAAAACGTATAGCTTTGCAAGCATATATCTGAAAGGAAGAAGGGGCATACCTCAATAGCCTAATAATGCAGCTCATAAAACTAGAAAATGATCAAAAAAAGGAACCAAAAATAGGGAGACAGAAGGGAAAAAAAAGCTTGTTGCGGAAATCAATGGAGTGGAAACCCCCACCCCCCCAAAAAAAATCCGAAAGATCAATGAAAGTAGAAGTTGGTTCTTTGAAAAAAATAAACAAGATTGATAGACCATTGGCAAAACTGACAAAGAAAAAGAGAGAAACTTGATAACCCATATTCAAAATGAAAAGGGGGAGATCACTACAGATATTACAGAGATTCGAAGGGTAATCAGAGACTACTTTGAGAAACTCTATGCCACCAAATATGAGAATCCGGAAGAAATGGGTAAATTCTTGGACTCTTATAACCTTCCACAGTTGAATAAGGAAGATGTAGCATATCTAAACACTGACATCACCATTGAGGAAATTAAACAGTAATCAAATGTCTGCCCAAAAACAAAAGCCCAGGCCCAGATGGATTCACTAATGAATCCTTTCAAACATTTCAAGAGGTTTGCACAATCCTGCACAGGCTCTCTTATATAATTGAAAAAAAAATGGATACACTTCCAAATAGCTTTTATGAATCCAACAACATCTTGATACCAAAACCAGACAGAGATGCTGCCAAAAAAGAAAATTACAGACCAATATCCCTGATGAACACAGATGCAAAGATCCTCAACAAAATCCTGGCAAATAGGATCCAATGCCTCATCAAGAAGATCATTCACTACAATCAAGTAGGTTTCATCCCAGGAATGCAAGGATGGTTTAACATTCATACATCTATCAACATAATACACAACATCAACAACAAAAAAAATTAAAAATCACATGACCATATCAATAGATGCAGAGAAAGCATCTGATAAGGTTCAACACCCATTCTTGATAAAAACTCTCAGCAAGATGGGAATGACAGGAACCTTTCTCAATATAGTCAAGGCCATATACCACAAGCCAATGGTAAATATTATTTAAAGTGAAGAAAAACTAAAAGCCTTCCCTCTAAGTTCTGATACAAGACAGGCTGTCCGCTCTCACTACTCCTCTTCAGCATAGTACTGGAAGTATTTGCTATAGAGATTAGGCAAGAAAAAGATATCAAGGGCATCCAGATAGGAAAGGAAGAAGTCAAGCTCTCACTGTTTGTAGATGACATGATACTCTACTTAGAAAACCCAAAGACTCTACCAAAAAGCTTTTAGAAACAACAGATTCATATAGCAAGGTGGCAGGCTACAAAATTAACACACAAAAACTAACGGCCTTTTTATACAACCAATGATAGGGAAGAAATGGACATTAAGAAAACAACCCCAGGGCCCGGAGAGATAGCACAGCGGTGTTTGCCTTGCAAGCAGCCGATCCAGAACCTAAGGTGGTTGGTTCGAATCCCGGTGTCCCATATGGTCCCCCGTGCCTGCCAGGAGCTATTTCTGAGAAGACAGCCAGGAGTAACCCCTGAGCATCGCCGGGTGTGGCCCAAAAACCAAAAAAAACAACCCCAGAAAAAAAAGAAAACAACCCCAGAAAAAAAAAAAAAGAAAACAACCCCATTCACATTAGTGCCACACAAACTCAAATATCTTGGAGTCAACTTGACTAAAGACGTGAAGGAAACTATAAAACACTGCTTCAAGAAATAAGAGAGGACACTAGGAAATGGAAACACATACCCTGCTCATGGATTGGCAGGATTAACATAATTAAAATGGCAATACTCCCCAAAGCATTGTACAGATTTAATACAATTCCTCTAGTGATACCCATGACATTCTTCAAAGAAGTGGACCAAACATTTCTGAAATTCATTTAGAACAATAAAATAAAGCTAAAGCACTCCTTGGGAAAAGAAATATGATAGCCATTATTTTCCCCAACTTTAAACTGTATTACAAAGCAATAGTTATCAAAACAGCATGGTATTGGAATAAAGAGAGACCTTCAGATCAGTGGAATAGGCTTGAGTACTCAGAGAATGTTCTCCAGACATACAATCACCTAATTTTGATAAAGGAGCAAGAAATCCTAAATGGAGCAAGGAAAGCCTCTTCAACAAGTGGTGTTGGCACAACTGGTTAGACACCTGCAAAAAAGCAAACTTAGACCCCCAGCTAACACCATGTACGAAGGTAAAATCCAAATGGATTAAAGACCTTGATATCAGATCTGAAACCATAAGATATATAGAACAACACATAGGTAAAACACTCCATGACATTGAGACTAAAGGCATCTTTAAGAAGGAAACAGCACTCTCCAAACAAATGGAAGCAGAGATAAACAGATGGGAATATATTAAACTGAGAAGCTTCTGCACCTCAAAGGAAATAGTGCCCAGGATACAAGAGCCACCCACTGAGTGGGAGAAACTATTCACCCAATACCCATCAGATAAGGGGCTAATCTCCAAAATATACAAGGCACTGACAGAACTTTAAAAGAAAAAAACATCTAACCCCATCAGAAAATGGGAGAAAAATGAACAGACACTTTGTCAAAGAAGAAATACAAATGGCCAAAAGACCATTTGTGAAAAAATTCTCCACATCACTAATCATCAAGGAGATGCAAATCAAAACAACTATGAGGTGCCATCTCATGCCACAGAGATTGGCACACATCACAAAGAATGATAACAAGCAGTGCTGGCGGGGATGTGGAGAGAAAGGAACTCTTATTCACTGCTGGTGGGAATTTTGTCCAGTCCAACCTTTATGGAAAGATTCCTCCAAAACGTGGAAATTGAGCTCCCATAGTATCCAGCTATACCACTCCTAGGGATATGCCCTACAAACATAAAAATACAAAAATCCCTTCCTCACACCTATATTCATTGCAGCACTATTTACAATAGCCAGTCTCTGGAAACAACCAAGATGCCATTCAGCAGATAAATGGCTAAAGAAACTGTGGTACATATACACAATGGAATATTATGCAGCCATAATGAGAAATGAAGTCATAAACTTTTCCTATACATGTATCTACTTGGAATCTCTTATGCTGAGTGAAATAAATCAGAGGGAGAGAGATAGACACAGAATAGTCTCACCAATCTATGGGTTTTAAGAAAAATAAAAGATATTTTTGTAATAATCCTCAGAGACAAAGAGAGGAGGGCTGGAAGGTCCAGCTCACAACATGAACCTCACCACAAGAGTGGTTAAGTGCAGTTAGAGAAATAACTACACTGAGAACTATCATAACAATGTGAATGAATGAGGGAAGTGGAAAGCCTGTCTAGAGTACAGGTGGGAGTGTGGTGGGGAGGAGGGAGATTTGGGACATTGGTGGTGGGAATGTTGCACCAATGAAGGGGGGTATTCTTTACATGACTGAAACCCAAGTACAATTATATTTGTAATCAAGATGTTTAAATAAAGATATTAAAAAAGAATGGTACCAAGATCAAACAGCGCATGAACATTGAGTAGAAATTTAAAAAATGATCAGACTTAAAACACCAAACCCAAAGTCAATGACAGCAGAATCGATACCCAATCTACAACAAGCTATACACAGAGGGGAGCAGTTATACTAGCAGGCCTGGGGACAAAGGAAGTGGGATTATGGGAATAGGAGTGGAGGGAGAACAACACTGGTGGTTGGTAATACCTCTGATTCAATGTGACTATGTACCTTAAATATTATTGTGAAATATTTGTAATTCACATTGGTCGCAATAAAAATTAAAAAAAAAAAGCCAACAGATGTCTAAGCAGACACAAAAGACACAAAAGAGAAGGGATATTTTTGCATACTGTTATTTTTATTTCCAGTTTCTAATTTTTTTCATAAGTAACTGAATGAGCAAAATTTAAAAATAATATTTCCATGGAAAGCTTGAAAAAAACTTCTAGCAGTCACCTGTGCCCAGTATCTTCTTTATATGAAGACTTAAATAAACACTAATGTATCTAGACTATATAGCTATATTATAACTCTTTTTTTTGGGGGGGGGGGCATATCCATTTGATGCTCAGGGGTTACTCCTGGCTAAGCGCTCAGAAATTGCCCCTGGCTTGGGGGACTATATGGGACGCCAGGGGATCAAACCACAGTCCTTCCTTGGCTAGCGCTTGCAAGGCAGACACCTTACCTCTAGCGCCACCTCACCAGCCCCATTGTAGCTCTTTTTCGAAACCTCTGTTGTGTCAATATTTACCTAGACAAAATGTCTTTTCAATAAAAAGACTTTTTTATACCGTCTTATTTACCTAGGATTCTAGGAAACACATGAATCTAAGAAAGCATAGATTTCTCTCAAATTATACCTAAAATATGAAGTATAAAAAGATTTAAAAATTAAGATCAGGTTAAATACATGACTGCATATAGTAGATTCAGTAATTAATAGCAACTATAGAAAAGAAAATTGCTGATATAAAAGGACAGATTTTAAAACAATAAAGTCTGCTATTTATGATCTAGAAGTCAACAAACTTAGCTTTTCTTGATGACTATTCCAACAGGTGCGCTTGCAGAGAATTTTTAGGGCAGTGAAATTCCTCTGGATAAGGTTAGAGAGTGGTGTATACAGGTCATTACGACTTTGTCAAAATACATAAGCTACAACACCAAGAGTGAATTCTAAATAGAAACAAAAACATGGTCAATAATGATGGGCCAAAGTCAAAGTCAGTCTGAGAATTCTAACAAATGTAATGCGCTCTCGTGCAGGATGGACTAAAAACCAGAGTATTACTTCAAAACTTTCAAAGAAAGGTACTGTTATCTGAAAAATTCAAAACACTACAAGGTTCATTCTCTTAATAGAACATCTGAGTGTATTTACCATATGCCATCTTTCTCAAATTAAAAAAAAAACAACTATATACGTCCATAAAGTTTAAAATGTACGTTGGCAGAGTATACTTGTCAACACCACAGGTGCTACCCATAAAATCTAGGTAGGAGAAGTCAAGGAGATAAAAAGAATGTCCATACTGTCACATCTGAAGAGGTTATGCCTAGGAAAAGGACAATTAAGTGTTTATTGGGGGAAATTTTCCTGAGAGATAGAACACAGGAAATAGAATAAGTGGTAGATTTAAACTAGAGCATAGTACGCTGCTGGCCTGATATATGGCTATTTCTGCCTTGGCATGTGTAGGACAGAAGAAAGGGGAGAGGGAAGGCAGATCACGAACACCCAGTGCTTGGTTTACTCTACCTATTAATGCAAAAATAGTCACGTTTTCCAAAAGCAGAGCTGTCGGGATTTGTTTCCTCAAACAACTGTTCTTTTTGGCACTGTTTTTATGGCCAGCTACACTGAAAGTATGCTTGCAGATACTGAAATCTATGAGTAAATGGAAAATTACAATTTATATTTCACATTTAAAAAGGCAATTATAAAATAATTATTTGTTACTTGAGCTTGCTTAATTCTGATCATTGGTCTAGGTCATAGAATGATGATGTTTCAATTACAAAAACAAACAGAAAGTCAAATATTTGAAGAAAGAAACCGAGTGAAGTGTGTACATATTGTGTTTACAAGTACACGCCAGTGTTCTGGTATTTCCATTGATTCTTGTCAAAATACAGCTTTATATCTTTGAAATGTCTTGAAGATAAAGAGCTTTATAAAGTGCCAATGTGACATTTAGTGGATAAGAAATAACGAACATATTGTACATATAAATTTTCCCTGAATATAGAATAAAGGAATTGAAATTTATTTTCCTGAAAATAGCAAGAGGTAAGTAGGGGAGTTAATGTTTAATCAATAAAAAACCAGTACTTATATAGTCAGTGGCAAAGTATTTTAAAAGTCTGCCAGTATTAATAAAGATTAAATATACTAGATAAAGCTATTTAAAAAAAAACACCAGAAATAACTATCTGTCATAATTATTTATAATGGATACTTTCGCTGATTGTATAATTTCTCTAGTTGTCTTAGTAGTTCTGTTCTTTCATTTTATTGTCTCTTTTAGCAGTTTCAAGAAACTTCCTTTGAGTATCTGGTTCATCCCATTGTTTATCAAGTTTAATTTTCTAGCAGACACTATAATTATTGATGCCAAAAATAAACTGATAAATGTATTGACTTGTCTCTTCTCATTGGAAATACACTGATCTGAGACATCTTCTCAACAAAAGCCAAGTTCTTCAAGTTCTTCACCACGTCTTCAAGATGAGTTTAATCTGTGCCACTTGATAACAATTTTCTCTGGATTTGCAACTGTCTCCTTCCACTGGTTTGCTGCTTCAATGCTACTAGAGTCTTCACTTATCCAAATCTGTAACACAGAGCAGCGGCAAGCCTTTAACTTGACACAATCCTAAGAAATGATTTAAAACAGCTGACTGCTCTTATTTGATGAAAGACAACAGGAAGTTTGGCTTACACAGTGTCAAACATTTTCCGGAAAGTTTGGTTTCTCTATTTGAAATTTAAAAGCTTAAAACACTTAACTGCTTGAGTCATTCTGACAAATAGTGGTTATGATTGAATTCATTTCAAAAATTTAGTGTGGATATTACAAAAACTTACTTCCAAAATAGTTACTAGTCTCTCTCTCTTTCTCTCTTTCTTTCTCTGTCTGTCTGTCTCTGTCTCTGTCTCTGTCTCTGTCTCTGTCTCTCTCTCTCTCTCTCTCTCTCTCTCTCTCTCTTTCTCTCTCCTCTTCTGTTCTCTTCTCTTCTCTGTTTTTGGGCAACACTCCGTTGTACTCAAAGCTTGCTGTTACCTTGTTCTGCATTCAGGAATCACTCCTGGCAGGCTTGGGTGGCCAGAGCGGAGTACTGGGGATAAAAGCATGGTAGGACACATGCAAGGCAAATAAGGGCTCTTTCTATTCCAGCCTAGAATTTGTAATATATGAATCATATAATACTATCTAACATCACAATTGCAGTTAAAATAGGCATCACATAGGAAGGAATTCAAAACTAACACAACCAAGAGTATCCTGCCCATCTTAAACACTAAACTGAACATGAGCCAGAATCAAAGTAAGCTGAATATCTGAAGCCACAAGAAGTTTTACTTAATTATTAGCATATCTTCCTTCACAAGGAGCAAGCTGGCAGCCCTGAAAAATTGATCTTTATTTAGAATTTTTAAAACTAAAAGCTCAGAAAAAAACCATTTTCAGTTAAAAAGTCCAATGAGGGGCTGCAGTGATAGCACAGTGGGTAGGACATTTGCCTTGCATGTGGTTGACCTGGGTTCAATCCCTGGCATCCCATATGATCCCCTGAGCTTGCCAGGTGTGATTTTTGAGTATAGAGCTAGGAGTGACTCCTGAGTGTTGCTGGGTATGGCCCCCCTCCCACAAAAAAATACCCCTAAAGCCCAATGATACAGAAAGTCCAACTAAGTTCACTGAAGTAAAAAAACAACTAATGACTTTTCATTTTTGTGACATTGAACCTTAATTTCATCACTCTCGGCCACAATGTCATGATCTTACCACTGTTAACCAGATGTCAAAAGTGTCTAGAAAAGCACAAGGTAAAGGACTCAAGATACAAGCTGCTTACGAACCTGGCCTACAAAGTGTTTTCTTCGTACAGAACTTCGGCCATACAGCTTCAGGAGAAAAATGATTTCCTTTTCACTCGACACGAGTGGGAAAATCATCGTCTCTCCCCACTTGACTCTCCCATTGGAGGCTTTAAGCAAGCGCGTCTTCTTCTTATAAATCAGCTCTCCGGAGCTAAACATGGCCACCTTCACAAAAAAGCCTGAAAAGAGAAGTGTTTCACTATATAACATTTTATATATATTAAATAGCTGAAATACCAACCACATCACAGGTTGCAGAGATAGCATAAGTAAGGCACTTGGCTTTGCATGAGTTTGACCCTGGTTTGAATTCCTGGCACCACATATGTATGGTCCCCTAAGCATTGTCAGGGGACATTTCTGAGTATAGAACCAGGGATGGCTTGAGCACCACTGGATGTGGCCCTAAACAATGTCTCCCCTCAAATATAAGAGGTCTCTGGATCCCCTTAGTGCTGTTTGGTAAGACTATCTCAAAATACAAAAACTACAAAATTATATACATTTATATACTCTATGCAGAAAAAAAGCCATTTATAAGGATCTGATGCCCACTAGCATGACAGAAAACCTCTATAGTAAGTTTATTTTAATTATTTTTTATTTTACTTTTTGGTGGTTTTTGGGGGGGTCCACATCCAGTGACACTCAGGGGTTACTCCTGGCTATGCACTCAGAAATTGTTCCTGACTTGGGGAACCAGATGCTGGGGGATCGAACCACTGTCCCTCCTAGGTTAGTACATGCAAGGCAGATGCCCTACCACTTGTGTCACCACTCTGAGCCCTCTACTAAGCTTTTAAATTGTGTTTTGTTTTGTTTTGTTTTGTTTTAGAGCAATATCTGGCTTTGTGTTCAGGGATCATTCCTGGTTGGTTCAGAGAGCCATTTGAGATACCAGTGACTGAACCCGGGTTGGTGTATGCTTACGGTTCTACTCTTTTAATTTTTTATTATACTTGACAAATTACTGCTGAAACCCTAAATGGATGTGATTTTCCAACTCAGTGACACTAAAGACTACAATTATAGCCATGATTAACAACGAGAAGAGTAGATATTGAAAAGCTTTACATAAAAGAGTGATGCCAACGCTCCCTGCAATTTTACAATCTTCCACAGGGAACTCTTGCTAAAGACTCCAGAAATGAAAGTATTCCAGGGAAAAATTTTTCTTACATGTTGATGCCAGCACTTCAATCCGTGTTAATTAAATTACATTGTGCCAGCATCAACATGTTAAAAACTTGGCCAATGTAGAAATTCCAGTGACGGTAGAATAAAACTTGGAAAAACTTCCCCCAAAGATAATAACTAGAAAATCTGGGGCTATTATAAAAACAAAACAAAAAGTGACTTAACAAAGGTAGAAAGAAGTTAGAGAAAAGTCAGTTCATTTAGATAGGACAGTGGGCAGGGCAGGGTGCTTGCTTTGCATATGACTGACCTTGCATATGACTTGCCTTGCATATGACTGACCTGGGTTCAGTCCCTGGCATCCTATATATGGTCCCTCTGAGCACTATACCAGGAATAATCCCTAAGAACTAAGCTAAAAGTAAGTCCTGATCACCATCTGATCATCACCTGACCAAAAAAAAAAAAACTAGAAAAAAATAAGGTGGCATCCACATGGGATTAAAAAAACAGATTTATAAAGCTTTGTCTCCAAGAGCATCCCTCAGTGGACTAACACACAGAGACCATAGTTCAAACAGAAAGGCAACATGACTGATTAGAGGAGTCAGAGACTAGGGCTGGGCTGTGAGGGAGACAAGAAAATAAGAAGGAAATTCCTGGAGAAAGGAAGTAGAAAGTGTGAATTGAGATGCCACATTGCATCTATACATAAAGATCATTGGAAATCTAGATCAGCAGTTAGGACTGAAGGAAGGCAATCAATAGACTTCTATGTTCTCTTAGTTTCCCAGAATTAATTCTAGGTAGCCCTAGTAATTTAATCTTTTAATGTCATGTTATCTTTTGCTTATTTTTTTGTTTGATGATTTTTTTCCAATGATCTATGTTCAGATAGACAGGAAGCCCTGAGTTCACACTGCTGGGTGTGGTCCCCAAACAAAACAAAACACAATAGAATTGATAGTACGTGTTTTTTAAAGTTTGGTAGACCACACCAGTAAACTCCCATAGCTCTAGTTGGATCCTATTCTTGACTACTATCTCTTTCTTGGCTAGTTTTTGGGCCACAGTCAACGATGCTCAGGGGTTACTCCTGGTTCTGCACTCAGTGATCAATCCTGGTGGTGCCCAGTTTGGGTGCATGGAGGGTAAATACCCTACCTGCTATACTATTACCTAAGCCCTTGGTTATTGTTTTATTCAGCTTTTTCTCCCTCTTCTAAAGTAAATGTCAACATTTTTTCTTAGAGAATCATTAAGTATGTTTTATACAGATGCTGAAAAGAATTGGCATCACTACCAATGGCATTAACATATTTATATTTCAATCTCTTGGGAGCTTGAAATGAAATCTTTCTTCCTTGTTCAAAATATTATTCATTATTTGTTTATTCTTGCTTGATGCAACCTACAATAGACAAGTCTGATCACAACGATGCAAAGATGTGTTTGGTTTTACTGTTGATGTCCTTTGGTATTTCCAACTTCAATTTAAATTCCTTATTTTAAGTCCTTCTTGTCACAGGGGCATTCATTCCTGATGTGCCTACTTTCAGACATGTATCTCTTTCAAATAGGGAAAAGGACTGTACTAGTCATGTTCAGAGAGAGGCAGAAGTGACTTGAAGCCCTCCTCTACAGGAAAAGCCACAGGACCCAGGCCTAGATAATGAGGTACCAGGACGCTTGGTCAAACCCAAAGACAGGGAAGAGAGAAAAGTGTTTCATGATTGTACCAGACTTCTCAATATTTTAGAAATGTTTTACTCAGCAGCAGAGTCATCTGTGAAGGGCTTAGACTTAGAGAAAGGCAGAATTATCAAAGCTAAAAACAAAACATAAAGCTGAGGCTCCTCTGGACATTCACCTAGATTAACCAATGAGTTAAATAATAAACAGCATCAAAACCAGAGGTGAGAATTGGGTAAGAATCAAGAAACCAGATCTGGAGAGACAGTACTGCAGGCCAGATCCTTGAACTTAGCTGACCCATGTTTTATCCCTATATGGTCCCATGAGCCATGAGCATAACCAAGTGTGGTCCAAAAACCAGCAAAAAGAATCCAGAAATCATGAAATAAGTTAGACATAATTGAAAAAATTTTATTGCACCCAGCTGGGTACTAAGGGAACCCTGCAAGAATCATTGTATGCTTCATTAAGCAAATCATGTGACCTAGTCTTCAAGCCATCTCCATGCCTTTAAATGGATGAATTCTGGAAATTCAATAATTATTTTTTTAAGTTAAAAAGGTAATTTTTAAATGAAATGATAAAAATAATGAAGATTTTCATTTCCATAGCAAGAACTGGTGGGGGCAGGAGGAGCGCTATCTTTTATGAACGTTTTCTGAAGATTCCACTTGGAATAACCACTGATATACTCACTCAAAGTCAGAGGCGTTGATGAGCTTGGCAGGTATTGTGCCTCAAGAATTTGAAATTGAATTCTGCTATTTACTGCTTGAAAACACATCCCCAATTCAAGTTCTGCATGGCAAACCTGCATATCAAAAAAGTGTGGTTTTAAAATTAGAAGGGAAAGTGTAAGGGATATTTCAAAAAAATAAAAAATGAAGAACCATAGCTTTGGAATTTTTCAGATGCGCCTGAAAAGAGAGGAAGAGAAAGAATGGGGGAAAGGAAAAAAATCATCCTACAAGTTCCTGAATGAAGGTGAGAAACTTTTAAAGCACTGATTTTCACTGAGCCTTCAAAATTGTTAAGAACAAAAGACAATTCAAATTTTTTTTCTGGAGCAAAATGTCTGCAACATAAACACCCATAAAGTACACTTTCAAAGGCATCAATGGAGTCATTTGAAATATTTGGCTACCAATGAAATATGATCAAGCCTGCTGTGTTTAGTAATCTTTTTTTTTTAGTTGTAGAAATTTGAGTAGTGCTACCAAAATCTGAAGACTAAAGGTTTACCACAATGAAGGGATTTGTGGGATCTGAGCTGAATTAGTTTGTAGCATGGAAGCAAGTCAAAGAAAGAAGGTGACAAGACAAAGCAGTAAATAATAAGGAAAAGGGCAGAGGCAATCTAAAGCAACAGTACCCTAGAGGGGGCTGGAAGAGTGGAGCGCAGAGATAAAGTATATTCCTTTCTATTGCAGAAGAAAGAAATGTAGTCATTTCTTTTGAGAAGCACATGAGCCTTTGAAGCGATGTGGATTCCAAAGTCTTTGAGGAATACCATTCTGATAAGAGGTTATTATCTAAGATATAAGATACTGGTAGAATTTAACAAGAAAAGAATCCTCTAACCCCATCAAAACATGGGAAGAAAAGATGAAGAGAAATTTCCTCAAAGGAAAAATAAATGGCCAAAAGGCACATGAAAAAATCCTCCACATCATTAATCACTCAGGAAATAAAAATCAAAACAACGAATGAGATATCATCTCACACCACAGAGATTGGCACACATCAAAAAGAACAAGAACGGGCCCGGAGAGATAGCACAGCGGTGTTTGCCTTGCAAGCAGCCGATCCAGGACCAAAGGTGGTTGGTTCGAATCCCGGTGTCCCATATGGTCCCCCGTGCCTGCCAGGAGCTATTTCTGAGCAGACAGCCAGGAGTAACCCCTGAGCACCGCCGGGTGTGGCCCAAAAACCAAAAAAAAAAAAAAAAAAAAAGAACAAGAACAACCAGTGCTGGTGCAGATGCAAAGAAAAGGGACTCTCATTTGTTGCCGGTGGGAATCTAAACTGGTCCAGCTTTTTTGGAAAACAATATAAATATTGTTAGAAGAACAGATTAGAAGTTGAGCTCCACTACAACCCAGCAATACCACTCCTGGGAATATACCCTGGGAGCCCCAAAATAATTCAGAAAAGTTCTCTGCACTCCTATGTTCATTGCAACACTATTCACAATAGCCAGAATCTGGAAACCCAAGTGCCTGAGAACATATGAGTGGATAAAGAAACTTTGGTCCATCTACTACATGATAGAATACTATGTAGCTGCTAGGAAAAATGAAGTCATGGAATTTTCTTATACATAGATAGATATGGAGAGTATTATGTTGAGTAAAATGAGTCAGAGAGAGAAGGGGAGAGGGACAGACATAGAATGATTCCATTCAATAGGTTAGATGTAAAAAAGCATGGTAATAATACCCAAAGACAATAGACAAGAGCTAGGAAGAGTGACCCATGGTAGGAAGCTTGCCACAAGAACAGAGTACTGCAGTGAATGCAGTTAGGACCATTATAACAATGATAGTTGGAAATAACCATTCTGGACAAGTACAGGGTGTTGAAAGGAGGTAAATTATACCCCTTAAGAAACATATTTCAAACCAGTATCTAAAAGGGAAAAAATAAAGAGAGAGAGTGAGAGAAAATGAGACAGCATGACAGAGACAGAATAAAATATCTTCCACAGAGGGACACTGGGGACATTGGTGGCAGGAAATGTGCACTGGTAAAGAGGTGGATGTGGGAATATTGTATGACTAAAACTCAATCATGAACAACTTTGTAACTGTGTATTGCAATTAAAAATTGAGATTCAATTAAAAATTATTAAAAAAGAAACACAGAAATCCATGGTATTTCTACATCCAATGAAATAGAAGATATTAAAAAATAAATAAAAACAAGAGTTGTGGAAACCCCAAATCATGCTGTTCACATGTTAAAAAAATAACACAGATGAAATGAGAACATTCTCTTACAGGTCTCAGAAGGGTTTGGCCCAGACGTATATAAAATCTTTGCTAGAAATGATCACCAGAGCTTCTGAATGGGGGGGGGTGACATTTCATAGAGATGTTTCTATTTGAGAGTTGCACAATTTCCTCACTAAATGACCAACAGCTCATAGAAAATGAAGCTGTTGAGGAGGGAACAGGTCATTGAATGAACCTGGGGAATTCCTTTAAATGAATCATTGTGCGATATGCAGTAACAAAGTTGTTCACAATTGAGTTTCAGTCATACAATGTCCAACACCCAACCCTTTACCAGTGTACATTTCCCGCCACCAATGTCCCCAGATTCCTGCCCCACCCAAGTCTGACTCTGTGGCAGACACTTTTCTTCCTTCTTTCTCCCAACCCCCTCATTTCCTTTTAGACACCATGGTTTGCAATATTGTTACTGAAAGGATATTATGCAGATCACTTTACCTTTTTTCAATACCCAGTTCTTTAGTTTAGTTTAGTTTTGTTTTTTTGTGGTCACACCCGGCAGTGCTCAGGGGTTACTCCTGACTCTACGCTCAGAAATAGCTCCTGGCAGGCTCAGGAGTACCCAGTTCTTTTCCAGAGCTTTGGGCACTTACTTTCAACATGACCCCATGCCTTAAAATGGGTTATACCAACAGAAATCAAAAGGGATACAGTGAAAAGCGAATCATTTAAAAAATAAAAAAGAATAAAAAAGAAAGAAAAGCGAATCACTGAAAGTATAACTTCAACTCTTGAGCCTAGACTTCCTCTTGAAAAGACTGAAATGATGAAGAACAGTAGCAGCACATGTAAAAGTCTATTAAATACATATATAGCTTTTGCTTTTATTTAAAATAATTTAATATAGGGGCCACATTTTAATGTGTTCAGGGGTCCATGGGATGCCAATTAGTACTCTTGGGGGCCCTCTCATCTGCTAAGTCTGACCCTTCTTTTGTTTTTAATGACAGTGAAGATGGATTCATAAATATGTTCACACAAACTACTACTTTGGTAAACAATAAGACCTCTGCAGCCTTTGACTTTGAAAATATAAACTCAAGGGATCAGGGATTGAGCACAACAAGGCAGGGCACATACTTAGCATGGTTGGTGGGTGCCCAGAGTTCAACCTCTCAGTAATGTGTGTCCTCAACCCCAGATCCACCATATATAGCCTTAGGTTACGTCACAAGTTCACATTATTATGGTTCAGATTATAATATAGTCAGAGTGATTTTCAATCTCCTCATAACAGAAACATTTAATTTCCAATTACCAGGTATATAGTAATTGTCTGTAATAAACATAAGACTGTGGAAGTCATCAATTCTCTGCTGTGGAATAATTCATCATTTATCAAAGAGAAAAAACTAACCATTTTTCCAGGAACTATTGTTGAAAGTGAAAAGTTAAGAAGAATCAGAAAAAAAAAAAACAATTTAGTGAGGTGATGCTGGGAAGTACCTACATAGGAAACAACATGGCAGAATTCAAGGTGACAGCTGACACCACTTGCCAGGCAAATCCTGGTTTCTAATTACACAGTGAGAGACCTTGGTGAGCTCTGAGCAAGAACTTCCCCATTTTGAAGCTACAAGATCATTTATTTGATGTAAATATTAAGTCATTTAGAACCAAGACAGTCTTATATTAGTTTTTGTGAATATCAACTCTCTCTTCAGGCAAAACCTGTCCTTGCTGTATTATCAATACAGAAACTTGAGATCTTAGGTAAATAATTTCTATTTATCCAGGTCAAGAACTCTTCACTGAGGTAAATTATTAGCTTACTGAAAATTCTGCTATTCATGGTGAAGTCATTGTCTAGGTAATATAAACCTGGTTCTTTGAGCATCACAATCAGAATGTTACTTTTTTTCCACATAGAGAGCAAAGCATGCTATTCTTGCTTTTATCCCATATATAAAATTAATCACTCTTACATCCCATAATAAAATGTTCGGGCCGGAAAATAGCCCCCAAAGTTCTTATTTCAGGTCATTAACCTTGTGTAACCCTAATGTCTGACATGAAATAACAGACAAGGGTTGATAAGACTTCTGATGCATGAAATATAATTTGGTAGAAACATCATATAATCACTCAATAATTACTATGCTTGAATTACTCAGAAAATACCCTTTTTTGGGGCCAGTGTGATAGCACAGCAGTAGAGCTTTTGCCTTGCATGTGGCAGATCCAGAACAGACCTGGTTTTGATCCCCGGCATCCTATATGGTTCCCCTAGACAGGAGTGATTTCTGAGCACATAGTCAGGAGTAACCCCTGAGCATCACCGGATGTGGCTCCAAAACAAAACAAAAAAATAAACAAAACCCTTCTGACTTATCTTTTAATATATTTTCTAGTATTTAAAGTTTAATATTATTATATTAATTAAAGTTTAATTTTAGCCATTAGAAGAGCACGTGTGAATTTTCTGTAAAACGTGATTACAGATTTCGGTCTCACGAACTAGAGTCAATGGCTTGAAAGTGGCAAACCATCTGTGACAAGATAAATGTATCAAGACAACTCATTTAACATGCTTTCATTCAAAATTCATTCTTTCATACCTACCACATGTAAATATTCAATGGGAAGAATATGACAGGCACTGAATTATGAAGGAAAATATATAAAGTAAATCCAATCTCAAGTAAAATTTGAAAAATGAACGAACTTCAAATCTCCTTTTGTTTAAAACACGTAACTCAGGGTAGGGAGGATGGAGCATAAGCTTAGCATATGGGGAGGCTTAGCATACTTGTATTGATCCCCACATGGTCATCAGTATCACCAGATGCCACGCCCTGACATAGAGCTGGGTGTGGCCCCCAAAACAAAGGAAAAAAATCCCTGCAAAGACTAAAAAGAGATTTTTTAATTTTATTTTTCACTTTTTATTAATATCCAGAACATGCTTTTTTGAAATATATTTATTCTTTTGTGAAGATATTTTTATATTAATATCTTTATTTAAACACCTTGATTACAAATATGATTGTACTTGGGTTTCGGTCATGTAAAGAACACCCCCTTCACTGGTGCAACATTCCCACCACCAATGTCCCAAATCTCCCTCCTCCCCACCCCACCCCCACCTGTACTCTAGACAGGCTTTCCACTTCTCTCATTCATTCACATTGTTATGCTAGTTCTCAGTGTAGTTATTTCTCTAACTGCACTCACCACTCTTTGTAGTGAGCTTCATGTCATGACATAAAAAAAGATTTTTAATTGAGAAAAGTAGCTTCGATAATCCTACATGGTGATAAATGCTATAAGAAAAGATATTGGGAATAGAGTCAAAAATGATGGGTAAAAGTTATTAAGAACTTCTATTCTCCCTAATTATGAATTATAGTAATCCTTTGCATTTAATTTTTTTTAATTCCTAATTTTCCTTCTAATTCAGTGGCTCTCACTGGCTGATATACATTTGAATAATCAATTTTTAGCTTTTTCTATAAACTACAAATGCTTTCTATGCCACCCACCTCCAAATATTCTAATTTACTTGGTTTAGGTGTATGTTTTTTTTAAAGGTCCCAAATGATTCTAATGCATATCCAGAATTAATCACATCCAGTCATCCTTAATGTTCTTGGAAGTAGATCAAATATAAGCCTACATAAATTTAAAATTACATAGCGGCTTGACTCATGAAAGTTTATGACTGAGCTTTATACAGATTATCCTAACATAAAACTATATTAAATTATAAGGAATTAAAAAATTCATAAAATGCAGTTGGTTGAGAGAAGAAATGATCAAGTCTCAAAAGTAAAAGCTAAACATAGGGGTCCGGAGAGATAGCATGGAGGTAAGGTGTTTGCCTTGCATGCAGAAGGAAGTGGTTTGAATCCCGGCATCCCATATGGTTCCCCGAGCCTGCCAGGAGCGATTTCTGAGCGTAGAGCCAGGAGTAACCCCTGAGTGCTGCCGGGTGTGACCCAAAAACCAAAAAAAAAAAAAAAAAAAAAAAAAAACCAAACAGAAAAATAAAAAAAACACACACAAAAAGCTAAAGATAATGAAATTCTTTATTTAAAAAAAAAAAACCAACAGTTGTCAGAATTTCATCTAAATGATTTGTGGGCAGATAAAACAGCTTACTAATGAGTAAAACAAATTTCCTGCCTTTTCAAAGTTGATCAATTACTAAAACATTAAAAATAAAAATAGTATGACTCATATTTCAGAGTTACTTTCTCCTGAACTACGAAAAATTTAAATGCAGTATGGGAAGATCATTCTAAAGTAATTACTCAATGGAGGAAATAAAGGTGTTCTGTTAACCTTTCACTATTTAAAAAATACAACTAAAATGAAAATGACATTACTCTTCTTGCTTCTTGAGAATCTTCCAGATTCTAATGTAGTCCATTATGTTCAAGTTATACTAAACAAACAAGAACTCATCAATGAAATAACTGTAGGTATGAGATAATGTAGCATAACAAAGTACTTTCACTTACGGAAATTTTGGAAGGTGGTGCTATATCCAAAGAGTAATCCATTTCTTGCGTGCTAAGAGTTCTGAGTGATAGGGAGCATTCGCCAATGGTTTTCTTCCTGGGAGTCTGGGACTGGATCTTAAAAACAAGCCTTGCAGTTTGTAGACTTTGGAGTTTAATAGCAAATACAAATGTTTCCATAAATTCAATAGTCTAAAAAACGAACAAAAAACAAACTCCCAAATTATAAAATATCAAAAGACTGATATGCCTTTTAAAATAAATGAAAATACCATTTCATAATCAAGGAAAGATAGATTTAATTTTTTTTTGTTTTTTCAGGCCACACCCATTTGATGCTCAGGGGTTACTCCTGGCTAAGCACTCAGAAATTGCCCCTGGCTTGGGGGGAGACCATATGGGACACGGGGGGGATCGAACCGCGGTCCTTCCTTGGCTAGCGCTGCACCTTACCTCTAGCGCCACCTCACCGGCCCCAGATTTAATTTTTTAACAATGAAGTATATATTAAGGTTCATAAAAATGGCTGTGAATATTTGTGTGTGTGTGTGTGTGTGTGTGTGTGTGTGTGTGTGTGTGTGTGTGTGAGAGTCCTGGTTCCGTGCTCAGGATCACTCCTAAATGGTACTTAAGGGATCATATGTTGTGTCAAGGACTGAGCCAGTGTCTGCTCTGTGCAAGATAAGTTGCTTAACCCCCCCCTTTACTGTCACTCCAGTCCCTCTGAGTAGCACCTTGTACTCTCTCTCACACTGTACTATAATCAAATGCTTGGTAATTTGTCTAAATTGTAAGCTTTTCCAATTAAAATTTTCACAATTGTCTAATTGCAAGCCAGGATGAAATGGTTGCATCTTTTTTCTAAATGCCATCTTTAGGAAAATGGACAATGAAATAGAACATTTTTGTTTTGTTTTGTTTTGTGGAGACACCCAGTGATGCTCAGGGATTACTCCTGTCTATGCACTCAGAAATTGTTCCTAGCTTGGGGGACCACATGGGATGCTGGGGGATGGAACCGTGGTCTGTCCTAGGTCAGCCACATGCAAGGCAAATGCCCTACCGCTGAGCCACTGCTCTGGCCCTGAAATAGCAAAATTTTAAGATGCAAAACCATCTCACATACTTTGTAATTTACCTTCATAATATTTTATATGAGTTAGAGAGACTAATATGAAGGAAGCACACAAAGAAACTCAAACACCAGCAATCACTTACGCTGGAGCCTTCCTTGGCAGAAGATTTGAAGTGCACAGGTTTGGCCAATGTGAGTGTTCCTTTTATCAAAACAGTAGGGGCATCTCCACAACTAGAGGGCCAAAGTAAATCTCTGCACTGAAAAAAATAAAATCGGTAAGTGTACAGTTTGAATCTGACAAAGAACTTAAACAACACAAACTGATGCAGTTCTTGAGCTAATGACGTAAATAAAATGACAAGAGTGAAACAATCATCTATGGACCTTTTGTTTCATCTACCCTCTGACATTTAAGATTCTGGCAATGTATCCATTTCCTTCTTGAGGTTAAAAATAAGCAAATACCCAACAGACCTATAGGCTTATTATCATTATAATACTCGTTAGTCAATAGCATTTTCTGAAGAAAAAAAAAACAAAACAGAACCTCCAATTCTAAAGAAAATACTGGCCAGTTTCCCAGAAGGAATTAAAAGTAGATGCTTGTAATGCATTAACTATTCAATTTTGTCAGAAAGATCAAAATCGACTATATTAACTTACCTGTAAAACTGTGATCCAGATCTGCTCTACTGAAGGATTATAAAACACTCTCACATTCAATCTCCCCAAATCTTTTTCATCTCCAGATAGAGTAATTGTATCTGAATTGTGGGAGAACAAAGATAGTTGAAGTGCCATGAAAGTCTGTAGGGCTTTGATAGAGGCCACTTTAAAGTGGTCAATTCAGTGGGGCCAGATTTCCCTTTCTGCCTGAAGCCACAGCAGCCCACAGCCACACCTGACACCCTCCTACAGAAACAGTCCAGCTTCACAACTTAACCTTATCAAGCTGCCAAGCTACCATATTTCTTTCCAATCTACAGATCCTAGACTGTGTGGCTGCAAACAACTGTGCAATACCTCTAAATTTCCTAGTAGTATCAGCCCAGTACAATCATAGGAAATCTGATGGGAAAGTTCCGTAGAAATCTTCCAAGCTCAGTGAACCTAAACATTAACACAGAAAGCTCCACTGGCACCAACCACAAAAGACACTGACTTAGTAACACCATGGAGAGATGGAACAATCATTTCAAACTGACCCTGGTTGATCTAAGTTTTAATAATTTCATTTGTCTTTGTTTTATAACAAAAAAAAGGAAGCAAATTTTGTTTGTGCCTGCAAGGAAGCAGGCTAGGGTGATGGGGAGGGAAATTGAGGACACTGCTGAAGGGAAGGTCACTCTGGTGGTAGGATTGGTGTTTGAACTGTTAATGCCTGAAATGGCAGTATTATGAACAACTTAATAAAAACACTCTGTTATAATTAAAATAAATAAATAAAGTTGTCAATTTAGGGCCTGAACAATAGTATAATAAGGTGTTTGCCTTGCCAATGATTGACCTGGTTTGATCCTTGGCATCCCATATGGTCCACTGAGCACTGCCAGTGTGGCCAAAGTTGCCATAGTTCATCAGACCAAAGTTCACTTCAAGGTATTTTGCTACTGTACTAGGAAATACTGCAATGAAAAAGACAGTGATAAGCTCTGTCATAAAAAGAAATGAATAAAATGAAATGAAATGAATGAAAAATCTCAGTCATAACATGGAATGCCATCTGCAGTAATGTGGATAGACTTTGAGGGACTAAGTGAAATATCAGATACAGAAAATTATAGTATAACTCACTTCTATGTGGAACCTAAAATACAAACTCTGAATACAGAGAACAGACTGTTAACTGCCAGCAGCAGTGAGTAGGGTGGATGGGCACATGAGCTAAAGAAGAGAGAAGGTACAACCTTCCATTATAAAATAAATCATGGAGAAGACAGGCATAATATGGTGACCAGTTAATGATACTGTCCTACAATGAATATTTGAAAGTTGCTAACAGAGTCATCCTAAGGAAAAAAATGAACAGTGAATGGGGAAGGATGTTAACTAGACTTGCTGATGTGATCATTCTACTATATAATCATGAAATTATTATGTTGTATGCCTAAAACTAATACAATGTTATGTACATATCAATGATACCTTCATTCTTTAGGGTTTTCTGAGGGGGATGGCTTCCAAGTGGTACTTAGGCAGTCTAGAGCCCCATCAGTGATTCTATGCCAACCAAGCTGGTGGTTAAATTCAAATACTGAAAACACAAAGCTGTTTGGGTCCTGCAGTGAGATACCAGGTAGTACTTGTGGTTACCCAGGGCTGTAAACACCCTGGTGTTTAGCTGACCATGTGACACTGAACCTGGGTTGGGTGCCTGCTAGGTATGTGCCCTAACAACTGTAGTATATACCCTTTTTGCTTCTTTTAGCCTTACTCAGTGATGTCCATATGTTAACTCCCAGCTCTGTGCTCAGGGATTGTTCCAATGGAACTGGGGGAACCATATGGTGCCAGGAATTGATCCTATACCTTTAGCATATGAAATATGTGTTTAGCCTGTTAAGCTTTTTTCAGCTCTGTATTTCAATTATTTTTTGAGTTTTTTTAAAAGTACATGTCTTGGGGCCGGGCGGTGGCGCTAGAGGTAAGGTGCCTGCCTTGCCTGCGCTAGCCTAGGACGGACCGCGGTTCGATCCCTCGGAGTCCCATATGGTCCCCCAAGCCAGGAGCGACTTCTTTTTTTTTTTTTTTTTGGTTTTTGGGCCACACCCTGTGACGCTCAGGGGTTACTCCTGGCTATGCGCTCAGAAGTTGCTCCTGGCTTCTTGGGGGACCATATGGGACGCCGGGGGATCGAACCGCGGTCCGTCCTAGGCTAGCGCAGGCAAGGCAGGCACCTTACCTCCAGCGCCACCGCCCGGCCCCTAGGAGCGACTTCTGAGTGCATAGCCAGGAGTAACCCCTGAGCGTCAAATGGGTGTGGCCCAAAAACCAAAAAAAAAAAAATAATAAAAAAAAAATAAATAAAAAAAAATAAATAAAAGTACATGTCTTTAAAACATGCCAATTATTAAAGGAATTAAGTTAAAAACTAAGAAAAACTCTCCCTAATGCAACACATATGGTCTGTGCATATACCTATTGCATGCTTATGCTTAATACTATATGTTTTACTAATATATATAAAAGAAGAAAGATTTTAGCTTCTTCAATTTCTTGAAAATATATATTTATACCTATATATTTATACTAGAAATAAAAAATAATAGACCATTTGATCTGAATAATTCTCAATATAACAATAGTATACTTCCTTACCCAAGCTTCTGTTACTCCCCTGAGAATTCTTTCTTGAAGAAGAACTACTGGGAACACTGGACAATGAATCATGTCTCTACAAGGAAAATCCTTTAGTCAAAAACCACAAATCAAATGGTTAAGATTTTGAAACTTATGCTCCACTTCCACCTTAGTGTCAACACAGATGCTAACTACTTTGGCAATATTTCTGGGCAGAATTTACACTTTTTTTTGAGGAGCAGTTGCTGCTTAACCCATATCCTGTAGTGTTCGGGCTTATGCCTAGATCTGTGCTCAGGGGATCATATGTGGGGTTCCCTGCATGCAAGGCAGGTGTCTTAACCACTGAACTAGCTCTCCTGCCACATAATTTCCCACCTTTGTATAGCATGGACCTGAAAAACTGGCCCAGGAAATTTGATCCTGGTTACAGAAATGGGGTTATATTGAATAGAATCTGCCAGAGGAAGAAGTCACCTGTGGCTTCTTGGCAGTGGGACTCAGTTCCCAGAAACAGCAACAACCAGATAATAGCTCACTGCTCAGTATGGTGTGGGAAGTTCAGACCCAGGCCTAGGCACCAACCAGTGACAGTTCAAGACTCCTGTCTGTAGTACACTTGGGCCCCTGGATTTGAGCCCATGTGTCAAAACCATGGTGGGTGATTGGGAGGATTCAGGGGTTGAGATGTATGTGTCTCAGCTTTACTTACTTTAAATAAAATTGGTGATTAAGTGAGAAACTGATTAATCTGTAAAACATAAATTCAATTAGGGATTATTTAGAAGACATTTATACTGGGGCCTGATATAGGAGAACAGGTAAGGTGCTTGCCTTGTATAAAGCCAGGCCTGGTTTGATCGATGGTACCATACAAGGTCTCCTAGAACCTGACAGAAGGGATTCCTGAACACAGATATAGGAGTCAGCCCTGAACACCACAGGGTGTGTTTCCAAACAAAAAAATATATCAACATTTAAGGGCCAGGGAGATAATAAAAAGAAGTTAGGGTGTGATCTCTGGTCAATCTCCAGCCCCACATGATCCCAGACCTTCTGAACACCATGGAGTAAGGCCCTGGGGTGGCCAAGTGGGCCCCAGTATGCCAAGATGTGAGCAGCATTGCACCCCTTGCAACCCCAGGTCTGAGCAGTGGCTCTCTGGTCAGTTGGCCAAAATTCACTGGAATGACTGCAAAGTATTCTGAGAATTGTTTGAAAGGGCTTTTCTACCCCCAAACAGAGACAGTTACGATTAGATGGGGGAAAAGTTATCTATAAATTTACATAAGGAAAAGCCCGCAAGTATAATAAAAAAGGTGATTGGACAAACTTTAGTTTTACTGACATCTAATTTTAATTTTTAAATGAGCTGATTTAAATTATCATAAAATTCTCTCAATTATAGTTAAAATAGACACACACATGTTAATATTAATAAAGCCCTACATCTCAGAAGAATTACTAATTGTTACTAACAAGGTAGTTATGTTCAATAAGGAAAGTGAAAACCAATAAATACTTTTCATTGTATCATTTTAAATTCCAGCTGCCCAAGACTGCCTCAGTGTAGACAAACAGAACGATATTATTAACATATTAACAACAAAAAAAGGGAAAAACAACATTCCTTCAATATTCAACTGAGATTTCTAAAATAATATAATAAGAAATGTCAAGTGTGGGGCCGGAGCGGTGGTGCTAGGGTTAAGGCATCTGCCTTGCAAGCGCTAGCCCAGGACAGACTGCAGTTCGATCCCCCAATGTCCCATATGGTTCCCCCAAGCCAGGAGTGATTTCTGAGCAATAGCCAGGAGTAATCCCTGAGCATCGATGGGTGTGGCCCAAAAGCAAAAACAACAAAACAAAAACAAAACAAACAAACAAAAACAATGTCAAATGTATTTTCTTGAATGGTTAGAGAATACATCTACTAGAAATAAGCACTATATTTTTTTCCTAATGTAATTCACACATTTCCAAATGTTTAGCAAATAAATGCATATGATTTTTAGAACTAACCTGGATGAATCGCTGAGATGAACTTGTAAGATCAAACATAGACCTACTGAGCCCAGGACTATTAGGAAGTTTGCTGCTCCTTAAATCACATACTGCATGAAAAAGGGACATAAGAAAATCACATTATTTATAGTAAAAAATATAATGCTGGAATTCTTATAATTGACATATAGGAAGGTAATCTGAGTATGATACGTAAATTTATTTAAGAGATATAGTCTTCTAATGACATTAAAATATAACCCTTCTAATGATTTTATTTCTATTTAAATAAAATAACATAAATACATTTCACATCCATTCAATTATCAAGTGGGGAAAATTCATACTTCCTGATTATATTACCCAATTCTTCATCCCAGAAGAAAAATATACAAGAACATGTTTTTGTGCTAAAATACAACCCAATTATTTAATAAACACTTACTACACTGGGGGGAAAAATCAATATAAAGTTCCATATGCTCCAATAGTTCTTAATGGTTCAATGCTAGAGCCTTAGACTACTTGAACTCTTCAGTATCACAAACCACCAAGGCCCCTCAGTGGGCACAGAGGGACATGGTAGGCTAAAGAACAAATCAGGAACCCAGACCAGGCCAGGCCCTGACCCCTGTGCTATCTCCCTGACTTATAAACAATATTTTTCACAAGGGTTTAGCTCTAATTCAATGTTACATTTGCTAGAGAAATACAAAAAAAAAAAAAAAAAGAACAGAATGTTTTTCATACCTGACCCATACAATCTTCTTTTTTCTGAATGAGGAGAAAAGCGCCGATTCAAATCAGGTGAAATGTGCTGATACATATAGAACGGGTTATAGACATCATAGCTGGGTCCATGTTGAGAGGAACTGGAAAGTTCTATCTTTCGATCCCCGAAAGAAGCCCTGGCAGACCCTGAAAGCAAGGGTTTCAAAAGTTTTAAAGCATCCTTACCTTGGAATTATTAGCCAACAGCCAGGCCCAACACCAAAGCAGAGGAAGAAAATTGCCTAAGTCTGAAGCACATATATTTTATATCTAAAAGAGAAATCAGTTCATGCTCTTTGAGTTCTAATTATGTAGAACATTATCTTAAAAATATATCCTACTCTCCACATAGTCTAGTAAAATTTGAACCTTTTTCTTTGTCCATAGACAATTCTGTATTTTCTAATCTCTTTCCTTTTAGTTTTTCTACTTCCACAAAAGATAACTATCAAGTAAAAAGATAGTATTTTTGAGGTGTACTTTTTCACAAAGACATAGAACATTCATAAAACGTTTTTATGGTAATAAAAACTGACCGCAAGCTAATACACAGACTAAGAAGGAAAGGATTTAAAAGATCTAACTCAGAGAATGTTCTCTAACCATAATACAAAAAAGTTATTCATCAATAACAAAAAATGAATAGAAAATATTCATATGAAAACATAAAGGACTAGTAAAAAGCAAAAAAGACAGCACTGAAAAAATAGGATCAAAAGAGTTGCTGCATTAGATATTAAAATAGAATATTGGCACAATTATATGATCAATGGAACGGAATAGATGGCCCATAAAGGAAAGCTCTATTTTATAGAAATGTGATTAATAACCAGTGTGGCACTGTATCACAGTAGGGAAAGAGATCCTTTTACTTAAAGATGAAAAGACAACTGCATATTAGATAGGGGTGAAAACCTTTATCCTAACTAAACACAATCACAAAAAGTCAGTTTCATGTGTTAAAAGCTCAAACAATAAGAAAGTCTATATTTAAGTGTATTTATAAGAAGATGCTCATGACCTTCTGCCAGGGAAGCATTCATAAATTGAATATAGCAGTAACCATAAGAGGGGGATTTAAAGAAACTGAATAACATTACAACTGGAGAAATAGTACAGGAGTTAAGGAAGTTGTGTTGCATGCAGCCAACCCTGGTTTGATCCCCACAACTGCACATGGTCCCCAAAGCACCAGTAGGAGTAATCCCTGATTATTGCCCTGAATGGCATCCCCAAAATAACATAACAATAAATCAAATAACAACTAAGTTTCTGATGAAAAGGCAAAAAGGGAGGACCAGAGAAAGGGAAGACAGATTTAGAGAGCAGTAGGGAGGAGGATGATAAGATATACACAGTAACTCTTTAATTCTTTCAGTATTGTTTTCTAGATATATGAAGGAGAACTGACATAATAATTGTATTATCCTTTAAAAGGGGGTAAATTCACATACTATTGTATTATATTATTATATTTCACAATGGAGTCCTTTCAAAAACACCATTATGTTCAATTACTTTACAATTAAGAATAAAACATAAGAGTAAAATGTGTTCCTCATAAGAAATATGAATTATCTCTATATTAAACAAAACAAAACAAAACCACAACATACAAATCTTGCATACTGATTTTTAAATCCTGCCACTGGGGTCTGCAGAGCTAGCTCAAGAGAAACAAAAAGAACGGTTTAAAACGAAAAAATCAAATCCTTTTCACTATTTACCTTCCAGTTCTTCCTGATGTGAGGGAAGAATTCCTTGTGTCTTGGGCTGAATATATGATAATTTAAACCTGGGGACCACAAAGGGCACTTCTTTGCCATCCAGTGGCAATTTGGAAAGTAAATAATCCTCTGTACAGCCAACTTGAGGTTTTATAGAGACAGAAGTCAATGGAGGAATACAGATAGCAGCATGGTGACTATTTGCTCTTGCTGCCTTGATTTCTTCCTCCATGGAATCTGCATAGGAAAAGAAAAGAAAAAAAAATGGCAATTATGCATGTATAGGCAGATTTTCTTAGAACAATCTAAACTTTGGCATGCTTTAGTCATTCTTTAATCAGTTGAGAAAAAACTGCTGATATATAAGATACTCTGGGGTCCTATCAAACACTTCTGGTATCTCCATTAATATTGGCCGGCCAATATTTGAGCAATTAACACACTACTGCCAAAGTATCTTAACTTACCATAATGGTAAAAACAGTGTTTTTTAGAGTCTTATTCCCACAGAAGAGCTTGCAAAAGGAGAACACGTTTATTTTAATGAGTTCCAAAACACTTTCAAGTAAAATTTCACCGTTTTCAAATACAATCAACAGCGCAACTCATGTCAATGCCAGTGGGACTAGAGGCAGTCTTAAACACATGAGGCACCTCTGAAAAGAAGTTCAAGGTCTCCCAAGTCTACAGAAACCTTCACCAAATCACAGAGTAAAAGGTACACTGATCTCACTTTCACAGCAACTCTCCTCTGGCTCGATTGTGACTTACTGTGTGAACTTTCTAGAATGGCAGGTAAATTGTGGGATTTAAGCTGGGGAGGGAAGTAAGTTTAATTAATATTGTCTACGAACTGAAAACACCACTATCTGTGTAGAAATTTATGGATTTTTAAAAAATAACAAGGATACTTACCTACACAATAGACTAGGAGACTATATTCTATACTCTAGCTTCTTAAACTGTGGTTTTCAATCCCACATGGGGTCACACAACAAAACATAGGGTTATGAAAATTTTTGTTTCAAAATAAACGTGTGAAATCAGAAAGACAGTACACTGGATAGGGCATTTACCTCCCACGGGGCCAAACCAGGCTCAGTTCCTAGCATTACAACTAGTCACTTGAGATTTGTCAGGAATGATTCCTGAGCACAGAACCAGGAGTAAGGCCAGAGTACCACTGGGTGTGTCCCAAGAGTAAAAATAAAATATTTTTATGATTTAATATCATGATATGCCTGGTTTGCATACCTATTTTATTTATTTGTTTTTACATTGTTTTTACATGTTTTACAGGATTGTATAAAACTTTCTTGGAATGGGGGTAGCGGGGAGTGGGGTGAGAAGAAACTGCAAGTGGATAAAAAGTTTAAGAAGCCCTGGTCTGGGCCCAGAGAGATAGCACAGTGGCGTTTGCCTTGCAAGCAGCCAATCCAGGACCAAAGGTGGTTGGTTCGAATCCCGGTTTCCCATATGGTCCCCCGTGCCTGCCAGGAGGTATTTCTGAGCAGACAGCCAGGAGTAACCCCTGAGCATCGCCAGGTGTGGCCCAAAATCAAAATAAATAAATAAATAAATAAATAAATAAATAAATAAATAAATAAATAAATAAATAAATAAATAAATAAATAAATAAATGAAGAAGAAGCCCTGGTCTGTGGCCAGAGAGATAGCATGGAGGTAAGGCATTTGTCTTGCATACAGAAGGTCAGTGGTTCAAATCCCAGCATCTCATATGGTCCTCTGAGCCTGCCAGGAGCGATTTCTGAGCATAGAGCTAGGAGTAACCCCTTTTGTTGGGTGTGACCCAAAAACAAAAAAGATAAACAAAAAAAAAAGCCCTGGTCTACACTAAAATACACAAGAAAAAAATCAAAGAATTGGGGCTGGGGAGATAACACAGTGGCAGAGTATTTGCCTTGCATGTGGCCAACCCAGGACAGATCCAGGTTTGATCCCTGGCATCCCATATGGTCCCAGACAGAACCTGCCAGCAGCAATTTCTGAGTGCAGAGCCAAACATAACCCGAGTGCTGCCAGGTGTGACCCAAAAAACAAACAAACAAACAAACAAAAAAGATGTAGGCAGTATCTCTTCTTCATTGGCCACTCACTAAGGCCAGGCACTTGAATGCACAGTCCATTAACTGGAAATTAGCTGAAATTAAAACAGCTGTCAGACTGCCTTGTCCACACTACTCTCCCAGCCTTTACCTGAACTAGTTCATTCCTCTGTAAAAAGCAGTCCTTCTCACCTCTGCTACTCACTACCTCTTCTCTACTAAATTTGCTAAAATCCCTTTCCAACTTCCACACCGAATGCCATTTCTTTTTTTAAAGATATAATTTTAATTGAATCACTGAGACAAAGTTAGTCATGACTGCATTTCAGTCATACTATGTCTAACTTCACCAGTATATATTTCCTGCCATCAATGTTTGCAGAGTCCCTCCCGCTCTCCCCCTTGCTTCTATAAAAGACATTTTTCATCTCTCTCTCCTCTTTCTTCCTTTTTTCTGTTAGACACTGTGGTTTGCAGTATTGTTACTGAGGGGGTGCCATGCATATCACTTAACCATCATTTTTGTCCAGAGTGATCACTTTCAACTCATATTGTCATAGTGGTCCTTTCTCTGCCCTAACTGAGCTCCCTGCTCTTTGTGGCAAGCTTCCTACCATGGACTAATCCTCTTTTTTGTGGGGGAGGGGGGTTTGGGGGGGCACACCCGGCAGTGCTCAGGGGTTACTCCTGGCTGTCTGCTCAGAAATAGCTCCTGGCAGGCACGGGGAACCATATGGGACACCGGGATTTGAACCAACCACCTTAGGTCCTGGATCGGCTGCTTGCAAGGCAAATGCCACTGTGCTATCTCTTCGGGCCCTGGACTAATCCTCTTGTCCCTTGTTATCTTTAGATATTACTACCATCCTTTATATATATATATATATATATATATATATATATATATATATATACTATGGATGAGTGAGATTATTCTATGTCTATCCATCTCCCTCTGATCATTTCACTCAGCATAATAATCTCCATGTCTATCCATGTATAAGCAAATTTCATGACTTAATATTTCCTAACAGCTGCACAATATTTCATTGCGCTGATGTCCTATCCTATACTTTCTTTATCCACTCATCTGTTCTCAGGCACCTTGGTTGTTTCCATATTTTGGCTACCATGAACAGTGCTGCAATGAACAGGAATGCAGGTGCCTTTCTGCCAAATGCCATTTCTGTTGTGCCAATGTGTCTCCTAGACAGAATTCATCATTCTTCCCTATATTTCAGGATATTTGAATTCTTACCAGAGTTACTTTATACCAGACTCTGCCCCTACCTCCCCCACGTAAGTAGAAAGCATGTCTCATGGATGATTATATTTTAAAAGCTACAAATAATGACATTAAGTAAAGGACCATGGCAATAAAATTAAAACAAAACTCACAGTTGTGTTTCTCTGTTTCACTATAGAAACATCCTCTACAGCAACTTTTCACAAATTCTGTTGCCATTACATTCAATTTCCAATAGACAGTAAAGAGATGCAACTTCCAATTTTAATTGTGACCTGTTAACAGCATAGAAAACAAGTTGAAACAATCATACTTAATGCCAATACATATCACTAGATATATTATCAGTCTCTCTAAGATGTAGGTGTGTGGGCATCAAAACGAAAATGGTTGAGAAATATGTTTTTCTTTATGTAATTTTGTCTAACCTAGGATCTTTGTGATCTATTAAAATCTCTAAACATTACTAAGAGAAACTTGAAAGATGGTACAGCTGGTAAGGCACTTACCTGCAACAGCTGACCCAGTTTGATCCCATTACTGCATATGGTCCCCTGAGCACCATCAGTTTTCCCTGAGCAGAGGCTAGGAGCAAGCCCTGAGCACAGCCAGATATGGAAACCTACCTCTAACTTTAGAAAGAGATTGACAGGTAGAAATAGGATTGAGTCAATGATAAATATATGCGTGTCTTTACTTAAAGTTGCTCCTTTACTCTTTGAAGTTGCACCATTTTTCATTCCCAGCAGCAATGTATGAGAATACCTATCTCTGTCACCAAAAAGGTGATCTGTTAAAATGTTAGACTTCTGCCAATCTGACCCAAAGTCAAGGAGGCCTTGAATTCAAACTGTATTTGAAATTATACTTGAAGGTTCTAAAACCAATCAGCACCTATTCTATACACTTGTGCATAATCTCTTGCTCAATGGACTATTACATCATGGCCCTTTCTTTTTCAACATTAAGAAATCTTTTCTGTACCTGAGAAATGACCACACAGTTCACAACTTAATGGTGCAACAGTCTTCCTGCTTGCTACTTTCTTTTAATTTTCACAATGGTGTTTTCTACTATTCAAAAGGCAGGTGAGGGGCAAGTGTTAGTATAGCAGGGTATCTATGTTGCACGAGACCAACCCGGGAACCCTATATGGCTCTCTGAGCTTGCCAGGAATGAGCCCTGAGCACCACTGGTTGTAGTCTAAAAAAAACAAAAACAAAACCAAAAAGAAAGGGAGGAAAACATGAGTATGCTATACAAATATGTACATATATGCCTATATGTACAGATATTAATGTGGTTACATATTTATATAATACATCTTTTATAGTTTTTCTTAAATTCTGAATTTATCAAGCATATGCTTGGACAATATAGATACCACAGATGGCTTTTATGGGTTTTATTTTGGGACCTCTCAAGCAATATTAAGGAGGCTGAGGAGGGGTAGAAGGGGCTCCAAGTGATTCTTGGTCAACCAGGGCAGCAATTAAAGCCAGCGCTATGTTCTTGGGCTCTTGGGCCCTGAAGTGCCAGGGATGATCTGGGCCACCAGGTTTCAGGGGACCATGGGGAACCATAAATAGAAGAGGCGTTCCCATATTCTCTCTCTAGACTCATATCAGCATGCCATTTTCCATTTTCCAGGTCACAGCTGATTTGTCTTTAAAATGTACGCATTTTCAGAACTTGGTAGATAGACCAAGGGACCTAAATCTGTCCTGTATGTACAAGGTGCCAAGTTCAATCTCCAACACTATACGGTCCCTGTCCTCTGCCTGGTATGATGGCCCAAGCAATGATGGACATAAGACATACAGCATCATTGGCCTAAGCATTGAACTCATTAGGCCATGGCACAGGACTTATCACCGCAAGTGGTCCAGGCCTAATAGACCTGCTTGGGAGAGTTTCTTCTGAACAGTTAGATATGTTCAGTCCAACTTTGAAAGACGCTTTATTTATTTTTTGGGGGGGGGGGCACATCTGGGTACTTGGTGATCACTCCTGATGGGGCACAGGGAACAGTATGGGCTGCTGAAGATTGAATATGGGTTAGTCACATTCAAGGTAAATATCTTACCTGCTATGCTAGCTTTTCAATCCCCAAAAAATGCATTTAAAATTTTTTTTCTTGGGGGGGGGAGTCATACCGGCAGCACTCAGGAGTTACTCCTGGCTCTATGCTCAAAAATCGCTCCTGACAGGCTTGGGGGACCAGAGGGATGCTGGAATTTGAACCACCATCCTTTTTCATGCAAGGCAAATACCCTATCTTCATGCTATCTCTCCAGCTTCCCCCAAATTGAATTCAATTTTTTGGGGGGCCAAACCTGGTGATGCTCAGGGGTTATTGCTGGCTATACATTCAGAAATTGCTCCTGGCTTGGGAGACCATATGGGATGCTGGGGGATTGAACCACGGTCCATGCCACCACTCCGGCCCCTAACATTTTTTTTATAAATTATTAAAGCTATAAAGTTATTCATGATTGAGTTTACGTTTGACAATGTACAATACCTAACTCTTCACCAATGTCCACTTTCCTCATGCATTTTTCTCTATTCTCTTCCCTGCCTACCTCTGTGGCAGATATGTTTCTTGTTTCTCTCTTTCTTCCTTTTTTGCTTTTAGACATTGTGATCTGCAATACTGTTACTAACTCGGCATTACATATCTCAATTTATGATCACTTAACTTCTTTTGGCATCCAGTTCTTGAGAAGAGTGATTATTACTAATTGTCATTGTTATGGCGTTCCCTTCTTTGCCCTAAATACACTGCTTCACTTATTTGTAGCAAGCTTTGTACCTGTCATCTCTATTGTTTTTGGATATGAATACCATACTAAAAGATAAATTTTTAACCACCCATACAGATCTTTCTCATCTCTAAGTAGCTAGTAAACCACACATAATTTTTAGACTTTTCTCAACATTTTTTTCTCGACATTTTGTGAGCTTTACTTTATCGCCTTTGCTTGAACAGAAATTTCCCAGAAAATATTGTCCTCAATTCTACTTCTTGTTCAGTAACCTATGTGATATTGGAAAAACAGTAGGAACTAATAATATATTGTAGTTGATAAATAAGAAAACAAAATATGTAACAAGTTTTTACAAAAACTCCTAACATTCTAATCTAACTACATTTCTGACCTCAGCCAACTTGTGGATACAGAACATTAATCACAAAGGGAATGTGGGAGGGTGGGTCATAGTGATTACTTCTGGGAAAAAGGTCCTCAAAAGTTGATGGCCTGAGTCACTCAAAAATGAGAGGGAAGATGGGGGGAAGGACGTGAAGCAAACAAGTTTATATAGATAAGAAGGCAGCTGGAGTTGGCAAGCTTAATGGCAGGAAAGCTGGAGAGGCGAGGAGAGAGAACCTGTGCACAAGAGCAGGGTCCCATCAGGCTACCTGATGTGACATGGTCCAGGACACGTAGAAAAAGCATAAAAAGGCAATAAAATGCCACTCTAAGGGCTGGAGTGAGAATAAAGCAGGTAGGCACTTGCCTTACACGTGGCTGACGGGGCTCACTTCCCATCATCCCATTTGGTACCTTGAGTATAACCAGAAGTAGATTCCTGAGTACAAAACCAGTAGGAATCCGAGATCCCCACTATGGATGACACAAAATCAAAACCAAATGCTATCCCAGGAAAGGTTATAAAGATCCACAACCAGGGGCCAGAGCAATAGCACAGCGGTAGGGCATTTGCCTTGCACACAGCCAATCTAGGATGGACCTTGGTTCGATCCCCCAGCATCCCATATGGTTTCCTGAGCCAGGAGTAATTTCAGAGCTCATAGCCAGGAGTAATACCTGAGCATCACCGGGTGTGGCCCCAAAACAAAACAAAACAAAATAAAACAAAATTCCCCTCCCCCAAAATCCCACAACCAACATTCACCAAGGGCTGCTGGCTTGGCCCACATACACCAGTAATAACAACTGTCCTTCCTTCCATCACATTAGAAAGATCTCATAGTTTCCAGGATCTTAGGTAGAGAGTTCAAAAGTCTTATCTCAGTGGTTGGGGATTAATTAACCACTCACTAAAATACTAGTTTACTTCTACCTAACAAAATTGGAAAATAAGATTCAAAAACATCAAACTATTTTCAAGAAATGTAATGCGATGTACCAAACTTAAAAACTAGAAATCTAAAATATCTAGAACACAGGTAAAATTCAAAACATGGTAAGAATAAAGATGATGATGCTAATAATAAAACTGCCAGACAAGCAAAGAAAAATCAATGGGAACAAAGTCAGAAATAACTCATAACAAGATTCATGTATATACATATATACACACATACAAGAAACCAAATTCAAAATCTAAACATGAAAATTATTATGTCTGTGATAGAAAATGAGGTGGATGTGGTTAACAGATTACATGTTGCAAAAGAAGATATTAATCAACTTAAAGAACAATGGAGGAAATTATCCAAATTGAAACACAAAGGGAAATAAATACAGACAAATTAAGAGCATCAGTAACCTAGGACACAATTTTACAATTTTCAGTAGTCAATACATATGCAACTGAAGTGCAAGAAATGGACAGGAAAATATAGAAGAAATAATATCACAATTTTCCAAATTTTCCAATTTTAAAAATCACAAGCACACACAAGAAATATGAAAAAAATTATACCAAGCCACTTGGCCCAAAATTAGTGAAGAAAAAATGTAAAAAGCAGCCAGCAGTAAAGAATATTGAGATAATAAAGGAAAAGTATGACTATAGCTAGAGCTAGAGTCCACCAGGTAGGACACCTGCCTTGCATGTGAATGATGCAGGTTCAATACCTTATGGTCTCCTGAGCACTGCCAAGAGTAATTCCTGAGTGTCGAGCCAGGAGTAACCCCTGATCATTGTCAGATGTGGCCCAAGAAATAAAAACAGAAAGTATGAAGTGGAGCAAAGAAAACCCCTTCAACAAATTGTGCTGGGAAAACAAGTTGCTCACAAGGGGAAATAAAAACACCTCATACCACTTTCAAACATCATACACAAAAGTTATCAAAATGACCTTGATATCAGACTGGAAATTTTCAATTATGTTGAGGAAAACATAGGTAAAACACTATGTGATATAGAATTGAGCTATATCTTTAATGATTGTATGTCATTGACCAAGCAAACAGACGTAAAGATAAACAAATAGGACTATATAAAACAAAGAAGCTTCTCTACTGCATAAGAAACAATGAACAGAATAAAGACCCTATAGACTGGGAGAAAATATTTGCCTACCACTCATCTGATAAAGGGTTAAAATTCAAGATATATACAGGTATGATAGATATTATATATATGTATATACATATATATTTCACTGCTGATAGAAATGTTGACTGGCTCAGTCTTTTGGAAAACAATATGAACAGTTCTTAATAGGAAAAAAATGCCCAGCCCCACCAAAATATGGGAAAAGAGATGAATAAAAATCTTGTTCAAAGAAGTTGGCCATAGTATATATGAAAAAATGTTCTGTATCACTTATCATCAAGGAAATACAAATCAAAACAGTATGAAATATCTCATACCAATAGACTGGCACACATCACAAAGAACAAAAACTATCAATGCTAAAGTGATTGTGAGGGAAAAAAAGCAACTGTGTTCACTGCTGTTGGGAATGTGAGTGGCCCAGCTATTTGGAAAACAATATAGATACTTCTCAATAAACAACAAAAACAACTAAAAAATTAGGAACTGAGCATCCATATGACTCAACAATTCTACTTCTTGGCATCTACCCCAAGAGCCCAAAATTTGTACTCATAAAATATATTTGGACCTCTCTGTTCATTGCAGCACTATTTATAACAGTCAAAATCTGGAAACTACCCAAAGGCCCAAGAATACATGATTGGTACACATTCACAGTGGAATTCTTACTACTCCGCTATAAGGAAAGATGAAACCATACATGGATGAATCTGGAGCATATCATGCTGAATGGAGTTAGAAGGAGAGAGAAAGAATGATCAATCCTATGTGCGATATAAAGAAACAGTAGGGAATAACCAGTACACAAAGGAAACAGTAACTGAGACCAGGTTTCTAAGAGGAAGCTGACAATAGGGATGGATGGGAGTGGAGGAGACACTGGGACAATGTGAAGGGACCTGGACCCTTTGAAGGAGAATGTGGTCTGGAATAAAACCACACCAGTAACAGTTTTATAAACCACAGTGTGTGTGTGTGTGTGTGTGTGTGAGAGAGAGAGAGAGAGAGAGAGAGAGAGAGAGAGAGAGAGAGAGAGAGAGAGAGGAGAGAAAGAGTGAGAGATCAGTGAGAAGGAAAACAAGAAAGACTTCTGAACAAAGATAGCAGTAGCAGAGTTTTCATTGGAAACAAAACAAGCAAAAATAAAACTGGAGCAAAATATTTAAAGTACTAAAAAGAAAAGACTGCCGATGCAGAATTTTATACTTACTTTAATAGATTTATTTCTGATTATTATTTCTGTCCATTCTGGATTAGATGACCTTATTCCCTTATGCATTTAGTTATCTTTGACAACAAGTAATTCAATAAATAATCTTGAAACTTTATTGATAGGCCTTTATTTTATGGCAATAATGAGGATAACCTTCTACAGGAAATACTTGCATTGTTTACAGTATCATTTAAAATTCATACCTTGACAAATAACCCAAAACAAAAGTGGGGAAAATATATGAGTAAACACTTTTCCAAAGATAGTCAATAAATACACAAAAAGATATTCATCTTTGGGTGTTATGGAAATGCAAATCTAAGCCACGTAGAAAGATCTGGAGAGAGTTCACTGGTTGAATGCATGCTTTCATGTGAAAGATCAGGATTTGACCTTCAGCACCACATATGATTTCCCAAGCCAGTGGTAACTCCTGAGCACAGAGCCAGCAGCAGCACCTGAGCACCACTGGTAATGGTTTCCCAAATAAAACCAACCAAACCAGGCCGGAGTGGTGGCACTAGAGGTAAGGCGTCTGCCTTGCAAGTGCTAGCCTAGGATGGACCACGGTTTGATCACCCAGTGTCCCATATGGTCCACCCAAGCCAGGAGCGATTTGAGTGCATAGCCAGGAGTAATCCCTGAGTGTCAAAACGGGTGTGACCCCAAAAACCAAAACAAAACAAAACAAAACAAAAAAAAAAAACCACCAAACAAAATCTAAAACAAAAAATATCTGCAAATGGGGTCAAAGTGATAGCACAGTGGATAAGGCATTTGCTTTGCTTGTGGCTGACTCTGGTTTGATCCCAGGTGCCTTAGATGGTCCCTTCGATCTGCCAGGAGTAATTTCTGAGTACATAGCCAGGAGTAATCCCTGAGCATCAGTGGGAATGATCAAAAACCAACCAGCCAGACAAACAAACAAAAAACCATACAGATGCAAACAAAACAAAATTTAAAAAACTACAGACATACTATATTATTTCATACATAACAGCATCACTATCACCAAAATGACAAACACAAGTATTGACAAGAGGTGAGGAAACTGTAACTTCCTGCCTTAATGGTGGGAATAAAAATGGTGTTTTGGAAATTCACATGGCAGTCTCATGACAATTTACATAAAAAACTACCATATCACTCAGGAATTCATAAGGTTCTCTGTACCTAACAAGTTAAAAATATCTATTCCCAGTCAATAAAAAACCTCCACATAACTTTAATATACAGCCATATTCAAATCTATCAATTAATGAATGCAAAGACAAAAGTGTATATCATGCATTCTAGAATATATAACGATGCTCTGCTGTGGGCTATGTGAATAAATCTTTAAGACAATAATGCAGAATGAAAGGCATTGAGATGAAATTAGATGATTTCATTTAGATAAAATGCCAGAACAAGCAAATGCATACAGACAGAAAGTACATTCGTGTTTGCCTGGGGTCAAAGAAGGAGGAAATGACTGCTAATGGACATATTTCTTTGGGGGTGATGAAAATATTTTGGAATGACATAGTGATACTGCTCGCACAACTTGGAGAATATACAAAAAAAAATCCCTCTGAACTGTATATTTGAAAAGAATGAATTTTATGCTGTATGAATTATCACTCAAAAAATTCTTGTTTAATTTACATCTTGAAAAAAAAATTGCTAAACCACAATCGTTTACAACTTACCAAAGACAGGCTTTCCCCCTTCTGCTTTATTTGGCATCAAAAAAGTTTCCATGCAGATCCTTGAAGGAGGGAAAATCATTTTTCATCCTTTCCATGACATCACAGACCTTTGGGATCGCAGAATTACCAGCAGAAAGTTTCTTGTTAGTTTACCTTGAAAGAGTATTGGGCTGACTTAAAACTGCCTCCTTTTGATGCAAATCCACCCACTTCTTATTCAAACTAAGAGCTCCCCCTCCCTTTAGCAAATACACTCAAAGTAGATAAAGCTTCAAGGTTCCTGAAATCTCTTTAATTTTCAGCTTTCTCTTATATTTTGACATCTCAAATTTCTAACCACCTTCAATTTTTTTCCTAACAAAAGTATTTTCAGTCATTTTCAGTGTGAAGCTTTTTCCATGTATCTTAACTATACATTTAACATGAATATTATACCTTTCCATTTCAAGTTAAAATTAACTCTGGACAACTAGACAGACAAAGATAACCTCAAATAGTTCACTTACTTTAAAGTAATTTCAGAATTACTTGTAACTTAGAGTGATCAAAACAGATATTAAAGGTCTAAACAGCACATTCAACTCCAATTAAAACTTTATTTCAAAAAATAAATAATCATTTGGGGGAGGGAGTCTGATTTTAAAAAATTTGGGGTGGATAACTTGTTCTTAGGTATCAAAGCTCTTTATAAACTAAAGCAAGGGGCAGAAGCGATAGCACAGAGGGTAGGGCATTTTCCCTGCATGTGACCAACCAGGGTTTGATCCCCAGCATCCCTTATGGTCCCCTGAACCTGCCAGGAGTGATTTCTGAAGCAGAGCCAGGAGTAATCCTTGAGTGCTGCTGGGTGTGACCCAAAATCAAAAATAAAAATATAAAACTAAAGTGAATAACAAGCACAAAGTAATCTTTATTACTCTAAGGAAAGATGCAGAAATCAATAAAAGTATAGCCCAGAAACATATGGAAACATATATAAAAACTTGATTTATAAAACTTAAAGATCACTGAAAGGAAAAAAACAGCATCAATAAATGATATTAAGGGAAAATGATCCATATGGAAAAAAAAGGTAAGACTAGATCTCCACTGTTCACCCACAAAAATAAATTTCATGCAGATTAAGAAAAATGTTTATGAAAGACAGTTTTAAACCTTTCACAGGAAAATACTGGACTCTAGTCTTTGGGCAAAATTTTAACAAGATGCTTAAAAAGAATAAGGAACAGACTGTCACATACAATTCTATTAAACTAATGGATGTGTCATTCTAAAACTCTAATAAAGAAAGTAAAACAACACTCTACTTACTGATAAAAACGTAGCTGCCACACGCATAATTGACATAGGATTTGCTCACAGGATATATTTATTGAGAAACATCTACAAATCAATTTAAAAAATACAAAAAATTTCAAAAAACAGACAAAAGTTATAAACATCCTACTATGAAAACTATACGGAGCTCAATATCATAAGGACTTAGGAAAGGTCAAAGGAAATCTCAATGAAGTACGATTGTTCAAAAGAAAAGGAGCCCAGAAAACTAGAAATGTTGAACAAATGTCCAACTGAGGAAGGGAACACTGAGGAAGGGAACACTACAAGCCCTCAACACCCTGACAGAACCATTTTATAAAATAGTTATTTAGAAAAATACAGAAGTACCACCTGCAAAAAGCACAGGAAATTCTGGACACAGAACACACAGAGACATGATCAGAGGATCAGAAAAAGAAAGAAAAAAAAACACTGCCCCCCCCCCCGCTAAAAAGAAACAAAACAAAAAAAAAACCAGTTTCTAATGGCTTAAAGATAAAAAATTAAATTAGAAAATAAAAAGGACTGAAAACACTTCAGATAGCCATTGATACAAGAGTGCTGGTAAACAGTAGTTAAATCATAGGAGGAAATAACAAACAGCTATAAAAGGAAACAACCAATCCACTGAGATGAATCGCACAAATATAATGTGCTGTTGTGACACACACACACACACACACACATGCCACATAACAAAATTCATGGAATAGATAAAACTAAACAATATAATAACTAGGAATAATTGTTACATACTGTCAAACTAGACAGAAAATCAAGGCATACATATGGAAAGAGAAAGTGAACATCTCAGAGAAAGTCATAATCAGGGCTGCAAAAACACTATTATGTTCGATATCTAAAATATTATTTAAGTACACGGGGATTCATTTTTATTGATGCAGTAAAAGTATCATGTGAAGATATCAAAATACTATTTTTACACACATAAAATCATTTCTAATTTAAAAATTAAGTAAGGGCCAGAAAAGGACAGATACATACAAAGATTTTTAGAAAAATAAAAGACAAAATAAAATAAATAATAAAAAGGAAACAGAAAGTTAGTACAGCAGGTAGGGAGGGTGTTTGTCTTGCAGGCCAGTTTCCAGCCCCCTTTGTGGTTCCCTGAGCACTTCAGGAGTGATCCCTGAGTGCAAACCAAAAGAAAGTTCAGAGCATAGCCAGGTATGTCCCCAAAACTCAAAAAATAAATAAGCAATTGAGAGGTGGTAGAAAATATGACCACTACAAAAAATTATAAAGAAAATAAAAAATATTAATGCCCTACACCCACACTGTGAAATGACAGGACTTATACGATATATATATATGTAAGATATAAATATGTTTAATAGTGTGTTTTCATCTAAATTTTTTATAGGATTTACACCTAACATTACTGACTTAGGGACCACTTCAATACTAGCTTGACAAAGTCAGAGTCACTGGAGTCACCTTGGCAATGCTCAGGGGCCACAGGGTCAAAACTGGGGATGTTAAGGGAAGAGATGGCAAATTAAACTTGGAGCCTCCCACATGTTAGGCATGTGCTCTACCACTAAGCCATATCTCTGCCTCCAAGCTATTCACTATTTTTTATAGCTTTATTGAGGTATAATTGACTTACAGTAAACTGCATATATTTAAAATAAACTATTTAAGTGAGTCATACATATTTATACATTGGTGAAGGCATCATCACAATCCAGAAACCAAATATAGCCATCACCCCCAACCATTTCCTTATACCCCTTTTTAGTTCATCTCTCCTTGATTTCCTTTGCTCCCATTCATTTAACTACGGTCTGTGTTCTGTTAGACAACTTTGCATTTTCTACAGTTTTCTCCATTACACTTTGGGAACTATTTTTTGCGGTTAATTTAGCAGGAACTTTAGCAGAAACTACCAACAAGTTTTCCCAAGCAGCTGCTCCAAGATACAAGTCAACCGGTAAAGTATGAAACTTAGTTACTTCATCTCCTTATCAGCCCTGAACTGTGGGCCATTTCCATTTCAGCCATTTTTTTCTTAACCCTATGAAAAATACCCAGAAAACCAGTGGTCTGAACAACTAAGAAAAATAAACCTTCCAGTGAAGAGTAAAATAAAAACTCAATTTAGTCTATCATAGCATTTCCCCCTGAAAGCATAATAATTGTCCGTTTTAACTGCAGTCAAAATATCTGATTTCTGCATAATATTTTTAGAAGACTCACTGAGAATATACATGGAGGAAAAACACCCACAGCTTAAACCAAACTGGCAGTATCACAACTAAAGTTTTCTGAAGAAATTCGATCTAACACAGCTTATTAACATTGAGAAAACCTGAACCCAGTAGTCCAAATTACCACTAAAATAGTGTCCGTAGATGGCAAAAAGTGAAATCCTTTCTTCAGGATAGTATTCAACATGCTAAGCTATTTGCTTTCAGTCTCTGTTGCTAACAAAGATATTCCAGGTCCTCGCAGTCTCTTCAATCTCTCCCCTTAACTCTTCCCTTGCCTTTTCCAAGCATTGTTTCTTTTTTCTTTTTTTTCTCCAAGCATTGTTTCTTAAAAGAAGAATTCTTGATTCCATCATCTCGGCCTACTCCCCAAACTCCTTCAAATGGGGCTCAGATCTGAGTCTTTTTTCTAAATGATGTTGAGGTCCATGACCCCTCCTCGCCCTCCTAACCAACTAACAAAACCCTTGGGGCCTTTATTCAGTTGCTATCTCCATGGGATTCAGCTAGACTTTTCTCCTCAGTAAAGCCCTTTCTGCTCCTGCTTTCTGTGGCCCCACCGTCTGCCAGCTTTCTTCCTTCCTCCTTGAAAGTGTTTCCTCCCTCTCCTTGCATGCCAGTTTGAAGAAGAGGACCTTCCACTTGAGTGATTTCTCCACCCTCACAGGACTCACGACCCCAAATTCCTGACGCTTTCAACATGGACAATTCCTTCCCAGCTCCAAAAAGACCCAGGTCTGCTCTAAATACTATATGTCTAACAGGAACCACAAATTCATCTCTCTCACTGTTGAGTTTTATGCAGTACATGATTATCATTTAAGTGGATCCAATTAAATAGCATCATTTTTTTCTTAAGGAGTTTAAAAAAAAGGAGAGAGATTTTTAAAGATATGGGGCAATTTCCAGCAGTTCTGGGCGGGCCATCTTGCCAGGGATGGAACTCGGGGCGGACACGTGCCAGGCATGTACTCTGCTACTTGAGTAATATTCTGGCCCTGTAAGAAAACCAAAGCTTTTCTTCCAACCATTAGGAAGGGAGCTACTACTCACTAGCAAAACAAAACCCAAACTCACACACAGACAAACTCCAAATGCAATAACGACCTCACCCCCAAAAGCCAAGATCCTGGAATCCCAGCTCTCAAATGCAATATTAACATTTCCTTTCAGGAAAAAAAAAAAAAAAAGAGGCTGTTTTCCTACAGCAAAATAGCAAATGCATATGTCAAACATAAACAAGAGTTTTCTGTGGTTGTTAATTCACCCTATTTCTCCAGCAATTTCTCTGAGTATCACCCCAAAATTACACTATTAACTGCCTGCGAAGCGTGAGCAGCCAAACAATCTTCTAAGTGGGGAAAAAAATAACAACTTTTAACGTGCTGATTTTCATTCTCCCCGAGGAATCAACCTGTTCCAGGCCTCTATCTGCAAGTCTCTGGGGGAGCGGGGGAGCTCCCTTTACTTCTAACTGATCCATGAAGCTCCGGGGAGCAGAAACAGCAGCCTGCGAAGCGCAAAACACAATTCCAATTTCCCCGAGAAGCAGAGGAAAGCAGGGAAACACTTTGCCACCCCTTGGACATAAGGTGGTGGTGATGTGGGAGAAGTGGCAAATACTGCACAGATCACAACTAATCCATCAGCCCTAACCCATTGAGGTTTCTCTGCTCGGCGGTGGGCAGCAAGAGGGGGTACGCAGCAGGCCTGCCCGGGGGGATTCGGGGCTCCCTTCCTTGGCCCCCAGGATACTTGCCAAGCGCCCCCCATTCATTGCATCCCCGAGAACCCTGCTTGGAGACCAGCCTCGTCCCCCCTCCTCCAGCAGCACACTCAGCCTGTTCCCTTAGGGCCACTCACTGCCCTCCAGGCTCCAGCGATCGCGGCCGTCGAGGCTCCCCAAAATCTTCCTGCGGCCGCTGGGGACTAAATAGTTTGGAAAGAACCTGCCGGATCCACAATCTCGGTGGCATGGACAACAGCATCATCATGATCATCATTTTAAAGTCAAAGACAGAGAGAGTCGTGCATCCCATACAAGACAGGATCTCCGGTGCCCAGCCCCGCTCTAAAGGGTCCAGGGGGGTTACGTGGATCGCCCCACCCCGCGACTTCCCACACCACGGTACCCCAAAAACCCTCCTGGACCTCCACCTGCAAAGAGAGAGCGGGATGCAAGAAGCGCTCGCGACAGCACACCTGAGCCCCTTGCTCCCTTCCCGTCGCGGCTCCAGGGGGAGTCGTGTCGCGTCGTTTACGGGGTGCCCGGTGACCCCAGCCGGTTACCTGCCAGCACCGGGGCAGCGGGCCCTGCGCCCGGCTCGACTCACCTCCAGCCGCGCCGAGGCCACGCCCCCTGGTGGGCACGCCCCGGGAGGTGAGCCCCGAGGGGCGGGGCGGCCGTGACGTCAGCCGCGCACCTGTGCGCATTGCCCCTGCGCACTCCTTTCCCCCTCTCTCGTCTAGGGTTCCCTGGGAAAGTCTGAAACTGCATGGAAACAATGTCGCTGCGGGATGTTGAGATTAGTAAAGGAGCTAGGGGCCGGAGAGGTGGCGCAAGCAGTGGGCCTCAAACTATGGCCCGCGGGCCACATATTGTATTTGTATCTGTTTTGTTTCTACATTGCAAAATAAGATATATGCAGTGTGCATAAGAATTCCTTCATAAGTTTTGTTTTTACTATAGTCAGACCCTCCAATGGGCTGAGGGACAGTGAACTGGCCCCCTGTTTAAAAAGTTTGAGGACCCCTGGAGGCCTTGCAAGCGTTAGCCTTGGAAGGATCGCGGTTCCATTTCCCGGACACCCATATGGTTCCCCCAAGCCAGGAGCGATTTCCTAGTGCAGAGCCAGGAGTAACCCCTGAGCATCACTGGGTGTGGCCCAAAAAAACAAAAAAAAGGAAAGGAAGGAAAGGAAAAAAAGGAAAAAGGGAAAGAAAGAAAGAAAGAAAGAAAGAAAGAAAGAAAGAAAGAAAGAAAGAAAGAAAGAAAGAAAGAAAGAAAGAAAGAAAGAAAGAAAGAAAGAAAGAAAGAAAGAGAGAAAGAGAGAGAGAAAGAAAGAAAGAAAGAAAGAAAGAAAGAAAGAAAGAAAGAAAGAAAGAAAGAAAGAAAGAAAGAAAGAAAGAGAGAGAGAGAGAGAGAGAAAGAAAGAAAGAAAGAAAGAAAGAAAGAGAGAGAGAAAGAAAAAGAAAGAAAGAAAGAAAGAAAAAAAAAGAAAAGAAAGAAAGAAAGAAAGAAAGAAAGAAAGAAGAAAGGAAAGAAAGGAGGAAGGAAGGAAAGAAAGAAGATAACAGGTAGAACTAGGGTAAAGGGCCTAATGAACCTCTCTTTAATAGAAAAAAGCTGCCTTTTTTTTTTAGCACGGATAGATATAGGGGTTATGCTCCTACCTTGCTGCCCACCGACCCTGGTTGGACCCCCGAGCACCAGCTTTGCACCCCCCCCCAAGTATTGCCAGGAGTGAGCACTGCTCCGTTTGGTCCTTAAACAAACAAAAGATGCCATTCTTGCCAGAGAACTCTCTGCACCCTTTTCTTGGAAATGGAGACTTTTTCTGTATTACCTGTAAGTTTATCTGCTAATGATGAATTCTGAGAATCAGCCCCATCTTTTCTTCCCTTTTGTGTTCGACTTCTACAGTGGCTTGGCTAGCAAGTAGGTATGTTGGACAGGATCTTACAGGCGCCCGCCACAACGCTGGCTGGAAGTCCCTTCAGTGCCCTGGCAGCGGCTTGTCTGACCCTTTTTCTTTTATGCGTCCGGAGTTGGGACTCTCAACACAATTGTGCTTAAAATTCTTAGATGACCCATTGGTGAATTGCTCTGCTTTTGAACGACTGGTGGGTTGCAAATGAAAATAAATCTCTTTCTAGAGAACGAGATGGTTTCTTTTTATTGCCAGGCTCTAGACTAGAGGTACTGGAGTGCTGGTGGGGGTGTGGATCCCCCAAACCAAATCAGTCGTGGGAAAGAGACCCAATACCGTTGCTCTCTGTGAGACTGCAGGTATAGGGACAATCACTCCATGAGATAGAGCTCCTGCCTTGCATGGTGTGTGTGTGTGTGTGTGTGTGTGTGTGTGTGTGTGTGTGTGTGTGTGTGAGAGAGAGAGAGAGAGAGAGAGAGAGACAGAGACAGAGACAGAGAGAGACAGAGAGAGACAGAGACAGAGAGAGACAGAGAGAGAACACTACTCTTTTCTGGAAGAAATACTGGTTACCTCCTGCTTAAACATACACTTTGATAAACACTGCTTTAAAGTCCTAGGACATTTACCTTCCATAATTTGCTACTTTACAAATGTTTGCACAGTTCTGTACTGTTTGCACAAAGCTTTCATATGAGTCACTTCATTTCATTTAATCCTCAATGGCAATGTAGCTATTATCATTTTACTGTTAAAGTTATTGAAGACCGAGCAAACAGTGGCTACCCAAGTATAGAACCAAGATTGACAGTGGACTTCAGACTCCACATATATATATATATAATATATATAATGTCGATATATTTAAATATATGGTGTCCTCTCTAGTGACCCTCATGATTGATAAATAAAATGCCATATGTGATCTAGATAGAGCTAGAGGTAGAAATGAAAATCTTTCTCATTGACCAGTAAATAGGGTTTATCTCTGGTTAGAAACCTCTAAATTCACTCCATTAGTTTTTCAAGCACAAAGACACTTGCGTCTTCCCCTGTATATCTGACATCATAGAGCCAGCACAAAATGTCACTTAAATTAAGTGAAAGTCACTTACATAATTAGAAGAAAGATTAGATAAATATGTAAATGCTCAAGAACATTTTTTTGGGGGGGGAGGCTATACCTGGTAGTGCTCAGAGTCACTCCTGGCTTTGTGCTCAGAAATCACTTCAAGGGACCATATGGGGATTAAACCCAGCTAGGTCACATACAAAACATTCACCTACCTACTGTGCTATCACTCCAGATCCTCAAGAAGACTCTTTAAATTGAACTGAATGCATGATTTTCTTAAGTTCCTGAATGACCTCAACTTCCCCACCAATGACTAAATCCCAGGAACAAAAGATCTTTGAAAAAAAAAAGTGAAGCCATGTCCCTGATTTTCCTTGAAATGAATCTCCTTTGAATTCTGCTCTCAGAGGCAGGGCTACTTAGGGCCTGGAGGATTTTGTACACTTTTCTTCGCACCCCATTATTTAATCTTATTCCATAAAATGACAGTGACTGCAACATTCTTGTTGCTTTTTTTTTTAAGTTTAACATTCACATGATTATTATGTTATTTGGGGCAGATCAGAGGAGAAAATTAGTTTTTCCTTGGGTTGGATATAGGTAACACTTGTTGAAATTTTTCTCTGTGCATTAATTCTTTCGTTTGATAGAAGTCGGTCATCACCTGATCACTTTCATTCTTTCTTCAGTTAGTGTTGTTTATCATTGTTCTGTGACTCAGGCTAGCTTGACTTTTCCAGTTTCACTTGCCCCAATCCCCTGCCCTATATTTTTGACCTTCTGAACTAGTGTCAGTTCCTAGAATGCCAGCCTGGCTCTGCTTTTCCTTTTTCTCAAGAGTAACAATTGTAACTGTCAAGTTCATTCTGCTGAAGAAACTGTCCTCTGGAAGATGAAAGACCACAACACTTGCTGTAATGGGTGTTTGCTTAATCATAACATACCCATACTGGAGTGAGCTAGGCATCTTTCCTCAGCATTCTCCCCATAATTGTCATAATACTTATGACTATCAATCTCTTCTTTCACCTCCTGAATGTTTTCCAGGCACATTACCTATGGATGGAAGCATGACTTCCACTGGCATAGCTGTCCACACACATAGAAATAAAGTAAATATTTTCTGCATAAATGGAAAAAAATTTAAAAATATAAACCCCTGGGGATGGAGTGATAGCACAGTGGAAAAGGCATTTACCTTGCACATGGCCAACTTGGGTTCAATCCCTGGCATCCCCCAAGCTGAGCCTGCCAGAATTATTTCTGAATGCAGAGGCAGGAGTAGCCACTGAATGTTGCTGGGTTATTTTATATCTATATGAATTGTATAATTCACATATTATATATAATTTATAATATATTTATATATTATAATATAAATAAATGTATAATAAATATATATTATTGTATATAAATGTATATAATTGTATATATCTTATAAATTTTATATCTATATAAATTCCTAGCGTGTTGGTAAAAAATACTCTCCCAAATATAAATATCTGAGGAGGGCAATGCAGGTGCAGCCATGTTTCTACCCCCTTCAAGTAACCTCCTTCCCATTTTGTGCCTTAGAAAAACCATAACAAGGGGCCGGGCGGTGGCGCTAGAGGTAAGGTGCATGCCTAGCCTGTGCTTGCCTTGGACGGACCACGGACCACGGTTCGATCCCCCGGTGTCCCATATGGTCCCCCAAGCCAGGAGCGACTTCTGAGCACATAGTCAGGAGTAACCCCTGAGCGTCACCGGGTGTGGCCCAAAAACAAAAAAACAAAAAACAAAAAACCAAAAAAAAAAAAAAAAAAAGAAAAAGGAAAAGAAAAACCATAACAAAAGCCTTTACATAGTTCCTTATTAGCCCCTTTATTTCCATGTCTAACAAACATTTCAAGTGCCTATAGTGAAATACTAGGCCAGGTATAGCCTAAAGCACTTGGTAATTCACAAAATCTAGCTTGCTTTTCTGGGGCACAAAGCTCAACTATGTTGACTCTTCCCATTGCATTGAGCTAAGGCTGTTTGACCTGTTCTTTCCAATGGCATCTGAGCAGAAGTTGAGTGTTACTTCTGAACCTAGGCAATTCAGCTTTGCTGAACTTTCTCCCTTTTGTCATCCCTGACTACTTGGGTCATTGCCAAACCACTGCAAATGCTGATGATAAGAGCAGAGGAAAGGACTGATTCCATTGACTTCATGGAACCAAGCTCTCCATCCTGCTTGATAATCTTGATGGGACTGTAATATGAGGGAAAAAAATAAACATTCATGGGTGAATTGCCTCTAACTGGTTTTCTTCTTCTCCCACCTCTGGATCTAAGCTTTCTTGGTCTTTGTTAATTATATTCTGAATTATAACACATAGGTTACATTATTAATTAGAAAATAATGTCCCCTCTTTAGATATTACTCAGAGAACATGAAAATCTATTTAAAAGAGTGACTAATAGCATCAAAACTTCTCATGTATTCCAAGTGGACAAAAAGAAATCATTCAAGAGAGACAGCTCTATGTTCTCTCTCTCTCAGACCAGAATCCTCATATTTTAGGTTTTCTTGTTTGTTTTTGTTTTGTTTTGTTTTGGGGTGCTCAAAGCTTGCTCCTGGCTCTGTGCTCAAGGAACACTCTTGGTGGGCTTGGGAGACCATATAGAATACTGCACATCAAGCCCACTTGGCCACCTGCAATGCAAATGACTTACTTTCTGTATTATGACTCTGGCCCCTGTTTTTTTTTTATATATCTTTTAATTTTTGGCATATATAACTCAGGGCGTATTCTTGGTGGGCTTGGGGAATTATATGGGAGGTTATGAAGAATTAATCCTGAGTTGGACATGTGCAAAGAATGTGTCTTATTGCTGTACTATCTCTTTGGCCTGAGCATCATATGTTTTATGAGGTTTCAATCTCAGGAGAGCTGATTTCTACTCATAACTGGACTGGTTTTCATAAAAAAAACTCAAACCGAATGCATACAATTATTATTTTGTCACATTATGTAGAGTCCATATGACAAAATATAAGGGGACAACTCAAGTAGCAGTCAAATGTGGATGGGTTATGAGCCACTAGGATAGACACTGTGTGGAAAGACTCACTGACATACAAGAGTAGAGATTCTGAGAGTTCCCAACTGTGTATTGGTTTGGGTAGAAAGGTAGTAATATCTTATTTCCCTCTAAGTAAAGATGCCCAGGGGTGTTCTCTCAAGAAGGCCTCAGAACCATGGGTGTAGAATACAGAGGGCATCTCAAATAAGACTCAGTGTGAAGCTTAACTATAGACCATATTATGAAGGTGTGATATTAAGACCACCTGTGAAGAGCAGTTTAGAGAGCACAACTCATCCAGCCTTTCTGCACTCTTGTCTTTCACATCTCTTTTGAAAGAGCCACTTTTGGAGGGAGATGGAAAAGTTGGATTATATTCAGCAGTACTCAGGAGCTATTCCTGGCTCTGTACTCTGGAATGATCTGGAGGACACTCAGGGGACAGTACATAGTATTGGAGATTTGAACAGGATTGACAGTATGAAAAGGCAATCACCTTTGTCCCTGTCCTATCACTCTGGTCTGATGAATGGCTTCTTTTGATTGATACTATAAGTGACTCTGTTGATTGCTTCTACTTAGCAGGAGTGGGGGCCTCTCAATCTCAGTGGTCCTCATCTTTTCATTAACCAGGGTCATTATAATGGAATATCTTCATCTATTAGGATCATTGTTGATTAATATTGATTAATCTTGATTAATGTAAAATATTGACATAGTTAACATTATGCCTATCTTCCAACCTGCTGACTCAGCCTATCACTGGAAGCCCCAGGTCCACTTTCAGAGTTTGTACAAAGAACTTGATTATAGAAGTCACCTACAGACTTTTCTAGGAGCCCTGTGCTCCTAGGAGCTCAGGGCATTTGTTTTACATGTTTGGGACCCTGGGTTTGATTCCTAGCTCCGCAAAAGCAAAACCCCAAGGTTTTTTGTTTGTTTTTTTTTTTTTTTTTTTAGACACACAGAATCATTTTATTAATAAGTGGACTAAATTATTTCTTTTTCATATACTTCTTTTTTTTTTTTTTTAATATATATAATTTTTATTTTGATCATAGTGTCTTACATATTGTTGACAATAACATTTTAGGTACATATTTACATAAAATCAGGGGGGATTCCCATCACCAATTTGTCCTCCCTACACCTCCGTTTTTGTCCTACCTCCCATTTCCTCTTCCCTCACCTCCAGGGCGGCTAGAATATGTGGTCCCCTCTGTATCCAACCCACTACTTAGTAGTCTTGCCCCTGTTTGGTCTTAATGCCTCCCTTATCTCCCCCTCTAATTGTAGGCAGGACTAGCTAATTCAAGTTGCATGATTTTGCCTGAAAAAGAGAAGATAAATAAACTGGGGTAAGAGTCTGATACTCCAAAAATGGATGGAATCCTTCTAGAGGCTCTCATCATCGATTTGGGAGATGAAGGAGAAAAAGAAGTTGAAACACTCCACCAGTACCAAAAAAAAGAGTCAATTATCCAGTGGGGACTCCATCTATATCGGTAAGCACCACAAAAAAAAAAAAAAAAAAAAAAAAAAACAGATGAAAAACAAAGCAAAACAAAACAAAACAAACAACCAAAAACCAAACAAACAAACCAAAAACACGCCATGGTCTTGAAATAAGAAACATGGCATAGCACATAACGAAAGAAGAGAAAAGAAGAGAAAAAAAAAATAAGTATAATTGGGGACCACGATTTCAGTAGTCACACCCAAACAGAGAAATCGACCAAAATAGATAGGTATATAAAAATAATAATAACAATAATAAATGAAGGGAAAATTATATGTATATATGAAATAACCAAGGGTTTGTGGTTTTTGTATTTTTGTTTTTTCCCCTCCTGCCCTGGCACAGTAAATATTGGGGTCATTCTAAAAGGAATTCACTTGGCCTAAGAAATATGGGGTTTCTCCGTCCTTGGAGTATACTGTCATGGGATCAGCTCTAGACTTTGCTCAGGATCATTTATTCTCCCGGTGGTGTTTTTTTTTGTGTGTGTGGAAGACTTCTGCTCTGTCCAGGGTGATACAATCAGAGCTCTGTGTGTAGAGGTCTCCGTATCTGCACAGATCCTGAGGTGGGACTTATGATGAAGTCAGTCTTTGTGGTTCTAGAGGTTCTGTTGCCTCAGTGTCGTTTTAATCCATCTTCTGTGGTTGGTGATCTTGGTCTTTGCACTGAACCTAGGATGGCTCCTAGGATAGCATCTTTCTTTGTGCTTCCAGAAGCCCCATTCTGTTGCAGTTGTCTCTGTCAGACCTTTGGGACTAGGGATCATGATTATTGTGCAAGTCATAGTGCAAACCCTGAACTAGGGCTTTTATATTGGGCCCAAGGTGTATACTGTCTGGTCGTGGTTCTAGTAGCCAGTCATCTGTAAGTCACGATCTTGGCTTTTGGGCCTACCGAATGGTGCCGCGTCTTCTGGTTTTGTCTTGTCGTTAGCTGGTAAGGTATGCTAATCTGCTCTCAGGACAAGTTGTTCGCATTTTCCTCATTGTCAGGATATCATGTTAGAGCTGGCCCTTGTTGTTGACCCCGCAGTATTAAGGCTGGCTCAGATGGAGTTTGTTTCCTGTAGCTGTTGTGAAGAGCTGTGCCAATCCTTTGACTGGGATCCAGATTTCAAGGCTGGATGAATGGTATCTAATCACCTGAGGTCTAAGCTGATTCCACATGACATATTTTCAAGGTAGGAGATATCCCTGTATTGTAAACAACTATGAGTTCCTATCTCTAGTAGATAAGAGCTCTTTTTGTTTTATATATATATATATATATATATATATATATATATATATATATATATATATATATATGTAAGATTTCCCCTTTATTTAGTGTGTCTTTGCAGGGGGAAGTGGTGCTACATTATATTGTCGGTGTAGCTGGGGGTGGACAGAGGGTATAACAGACACAGGTCACATACCCAAAAATGATAAAAATAAAAATTAAAATTAAAATTAAAAAAAAAAGAAAGAAGAAATAAATAAAAATGTATGTGCTCGCAAATGTATATGTAGGACCAACATTTAAAAAAAATAAATAAATTTAAGAAAAGAAGAAAAATGAGTTCGCGAAGGTTTTAAAGGGCCAAAGTGGTGCAAAAGACTACCTTACATTTGGGGGAGAGCAGGTAACGAGGTGGTGTATTACAGGTCCTATGCCTATGTTGGAAGTACAGTTTTTCCCATTGTCTTTTGGGTTTTTGTTGTAATGTGTGGGTTCTCAGGCATCTTCCTATCCCACCCCCTGACCTTCTTCAGGTTGGTAAAAATTTGCGGCAGGGAGGTCTTGGAAGAGTTCTTGCATTGGGGATACTTTTGGACCTAGGTCCGGATTCAAGTAACAGTCCACATTAGGGGGAGTAGGTAGGGAGGGCCTCGCAGCATGAGTCCGCAGGGGAGTTGGCTGTCTTTTCTTGTCCGGGACGAGGTGTGGGTTTGACTGGGTGTCCCTTCTCTTGGGTGCTGGGTACTGGTTCGTTGGGGTAGGAGGTCGATCTTGTTGCCTAATAGATTAGGAACTGAGGGTGAAGTGTTTTAATATAGAGGGAGGTCTGGATGGGATTGAGGGGTGGAGGGATAGTTGGGTTTCCAGAGGGGGGAAAGGGTAAGGTGTATGGAAGGGGTAGGGAGGGAGAAAAGAGAAAAATACATTAGAAAGAAAGGGAGAAAAGAAAAGATAGAAAGTAAAGAAAAGAATAGAAGAGAAAAAAATCAAAAAGCAAGTGGTGAGAAGAGAGGAGAGAATAACAAGGGAATGCTAGTTCGCTTGAATGTGTTCAGTGAATAGAGTATGTAGTTTGAGTCTGTTCGTTGCTGTTACTGCTTTGGTGGTTTGACTGGTCACGTGCTTGAAACCCTAAAAGAAGGTAAACCTAGAGATAAAGTGTATGTTAAAGAGATTTCTCAAAAAAAAAAATAAATAAATAAAAAAATAAAGAGTTTTCTCGGGGTCATCTCGTAGTGCAAACTAGGAATGGTATCCCGTGTGGTATCCCGAGCTGCCATCTTAGCTTGTCCGCCCTTTGTATCCAAGAACGCCTGGTCGATTCCGCGCCTCCCGGGTTCACCGGTTTTTTGTTTTTTGTTGTTTTTTTTTTAAATAGGATCCATAGACTTTTCCAGTCTCCTGCTGGATACTACTCAGCTAGTTGGGCCCCACTTCCTAGATTCCTTTCAATATTTACCCCACAAGTTCACCTGCCACAATGATTTTTAGGATCTGGTTAACCACTTTTCTGGATCCCCCTTCCACACCTTAATCTCCTCAGTTTTGTTAACCCTCCCCCCATTTCCTGCCTATTTTACCTGGATGGCCAGACCCTCCCATAGCTGGGAGGGGTCTGTGGTTGGTAATTAAGGAGTTGCCTGTGGGGAGGGAAGAAAGGGAGAAGCACAAGGAGGGAGAGCAGACACAGGATGGATGCAGATCAACAGGAAAAAGGCTGCTTAGCTTAGAGGCCATGTGAAAAAAGCACATGGCGATTAGGGCTTTGTAATAAAGCTGGATGTCTCCTGAAACTGTAACTGACTACCTGTGGATCATTTCTTCACCATCACCCTGCATCTACAGACCCGCCAGCCAAAAGGGCTGCAGGCGCCAGGCTGAGCTGAGAACGGCCCATCCATCCACACCTCTAGGACTTTATGATTAATAATTAATACAACAAGTTTCCCCTATGGTTCTATAAAACTTATGACATAATCAATTGTCTTGTGGTTACCTGTTATGTATTAAAGCCCCTGCCCCACCATCCTTGTGCTTGGCTACATGGCTGCACCTCTCTTCTCTTCCACTGTTGGAAACAAAGTGCTGGACTTCTTTTTTTTTTTTTTTTTTTTTGGTTTTTGGGTCACACCAGGCAGTGCTCAGGGGTTATTCCTGGCTCCAGGCTCAGAAATTGCTCCTGGCAGGCACGGGGGACCATATGGGAAGCCGGGATTCGAACCGATGACCTCCTGCATGAAAGGCAAACGCTTTACCTCCATGCTATCTCTCCGGCCCTCTTTAGAAGAGCGCTGGACTTCTTTAGAAGAGCTGCAGAAGGGCCCGGAGAGATAGCACAGCGGCGTTTGCCTAGCAAGCAACCGATTCAGGACCAAAGGTGGTTGGTTCAAATCCCGGTGTCCCATATGGTCCCCCGTGCCTGCCAGGAGCTATTTCAGAGCAGACAGCCAGGAGTAACCCCTGAGCAGTGCCGGGTGTGACCCAAAAACCAAAAACCAAAAAAAAAAAAAAAAAAAAAAAAAAAGAAGAGCTGCAGAAATCTGGGTGCAAACCACACCACAATAGAGGTTCTTTCCAAGAGAAGGCAGTTAGTTTGCTCTTCACTGACTCATACCACATGCACTAGAGTTGGGCAATTGAATTTCAAGTTTTCAAGCTTTGAAATTGCCTTCTTAACATTGTTGCATTAAAATGAAACCTCATATAGCTGGAGTTGTGGCTCAGCACGAGAGCTGTTGCCTCATGTGTAGAAGTTCTGGGTTCAATCCCTAGCAAAGGAGGGAAAGAAGGAAGGAAGATGATGGGGCTGATAATACAGTGAATTTTATCTTACTTGTTTCAAACTTGGTTTCAAACCTTGGCACCCCAAGTGTGAATCTTAGTGCAGAGTTTGTCTGGAGTAAGTCCTGAACACATCTGGGTGAAGAAAGAAAGAAAGAAAGAAAGAAAGAAAGAAAGAAAGAAAGAAAGAAAGATAAGAAAGAAAGAAAGATAAGAAAGAAAGAAAGAAAGAAAGAAAGAAAAAAGAAGAGAAAGAAAGAAGAAGAAAGAAGAAAGAAAGAAAGAAAAGAAAGAAGAAAGAAAGAAAGAAAGAAAGAAAGAAAGAAAGAAAAAGAAAGAAAAGAAAGAAAGAAAGAAAAGAAAGAAAGAAAGAAAGAAAGAAAGAAAGAAAGAGAAGAAGAGAGAAAGAAAGAAAGAAGAAAGAAAGAAAGAAAGAGAAAGAAGAGAAAGAGAAAGAGAGAAAGAAAGAAAGAAAGAGAGAAAGAGAAAGAGAGAAAGAAAGAAAGAAAGAAAGAAAGAAAGAAAGAAAGAAAGAAAGAAAGAAAGAAAGAAAGAAAGAAAGAAAGAAAGAAAGAAAGAAGAACAAAAATGAGAGGAGGTAAGTAAAATATAGAGTGAATTGTAGTGATTAAGGATTGTCACTATTAATGCCTCTAAAGAGAATGGCATGTCTCTGTAGCAGAAAAGTTGTGTGGTCCCCGTCACCAAAGTTACAGCCATAGTCATGGATTTCTTCTCTGCCAGAAGTTGTCTGATTAGTCCTGATTCTATATTCATGCCCTTTCCTTTGATCTTAAAGGTCTTTTCTTTTTTGTTGTCTTCATTTTTGGGCTATACCTAGCAATGCTCAGGAGTTACTCCTAGTTCTGCACTGAAGAATCACTCTTGGTGGTGCTTAGGGAACCATATGGGATGCCAGTGATCAAACCTATGTCAGCTGCCTACAGGCAAGTGCCTACCCACTGTACTCCACTACTAGGGTCTTTCCACTTAAGCAGTGGATTCTAATGGAACCTTTAGTTAAGGGTTCAGTCATATGCCTTTCTTTAGTCAATAGAATAAACAGAAGTAGCAGTGTTGAAGTTCTGAATTCTGAAGAGGTCTTGTATTTTCTTGAGTTCTTTTGCTCCAGTCAATGGCATTAAGATTCTGCTTGACCCAGCCAGCTTGTCCAAAGGTGATAAGAGACATAGAGATCATCCTAAACTATACCCCAGGGACTAATACCTAGAGATAGAGAATTAATAGATGGTTGCTTTTGACAACCACTTTTGTCAGGGTCTATTTGTTACACAGCAATATTTATCCAATATATCCTCCAAGCATGGGGTAGATTGGGCGAGGTACTCAAAGTTCCAGACAAGTCTGCCTAGACACCCCCCCTCCTCACCTCAAGATATAGGAGGGCAACCAATAGACTCTAAAATTGAGAGTCACTCTTTCAGTAAAATTTTGACATTTTTTTCTCCTTTTGGTTAGCTGTATTTGCCATGAAGAGGAAAGGAAGATTTCAAAACTCTTCCGAAAGGCTATTCCTGAAGATGAATGGTTGTTTATAAATGCAACTCAAAAAAATCACGAAAATAAAATGTGAAGCCTATCATTTGTGTGATTTTTCCTTTCATCAAAGCTTTAGGAAAGCTCATATGGCAGCAAAGCCTCCAGGCAGTGGAGGGTGCCAAGACTTTCTTCCCCTCCCTTTAAATCTGCTCCAAGTCCATATGGAGTATTCATGAATAAATGTGGTTGGCAGATGAAACAAATAGCCAAAGACATATTTTATGACTGTTGCATCTTAATTTGTGAGTTTGAAGTTCCCATTGGTCTTTATATGAACTAGAAGGGGAAGATGAGGATGTGAGGGAAGGGTTCCTAAAAAAACACGACAATTTTTGCTTTTCTGACATTTCTTCTTTCCTTACCCCTCCCTGCCTTTCACTAGCTTCCCCCACCCTTGTAGTTTATGAGAGAACTGATGATGTTGGGATATTTTTTGAGAAAATGTGGGAGGTCTGCTATCCATTTCCTACTTGATGTGGGCTGCGTTTACCAGAAGGAAAAAGCCTAACAATGCAAACACGCTTCCAGCACAGCTGGACGGCAGCTCTAGGCACTGGCTTGAAAAGACTGTGAGCTCCCCTGCGAGGTGACAGTGCTCCAGAGAGCGGACAGGGGCTGGGAAGGCCATCCCTTCTATTCCTGAAAAACATCCCCTTAGGAAATAATTTGGCATTTCCTGCAAAACATGAACTTGCTTGGCAGCCGGACCAACTCATCACCGCTGTTCATCTCATGCTGCATGGCTGATTAATAACAAGAACCCGTACCAAAAAATCCAGAGACTACAACTTCGACAGGAAAAAGGGTCAGGGGACACAAATATTCTGGCCACAAAAGCATGCAAGTACACACGCCCACATACCCTGCCCACAGATATATAAATTCACTTCCCAAATGTTGAGAAATATCAAGTGCCTCCTTTAAAATCAGTTTTTCAAGACTAGAAACCAGGTGGAAAAGTAACTTCCTTTCTCTGTAACTATATTGGGAGTGATAATAGTTGCCATTCTCCAGTGACCCATCACATGCCAAGCACTGCCTGATGGCCTGTATGTGGGCATATTTCTTGCAACTTTTGCACCAACCTGCTGAGTCAATAGTATTCTCTTAGCTGATTTCATTAACATTTCCAAGACTTTCCCTCACAACCTACCCCCAAATTCTAGAAGCCAAAATTTGAACCCAACGCTGTGCATGACTCTAAAAATGAAGTGATCCTTTAAGAAGCAGAGTTATATAGTCCATGAAGAGGGTGTGTGCCTTGCATGTGGCAGGTCCCTTTTCAATTCCTGGCTTTTCGTATGGCCTCTTGAGCCCCATCAAGAGTGATCTCTGAGTGTGAGCCAGGAGTAAGCCCTGAGCATCCAAAAATTAATTAACTGATTAATTTTTTTTAAAAAAACGAACAAAACATTCTTTTCCTCAAATTGCATGCTTTGTGAGAGCCCTGATAATGGACATAGGAGCTATTTTTACACACACCCCACTCATTCATTATTCAGTATTCAATGAAATCTCCGCCTTTCTATGAATTCTTGACATGTTCCAAACAAGAGTTCTGATGATTCCAAGTACCAGTCTTCTTGGAGAGTTCAAGTAAATGGTAGAGTATAATGTTCCCATCCCAGCCCTAGCAAGAGTAAAGAAACAATGAGAACAGAGAGGAATTCAGAGCACTCCAGCAGCTTGTCCCAACCAGTTTCTCTGGCCTCCAGCCTTTCAAAGCTGCAGGCAGCCCTAATCCACAATGATTCTTTTGATGAAAATTCAATCAGCCCTGAAGTTCAGGTCCTCAAAGAAGTAACAGATTCTTCCTTTCCAGTTTCTAGGGAGAGAAATCTGATGAGCTCCATCCACAACTCCTATATTTCAGATAGGCCCCACATAAGGCACAGCCTGCTGACTGGACATTCCTGGATCAGATGCTTAACCCGGCCCAGAGGTGGAAGGAAAGGAGAAAGTCATGTAATCTCCCACTAGATTTCCTGATTTGGGAAGAATCCTGAAATCCAGGAAATTCTCAGCTCCTTTACAGGGCTGGTTTGCACACCTGCTTTTACACCTAATTTTATGTAACCTCCAGTCACTCAATGCTATTTATTTCTTAGACTCTAGAAAACCACATTGATTAACTACCATATTTGCAAAGACTAACAGAGTGTGATGCATACAGCGGACACTTAAAAATAGGTTGCTTTATAAAAGCTCATTGTCAGACAGGACAATGGCAAAGATAGAGAAGAACTTCTCTTTTCTTTACCTTACCTACAGAAATAGAATTAAGCTAAAGGAATACCAGATCACAAGGCTTTAACTAGGTTCAATCTAGTTGATCAGTTGATCTAACTGAGCTTCAGTCGAGAAGGAATTTGACCATGATCAGACAAATTCTAAAATGTCCAAATTATACTAAAGAGATATTTAGGCCTGTAGTTCTCAATCTGAAGTAATGTTCCTATGTTCCACAATCTTTGTTCTGGCTTCATTCTTTTATTATTGAGTAACTAGAATGAAAATATAGGACTCTTAGACTATCACAGTGATACATTTACTTCTGTTCTGAATTGCTAAAGAAAAACAGTCAAAACCTTGGTATAGTTTACCAGTTATACCTTGCTGCCTTGAATACTATGACTAATAGCTGTTAGTGTAGGACATTCTGCTGTCTACAGCTGAGAGGATACACTATCAGTAAGGATACTCAATCACAAATAGCAGAATCCTAACTTAAATGTTCATAGAAAATTAAAAAAAAAAACACATTAGCTGAGATAGTAGATCAAAGTACACGACTAAATATTTGACTCTCCTTCCCTCAAAGGTTAGGCTCTAGAATGGGCCACTATTGTTGTATTAAGCCCTTAGGATGGACTTGGATGGTGGATGGAGGCCTTTGTCCTTGGGCTCAGGACCACGTGGCTCCATCCTCCATTAACCGTCAGGTCATCATCTTCAGGTGGTCGTGGTGGGTATTGAACTCACAGGCAGGCTTCATGAGAGATAACATTTTTATTCAGCCCTAGCCAACAGATGTGGCTGCTAACCATTTACGCATGCCATTCTTAGCTTGCCCTGCTTCTTAACTCCTTTCAGCCATCTTCCCTCTGACCTCCATGCTGGCAAAGACCCAAAAGTCTCATCCCCTGGGTCAAAGCCCTTATCTAACCTCTCCAAGACCCCTCCCAGGAAATGGGAGGGTTCTAGCAGGTAAAGATAGTAATATCTGCTTCCCAAGACCCCTCCCAGAAATGGACGGGTCTCAGGTAGATACACCTAAATCCAGGGTGGAGTTACACACTATGATGATAATAGTTGGAAATGATCACTCTGGACAAGAACTGCATGTGTGCTCAAAGTAGGTAAAGTGATATTCATGATACCCTTCAATAACAATATTGCAAACCACAATGTCTAAAAGGAAAAAAAGGGAGAGAGAGAAAGAAGAATGGAGAGAGAAAGAAGAAAAATGTCTGCGTAAGGCAGGAGGAAGGCAGGAGGAAAACTAGGGACATTGTGGCATGGAAAATGTGCACTGATGAAGGGATGGATGTTAGACATTATATGACTGAAATTCAATCATGAATAACTTTAGGACTCTGTATCTCATGGTGACGCAATTAAAAATTATGGAAAAAGAGTTAGGTAGGTTCTATGTCCCTTCTCTCATAGCTGGAATAACCCTATTGATTACTGAATACGAGAGCACTATGGAAATAAGGTAGAATTTCTTAGTGAGGTCCTAAAAAGCAACATAAGTTGTTCTTGGTTCTCTTTGTTCTTTTCCTTACCTTACCTATAGAAATGAACTTATCTATAAGCAACACCTATCAGATCCCAAGGCTTTAACTTGATTGATCTAACTGAAACTTGCTTTTGACTTAGATTACAATACTCTGTGGAAGCCCAAGGAATTCATGAAGAGGCCCTTGTGAAAAGAACTGAGGACCTTGATACTCAAGTCTGATAGACTCAGCATCAACTTCCCAGCTCTGCGGGTGGGCCATCTTGGAGGGGGCTCCTCCATTTCAACAGTCCTCCTCCTTCAAGTTGAGCTGTCCCAAATGTGGAGCAATTGTGGAGTCTTCCTCCACCCAGCCCTGCCTATATTGAACTGTATAATAACAAAATGTCATTGTTTTAAGTCATTAAGTTTCTGGATGGTTTGTTACCCAACAATAGTTCATTGATATGATTAACTTATAAAGGAAGTCCAAAGGTAGATGGACCTCAGAGCAAATCATTCAACAATTAGGCCATTTATCATAGACTGTTTTCCTTCCTTTTGCTCTGGGCTGGATTATGTAAGCATCTTCCTAAGTCTAGTTTCCTCGTGTTTATAGAAAAATTGCCAGAAACAATTAGACCTTCCTCTTTCAATGCAGGGTTGGGAGAGAATGACTCCACTGGATAATTTTTGAGAAATAAATGTTTGTAGAAATCTGCAAATCTCTTCTCCTATGGGGTCATTGCTAGTTTTTAAGTCAATATCTGAGGAAGAGAAAGAAATCATTTTGATTCATCAGTGCTGCCTCTCAAGTTAAGCTCAGTGCTCCAAACCACATTGCTGGCACTTCAGGAAGATATTGAATGTTGAAAATGTCACTTTAGGGCCTGGAGAGATAGCACAGCGGCATTTGCCTTGCAAGCAGCCGATCCAGGACCAAAGGTGGTTGGTTCGAATCCCGGTGTCCCATATGGTCCCCCGTGCCTGCCAGGAGCTATTTCTGAGCAGACAGCCAGGAGTAACCCCTGAGCACTGCCGGGTGTGACCCAAAAACCAAAAAAAAAAAAAAGAAAGAAAATGTCACTTTACTGGTTTAAGACATTTGAAAAGGGCCAGATAAATAAGTAAGAAAAACCTTGGGCCATGACCATTGTAATATACCAGTAACACTGGCCAGATAGGGTCTAAGCACTACTTTTAAAACCATAAATTTGGGACCTTTCCTTTATACCCCCTCTGGCATATCTTTTTTTTTTTTTTTTTTTTTTTTTTGCAATTTGTCCCATCATCAGTTATCTTTATATTCATGCCCATTTTCTGGCAAAAATCAATCCCAGGGAAGTTGTATCATTCAATTTCTGTTAAATTTATTTTCCCTAAAAAAAAAATAATAACCATTTGGCTGTACCTAGGTTTGAGGCAACTGTTTTCCTCACTGTTGCTGATTAAATATTGAAGTCTTTGGGAAAATTGTTCTTGGATTAATTGACTCATATGAAAAAGGAAAGGAGTAGATGAGAAGATGAATAGCTGGTCTAGCACTGGGAGTTCCTGCATTCTGTTTTCTCTCTGTTTCAAATAGACTACATCTATGACAGATGCTTAGTAACAGCTTTGGGTACCATAATGCTCTTACTTCATCTTATTCATAGTTGCCATGTCCCCACATTTCTTAACTTGTTTTACTGCTTTTGTTTTTTGTTTTTTATTTTTCACATTCTGCCTGTTTACCACCCCTCCTGGCTAAAACCGATGAAAACTTTATATTTTCTATATGAAATGTTCTTGCTAATTTCTTTTGGCATTGTGCCAATCCTTTAAAAACTCCTTTATTTTATGTTTGGTTATGGAATTCATCCAGAAGTGCCCACGGGCTACTCCTGGCTCTAGGTTCCATGGTCCCTCTTAGGTACTTGGAAGAACATATGCAGTGCCTGACTCAGCTGTATCCAAGGCAAGTTCTTTAACTTTAAATCTTTTAATCCCACCCGCCCCCCCCCCCACAGTCCTAAACATTCTTTTAAACACATCCCAGTTGTGATAGGATTCAGCAAATGTTTTATTTGAAAATTTAAAGAGGATGCTTCTTGAAAAGATTTGTTTGTTTGTTTTGGGAAGGCACTCAGGGGTTATTCCTGGCTATGTGCTCAGAAATTGCTCTTGGCTTGGGGGACCATATGGGATGCTAGGGGATCAAACCGTGGTCCATCCTAGGTTAGCACGTGCAAGGCAAGCACGGTACTGATTGCACCACCACTTTGGCCCCTTGAAAAGATGTTTTTGTAAAATAAGTTTAGGATGTTTAAAGTAGACATTGATTTATAATCTGATCACCAGAACCACACCTTCCTCCACTCCTAATTTGCACGTTAACAGTTGCTACTATATTTCTCCTTAATTTTATTCCAAGAGTTCATTGGTTTATGAAAAGGCCATCTGACCCAAGATGGGCCAATAAGAATCTTCCAAAGATAAGAAAACAAAATAGTCTGACTTCTAGCAATAGAAGACATTTGAGTAGCCAGTGTCTCAAGTAGCAATTAAAAATCAATATATAACAAAGGGAGATGAAATGATATATTGAAAGGAGATAAGACAAGAGATGATAGAAGGGATTTTAAAGGCATATTTATTTCTCACTTCCAATGGGGTTGCAGGGCTAGGGGAAGACACATCTCTGTTTTTCTCATTATACTAAGCTACACCAGTTATAAATCCAAATGACATCATTTGTCTAAATTAATGCTAGCTTAGTTTCTACTGTTTAAACATAAGAGACAGACTGAGGATTCAAATAGGCTGGTTCCTACAACATTCTTGAACTGGGTTGTTTGTGAGCATTTCATTTGAATGTGACTTGATTTTCTTCTCATTTGGTTCAAGCACTTACTTCCTAGTATTTCTTCTAATAGATCTAGAAAAAAGAAAAGAGCAGGGCAGGTAATTTAGAAGCAAAAGCCTGCATTTAAATTATGACATTTTTGTGTCAGTGCAAGAGCCTCCATGCAACTTTTAAAAGAAGTAAGATAATAACAATTTTTGTTCTTTCAATCTCTTAGCTTATGAAGATTCATTCAAATAAGATAATAGTTCTTATTTTTGTTAAGTTTATTTTGGTGGAAGGGATAGACCGAAGTCACCTTTGCTCTCGTAATACCGATTCCAGACCTAGGATACTAGGGTAGACATTAAACACTGACTTAATGACTTGACAATGCTTAATAAAGTAAAGAAGAAAGCATCAGGGCATTTTTTACACTTTAAAACACTCCTACATGTGACCTAATAGGAATAAGGTCATTTCACACTGGTGATATGTCTAAATAAAGATTTATATTGGGAGGATAAGCTTCAATTGGCAATTTCAGTATCATGAACCAAAATTCCACTGAACAAAATACAAAATGAAGGGGGAGTATGTTCCTGAGACCCTTCCATCCTATATTTAATTACTCTAGCTCTAGACTAGACTGCAAGTGATCTTGTTTCTCAAGCTTGTGTTCTCCCTTGAACATAAATCTTTCTTGTTTGTCTCAATATCTTTTTACTTACTCTTGAAGATCATGTACTCCCTTGAACACTACTTGATCCTTTTTCTTACCCCCCCCCCACATCTTTCTAAGCAAGTTGAGTTCAGTATTAGCTATCTTGCTTCCCTACCAAGAAAACTATTGTGTGTGTCAAACCATCTCTTGTCCCAAGTTCTAAAATGGGCCAAAATTCTGGAATTGATTGATAGTGCTTCAGATAGATAGAAACAATATTTACTCTGAAGCTGAAAATTGCTCTTTATGACTTCTTTTCTTTTCTCAAGTGTCCTTGAGAATGATGCAAAACTCCCAGTGGCTTTGAAATAGTCAGTGTGTGACCAACAGTTTTACATGTGATATTACAATGCAACAGAGTAGAACCATTCTTATTTGTAAAAAATTTTGTGTTACCACCAAGTACAACTCCACACGTGTCATAAGCCAGCTATCAAGACAGGACAATGATCAATCCTTTGTTTCTGATATCCATCAAAGTTACTATAATAATTTTAAATGTCTCACATTTCAAAATAAAAATTTTAAATGGTCTCAAGTATATTCTCAATATGATTCATTTTCTAACTATTCAAGAGTTTGGTTTCCAGATGTTATTACTCATTTCATAGTTCAGCAAATTAATTGTGTTTATAAGATGCCCATAAAGATCACAACTCTTCCTATTGGATGGAGGTAATAATGAACAAATTCTCAGCAACATGTATTTTCCAGTAGGATAAAACTATGGTTTGGGGCCAAAGAGATATATATTGGGTGGGGCACTTGCCTTTAACTTGGCCAACTTGGGTTTCATTTCTGGCTTCCCATATAGTCCTTGGAGCAATACTAAGTGTGCTTCTTGAGCACAGAGCCAGGAGTGACCCCTGAGCATTGCTGGGTGTGGCCCAAAAACTCAAAGACAAAACTAAAATCAAAGGAATCTGGTTTTATGGGTCAGAAAGATAGCCCACTGCACTGGAGCCCATACTTTACATCTGGGAAGCCTGAGGCTGAATTTCAAGCAAATTGCCATGGACCACCACTGAATATGGTTCAGCATCATCAGTTCCCAAGTGCTTTGTTCTCAATAACCTTAATTTTTTCTGTGTGGAAGGGATGCCTGTATTTCCAAAGGTCCTACAGCAAAGATGATTTGGAAAAAAATGATCCATTTTTTAATTGATACCAACAGAAGACATGTTATTAATTGTCCCAAACAAATTAGTTCCCACTTTTCTACCTTAATAGATAATGTATGTGCTTTATTGGGTCACAAACTCATCTGAAGACATTTACCCAATGTGTTTGAAGATCTGTAAGGGAGCAAGAATAATTAGAAAAAGTAAAAGAGGAGATTAGAAATTAGAAGAAGAGCATGGGGTACGTTCAGGGCATAGAAATAGTGTGGTCCATAGTAAAGACATCCGTTTTTTACTTAGTATAGGCTGAGAGAGCATTGCGAGGTTTGGAAAAAATGAATGACGTGACTTAATTTCATATTTATTTGTATCCCTAAGCTGTTGGGTTGAGCATAGACTCAGAAAGTAGGAGCTAAAATAAAAACAGAGAGACTGGTTAGCTATTAATAGAAGCAAGAGAGAAGGAAGGCTTGGACCAATAAGGTAGCAGTGAAGGGATGAGTGAGGGTAAATTTATGCAAAAGAAACAGCATAACCATGAACACTCTCTCCAGTGAATGCTGCCTATTATTGGTATTATGTTACTTTGAGTCCACAACTTGTCAATATGTGACTGTTTGATTTAATGATAGACCCAGATGAATGCTGACAATTTAGGGTATCCACATCAGGAACATTTTGGATATTTTTCATAGACAACTCAGATGAAATGAAATAAAATGAAAACCAAAGAATTTGTACCCCCCCCTTTCCATCAAACTCTACTTGGACAAAAACACACACACACACACACACACACAGCTATGGTCAGAAATATTGTTGAAATATTTAATTGCCCAGAATCCAGCCTGACCTCATAGCTCCAAGATATTAAAATTCATTTCTTTGGCCTTAACATATTTTGTTTTAATAAGCACAAGAGGCCATGAACTCCAATATCTGAAGCAAACGTGCTAAGCATTTGGGATCTGGCATTAGTTTCTCCTGTGGGCTGCGTTGTTTGTGCAAACTTTTATTGAATAAAAAAAAAAACACGAGTTTCAAAATTTTCAAGTAACCCAATAAGAATATTTCTCTAAAGCCAAAGACAAAATACAGAATTCTTCAAACCAATCAATATTTGTTTAAAATCAGGTTCTTAGTTTAAATAAAAACAAAGTAGTATATTAATGGCATCTAGTTAAAATACCTGAACTCTCCACTAACAAGATAGTCTAAATGAAGTGGATATTTTGATGCAGTTAAAGTCTGCAACTCATTCCCACACCACCCTAAGAAAGAAAAGATTATTGCAAAAATGGCATCATCTCACATACAGGTGAAAGGATCTTGGGTAACTGACTTCTCTCGTAGGCTTGAGTTTTCCTTATTTACACACACACACACACACACACACACACACACACACACACACACACACACACACACAAACACACACACACACACGTGTAAATAAAGACATGCCCGAAAAGAGAAAATACAGGGAAGAAGGAGGGAGAAGATTATCAGAGAATGCAACTAAAAGATGGCAAAGGCCAGCTGAACAAAACTTTTTTTTTTTTGCATTTGCATTTTTTTTCTTGTTTTGTTTTTGTTTGGGGATCATATGGGATGCCAGGGATCAAACCAAACCAGCTGTGTGCAAGGCAAGTACCCTGCCCACTATGCTCTGGCCTCCTGAACAAAACTTTTGAAATAAGAAAGCTCAGGATGGTGGTCTTGGAAAATGTTCCCCAGGAACTGTAAGGACCTCTTGGACAACTTGATGACTCCACAAAGCACTGACAGAAGCACCTATGGATTGATTGATGCTAATTGTGACCCCCCCCCCTTCACAATCCATTCCCTAAGCGTTCCAAAGACTGTGGTGTGGAGTGGAAGGGGAGGACAAAAGGGCTTATCACCACTGTCCTTGGCAGACTGAAATATAGAAAGTAGAGGAGAAATCTGTCTGTTTGAAAGGGGGAGAAGGATAGTTTCTGTAGTGCTTATCACCCTTCTGGGTTGAGTTGCTCCTTCCTGCAATGTATTTTTGTGAAGTTGAGCAACTGGAGAGCTTTAGTGATACACAGGGAGCTGAGGCTGAGCTGGAGTTCTGCAAGAAATGAATTTGAAGTCTGGGGACTCTGTGGGAGAAATGAGGAAGAAAGTTGAGCACAGAAGATGAAGTCAGAGAAACAGCAGGGACTGAAAGCCAAAATGCCCACTCTTTCTGGCCACCTTCCACTCAAGTACATTTGTCTAGAGTCATGTGAAAAATGGCTTTGGTGTGGTTTCTTTAAGGTCGTGATTTCATAGTACCATAAATTTGGTGACTAAAACAACAAAATTTTATTCTTTTTCAAAGGAAGGAGAAGGTTAAAAACCCTACACTAGAGTGAAAGGGGACCAGTCACTTCTGAAGCTCTAGGGAAGAATCCATCCATAGCTCTTCCAACTTCTGGTGGTTTCTGGAAATTTCTGTTGTTCTTTGGTTTAGCTGCCTCACTCCAACTTCACCTCCACCTTCCCACAGCCTTTTTGTGGGCCTAAAGGTGAGCACCCTCACTTCTCTCTAAAGGTCATCACTCACCCATTGATAGTTCTGAGCTCCACCTATTCCCATATGGACTCATCTTAACTTGATTCGGTCTAAGTATAAACATCCTATTCCTGAATAGGATCAATTTAAGCGTCAAGCAGACATGGAGAGAAGGCAATGGTTCAATTCATTAAAGTGTTACTGCATGTTGTTTTTGTGGAAATCAAGGGAGAGGCTAAGTTATATGTGAGGGTCAACTGGAAAGGGAGGCAAGGGCGGGGATAAGAGTGGGTGTGGGGAAAGACGCCTCTGAGAGCAAATTCAAGAGAAGTTCCAACTTTGGAGTCAAAGGTGACCATGAAAACAACAGCCCCCCCCCCCTTCACTCCCCAGAGGAATTCTCAGAAATCTGGAAGAAAGGGCTCTGGCATTTCACAAGTGCATGGAATGAGTTCAAGATAATAGCATAAGGAATTTAGGATCCCACAGACTTCGACTAACTTTTGGGTTACCTGGAAGACAGGGACATATAAAGATGGAATAGAAGGAAGAATAACGGGGGAAATTTGGGGAGGTGTAAGAGAAAAAGATGTGTGGGTCTTGAAAGGAAACCAAAGGAAATGGAAATACATGCTTTATAGAGTTGGGAGAGTTAAGAACCTAGCATCCATTCTGATTTGCAAAAAGTGCTCCAGGTAATTTGGAGGGAAAAAAGGCAGAAGAGAGGAGAGAGAGAGAAAGGGGGGGGGGGTGGTGTGTGTCTGGTAGAACTAACAAGGTATCACCAAACATGGCCTCCTCTGTCACCTAGAGCCATTGTCACCATAGCAACTCTCTCAGGCCCCTCAGTAACTTGGAAGCCAGAGTGCTAGAGGGCATTCTTTCTGCTTCCTCTGTTTCCTTGTTCTTTTGAAGCAACAGTCTATTTTCGGGTCACACCCTCTAAAGACTTCCCTTTCCTGAGGCTGCACATCCCATCTCCATTCTGAAGTGGTTACATCCTTTGGACTTCTGTGGTTTTGGCTGTCCCTCAGAGTTATAGTTTATCTGATTATTGAATTTTCATGCAAGGACATTGTGACTCCACCCCGGATTTACATGTAACTAACCTGCAAGACCCTTCCATTCCTGGGAGGGGTCTTGGGGAGCTTATAAAAGGTTTGGCCTCAGAGGCAAAAGGGATTTTGCTGGCATGGAGAGGTAGCAGGAGCAGAGATGGCTGAGAGACAAGTACAATGCAGGGCTGAATAGGAAACCAGCGTAAATTGTTATGATAGACCACACATTTGGTGGATAGGGCATGAATAAAGCTGATACTTCCTGAAGCCTGTTTGAGTGGATTTTCTCCTCACTGCCACCCCAACAGCTGAAGGGGGTTGCAGAGCCACTTGGTCCCAGGCTGGAGAAGAAAAGCTTCCATTACCATCGACCTCCATCTGGCTCCATCCTAAGGGCCTTCTTTATTATTTTAATCAACAGGACATAAAAGTAGCCTATGTGCTACTTTCAACACTCTACATTCAACATGAAACTAGCCTATATTCTCCTTCAACACAAAAATGCAAGGAGAAATCTGTGGAAGAGTTAGTATTCTAATCACTGAAGATAAAAGTAAATAAAACGGCTTGGGTTTGGAAAGATTCTGGGATTTAAGAGAGTTGGTTCAGGTACTTTATGTCTCTGTACCAACCCACCACCAGGCTATCTCCAGAGCAAGTCAGTTCTCCTTACCCAGCTCATTGTTAACAAGGACACTGGAACTTGATATAATTTCTGTCTTTTCAGAGGCTACAATCATTGCGGAAGCTTATGGGTAGGGTGTTTGTTTTGTACTCGGCTGATCATGGTTCAATCCCTGGCATCCCATACAGTTCCCAAGCACCACAAGGAATGACCCCTGAAAGAAGAGCCAGGAATAACCCCTGAGCACTATCTAGATGTGACCCAAAACAAAACAAAACTAAAGGTCTTGTTGGTATATTGGCATAGTGTATTGAAAAAGTAAAAATTTACCATAAACTACCCTCCAATTTGAAGGAAATGGACCCCATTTTAATTCTCTGAAATTATGTGACGTGAGATGAGATGAGATAAAGTAAAATGAGGTAAAGTGAGTGAGATGAAATGAGGTAGCATGAGGTAAGGTGAGGTGAGATGGTGAGATGAAGTGGTATAAGATGAGGTGAGGTGAGATGAGATGAAGTGAAGTGATATGAAAGGAGATGAGATATGGTAGATGAGGTGTAAATAAAATTGTTGAGGGAGGAGTGAGGAAAGAAGAGCCACTTTGCTCCTTCACATTCTGAAAAATGAATTATGGTTCAGATGAAAGACTTGGATATTTGGAATACAAGGGTTGAGAAAAGCACAAGAGAACTGATACTTGCTGGAATAGTAGGAGAATAAATTACTCCAACATATTGCAACATGTATTGTAATTCTAAAAGTAACAAGGAATTATGATCATTTAACATGAGGAAAATGAGACTCAGAGAACCCAAGATACTTGAGATCACAGACTCAGTGGCAAAATCAGACATCAACTTCTAATCAACATCTTCAACTCTAATCCCAGAGTTTCTTCTGTATCAATGTGGGGACATTGGCATCACTAGACAGAGTGATCTAAGTCAGAACACAATCCAAATAACTGAAGGGCCAAGTGGTGTGGGGGTCTCATTCTCTGGGATCTGAACATGAGTTCACTTTTGAATTGAGGGTTGTCTGACCAGGGGTTAGAGGAAAGTCTTATCAGAGCAGGAATTCTGGACTATACTAGTGCCATATCAGCAACAGAGTAAGAATATGAAAAAATATTTCTTGAGGAGTTGAGTAAATATAGAATTTAGGGTTAAAACTATACGCAGATTATAAAAGAAAGATCTCAGACTCAAGTCATGTGAGTTGGTCAAATAAAGCCCGAAAACTTCAGAGAGTTCTAGAAAACAAACCAAAAGAGCCTAGACTTTAGACTATAGCTCACTCCACACCATCACTCTTACTTCTAAAGCCAGTCGACCTTTCCCTATACCTTTAATGGCATGCAATATACTTTGTGAGAGAACAAACGTTATCCTGCAACCAAGAGTTCTTGTTTGCCTACTGTGCTCATTAGGAGACCACTCTGCAGCTTCAGGAAGCTATTAGATAGCACAGTTAATGCAATTTTCAGTTTTCATATTAGATTATGAGTCATATTTGTTTATCTTAGAATTATTTCCTCATGTGCTGTGTGTGGTAACCATAAACCCAGGGGACAGAGACTGTCCCACTCAAGATTCACTCAGGAAGTCATCAGCTGACTTGGTGAGTTCATGATTGCCTCCCTGAATGTATTTGATTAGTCAGACTGAAAAAGAGGCCCTCAGATTTCTCAGCCCAAAGGAGCCACCTCATTTATGTACCAAGGGAGTTCAAACTCTAGCACCAAACTCATGGAGTGTGTGGAGGGGGGTAGGAATCACACCTAATCTCATACATGCAAGAAAGACACTTTCCCACTGGGTCACATTCCTGATCCCCAATTCTCATCTTTCACACAGACTTCTGACTCTCTTCAGAATATCTCTTCTAATGACTCATCATTGCAAATTCAATGAAACCAGTAAGACCTAATAACATAACTAAAATCCATGTGTTTTAAGGTACATAATGCATGATACCTCAACAAAAGATTATTTTTTTTAAAAAAGAATTGATTCTAAAATGGGAGTCTGTCTCAGACTACCTGAATTCCCCTTTATGGTTTTCTTTAGCTCAATACTGGGCATCCCTCAACATCCTAATCTTCTGTACAATAAATCACCAAGATGCAAGTAATTCTCTATTTTAGTGTTTGCCCATCTATGCTAATCTCTCCACTCGTGACCACATTCACTCAGTGACTCTTCTCAGTGACTATGCCATGACTACCTGATTCATTGACTTTCCCAAAGAACCATTCTAGCCCTTAAGTTCATGCTAATGACAGCACATGACTGTTTCAGGAACCTGCATTTCAGAACTTCAGAAGCACTGGGGACACTGGAGCGCATTGCTATTCGAGGGAGTAGAAAGCATTCCAGGGGGAGGCAGTGCCATTGGAAGTGTCAAGGCTGAAACAGGGAAGCTTTTAGAGGAGCCGACTGCTGAGGATAATTTTACAGTTCCCCTTCAAAAAGAAATTGCGGGGCCGATGAGGTGGCGCTAGAGGTAAGGTGTCTGCCTTGCAAGCGCTAGCCAAGGAAGGACCACGGTTCGATCTCCCGGCATCCCATATGGTCCCCCCAAGCCAGGGGCAATTTCTGAGCGCTTAGCCAGGAGTAACCCCTGAGCATCAAACGGGTGTGGCCCCCCCCCAAAAAAAAAACAAAAAATAAAATAAAAATAAAAAGACAAAAAGAAATTGCATTAACTAGGCAAGTGGAAAAAATAAAGAATGGCAATTGAAAAGAGCTATCTAGAGCAAATGGGAGGTCAGTATATGAAGGAAAGTTTGTTTTTTGTTTGAGAATTTGTTACAAAAGAAAGAAAATTATAAGAAGTAGGGTAAAGGAGAGGGTAGCAGGAACCAGATCATAAAAGCTGTGCCAATCATGTTAGGGAGGCTTTTGGTTTTAGGGGGATCACACCCTGTTGTGTTCAGGGGCTAATGGTTTTGTGTTTAGGAATCAGTTTCAAAGATGCCTTGGGGACTATATATCCAGGGTTGGGGCATGCAAGACAGCCAAACTTATTCCTTTTTACTAGCTCTTTGGCTATCTTCAGAGCCTTTATAATTAAAATCAATAGTGAATCTTTGGGAGTGAAAAAAAGCATACAGAAATAATACAGTAGGTAGGGCATTTGCTTTGTATGCAGTCAACCCAGGTTTGAACTCTGGCACTCCATTTGATCTCCCAGGCCTGCCAGGAGTGAGCTCAGGGGAGCTCAGAGCAAAAAAGTAAGCCTTGATCACTGCTGACGTGTCCCTGAATCGAAGAAATAAAAGAAAGAGAATTTGAGTGGTGGCGCAGTGTTAGGGCATTTGCCTTGCACATGGCTGACCTAGGGTGGACCGTGATTATATCCCTCGGCGTTCCATATGGTTCCCCAAGCCAGGAGTGATTTCTGAGCGCAAAGCCAGGAGTAACCCCTGAGTGTCACTTGGTGTGGCCCAAAAACTAAAAAAAAAAAAAAGAGGATTCAACATTCATATTGCTCTTTCTATCCAATAAATGTGCTCTTTTACCCCCAAAAAACTGGTCAGCATCTGCGGGAAGTAGTGCTGAGTGAAATTCTGGTTTTCACGATAAAGTCCACACTTAAATGATCAGAAATAGAAACACTCTGGTCTAGGGTTGGGAGGTAACTCAAAGGGCAGAAGTAGGTGCATGGATGCACAGAACACAATGATGGCATGTACAACGAGTGAATGAATCTCAGCTGGGAGTGACCTCTGAGCTCAGAGCAGAGAATAACCCCTGAACATTGCTAGGTGTGACTCACCCCAGGGAAACAAATAACAAACAAAAATCTTTGGTGGGGAGGGGAGCTTGGGACATACCTCCAAGGATTTTCAGGGGCTTTTCCTCTCTCTGCTTGGCAATGGCCCAGGGCCCTCCTTATGTCACCCAGGGTTAAATTGGTGTCACATACAGTGCAAGTCAACTTACCTCCTGTATTATCTTTCCAACCTTCAAACAAAAATCTCTGAGATAATCTAGGCACTGACTTCTGTTAATTTCTGCCACCCACTCATCCTAGCATCTCCCTCTCCTATGATCTTCTCCCTTTGCTTCTAATTTCTACTTGAAGAATTCTTGGCTACTTCTTAAGTCACACTTAAATCACTGTTCCACTGTGTACAAGTGGCATATAGGAAGTTTTCAGAGATCATCACTGATATGAACAAAGTCCAGAAGATATTGCCACAAGATTTTGGTAATAGCTTAAATATTTCCACTTATTTGTGAATTTATGGAGAGTTATAAGGTATGTTTTACACAAAAAGTTGAGGGATCAGCAGAGATTCCTTGGTCTGTGAAGACTACACTATGCTGTAAGGATTCCAGTTTATCCCAGTCTCTCTGTTCCAGGTATGAAGATTACAGGCACCATGTCTGATTTTGAGATGTCATGATAAGTGAACTAGGGACAAAGGGCATCTGGGCAGATCTTTTTATGTGTTTCTTGGATATCCTGACTCCTAGATGAGAAGATTGGGAAGAAGGATGTCATTGTTAGAATGGAGGCACTGTTCACCAAAATTACCCTTTATCTTGGAGACCCTGGAATGAAGCTACATAAAGAATGGGCAAAAGAAAGACCTAGGGTAAGCTTATTAGGTCAAGAGCCTTTCTTGGGGGCCTGAGAGATAGCATGGAGAAAAGGCATCTGCCTTTCATGCAGAAGGACAGTGGTTTGAATCCCAGCTTTCCATATGGTCCCCTGAGCCTGCCAGGAGCAATTTCTGAGCATAGAGCTAGAAGTAACCCCTGAGAGCTGCCGGATGTGACCCAAAAACAAACAAACAAACAAAAAAATGGAGCCTTTCTCTTTTTGTGTAAAGATAACAGGAGAAGGAGAGAAAGAAAGTTGTGGCTTTACTGGGTGAAGGGCCCTGTGAACTTAGGAGAGAAGGAAAGGTGACAAGAATGAGAGAAGAACAAAATCTATCAAGAACTTCATTGCAGACTCCTTAATACCATCCCTATTTCCCCCTAGATAAGACCTAGTGCTGCCCACCTCCTTCTAATTTTAGATTTGGACCAAGAGGATGAGTGGGTTCAGAGAAGAAAAGGAAAAAGGAGAGAGAAGCAAAGAGAAGGAAGCAATAAGAAGAACATTTCTTTAGAACTCCCAGTTTCCTTGGAAATAAAGTCAAGAAGCACAGTCCAACCTCAGCAGGAGAAATAACCACACCAGGGCCCAGAGAGATAGCACAGCGGTGTTTGCCTTGCAATCAGCCGATCCAGGACCTAAGGTGGTTGGTTCGAATTCCCGTGTTCCAAATGGTCCCCTGTGCCTGCCAGGAGCTATTTCTGAGTAGACAGCCAGGAGTAACTCCTGAGCATCACCGGGTGTGGCCCAAAAACCAAAAGAAAAAAAAAAAAAAGAAAGAAAGAAAGAAATAACCACACCAGCTCTATCTCCATTCTCTTTCTCTTCTATCCCATTTTGGCCTTCCACCCAGGAGAAAACTGAGTGAAATCTGGTGAAAATTAAGAACAAGAACAGCCTTGAGGCGAGGTCCCAAGATGTATGCATGCAGCTGGAGAGAGTGAGTGTGAAAAGCAAAATATTCATTAGCTGAGCATTAGCAGTGTTGGCTTGGTGTGTGCTGGAAGGCATGACTTCCTCCCCTTCCAATTGCTACAATCCCCCAGATGAGACAATCCATTTCTCTTCCCTGTGCCTTCTTGTCACTGCACTCCTTAAACATGACAAGGAGCCCTTCATCATTGTTTTACTCAAAGACCTGGCCTTTTTCATGACCAATGATGCCATGGAGTTCTTAAAAATGGCACCAAGACCCTAAGAAGAGAATAGATTTTTACACACAGGCAAGAAGATAGGAAGCTGGGAGAAGGGAGAGAGAGGGTGGTGGAATCTAGATCTCAGCAAATATACCTCAATTCTAAGCTCAAAGATTCTTCCTGACTAATGAAGATTTTGCTGAAAACAAGCAATTGGGGATTTCAGTGCTGTCCTCATATGAAACTGCAGTGGGGTTATTGCCCCATGAGGCTGTGTTTTACATAGACTGACAAGTTGCAGAGTGGAAATGCCAGGTCTGGGTGGAAATCTCTGGGGGAGTGTCTTTATTTATTTATATTTATTTGGGGGTCTTTAAAATATAGAAGTGAAAAGCCAACTAAGACCAATAAAAACTTGAGACTGCAGGGTCACTTTGAAGAGCTAAATTATTTGCAACTAGCATAGTTTGATTCTAATAATGGTTCTTTTACTAAAAATAAAAGGGAGGGAGAAATTTACAACTATGACAATGATACTCAGTCTTGTTTTAGGCTAAATTGTAATTCTTGTGACTAAATACAGTGGGTAGAGAATGTACCTTGCATGCAGTTGACTTAGTTTGATTCCCTGGTACCATGTCTGGTTCTCTAAGCTCTATCAGGAGTGACTCCTAATCACAGTCAGGAGTAGGCTCTGAGCATTGCCAGGTGTAGCTCCAAAACCAAAACACACAAACATACAACATAAAACAGAACAGGAGTGATAACGGAGTGGGTAGGGCACTGGCTTTATACTCAGCCAACCTAGATTCTATGACATCCCATCTGGCATCCCATATGGTCCCCTGAGCTAGGAGTGAATCCTGAAAACAGAACCAGGAGTAAACATTAGCATCAACAAGTGTTGCCCTACCTCCCAGTAAAAGTAAACAAAAACAAACACTTGCTTGCTGCAGACACAGGTTTGATCTCCAGAACCACATAACCCTTCCCCACCCTCAGTACTGCACAGAAGTGATCCCATGAGTATTTTTGGGTGTGACCCCAAAACAAGTATAAAAATCTAAAAAAAGGTGAGGTTATAACCAAGATAATCCTTCACCCTCCTCCTAAAAAAGCTATTTCTATCTTTATTTTTTAAATTTTGGTCACACCCTGCAGCGCTCAGGGGTTACTCCTGGCTCTATGCTCAGAAATCGCTCCTGGCAGGCTTGGGGGACCATATGGAATGCTAGGATTCGAATCACCATCCTTTTGCATGCAAGACAAACGCCCTATCTCCATGCTATCTCTTTGGCCCCTATTTCTAGCTTTTAAGGTATGGGGGAGAAGGAAGCTCCTAAGCTACATTCAGGGGATTGTGGCTATTCATGGTGACACAATCTGGCTCAATGCCAGGATGTGATGATTGGGGTCATGGGTACTGCTCAGAAGGAAAACACCTTACAATGGCATCAAGTTATCCCACCAGTTCTTTCTGGTTCAGTATAAAGAAATGACTAATTTAGCAAATATTGATGAACAGGTATCCTAAAGACCCGGGCATTTATTTATATCTAGGTGAAATTTATCCTGGCCTTCCTGTTACAGTGGTACTTCTCTTTACATATCTGCATTTTATGTGGGATTTTTTTTTTTTATCCCAAGAAAGTCCATATTCTTGAAAAGTCTATCCATCATTTGTCAACATGTACTGTCATCTTCTGGGAGAGAGTAGAAACTAGGAGATTTTACTGACACCCCTGTTACTTGTCCTAAGGGCTTAGTTCTTGGAAGATTTCTTAATAAGAAGCAATTAGTAGTGAAAGATGCTGGAAACACCTGAGCATTGTCGGTGTGACCCCCCACCAAAATAAACAACAAAGAAACAAGTGAAACATTTGAAATGGAAACCTTCTCACCAAAAACCTGCCTAAGTCATCACTATTAGACCTGAGAGATCCTATAGGGTAAGGAGTTGTCAGGCACAAAACCAATCAGGTTGGATTCCAGAAGCCCTCAAGGAGAGATATTGGACACAACATGGAGCCCTGAGCCTGCCTGGGAGCAGCCCCCAAACAAGCAAACAAAATGGCCTTTACTCTTGCTACTCTGCAATCTGCTATCCTGGCGCCTGCTGGTGATTCTGTTTGTTTTCATTTTCAAGCCACACCCTGTGATGCTCAGGGCTTGTCTGGCTCAGTGCTCAGGGTTTACTCCTAAGGGGGTTCAGAAAACCATATGTGGTGCCAGTGATCCAACAGGGTTGACCACTTTGCCAGGCAAGTGGTTTTTATCCAACCACTCTGGCCAGTGACTTTCCTTTAACATTATCAGAACACTCAGGAATTCTACTTCTTTCTTTTAATTTTATTTTTCACTCAGTGGTTTTAAGGGAGGAGCTATCAGTCATTTTTAAGTGAGAAACACTAGGAAAATTGAAAACAAAAACATCAACAAGCAGTGACCTCTGTACTGGTTTGTTTGAGGAGTAAATGAAGTTATAAGGCACTTCTGTAAATGCTGTACCCCCTGACTAGAAAAATACTATCAAAGGACATATACATTGTATAAAGAAGTTTTCAACTAACTTGGGCTTTGATGTTTCCTTTCAATGTTTTTAAAAATAAGTCTATTCTTCTTAATTCTAAACCGGAGTCCATCTTATTCTAAATCTCACATTGTCTCTGGACAAGTTAGAAGAATTTTGTTACCTAAAATAGGTATTTTTAAATTTTGTTTTTGTTTTGGTGTCACATCCTTAGTGCTCAGGGCTTAATCCTGTCTATGAATTTAGGAGATCACTCTGTCAGGATTTGGGAAAGTGCCGGGATTATATCCTAGTCTACTGTGTGCAAGATAAGTGGCCCTACCCTACAGTCTGATCACTCTGGTTCTAAAATAGGTATATCTTAACAATTATTAGAATCTATATAAAGGGCATCTGTTTTTACACTGCTATTACACTAATCATGTGGTATTCATTAAATTTCAGAAATCACATGTATAACATCCCTGGATAAATATCAGTAGATTGCAACCTTCTTGTTCATCTCCTAAAATGAGCTCAACCAGAGTTGGGTGGGCAGGTCCTTAACTATAGCCTGTTCTTCTTCAGACAAAAGCAAAAACAAAAACAGTCTCAAGAAGCTTCAGGTTCTGAAATTGACCTGGTGGGTGCCAGGGTCCAATACTCCACACTAAGTGGCTTCTGAGCAGCAGCTGGCAGGCACATCACCCCTAGGATAAGTATTGCTAGGAGTGGACCCCAGTCCCTGAGCACTAATCCGGGTTCCCCTGTAAAGAAAGGAGTTGCCACTTGGTATTATAATCTTTCCTGGTGACATTCTCCTGGCTCAGGATGAAGCATTTGTGCACAAGACAGCAAATAGGTCACAAAAGTACAGTGAGCCACTGAAAATGATGTCATCAGCCCCACTCCCACATTATCACCATATGGGCAAAGAACCCACCACAGGCTTAGCCTGGTATTTCAAAAACCTCAAAAGCTCCAGATGTTGCATCACCAGACCCGGAAGACACAGACAGATGGTCTTGGTGATGACTGACAAGTCCCTCTAAAATGCTGATTGTGCCCCCCAAAGTTCCTGGTAAGAACTCATAACTCTTTAGAATTAGAGGTGGCTGAACAGAAGTTCCCCCTGTAGGACCTCAGAGATGATGAGGCCTTGGGCAGGGGAGTTCCAGATTCTCATCCTCACGGTACCTTTTATGCTCCATCCTGATGGTTCAGGATATAGTGGAGCAGGACTTCTGTGACTGAGATGGCCACATGGATAGGAGGAGGTTTGGCGAGCTAGAATCTGACATGCTCAGTGTCTCAGAACAGTTCCACAACTCCCCATCAGGTGCAGACAGTGACTCCAATTATTCCCAGGGGGTGGGTGAAGCTTTGTGGGTTTTGGAGACTCTGGAATTAACTTCCAAACTCTTGGGGTTTGGCCTTCCAGGACACATTACCCCAGGGCATCTTTCCTTCTTTGTTTTTTGGCTAAAGTGCATTTGAGGGAAATTGATCCCATATGCTCTGATTCATACCCCATACATAGCTCATGAAATGGGATTTGAGAAAGGCAACCTGAGATCCCAGAAGGCCCCCGGGCTGCTTTTATGGCTCTCTTGGGCTTTTTTACTTTAAAGCAGGAAGTTTCTATTGACACAGAGATTGGTTCTGGATCCAAATGTGGCACCCCTGATACCAGCCATTCCTCAGATCTCCCAACCAAACCAATTGCTATTTCTCAGCCCACCTTTTTCAGAAGCAGAAGGAAGCAGATCATGGAGCCTAATCCAGGGATTCTGAGTCATGGGGAGGCTCACACTCTAATTCCTGAGACCTAAGAACCCCTCTCAGGGAAGTTCCAGATGTAAGAGTCTGCTACTCTTTGCAGAAAGCTGGGGCAGGAGGCAGCACACACCCTGAAAGGTCTGTGAGGAACTGTCTTCTTTCATCCTGAGCTATGACAGGGACACAGCAAACCCTGGGATAGGACAAAATTGGGCAAAGGTGGGGGTGTGATTCCTTCCAAAGGCACTTGGGGTTGATAGAACAGCAGTAGTGCATTTGACTTGGATGTGGCCAACCCATATTTGACCCCTGAGCACAGAATCCAGAGTAATTCTTGAACACTGTTGAATGTGGCTCACTCTCCAATAAAAATAATAGTAATTATTTTCATCTTTAAAAATTATTTTATTTGTTTTTAGTCCATAACTAGTAGTACTCCTGACTCATGCTCAGGGATCACACCTGAGCAACTTGGTTTGCCTGTATGCAAGGCAAATGCCCTACTCACAGTACTGTTAACATATTAAAGGGAATTACTGTCAATGTATCTTTAAGGGGTGATGACACCCCCTCCTGTAACAGCAATTGGACTGGGACACACAACCCTGTAACGGACACCAGGTTTGATAAACAGCATTGGAAAGATGCAACTTGCTCTCCCTTTCTCTCTTTCCCTCTATATGAAATAGAGCAGATTGGCTCTGGAACTACTGGCCTCCTCCTCCCTGCTTGCTGCTCTCTCTCAAACCTCCTAGGCAAACTTCAGGAGATGCATCTCTCTCTTCTCTCTCTCTCTCTCTCTCTCTCTCTCTCTCTCTCTCTCTCTCTCTCTGTCTCTCTCTCTCTCTCTTTCTCTCTCTCTCTCTCTCTCTCTCTCTCTCTCTCTCTCTCTCTCTGTTTATGCTACTGTTTTGGTTTGCTACACTGTACTATGGCTCCGAGCTCAAATTATTTTCAAAGCTACATTAAAATGGCAGTCCAAGCATCTCTCAGGGGTTGAAGAAAGTTGCTTGAATATATCCAGTTCTGGAAAGTGTCAGATGTGCCCAGACAGTTGTGCATTATTTCCTAAAGGAATGGAACGGCATCAGGCTAGATACTTCCTTTTAGAGATTCCCACCCAACAACAACACACACACCCCATTCTCTGGTCCTCATCCCCCATCACTCAAAAACAACCCAGCTCTCCTTAGAACTTTTCCAGCCAGGACAAAACCAATGAGTTTCCCAAATTCAAACTTGTCCCGGATGCCGAATCATCTGTCATGCCCCCCCCCCTCCAATGAACCACACTGAGGCTCTCTTCAATTATTTAATCAGTTTGGAGATCTCTGCCCTCCAACTCAGGTGGGGCACACTTGAAATTGCAGTGAAGGTGCTTCAGAGAAAAAATATCTCGCTGGCATGGTGGGGGAAGAGCCTGGATCAGAGAGAGACACACTTTCGAGTGTCTCTTGTGCCTCTTGGAGAAACCTTATCACTTAAATTTATTGATTTATTTTTTTAAAGAAACTCAAAAACGAACAAGAAAAGGTTAAACAGTTATATAGATTTAAGGACAACAAAAACTTCTTTTATGGCTGAAAAGACCAGAGTTTTGAAATGGACTCTTGAAACCACGCCCTTCCCTCCTGCCAGGGTTTCTTTCCACCCCCTTTCTCAGGACAGATAAGAAGCAGAGTAGCTAGGCCCAGCACTCCCCAGCTCAGGGGGCCTCGGCAAAGCAAGAGAGAGGGAAGCGGCATGAAGGAAGATGAGCAGCCACCTCCCCACCTTGGAACTCGCACCCCAGCAAAGCTAAGCTACTTGCTTGGACCATCTTGGAGATGAACACAAGCCTGACACCAGGGCTATGAGGCATGAACGCCCTAGGGTGCCCAGGGCAAGACTTTGTTGATGGCTTCCTTGGAGGAACTAGGGGCAAGTGGACGTCAAGTGGTGGGTCAGCATGAAAATGGGCTGGCCAGGCCCTGGGCCACCTGGGACTCCTCGGGAAACATTCAGCAGGAAAGGCTCGGTTCCCGTGGCTCTCTGCTCCTCTCCTGTCCCCGCGAGCTATGACAGGTGCTGTCAGCTATGTGACGGCTGGAGCTCAGAACGGGTACTGTGACACGTATACCCGCAGCCGGATCACGGAGCTACCCCTGAAGTTGATGACGGTGTTCACGGTGATCATTTCCAAGTCCAGCTCCATCTCCCGGGGCCCTTTGATGGGGCGTGTCATCACCAGGGTGGCGCTGATAGGGCCTGTTTGCTACGGGGGGGGGGGGGGGACAGAAGTGAGAGACCAGTGAGAATAGATTTGACACCCCCCCCCACCCCAAACTCCCAACAGCCCAGAGGTTGAGGTGAGCATGCGGCCATCATCTGGGCATATGCAGCTTCCTGGACCTTCCCCAAAGCACCAAGGTGGGTGGTCTGGCTACCGCCTCATCTCTGCAGCCTCCATCTGGCTACTGTTCCTTTCCCACAGGGGTCTGGCTGGCATCCTCTCTGGGTTTGCCTACCAAGTGTCCTCTTGCTCTTCTTGTCAGCTCTACTAGTCCTACCTGAAACATTACTTCCTCCTTGAGTCTCCCAATCTGATGGGAAAAGCAGCCCCTAGGACCCTTAGCCATTGCATAGGATAAATGTATCCATTCCCGTAAGTTTTTACCCACCCTGCTGGCTTCCCACTTCCTCTAGTATGCAGTCAGATGTGAGTCTAAGTCCACAGGTCTATGTCTGATGCTTTGTTCCCCCTAGAGATTGAGAGACTGAACATTTATTGGAAGAGCTATGACTGGGGCAGGTGTACCAGCCTGATGGCTGACATTTAGTAGGTACTTAGTAAGCACCTGTGGGCTTACTCCCAGCAGTGGGAACTACACAGCACTAGGGATCATACCATAAATCCTATGTGAAGAAGGTACATGCCAACCCTTTGCACTAACTATCAGAAAGTTTGTCTTAGGGGGCCAGAGCCATAGACAGCATAGTGGGGAGGGTGTTTGCCTTGCATGTGGCTGACCTAACCCATGTGCGATCCTTGGCATTCCATATGGTAGCCCGAGCCTTCCAGGTGTAATTTCTGAGCACAGAACCAGGAGTAATCCCTGAGTGCTGCTGTTTGTGGTCCCCAGGCCCCCCAAACCAGTCATCTTAAATGATGACTTAATAACTACAATTCACATGGTCATTTCCCCTAAGTTTTCCCCAAATGGGGAGTTTCCTAGTAAACAGCTTCCAAAGTACCTAGAACACTTCTAGGGTTGGGGCAAACACCCAGCAGCACTTACAGGCTACCCCCAGCTCCATGACTGGGGATCATTCCTGGCAGTCTCAGGACATGATACAGTGTCAGAGACTTGAACCTTCAATATATATAGTGGCTGCTCCAGTGAGACCTTGAGCCTGGCCTGAGCTCAGTCTAGACTAGACATAGAAGCCCCCCTCCAACTTTGCCCCTCTCTGACCCTGTCTATGCAGTTCTAATAACTTGTTTTCTCCTCCCCTGAAGCTTCCATCCAGCTTTCCAGGAAGTTTGACATCCAGCATGGCCCCTTGAAATTGCAGCTCTCTTCCAAGCCCTTTCAAGCTCAGCATGCAAGACCCTGAATTCCATCCCCAGCACTGTTGACTGCCCCTTTCCCAAGAAAGGCTGAGTGTGATCTTGCAGCCTCTTAGGCCACCAACCCAAGCACCTAAGGCCATGCAGGCCAGCTCTGCCGGGAGTGAGAAAACAGAATAAAACAAAGATCCTGAGCAGCATGGTGACATCAAGCTTGGGCCTTAGAGCAGCAGGAAGCCAGGACTTTAGACCCTAACTACATCTACACAATGAGAATTGGGAACTTCTCATGGTCCCTGGCAAAGCCCGGACAAGAGAACAAAGGAAGGGCACCCATATTTCAAACAGCAGATCCTGGCAGTGCCCCAAAAGGGGTCTGAGGAGCTCCTGCACTCCCATGCCTCACTCCTTCCTCTGTCACATCAAGGATCAGATGAGACTGGGTTGTTTCCCATTCCCCTGGCACTACCCTTCTAGACAGGTCCCATGAGCAGACTCTGAGCACTGGTTGAGGGAGCTCAGTTGCCTCTCTGCTTCCCAGAACTGGGAAATTCCACTAAGGCTAGGAAAAGAGATTACCTAAAGCCATACCAGGTGCTTTATCTGTCCCTACAATGGGAGGGCTCCCCATAAAGATCTGCTCAGGCCCCAGAGGAGCCACACATATGTCAAGGGCGGGGCTGGCAGCCAAGTTGCTTGGCACGAACCTGCCCTGCAAGCTGGGTCAGCTGCAGCTTCCTCTTGGCACCAGCCCCCTCCATTCCCGTCAGCATGAGAGAAAGTGTGGCCTCCTAGGCCAGGGGACCATTGGGACTTCCTGGTCACCTCTTGCAAAACCTCAGCACCCAAGGGCTGGGCCTGCAGAGAACTGGGGCACAGAGGAAAGTGCCCAGGGCATTTACATATGCAAACACTTCACCAGCTTTCCTGTTTGCAAGAGCAAAGGCCACGGACTGAAGACTAAGCTGTGGGTTCTTGCCAAGGAGGGGAATCAATGCTTTGGCTTCTATGTGTTTGTCTTGGTTGGAGGACACACCCAGCAGTACTTGAGGGCTACTCTTAGTTCTGTGCTCTGAGTGTTATTCCCAGTGTGCTCATGGGACCATGCAGAGCTCGAATCCAGGCCGCGTGCATGTAAAGCCTGTACTCAGACCAGGATCTGTTTTCTCCAACCAGCATGGAAAAGTTTGTAAACTTCCAAGTCACCAGGAAGAAAACGGTCTTTCCTTCCTCTTGAGGTTACCTTGGAGAACAGGCTTGTATCCTCCAGGGATCCTTTGGGGTCAGCACTATTGCCCCTGGGCTTAGGGGAAGGTACATTTGGCAGCCCAGGAAGTTGAAGGCAGCTACCTCCTTCCACACTGGCTTTCATTTATTCATTCTGCTGTATGTTTTTATATCAGATAGTGGAGTTTCGTGGTCTATGCCTGGGGGGTCACTCAGCAGTGCTCATGAATGCTGCAGTACGAGAGCCTTCTGCATGTGAAGTGTGTGCTTATTCCACTGAGCAATCTCCACCAGCCCTCACTAGGTTTTTAGATCAGAATCATAGTACTAATGAAATAAGCCTCTGAGAGTCTCTAGTTGGTGGTGGTGGTGGTAAAGGTGATGATGACAATAGTGATAGAGATTGTGCTAGGGATGGTGATAGTGGTGATGATGATCAAGGTTAGGATCAAGGTTAAGATGGTAATAATGGTGACTATGGTGGCAGTGATGATGGTGGATGGTGGTATGGTGGTATGGTATGGTGGCTATGGTGGTAGCGGTAATGGTGGTTATGATGATGGTGTTGGGGTGATAATGAGGACAATGGTGATAATGGTGATGGTGATAATAGTGATGGTGTTCATTGTGGTGTTGGTGACCACAGTTATGGTGGTGGTGGTATGGTGATAGAGGTGACTGTGGTGATGATGACAATGGTATTGGTGGTTATGATGGTGGCTATGGTGGTGATGATGGTGATAACAGTGATGGTGGTGTTGGTGATGACACTTGGTGTTTTGCTATGACTTTTCGTCTGTCTCTTATTCAATCCTCATAAGCAGGTCAAGGACTAGCATCGGGTCTTGGCATGACTCCTGAACCATGTTTCCAACCACTCTCTCTGCAGGCTTTTATTATTTCATTAGGTTTAAGGTTGGGGTTTCCCAACTATCCGGCCACACTAGCTAGACGCCAGAATCACTAGAGACACTGAAAATGGTTCGTTGTGTCCTTTCCCACTAAAGATTTCTCAAGGGCAGAAGTACATTCCTTTGCTTCTGAACTCATTGTGCTGAACTCAAAGCCACTTAGTTCATGGAATCATGAGAGTAGCTGAGGCCAGAACACCTCTCCCCACTACCACCCTGGGTCTTGCTGGCCCTGTTCCCACACATGCTCTGCTCTGAATCAGCCATGGGATGGTGTGGTCTGACGTGTGGCCATTAGCTAAGCTCTAGCCAGTCAGCTCTTATTCACCTTGTCACCTGATCCCTGCGGGTTACCGGGTTAGTGTACTTTGGCACAGTTCAAACCCCATGACCCAACTTCTCCTTCTGGCCCTCGATGTGTTCTGAGTCATCCAACTAAAGCCAATCAGTGGCCCTTAGTCTGGGATTCAGTGTGAGACAGACCTGGTGTGTATGTGTATACATGTACAGATGTGTGCCATGCATGTGTTTACTCATGTATATGCATTAGTATATGTGTATTCATGCATGTGTATTTGTGGGCTATTCACATGTGGATGTACATGTGTTTGTGTGCATGTGTGGCATATACATGGGGCTTGTAAGACATGTGTCATGCATGTGTAGGCATGCGTGTGCTTTCACACAGGGGTACATGCATTTGTTTGTGTATCTCTGCATGGCTAGGTGAGCATGAGGTGGCTGTGTGCAACGGGGAGATGAGATGAAGCCCTGCCCACTGGTTCATATGACAATCAGGACTCTTGGAGGCCCATGAAGCCCACAGAGCTTTCTATACTTGCCCCAGAATGTCCAGGGCTGCGGACAGAACTGTCAAGATCTTCAGAGCCCAGGATTTGGCTTCCTCCTGGCAGCAGTAGAAGTGGCAATAGTAGCTGAACCAACACACTCAGTACAGAGACAGCTAAGCTCAAGGACACATGCTTTGCTAATAGGAGGGTAAAGCAGGCAGCTGCTGAGACCCCAAAGCTTGGAAAATTGGGGGAATACTCCACCTGAAAGAGACATGTGAGGCATGTGCCTGCCCTGGGACTGCTCATTGCTCCTTGTCTCAGTGCTCCCCCTGATAAGTCTGGGCTGGACTTGGGGAGGCTGTTATGAGGGGAGCACAGGGGAGGGACCCATAGGATTCATTGTGTCTGCTCTCTGTGACATGCTGCTGCTTGCCACATGTACTTGTGACATGCACTGGCAAAGCAGCAGCTCATAGACAGCTTTCCTTTGCCCACAACAGGGAATGACCCATGCATAGTCATCTGGGACATCTCCAAAAAGCCCACCAGGGCTCATGAAACAGCAAGAGTACCTGGGGTTGTGCCCCCAGAAACAGCCTCAATATCTGCTTTAGAATGGCATAAACAAGTAAGACTCATGCCCTCCTGCTCCTCCATTGCAACTTCTATACTGCAACCTCTACAGAGGCAGCAGAATGGAGGGATGGTGGTAGCAATAGAGGAGGCAGGGGGGCCAGGCCTGAGCATGGGAGAGGGGAAGGCACTATGCTGAAGGAGTTACTGAAGTTTCCTTTTCAACAAGCTCAGCCTCTGCTATGAAAGGAGACAGTTGAAAGGTAACTCCAGGAGCTCTGTGGGCGCCACTAGTGGGGTGTCCAGCATTGTAGGGTTCCCTGATGTGTTTCCCTTGAGGTGCAGTTTAGAGCCAGCAGGAAGAGAAAAAAGAAAGTTAATCAAATGCTTTAACCCTGAAATCCCACTTTATTTATGATTAAAAAAAAAAAAAAAGGCCAAACACAGAAAGTCATTCTGTATTCCAGGCACTGTGCTAAGTAGATGATCCCCTATAATCCTCACATCAGAACTATTTTTATCCCCTATTTGAAGATAAGAAAGTCAAAGAAGTAAGGTCACTTGCTCAGTCACTTGCCCAGAGTTGCAAGCAGACTATATAAGCAACCCCCAAGCCTGGCTCCAGGGCCTTTCTCAGAGGGACTGTGTTTATAATCTTTGGAGGCCTCCCCCAAAGGCTAAACCAGAGTTTACATAAATAGGAAGCAGGGGTAGAAAGCTGAGATATATAACTCATTCAGAGTTCCACCAAGTGACTATACTTTCCCTTGACAGGGAAAGTATAGATGGGACTGCTATTGAGTCCCATCATGGCCCTAGTGAATCACTTTCTGAAGATTCTGAAGTTAGATACAAATATATTCAGACTCCTGAAGGGCATTGGGCTGGATTGTAGCTCCCAAGATAGCAGAGATTCCCCATCTGGACCTTGTGATTGTTGCTGGGTAAAGAAACTGGCTTTCTGCAGTGAGGTTGAATGGGAGAGATTATTCTGGATTGCTTGGGTGGGGCCTCAGTCCAAACCCTAATGTCATGGCAAGGAAGAGGAATTTGATACACACAGGGAGGGGATGGCCGTGGCTGGAGGGATGTGGCCGAAAGTCAAGAAATGCTGGCAGCCACCAGAAGCTGGAAGGAGGGAAGAGAAGATTTTCCCCAAGAGGCTTTGGGGGAGTGCAGCTTTGCCAACACCTTGATTTCAGCTCAGAGAAAATGGCTCCAGACTTTTGGCTTCAGACCTGTGCAGAGTAAATTCTGGTTGTCTTAAGCCACCAGCACGCTGTGTAATTCCTTACAGTGGTCACAGGAAATTGATACTACCTCCATTTTCTGAAATAGATTCTCTGTAGAGGAAGCTCTTGGAATCCACTTTTTGGACAAGGGACTGAAATGCGAAAAATTGAGACTGAAATGTGAAAAACATTCCTCTGAAGACAGCCAGTCTCTAAAGAGGTGTAAGTACCCTGGAGGTGTCTGGGATGCAACTCAGGAACAGAAACAAAGCATGTGTGAAACTGACAAACAAGCAAATAGATTTTAGGGTGTAGTGTTAGGATTATTTGCTAATCCAGCAAGCCTGGACTCTCCAATTGGGCTTTTTATGCAGATGGAATTGTTCTCTGAGCTAATACAGCCACCACGTGCAGCGATGAAGCTGACAGTTTGGGCTGTGGACACACAATTTTGAATCTTACTTCATTTTCATTAGTTAGGAATTTAAAGGGTTACAATAGCCAATGGATGGGATGAGGCAGGTTAGGTGCAGACCTCAGTCTCCCTCCACCTTCCTGCAGCATCAGAAAAATGAGACCAGGGATCCTGCTTTGCTCTCTAGCATAGTCATTTCTAGAAGAACATAGGAGCTAGTTGTAAGTTGTGCTATCATAAGTAGATGGATGCCTAGCTAGGTCCTCACAGTGTTGTTGGGGAACTAGACCCACATTCCACTTGTCATAAGGTCTTTGGGCTCAGGTGATGGCCTGATACCTACAGAGAAGCAGTTTTCCCAAGGCCAACCTGAAAGCAATAGAATCCAGGAGTTTGGACACCAGACTCCCTTCCACCCATACTTCCCTAACTCTCGCTTCATTCCTGCCCTTCCTGGAGGGGCTCTCATAATCTCCCATCCCCCCCACCCCGTTTCTTACCCGCATGTAGAACTCTCTGCCCTCATTCCCAGACTTAATCTGGAAAATGTAATAGGCCCCAGGATAGCGGGTTGTGGCTTGCATCTGGAAGATGTCAGCAGGGACAGAGCGAGTGGACACCACATCCATATCCCGGTACAAGATGGTAAAGGGTTGGTCTCTGCAGCCAGGGTTCTCAGCTGGACACATACAGCGGCTGTGGGAAAAGGATATCTGGTGAGATCCTAGTCAACCCTTCCAAGAGACTAGCTGTACATACTCTAAAAATTCCCTAAAGAATGTCATCCCATTGCACCATGTCACCCGTGGAAGTGTTTGTTTATAGCCCAGCACCTGCCCTCCAAAAGGTACAGCCTTTGTAGCATCCAAATGCTAGATCTGTGGGCCTGCTTTGTTTCTGGTGCTCTAAAAACTCCAGTATGTAGATAAGAGCATTGTTTCCTAAAGAATGGCTTCTTCATGCCAATCAGTTAGGAGATATCTTGAATGTTGGGTTTTCAGAACCCTCAAACATTCATGAAGACAATTGCATTCATCCTGTATTCAGTAATAAAAGGTGCCAGTCTGTTTCTGGCTAGACATGCTTCATGAATAGATACTGAAAGTGAGAAATTAAAGTTGATGGACAGACAGGGCTTGATATTCTTGACTGCATTTAGCCCGGCCCAGCTGGTGCATAATTGAACTTTTCCATTGACAAATCAGAACTCAGAATTCACTCTCAAAGCATGACATTTAGAATGGCAATGATCAATGAAACTCTGACCTCTACAGTTCATCATATTGGGGGGCACACCCAGCAGTACTCAAGGGTTACTTCTGGTGCTGCACTCAGGAATTACTCTTGGTGGTATAGGGGACCATATGGGATGCAAGGGATGAAACCTGGGTTGCCTGTGTGCAAGACAAGCACCTTACTCCCTATACTCTCTCTCCAACTCTCAGTCGTTCATTTTCTAATCACAGAAACAAATCATGAACGCAGATATCTTTGATTTTGAGTGGCTCACTGGAAACGCTGACAAGAGAATTGTCATAATATAAAACCTGTGATTCTTTTTATTATGATGGCCTGAGGTGCCTCTTGATTTATACCCCATTCACCCCAGCTATGTTTGGTCCCTAAGAACACCACTTTGGGTCAGAGTTCACAGCAGGATGAAAAATTCTGTTGATTTTTGCCTGAGTGGCTGGAACTGGGAGCCAGCCATGCCTACTTGCGTTTCAAAGTATTTGTTCTCTGACCCCAGTCTCTCCTTGCCCTCTCCATTTGGGCTGCATTGTCCAAGATCTCTGAGAAAGCCCCTGAAGCCTGTGCACCCCAATTCAGGACTCAGAGCGAGAGTGCCCTCTCAAACATAGATCAGTCTCTCCTGCTTAAAGATGCTCCTGGCAATGAGAACCTGAGACATGAGACATGAGAACCTGAATAGAAATGAAACATCTGGGAGCCTCCAAGATGTTCCAGGAGTGTGATCAATTTCTCTAACTCCTCCCCCAAAACAAAGGGGGGTGTGGTTTCTGTCAATTCCTCCAATTCCTCCCCAAACCCCAGGGGACGTGGCCTCTACCAATTTCTTTAACTCCTCCCAGACCTCACAGGCCTTGGACCCTGTCCATTTCTCTTCTGCTCCATCATAAGTTGCTTCTGCTTACAGCCTTCATCTACATGGTTTTCCTTGCTCTTCCAGAAACTGCCAGCATCCTCCCATTCCATTCCAGCCCCCAGTGATCTTGTCTTGGAGCCATTTTCACACACCCCCATCAATCTAGACCCGGTTCAGTTTATTCTCCTGCTTTGTGAGTATCTGAGCTTCCTCTCATGAGCTATGACTGTGTATTCACTTAGGTGACCACAAGTGCACAAGAACTTGTGCACAAGAACTTGACTACAAGAGCATGAACTACAGCACCTAGCCCAACATCTGGCACACAATGAAGCTCAGCTGTTACCAAATAAGCAAATGTGTAAACTGATTTTAAATATATATATATATATATCTGGCTGCATCAAAAGAGCCAAATCAAATGGCTCCAGTGCCAAAATGACCTCAGAAAAGGTCACATACCACAGAGAATTGCTCCAAAGTATATTTGCAGGAGGAAATGATGGTTCCCTGCTAAAGAGGATCACAAGCAGTGGGGAGAGGTGGTACTGCACTGAGTCTGAGCCAGTGACACAGTGTGGAAGATGGTTTCCCTGTGACAGGAAATGTGCAATGCACATTTATGCAATGCACAGAGAAGCTCTGAGGCTAGCACCGGGGCAAGTGTCAAGATTAGAGCAAATCCCTATAGGATTTGCAGGTGTATAGGACACCTGAGCAAGGTCATTCAATTTGCAAATATGTATTAAGTGGAGTGAGTCAATAGAAAACACTACAACTGTATCTTCAACCACCATAGAGCAAGCTAGTCCCCAGGGGGAGGGAGGGATTGTGAGGAGGGACTAGACTTCCAGAGCATCCTCTGCAACCCCAGGTTGCTCATAGTTGGGTTCAGAATGATTGGTGGCACCATAGCAACTGGGAGCTTGTCAGAAAGGTAGGATATGACACTGCCCCGGGCCCATGGAACCAGCGTTTGCCAGGGCAGAGGTGAAGTGTGGTGATAATATACTTCACAACATATGAGAAGGTCAGCTTTAGGTCCCTGAGTGTCCATGGCAAATGCAGGAAGGCGAAAAGGTTTGTGGTTGCTTCTCCTTCTGATTAACTGGCAAGAGACTTTCTTAGCACTCTGGCCAGAGGGGGGGGGGGGAGAGAGAGAGAGAGAGAGAGAGAGAGAGAGAGAGAGAGAGAGAGAGAGAGAGAAGAGAAAGAGAGAGAGGAGAGAGAGGAGAAAGAGAGAGGAGAGAGAGGAGAAAGAGAGAGAGGAGAAAGAGAGAGGAGAGAGAGGAGAAAGAGAGAGAGGGGAAAAGAGAGGGAGGAGAAAGAGAGAGAAGAGAGAGAGAGAGTCTGGCTGGTAGAATCTTCCCATCCCTAGCAGGAATCCCCTTGGGATTTCTTGATGGGGCTGGATGAAGGTGGGATGGAGGATAAGGTCTTTCTCCTCCAGCTCGGATCATGCGTCTGCCACCCTGTTCAGCTGGCAGTTCTGAGGTAATAGCTGTGTGTAGAAAACTCACAGGCAGTCAGGCTTCAGGAGAGATCAGCTTTATTCAGTGGGTAAGGCTTAAGCCAAAGCCCCAGCATCAGCCCCAGAAAAAGCCCCAGCCTTCCACAGACTCTTGGTTTTATATACAAGAATCAGGTACCAAGTAAAAATAATCCAATATATTATTAACAGGTCACACCCTAGGGTAGGGCACAATTATAGGTTATGGTAGGATCAGTAATATAATAATCTTATGGAAATGTTTTCATATATAACAACTTCCCACAATTTATTCTCTTGATCCCACAATATAGCCCCCAGTCACAACCCCCCTCCAGTTCTCACTTACTTATCACTGATAAGCAGATATGGCTCTTCACAACGAATGGGGTCAATGCATTTGAAGCCCCCCTGCAGGTTGTAGCAAGTCTGCTGCAGGTTGCAGGTGTGGTTCCTGTGTTCACACTCATTGATGTCTGAAACACAGTGGGAGAGGCAGGAGACTGAGGTAGGGGGACTGGGCCAGGTCAGGGTGTGTGTGCAGGTGCTGATGACTCCAGGCCTGAGCCAGCCAGCATGGCACCCACAGACCACAGACCATGGTGCCTGTCTACCTGGCACTGGACCTTAGCTGACAGAGACTGACCTCCTAGTGCCAAAACAAAAGCAGATGGTCTTCGGAAGTGGCTTGAGATTAAGAATCTGCTGGAATGAGAGATGGTACTTTGGGACTTGCCTTCCTAAAGGATATAATCTGTTTCCTTTGCCTCTGTGATGAAAGAGACCCTTAGAAAACTTAAAGTTGTGGCTGGGCTGTGGAGTTGCAGACTGTGAGGCCTAGATGGGTCAATGGAACTTATTGCTAAAGCAGATGTGGCTGTGATCTCTCTGGAACCAAGAGATGGTTTTGCGGGGCTGGAAGATACCCACAGATCATCCAATCCTGGGTTGATTATTCTGACATCACCAGCACCCACATAAACCCCACCTCTGCCACTGTACCAAAGCACTCAGGATCTCCCAGGGGAGGCCAGCTAGGGTCCCCCAGAGCCAGTCTTTCTCCCCACTCCCTCATTCAGAACCCCCTGAATGGCCTTACCCTGGCAGCTTCGGTTGTCTTCCAGCAGGATGTAGCCAGGGGGGCAGGAGCAGAAGTAGGTGCCAGGCTGGTTAACACACTCATGCTGGCAGAGGAACTCAGAGAAGCTGCACTCGTCCATATCTGGGGGTCACAAGTCACATGTCATTGAGCATCACAGACTGCCTGATGGGAGAAGACCAGGGGGTCACCTTCCTGTCCCTTTACTCTCCCTATGATGGTATTATAGGCCAGAATTTGCCCATTTGCTTCTTGAATGCTTCTGATCAGGAGAAGATCACTATTTCTGAGGGCAACTCTTCTCTCTCTCTCTCTCTCTCTCTCTCTCTCTCTCTCTCTCTCTCTCTCTCTCTCTCTCTCTCTCTCTCTCTCTCTCTCTCTCTCTCTCTCTCCCTCCCCCTAGACCTAGACCTAGCCTCTGGCTTGGGTCCATCACTACAGTCTTACAAGGCTCCTAAGGCTGAGGTGGTCTTGGTCACTGGAATTTTGATCTCTTCTCTAGCATTCCCCCCCCCCCCCACACACACACCAAAGTTACTAGCTTTCAAACACACAACCAAGACAGTTGTGAATACTAACTGTCCTGGTATGCCCCCAGAATTATTCCCTCAATTATAACTAAGCACGACATATAGATAGACAAGTTCAGAAGGTCAGACTATGAAGTAATTATGTCCAACCCTCCCAGAGAGAGGAAACTCTGGAGAGGCCTGAGGGAGTGGGTTGTTAGTCTGACAGCCTTAGGTTCCCAGGGGCATGAGGAGCAGAAGAGGGAGCCTATTCTGGCAGCTCGGGTGGGAACACAAAGTAGGGGGCAGCAGAGCATGGCCACTATGCAAAAGCAGGCGTTCCCCAAACCCCTAAATCTCATCACACATAGGGCTTGGCAACGGCGCCTCTCTGTGAGCCTCGTCCCATCTGCTCGCCAAAAACAACATGTTTTTCTTTCATTTGTTGTTTCCCAAAAACTCGCTCTCACTTGCTTTCCCCTTGTGACCTGTCCTCGGATTACACTCGCGCTGACAGCATGGGTGGCTGGACTCCCCCAAGAAAAGGACCTTGCAAGCTTCAGGCTCTGTACCAGACATAAAATTCCAAGTGCTCCATGTATCACTTCCCTCCCTGTTATTTCTGCAGCGGGATGCAGGAACCTACAGAATGGGGGTACGGCTTAAAAAGGTCAGTCAAATTCAGCCAAGGATTTTGTCCATGTCCTGCCCCATATTGCTTCCGGGTCATCTCTCCACCCCTCCAACCCATCTTTACAGAGCAAGCCTGTGTCAATGCCAGTGTAGGGAGGAATGTGTGTCCAGACATCCAGAAGAATCAGGAAAAATCAAGCTCTCGAGAGAACTCCCTGTACCAAGCCCAGTACCACATACTGTAGGTACTGGGTCCTTATCCAGCTAAAGAGGTTCAGTGACTCTGCCCTTCACAGAGAGACTGTGGAGGCTTAGAGGCCAGGGAGCTTGACTCTGTCTCGGGATCACAAGGAGAAAGGAGAGCCCAGTAAGTTTCCAATCCTACCATATCCTTATAAAGGCTCTGAGAACCCCTCACAGATGTGGAAATGGTGAATGCAGGTATGGATGAAGTGCAGATGCAGGGTAGAGGTGAATGTACCCACTGAGCAAAATTAAAAGGGCAGACCTCCCATATGAGTGGCCCTCTTTGAACCCCCATCTCCACCATGGCTTCTCACCCTCCTCTTCCTAAAGACTAAACTACAATCCTATGAGAAGCCTCTTAGCTCAGCTTTGCAACTCCATGAGGAAAGGAGGATTGGGGGAGGTAGACTGGCTATGTGCCAAGGTCACAACATTGGTGAAAACACAATGAAGAATTCCTGGGGGAAGGAGCAACAGAGGCTGGGGTGTGTGTGTGTGGCTTGAGTGGGGTCCAGCACCTGCCTCCTGTGTAAGGTCCTGGGTTTAATCCCTGGCATTGGGGAAGAAAGAGAGATGACAGAAAACCAACTCTCCTGGGTTGACACTGTGAGCCTAGAACCTCCTAAAGTCCACATCAATTAGAAGTCACTCTAAGCATTAGGAAAGTGAGAATAAAAATGAACACAAAGGATGTGGGGGCAGGGCAGTGAGCTCTTTGTGGTAAACTGAGTCCAGAGAAAACTCCTTGCCAAACCACCAAGGATGTATTAAACTCAGCAAAAACCAAAAGTGCTGCTGAATATTTCTTTTTTGAGAAAGAAAGTACCCTGTGATGACCCTTTGGGGCACTAATTTGTTATACTTTTGGAGACCAGTCTATGAGGATCATTTTCATTTGTTTCTAAGTGAGGAAATTGAGGTTCTAGAACTGAGCCCACGAAAGCCTGAGGAGGAACCAATATGTACTGACATAAGCAGACTCACTATGTTGGTCACCTTTGCAGCATGGCCTCTAGATCTTTAAGGAGCCTGGAAATCCTGGGACAAAGCCCATCTCCAACTTGCTGATTCCCTGGCCCAAGGCTTCCCTGGGAGTCAGGGGCTGGAATCTGGGGGAAAAGTAGCTTTTCATGTTTGAGACTCTTTTATAAACTGATTTTGAGACTGACATTTAATCTCTCTGAGATTATCAGTCATGGATTGCTGTCCTGCAAGGTTTCCTGGCCCAGCGGAGCCCCAGGTGATGGTTGCATGGTCCCTTCACCACCTGGTTCAGTTTGCAGTACAGTGGAGTCAGGATAAGGCTTGGAGGTGCCATTCTGCAAAGCAGAATGAGCCTCATGACCCATGGGGAGATCCACTTACTTTGAAAACTACAGGCCCCTTCCAGTAAATCAGACCATGTTCATGTATGACTGTGGATGGTGCACAAAGTGGATAGGATGGCTGGTGTCATCACTTATGAGAGAGTGAGAGAGACAGAAAGAGAAAAAGGAAGAAAAAGAAAGAAGGAAAGAAAGAAAAAAGAAAATAAAGATGAAAGGGAATGAAAGAAAAAAGGAAGGAAGAAAAAGAGAAAGGAAAGAGAGAAAAGAAAGACAGGAAAGGAAGAAGAGAGAAAAAAGAAAAGAAAGAAAGGAAAAGAAAAACAAAAAGGAAGAAAGAAGGAAAAAAGAAAGAAAAAGAAGAAAGAGGAAGACAACAGAAGAAAAGACAGAAAGAAGCAAGAAGCAAAGAAAGAGCCATGGCTGACTTTGCAGGGAGCCTGAGGAGTAAAGGTGACTATCCCACTCAAAGAGTGCCAGATCAGAGGTCCAAGAAAAACAAGAGATCCCCAAGCTTGCAAAGGGGACAGATCAGAGTTTCTTGGGTTTGGGAGGACTTTCTGAAAGCTCAGTTTGGCCACCCTCTCTGATGTTCTGATGACAGGCCACTAGCATTTTATTCATTCAACGATTCCTCACTCTTTCTGCCATGGAGAAGGGGAACTTTTTTGTTTGCTTGTTTTGGGGCTACATCCAGCAGCGCTCAGGGTTTATTCCTGGCTCTGTGCTCAGAAATCTCTCCTGGCAGGCAGGCTTGGGGACCATATGGAATGCCCAGGGTCAAACCTGGGTCTGTCTTGGGTCGGCAGCCTACAAGGCAAATGCCCTACTGCTGTGTTGTCATTCTGGCCCTCATGGGGGAACTACTGAGCCTTCATCTTATGAGGTGTCAGACACAGGGGCGTGTACTTGTTCCTGAACCCGCCCCTCCATGCACCATTTGAGCTGTGCCCTCACATCTATTGGGCAGAGTAGAAGCCACACCCTCAGGCAGAATGAAGGGATGGCTGGCTTCCCTCTTCCACTCCATCCCCACTCAGACCCCAGAAAGTAGCTCTCTGGGTTTTTCCATGGAGTCCACTGACCAGGGAAAGGGCCCCCCTTTCAGGAAGTGATTTGTCTGGGCCCAGGCTATGGTTGTCTTCATAGTGTTGGGGTTATGTGTCTGGGAATAGGGAGGAAGCACCTGTGAAGGAAGCCTGCTCCCTGCCTCCACCCACCCTCGTGTTCAACTTCCCAAGCCAAGGTCATTACCACTGCAACGAACACCGTCATCTTCGAGTTCATATCCTGGATCACAGCGGCAGATGAAAGAGCCGTAGGTATTGACGCAGGTCTGCACGCAGGGATTCTCAGCCTCACATTCGTTCACATCTGTGGTAAGTCAAGACATGTCACTGACCATTCCCATAGAGACCGCTTCAGGCACTGGGCAAGACCAAACAGCAGCCAGAGCAAAGCTGTGACAGGTCCCAGGGACCCACCAGAGTGAGAGCTCAGACCCCAAAGGGCTTACCAAAGGGCCAGGAGTCCATCTGGACTTTCCTTCTGAGAGTGCACAAGCCACACCTACCGAGGGTGGAGGGAAACTGGGGACATTAGTGGTAGGAAATGTACACTGGTGACGGGATGGGTGTAGGACATGGTATGACTACAATTCAATCATGAACAACTTTGTAACTGTGCATCCTAGTGATTCAATTAAAAAATATTAAATTAAAATAATACAACTGCTTTAAAGGAAAAAATCAAATCATACAACTATACCCCCTCTTTGCTTCCCAGATTCCTTCCAGCCTCTATATCGGGATTTGCTATACATTTGCTCTGTTCCATCCCTGGAAGCAGTGGTCTTCAAGTGCCAGTTTATAGGTGCAGAAAGGGTGAAAAACAGTGGCCTACTGCCTGTAGGTTAGAGGCAAGAAACCAAGCACCAGTCTTCAGGTATTAAGCAAGAGAGATAGTATAGAGTGAAGGCACTTGTCTTACAAGTGGCTAACTCCAGTTCAATCCTTGGCATGCATATGTTCCCCCAAATATTGCCAGGGGTAATCCCTAAGCATAGAACCAGGAGTAAACTGGGTATGGAGTAAGCTGAATACAGCCTTATATGGTCAAACATTATGCCCCCTCCCCCCAAAAAATAAGAAAAATAAAAGAAAGATTGAAGGTCACTGGTTTCTTGTCATGGTTCTGACTGTGAACCTATATGCAGGTCAGGCGACCTTCTACAGGTACAGAGATTGAATGCTGCTTTCTAACTGTATTCCACTACCTAGTCTGTGGCTTTTTGCTCATCTCTATAAATTTTAAAGTCTTTATTTTATTTATTTGATTTAAATAAATTTCTAATGAAATCTGTGAGTACAGATACAATGTTGTTCATGATTGTATGAGTTTCAAGTCATACAATGTCCAACGCCCATCCCTTAGCAGTGCATGTTTCCTGCCACCAATGTCCCCAATTTCCCTCCCACCCTCCTTCCAATCTTAAAGTTTTATTCAAAGAGAAAACGCATCATGACCATGCTAATGACACTTCTATTTGCTATTGCACTAAACTGAATTGTTCCCAGTTCCAAACACTTTCCTATGTCCTAATCTCACCCCATGGGATGTTATTTGGTTGGTAGTCCATTTGGTTGGTAGACCATCACAGCAGAGTACTTAGGAAGTGATGGGGGTGCATTTAAGAGGAATGGACATTTTGCTCTTCTGTCCAATGAGAACACAGTGATGAGAACCGCCACTAGCACCCCCACTGAGCTTGCACTTGATTCTGCACTTCTCTGGAATTGTGAGGAACAGTCCTGTTGTTGAAACTGCACCCCCCCCCATGTTAGTGACAAAGGCCCCTTCCCCAGTGAGCTGTGGGCCCAGCGTTCACCCCGTAGGGTCAGCAGGAGAAGTAGGAACCACACAGGGTTAGGGGAGCTTCCAGAGGGACAGTATATTGGTTTTTTGTGTGATTGATGGTTTTCTGTGGGAATACTCATGTGAACGTTCCTGAGGCTGTAGAGTTGAGATTCAATCAAGAGTTGTGGTTCCTTCCTTATCCACCAACAAAGACATCTGCATTTGTTTTAAGGTTGGGAGATATGTCCAAGCCCCCACGTTGACAAAGGCATGATTGGAGCTAAAATACAAATTAGCATCTTGCCGCAATGCTCAAGAATTCAGAAGGGGAAAGAAGGGGAGGGGGAGTTCCCAGTCAGTGCTCAGAGGCCCAGGGGACACTCCTGGTGATATCTGGCCAACTGGGTTGGCAGATCCATATGAGAGCCTGAGGATGCCATATTGCACCCAGTGAGCTCAGGGACCTTGTGGTGCTGGGAGAAGCAGGCCAGTTGCATCCTTCATGCCCCTGAGCTACCCTTGCATTCTTTTTTTTCTCAGTCATAAAAAGAACATCCCCCACCAATGCCCCTCATCTCCTTCCTCCACCACCCCCTGCCTATATTTGAGACAGGCTTTGTACTTCTCTCACTCATTACAATTAATATAATATATCCTTGCATTTTTATTCTGTGCTAATTCCAGCTCTTCAAGGCCTCAGGACTTCTCTGCATAGTTCATGGGGTCTGGGGGGGGGGGGAGGAAGGAGTACTTTGACTTCCACAAATCAGTGACCAAAGTTGTAGCGGAAAGAAAGTATGCCCCTTCAAAAGTCCAGATAAACCAGACTCAGAAGAAAACGTGAGTGTTACAGAATAAAAGGTTTTCTCTTGAGAAGCTCTGCCAGAAGGAAAGAGCAAACTCTCACCTCATGACGGTCCTACCCTCTGGGATGCTTTCTTGCCAGGTCTGGTAGCCACCAGACCCCTCTGTCCTTTTGGGTCCTTTGGCAACAAGACTGCATTTCCCCTCTCATCCCCAACTTTTGCTAGACAAGAAAAAGGCTCTTGGGCCTTACATGGGCCAAATTGCTTAACTTTCTTTTTGTTTCTGCTTTTGGGCCACACACACCCAGCAGTGCTCAGGGCTTACTTACTCCTGGCTCTACTTTCAGAGATCATTCCTGGTGGGCTTAGGTGACCATATGGGATGCCAGGAATTGAGCTTGCCCAGAGGCAATAGAGATGAAGCCAGAAGGACCGGCTCCGAATATGAAGCTCACCACAAAGAGTGGTGAGTGCAGTTAGGGAAATAACTACACTAACAAGTATCATGACAATATTAATGAGTGAGAGAAGTAAAATGCCTGTCTTGAATACAGCCAGGGGTTGGGAAGGAGGGAGACGGGCATTGATGGCGGGAAGGTTGCACTGGTGAAGGGGAATGTTCTACTTATGACTGAAATCCAACTACAATCATGCTTGTAATCACGGTGCTTAAATAAAGATTTTATTAAAAAAAATGTCCTCTCTGCTGTACTAATAATTTCAGTCCCTGCTTAACTTTACTGAGCCTCTTTATCTTTTATCTGGGAAACTAAGCCCTGCTAAAACCACCTTCCCTCTTAAGGCTCTTGTCAGGGTTCAAGATGAACAGAGGTTGGGGTGCTATTCATCCCCTCTAGCTCCTGAGAGCTTTGCTGATGCAACCCTGGTGTGGCCCATGTGCTGGGGCACCTGGCCTGTGGCAGGAACTGGCACCGTCAGGCGTATTATCTGCTCCCACTGGCGCTGAAAGACATGGGGCCTCTTTGGCTGTGCTACTGATGGCTGATCCTTAGAAGGTGCTGGGTGCACTCAGCCAGTAGCAGCTGGGAAGTACCGGACTGGCACGGAGAAGCCCAAATTGGCCTGAAGCTGCCCAGTGAGAGGGCCTGGCGCCTGTTCACAGCAACAGGCAGCCAGGAAGGGCCTGATCTTATCAACCCCTAATCTCCCTGCCTGACCTCCTGGTTCCTGAGCCAAGGAGAATGCTGGGCCTGGGTGCAGGACGCAGGGTACAGGTCTGAGACTTCTTGGAACAATGAGCAGAACCAGCTTGGGAGCAGAGACTTAGAAAGCAGCCAGGAAGGAGCAAACTCCCGAATGCGGATGGCTTCCTGTTTACCTAATGATCCCTTCTGATTAGACCAATGGAGATAGCATATGCTTTCAGAGACTGGGGCCGCCCGCCAGACTGAATGGTGTGACAAGGAAGCAAACACCGTGAGGAAGGCAGGACCCAGACAAAGGCCTCATTCTGAGATCTGGAGGCCCTGGGCAGGGGGGCTGCAGGCCAGGAACCAGGGTGGGGCAGGATTTGTCCTAATTCCTAAACTCTTTAGGTCACTTTGTAGACAGAGGAAACCTTCTCATGAAAATCAACAAGAAACATGGAGCTCTTTTCTCTGGCTTATCTTTTCTCTCTCTTTCTTTTATATTTTCTTAGTTAGAGAGATAGAAAGCTTATTGGAAAGGAGACAAGAAAGAAGCATCCTCATGGGGAACAACTTAGCAAAGAATGAAGGCATCTTCAAGTTCTTGGCAAGGAGGATGTCAAAACTACAAAGTGCCTCAGGCCCAGGTATTGGAAACCTGTGGACAGGTAGGGGGCGCTATGACCAACATTTGATTTTGCTAAGGCACTTCCTAGTACAGGTACCTGAGAACTGCCCCAGACACCCCAGCTGGAGCCTTCCCAGGAACCCTTCTCTAGACCTCAGGAACTGGAGCTGGGCTACAGGAAAGGGTAGACTCTGTGTCGCCTAGAAGATCAGCAAAGCTGCTTCTGAGTAGTAGACATGAGGAGACCTCTCCCTAGCACTGCTATAACTAGATAGAGAAGATGGGGAATAGAAGATATCCATCCTATCCTGGGGTTCCGGTGGATGTAGTTGTGGGTTTCTGGAAGCCAGAGAGGCAGGTACCTAGCGACAAAGTGTCAGAATCCACACTTACAGCTCATTTCTCACCACTCATGGTACCTACCTTGACAAGACCGCCCGTCCTCATTGAGGGTGAACCCAGGGTTGCAGGTACAGGAATAGGACCCGGGGACATTTGCACACAGCTGCTGGCAGTAGCCGTAGCGACATTCATCAATGTCTAGTGGACAGAGAAGAAGCAAGGTAATACATGTTGTGCCCATCATTAAAGTCACCCCCCCCCAAACTCCTTACCACCCAGCTCTTCTGGACCGAGACCATGCAAGGACACAGAAATTAAAATTGAAATTGAAGCTGAGTGGCCAGCAAGACCTCCCTGAGAGTTGCCCCTGAGATCTTACTAGTGTGATCAGAGTCTCAAAGACTGTCATTTTATTGCATGCACACAGGGTTTCTTTCTTCCCTGTCTGTGTTAAAAGGACACCATGGCGAATGGAATCTTGTGTCTTGAGCTCTGTTGTGACTGGGAAGGACCAGCAGTGATGACACCTGACAACTTCTGAGCCTCAGCCCCTTTAATAATATTGCCCAACCCAGCTTCATCCTGTGAGCCTTAGAATGTGTCTTGAAAGTCAAAGAGGACATCCCCACTGAGACTGTATACAATGATCTCGAAGATTAGATTCAAGATTAAGATTCATCCAACAGTGAGATTCAACTCAGATTCTAGGAAAATGTTTCTGTACGTTTGTTTGGGGACCATACCTGGTGATGCTTAAGGCTTACTCCTGGCTCTGAGCTCAGGAATCACTCCTGGTGGTGTTCAGGGGACCATATGGGATGCTGGGGATTTATTCTTGGTCAGCTGCATGCAGGGTATGTACCTAACATGCTGTGTTATTGCTCAGGCACCTCTAATTAAGTGTTTTAACACCCAGGAAGGGATGAGTTAGTCCAAAGTACAAGAATTACTGACATTATTCCAGAAGGCCACTAGCCTGTCTTTTTGACCACCAGGACGCCCAGTTAGCCATTTGAGGAAGAGGTGGGGTAAAGCCTAATCTAGGATCTCTCAGTCAAGTCCCATGTGTTTGCTTTGGATCTGAGTTGTTCTTATGTCTCTGTGGATAAACATGCCACTTCCAGGTTGGGGCAGCTTTTTAAGAGAAGACATGGCTCGAAGGCCAGCCACCTTTCTGCAGACTGTCTACAGGGCCTCTCTTTTTATACATGCTGGTCCTTGGGGAGTCTGGTGTTAAGGAGAAAGTACTTGAAAACACCCCAGGTGGAGGAGCTGAAAATTTCACTGCTTTAAGTGGGTGAGCAAGTCCTGAATAAAGCTTGTAGGAGACTTACCTTGCATCAGTACCACATCTAGGCCAGTGACCTGCCTCTGGCTGACTCTGCTCCTGAGATCCTCCCTTGCTCCTCTATACTAGCCACATTCTTTCTGGCACCCCACTTACTCCAGAGTTCCCCAAACTAGAACCTCAGGGCTCTGTGCCTGGAGTCTACTCTCTAGCCTGGACACCTGCATGAAGCTTCTTCCCAGAGCCTGAGCCTCTCCTTCTCATTCTGCCAGTCCTAATTACCAGCTACTTCCAAGCTGGGCAGCTCACTGTTCTCAGGGACAAGCAGATGTGCCTGGAAAGAACATTGGCTTGTGTCTTGGCTGGTCCTGACCACCCAAGGCTAGAGGTGCAGGAGGAAGGAGAGGCTACTCTCCGATGGAGGTGTCCTGGAAGAAAGGCAGTCCTCACAACCTTCTTCTACAAAAGCAATGGCCCTAGACATGACAGACATCTAGTGTACGGCTGTAGAACTTGCATTGTTTATATATTTTGCTTTATTGGCCCCATTTGTAAGTAAGGACTTACTCTTAATTCTGTGCTCAAAAAATAACTCCTGGTGATGTTTTGGGTACTATTTGGGCTGTGGGAGATCAAAGCAGGGTCAAGTATTGTGTAAGGCAAGTACTTAACCTCTCTGTTATCCCTCTGGACCCGAAGCTTGCATTTTGAAAGAGAAAAAAAGAGTTTGACCAGGGGCTAGGCAGAAGGGGTCTTTCTTTTGGATATGGTATGTGTGACTATCTGGTGGTGGTGGTGCCACATTGGGCCTCCAGAACCTACTCACCAAAGCTTGCCAGAAGACACCCAGGTAGAGAGGAAACCCCCTGAGCAAATGGGGAGCAAGGAGGGTCACCTTGAGTCTCTCCAGCGCCCTCTAGTGGTGGAAAAACTGCCCCACGGTACAGAGGTCTAGAGGTCTATCAGTCCCAGTGCCTGCAGGCTTTGGCCATAAAGTTCCTGCCTTCAGGTCTCTGTTTCCAACTCTATAAAAGTTGGATGACATCATATCGAGCATCTCTTCCAGCTCTGAGATTTTACATATTAAGTTCCCCGCAAATAACTCGCTCACAGCAATCTGCTTGTGTTCAAATCAATGGGCATCACATTTTCCGTAAGAGCAGAGGTTGGTTAAAAAATGAGCAGCGAATGGCACATTTATAAATGCTCACAAGCAGCCAGCTCCTGGGGGCATGGCTGGGAAAGAGAACCGAGCCAAGTCTGGGCTGGTTTATCAGAATTGGAGGATGCTTCAGACAAAATTCTCTAGAGGACCCAACTCAGCCGCCATCAAGAGAGGCTTAGAGAGAAGAACCTTTTTTGAAATGTTTGCTTGGTTTGTTTCCAAGATGTTGTTGAGACTTGTTTCTCAGCCACACACCCCCAGCCTGGCTCGAAGGCCACACAACTGTGTCAAAGAGAATTCATCTCAATGACTGACTGAGCTTTTATCAGGCAAGCCCAGGGCAGACATCACACCTTAGAACTAGAAATTGAAGTGACAGCTACAGATTGCCATGAATTCATTCACTTGGCTACAGGGGGAAAGAAGGAAATAACCCTCCCCTAAAAATAAACAGAAAGATCCCATTGCCCGTGCTAAGTGCCAGGGACAAACTTCTGGAAGATGTCCTGGAATGTGGGCAGAATCGAGCTGGGGGCCAGAGTGGGAAAGGGAGGTTCTGATGTGATTTGAGAAGAGGCAAGGTTAGCTCAGCATCTGTTGATCCACATATGAGACCGCGGACACCTCTATAGATACTAATGCTTTCTTCTTTTCTTTTCTGCTTTCTACTTAGGACAGAATGCCTCCCTGTCATCACTTCTTGCCTTGAACAAAAACTCCCTGAAGACAGGCAGCTGTAGGCAAGATCCAACATATATCCTTAAAATCACATCTGGAGGGCTGGAGAGATAGCACAATGGTAGGGCATTTGCCTTGCACACAGCTGATCCAGGATGGACAGTGGTTCAAATCCTGGCATCCCATATGGACCCCCATGCCTGCCAGGAGCGATTTCTAAGCGCAGAGCCAGGAGTAACCCTGAGCACCACTGGGTGTGACTCAAAAACCAAAAAAAAAAAAATTGCATCTGGAAAAATGCTGATGATGACCTGATTATGGTGGGGATAACTAATTTGAAAGGAACAGAGATGTTCCTTGCAAGCACCATCTCCTTTCACCCATTGTCCCACTCTGTCTACCCACTGTCCTAAGACCTCTGGCTTCCAAATGGCCCCAGAAATTGGTACCTAAGCACTGTCCTTCCAGCAGCCAATAGCCATCCGTGCAGGAACAAGTGTAACCGCCCTCTGTGTTGATGCAGATCTGGGTGGGGTTGCATTGGTGGGAATCTGTTGCACACTCGTCCACATCTGGAAGACAGAAGCCACAGAAAGTCATTTACCTCTCCAGAGCTCTGGATCTCTCAGTCAGGCCAGTTGCTTGCTTGGCTGGCTGGGAGGCAGCCGAGGATCTATCTGGCTTGTATTAAAGGCCATGGAAGCCCCCAGAAAAGACTGACCTTTCCCTAAAAGCCTGATCCCCAGAAATATGTCAAGGAAATTGGCCTTGATAAGAACAACCTTATGTTAGAGTTTCTCTTCTGCAACCTTCTCTCTCCCATTCTTCCTGCAAGTGAAGATCTCAACCATAAGTCATGACTTACTTAGAAAAACTGATGCAGGGGACTTATTTATCTGGTTGCCTGCTAAATATGTACCTCCTATGTGCATGGATAGTGCCTGGATGAACACTATTGAGGACATAATGGAAGAAAATCAATCTCTGCAATCAATCCTGCAAAGTGTCAGATAGCTTTCGTCCATGGGACTCTTTCAGCCTGGGTGTTGGGTTTCTTCAGGAAGCCTCAGCATCCTCTCATTCTCCCTCCAATTCCAAAGCTCCTGAGGCTAATCTTGCTCTGCTCTTTCCTCACTTAATGAAGCATGCCCATCGCCTCCTGTCTGATGGTTTTACAGAAGCCCATCCCCAGTTAAACCTCCCTCACTGAGGGCTAGTACAGAGACTGGTTGCATTCATGCTCATCGTACTAAAACATTGGGTGCTAAAGCTGTTTTCTTGTGGAAAAGAATTCCAGATGTGCATCTAGTTCTTCTAGACCATTCCATCCATGTTTAGGGACTTCTTCCTCCTAGGGATCTCATCTCATCTATGATTTCTACTGTCATTTCTTCTTTTGCGTTTCTGATTCTATTGATTAATGTGTTTCTTTTCTCTTCTTAGAAGTCTATCCATCTACTCATAGTATATACATTTCAGTTATCTTTTTTTAGAAAAACACAACAAACTCCTATGGGTTAGAGAGATAGTACAGGGCTTAAAACACTTGCCTTATATAAAAACCCTGGCAATATACCAAGTACCACCAGGAGTGATCCCTGAGCACAGAGATAGAAGTAATTCCCTAGAACTGCCAGGAAGGTCCTCAAATTCCAAAATAAACAAATAAATAAATATCTCTTCATTCCCTTGATTCCAATTGTTGATTAGTTAATTTTTGGGAGGGCAGAGATAGGCTGTTTTTTGATGGGTTAGTTGTTTTGTTTCTATTTTGCTCCTTTCTAGACTGGTTTTTGTTTTTTTCTTTCTACTACTTAAATATTTTTTAAGTTTAAACTAAAACAAATCCTTCCATTTTCCTTGCATAACATTTTATGGGGAGCACTCAGAATCCTAGCTAGGAGTTGGAGTGGCACCCCCACACTCACTTTGATGCAGAGGTAGAGTCTGACCCAAAACATCCATCTAGGAGCTCACTGGTCCCTGTCCCACCTGGCTGGATGTGTTGGCCACCATTCTTCCCATTTGGCCCTTCCCTGCCCACACCCTGGTATCCCCATTCTATGGTATCCCTCAAGACTATAATCTTAGTTCTCTCTATGATCCCCACAAGGGCCAGTGTCAGTATTACCATTGTGCATCAGGAAATAATCTGTAAAGCCACAACTCACCGACCCTGAGCCTTTCCCAGAATTTATCTGTTACCGTCTTTATTCTCATCATTTCCCCTGGCAGCAGTGGACTCCTGATACCCGTTTTGTAGACTGGATCTGCATTCCAAGAACTCTGAGCAGCAAGACCAGAGGCCATGTCAGTCCCCCAAACTCCCACCTGCCTGAGTCCAGGCCCAACTTAACAATGTTAAAGATCCACAGTAGTCTAGGCCAAGTTATGAGGTGGGGACAGCGGGCAGTGTAGAGTGGACAGAGTTCCTGACTCTTACTGCCTTCTTCCTCCTGCTAAGAAACTAGCAACTCTGGAAAATGTATATTGTACCTAGAAGTGTGGGAATTACTGGGGTTTCCAGAGCCCCAGACTATAAGATCCTTGACCACCAGGCATTTGTTTTTGTTTTTGTTTTTGTTTTTTTGTTTTTGTTTTTTTGGGTCACACCCGGCGGTGCTCAGGGGTTACTCCTGGCTGTCTGCTCAGAAATCGCTCCTGGCAGGCACGGGGGACCATATGGGACACCGGGATTCGAACCAACCACCTTTGGTCCTGAATCGGCTGCTTGCAAGGCAAACACCGCTGTGCTATCTCTCCGTGACCACCAGGCATTTGTAATCAGATTTGCCACGGTTGTAGGGGGCACAAGTGATTAAAAACATTTCTTCCGGGGCCGGGAAGGTGGCGCTAGAGGTAAGGTGTCTACCTTGCAAGCGCTAGCGTAGGACGGACCTCGGTTCGATCCCCCGGCGTCCTATATGGTCCCCCCAAGCCAGGGGCGATTTCTGAGCGCATAGCCAGGAGTAACCCCTGAGCGTCAAACGGGTGTGGCCCAAAAACCAAAAAAAACAAACAAACAAAAAAAAAACATTTCTTCCAGGTAAGCCATGATTTCTGAAATACACAACTCTGCATCCACCTACCTTGTTTGATACTAAAGACTCAGATATGTCCTCACTCTGACCCTAAATGACCAGGCGTCTGGGCAAGGGCAGAGCCAGGCTTCCGTCCTCTAAACATGGACATCTTCCAAGACCCTAGGTCTCTGGGGGCCAGTGGCTTTTCTCCACTCAATACCTTGATGCGTCAGGGGCAAAGTTCCCACCCTGTTCCCAGCTGCACCAGCTGCCTTTGCCTTTCACCTACCCCAGTCCCTCCACCCCAGCCCGCCAGCACGACCTCCCAGGGACACTGGCGAATAATGCTTGGCTAGCAGCCGCCTCCGCTTGCAGCCAGATCGAAGCCTGTGATAAATAAATCACGCTGATATCGGTCTGCGCACACGGCCCGGCTTCCGGCAGGCACGAGGGCAGCAATTGTACCCTGGGAACTGTACTGCCTTAGGAATGTGGGTTCTTTTTCCTGCTTGAGAAGAAAGGGAGAGGGAGACCCCCGGGGGAGAAGAACTTTTGGGGAACAGCCGTGACAACTGGTTCCCAAGTCTGTTTGGGCAGCTACCACAGGGGCCAGGAGGCTGATCAAGAAAGCCAGACATTGACCAGGGCAGGCAGCTGGGACTCGCAAGGGCCTTGGGGCCAGAGTATACACCTACAGATCTACATGCTACAGCATGGTCCAACTTGGGAACACAGAGAAGTTGTTTTGTTGCCAAACTTTAGGTCTACTGAGCCATTGCATCTTCAGGATGTGCTTCCCAAAACCTGATCATTCTAAATTTGCCTAATTTTTTGAATGAATTGTCAATACATGTGAGTCCTCAGTAAGCCCCTGAAATTTTGTTTGGTCCTTGTTGGTTTCATCTTTCTAGCCTCAAAACACATCAAGTATGATGCTGTGTCCATAGTTAAGTGTCCAATAGCTATTTGATGAGCCAATGAATGAATGAATGAATGAATGAAGGTGCCAACATCCATTCAAGCCTTTTCAGGCAAGCTTTTCCCAGCCAAATTGCTGACAAGACCAATATAAGTTTTTTTTTCCCCCTTTACCTTAATCTGCCTGCCACCCCGAAAATGCACTGTCAGCTTGCACATCTGCAGGAACTGAAATCATTGGCTCACACTGTGGGTTTTCTCATGGGCCCAAACACTCGTCTTCCATCCTAGCTCTCAGCTGAATTGCTTACATTAAATACCTCATATTTTAAATGACAAGGAAAAATACAGCCAACTACTCCAAGGACATTCTTTGGCAAAGTATCCTTTCTGCCCCTGTGGAAAAGTATATGCTCCAGCAAAGTCCATGGCATCATCCGTGGCCATCTGTAATGCTTCTCTGGGTCAGACCTGTAGAGGAGTATAAAGGGGGTCAGCTGGCCTCTGCCCAATCTCTCCTTTGGTCTGTCTCCTACATAGGTGGTGGCACCATGGAGAGAGGGTTTCCCTGCAGGCTCCCAGCCATAAGTCCCCAGAATTAGGAGATTGACATAGAAGAACACAACTACCACTTCCCTGACTCCTTCTGGGAGCTGTGTCCTCAAGCAACAAACAGGCATCAGGAAGATCCCACCAGTGCCACCACAACTTGGTCCCTCTGTGTCCCTTGGCTACCATGAAGACAACATCCCAGTAACTGGAGGAAGAGCTCACTGTCCTCCCAGAAACGGTGACTCATTCAAGCCCTCATTGCCTCTGCCGGTAAGAAATCAGCTTCCCCAGCATATGACACAGACCAGAAGATATGAACCGTGTCAGCTATCACAGTTCCTTTATCTCAGACAACATCACTAACATTAATGCGCTGTATCCCTCAGAACACCACGGGGAATGGGGACCTCTGGCCTCAGTAAACACTCCATGGAAACATGTTGCGTGTTTGAGATCTTAAACTGGGGTCTATGGTTCCCAAGAGAGAAAAGATTCATGGGGATGAAATGACAGTGTCCAAGAGGGTATCCTGGGATACTTGTGTTGACACAAGCCAATAAGGGATATCCTTCAAGTCCATCTAGGACCACACACAGGCCCTGCAGGATAGAACTGGTATCAAGATACCCACAACAACTGAAGAACAAAACACAAAATATGTGGAATCTTCGATGCTATTGGAAGAACAGCCTATCACAAGGCTGCTATAAATTTCACTTGGGAACTGAATCTGTAACTGTTGAGTTTGGAAATGTTTGATTTTGAAAAAGTTTGGCCTTGAGTCCTGACATTAAGTTTGGGTTTAGTTCTGAGTTCTTGTGTTTTACCTGAGAGCTTGAAATAATAGTATTTAGGAATAGTAAATTTAGACTGTTACCTTGCCTTTAAAGTTGTTTTTTTCTCCAGCAAGTTACTTCAGAACCCCTGACAGGTAGGCAGACCTCACTGACCAAGGGGGCCCCAGGCTAGCTGGTTGACTGGCCCAAGGAGATAAGAAATACTCCTGCTTACTTGATGCATACTGAGGAAAATAAAAGGATCTTTAAGAAAAAGATTAAAAAGACATCTGGGCACTTTAAAACATAACTTCAAGAACATGTTAAATTTTCTTTTGTCATTTGCTTGCTACCAATACTCAAGCTTAGAAAACAGATACCAGGGAGTCAAGAACAGGCTAAATTAGCTTTTGTCACTTGCTGGCTAAAACGTTTTAACAGCTCAGAGTGACATCTCCACCCTAGTGCTTGACTAGTACATGATAAGACACTCAAACATCAAGCAGGCTCTAAAGCAGATTCAAAAGGAAATCAGGGCACTGTGAAATTAACTTCACAACCTCCACCCCTGGCCCACAGCCCAGGGTGACAATTCCACCCTGGCGCAGGGCCCATCACCCCTCACATTCTCCGAACCAAATCAGTACACACCTAGGGACCACCTGGGAGGACTACTCTTATCCAGTAAAACATCAGGCTCAGGGTGGAACACCTGAAGATCATGGAGGGGCAGAATTTTCGCCATTTTCTGAGATTGTCATTGGTAACACACTCATACAATCTGTACAACCTATGAAATGCTTTGACTGTTTGCTAATTAAAAGTCCTTAAAAACCTGTGGGGGGGAAATGCTCAAGGTCTCACTACAGACAGAAATTCCTGCTGTGCCAGGATTCTGCATAGACTTGGAGCATTCTGTGATTGAATAAACCTGCGTGTGATTGCATCCTCCAAGGTTTGTGTCTCCTCAATTGAGCAGTGGGCTTTCCTCGAACCCTTGGGCATACCCAGTTCCTGGGACTCCTCCCCAGACTCAGGCATCTCCAACCCGAGACCCCAACCCCGGTCCAGGCCAGTTTGGTCTGCTTTAACATAACAAGGGCAAGTGGGAGAGAGAAACTTGCAGGACCCCAGGACAGCAAATCCTACCAATTGTTTGTGTCTCATAATTGTCCTTCCCTTTGCTGGCTGGTCTCTGAACACACAATCCTCCTCATTCTCATTCAGATGAACAGTTCCAGGGATGATCTTAGAATTAACTTACAGCCAATGACAGGAAGTCAGCATGGTGAGCATAACAGACTCTGCACTGATAAGAGGCATAGATGCTTGAATATAAATAATATGTATGTTAGGGGGTAGAGAGATAGCGCTGGGGTTTAAGGCACTTGCCTTACATGTGGTGGACACAGGTTAGATCAGATGCCACGTAAGGGTCTCCTGAGTTCCTCTAGGAATGATCATTGAGCACAGAGCCAGGAGTAAGTTCTGCGCACTGCCAAGTGTAATCCCAAACCAAAAATTAAATAAAATAGTGCATATAAATGTATGTATGTAAGTCAGTATTTAAATGCATGTACTAGGCACATACATCCTTACATTCTCGTTATTCATTAACACTAATGGGAAAATACTCTACTATTTTCATCAAATAAAAATATAACAAAACTCATCCATCCTTTAAAAATGCAAAGAATACAACATAAAAGAGAATGGGGCCTAGAACTCTTGTTTCTTGACCATTCTCCCAGAACCAGAGATTAAGAGAGGATGAAAGGCCCCACCAGAAAGGGATAATAGATTAAAAAAAAAAAAAACGAGGAATTTGGGGGAGAGCTGCACTAAGAATTTGGGGAAGGGCTGCACTGGAAATAACCATGCTCCACCCTTCATCAGGGTTTGTTCTTGAGTGAGTACTGACCTCTGGGCCATCTGCACCTTACCTGTCCACCCCTTATCCCCACTGTAAGCACCATGCAGGACCCCAGGGTTCCTTAGTTCCTGTCTCCGGTGAGCAGCTGCCTTCCTGAATCTCCCTTCCCACCTTGGCCAAGGCACCCTGGGGCCTCCACCAAGGCTACAGGGTGCTGTTGTTGTAGAATTCCAAGGTTTGTGTGTCTCCCTATAGCCCACACAGCAGTGGAACCAACTCTCGAATCCCCAGACATTGCACGTCTTCTGTCCTGTGTGATGGGGCCACCATCTCTCGGGAACTAGGAGACCTTGGAAGAAGTGCCCAGAAAACTGAGAAAGTGACTTTCCCAAAGGGTTTCACACTTCCTTTTTTGGACATAGGTAAAATAATTTCCTTGGTAGTAAATTTTTACCCAATGAAACAACGTATTTTCCCAGCCTTTTTTATTTTTTATTTTTTAAATCCCGTTCTTGCTCAGACTAATGGGGCTTGATAAGAAGAAAATAACAATGGAACATTCCTTTCCTGCCTCTGATTCCAGCCAGCTTCAGGCCTGCTGCTGGGCTTGTTCTGGACCACTTCCAGTCAGCCCAGCCTGGCCCAGCCCAGGCTGGGAGCCGCAGGGTCGGTTTTCTGAACACCTGTTTAATGACCCAGGCCTGTGCTAGAAAAGTCCTAGCTTGCTGGATTCCAAGGTCCCTGCATCTGGTGGGATTTATGGGCCCATGACAATGGTTAGGAACCAGATCTTTCTGTTTCTACAGTATTGCTCATAGTTTGATTAAAAACAAAAAAACAGAACAGAGTCCAATATTTATTTCTCACAATCTTCATCTTATTGCCTCGGCTAGTCTCTACTAAAATTCTAGTTTTTTCATAGTCATAATATGCTGACTCCTATATCAATGATTGTGCTTCTGAAGATTCACCAGTAAATATATTTAAGTTTTATGCATTATATATGGGATACACTTTCTGAATTTTTCAAAAGACATTGCACATTTGCCAGTCATCTTCTAAATATTTTCTTTTCTTCATTAATCTATGAAAATAATAAATTACAGTGATAGTTTGCTTGGTGACCAAACATGAATTTCTCAAATAAATCTTAGATGATCAAATTTTTACACCGGCACTAGGATCAGTTCTTTAGTATTTTTAGAATTTTTGCATTTATGTATATAGGTAAGATTGGCCTGTAATTGCTTTTTCTTATATTGGTATCAAGAACAAAACACATTAGAAAAATCAAAAAAAAGAAAGAAATGCAAAGCCTTCTCTTTTGTCTGAGAGGTAAGAAATATATATATATATATGTATATATATATATATGTATATATGCATATGTGTCACAATGTCTTAGGGAAGGTATCATGTACCTTCCCAGGGGACTTCATGCTACTGACCACCGAGGGTTCTCATTTTCTCTGCACAAACTCAGTTCCCTAATTCTTAACTAAGTTCTTGGAAATACTGCACCCCATCCTGACCAGAAAGTACGAAAGAGTCTAGCTAGGGTGGGGGTCACCAGTGAATGATTGAGATCTCTCTTCTATACAGAGTGGTCCCTTTAAAAGGAAATCCACCCTATGCATTATTATTTTGGTTTCTGGGCGATATCCAGAGGAGCCCAGGGGTTAGTCTTAGCTCTGTATTCAGAAATTACTCCTGGCAGGCTCAGGGAAGAAACCATATGGGATGTCGGGGATCAAACCCAGGTCAGCTGCATGCATGGAAAATGCCCTACCCACTGTGCTATTGTTCTAGCCTTCCCCTTCCCACTTTTTTTTTTTTTTTTTGGTTTTTGGGCCACACCCGGTAATGCTCAGGGGTTACTCCTGGCTATGTGCTCAGAAGTTGCTCCTGGCTTGGGGGACCATATGGGACACCGGGGGATCGAACCGAGGTCCATCCAAGGCTAGTGCAGGCAAGGCAGGCACCTTACCTTTAGCGCCACCGCCCGGCCCCCCACTTCCCACTTTTATTGGAAGTCTACTCTTGCACTTGCCCACACAATGCCCCTTCCTCCCCCACACTCTCACTGCAAATACCCAGATTCCTAGGCCCCTTAGGCTGTGGCCTCCTTGTTCCTGAGCCCTCCCCTCCCCTCCTCAAGGATAACTCTGTTCACAACATCACCAACTCCTTCAGGATCTAGCCAGGGACCCATGCTGTCCTCTCTACTTCTATTCCCACACAAGCCTGACTCCAAAAGGCTGACTAAACCCCCTCTTTCTTCATTCCTTTTTTTTTTTTTTCTTCTTTTTTTTTCTTCATTCCTTTTATCCCCAAAGACTGCACAGTCTCAGGGTCTGTTTGCCAAATGATAGCAACAATGTTTGAATCTGTATCCTGAGCACTCAGCACTGAGCCCAGCACTATGTGAGGAATAGAAGGAAGCAAAAATCTGGACAGAAAGAGCCTTTGACCTTAGACATTTAACAGTGGGAAAAGATTGAATTCTGGAGTGTCCCACAAACCTGTGCAACCACCCCACCCCACCCCCATCTCCTCTGTGCTCTGGCTTTTTTTTTTCCTAAAGCCTCAGAAATTTCTGGAGAACAGAGCTGCTCCTCAAACCCTCACATCCAGCCTCCAACACCTCCCTGGGGTGCTCAACCCTGGCATAGTATCTGCTCAGAGTTGGTCTCGCACAGCAGAGACTGGAACACTGAAGGGCAGAAGCCAAGGAGGCAACTCAGGATGTTTCCACCTTCCCCAGGGAGAAGAGTGGGGTGTGGGGAGTGGGGGGCACAGCATGTGGGAGGACCAGGAAATCTGTTCTCAACAATTTGTCCCCAAGAGAGGGAGAAGGCCAACAGAAGCCACTGCCTAGGGGAATTGATCCACTTTGTTGGGCTGGAAACTTAAAAAATCAAATAATTAAAAAAAAAAAAACAAAAAAAAACCTTAAACCCCAACCTGTAGTGCTTGCTGGGAGAACAGGCAGGTGTGCAAATTTGACACCTTGCCATCCTGGAATCTACATGCATGTGTCCTCATCCCCACAGCCAGGCAGATATCCGCCACCACCTCTGGCTGTCCCTTGTGACCCTGTGGGCCACACTGGCCTTGGGGTGGTGCCCCTCATTCATATCCCCTTCTCTGACTCTGAATGTGGGCCCCATGTTCACCTCCTGAAAGATGAGGACCCATATAAGGGAGAGGAGGACAGGGTTGGACACCGACATGGCCCTGGGGCACAGTTCCTTTATGGGGCCCTATTCTGGGAACTCTGGGAACAAGGGAAGGAGTTGAACCACTCAAGTAGTAATTTCAACATAACCAGCTCTAAAAAGTAGGCCAACAGGTATGCAGGGAACGTACATGTTTCACCCACCTCCATGTGGGTTCATGTCTTGTCCCCATCCCCTCAGCAGACAACTAAGTAAATGAGAAATCTCTGCAAAAGTACAACTCAAAAGGATGCCAGATGCTGGTGGTGAGAAGAAGAGATGAAAGGCAGGAGGGAGATAAGGTTTGGGGAACACTGTCTCTTAATGGAGGGCCCACATCTTCTAGAAGTGAGGGCCTCACCCCAAGATCTCAGGGCTCAAATAGCCAAGCCCTGCTCCACACCCGCTTTTGAACTTGGTCAGAGTTCAATCCTATCACTTAAGCTTAAGGTAAATATTTGAACTGGTTAAACACTTGCAGGATTGCGTGTAACTAGTGGAGGGGACATGGCTGCCCATTCTTGTCCCTGCCTGTTGCCAATCAGCAGACCCCTGGAGTGGTCCAGTGGGAGGGACAAGAAGGGGAAAGGCAATGCAGGAAAGCAAGAAACTCACAGGGCCCCTCTCACCTGATCCCCCACCAGGAAGAGCACTGTGCAAACTCCCTTTATGCATCCATGCTCCCCACCAGCCACTACTATCAACAATAATTGCTCAGAAATCAGTGACACTAGTGCCTTGCTAATTTTGGTCTCAGAGGGAACAGACAAGAGATCAGATCATTCCAATTTGGGGTGGAGAGAAGGAAGGAGGCACTTCCGAAAGAAAAGAGCTTCTGGAAATCAGAACTGTATGTAAGCAATAGGTCAGACAGCAGATCTATGTATGTACCTTTCCCATACTATTTTTTAAAGGCAGTATCTGGGAAAGACAGTCTAGTTCAGTATTTTTTGTTGTTGTTATTTTTGGGGGCCATTACCAGCAGTGTTCAGGGGTTACTCCTGGTGGTATTCAGTTGACCATATGCTATGCCAAAAATCGAATCTGAGTTGGTCGCATGCTAAACAAAGGCCCTACCAGCTGTACTATCACTCTGGTCCCAGCCTAGTTCAGTTTTAAAGTGTATCTTAAGTGTTATGAATTGTTCCCAACCTAAAGACATCATGGTTCTGAGGACTGAAACAATAATACTGAGAAGAAGCATCCAGATGTATTTTTGTCTCCAAGAAACTCAACTCAGTCCAATAGTCTAGGCTCCCAAGAGCTCCCTGCTCTACAAAAGAACACTCTGGTATTCCTGAGGGGGTGATTTGAATCAGGGGAGGATGATTAGAAGGGGAGACAGATGAGGCCCAGCAGGATGGGGAAGTTAGAGGAAAGTGGGAGCATAGGGGTTTGGGCAGCTCATGCAATTGTCATGAATGGTCCCAAGGGCATCACAGATCAGAAAGAAAACAGGTTCCAGACCCAGATGAGTTTAAAACTATGTCTCATTTCTTCCTCGGCTGTGTGATTTCAAGCAGGTTCTATCGTTTGTTTGTTTTTTCATTCTTAAAAGCTTAGGCCTCCTTGTAGGCAAGTAAAAATAGCAATGTACTACACAGGTTCTTTAAAGATACCAAGTAGACTGAAAGCCAGTGCACTGCCATTTAGTTCACATTGACTGTTGAGTCTTGTGACAAGAGTAAGAGGAGGAGGAGAGTAGGGGAGAGGACAGGGGGAAAGAATGAGGGCCAGGGAGGAGGGTAAATGGCAGTACACAGGTCTGTCTTGTGCAAGGTCCTGAATTCAGTCCTTGGAATCTGGTATCCCTGAATCACCCTGAGCATTGCCAGAACAGCCCTGGTACCCCCTGAGCACTGCAGTGCACAAGAACTTAATCTTCAGGCCACCAGACCAAGTCTCCAGGTCCAAACACTACTGGGTGTGATACACCACTCCAGGTGATGCTTAGGGGTTGCTCCTGGCTCTGCTATCAGGGGTCATTCCTGGTGACACTCATGGGGCCATGTGGATGCCAGGGATAGAATCAGGTCAGCCGTATGCAAGGCAAATACCTTACCCTCTGTATTATTGCTCTAGTCCTGTGATCCTTATTTTTTTTTTTTTTTAAAGAAATTGAGGTCTGGAGAGATAGAACAATAAAGGATGCACTTGACTCCTGATTGGGATTCCCCAGCACCCCAAAAAGTCCCCCAAGTCTTCTAGAAATAATCCCTGAGTGCAGAGCCAGGACAGGAGTGAGCCTTTAGTACCACCAGTGTGAACCCAAATGAACAAACCATCCAACCTCCCAAACAAGGGAACTTGTAGTTCACCTTCCATGAGGCCAATAGTGATTCTGGAACAAGTCTTTCTCAGTCTATTTCCTCTACTGAAAGAGGACTTTGGGTCACTTCTGTGGAGGAAGGCTGATGGACCTGAACCCTCATCCTTCAGTGAGCACACCACTGGTCTCACCAGCATGCCTTTCTCTGCTGAGACACGGAGGCCCTCTACAGGATGCAAAAGGAAAAGGCAGAAGAACCTTAAGGAATTGCCCTACCACATGCTGTGCAGACAAACTATCAAATCTTAAATCTATCTAAACAAAGCAGGGGAAAAGCTGGAGGAAAGACAGTAAGACTGAGGAAGGCCAGGCAACTTGCTTGATGCACTTTAAGAAGCACTGAGAGGGCAGAATGAGTTTATCTTCTACTTTCTGGTAACCTGTACTGCAGTTATTATACAGAGACATCATTATAAGAAAAGAATAGCTGAGCAGTTTAAGAAGAAGCAATGCTTTTCTTAATTCTGCCCACCCCCTGGGTTTTGGTAGAAAAAAAATAGGAAAGTAGTGATAAAATTCTGCGACATTGAAGGTTGGGCTTGTGCCCTCCCAGAGTTCCAGGTCTGCAGGCGGTTTGTCATTCCTCTTCTCAGTGTCTGCTTCCCAGGCCAGAGGAGGAAGGGAGTGAGCAGGAGAGAAGTGATTTCGGAGGGCTCATTTGCAGAGTTATTTTGGATGAGAATGTAGCTGGCAGGACTGGACGACTTGGCTGAGCAGAGATCACGCCTCTGCTGCCCTGCGCTAGACGGGCATTCATTCTTAGACGGGCAAGCATTTACCAAACAATGTCTACATTCTTGGCTTTAAGCTGGGTACTGCAGATACCAAAGTGAATGACTCATGTTGAAAACCAATTTTACAAAATCAGTATCACGCTGGTCATATTCTCTGATGACAGTGTCATGAAGTGAGAATAAAGAATAAATAAAGAATGCCAATCTCCACAAAAGGGTAGAATTTAAAAACTCATCATGAAGTAAATTCCCAACCACAAGAATTGACCACAACCAATCAGAAAGTTCCCAGAACTTCATGAAAATGATACATATCCAAATTTGTAAGACATGAGGGAAATGGACTATAGTTTTACATGCTAATATTAGAAAAGAAAAAATAAATGAGCTAAGCATCTAGTTTCAAAAAACTGGGAAAGAGGGGCCGGGCGGTGGCGCTCGAGGTAAGGTGCCTGCCTTACCTGCGCTAGCCTAGGAGACGGACCGCGGTTCGATCCCCCGGCGTCCCATATGGTCCCCCAAGCCAGGAGCGACTTCTGAGCGCATAGCCAGGAGTAACCCCTGAGCGTCACCGGGTGTGGCCCAAAAACCAAAAAAAAAAAAAAAAAAAAAAAAACTGGGAAAGACTGAAATGATACCGCAGGTAGGGAGCTTGCCTTGCATGTAGCTGACCTGTTTTCAATCTATGTTCATTCCATATGGTTCCCCAAAGCACTACATTCCTGAGTGTAGAGCCAGGAGTAATCTGTGAATATTGCCAGAGGTGGTCAAAAACAAGGCAAAAGAAACTAGACAAAGAGAATAAGAATGATAGGATAGCAGGTAGGGTCATCCAGTAAACCCACAGTTGATGATCAACACCTCAAACCCTACTAGGAGTGATCCATCAGAGCCAGGAGTGAGCCTTGATGCTGCTAGGTGTGGACCAAAAAGCAAGAAACCAAGAAATTTAGGAACCAACAAAGCCAAATCTTGAGCTTTTGAAAAATGGCTAATAAAAAGGGAGTGACTGGCATGCTTATGTTTTTAAAAAGCTGTAACAGGGGGCGGAGAGATAACATGAAGGTAAGGCATTTGTCTTGCATGCAGAAAAATGGTGGTTCAAATCCCGGCATCCCATTTGGTCCCCTGAGCCTGCCAGGAGTGTATTCCAGGAATAATCCCTGACCACTGCTGGATGTAACCCAAAAACCAAAATAAATAAATAAATAAATAGAAAGCTGTAACAATAATATTAGGAACAAGAAAGCAGCTTATCTGCAGATTCAGCAGGGATTTAAAAGATAAAATGAATAGGTAAGGTGCTTGCCTTGCACAGAGCTCATCCAGTTTTGATCATTGACACCACATATAATCCTGAAAACCACCAGGAATAATCCTGAGCACACAGAGATATGTGTGTATGTGTACATGTGTGCTTTGCTGGTCATTAAATACAGGGCCTTACACACTTAAGGCATGTGCTTGTGTGACCATAAGTCACATTCTCAATTCACTAAGAGCTGCTATTAACAGTGAACCCTGAGCACAGTTGGGTAGGACCCCAAACAAACAATCAAACAAACAAAACCAGAATTATTGTGGAGTCAGGGATGGAGCTCAGTGTAAAGAACTTGGCTTACATGCCTGAGGCCTGGGGTTCAATTCCTGGCACCACAAAAGCAAAAATAAAAAAGGAATAGCAGGTCTGGGTTCAATTTTTTCACTGTATAATAAGAGATAAAGAAGGGGCTGGAAAGCTACATAGAGGATAGGGCATTTGCCTTGCATGTGGTTGACCCAGCTTCAATTCCCCAAAATTCCATGGTATCCCATGGTATCCCTAACACCACCAGGAGTTGATTCCTGAGTTTAGAGCCAGGAGTAACTCCTGAGCATCAAACCAGGTATAGTCTCCAAAACAAAAACAAAACAAAATAATAAGATATGTGACCCACCATTTACTATGTTATAAACACTGATCAATAAACCATAAGTAAAATATTTACTGAACAAAACCCACAATATAGTCTATATAAAGTATTAATTGGCTGTCCTAGGAATATTGTGACTTGGTTGGCTGTTCTAAGAATGAATGAAAGATGTTAATTTTAAAAAATTTATCAAAGTAATTCATTTAAGTCGATTTCGAAAACTAGAAAATAGAGTTGATAAAAATTCAATACCACTAAAGACTTTTTCAAAAATAAAGCTTATAAAAAGGGAAAATAAATAATAAACAAGAATAAACAGAAAGAAAAACATGGGGGGCAGTCAGTGAGATAACATACAAAGTACATTTTTGCATATGGCTGTGTATGTGGCCATTTAGGTCTACCCTGGATTATTGGTAATCCCTAGCACCACATATGATTCCCTGATCTCTGCCAGGAGTAATCCCATCCCTGAGCATAGAGAAAGGAGTAATTCTTGAGTTCTTGGGTGTTTGACTATATAAAAAACAGGTGGGGACATAATAAATAATGCTTGCTGGAAGGGAACATTACTAAGTTATAGGATTAGTAGAATTGTTCAATAAAATGATTTGGAGTAATTGGCTTTGGTCCATATACAGAGAAAACTAGAGCTGATCAATACTTTTAACAGTACATATAAGGGGCCAGAGTGAGTGGGTCCAATGTGTATAGTGTTTGCCTTGTACATGGCTAATTCAGTTTTGATACTTGGGATTCCATATGGTTCCCCAAACCCTCAAGGAGTAATTTCTGAGTGCAGATCTAGGTGAAATCCCTGAACATCACAGGGTGTGGTTCTAAAACAAAAAACATAAACAAATAACCATACACACAAACTCCTTCCAATGGATTTTAGATTCATAAACAAAAAATCAAAGTCTTTAAACTTTAAAAGCCTTATAAGAAAACATATTTATGACCTAAGAGTAAGAAATGAGACCCAAAGCTCCTCCCAAAAGACCACTAAAAGATTAATTAATTCAACTATTCATTAGTTATGTCTGTTACTTACAAAATATCTTGGAAAAATAAGTCACAACTGAAAGATGAGATCTGACATCCACACAATGAAAAGTGACTAATATTTACTTATAGAAGGAATTCAAGCAAATCATAAGTACAAAAAAAGAAAGAAAAGAAAATGCAATAGAAAAAAATGACCAAAAACCATGATCCATCACAACAGAGGAAACAGAAATGGTAATAAATACATTTTAAAATGATCTACCTACATTTATGAGATAAAAAGTAGACAGTATGGTATTAATATCTAGAGACAATAGAGACAAGGACCAGGAGAGCTAATCCATAGTAGGGGTTTCACAAAAATCAGGTGAGTGAAGTTAGGGTAGAAAAGAGACCACTATTACAAGAATAGTTAGAAATGGCCACTCTGAACAAGAATTTGGTGCTGAAAGGAGGTAAACTGATATGCATTATAACCCTTCAGTAACAATATGGCAAACCACAGTATCTAAAATAGGGAAAAAATGAAGAGTGAGAGAAAGAGATGAGAAAACAATTTTTGCCCAGGGGGAAGGTGGGAAGGAAACTTGGGACATTGGTGGCAGAAAATGTGCACTGGTGAAGGGTGTTGGACATTGTATGACTGAAACTCAATCATGAACAACTTTCTAACTGTGTATATTTGGGTGCTTAAATAAAAAATTATTTATAAAATTAAAAATAAATGATTTCAAGGGAGCTGGTGAGATGGCTCAAAGCACTTGCATGCCCAGGGAATTCACATCATTCCCTGATCACCACCAGTCATCACCCTGGTGGTCTTCAGTACTACTAGGTCTGTGCAAGGAACAATAAGATTCAATAACTAGACCGCATTTTTATCAAAGTGTCCTTTGGCTCCCATGCACAGCAGGAGAACAACCCCCCATTCAAAAAGAAAAATGGAAACAAGGGCAGGGAGAAAGAATAGGTATTTAAGCACTTGCTATGCATGTGACTGATGTTGGTTTAAAATCTTTATATGATTCCCTGAAGAATGCCAAAGTCACTCCTGAGCACAGAACCAGGAGTATCCCCTAAGCACCACCGGGTGTGAACCCCAGAACCAAAATAAGCACAACCACAGAAACATAACAACTAAAAAACATCCTCAAAGTCTTTTAACAAAAGAACAAATCAATAAAGTGTGGTCTAGTATAGTTTCTCACAGTGGAAAGGTACACACAAGAGAAAAGTTAATTCTATTTACATATAATTGCACAGGAATCTTAGAAACTATAAGGTGATGGGAATGAGTTTAAGAAGATAGAGATGGAGACATGAGATGACAGGGAAGTGCCTGGAACCTTATGGTGGGGGTTGGCTTCACCTCTAATCATAATTCATGAGTTCCTGGTTCACACTGGAACTCCAGATCATTTTCATACATGCTTAATATTGCATAAAGCTCCACAGTTCAGTTTTGCTAAGAAAGATCAACAGCAGCTACAACATACTCTGATATTATGATGGATGAAGCAATTAACAAAAACCATTCTGGAAACTTTTGCTTTTGTGGGCAGGAAAGGTTCTGTTCTATGAGAACAATCCTGGTAGGGGGTTACACAGTGACTGTGGTCCCTGATCTGAAAATAAATAAAAATAAAATCAGGGTACAGATTTACAACACTTGCCCCAAGTCAGACAATTTCAGAGGGTCCAAGCAAGCCCTGTCATTCTGGCTCTGAGATCTCTTCTCAGATGCTGCACCACAGAACACCTGCAAAAAAGCATTGAGTACATTCCTGACATCCCAGAACTCCTAGAAAAAATTTGCTCAAGTGCTAAGCCTGTCTTTCCCAAATCATAGACAATGGTGTACCCTGAGTTGTAATTCAGAACAAACCCCTCACACACAGTCCTGTGCTGTCTAAGTTAACCCAGGACCTTTTTTTTTTATTTCAAAGGAAGACATGCATCTCAGTGACAAATGCCTCTGGGGTTTTATACAAACATGATCATATTTGTCTCTGCATCTTCCTTTCTGACCCTCCCCAACAGACCATGTAAGGTCTACTTTTCTCTCAATCTTCATAACACAGATGAGGTTGGCACCAATCCTCATTACAAATATGAAAGCCAAGAACTGGCAAAGACCTTACTCTGATAAAGGATCAGGAAATGAGGAAGGAGAAGTGGAGTGCAGGGGGAGTACTTGAGCAAGGGTTCCCATACACAAAGGAAAAACAGGATTGAAGGCCAGAGAGATAGTACAATGGGGAAGGCATTTGCCTTGAATGTGGTTGATGTGTTCTATTTCTGACATCCCATATGATCCCCAGAGCACTACCAGGAGTGATCCTGAGACAGAAGTAAGTCCTTGAGCACCATCGGGTTGGCAATAAGAAAAAAAAGCCAAGAAAATGTAATGAAAATTTAAAGAGGCTTTGCAGAGCATGAGAAGCTCCTGTCAGGTTTTGTGCCATTTTATGTTGATTTCTGAGGCTGAGGGAGAAAAATGGCAGCACAAAAACTCAAACAAAAGCTCAGGTGCTTTTTCTGCACTTGGAGCTCTGTAAGGATCATGTACTTCTGAGGAAACTTTCTCTTCCTTTTTAGTACTTGGATTTTAGGATCCATTTCATTTTGCCCACTGGCCAGTTCTAAGCATGGGCTGTAACATCAATTTGGTAAGTCACAGTCTCACATCTTCCTGCTACTGTGATTTGTTCATGGGTAGAGGACAGGTGATCCATTCTGGCTCCAGACTCCAAGTCTGTCCATTGGATAAATTTCAGAGATTGAGCCTTCCTCTAGAGTTGCTTAACTGGAAAGAGGAAAGTCTGGTGTTACAGGGACTGCCTATAAGACTGTCCCAAGACTAAATAGACAAATGGAGATAGAAGTCTGAGTTGCTGAATCTGGCTGGTCCACACTTGGAATCCAGCCCATCATAGGTAAATTATGTTTATGAGCATTTTGATTGTATATATAAAACAATAAATTAATTACCTGAGCAGACAGGGTTTAAAAAATTATTACTCTGGGGCCAGCGAAGTGGTGCTAGAGCTAAGGTGTCTGCCTTGCAAGCACTAGCCAAGGAAGGACCGAGGTTCGATCCCTTGGCGTCCCATATGGTCCCCCCAAGCCAGTTCTAAGCGCTTAGCCAGGAGTAACCCCTGAGCATCAAATGGGTGTGGCCCAAAAAACCACACACACAAAAAATAAATAAAAAAATTATTACTCTGTTCTCTTTTATTTTTGCTTAAGCCACTCTAAGCAGAGTCTGTAACTCACAACCAGGCAAGGCGAGTGGATTAGTTTGTCCAATGCCATTGATTAACTACTCACCTTTATTGAAACAGAGGTCTGAGGCTGGCATTTACTCTGTCTCAAACCAGAGCACCATTAATCAAGACAAGGATGTGTTTCATTTACGAGGACAAGTATTGGGAAACCTTCTCTTGGTTCCTAGAAATTTCTGCAGAACACATCCGGTTTGAGCAGCCCTTTCCAGCCACATCCAGGCACACTTATGAAATTCTACCAGCATGTCTGGCATACAGAGACCATTGACTGAAGGGCCATTGACCAAAAGCCATTAACTGAAGGGCACAGGTCTGATTTCCAAACATCCTACGCACTAAAGGCATCAGTAATACTGACGCTCCCATCTTGGGGAATAACAACTGGGGAGATCTGTTCCAGAAAAGGTGGCAGAGGTGAGGGATCAGGGTTCAGAAAGGTGCCCTGTCTGAGCAGACTGCACATTCTTCACTCTCCAAACACCATTCCGGAAGAAAGTACTTAAAGACCATTAGCATTTACAAGCCCAGCCTGTCAAAATCCAGCTGTTTCTGCAAAGCTAGGTTTCCTGGGGTGTGTGGTGCTGGATTTATGGGAAGGACACCTTTTGCTCTGCTGAAATGGCCTTTGTGGACTCAGACTTTCAGCCAAGTAACAAGGGGACAGAAGGCCACTGGACTGGGGAGTGGAGGGAGGCGTGACTCCATCTGAGCCAAAAGAATGTTGTTCTTTACCCCTTATATGATTGAAGACTTTCCTCCAGTCTATCCCAAGGAGTCATTCTCTTTGAACTTAGGGGATCAAGAATGCTGAGTGTCCTGTTTGCAGATTCCTCTGCTGACCCGACGTGGTCAGCTGAGGACAGACGGGAAGAGAGACATGTCTTCCTATACCCAGGAACTCTGCTTTGTGGACAAGAGCAAAGAATCCACAGGAAGGCAAGTTGCTGGGCTCTGGTGTGGAGCGTCACAGCTTCCTGTTGATCTAACACTTAGTTCCTGACCCACTAGCCTGCAAAACCTTCAGCCAACAAGTTGGTAAACCTGGGTCCCACAGTGCTGTTGGGTAGGGATGAGTATGAGGGGGAGAAGTGAGGGCATCTTTTCAATGTTGTAAGGGGTGAGGAAGACACATGCCCTATCTAAGGAGGTACAGAAAGGTATTGGTGGAGTCCTAGACAAAGTGGGGAAGGCATTTTAATTGTTTGGAAACGGAAAGAGTGGAGCAAAAGGCCTCCAGGAAGGGCCAACCAAGTGGGAGAGACCACCAAGGTGAAGTCAGGAGAATGGCATTCTGGGTAGTCTCTGGCATCAGAGGGAGTGCTGTAGAAGATTAGGGAGCTCTCAGACTTATAGGCTTAAATCAAACTGTGCTCCCTCAAATTCATATGTTAAAGAACCCCTAGTGCCTCAAAAGGTGATTGCATTTGGAGAATCTTGAAGAAGGTACTTAACTTAGTCCTGTGGGACTGATGTCTGTGTGAGCTGAGGACAGACAGAAATGGGAAGCAGGCCATGATATCCACCTCTAAGCCCTCCGAGAAGGTCCTGCAACAGAGGCCCAAGGCCCCCAGAGTGACCTAATCTATCCACCCCTTCCAGTTTTCAGAAGAACAAAAATGTGTAAGATGAGACACTCAGCTATTAGCTCAAAACAAGGGTGTTCTCCCAACTTCCTCTTTCCTTTAAACCTATCCCTTGGAAATGTAAAAGCCCATCTGGATAGGTAATTTCGTCTCTCTCAACCTTCCCTGGTGACTTGGGACTGGTTTAATAATAATAATAATAATAATAATAACAATAACAATAATAATAAAATAATAATAGCAGTTTGGCTTGGTGAATAGAGAGGCCAAAGGCAAGAAACAAACTGACTCCATGACTGGCGTGGTTATTAATTCTTTGTGGCTACCCTGCTTCTACAGACCCATTCATCTGAAGGTGGAAAAGCATGTGGGATGATTTCACAAAGTGGGGATTTATTTTACAGAAATGTATATGATTGGAACCCCAACTTTGTAGCACTTGTCAAAGCTGCCAGAACAAACCTGCTTTGTGGGGTCCTCTTTGGCACCCCATGTCTCACCCACTAAAGATGGTCCCACCTTGATGTCCCCTTCAACATCTGCAGGGGTTCCTGCTGACTGGCTCTGGAAGTCTGTGTGTGACTTATGGGCAGCTCCAAATGGAGCTGGCTGTGCTGGAAGGAATTCCTGGCATTCTGCCTCAGGAGCGGTGGAGCCAAGTCACTCTCTCCTGGGACTGTCCTTGCTGTCTATCCTGCCACTCCAGCTGAGGTGCGTCTGCCAGCCCAGGTGGCATCTTTGGCATCTTGGGAAGGTGACAAGGCCAGTAGGTGAGTCTGTCTAGGGGTCCTCCCTATTGAGTTGTATGTGGAGAGAGAAAGGCACGAGGACTTTGGACATGATTACTGTGGGCAGGGCCCCTTTGCTGGGTTGAGAGTGAATTCTTGTGAAACCAGACTCCAGAGAAAAGGACCGAGGCCTAGGCTCTGAGCCAATGTTTTTTCTTTTCCCTTTTCTCCTTTTTATTTAATAAAGGCCACACCCAATAGTGCTAAAGGGGCAGCCTCTGGTCAGCGGGGCTCAGAGGCACCTGTGGCTACACTCAGTGGTGCTCAGAATGATGGGGCAGATGTACAAGACCAAACTCAGGTATGTGCCCCAAGCCTGTACTACCTGTACAACCTAAGTCCACTTCTAAAGGACAGTTCTGTTCAGTGTCCATCCCACTGCTCTGGACACTCCTGAGAAAGAAAAGGAAAAAAAATGCCATAGCAAAGTTGATACAGCACCATAAAACTCTCCAATGAAGCTCCATCTTCTACCGGAGCCATCTCAGAGCAGGAATCCAGGGCCTTTGGGCTCTTGGCCAGACTGCAAGTGACCTTCAAGGTGACCTTAGACAAACTGCAACTTTCCTCTCATCTCCAGGCTCTGAGAGAGATTCTAAAACAGTGCTCTCTCTTCAAGGCTCATCAGCTAAACAGCCAGGCTCCCTCAGGGAGAACTGGGGACCATAGAACCCATGATGCTTTACCCAGGATTATAAAAGTTCAGGTGCCAGTTGTAAATTTATCCCATGCACCATATTTCCTACTCCAGATGAATGAATCTGAAGCAGGGTAGCCACAAAGAATGAGTAAACCAAGTCAGGTAGGAGCAAATCATAGAGTCAGTTTGCTTCTTGTCTTATGTTCTCTCTCTCTGTCTCTCTGTCTCTCTCTGTCTCTCTCTGTCTCTCTGTCTCTCTGTCTCTCTCTCTCTCTCTCTCTCTCTCTCACACACACACACACACACACACACATACTGCACCAATCCAAATTTGAAGCCTCTTTATTTCATCAGTACAAATTAAACCAGCAGAGGGAGGGCCTAGTGGGAATCATATCAAAAGGTGAAAAGGAGAGGAAATTAAAGCAATGCCTTTGCTTTGGGTAATAGCTGGGGTCATCTAACACAGGATGGTCATGCAGGGGTCTCCACAGAGCTAGCAGCCCTTACATCTTCTTCACACTGCCTTCCCACACAGCACACACTACACACATTTCATAGTATACACACCATGCACAATATACATACTCTCATGCAAACATACTCTTCACACATTCTCCATACTACCCACACTGAATACCCTCTCCACTCTATATACCCTAAACCTCCTTCCATACTACACACACCTTCATACCTCAATACATAACACAACATAACATAACATACATACAAACTACACACACTTATACCTCATCCACACTACACACAAATCCAAACATACTCCTCCCACATAGCTACAGACACCTCACTCCCCACACACAACCACATATATACAGACAGACACCCCCACATACATCCACACATGCATGCACATGACCTACACAAACATGCACAACCCCAACACAATGCTACATACATACCCCAAGCTTACCCTACATACATACTATATAACCTCCACTCCCTATCACATCTCAATATGCCCCTTGCACACTACACAACCCATACATACATCCCCCCACGCCACATCACCCCTGTCCCCATATGTGCGCACACATGTACATATACATTGAGTCCATCTCCAGTGAGTCCTCGAAAGACTGGAGGGTGAGGTGGGCGGCTTCCCCTCACATTTCCTCTGACCAGAGTCAGCGCTAAGGAATCCAGAATCACCAGAGAACTCTCTTCAGGCCCCTCTCGCCAGAGCAGACTAAAGGCACTGCTGAGAGCCTGAAAACACCTCGTGGGAATAATGAGAAATGCTCTGTGCACCCGTCATCACTGTGGATCGCCCAAAGCTTGCCAAGTTCCAGCTATAGCTCGAAGCTGGGCCACGCTGTGTTCAAAATGATGAGTCCAGCACCAGATGCTTCTACCTCCAGGCCAGCCTATGGGCACCCACACCTCAGCTAACATCCAGTCCTTTGTCCTCTGCTCATCTTCTCTGAATTCCTCCAATGATAGGTGAGGGGGTAACAGGCTAGAGGTTTGATGTGCAGGTGTGGCAGACTTAGGACTCCAGACTTGGCTGCTGTCGATAAATTTCTAACATCCCTTGAACCCAGAGAGTTCTCTGAAATTTTACCAAAAGTATGAAAGGAATCTAAGCTCTACACTGAGAACACCACTAAGGAAACACCCATGTCAAGGAAGTGATCAGGAGATGTGATCAGGAGACACTCTCAGGGGAGAAGAAATCAGATCCTGCAGCTAGCTGGTGGAGTACACACCAAACAATGGGGCGGGGGAGCAACTAGACCTCACTGCCACCACTGGGCCAGGGATGTGAGACATGCAGGAGGCTGAACCCCAGCAGGCAATGGAAACACAGAAAAAACAAGGGTGTCCACCAGAGGTTCTGTAAGACGCAAAGCACTGCTAAGAACAGCTCCGGCCCCAGACTCACCAAGTGAGAAAATCTGGACTGGGGTACTAGTGTGAGGTCCATAGTCATGAAATAATTCTGGGGGAGTGGCTGTAGGGTTGCTAGGGACCAAGATCAGGTCTCATGATGGGATGACATCTGGACTGAGCTGATGTGAGAGTGTCTGGGTAAAGCTGCACAGACAAGCTGTGGCCAAAGGGCAAAGGCTGCAGGATGAAGCAGGGAGGCTGGAGGAAGCCAAGGCAAGGAGGGCAGCCCATGACCCTCAGAATATCTGTGGGGTTGAGGGTTGCTACATCCAAGCCCGCATCTCTGGCACATCCCTGGCTCTCAGCAAGGGGGTCAACTGCCCCTGAGGCTATTGGAGACTCCCTGAATCTCCAAATGGGAGGCATTTACAGAAGTGGGAGTGATGCAATGAGGGAAGTCACTTGGGGTATTACTGGGGCTGCAGCCCATTGAGGGGATAGTCCACAAACCACACAGCCCAGTGCATCCACCCCTGACCAGCACTGCTGAGGGGAGGGACATGATCCCTTCAAAGGGTGCTCTGAATACAGAGGGTACAGAGGCTACAGAAGGTAGTGCAGTTGCCTTGTACTCTGAGACCCTGAATTCCATCCCAACATCCCTTATAGTCCTCTGAGCACCACCAGGAGTGATCCTTGAACACAGAATAAGTCCTGAGCCCAGTTGGTGTATCTCCCAAACCAAACCAAACAAGGAAGTGAAAGGGCCTGCTGAAGACTAGGAAGACAATACAGGGGTTAAAGCACTTGCCTTGCATGAGACTGACCTCAGTTCAACTACGGCACTACACAGCGTTCCCAAAGCACAGAGCAGGGAACAAACATGTCCTGAGCACCAGTGGGTGTGACTCCAAAACCAATGAAATAAGATGAATTTGTAGAAAGGATTCTCCGAGGAGAACTGGGGTGGGGGAGTTCACAGAAAGCAGGTTGAGGAAGCCCCATTTCTAACCTATTGGTCTGTCCCAGAGTTCTCAACTACCTAGGAATGTGCTCGAGAGGTGGCAGCTGTCATTTTCACTGGCATGGCAGAGCAATGCCAGGTTTTCTGGGTACCAGATCTTTACCATAGTCAGGGCAGGACAGCTCAGCCACCCATTGCAACTCCATCTCTGTGTCCCAATCTGGAAATAGACTACATACTGATCCCACCTCACAAGGACAGCCCAAGGAGACACTGGCATGGGTGATGGAGGGGGTTGGAAGCCAGTAGCAGAGTAGAGAACACATGCCAGCCGGGTCAAAGCCTCCAACACAAGTATCCATCTCAGATTCTAAGTGAGCTCAGGGACTGAGCACAGGCGTTGTATGCAGACGATGCCAGATCCCTGAAACTGCTTAAGGTTTTCAAAGTAAGGCCAGGGACACCCCTAGCTCCCAGCCATAGAGCCAGGAGGTCCTGAGCACTGTATCTAGCATTCAGCTTTCTCCTAGAGGGGCACAAAGATTCTCACCGCCAGAGTGGGCAGAGCTGGGGGGAACCTTGAGCCTGGGAAAGAGAAAGGCTCAGAACAATAGCAAACCAGCATGTGGCCACCTCAGGACTGGACCCGGACTTCACCCACTGGGTAAACCAAGAATATTCCTCAGATGGACGCCCACACACCAAGCCACACACACCAATCCCCACATAAATACACACACACACACACACACACACACACACACAGTCTCACATAGCAATCGGATGAGCATAGAATAAAGCCCTGCTGGCAGCCCTATTCCACCACCCAGTGTCTGCCCTCGCTCACCCTTTGCCCTCACTCTGGGTGGGCGTCAAGGCTTGCAGGTGCCCGTGGGGCCCGCGCCGCTCTGTTCCCACATGCCACTGTGAAGCTTCTTGCCTCCATCTGTCTGCACACACTATGGTTCCTTCACTTTCAAATACCCTCCTGGCCTCATCTCCCACTGAAGAAAAAATCCTGTTCATGCCTCCTCCAAGCCCTAGTCCCTAGCCTGTGGCTCCCCAGAGCAGAATCTTGTAGGCAGGAAGATATTCCCCCACCTCAGGAAAGTTTCCCATGAACTGTGTTGGTCCAGTCGAACCTCTCTGCCTGCTCCAATCCCTGATCCCTAGGGTGTGTTGGAGGTGGGGGGACCCAGAGCATTGGACAGAGCCTCATTTGTCTAGAAGAGAGAGTGGGAGCATCCCACGGCAGTGAGAGGGATGTGCAACCCACATTTGTCAATGATATTTGACCTGACAAGTTAGGAAGTTCACACTGGGTACAGAGATGCGAAATCACAAATATCTCTTTGAGGAACAGGTGTGTGTGTGTGTGTGTGTGTGTGTGTGTGTGTGTGTGTGTGTGTGTGTGTGTGTGCATCAAGGATGCTGTGGTCTTCACCAACTTCTCTCTGCCATCACCTCTTGTCCTAGGAACATGGACATTGGCCATGTCCCAATCAGACCTCACTTGGGTCACAGAGTATCCTGCCCTTCCTCCAGTTCAGAGGCTGAGAGCAAAGGCCTTGTTTCTCCTGCTGGTGGTGAAGACTGAGCTTTGCATTGTTTAATAAAACCCCCGCTTATATGGTCCCCACCCTTCCCAAGGGAACTGTCCAAGATGCCAATTTCCTCCTGCTTCCGAATGCAAAATCTGTTCTGTCTGACCTCATGGGTTCCTGGGGGATGTGTTAAGACCTGTGAAATATGTAGCACTCATAAATCAACTCTGGCTGCATTTCTGCAAATGTTGGAGTTGAAAGGGAAGTCGGACCGTGCAGAGGAGGCCCTGCCTCCCGCCTTCTTTCCCCAGCCCTGGCCTGCCCGCTCCCTGTCCCTGGAGTCTGGCCGCTGGCTGTCCCTATCTCCCCTCTGGCCTGACTCCCACCAGCGGGAAGGAAAGGGGAGGTCAGTCCATCCTGTCTGCTGTCTGGGACCCTCCGGAGAGAAGGAATCCTGTGAATGTCCTCTCCCTGCCAGCCCCTTAGGAGGTGGCCCCAGCACGCGCCTCTGTTTCCAAGACAAACAGGAGCCTCAAGCTGGACGGTGGGCTCTGAGGGGGGTGGTGCAAATGACATGTCAGGGAATGGCATAGCACCCCCTGGAGTTGCTCAAGGAGTTGGCTGCCCTGTCTGGGTGTGGGTGGCACAGAAATAAACCCTTAGTTTTATGACCTAGCTCCCCTCTCAGCCCTCCCTTGGGAGAAGCCAGGAAGATCCCAGAGAGGCCCCCAACAGAAGAAAGGTCTTTATGGCTTGTTAGTCAGCCTGCCACAAACATGTACATTCAATACTCTACGTGATGGGGTGCCAGGAACCACACATGGGGCTACATACCCACAGGGCACTGAGGAGCAAGGAGACTGTGAGCATACAATGGGCATGAGAAGTGAGGTGTAAATCAGAGATAAGTGTGAGCAGGATTAGAGCTTGTCTAGGAAGAGACCCATAGCATCCTTCTCCCTCTCTGTACTCCTTCCTTCCATCCTTCCTTCCTTCATTCCTTCCTTCTTTTCTTTCTTCCTTCTTTCTTCCTTCTTCTTTCCTTTCTTCCTTCTTCCTTCCTTTCTTCCTTCTTTCTTCCTTCCTTCTTTCTTTCCCTCCTTCCATCCCTTTCCACTTTTCTCCTTCCTCCTTGCCCTCCTCTCTGCTTTCCTCCTTCCTTCTTTCTCTTCTTCTCTCTCCATTCCTTCCTTCTCCTCCTCTTCCTTGTTCCCTCCCTCCTTCCTTCCTTTTTCCATTCCTCCCTCCTTTCCGTCCTTCCCTCCTTCCATTCCTTCCTCCCTCCATCCCTTTCTCCTGTTTATCTACTTTCTTCTTTCCCTCTCCTTTATCCCTTTTCCCCCTCTTTCACAATTTCTTTTGCCATCTCCTTTCCCCCCCTCTTCTTTTCTTCCTCTATCTTTTTACTTTCATCCCTCATTTCTCTTCTTTCCCTGAAAATTCCTGCTTCCAGATGCTATGGAGAAACAGCATGTCCAGGTACTTCCCACCAGACAGTCCAGCCCCTACACCAAGCCAGTCTCCAGATATGGTCCTGCACCCCTCACCCCAGGAGCTATGGCTGTCTGCCTCTGAGCAGGAGAAAGATTCAGGTACTGCTCTGATGAGGGGTGAGCTTAGCAGGGTCACTGAAAGGAAATTTCCTCTTTCCTCTGACCCCCCCAATCTTTCAGGTGCTATCTTTCTGGGCTAAACATTGCTTGTGCCCTAGAAACTAGAGGATGGACACAGGAATTGCTGCTTCTTCAAGGAGTGTGTGTGTGACAGCCCTGCTGTTCAGGGTATAGACCAAAGACCAGATACCCACAAACCCTTGGTTATGCTGAACAACCTGCAGCTGAGAGCTTCCATCCACCTGGTAGAGGGGGTGATTTGAGGCCAGCAGCAGTACATGATGGGGCTTGAACTCCCACAGCTCCAAAGTGAAAGATCTAAATTTTTCCACAGCGTCCAGCTACCTCCCTAGCTCCACTCCCATTCTTTGTTGGGTCTTTGAGCTAAGAAATAATCCCCAGGTGTCAGAGAGGCAATACAATGGTTAGAGCATGTGCTTAGCAGGTGCCCCACATTGTCTCCTGAGTGCAGCCCCAGAGCTCCTCAGGAGCACCAGACATGATGCTGTGGGTCCCTAATACTGCAGGACCCAGGCAACACCACATCTCAGACCTGCACCTTCAACCACCAACTCAGTTGGCCAAGTATGCTGAGTCCCCAGGTACCCTGAGCACCTCTAAGAAAGATACCCATAATAATAGATATTAATCTGAAACTTTCACTGATGATACTAGCTAGAAGTCTCCATTTGCTATTTTCATCACATTCTCTCTCTGTCTCTGTCTCTCTCTGTCTCTGTCTGTCTCTCTCTCGCTCTCTCTCTCTTACACACACACACATACACACAAACACACACACAGAGTCTATAAAATGGACGCTGCACTCATGGGAGATCTTTACTTCTTTCTCTCATTGATTTGTAACAAATATCACAGAAAGCTCAGATAATCATTTCTAATAGCTCCAGAAAGTGCCTGATAGGTGAAGAGCAGAAAGTATATTACCTGTGTGTCCAACACTGGAGAAACTGCCCCAGTCTCAGGAGTATAGACAAGATACAGACAAGATGCACATACCAGAGCCAGAGATAATACAGTGGGTAGGACATTTGCCTGTATGCGCTGACCTGAATTCTATCTTTGGCATCCCATATGGTTCCTTGAGCCCTGTCTGGAGTGATTCCTGAGTGCGGGGCCAGGAGTAATCCTTGAGCACTGCCTGGTGTGGCCCACAAACAAACAAACAAGATGCAACCACCTTGCTTTCATTTAACCTTCTCAACCATCAAAGAAGCACCAACATAGGTGTCTCCATCTCCTTTAAAATGCACGTGGCTGGCAGATCAGTCCCAGCTCTGGGTAGTGGGTAAGCTCTTGGCCATGTACATGTCCCTGCAGTCTTTGCCCTTGAGTGGACTCCTGGTCACCCGCCCATCCACAGCAAGGTTCAAGTCCTTCAGCTTCTAAAAGTCAATCCTTTCCCCATCCACTTGCAACCTCTCTTGCTTTGCTCACTCACTCCAGAAAGTAGCATGAGTAAGAAAAACACAAACAGACCAAGGACCATACAGTAAGAGCCAAAAACAAGAGAACTGCCGAGCTAAGCTCTGGGGCGGTGCCTACTATACCAAGGGCATGAAGCATGGGTGTGCCAATACGGTACTTTCTTGCAGCTCAGGTCACTTCTCAAAGCCATGCCAGCTGAGGCAGCCTGGAGTAGGGTGGAAAGAGCATAATCTCTCCTGGAGAATGATTCAGTCCAGGCAGAAGACACCATTGAGCATGCATGATAGCTAACCCCAACAAGGAGTGGGACCCAGAGAGATGGGACAGCAAGTAGGGGATTTGCCTTGTACACGAGTGACCTGGATTAGATCCCCAACATCCCATATGGTCTCCTGGTGCCCCCAATAGGAATGAGTCCAGAGCACAGGGCTAAGAGTAATCTCTGAGCTCCACCAGGTGTAGCCAAAACAAAAACCAAACAAAACAAAACAAAACCAAAAAAGGACAGACAAGGTATAAAAGGTTGCATGTCTGAGCAACCTGGACCAGAAAGGGTTAACATAAAATTCAGGTCAAGGAGTACAGACATCTATCTTCCCTCAAGAGTGGGGAGATTTGAGAAAGTAGACCATTCTTGAATTGGAGAGAGATGACAGTTCCTCAGTTCCCTGAAATGTAAGCACATGTATACACGGGTTGAATTTGTTTTGGAGACTGAAGAAGATTAGGACCTGTCTGCTCTCCAACCCCCATCCCCCAATTACTTCTCAGGTTACATAATGTTCCATTCAGTTATTAAGGAAAGAATTCATTCTATTGGAAGAAAGTCATCAAAATCCCCTAGAAACAAACTTGACAGCAGTGCAGCACATAGCAAGAGCAGGGCTCAAATCATCTGCATCTTTGAAGTAGTGAGTGTAAGCATAAATAATATTCCAAAATCATGTTTCAAAACATGGCAACTACTTACAAATATTTTTAAATTACTACTATATATATGATTATATTTGCTTCTATAGTTAGGACAATCACAAGAGCAGCTAAGGGTACTGTGGTTTTATTGTGAACATAATAGGAAATATGGTTAAATTTCATTAAAAATTAGATGAGGCAAAAAAAGCTAAAATAGCTCATTGGAATTTTAGCCACAGACCCAAATATTCTAGTATCTCTTCTGTTTACAGATAAGAAACTTAGAACACAGAGATCAAGTGAATTTCTTTTTTTGCTTTTGGGTCACATTCAGCAATGCTCAGGGGCTACACCCAGCAGTGCTCAAGAGACTGTATGGTGCCAGGAATCAAACGCAGGCCTTCTGCATACAGAGCATGCGCTCCACCTCTTTAAACCATCTCATTGCTCCCAATCCAACTGACTTTATTTGTTTGTTTAGTTTGGGGGCCACACCCGGGGCTTAATCCTGGCTGTATACTCAGGGCTCACTCCTGTTGTTGCTCAAGGGTCCAAAAGGGATGCTGGGGATTGAGCCCAGGTTGGCCCCCTGCAAAGCAAGCACCCTACCCTCGGTATTATCTTTCTGGCCCCAAAGTGACTTTCTTGTTTTTATTTTTTTTTTTTAATTTCTGACTATATGGTGATGCTCAGGGGTTACTCCTGACTCTGCACTTGGGAATTACTTCTGGAGGTGTTCAGGGAACTATATTAGATGCTGGAGATCTAACCTGAATAGACCCCATGCAGAGCAAGCACCCTACTTGCTGTACTATGGCTCTAGCTCTCCAAAGTGACTTTCTTAATGTCACATATCCAATAACAATCCTTTTTCTTTAACCTTTCTAAGCACAGCACTCCCCAACTGTGTAGACGGGACAGTTCAGTGCTCAGAGGACTCTAGGTAGAGGACATGCTGGGGGACTAGATGCATGGCCTCCACATGCCAGGCATGTGTTCCAGTCCTATGAGCCATAGCTGTGCTTCTGGTCCTAAGTCCACTTCTCTAATTAGTTATTGTGACTTTTTGGCTTCTTTTGAGGTTTTGGACCACACCCAGCAGTGTTCTGGGGCTACTTCTGGCTCTATGCTCAGGGGTCATTTCTGGTTCAGTGCTCAGGGGACCATGCAGTGCCAGGGAGCAAAGCCAAAATCCTGATACGCAAAGCATGTTCTCAGCCTGTTCCCCTCTCTCTGAGCCCTACATCAAGTTCTAGCATAGGTTACATCCATGTAATCTGTAAAATCATTTTGTTCAATTTTTCTTTTATTTCCAGAGGAATCTCTCAAGCACTGCTCAAGAGATCCAGCATCCCTCCTGGTGATTTTTGGCCTCTGGGCCAGAATTTTTTTTATAATATTATGTCTTTTAATATATATATATATATACATATATATGTATGTATATATTAACACCATGGTTGCAAAGTTGTTCATCTATTAGATTTTTTCCCACATATATATAGTTGTTCATGAGTAAGTTACAGTCATACAATGTACAACAACCTACACCGGTTTGCATTTCCCACCACCAATGCCAACAGTTTTCCTTTCACCCTAGGCCAGAGATTTAATGCAATGACTCAGGAACACACAGTTGCTTGAGAGTGTCTTGGATCATCCTAGAAGTCACACCCAGCAGTGACTGGGGATCCCAGTGGTGTCAGAGACTGAACCTCAGCTGCATCCCAGACATCAACCTTCAGCCCAGTTTTTGTTTTCAAATAGACCACAGGAATAATGCAGAGGTTAAAGTACTTGCCATGCATGTGACTGCCTGTGGGTTGGGTCCTCAATACCTTACGGTTCCGCAAGCATAGAATGAGGAGTAGCCCTCATGCAGTTGTGACCCTCCAAACCCAAAATAAATGAGGAAATAGCTTTAGTCCAGCCAGTGAAGGGAAAGAGGACACAGGTGGGACATGGGGGGTAGGGGGCTACAGAGCTCAGGTTACTGTGAGGACTACCAGGGGGTAGTTGGGCATCCCCAGAAGTGGGCCTCACATCCATGGCTCAGCCCTGTCAGCTCCAGATTCTGCTGTGCCCAGCTTTTAAAGACCTTGACTTCGACCCATTTATTTGCCTTCTGTCTCATCTGGGGTCTTGATCTCAACTCACAACCCTGAGCTGTAGGGAAAAGTAAGAAGGGGGCCAAAGAAGACGGTTTGATCCCCTGTACCTCATAATGTCCCCAAGTTTCACCAGGAGTGATCCCAAAGTATAAAGCCAGAAATAAGCCCTGAGCATAACCAGGTATAGCTCCAAAACCAAAAAAGGAAAAATAGGTAGAGAAGCAAAGGGACTGAAGTTTCTCTGTGGGTTTGTCCTTGTTTTAGCCACAGGACTGGTACAAAGAACTAACTTCCCAATGTTTAACAGCAGAATTTATCCTATGACTTTGCAGGCAACTCAACAAACTTGATCAGTCTCAAGGATGAAGCTAGGCAGAGCCATGAGAAGGCTGCAGGGGGAGCGTGTGTCATACTCCATAGTAGGGAAGAGAAAGAATAAAATGATGATCATTCCAGAGGTAGGATGCCTGTTTTACATGTAGGTAATCTGGGTTCAATCCTCACTACCCCATAAGGTCCCCGGAGCAATCACTGAAGACAGAGTCAGGAGTAATCACCACTGGGTGAAGCCCTCAAACCAAACCAAAAACAAAATAAAAGATGAGGCTGCTGACACTCATTGTCAGACAGTAAGAAGCTTTCAGCTTCTAACAGAATAGCATTCCATTGTGTAGGTATGTCCCAAAGTTTCTGTGTCCAATCGTGCATGGTCAGATCTAGAGAGGATTGTGTGAAGTGAAGTTAGTCAGAAGAAGAGGGACTGATGCAGAGTGATCTCCCTCAGATGTGGGATCTAACAAAATGCAGTAAAAAAAAAAAAAAAAAAACAAATACCCAAAGGCAACAGAAAAGGAAAAACAGTTGGTTTCAGCAGGAAGCATTTCACCCGAAGAGGGTATGACTGGGTAGAAAACTGGGAAAGGGACGTGGGACAGTGGTGGAGAAAAGTTGAAATTGAAAGTTGAAATTGATGTTGGCTATTGTGCCGGCATATTTTACACATGAAACCTTGCTATGATCATTGTAAGTCAGAGTGCATAAAATAAAGTAAAAATAAAGTAAAAAAATAAGATAACATTGGGGCTGGAGTGATAGCACAGTGGAGAGGATGTTTGCCTTGTGCCAGGCCAACCTAGGCTCAATGCCCGGCATCCCAATGGTTCCTGGATCCTGCCAGGAATGATTCTTGAGCTCAGAGTTAGGAGTAAACCCTGAGCACTGTTGGCCCCAAAACAAGCAAGCAAGAAAGAAAAGGAAGACGGCCTGGAGAGATAGCACAGTGACATTTGCCTTCCAAGCAGCCGATCCAGGACCAAAGGAGGTTGGTTCGAATCCCGGTGTCCCATATGGTCCCTCGTGCCTGCCAGGAGCTATTTCTGAGCAGACAGACAGGAGTAACCCCTGAGCACTGCCGGGTGTGGCCCAAAAACCAAAAAAAAAAAAGAAAAAAAAGAAAAAAAAAGAAAGAAAGAAAGAAAGAAAAGAAAAGGAAGACAAAGAAAGACAGACAAGAAGGAAGGAAGGAAGGAAGGAAGGAAGGAAGGAAGGAAGGAAGGAAGGAAGGAAGGAAGGAAGGAAGGAAGGAAGGAAGGAAGGAAGGAAGGAAGGAAGGAAGGAAGGAAGGAAGGAAGGAAGGAAGGAAGGAAGAACCTTTCTTTGCATCATCACCTCCAGTCTCTAGCTGCTTTCTCTCTGAGTTTTCTTGTGTGAAGCTCCACATAATTGTGGATAGGACATTTCTGCATCATCTGTAAAATAGGCATTGCTGTGCCTATTCAACAAATGGGAAAACCGAGCCCCAGTCTCACAGCTAGAAAGTGGTCTGGCCAAGTAAGAATTAAGCTTTCTCTGGCCTTCAAGTACCAGTCTTCTCCATGCCTGGCATTCCATCTTCCCACCTCTGCCTTCTTTTCAAACATTGGCAGGACTTACCAGAAGTTAACTAGTACTGTAGTACTTTTGTCTGTGTCTTATCTCCCTACTTGGTTGTATGGTCTGGAGAGAACCTCGGGTCTTTGCCCATACCCCCTACCCTCTAAGCAAGCCTCAGACAGAGTTGGCATCAAAAGCTGGCACCAAAAACATGAATTGAATTAATATTGGCTGATTTTCAGGGGGAGGAAAAAAAAACCCTCAAGAGAAAGTCTCAGTTCAATATAATCTATTTTCCAAAAGATCTGTTTGCATTCCTTTCTGCCCAGACAGGCCCTCTGGTCAATGAGAAAGATCAGAGCCAGGGTGAGAATTAGGACTTGAAATCCCTGCAGTCTCAGATAAGACATAGCTCTAGAAAATGGGGTGCTCCAAAAGATGGCATAAAGGACTGGAGCCATAGCACAGTGGGTAGGGTATTTGCCTTACATGCGATTGACCTGGGTTCAATCCCTGGCATCCCATATGGTCTTCCAAAACTTGATTTCTTAGCAGAGAGCCAGGAGTAACCTCTGATCACTGGGTGTGGCCCCCAAACAAACAAAAATCCCAAAACAGTGGCCTAGGCGTGTTATTAGGGAGCCCCACAATTTGTCACAGAACCACTAGCAAAATCAGAATCTAAAAGGCCTCCCCAGAGAGAAGACAGGATCCCCTCAAAGGGACAGACACACAGACATCTTCCACATTCAGGAACCCAGTGCCAAATGTCCTGTCCTCAAAGGTGCCATGCTATTCTAGGAAGATTCTATAATGGGATTCTAAATCTGGGTGCCAAGCCCCTCAGTTCTGACCCCCCTTTTCCCCAAGCCTTCAGCAACAGCACTCTTCACCTCACACCAACCTCATCTTCAAGCATCTCTCAGCCAGTTCTGCACCCTCTGAATGCAGTTGCCTGTACCCATTTTTTAAGCAGCCCTCTTGCCAGTAGCTTTTTCCTCTTGGCCTAACTAATTCATCCCCTGAGAAATCAGAACCTCAAGGACCCAGGATTCAGGGGCACATTCTAACTGGCTACTAGCCCAGATCTTGCTTGGACCCAGCACCAGTTTTCTCTGTGACTCAAATTCTCTTGGCTTCATGAGCTGCCATTCCTTGGTCCCTGCTCACCCCTTCTGTCAATGCCCCCAGGGGACCAGATGGAAAAGCCAGCAGCTTGTAGGCGCCAACCTGAAACCAAACTTTGTTCCAGAAGGAGCAGCCATAGGCAATGACAGCCAACTTATAAACCAAAACAGAGAGATCGAGAAAGTCTGGCACGAGAGAGCCAGCTCCAAGCTTGTAGGAACAAGGCACCATCTAAACTGAGCATAAAGAACTACTTCCTAGGAAGTGGGTCCAAGACCCAGAAAACGTAAGTCACAGGGAAAGGGGGTATGCAATGGCATCTCCTTCCCTCACAATTTCCCCCTCTCCTGCTGCAGGCGCCTTCCTTCTCTGGGGCCTGTTCCAGGCTCATCTCTTTCATCCCAGCTCCTGGAGGCAATGGTGGAAGAAATAAGGTTCCCTTCCCTTGGTCCCTGCCCCATGACGACACCTCTCACAATGCCCAGAGGGCCTCTGTAAATCAGGAAGCAGCAGTGGGGTGGAGTTGGGGGAAGTCAAGCCCTCTGAATGCAGAATGCTGAACTTTTTGGAAAAGGACAGGCCCTGTGCCAGGCCTCACTAGGGTTCCTAGATTATCAACTTCTTACAAAAAGGCTACTATGAAGGCTCTGCAAACTCCCTTGGGACAGGTTTGAAGCCATGAGGCTATATGTTGTCACAGGGACCCTGAGATGAATCGGTTTTCCAGCCATGTTTCTTTTCTCCAGGTCTTGGATCCCCATTATGGGGTCAGTGGGAGGAAAAGCCAGAGTGTCTGAGGCTCCCTCCACACCAGGTAGACAGAGCTGCACCAGGTAGTGAAGACCCGAGCTCAAACCTTAAGCTGCCTTCACCTCCAGAACAGCTCAGGCACATCCAGCTCCAGACCTCCCAGCTGCCCAGGGAACCCTGGAGGAAAACATACTCCGACTTTTTTTTTTCTGCTTCAAAAATAGGAGAATTGCTTTTTTCTATCTGATGCCAAAGGACAAGAGCTACACTAAGTAAGTTAAGTAAGTAAACCTGGGTAGTGGGGATGGCCCAATTTCTTCCAACCACCTCCTGCTGGACGCCATACTCCTTTTCCTATGAAAATTAAGAGGTTGAGGGTCTCTGTCCAAGTGCCTCAGTCCTGCAGGATCTGCTCTCACTAGTAGGGAGTAGACATTGGGCTCCCACCAAAGCCTCAGGGCCCAGTTGGACAGACTCCATTGCCCTGCACTTGTCCATAGCAAAGGACACACCCCTACTTGACCTTGATCCCTACCTCAGTACTCATGCACTTGTGCACACACAATGGCCCTGACATAAGTCAGCATGGAGTGGGTCAAGTTCAGTTAGGGAACCATTTGTCCTGGTCCCTCTGGGTGGCGCTTGTCTGCATGTTATTTGCATATTTTTGGATGGAAGCAAACACTCACCTGTGTGAGCAAACATCGAAACTACTAAGCTTCTCTGACAGCTGGCAACAGCACCCCCACTTGGGAACCCTGACATGGGACCCCCAAAGATCCCACAATGCAAGACCAACAGGCTCTCAAATGTTTAGGCTCAAAAACGACATATTGATTCCAATGAATCTTTCCATCCATATTTATTTTCTTCACATCCTTCAGTCATTGCTAATTTTTCTGCAGGCCTTTTATGTCTGGTACCAATGAGCATAGCAGGATAAACACGAAATTTATAAAGATGCATATCACAGAGGTCTGGGACAAAAGCTCTTGCCAGCTGTGAGTACAATTGGACTAGCTTGGCACCATCCCTCCAGGCCACTTCCAGAGGCTGGAGACAGTTCTAAGACTTTAGTCTGAGCTGGAGAGATAGGATGGCAGATAAGGCACTTTGCTTGCAAGTGAAGTTAGCATTGGTTCAGTTCCTGGTACCCCTTATGATGCCCTGAGCCCCTCCAGGAATGATCCCTGAATGCAGAGCCAGGAGTAAGCCCTGAGTACCATTGAGAAGTGGCCCCCCAAAGAAAGAAAAGACAATTTTGTCTTTGGTCAGATCATAGCCAAAGGGACTGGGGGTAGGGTGTGGGTAGACCCAGGAAACTCTCCACCAGGCAACCCCAGGGCCAAGAGAAACCAGAGCTGGCAGCAAGGACATGTTCAGACCTCCTACATGGGCCTTCATGGAACCTAAGGCCTCTGGCATCCAGAGATCTACTCACACCACTGGCTGCCTTTGATCCAGTCCCTGATTTCCACCCAGAAAGTTCACCTCCTTTCCAGAACAGCTGGCCTTGGCCCTCCAGCTCCTTTAGGATGAAGGAACACTGTTGTGTTGTGTGCAGGTGGAGAGGATACGAAATGAGAGCTTGGGGCTCCCCTGTCCCTGGGACTTGTCTTCTGTACATGCCTTTGCTATTGAGAAAAAAATGTGTCTTGTACTTAAATAGTGGATAAATATCATCTTCAGATGAGTCAAAAAAGAGATGGAAATAAAGGAGACGGGCTCAAACGAGAAGCACAGTGGGGAGAGCACGTGCCTTGAAACCAGCTCATACTGGTTCAGTCCCTGATATCTCATATGGTCCCCAAAGCACTACCAAGAGTATTTCCTGAGCACAGAGCCAGGAATAACCTCTGAGTTTGTAACCACTGCCAGGTTGGCCCAAACACCCCTCCCAGTAAATAAATGAGACAGTGCCTGAGATAGCCAGTGACAACCCCAGGGGCAGGGTTCCCTGAGACTCATACTGAGAAAAGATTCAGGAGGAAGTAGATGGTTGACGGGGGTTGGCCACTGATGTCCCATTATGGGGGACCCGCTGCATGAAGGGCAAAAACATCACCCTTCACGAAATGGGAAGGTAACCGAAATAAGGGTAACTCACCCACACACTGGCTGCCTTCGTCCATCTGGTAGCCAAAGCGACACATGGCGGGCCTGGAGATGGTAGGGTAGTTGGAGGGTGGCAGCGGCGGGGCAGCAGCGGGGTAGGGACCCGAGTAGGGCGTGGAGAAGGAAGAAGAGGAAGAGGAGGAGGAAGAGCCGCCTGCAGAGGAGCCAGCCCCGGCACTCCCGTAGGGCCCACGGTACACGGGGTTGGTGCGGGGAATGCACAGGTAACCCCCGTTTTGGTTCACACACATCATGTCTCCGCGGCAGGCCTCAGGGATGGTCCGACATTCATCCACATCTGGGAGGTGGGAGAAAAAAAGGGGGGGTGAGCGCACAGCTATGGCCCAAAGGCTCCTATGCACAGTCCCGACCCCAGGCACCAGGGATCAGCTGACCACCTGCGGCTTGTCCCAGAGGCCACTGCACTCCATGCATTGGACCCAAACAGCAGTCCTTCCTTCCTTCCTTCCTTCCTTCCTTCCTTCCTTCCTTCCTTCCTTCCTTCCTTCCTTCCTTCCTTCCATCCTTCCTTTTTTTTTTTTTTTTTTTTTTTTTTTTTTTGGTTTTTGGGCCACACCCAGCGGTGCTCAGGGGTTACTCCTGGCTGTCTGCTCAGAAATAGCTCCTGGCAGGCACGGGGGACCATATGGGACACCGGGATTCGAACCAACCACCTTTGGTCCTGGATCGGCTGCTTGCAAGGCAAACACCGCTGTGCTATCTCTCTGGGCCCTCCTTCCTTCCTTCTTTCCTTCCTTCCTTCCATTCTTCCTTCCTTCCTTCCATTCTTCCTTCCTTCTTTCTTCCCTTCCTTCTTTCCTTCTTCCTTCCTTCCTTCTTTCTTCCTTCCTTTCTCTCTCTTTCTTTTCTTTCTTTCTTTCTTTCTTTCCTTCCTTCCTTCCTTCCTGTCTGTCTTCCTTCCTTCCTTCCTTCTTTCTTTCTTTCTTTCTTTCTTTCTTTCTTTCTTTCTTTCTTTCTTTCTTTCTTTCTTTCTTTCTTTCTTTCTTTCTTTCTTTCTTTCTTTCTCTTTCTTTTCTTCCTCCCTCCCTCCCTCCCTCCCTCCTTCCTTCCTTCCTTCCTTCCTTCCTTCCTTCCTTCCTTCCTTCCTTCCTTTCTTTCTTTCTTTCTTTCTTTCTTTCTTTCTTTCTTTCTTTCTTTCTTTCTTTCTTTCTTTCTTTCTTTCTTTCTTTCCTTCTTTCTTTCTTTCTTTTTCTTTTCTACTCTGGGCTCTATGCTCAGGGGACCATGTGGGATGCCAGGGACAGAACCCAGTTTGATGTTCCAGGCAAAAGCCCTACTCAATGCACTATCACTTTGGCCCCAACTGATGGGTATTTTTCACTTGTGTCTTCCACCATCTTCAAACTCACTGAGTATAAGTAGAAAGCAGCAGTAACATCTGGTCTGCCAGCAACAATAAAAGTTACTCATCTGGGGCCAGGGCAATAGCACATTGAAGAAAGTGTTTCCCTTGCATACGACCAACCTGGGTTCCATCCCTGACATTCCCCATGGTCCCTCAGCCTGTCAAAAGTGATTTCTATGTGAAGAGTCAGGAGTAATGCATGAGCACTGCCCCCATCCTGAAAAAAAGTTGCTCATCTGTGGGCACAGCAGCTCGAAGAACCCATGGCACTGATACCCTCCTCCTCCAGGGTCAAGACCCTGGGATGGAATTCAGGACTGTTCCTGCTTCTACTCAGGAGGTGTGTGTGTGTGTGTGTGTGTGTGTGTGTGTGTGTAATAGGTGTTCTGGCAGGTCCCATCCATCCAGAGTCTTGTCCAGAGTCTATTTCTTGTTTGGGAGATTATGGTGGTTTGATTGGGTCACATTGAGGATTGTTCCTAGCTCAGGCTCAGGGATTGCTCCCAACAGAGCTCAGGGAACAAGTGGTGCTGGGACCCGAATCTGGAATCTGAGCCTCCTGCATGCAAACCAGTGCTCCAATTTCTGATCCATATGTTGACCCCAAGAACGTGCTCCCTGTGGAGAAGACAGAGCTGCTTTTGTAATTCAACCCATGGTGCCTGTACTCAGGGACTTCCCCAGTCAGGCTGGAAATCTGCTGGGCAAAGCTGGAGAGGGCCAGGCCCCTTTGTGGGAAGGCAGTGTAGGCAGGCCATGCATGGAGCAGAACTCATTTGTGGCCCCCAGTGACCCACAAACCTAATCCCACCTTGGGGCCGCCTCAGCCTGAGGGTCTGCTCTGAAATTCATCTGCTCCTGCCAAAACTCACTTCCTTTGGCTGGAACCTGAAAATGTCACTCACACCTGTGGGCCAGGTGAGGATGGAGCTCATGTGTGTGAGTTCTGGGATCTATCCCAGTCACCCACAAAATTGGTTAGGTTAGATAAAAAGCCTGATGGTGGCTCCTGCATGTGAGGCACATCCTCTTCCCTGGCCTTAGATCTAAGTGTAGCCTCGATTCTTCCTGGTAGGGCTGTGTTCCACACTGTTCTGAACCTCCTGTTTCCTCCCGGCTTTTGCTGCTCTCGTAAGTGCTGTCATCTGTGCTCTGTCATATGTTCTGCTTGGTCATGGATTTTGGTTTCCTTTTCATTTGCTGAGGAGCCCTTTCTAGCATGAAATGCTGCTGCTTCCCAGCCCTGCCAACTGCCCCAAAATGCTAAACAAAGAAATGCCCAAGGACCATTTACATTCATAGTGGCCTCACCCCCATCCCTCTCCCTCCACATAAAAGGCTGCAGGTCACCAAGGGTCCCCGCCTTGAGCAGGAGCAGAGGCATGGAATGTTATAAACCCAGCAATGTCCTTGGAGTGACACTCCCAGACTTTTCCTAGTCAAGCTCTTTATGGGCCCCTTGGCTCAGAGAAATCAAATGAATATGCCAAGTCTAGCTTGATCATGTAATTCTGCTATGTCTAGAACAAGAGCCCATGAGCTGAGAAATGATGTCATAGAGCATGTGTGCTCAGGGGAAACAAGTGACTGGACCTAATGAAAAATCCAAAGATGCCCTGAGCTGAGAGTACCATCTAACCCACATCAAGTCATCTCCAACAGGCCCTGGAGCCCAACAGGGACTTTCTGCTAGCCCAGATGGGAAGTGGTTCCATATTGAGGTTCATCCAAGGATAAGAACTACCCAATGCATGTTTCTCTGAGTGCACCTCAGATGTACCTTCAGGGGTACATTATTCAGCTCTGAGCAAGAAACAAGTCCTGAAGGGAGTTAACTAGGTGATTGGACTAGAGATACAGGACAGGAGTAGGATGCTTGTCTTGCATAAGGCCAACTCAGATTCAAGTCACCTTTGCTACATATGGTCCTCAGAGCACCACCAGGGGTCAATCCTGAGTGAAATAGTTCCAGAGCATCCTCAGGTGTGACCCCAAACCAAAAAAGTAAAAACAAAAAAGAAATTTTGAGCTAAGTGAGACAGAAAAGTCAAAAAGTTGATGATCCCACTTACAAGGGACTTTTTAAAAAAATACAAACATCTCAGGCCAGAGTGATGGTATTCGTCACACAGCCAAATTGGGTTCAAATCAGCACTCTCTATGGTTTCCTGAACCATGCCAGGAGTGATCCAGGAGCACAGAGCCAGAAAGAAGCCCCTAACACAGTCAGGTTTAGCCCCTAAATAAGCAAACAAAAATGCTGAATGTCTAGAGAGAGCAGAAAGAGGTATGGAGGATGGAGAGAGACTGGTCCATCATCGTGACAAGTTTCCAGTTAGGAAGGTAGAAAATGTGTGTGGGTTGGAATACTGAGTGGCACTTTGGGGATGGCTTGAAGAGAACCTCGAGGTTTCAACTCAGAGAAATGGGAATCATGGATGTGATGGAGATATTGACAGAGACTTGCTGCAGAGATGATGGCAGGAAGTGACTGAAACCATCTTGGGCACTTGGGTGTCCACCAACCATGACACATGTCAGCTCGATTTTAGTCCCTTTTTACAACTTTCAATTCTGCTTTCTTTAGGGTCATTCCCAGCAGTGCTCAGGATTACTTCTGGCTCTGTGTTCAGGAATCACTCCCTGGTCATGCTCAGGGAACCATACGTGATACTAGGGATCTAACCAAAGTTGGCTACACTTAAGGCAAGTGCCTTAACCCCTAGACTATCTCTCTAGCTCTGCCATATCTTTTACTTCTCATATTAAAATTATGTTTTGGCTCCACTTAGCACCACTCAGGGGTTACTCCTGGATCTGTGCTTAAAAATTACTCCTGGCAAGCTCAGGGAACCATATGGGATACCAGGGATCACACCCAGGTTTACCATGTTCAAGGCAAATGCACTCCCTGCTGTGGTATCGCTCCAGCTCATGTCTTTCTATATATTTTATTTATTCCTTTTGGTTTTTAGTCTATAGTTGGCAGTGCTCAGGGCTTGCTCCTGGCTCCACATTCCGAGATCACTCACTGGTGTAGCTCTAGCGACCATATGAGGTGCCAAAGAATCTAACCTGAAGCACCTTTTCTAGCTCCAGCCCGGCTTTAATGTCTTTTTAAAAGAAGGAGAGGCACCTGGAGAGAGAATTCAAATATTTGAGCATATGCTTTGAATATAAGAGCCCTGAATTCAATCTCAGCCCTACGTGGTCCCCTGAGTACCACACTAGGCTTAACCCATAAATACTATAGGATGGGGCCAAAATGAAAACTTACTGAAGCAGATAGAAAGAAATGAATTCTGCCAATGCTTTTGGATGGAGATAGGTATTTCCCTCTGAGCCTCCATAGAGGGTGAACCTTTCCAGCACCTTATTTTCACTTGGCAGATGAGCTTTGACTTCTGACTGGTGGGAGAAGAAATATGTGTGGTTCAAGCCCTTGTGAGTGTCAACATGTCCTGGGATGCCATTGTGTCATAGCACTTACTGACCCAGAGATTCATTCAGAGTCACCTTTCACCCCTCACCATCCTCAGCCCAATTTGAGGTACAAAAAGGTGATCAGGGCTGAGATGTGATTCAGGGGTAAGCACTTGCCTAGCACATGTAAGACCCTGGGTTTGATCCCCAGAACCACTGCTAGAAAAAAGACCAAACAGAAATGCACAACCTAGAGGGCCTGAGTGTAAGCATAGTAGGTAGCCTTGCATATGGCCGATCTGAGTCCGATCTGAGTCCGATCCTTGGCATCCTATATGGTCCCCCAAGCCTGCCAGAGTGATTTCTGAGCATAGAGACAAGAGTAATTCTTGAACATCATTGGGTATGGCCAAAAAAAAAAGGAAAGAAAAGAAATGCACACCCTGAACCCACCCTATCACGACCCTGGTTTTCCACCCCTGGTCAGTGGACAGAAATTTGAAAAGAGGGTTAAGTGGGTGAGAGATAAATGTCCCCATAGAGGGAGAGCAGATGACAGCGCCTACCTAAGCATTGTCCTGTGGTACGATCCATGCCGAAGCCATTTGTGCACCGTTGCTGTGGGAAAGAAGGGATATGGGTCATTCCTCATCCTTCCCCTGTCCCCCATGAAAGCTTCCTAATCAGATCCCAGGAAGTCTGTAAAATGGGGTGAAGTTAAAAGTGCATGACACTAATACTAACTTGTATGAGAATCTCCATACACTTCTCTTTTATTCTGGTATCTTCTTACAGTGATTTTACATTTGGCATTCCTCAGTTTCCAGGCCTATAAAACATGTATACTAGCTCTTCCTATCAGCTCAGTGGAATAGGAGAGAGATTGAAAGGGAGGCTCTCATTTTTGAGCTGGACTCACTCTGAGCTCTCAGGGTACTGGATCATAACATTCTTTCAAAGTGGGGGATACTGCAGGCTCAGACCCAGGGCCTGAGTCCACCCTTCCACCTGCTCAGGATCTGGGTCCAGAGGAGTTCTCCTGGCTGACAGTTGCTTCACCCCACTCTTCAGGCTTTCTCCTTCTTGCTCCCCTCATCTCCTCCCTCTCACAGCAAAGGTGAGACTGTGGACACCCCTCTCCCAAGCCCTCCTACCTAGGAAGACCCCACACAGGGACAGTGATACCTAGACCTACGGAACCCTCTGAGACTTGGAAACTGTTTGATATAAAGATATCAAAATTCTCCCACCCCTGGCCATAGGACACAGAGGAGGTAGCAGCTGGAAACAAGAGGCAAGATGGGGTTGCAGCTGGCACAGAGACTGAGGCATTGGTTGTGCAGAGACAGACCTTGACTCTAAACCCCACCCACAATACCACCAGGAGGAGCTCCTGAGCACAGAGCCAGAAATAGTCCCCAGCAAGGCTGGATGTGGTCCAATTGCCCCTATTACCTGTTCCAAACCAAAGTGACTCTAGTATTTGGAACCCCAGATCAATACCCTTATGTTCCCTTATGGACTGTTACCTAGGCAATAGGTAACAGTTAACTGGGGTAACAAGTCTTACCCCTGTCTCACAGGAAATGCTCCCTTTAGGCCAATGTTCCCACCATCCTTGGCTTCTTCATGCATGGACACCCCTCACCCTGGTTTCTAACAGGATTCTAGAAAAATCTTACCTGTGCATTTCCAGGCCTTGGAAGACATAGAGCCAGAATGGCGGCAGTCAGTAGCCTGCAGAGAATGAGAAGCCACAATAAATACTGACATTTTCTAAGCTTTGGGCCATAGCTAATATGGATCTCACATGACCCACAACATGCTACAGCCTCACCTCCCCTCTTGCTGGGGGAGAGGGTAGACAAGTGGAGGAGGGCAGGATGCAAGCAGGAGAGGCCAAGAGAGACTCTAGACACCCCAAAGAGAATGGCACTCCTTCTACCTGCTCTCTGATTTGGACATGTGTTAGGTGGTGATTTCAAGAAAAGGTTTTTTGTCATTTTATAAAGGAAGAATCTTGGAGTTGGAGAGATTGCACAGTGGGTAGACTAGCACTTGCCTTGCATGTGGCTGAACCAGGTACGATCCCTGCCATCCCAGATGGTCCCCTGAGCTCACAAGGAGTCATTCCTGAGTGTACAGCTAGGATTAACTCCTGAGCGCTGCTAGTGTAGCCCCAAGACAATATACAAGCAAATAAACAAATAAATAAAAACAAACAAAAATTTTAAAAAAGGAAAACTCGGGCTGGAGCTCAGGACTGACAGGCAGTTCAAGCCCAGCTCTCCCTTGGCTCCCCAAACCATGGGACAGATCATCAAATTGTTGGTTCTGCACAGCGTTGGGCCCAGTATTCTAGGAGGTGCTCAGAGATCCTACAGGGCAGGCCCATTCCATGGGAAAAAGAAAAGGAAAAAAACCAAAGGCCCCCCTATGGGATCAGCAGCACATGGAGCAATTGTCTGGACTTGCCTGTGCAGGAGACACGCTGGAGCAGAGCTGTGCAAAGACTGTTCTGGGAGCACTGCTGGTGCCTGCCACCAGGCACTTTGAGTGGGGAACACAGCACAACACAGACTGAGCTACTGGGTACCAAGGAAGAAAGTCTCAGCAGCCAGCCCCGAGTTCACTCAAAACAAGCCCTAATGAAGATATGGTCTCCAGGGTCTTGGGGAGCCCAGTGAACCAGGAAACTTGGGTGGGGAGCAGGAAGATGGTACAGGAGTCTGGAGCACATGTCTGGCATGCAGGAGGCTGGTTCAATCCCCAACACCACTCAGTCTACTGAGCACTATAGGGAGCAATTGCTTTTGGAGCACAGAGCCAGGAGCAGCCCCTGAGCTGCTGGTGAACTATTAGGTGGGACTCTAAAACCAAACCAAGGAGGAAGAATTCAGAGACCAAGTCATCCACTCAGAGTCTGCACCTCTGTGGGTCACCTAGCCTACCAACTCACACATGCTCTGCCCAGCACCATGGCACAATTAACACACTCCAGAAATAGGGGTCATCTGGGCTGAAGCAATAGCACAACAGGGAGGGTATTTGCTTTGTACTTGGCTGAGCCGGGTTCGATCCCCAGCATCCCATATCCAAGCTCACAGGAGTGATTTCTGAGTGCAGAGCCAGGAGTGACCTCTGAGCACCACCAGGTGTAGCCACGAGAACCCTCTATTCTGCCTCCCTAGTCAGACCCTTCTCAAAGGTAAAGGCAGAAGCAAACATCAGCTATGCCAAACCCTGGACCTCATTATCAACAACTGGGCAGCCCAGCAACAGTCTGCTGTGTGCAGTGTTCCTTGCTCCAAGGAACCAGTGCAGGAGACCCAGGACCTGACAGGGTCTGGATGGAGGCTTTGATGAGACACCAGACAGCCATGAGAGCTGGGCAGGAAGAATCAGGCAGGTTTTCTGGAAGAGGTACTTTCAAAGGTTTCATGGGCAGCACAGCAGACGTGGGGACTCCATTGGATTCAGAAACCAGTTACTGGCCTGGCACCTTCACTCCACTCTCTGGGACTCCTTCCAAGATGGTACTCAAGCATAAGCTGGCTCTCCCTGAAACACCAGGCTCTCCGAAATGAAGGGGACCACCAGAGACACAGAACCACCCTGGGGCTGGGAAGGATGGATGGACCCACCTTCCTTATCCTCCAGAAGGAGACCTCACAATGCTCAGGTTCACCCTTTTAAGCAGGAGCAGGGCCCAAAGGACAGACACCAATGAAGGGCTCTAAGAAGAGTCACTGCCAGATCTAGGTCTGGAAGCTGTGAAGGAGCAATCAGCTGTTTATCTACCAGGCAGCAAGTAACAAGTGTCAATGTTTGCCTGTAACTTCTTTGCGGGGTTCTGGAGCCCTATCCTGAGGAGAGATCCTAACAGGTTGCAGTGCCCAGAAATCTAAGGGCTGTTGCAAAAGGCAGCAACCCCCGAGCCTCTTCCCAGTTCCTTCTGTCTTCACTCCACCCCCAAGTCTCTTGGGAAAGATCCAGTCTCCTGGGAAAGACACAGTGGGGTCTGGGGCTTCCAAACTAATTGCGGGGGGGGGGGGGTTCCACCCGGGAAATAATAGCTACACTGCCACCCTCAGTTTATCACAGAGAATTTCTCCTGGTCATGAAAATGTAGAAAAAAAAATAAATCCTAGAAAACTCCAAGAATCAACAGTTTGCAGGAATCCTGGGGCAGAATCCTGGTGCTCCTCGCTGGGGTCCGCCTGGAAGGCAGGAGGGACCACTGGAGTGCACATTGCTCCCAAACTGAGCATCCCAGGCAGCCCCACAGCATCTGGGGCCGGTGTGTCAGAAAAGCAGCAGCCCCTGTGCGGATGTCCCGGCTAGAGCTCAGTTTTCAGTGCACAAATACAGAGAGAGAGAGAGAGAGAATTTAATGCACGGAAAGCATCTATGTCTGCAAGAGTCTGGCTGGCTAAGGACCCTGCAGATGAAATCTAGATAAAGTCCTTTCAAAGCTTAAGGATGGCTTGAGCAAAACTGCAATTTCCTCCAAGAAGAGCAAAACATTCGCTTCCATGAACTTGCATCTGCAAGTCCCCGCTTTTCATTGGCTCCAAACTTCTGGGTCTCATGCGCTGCGCGACCCCACACACACACACACACAGACATAGAGAGCAAAGGCAGCCCCAGAGGCGTAGCGAGCCCACGCGCGGGTCCGACAAGCTGGTGCAGGACCAGAGCTGCGAGGGAACGTGGGGCTGGTCTCCCCGATTAACTTTTGCAATCATAGCTCGAAAGGGGTTTTGTTTCGTGGAAAACCCCGACACTCCACTCCGCAGCCCTTGCAAAAAAGCAAGAAGACGCCAGCTCCGAGGCTGCCCCGGCCCGCAGCTCCTTCTCCGGGGAAAGTGCCTCGTCGAGACCCGATCCCCAAAGAGGACTTAGAGATGCGCATTCCAGGGCGCAGCGTTTTTGTCCTTAGCGGTCCCGTTGCATCACGCGCGGACGCCTCTTGCAAGATCTCCCCGACCTAGCCAGAGCCTAGCCCACCCAACAGGGGGCTCGGGGAAGTTTCCAGACCCCGGAGGAGGTGGGGATGGGGATGGGGATGGGGTTGGGGATGGATGGGGACCCACCTCTGGAATCCGGGCATGTCGGAGGTGCGGCGCGGGCGAAGAACCAAGGCACGGGGCGTTTTTTGGGGTGCGGGACCTCGCAGCACGGGGGCCTCCGGGGGGCCGCGGGCGCGCGACGTCTCTGCTCCAGCGGGGGGCGAGCGCGGGGTGCAGAGGCCGCGGGCAGAGAGAGCCTGGGTGCCGGCCACTGGCGCGCCCACGGAACGGCACCTGGTTCTCCTTAGTCCTCGTCAGTAACTCAGCATCAGACCAATTGGAGGAGGAATGTCAGAAATGAACACTTCATTTTCCAAGTATGTTAAACAATGCAAATGGGGGCCCTCGGTCCGGACACAGCTGGTTCAGATTACGGCGCTCACCCACTGGCGAGACTCCCCACAACAATCTCGGGGCGTCTGCCAGCACCAAGTGCGCCGAGCCCGGCCCCGCACTGGAGGCGATTGGAGGGCAGGAGCAGGGGGCGGGAAGTGGGGGGGCTGTTGACCCTTTACTGCCCACCCTGGAGGACCGGCCTGGGACCCCTTGGGTGGAGGCGGAGGAGGCCAGGGAGGGCCCAGCGCTTGGCGGCCTGGGATCCCTTCTTGGGGATACTTGTCCCGCTGCCCCCATTCAGAGGGACGGTTCCCTTAAACGCACAGCAGGAGGGACCCGAGTGAGTCCGAGGATTTCCTAGGAACTCCGGAGGAGAGGTTTGGGGTGGTGGAGTTGGAGGGGACAGGCTGGAGGACAGGGGAAGGAGGAGGCAGGGATGCAGTTCTGAGGAGCAAGTGAAGGGGGACCCTCCCTGGGCCCTTCCTCTCCAGAGGAAGGATCCCGCCTATGTCTGTCTGTCAAAAGGCACCTTGTCCGCAGGGGGTGACAAGGAAATAATTGTAAAGATGGGACATTCTCTGGTGAAGAGTCTCTTGGGGCTCAAAGATGGTTTTAACAAGTGAGAAGGTGGTTTGATAAGAGGAAAGGATGGTCCGAAGATCAGGAAGAGCAAAGACGCAGGTCCTTTATGGAACATCTTTATTTCTCTTTCTTGTTCACGGTTTTCTTTCTTTTTCTTTTTCTTCCTTTCCTTTCTTACTTCTTTCTTTCTTCTTCCTTCCTTTCTTTTCTTTCCTTGATTCCTTTTTTCTTCCTTTCTCCCTTTCTTTCCTTCTTTCTATCTTTCCTTTCTTTTCTTTCTTCTCTTTTTTCTTCTTTCTTCTTCCTTCCTTCCTCCCTTCCTCCCTTCCTCCCTCCCTTCCTTCCTTCCTTCCTCCCTCCCTCCCTCCCTCCCTTCCTTCCTTCCTTCCTTCCTTCCTTCCTTCCTTCCTTCCTTCCTTCCTTCCTTCCTTCCTTCCTTACTTTCTCTCTCTCTCTCTCTCTCTCTCTCTCTCTCTCTCTCTCTCTCTCTCTCTCTCTCTCTCTCTCTCTCTCTCTCCTTTTCTTAATTTTGGGCTGCACCTGGCATGCCCAGGGATTACTCTAGGTTCTGTACCCAGGGAACCATTTGCAGTTCTAGGGATCAAACCAGGACTTTTCTTTGTTTTGTTCCACACCCAGAGATGCTCAGGGGTTACTCCTGGCTCTGTGCTCAGAAATCACTCTTGGCAGACTTGGAGGGCCATATGGGATGCTAAAGAGCAAACTCGGGTTGGCTGCATGCAAGGCAAATGCCCTCCAATGCCTTTCCAACGGTCACAGAGCTATTAACTAATCCTGCTACACATTTCACCTTCTTTGAGCACTGTTTATTTAGGAGATGGAATCATATTTGAAAGTCACATTGGAGGCCAGAGAGAATATAGTGGGTAAGGCATTTTCCTTGCATGTGGTAGAATTGATTTAGATCCCTGGCACCACACAATGGTTTCCTGAGCACCACCAAGATAAGCCCTGAGCACCGTCAGTTTTGGTCCAAAGAAAGACAAAAAGAATGAAAGACAATAAGAATGGCAAAAGAGTTCATAGTTCTAAAACTGAGTGTCTACTATACTATTCCATGGTACGAGAAATTTTCTGAAATAAAATATTTATGGAGGTATTGTAGGCCACATCCAGTCTTGGCAGGGTTTGGGGAATCCTGGAGTTCTGGGGATCAAATATGGGTTGACTGCACACAAGGAAAATGCCGAAATATACTCGCTCTTTGGCTCATGAAACTTTAAAAAAATATACATGAACTGTAGAGACAGTACATTGGGTAGGGCACTTGCCTTCTACAGGCTGATCCCAGACACCTCATAGGATCCCCAAGCACCACCAGGTCTTATCTGTGAGTAAATAGCCAGGAATAAGTCCTAAGCACAGCTGGTATGATCCAAATAACAATAAAAAAAATTAAAAAAAAAACATATTTAGAAGATTCTTCCTCACTTACATTGCTTGCTATTAAGAGTAGTAATAGCTTTAATAATATTAAATATTATTTAATAATAATAAATAAGCATGATCTTATAATAGTTATTTTATTTTATAATAATCACAATAATTTATATGATTATATATTAATAACATATTGTGTTAATATAATATATAAATTAGTATTCATGGTTAATCATTAATAATATTATAATTATGATAAATAATATAATGGCATTGTGATTTTTAATATTATTAATTATTAATATAATATATCACTATAATTGACATATACTATAATATTTATTATATATAATAATTGTAAACATATGAGAAATATTTTTATTTATATTAATAAATAATTATTATTGAGTACTCTGTAAACTTAGACTTTCAAAAACAAATGACTGTGTAACTCATCAATAAACAAACAAGGACTAGAGTTACAGTACAGCAGGTAGGGTGCTTGTTTTGCGAGCAGCTGACCTAGCCTCAATTCCCAGCACACCATATGATCCCCCAAGCACCTCCAGGAATAATTTCTGAGTGCAAAGCCAGGACTATCCCCTGAGCACTGCCAGTATGCCCCCCACAAACCTAAACAAACAATAAAACTAGACATCTGGGGACAGTTCAACAGACTGAGCAGAGACTTTGCATACAAGAGGCGTGGGTTCAATATATGGCACAACAAGGTCCCCTGAGTACCACCAGAGCAATGTCTGAGCTAGGAGTAGGTCTGAGTATCACTAGGTATGACCCAAGTGGCACCCCAAATATAGACATTTAATAAAACATATTAGACAGCTCCATTATATTCAAGTTAAAATGAGATAGATGAGATATTGTTTGGTGGTAGTGTGAACCAGAATCTTCAGAGCCAGGAGCTAACTCAGAGGGCAGCAAGACCTGGTTTTTCATACAAAAGCTACACTTTCTATTCCAGTTGCACATGAGCACCACTGGGGGAGCTCTCTGGTGTTTGTCAAATTCTAGCACCCAGAAGGCTCCTTAGCATTTTCCCCAGAGTTAACCCTGAGCACCTCTGGATATGACCTCCTAGGACCTAGACCCCCAAAATAAGAAATTAAAATATAAAAAATTAACATTAGGTTTATTGAGAATGAACTCCTAAGGGACCGCAGCTGGGTCTAGAAATTAAAGCTACCATTTCTTAATGGTTCTATTTTAGATGCAAAATAGGTTTCTTATACCCACTGCTGCATGCAGTCTGGGCTCAGTACCTTGCACCACAAGGTCCCCTGAGTACCATCAGCAGCAATCTCTTAGCATGATCCTTCACCCCCTGGATTAGCATCCAGTCCCACCATAATACAGGACATGTGACCTCATGTGACATTTCCCAGCATGTCTTGCAGCTAGGTCTGGCTATTTCACTTCCTCAAATATGGATGCACCCTTCGAAGCCATATAAAGGAGGTCCAGCACTGCGGAGACCACAATACAAAACAAGTTCCCTCCGAGATGCTGGCTTAAATATAGGGTGGGTCACCATTGCACAGAACCTTCCAGACTTCACAAAAAACTGGGTTTCCTTTCAAGTTGGGGAAAGTCCATGCTCACAAATGATGCAGGTGATGATATGTTCTAACTACTATTATCCATTGGAACTGCCCTTTTGAGAGTATCATGAATGCCTTCCCGGGAGCCAGCACAAGGCAGGGAAGAGGCTAATCATGTCTCTGGTGGGCTCAGCCCACATCCGGTCCCCACAGCAATTCTGCAAGAGGAAACCACTGTTCACAGTGTAGGTGTGGACAGACCTGAGAGAACAGGGCCCTAGAGTTAGTGCTGCAAAAGCCAGCCTGGCCATCTCATAGGCTTAGGTCAGCACATTCCCTCGAACTTTGCTTTCTTCACTCAATGGTCACACACCAGGAATACTCCAGAGTTTCTGGGCCCTTCCATCATGACCTTTCTTAAGCACTCAGGAAGCCTTTGACTTCTCCTCCCATCTGGACTGGACCCCAAATGATCAGAAGAACTAAGAAATGACCAGCTAGGGCCAGAGTGAGGTTCAAAGGGCTGGAGTACAGGTGTGATATGGGGTGTCCCTAAATAGTCATCCCAGAATCACCCAAATAAGCTAAAATAATAGCCATGGCCTTATAGGGAGGGGGTCTAGGCCACCTTTCCTCCTCCTAGAATGTTGCTATTGACCCAAAGACTTCCATACACATGAACCCTTTGTCAGTCTTTTCCAAAGTTCCACCCTGCCAGCTTCTTACCACCAGCCTCTCACAGAGACCTCTCAAATCTGGCCCTGCCTCCTCCATTGTCAGGAAAGGTGTTCCCTCAATCACCCATGATCTTAGGATTCTCTTCTTCACCCTTAACTGCTTCCCCTTCTCTATGAAGGGTGCACTGAGATTCTATCTCCCCTTGACTGAGCCCACATCTTTAACTCCTTGAGTTTCTTTCCTTCCAGATGTATCTAGCTGCTTTTCTCTCCAGCCCCATTTCTTCTGCCTTTCTAAGAGAAACACAGCCTCTCTCCCCTTTCTTTTTTATTGTCATGGAAATAGTGTGGATCTTATAGCTAAGAGGGAACACAGGTCCTATAGCATCTCACAGACCCCACAAATAGTATTCACATCCATTCCCTCTCTACAGAACCCCCAATGCTTCTGTCCTCAGGAGACTATTCCCAACATGCTTTATTTTTTCTGGCATATCAAGTCCCCAATGAGGAAAACTAGTGCTGTGCACGAGTTTCCTGAGAGAGGTCCTGCCCCTCACAGAAACCCCACTGCAATTATCAGTGTGGGGCTTCGTAGGCATTGGTAGTGGGGAGGTAAAGCTCAATGGTATGTTCTGTGCTGGTCTCAACTGACCCCCAAATCTCACATCTCACTTGATCAGGAGATGCTCCTGTGAAGGCAATAGATCCTAACCCTAACCCTATCTCTGAAACATACAATCTCTGGGGTGCTGGCTTCCTTTATATGGTTTCCAAAGGTTCAGTCATATTTGAGGAAGTGAAATAGCCAGACCTAGCTGCAAAGAATGCTGGGAGATGTCCCATGAGGTGACATGTCCTTAATCCAGGAGTTCTCCAAGAGCAAAGAGAGCAGATAAAAGAGAACAAGCAACCCCTGGTGCTGACTGAGGGAGCCCCAGTTCTCTCTTCCTAGACCATCACTTCTCTGTGGCTCCATTGTCAATCACAAGGTAGTTGCTTTTTCTCAGCCTGTCTCTTGCCTCATCATCTTGTTCTGACATCTTTGTAAACTTGTTCATTTGATATTATTGTCCATTTTAACATCTCAATCCAGCAACCTGTAATAAAAAACACAACAGGGTTTAGAACCTGGTTTTTTTTTTTTTTTTTTTTTTGGGTTTTTTTTTTTGGTTTTTTTTTTTTGGTTTTTTTTTTTTTTGGCTCCTATTACAGGATTTATTGCCCTTTTATTGACTTAAAGTTTTTAGGTTTGAACTTATTTCTGCCCTTTTCTTATGTGTGTTACTGTTCTGATTGTTAAGTGGTGACACAAGGGACATTGACAACGAGATGGAGCTCAGGGATACAGGGTGGTGCCTGAAGTGGAGCCCCCATTTCCTGCCCACTTATTCCCTTATTTGGACTCTTCCACACTCTGGAACATAACCCACTGTCTAGAAGATATTGGGATTTCTTGCACATATTAGGAATTCTTCGGAAATTCAGAGGATTATGGAACACCTGGGATTTTCTCAGGGCTTGTGTGAGTAGATGTGGAACAACCATAATACATGGAAAATGTGGGTTTCTGACTCTCTGAGTCTCTGGGCAGCAGCCTCTGTGTGGATTCAGGCACTACAGCAGGAAGGAGCTGCTGAATTTCCTCTCTAGTGCTGTTTTCTCAATATAAATTGAGTTTTGAAGCAAACGATCTATTTAATATAATTTGAAACTGACTTTGAATGATATGGTCACAGTTCTGGGGTACTTTGTGTATATGTTTTGTTATTGGTGGTGGTGGTGGTTTGTTGTTATTGCCAGTTTTTAGAATCCAACCAAGGCCCTCACATATGCAAGGCATGTGTCTTAGCACTGAGCCCCTCCTTGGCCCAGAATAATATGCACAAAGACCTCATTTCTACTTGCAATTCACAAAATATGGTCCATATTAGAAAACCTCTGGGATTCCAGACTGACCTGTAAAATTGGCTCCTCCAAACATTAATTGGGCCATATGATGTTGCCCACTTTTAACTGTGGTGAATAAAATTCTAAAATACACCAAGATGGACCTGGGTTTGATTCCTGGCATCCCATATGGTCCTCCGAGCCTACCAGGGGTGATTTCTGAGCACAGAGCCAGGAGTAACCCCTGAGTGCCACTGGGTGTAGCCCCAAAACAAAAAAAAATTCTAAAATACAAACATATCTCATATCAATTCATCAGATATTTCTGTTCCCCTTGAGGGACCACCCAAGCAGTGCTCAGGAGGCTGGAGTCACATCCAGTGGCTTTAATGTAATGTTCTAAGGAGATCATACTGCTGGGACCTGGCCAGGGATCAGGTGAGTCAACCAGAGGTGCTTGAACCAAACCAAACACTCATGCTATGCCCAGTCAAAGCCCCTTTGGTGTTCAAGGACTTCCAACACCTTACCCAGAGACCCTGGGTGGGGAGGGCATGGGCAAATGAGTACCCAAGTAATGGGTACCCAAGTTTTATAGTAATCCATATTTGAAACCATTTAATGACTTCTAGGAAAATAAAAACTCAGAGAGGGGCTGGAGACCTAGTACAGTGGGCAGGGAGCAAGCCTCGCATTGGCTGTCTGCACCACATTTTGGTCCCTTAGCACCACCAGAAGTAATCCCTGAGCATAGAGCCAGGAGGAAGACCTGAGCAGAGCCAGGTGTACCACCACACCTCAAACATCCCCCAAAGTTAAAAACAACAACAAAATTATCAGCTAGATCCCAGTCAATTCTGGATACTTTCAAGAAATTATGTCACAACATTGAAACAGACCTTCTCACCATTTTCTTTATAATAAGATTTTTTTTTGTTTTGGGCCACACCCAGTGGTGCTCGGGGGTTACTACTGCCTATCTGCTCAGAAATAGCTGCTGGCAGACATGGGGTGCCAGGATTCGAACCAACCACCTTAGGTCCTGGGTTGGCTGCTTGCAAGGCAAACGCGACTGTGCTATATCTTCGTCCCCATAATAAGATCTTTTAAGTGAGCCAATGATAGAATTGTTCTAATATCTTGTTTTCAGGGAAGTTTTTTGGAAGACTGAAAGATTCTCTAAGATACATTATTTTTTAGATAAATTGCAGTATTTATGAAAAACTAGTTGTTTAAATCTTCAGAAGATTGAGATTTTTCTACCTGGGACTGAATAGACTATTGATAATCAACATAATATTGACCTATAAATCTCTCTTTTTTTTTTTTTTTTGTGGTTTTCGGGTCACACCCGGCAGTGCTCAGGGGTTTTTTCCTGGCTCCGTGCTCAGAAATTGCTCCTGGCAGGCACGGGGGACCATATGGGACGCCGGGATTCGAACCAATGACCTTCTGCATGAAAGATAAACGCCTTACCTCCATGCTATCTCTCCAGCCCCTTTTTTGTGGTTTTTGGGTCACACCCAGCAGGGGTTATTTCTGGCTCCAGGCTCAGAAATTGCTCCTGGCAGACACAGGGGACCATATGGGGCTCCGGGATTCGAACCAATGACCTCCTGCATGAAAGGCAAATGCCTTACCTCCATGCTATCTCTCCGGCCCCGACCTATAGATCTCTTCATTTATTATCTTATAATTAATAAAACTGAAAATTTTTTCTTAGTATTTTTAATCCAAAAGTCCATTATTTTCAGTGCCATATTTGTATAAACATGAAGAGAAATACTTTCTCTTTGTAATGGAAACTTTGAGAGCTCTTTATATTTCTAAGACTATGATATATTGGGAAGAATAGGAATTCAGATTAACCTCAATAATGAAGAGAAGCTCAATGCCTTATTCAAAGGGTTCTAGTCTACTAGTGGTGACAAAGTAGCCCCTTGAAAGGACCAAGAACCCCAGGACATTGGGAGGACCTCAGAAAAACAAGTGTTGCAGGTGGATCCTGCAACAAAAAAGAAATCCTGGGCCGGAGAGATAGCACATTGGTGTTTGCCTTGCAAGCAGCCAATCCAGGACCTAAGGTGGTTAGTTCGAATCTCGGTGTCCCATATGGTCCCCCCCCCCCCCCCCGTGCCTGCCAGGAGCTATTTCTGAGCAGATAGCTAGGAGTAACCCCTGAGCACTGCCGGGTGTGGCCCAAAAACACACAAACAACAACAAAAAATTCTGGGTCTCACATAGCATAAAATTGACTATCTCGGAAGAAAGGGGCAGTCCATGCCCCTGCCCTTCCAAAATCATGCCTCCATCACCCAGAATCACCTTTTTTCCAGATGGCCCTACCTCATCACTGACCCTCTACAATTTCCTTTGGGAATCTGACCAAATCTCAGATAAGTCGGTTTTGGAGCTGCTATCTCCAGGGCTTTCTGGAGCAAGTGTGAGCACCCTTCCTCCATAATATACTTCATCCAGGAGGCCTGGCAGCTGAGTACATGCCCTTAAGAGTCATAGTATCGGGGCCAGCGAGGTGGCGCTAGAGGTAAGGTGTCTGCCTTGCAAGGGCTAGCCAAGGATCAGGTCTGAGGTTCGATCCCCGGAGTTCCATATGGTCCCCCCAAGCCAGGGGCAATTTCTGAGCACTTAACCAGGAGTAACACCTGAGCATCAAACGGGGGTGGCCCAAAAAAACAAAAACAAAAACAAAAAAAAAAAGAGTCATAGTATCAGTAACAGTGCTTTGAATTTCTGGACAAATTCATTTGTTTGAAACTGTCATCCCTAAAGGAACACCCCACTTTAACAAAATGGACAGCTAACAATAAGAGATTACTAACTCTTCTGCCATTGTATTACTGACTTTATTGGAATACATTAATTTTCACAAATGTGCTTGCTACTGGACTTTTTATTTTTTACTTCTTTTATTTTCAACTTTCTTCTTTTTCTTTTAATTTTTTCTTTCTACTTTATTTTATACCTTTGCTTTTAATTATCTGGAAACAAATGTATTATGACAAACTATGTCAACTAGGTAATGCATTTTCTCTAAATAAATTAAAAAGTAATCTTGGGCCTTGTTCACCTTAGCTTGACTTAAGCTTCAATTAAGTCAGCCTTAAGACTGACTTTACTTCCTAACATTTAAAATTGAGGCCCACTAAGGGATTAGGTAGACCTGGAATAGACCATGCAACTTTGGCTTTGATGTGGAAGAGTTTTAGCCCCACCCCCAAATAGAGCTATCCTTGCTCAACAGCACCATTGTGAGACAAAGTCTCCCCCAAAGGGGAAATGTCAAACCCGTTTCCAACTTGGCCTTTCTTCTTTCTCCCTGGAAAGTCAGGATTTTCCAGGGTTGGGAAAAGTTCAAACTGGCCTGAGATTTATAATTTGGAAAATGTGACTGCCAATTCTGCTATTAGTCTTCTTAATAATAATTGTTTAATAATTGTGGTTTGTTTGTTTATTTGTTTATTTATTTAGTTAGTTAGTTAGTTAGTTAGTTCATTGATTATTCTGAATCTAAAGTTCAAGGATTGGTACAAGCAATCTGCATAATTACATCTGTTCTTATTGTTCTTGTGCAAAAAGCAACAAACCCCCCAAGGCCCCCTGAAAAACCCAAACAAAAAACAATAACAACAACAAAAAAACCTGACCATGTTGATCAAAATGAACATAATTTGTTACTGCAATGTTTCAAAAGATTATGGGGTTCAGAACCCTGTCTTTTAATGGAGATCAGCTTATGGTTCTCTTCTTCATGTTGTACAAATTCTTACCTATCAACTAAAGGCCATCCTGAGTTATTCTATCCTTTGACTGCGACTTTCTGAACAATTTTTTTTATTTTCTAGTTGATTTTCAGGCATGAAGAATTCTCAGTCCTATTCTAAAGATTGCATGCTGGGATGTTGAGTATACACGTAAGGTCTGATTCCCACACAGATCTAACTCAACTTCCAGAGAAATGGAAGGAAAAACTGACTGTTGCGGGGGCCTGCGAGGTGGCACTAGAGGTAAGGTGTCTGCCTTGCAAGCGCTAGCTAAGGAAGGACTGCAGTTCGATCCCCCAGCGTCTCATATGGTTCACCCAAGCCAGGGGCAATTTTTGAGCACTTAGCCAGGAGTAACCCCTGAGCATCAAACTGGTGTGGCCCGAAAAACCAAAAAAAAAAAAAAAAAACTGACTGTTGGTATTGAAGTTAACCCAAGGAAATTAAGAGTTGAATTCAAGGGAGTAGGGAGATAGTACAAATCCAAGATACCTGTTTATATGGTCTCCCCTGATTCAGACCCCAAACGAGGCGCATGTGTGACCCCTTGAATATTTCATTAGTAACAACTGAGCATAGAGACATGAGCAACCCCTGAGCATTGCCAGTGTGGCCCCAAAGCCAAACCAAACCGAAACAAACCTACTTCTTAAGATGGTGACCAGGAGATGGTTTGGGGGATGAGCATTAGCCTGGCATCTTTTAAAGTTGCTAACTTCTGATCACATCTGTTCTTCTCTCACCAACTCTTGTCACTTGACCACTAACCAAACTTAGTCAACAAACTCTGACATTTGCATCTGGTAACAACTAGATCTTCTGTCACCTACAAACTCTACAAGATGCAACTCATTCAAGATTAAGATGTGCTATTGAAAACTACTTTCAAATAATAAAAATAAAATTGGCAGTATGAGAGAAAACAAGAGCCCCTCTAGAAATGCCAGCCTGGCAGTGTAGGCTAGGCATTTTCTCCCAGCAATGCCCCCAAGCACTGAGCACAGTCTCAGGATTCCAGTAGCTCTGCTGCCTTGGACAAGCCCAGTCAAACCCCTGATCCCCATCAGCATGTGTGATCCTAAGGAGAGGCACCACAAAGGGGTGTGTGCCCAGAGGGGGAGTGTGACACCGATGACCCCATAACCAGAATGTGATCAACATCACTAGTAAAACATATGACCCCAACAAGCATGTGGCATGTGGAATCCCTGGTCCTCACAACAGCAGAAAGAAAGCAGTGGGGGAGACTGGGGCCACAGGTATTATTATTGTTTAAACTGGGTTCACAGATTCATTGTATTTCTCAGTGGCAGGTTTTAAAGTTGAATAAGGTTTTAAAGATACATCAGAAAACATGGCATACTTTTTATTTTTTGCTTTGGTTTTGCTTGGGGTGCATCCAGCAATGCTTGAGGGGCACCCCTGATAATATTCAGGGACCATGTTGTGTCAGAAATGGAACCTAGACCTTCAGCAGCCCAAACTATGGCCTAATGCTAAGATTTGTTAACCCTGGGTATTGTGTATCAGAGTTTGCTGTCTTGCTCTGTATCCTTTGTAAGACTTCATTTATTTATTTTGTGGGCCTCTCCTTAATGTTTGTAGAAACAGTCCCTGCTTTTCCTCAGTGAGCATGACTGGGTAATGTTAAAATTAGGTAAATCTTGGAAAAGCTTATGCGAATTCATTATTTTCTGGACTTTCCTTTAATGTCTGTATTTATAATTGCCACTTTGAAGTGTGTGTGTGTGTGTGTGTGTGTGTGTGTGTGTGTGTGTGTATGTGTGTGTACAAAACCCAGCATTGATACCCAGAGTTCTTTTTTCCTTTTTGGGGCTGCTTTTGTTCTAAGTATTGGTCACCATTCTTTTTGTGTTACTTTAATTTTTGGTTGAAAACTGGGCAATTCATATTGAAACAACTCAAGGTTCTCATGGAAGTTATTTTCTTTTTTTTTTTTTTTCCATAAGAACTTGAAGTGAGGGTCCGGAGAGATAGCACAGCAGCATTTGCCTTGCAAGCAGCCGATCCAGGACCAAAGGTGATTGGTTCGAATCCCGGTGTCACATATGGTTCCCCGTGCCTGCCAGGAGCTATTTCTGAGCAGACTCTCAGAGTAACCCCTAAGCACTGCCGGGTGTGACCCAAAAACCAAAAAAAAAAAAAAAAAAAAAAAAAAGAACTTGAAGTGAAATGGACAGTTCTGTCTTCTCTTACTGAACAGAGAACCCCTTGGCTCTATTTCTGCAGGACTGTGTTTCCCTCATCCATTGTCTGGTACCAAAGCTGGTACCAATACCACAGTCTGGTAGCAGAGCTGAGCTCCTTTGTGTAACCAACTCACTTTTGAGAGTGCTGCATGTGGTGACCAGGAGGCCCAGAATCCCCACTGGAAACTTTTGGCAAATCAATGCAAGACTCTAAACAGGGCTTCCGGTCAGACTCTGCAGTCCCTGAAGCCTTCAAGGTTGCACTTAGAGAAGTTCAGGGAACCATGTGGTGCCAGTATTCCAAGCTCAGGTAGGTGTATGCCAGACATGTGTCCTCAGTACTATACTATCTTCCAGCCCCCCAGTTTACTCATAACTGCCCAACTCATGTTTGTTGCCCAGCCCTTCAGTTGCTCTGAGAACATGGGGCAGTTTGAGCAATAAGCTAGAGTCCTTAATGGTTCTTCATGGATGTTCCATATGCTTTTCAAACATCCTGTTTTAACCATGTGTCTCTGGACCCTCCTCATCGTTGTCTCATGTGGCGGCCAAATTCTTGGGGAAATGACTCTGAAAACGTTCAAGATATTTTCAGAATCAATGTAAGCTTTCAAAATTAAAAAATCACCTCACTCATCTAGTACTCATTTTGTTGTTAGGTTGGGGCTGGGAATCAAATGCAGGACTTCACACATGTAAAGTGAGTGCTATCCCACCAGTTATATTCCAGCCTCTAGAATTTGTAACCTTGATCATTACTATTCTTTTATATTTATGGAGTGTGGCTGAAAATGCCTTTCACAAACGGCTGTCACCTTAACCTACAAATAACATCATCCTATTTAAAATACCCCTATGATGGGGACAGAGGGAGCACAGTAGGCAGGGCACTTGCTATACACAAGCCAATTTAGGCTTGATCCCTGACACCCAGTATGGTCCCATGAGAACTGCCAATAGTGATTCCTGAGCCAGGACTAAGTCACGAGCACTGCTGAGTATGGCCCACAAACAGCAGAATAAAATAAACACCCTTGACAAGGCTGAAGACACAGCCCCTTGTAGAGCAGCATGCCTCTGATGTAGAAGGTCTGAAGCTGTTTCTGGTACCATAATAAAAACCATTTCTCGTACCCAGTTGCAAACTGACATTATTTTGTTCCTACTTCTTTTCTTTAAATAAATGCTTCCCTTCCTATCAGAGATAGACAAAGTTCTGTGGTAAATCGGTGCATTGGGAAAATATATTGCAGGGACCCAGGATATAGTGCAAAAGTCTAGAGTGCTACAAAGCCCTGGTGGAACTTTATAAGAAATAAACACCCAACCTCATTATAAAAAGGGAGAAGAAATTAACAGAAACTTCCTCAAAAGAGACACGCATCATGAATTTGAGTGTCATCCTTGAGCAGGGGCCATGCTAATCTTCTCTGTATTGTTCCAATTTTAGTATATGTGCTACCAAAGCGATGATGATGATGATGATGAGAGAGATAGATGATGAGGGAGAGAGATAGACACAGAATAGTCATACTCATCTATGGGTTTTAAGAAAATTAAGGACATTATTGTTTATATATATGTATCTTTATTTAAACACCTTGATTACAAATATGATTGTAATTGGGTTTCAGTCATGCAAAGAACACCACCCTTCACCAGTGCAACATTCCCATCACCAATGTCCCAGATATCCCTCCTCCCCACTCCACCCCTGCCTGTACTCTAGACAGGCTTCTACTTCCCTCGTTCATTCACATTGTTAGGATAGTTCTTAATGTAGTTATTTCTCTAACAACACTCATCACTCTTTGTGGTGAGCTTCATGTAGTGAGCTGGACCTTCCAGTCCTCCTCTCTTTTGTCTCTGAGAATTACTGCAAAAATGTCTTTTATTTTTCTTAAACCCATAGATGAGTGAGTCTATTCTGTGTTTTTCTCTCTCCCTCTGACTTATTTCACTCAGAATAATAGATTTCATGTACATCATGTATAGGAAAATTTCATGCCTTCATCTCTCCTGATAGCTGCATAATATTCCATTGTGTATATGTACCACAGTTTCTTTAGCCATTCATCTGTTAAAGGGCATCTTGGCTGTTTCCAGAGTCTGGCTATTGTAAATAGCACTGCAATGAATATAGGTGTGAGGAAGGGATTTTTGTATTGTATTTGTATGTTCCTAGGGTATATCCCTAGGAGTGGTATAGCTGGATCGTATGGGAGCTCAATTTCCAGGTTTTGGAGGAATCTCCATATCGCTTTCCATAAAGGTTGGACTAGACAGCATTCCCACCAGCAGTGAATTAGAGTTCCTTTCTCTCCACATCCCCACCAGCACTGCTTATTGTCATTCTTTGTGATGTGCACCAATCTCTGTGACGTGAGGTGGGACTTCATAGTTGTTTTGATTTGCATCTCCCTGATGATTAATGATGTGGAGCATTTTTTCATGTGCCTTTTTGGCCATTTGTATTTCTTCTTTGACAAAGTGTCTGTTCATTTATTCTCCCATTTTTTGATGGGGTTAGATGTTTTTTTCTTGTAAAGTTCTGTCAGTGCCCTGTATATTTTGGATATTAGCCTCTTATCTGATGGGCATTGAGTAAATAGTTTCTCCCACTCAGTGGGTGGCTCTTGAATCCTGGGCACTATTTCCTTTGAAGTGCAGAAGCTTCTCAGCTTAATATTGTCCCGTGTGTTTATCTCTGCTCCCACTTGTTTGTAGAGTGCTGTTTCCTCCTTAAAGATGCCTTTAGACTAAATGTCATGGAGTGTTTTACCTACGTGTTGTTCTATATGCTTTATGGTTTCAGGTCTGATATCAAAGTCTTTAATCCATTTGGATTTTACCTTCGTACATGGTGTTAGCTGGAGGTCTGAGTTCGCTTTTTTGCAAGTGTCTAACCAGTTGTGCCAACAACACTTGTTGAAGAGGCTTTCCTTGCTCCATTTAGGATTTCTTGCTCCTTTATCAAAAATTAAGTGATTGTATGTCTGGGGAACATTCTCTGAGTACTCTAGCCTATTCCAGTGGCCTGGGAATCTGTCTTTATTCCAATATCGTGCTGTTTTGATAACTATTGCTTTGTAATACAGTTTAAAATTGGGGAAAGTAAAGCCTTCCATATTCCTTTTTCCAAGGATTGCTTTAGTTATTCGAGAGTGTTTATTGTTGCAAATGAATTTCAGAAGTGTTTGATCCACTTCTTTGAAGAATGGCATGGGTATCTTCAGTAGGAACACATTAAATCTGTACAATGCTTTGGGGAGTATTGCCATTTTAATGATGTTAATCCTGCCAATCCATGAGAGGGTATGTGTTTCCATTTCTGTGTGTAAGGATATTATTCTAATAATGCCCAGAGACAATAGAGATGAGGGCTAGAAGGACCGGTTCACAAAATGAGGCTCACCACAAAGGATGATGAGTGCAATTAGGGAAATAACTACACTAACAGCTATCATGACAATCTAGATCAGTGAGAGAATTAGAATGCCTGTCTCGAATACAGGCAGGGGTTGTGAAGGGGTGGGTATTTGTGGTGGGAATGTTTCACTGGTGAAGGGGGTGCTCTGTTTATGGCTAAAACCCAACTACAATCATGCTTGCAATCATGGTGCTTAAATAAAGATTTTATAAAAAAAAAAAGAGAGAGAGACATGCAAATGGCCAACAGGCACATGAAAAATGCTGTGTATCACTAATCAACAGGGTAATGCAAAACAAAGCAAACTTGAGATATTACTTCACACCACAGAAACTGGCACTCACCAAAATAGAACAAAAATGACTAGTGTAGGTGTGGATATGAGGAAAGGGGACTCTTTATTGCTGGTACACTGGACCAGCCTTTTTGGAAAACAGTATAGACATGCCTCAAAATGCTAGGTAAGGTATTTGGCTCATGACCTAGTAATTCCATTCCTTGGAATATATTTTAAGGGCTCCAGATCACAATGTAGAAAAGACATCTGCAGTCCTATGTTCACTGCAGGGCTATTCACAATAGTCAAGTTCTGAAACAACCTAAATGCCTAATAACAGTTGAATGGATAAAGAAACTCTTTATACACACACACACACACACACAATGGTTATTAGTTGGCCCTAAGAAAGAATGAAGTCTTGCATCTTGTCACTACCTGGGTGGTTCTGGAGAGAATCGTGCTGAGGGAAGTTAAGTCAGAGAGACGGACATACACAAAATTACCTCTTTCCATTGTGGAATATAAAGAAACATTGTAGGGAATAACAATTGCCCCCAAAGTAATGGGAAAGAGCCTAAGAACTGATCTTCAGGAAAAAGTTTGCCACTGGGATGGAGATTGGAAGAATCCCTGAGGGAAGGGAACACTGAGACAATGATGGGGGCAGGATTTCTGTCAGAGAGGCAGGTTTGGGGGTAGAAGGGAAACTGGGGGCATTGGTGGAAGAAAGTGGACACTATTGAAGGAAGGGGTTAGTGCTAGATTATTATATATTCATGAAATTTAATCATGAATAACTTTATAAAGTTGTAATTCATGGTGACTTGATTACAAAAAGGCTAGAGAACTTGTTTGTGATGCACAAAGACCAGTTTGGTCCCAGTTTCACATACCCCTGCCCAAAAACCCCCAGGTATGACCCTCATGCTCCCCAAGTGCTACTGAAGAGAATATCCATTCACTTATACCTGGGTCTGATCCATCAGTGTGAGAGATAACCTCAGCATTTCAACATCTCAATTTCTTGTGCTCTATAAAAAAAAGAAAAATAATCGAATGAAGAGGATGGGCAGTACTGAGCAAAGAAAAACATTTTGTAAAGAATACAGAAGTAAGTCCCAAACAGGGGGGATGGGTGCAGGGAAGCAGGCAGAAGGTGGAAGACAAAATCATGGGAATGGGATGGGGAATTGTGGGTTCTTTGGTATGGTGGTGGTGGTGGTGATGGGTAGGACGATTATCTGTCAATACTATAAACTTTAGTACTATTGAAAAACATAAACTACTATAAAAAAGGGGGGAGAATAATACAACTGTCATTTTTTAAGAGAGCCAGAGTTTAGTTAAAGAACAACTTGACCAAAGTTTCAGAAGTTCACAAATAGTTTCCATAACCAAAATGTGATTTTGGAAGCTCAGAAATAGTTTACTGAGGTGAAAGAATGTTAGAGCTGGAGAGTACTATTGTATAAACAGTCACAGCTAAAAACAATCCCAGAGAAATATCACCATAGCACAAAATGTTCATTTTTTTTCTTTTTTTTTTCTTTTGGTTTTTGGGTCACACCCAGCAGTGCTCAGGGTTTACTCCTGGCTTTATGTTCAGAAATTGCTCCTGGCAGGCCTGGGGGACCATATGGGATGCCGGGATTTGACCCCTGACCTTTTGCATGGAAGGCAAACACTTTATCTCCATGCTATCTCTCTGGCCCTAAACTGTTCATTTCTTAACTACAGAAGAGTTAAAAGACCCTACAATACGCAAGGCTGATACCCAATCCCAATAAAGGTTCAAATGTAGACCTAAGGGATTAATGAAACAGCATTGTTGATCTTCTCATCATCTCTAAGACATAAATACGGTGCAATGATAAGGGATTAACTTACTGGATGCATTAAATCATGATAACAGTTTACAAAGCTCTTATAAATATTATAGAGAAACCAGAGTGATAGGACAATGAGGCTTACCTGGGCTCAATGTGAGTTCACCTGATGACAACCAGGATAGATTCCTCAGCACAGAGTCAGGAAAAGCCGTGACAATTAAGTGTGTCTCCTCAAAACAAAAATAAGTAAAAACCAAGAAAAGTCAGTCACATATCCTCATTCCCAAGGAAGGGTCGAGGCCCAGGTTAGTGAGTTTGGTTCCACCAAGAGGGCTCAGGGGCAGAACCTCTGTACTCATTCAATTGGGGCTTGTTCTGTGGTGCTTGAGGTGGCTTGGGGTCACTCCTGGCCATGCTCAGGCTCCATGCTCAGACTTATGCCAGAGTCCCAGGGGCACAGGTAGTGGTTCTGGATTGGGTTGGGACTGGCAGGAACCAAACCTGGGGCCTCTTCACACACACCAAGCAGGCGCCGTGCACTGGGCAATCCCGCAAAACATTCTGATCTTAAGTCTGGGATCCATAAACTGTGCTCTGGCCCTTCCCTCCTCAGTGGGTCTGCCAGGTCCAGGGAAGGACCCTGAGCCCTTGGCAGGAACCCCCTGAGCACAGTCCCAGTGCTTAGGACCAGGATGTTCCGTGGTCTCCCCTACTTGCCTGCATCTCTTAAGACTGACACCACATTGCCAAAGTCAGCAGATTCTTCCTGCCTACCCCCTCCCAAAGGAAAATTTCAGTTCCCGTGATCAATGACACCTGCATCTCCCTCTTTAAGCTTAGCTCGAGGACTTCCTCTCTCAGGATACCCTCTTCCAGTCAGCCCTTCTCAGGACTCAACTCTCCCCTCAGCCTCTCCATCTACACATAGGCTACCTGCTTGACTGGCTGAGGACCTGGGTTTGACTCGGCACTAAGGCAAAGGGCCTGACCCAGAAGCAATTCTACATGCTCAAACCTCCAACCTGGGAATCCTTATAGGGTCCAGAATTATGACCCAGTTGAAGAAGTTATGGCTGTCAGTAAGACCGATTTCTATTCCCTAGACTGCCTATCCTTTCCTGGGGTGGTTCTGGTGGTCCCCAACTACCTCTGGATCAAGCACTCATCAAGATTGGTCTCCATCCTTACCAGAGCACTTCTGGGTGGGGCCCTCATTTGGATAAGTCTCTCCCTCTCTCCAACTTCCTCACCTTAAAGCCTCTCTGCCCCCCATGATCTTGTGTCTGGAGAGTCACCTGTTCCCAGGCTCTCCCGTCCTCCTCTCAGCTCACTGCATGTGGCTCTAGAGTTTTTCCTCAAAGTGAGCATCGCACAGAGGGGAGATTGGACAGACCCAGGGGAAGCACAACACCATCAGGGGCAATGGGGGTGGTTCCTGTTTATTATTTGACATGTAAATTTTCAGGTTATTACTGATAATTTTTTTTCTAAAAAGGGAGAGCTTGGGCTCAGCTGCTCTTGTTAAAATTCCCAACAACAGATGAGTGGCTGAAGAAACTGTGGTACATGTACACAATGGAATACTATGCAGCTGTTAGGAAAAATGAAATTATGAAATTTTACTACACATGGATGGACATGGAAACTATTATACTGAGTGAAATAAGTCAGAGGAAGAGAGACACACACAGAATAGTCTCACTCATCTGTGGAATTTAAAAAAAAAAAAGACAGTAAGGTAATAATACCCAGAGACAATAGACATAGGGCTGAAGGACCAGCCCAAGATATGAAGCTTACCACAAAGAGTGGTGAGTGTAGTTAGAGAAATAACTACACTAACAACTTTCATGACAATGGTAGTGAGTGAGAGAAATTGAATGCCTGTTCTGAAGACAGGCAGGGTAGGGTAAAAGGGAGATGGAGGGCATTGGTGGTGGGAAGGTTGCACTGGTGAAGGGGGAGTATACTTTTTTATAACTGAACCCCAACTACAAACATGTTTGTAATCATGATACTTAAAGATATTATATAAAAATAAATTTTTTTAAATTTTAAAAAGAAATGTTATAATTGAAAAAAATGGCAACTTCCTGGCCCCTAAATCCAAAAGATTCTTCTTAAAACATGGACTAGTCAGTGGTCCTCAAACTATGGCCTGCGGGCCACATATTGTATTTGTATCTGTTTTGTTTCTTCATTGCAAAATAAGATATATGCAGTGTGCATAAGAATTCGTTCAAGGGGCCGGGTGGTGGCGCTAGAGGTAAGGTGCCTGCCTTGCCTGCGCTAGCCTTGGATGGACCGCGGTTCGCTCCCCCAGCATCCCATATGGTCCCCCAAGCCAGGAGTGACTTCTGAGCACATAGCCAGGAGTAACCCCTGAGCGTCACCGGGTGTGGCCCAAAAACCAAAAAAAAAAAAAAAAAAAGAATTCGTTCATAAGTTTTGTTTTTACTATAGTCAGATCCTCCAATGGTCTGAGGGACAGTGAACTGGGCCCCTATTTAAAATGTTTGAGGACTCTTGGCACTAGATCTTCAAGCACTTGAGACTTTGGGTTTCTCACCTTAGAACCTTTTGGCTTCATTAGACCCTCTACCCCCAGCCGAGATTCTCATCCACTTTCTGTCTATAATCACTACAGCTCTAGCATCTGCGTAGAACTATGTACTTTATAAAGCATTCCCATAAATGGTACATTTAATACATGTTATGAATTAATGTTATTTGATTCTTACAACCCTTTAAGGCAAAATACAAATTGATTTTCTTGCAAAGACGCTAAAACACCTCTAAAAAGAATAAAGGCTGCTGAAACCCCTTAATGTTTCTTTCTATCCATGATCTGGGGCACCCACAAAACTTTTGTCTAAAATACTTGGTTCCTAAGACCTAAAGGATATTCAGAAACAGACAAGGAGAGCTGAGACTTCTGCTGTAGTAGTGGTTCATCAAACAACATGTGCAAGTCATTTCTTCCCCTTTCTAAAAAAAAATGGCAGCAGCTGTTTGCTTTAATAATTTTTTATTAAGGATGACAACATTGCCAACCTATATATGTCATTTTTATTTGGAATATAGATTTCTGTTTTTGCCTTGTAGCACTCCTGAGAAATTCAGAAATGCACAGACTTGAACTCTATGAAACATAACCCCGTGTAAAAGCTGGGCTGCAAATGACCCACATTTAGCTATTTCCCTAAAATCCAAAGACAATTTATTGAATTTTAACTAGAGAAAACTTTCATAAATTAAAACATGGAAAATACAAAACAACAAAGCATGGAGACTGACAATAACAAATATCAAACATTAATAGTTTTATTATTTTTTCATAGAAATACATAAAATGATCATCATTTACAGTAATTACTTAACATATGAAGATACACTTTTGATAAAAGATTATTTAAATGCCGATGTGTGAGAAACAGTTCCTTTAAGTTAAATTTCAGGACCTTCTGCTTGGTGTTTCAACGTTCTAGTGAAGACTGCCTAGAGCTGACATCACTGGACCTACCCAGGAGGTAGAGTCTCTCCTTTCTGGTTAAATCCCTGCAGCCTCCACAACCAACCTGCACTTGCATATTAACAGGCCCACAGTTCTAATTAAAAAATTACGTGCTGCTCACAGTTATATACCCAGCCATTCACTGAGGATGAGCAGAGAAGAAAGAAAGAGAGCAACCCCTAGCCTAATTTCTCAGCATCTTCCATAGGGGTGCGGGGGTGGGGAGGGGGGTCTAACTACAAAGACTTACCCCAAGCACAAAAAGAACACCTAAAAAGCCAATGGGGAAACCACATAGAAGTTTTCCAAGTTCAATGGATGAAAACAACATCACTGAAGACATAGATGACACCAACATGGTCAATAAATCTTCTTACACTGACTTAAGTGACACCATGATGAGGTTGCTTGATGAATTCAAAGAAACCATGGTATATACAGTCAGCAAAGTACAAATATTAATAGTAAAAATGAAAAAAATTACCACAATCAGAAATGTTGAAAATGAAAAGCATGGAAAGTCATAAAAAAACAAACAAACTCAATAGAAGCTCTAAATAGCAGAATAATAGCAGCTGAGCAAAAGATCATAAGGCGTTCCAAGCTGATGATGAGGAAACTTCTAGGAAACAGCAGATGGTGAAAAAATAGTCTGAAAAGAAATGAAGGCATACCAAAGAACTATTGGATGAACTTAAGAGGTGTCAGAGACGAGCTGCTGGAGATGGGCCACGCTGCTGGTATCCACAGAGTCTTGCAGGCAAGACTCTGACAAATATCTCAGTCTATTTTATTAGAGAAGCCCAGGGACCTCTGGAAAACTTCTAGGCCGGGAGAGAGAGATGGGTTTGGGACCAGGGTAAGGTCCAGATAAAAGGAACAGGGGCCGGGCGGTGGCGCTAAAGGTAAGGTGCCTGCCTTGCCTGCGCTAGCCTTGGACGGACCGCGGTTCGATCCCCCGGTGTCCCATATGGTCCCCCAAGCCAGGAGCAACTTCTGAGCACATAGCCAGGAGTAACCCCTGAGCATTACCGGGTGTGGCCCAAAAACCAAAAAAAAAAAAGGAACAGGTATATGATGTAAAGTTAAAAGGATATAGCCAAAAGTAGCCAAAGCCCTGTCCAGGGAAAAAAGCTGTAGCCAGGGGTAGAAACAGTTTAATTTGATTGTTCTTTCAACTGTCTCTTCTAACTGCCAACAACTCTCCAACTCCAGATATGTATATCTCCTTTGTATATTTCTTTAGCTGTATTTCCTTAATAAGTATAATTCTTATTGTCTATTTCTGTAAGTAGAGGCAGTTTTCCCCATTCCTTTTTATAGATGTTTAGTAGGAAATTCTAGTAGATAAGTTTCTCTTAGGTTCTGAGTTCATGTTAGAATCAGGTTATCAGGATTTTTTAGCTTGTTATTTTTACCCCTATATGCACTAATGGCATTGTTCCTTTTTGCACAGGCACATTAAAATGGGAAATCTTATGTGTGGAAACAAGTTCTTATCTACTAGGGATAGGAACACATACATTTTATATTGCAGTGGGGCCTTACACCCTGAACATAGTGTCTTGGCTTAGGCTTCAGAAGATGGGACATTGGTCATTCACCCTGAACCTTGGATCCCATCTATGGAACCAGCAGTTTTCTGCACAATCACCAGGAATCAGACTTCTACCAAGGAAAACACCAAATTGCTCCAGAATGATTTCATATGACACCCTGACAACTTGATAACAACAACAACTTGCTTTCAGGCAGGGTTCCCTGCATTGACATGTAATGGTGAGATAAAACCAGAAGACATTCTTTGTCACCCTGACTTCAACATAGGTACAAAATCCAGGATCTCTAACTACAGAAACCTAACTGCAACAACCTTCACTGAGAAGAACTTTTACTGGGACCACAAAGAAAGACTTAGGAGTTAGACAATTTAGTATGTATAGAGCCTGTAAGTTGGTCTTGTGGCAGAATGCTTCATTGGTAGGTAGGATCTCCCTGTTTTATTTTGTTTTTGGTTTTTTGGTTTTTGGGTCACACCCAGCAGTGCTCAGGGCTTACTCCTGGTTCTATGCTCAAAATTGCTCCTGGCAGGCTCGGAGGACCATATGGGATGCCGGGATTTGAATCACCATCCTTCTACATGCAAGGTAAATGCCCAACCTCCATGCTATCTCTCCAGTTCCTCTCCCTGATTTCAGTCCAAAGATTTTCTTTTATATTTTCCCCATCTTTTGTTGTTCCTATTTAAACAAAACAAAACAACAACAAAACAACTGCCACACACACACACACACACACACACTTTTTCTCTTATTTTCTCTTATTTTTTTATTTATCCTTTTAAATAGGGGCTCCTGTCCTTTTTCATAGAACCCTGGAACATGTATTACTTTGTTTTACCACATATTCCCTTATTTTTCTATAAAATTAAGAAGAAAGGAATAAACAAAGGCTGAGAAACAGGGGCCAAGCAGTCTCAGATGCATAGGTGGGGAAAAATAAGGACATAACTAAATATCGAAGCTAAAGTCAAGGACAAGAGGCCTAAACTTTAACAATCTAAACTTAAATGGGCCTGTTATACTGGCAGACCAGGGAGAAAACAGTGGTGGTATAGGAAGTACTCTGGGTTCATTCTTGGAGGGAGGTTGTTACTGGTGGTAGGAATGGTCCTGGCTCACTGTAAATCTGAAATTCAACTATGAAGGACTCTGTAGATCACAATTGTTTCAATAAAATAAAATTTAAAAAAATCCCCCCAAAAACAAAAAAATCATTAGAGTCCCTAAAGAACATGAAGGCAAATGTGATAAAGAAGCGATAGTTAAAGAAATCCTCAAAAAATTTTCCAAAAGTTGAAGAATAAGGCGCCAACATACAAGAGGCCTAAAGGTCCCAGCAAAAGTAGACATGATTAGGAAAACTTCAAGACACATTGTATGTCAAAATAAAAATACCAAGAGACAGAGACAAAATATTGGGCAGCAAAATCAAAAGAGGAACTTATATACAAAAGAAAGCCTATAAAATACATCACAGATTTATATCAAATGCAATTCTGTGAGTCATAAGGGAATGCGGATGGGAGTAGTACAAAACTCAACAAAATGAACATATCACCAAAAAGACTCTATCCAGATAGATCTGAAGAAAAAATACAGAGTTTTATGAATAGATGACAGCAGAGGAAATTCAGAGCATTAATACTAGTTTAGCTGGAAGAGTTAAAAGTCTCTTTAAAGAGCAAGACAGACTTCCGAACAGGTATCATTAATATTGAGACTCGCTAATGGTGCATATGGTGGCCCTCTACTAGATTAAGAGAGATATGGCCACCCCTTGCTCGCTAAGAGATTTTATACATTTAATAATGAATTATCTAATTAATATTGATTGTTTTAATAAGTTTTTTTAATATACAGTTTTTATTATAATCATTTACTTAGAAATGCAAACATAGACTCTTAAGCAGTATCTATTATATTTTTGGTATAAAACTAATATTCTCTTTCATAGGATAAAACACTATACTCTTGGGGCCCGTGAGGTGGAGCTAGAGGTAAGGTGTCTGCCTTGCAAGCGCTAGCCAAGGAAGGACCGCGGTTTGATCCCCCGGCGTACCATATGGTCCCCCCCAAGCCAGGGGCGATTTCTGAGTGCTTAGCCAGGAGTAACCCCTGAGCATCAAACGGTGTGGCCAAAAAAAAAAAAACTATACTCTTATAGGCCTATATATATATATATATATATATATATATTATATATATATATATATATATATGTCCAGTTAAAGCTTAAAGTTCCTTCACTCTTACTAACATTTACATTTATAGGTTTTGACTATTTCATGGAAACTCTAATATATATCACCAGAATATTTTTTAAAAGCTTTATTTAAGACAAAGTTAGATATGTTACCACACTAAGATTCAGGTACAAAATAAAATTTAATGCAAAATACTTTAGATTCCAGAGTCGAACACTTAGTTATGTAAAAAAGAATAGACAGTAGATAGAATTACTTTAATTTTTTTATTTACATTAGTTAGAAACATAGTAATCGATCATCACAAATTGACTTACTGGCTTATTTTCTGATCATTTCATTTGCCATTCCTTTGTATTGAACCAAGTAATAGTGAAATAAATTTGTAATATACCATACATACTCGAGTATAAGCCAAGTCTTTAGGCACAAAAATTTGTGCCCAAAAACCCGAACACGGCTTATACTGGGGGCATACAGGCTATTTGATTTGGTGTGCTTGCACCAAGTCAAATGCACATAGTCTCCAGTCGTCTTCTGCCGTCTGCTGGAAGTTCCGGTGCTTCAGCTCAGTCCACAAGTTGCGGCTGAGCTGAAGAGGTAGGCAACTGAACTATGCCACTAAACTATTTAACCTACAATATTCTGCGCTTTGTATGAGACCAACAGCAGAGATGATGATATCTGAGAACTCAGTGATGATGACAAATGTCTATGCTGATACCCTCACATCAGATACAGCTGGAGCTCTGTTTGGACAGAGAGATGAGGAGGAGGAGTCCAGTTTTGAAGGATTTTAACTTTTGTGATTTAGCTTGATTACCTGTTAGCTACGGTTTCTGCACTTTATTTAAAGTTTTAAGGTTATTGTTGCTAGTTTACAGTTTTTCTTTAGCAATAAATATTGAAAAACATTTAACCTATTGATTCCTCAGTTATTGTAATTGTTTTGGGTATATACTTTTATTTTTGAAATTTACCAGCAGTTGCTGCATTTTTCACCTCAGCTTATACTCGAGTCACTAGGTTTTCCCAGTTTTTAGGGTAAAATTAGGGGGTTGGCTTATACTCGAGTATGTGATAGGAGGGAAAACTGGGGACATTGGTGAAAGAGAAGGGTATTGATGGAAGAACTGGTATGGGAACATTGTATGCTTGAAACAGATATAGTATTGACAATCTTATAAATCATAGTATCTTGATAACAATTAAAAGAAAAAAGTCAAAGTCTGGGGCCAAAGAAATAGTACAGTGGTATGATGGTTGCCTGCACACAGCTCACCCAGTTATAATCCCCAGGATTCCATATAGTCCCCTGAGCCACCAGGAGTGATTTCTGAGTACAAAAACTATGTGTTATGTGTTATCTCTGTGTACAGCTGAGCATGACCCAAAAATAAAACAACAACAACAAAAAACAAAAAAGTCAAACTTAGAGACTTTAAGGTTAATACATAATAGTGTGAATAGTAATTTTCATTACAAGTTATAGTAATTCTCATTACTCTTTTTGGTTTTTGGTTTTTGGTTTTTGTGGTTTTTTTTTTTTTTTTTTGGTTTTTGGGTCACACCCAGCAGCGCTCAGAGGTTACTCCTGGCTCTCCGCTCAGAAATCACTCCTGGCAGGCTCGGGGGACCATATAGGATGCCAGGATTCGAACCATCGTCCACCTGCAAGCAAGGCAAAAGCCCTCCCTCTATGTTATCTCTCTGGCCCACATTACTCTCTCTTGAAGATTGTTCTCTCGCCCTCCACAGCCTAAGTGGACAACTATTGAGTCTTTCCCCTACTTTTCAATGACCCATTCAAAAATTAAAATAAACTGCAGATTGTATTTAGAAAGATATTTAATATTTGAACTGGATGGTTTTAACAACTCATTCCTTGTCCCCACCCTTGCATGTTTTTATTTCTCATTTCAGGAAATGAACTCAAACCACCAAAGAGTATGGGATTTTACTAGTCAAATCATTGACTAGTTTGTGGCCAGAGCAATAGTAGAGTAAGGCATTTCTCTGCATGCAGCAGACCCAGGCATCCCAAATGGTATCTTGAACACCTTCAGGAGTAATTTCTATGCACAGAGCTAGGAGTAAGTCCTGAGCACTGCTGAGAATGGTCAGAAAACAAAAACGAAAAATGATTGACTAGCTAGATTTTTCTAGTGGAAAATTTGAGACCATTTGGAATGTCGTGGAAAACTGTAGCAGCTAAGGCATAATCAACCACAAATTTGAGTGGCTTTAAAGAGAAGCAGCACTAAGAGGCCTGAAGCTAAAACATTGCAGGCAAATGTCCCAAGAGTGATGGCCCACGGCTTCCCCACTGCATGGCTGAGAGGATTCCCAGAGCAGATGGTTCAGCTCCAACACATCTTTGTTTCAGAAAAGCAGATGAGCCATTTATCTGGTTTGGATCAACACACACTCAGTATGCATCCCAGCCTGCTATAGTTTTAAAGATAGGAGAAAAGAAACATGGGATCTCACCGCTCTCAACATACATATTTCTAAAGCAGGCAAAACTTTTGATGGGCAATCCACTTTCACATTTAGAAAGAACTCCAGGGAAGAGTGAAGGAGACACTCAAGATATCAAAACAGGATGACAATTGACACATACCTACCATGCAAATCCTTTTTGAGAAAGAAATTGAAGGATATATGATCTATTTCTTCAAAATAAAGAATTGATTAAGTGTTTTTATGTTTTATAACTCAGAAGTTTTTTTTGTTTTTTTGTTTTGTTTTGTTTTTTTGGGGGGGCCACACCTGGCGGTGCTCAGGGGTTACTCCTGGCTGTCTACTCAGAAATAGCTCCTGGCAGGCACAGGGGACCATATGGGACACGTGATTCGAACCAACCACCTTTGGTCCTGGATCGGCTGCTTGCAAGGCAAACACCGCTGTGCTATCTCTCCGGGCCCATAACTCAGAAGTTTTTATTTCAGATGCTCCACACTAAGATGAAACTTTAATGGCAAGCAGCAAATAATTTACAGGATCAATAAGAATATTCTTCAAAGGCTTATATAAAAACCTAAGAGCAATCATCTTATAGAAACATAATAATGGGTCAAATAGACAGGACAGCTCTAAGAAATAATTCATGTGACATCTGTCTTTAAAGGGGGCTAAATTAGCTAAGGAGATGCAATGAAGCAGCAATAACAGTTAATAAATCATTTATGAAAAACATGTTTTACCTATGAACAAAGACACACTGTTCATTTTCTAATGTTACTATACATTGATCACAGCAAAATTTATAAGCAACTCAAGTTAATGCTGGCCTATTTACATCTTCAGATTTTGTGTCATTTTCACCTTTTCTAATTATATAGATGTTTTCTTTTAAAGGCATATAAAATCCACAACACTTGCAAGAAATGTCTCTACATGTATAACTTTCTTTTTTTTTTTTTTTTTTTTTTTGGTGTTTTTGGGTCACACCCATTTGACGCTCAGGGGTTACTCCTGGCTATGCGCTCAGAAATCGCCCCTGGCTTGGGGGGACCATATGGGACGCCAGGGGATCGAACCGTGGTCCGTCCTATGCTAGCGCTTGCAAGGCAGACACCTTACCTCCAGCGCCACCTTCCCGGCCCCTCTACATGTATAACTTTCGTTGATCAACATGAAAAATGAGCATCCAGGGACTGGGAAAATAGCATGGAGGTAGGGCATTTGCCTTGCATGCAGAAGGACAGTGGTTCGAATTCCGACATCCCATATAGTCCCCTGAGCTGGCCAGGAGCGATTTCTGAGCATAGAGCCAGGAGTAACCCCTGAGCGCCGCCAGTGTGACCAAAATAATTTTTTTTTAATTTAAATTAAATTAATTTTTTTTAATTTTAGAATAATTTTTAAAATACATGAATAAAGACAGTGAGCAACTTATTAAAATAGTATGCATGACTATAATGGCATCATAATATATTGATTTAATGACATCTTTACTATGATGTGTGAATCAGGCACATAATCTAGTTAGGTATATACAGTGATTTCCACAGTACAAAATGCTTCTTTGGTTCAGGGAATGAAGCTCTTTGAAATAAAATGACCTAGAAGTCCATAGTATGCATTAATTCACATATTTATCTCCAATAAAGTACTCAGATGTTTACTGGAAAACTGAAAAAGAAAAGAAGACTGTACTTCTTATAGAAACTTAAGAGCAAAAATGAGACATTCAGAGCAGCTTCCTTACATGGAAACAAGGAGTTCCTTTCTAGCACCATTTTCCAAAGAGAGGAAAGAGAAAAGGCACTGCTGGTTTCCTTGCTTCATGTTTCTGCCCAGGCTCTTGTTTTTTGACGAGCTGAGTAAGAATCTCTAATACAAGTAAGAACACAGCTTAGGGTACTTATGGCAGAGGTAAGTATTCCAGGGTAAACTGCAAAATATTATTTAGATCTTTAACTAGAACACAAACAAATCAGAACACTAGATGTATATGTCTAATTTAGAGGGAAGTTTAAACTAATTTAAGTCCATTTATTTCCGAAGGATGCAAAATCCGTCCAATCTTGGAGGAGTTGGGATTTGAGCAGTATTCAAAGCAAAGTCTGGAATTACAACAGGCGATTTCTTGTTTATAAATAGAATCATGCCACAGGGAACAGTCTTAGTCCAAAGAACTCTCAGCCACACCCACTGAATTTACAATTGTTACCTCCAAAATGGAAATCTGAGCTGAAGAGAAAGCCTAGCAATTTCTGGCCTTCCTATAAGCTTCTTCCTGAAAGGAATGAAGAGAGACTGTTTGACAAGAGAAGCCTAAGCTTCAAATCAAGCAGCACTCACAGCCTACCAGAGGGCATCACATTAGCAGGATAAACCATGGAAGAGAAGACCAGATATCAGAAAATCTCACTCATATGCAGCATTATAGAGACACAAAACAAGGGAATAGGCAATGGGTCAATGACAAATCCTTGAATTGCAAACCTTGTATAATCAAGCAGATGGGGAGGATAAGGTGAAGAGGCAGAGTAAAGGTGACTTGAGGCCAGTGGTGAAGGGCCTTGAGCTTTTGGGTGCCAGGAGGGTGTAGAAATCTGTATATCAATACCATAAACCTTCATATTACTGTAACCATTTTATATGAACTAATAAAAATAATAAGGCCTTAGAAATAGTACAGCAGGATAAGGCAATTGCCTTGCATCCGGCAAATCCTGGTTCAACTCTGGCACTACATATAGTTAGTTCCCTGAGCACTGCCAGGAACGATGCCCAAGAACAGAGCCAAGAGTGGGCCCTGAGTAATGCCAGGTATATTCCAAATAACCCCCCACCCCTAATTAAAAGAAAAAGAAACACTTATATCCTAACACAAGGCTTTTCTTTCTGCCATGCCAGGGAATGAAGTTAGGGTCTTTCACATGCCAGGTCATTCTCTGCCATTGCCAATACTTAGCCCCAGACCCTAGATCAACCTCTGAGCATTTTCCTACAGGAACTAAACATAAGTTCCCTTATATGACTTGCAAACATTTTCTCCCATTCTGTAGGCTGTCATTTTACTTTCTTGATGGTACCAATTTAAGAATGAGATTTTTATTCATTTTGATCAAGTCCAATTTACTTTATAGTTGTTGTTGCTGTCCCTCTTGTTTCCTAGCTAAGAAATCACTCCTAAACTTAATTGCCAAGACTTTGAGTTTCAACTTACATTTTAGAGACATGGCCCACTTTGAGCTCATCTTTGTGCATGGTGTGAGGAAGGGACACAATTTTCCTGGGCAAATGTGTGACATCCAGTTGTTATGGCCACATATGTTAAAAACCTGTTCTCCTGGGCCCGGAGAGATAGCACAGCGGCGTTTGCCTTGCAAGCAGCCGATCCAGGACCAAAGGTGGTTGGTTCGAATCCCGGTGTCCCACATGGTCCCCGTGCCTGCCAGGAGCTATTTCTGAGCAGACAGCCAGAAGTAACCCCTGAGCACTGCCGGGTGTGGCCCAAAAACCAAAAAAAAAAAAAAAAAACCTGTTCTCCTGGCACACTTGTGGGAAATCAATTGACCATAAAAATATGCTTTATTTCTGAAATCTCAATTCCCACCACAAGACTTCTTTCTGTAAATGTTTTTAAAAATTCTTTTTCTCCTGCCTGGAAAGCTCTTTTCCATTAACTCTATTAACAGCTCCTAGTCATCCTTTACTTCTTAGTTCTTGGTTCAATAACTCAGAGAAGTTTTCTCTGAGCTTTTAGACTAGGTCTGCCTGCTTTATATCTTTAATATGGCTGTACTGAATGAAAAGCCTCAAATTCTGAGTCAGAGCAAAAGTGCCCAACTTACTGTTTTGTGATGTTCATAGATTTTCTAAATTTCAAAAATTTTACTGTAGGTTGTAAGTCATCTAACAGGTTAACTTTACCAAAACAGAGATGGTTGCCATGACCATATTATAAAAGCAAGGTTTGTTCTTTGGAAAGTCTACTATGAATGTTTTCTTTCCTGTCTTTCTAGTGAAATTTAAGCTAGGACATTAAAAAAAAAGGTAGAGGAAGAAAAGAAAAAAAGAACAAGACTATGATTATTAAAGTTTATAAAAAGACATTTAAGATTCTTAATGTAGACTCAGAAACAGGAACACAGTTTTGAGGCTTTTTGAATATTAGATTCTGAAATGAATAGAAGTATAATTCAGAGGAAGAATGGCACATAGTTGTTTCTCATGGATGCTCCATGTTAACTATCCCATTTATGAGTCAAAGGAAGAATTAGAACAGCTCCCCCCTACCTCACTATGTGAGGAAGCTGAGAAACACTTGTCAGACTGCTCTATCCCACCCTTCTGTCTAACATTTTTTCCTCATACTCATTTTCTTAAACATTAAGGGTTAGATTTATTTATGTATTTTTGGTTTAGAGGCAATACCTGGCTGTGTTTAGGGCTTATTCCTGGCTCTGTGTTTTGGAATCACTTGGAGGGTCATGAGTAGGATGTTGGACATTGAATCTAGGTTAACTGAGTGGAAGATGTGTGCTCTACCCACTGTACTATTGCTATAAACCCCAAGGGTTTTACTTTATTTTAATTTATCTCTCCTCAGATTGTTGGCAGGAGCTATAGAGATGTATTTACAGGGATGGAATGAAATTCAGGGCCTTCAAAACTATAAACATGAGCTCACCAACTGACCTACCTATATCTTCCTAGAATTAGCTTTATAGAATTACATGTAAAATTAATATCTGGGTCTCCTACTGTATGATATAGTATACATTATGGAATTTAATTGTACTTGTGTCTTTTTACTTTATTAATGTATGCTAATTTTATATATAATTCAAAAAATTATACATATAATTTACAACTGTATTTACTATTTATATATTTATATATAACTACTATGTATAAATATTATACAGAATATAACTACTATTTTATTCTTTTAATAAAAAGAATTGAATGGTAAGTAGATATTTAGAAGTACAATTCACTGAGTTGCTTCTGGAAGTTGAAAAGTTGAGTGCTTGTCTTATACACAGGTGACTTGAGTTTGAGCCCCCTTACCACCATAGTCTCCTGTAACTCAGCTGGAGTGATCCCTGAGCACAGATTCAAGAGGAAAATTTTGAGCAGCACCAGGTATAACCCCAAAAAAAAACAAAGCTAACCAAAAGAAAAAGAGTTGATTCTGATGAAAAACTAGTAAAATTAACTAGTAAAGTATTAACTTCTGCATAGGAAAACCTGATTAAGAAACCTATTTAAATGAAAATCAAGTTAAGTAGATTTTTATTGATGTTCAATAGATTAGTATAATGTATATAAAAATTGGGTTCAGAAAGGTATGGCCAAAATAGCAGGATTAAATCTTCTACTTAAAAATAATCCCTGCTAATTTTGTGGCTGACATTTCCAGGAATTCTGGAGCCAGGGAAGATTGCCTCCCTCATCCCTCCCATGCTTCTGTATTTCCAGAAGTCTCAGCAGTCACACCCAAGAACCACCCCTGCCCCATATTGGCTCATTGGCCCAGCTTCACAGATCCTCCACATCCTGGATCACAGTATGATCATGTGACACACCATAATTTTAATACTTGTATCCCAGTAAGAATATACCAAATTATGGGATTGGTGAGGTGGCGTTAGAGGTAAGGTGTCTGCCTTACAAGCATTAGCCAAGGAAGGACCGTGGTTAGATCTCCCGGCGTCCCATATGGTCCCCCAAGCCAGGGGCAATTTCTGAGCTCTTAGCCAGGAGTAACCCCTGAGCATCAAACAGGTGTGGCCCAAAAAACCAAAAAAAAAAAAAAAAAAGAATATACCAAATTACATGTAAAATAATCATATAAACCACCTATGATCAACAGGCAAAACCAACAACAGAATGCTCAACTAGTCATAAAAAATTTAGCAAACCTTCACACAATGACGTTGTGGTCCCATATAGTAATTTTCACAAATTTCTTTTTCTTTCTTTCTTTTTTTTTTTTTTTTGTTTTGATCACACCCGGCTGTGCTCAGGGGTTACTCCTGGCTCTATGCTCAGAAATCACTCCTGGCAATCTCGGGGGACCATATGGGATGCCGGGATTCAAACCACCGACCTTCTGCATGCAAGACTAATAAATGCCTTACCTCCATGATATCTCTCCGGCCCCCACAAATTACTTAATAATTTTTAATAAAACCATTACTATTTAGTTGTAACAATCAATATTAAGAATTTTGATAATAATGTCTTTACTCATTATTAGAATGTACATTATTAGAATGTATTCTTGGGCCAATAGCCTTAATAGGTATGCAGTAGGCTGTTTTAGATTTCTGTAGCAGTTTAAGTCTCTTCTGATGGTTGAATCTAAGGAGTAAAAGCCCCCACTCAGAATTGGAAGGAAGGGTTGGGAGGATGATAGGAAATAGAGAGAAAAGGAGAAAATGTTAAGCACTGATGTTAAGCTCCCTACATATTTCTCTTTTTCTCAAGACCCCCCCCCACCGAATCTCCTCCTATATGAGACTCAAAACATTTCTCCATAAAATCTAAGGATTAATTCAAATAACAACTTGAAATCAGAACTATATTTCTATGGGCAGGCAAAATATATCAAGGAATGGGTTTTTAGCTAGATATAATATTCCAAAGACATAATCTAACATGCCAAAACAATTCTTTGGAAGTTAAAATTTTCAACAAGGCGGAAGTACACTTTGAAGTTGTGCAAGAAAACATCTGTGATTTTTGCCTGTTTAGGGAAAGAATTCCTCTCTTTGCCTGGCCCCCTTAAAGCCTACTAGATCTGTGCCTCTTCCCTAGAATGCTGCGGCTCGTGGCTTGTTAGACTTCAAACAAAGCTGAAGATAAACTATTACTGATTATAACAAATCCTCTCATCAAAATCTTACATTTTATTTGTGACTGGTGATACTGCACAGTATGGTAATGTCATCCTCAGAGAACATCATAAAATGAAGCCACACTCCTTACAAGTCCTTTGGCTTTCATGACCAAGCGCCTGTGGACAAGATTCAGCTCAGAGTTACTTTATAGTCAACTGATGGGGAAGAGAAGGGAGATTGGAGCAGGGGCTGAGAGCCAAGGACCAGGATATAAATCACAGAGCTTCTCAAAGCCAGGCTTTGACTCACAGTCCAATTACCAGTATCAGTTTCTGCTGCCTAGTCCATAAAGTGAGTGAGCTTATCTCTAAGGATGGGGCCACTGTGCTGAATGATTAAATATGGATTTTTCTAAACAGTCCAGATTTTACATAAACTATTTTTATGCAGCCAGTGGATTTATTTAAGTTAGTAAGGAATTCATCTTTCAACTTAGCTCTAACCAGTATCAATAACATCTATCATTTTGGTTAATATTAATATAGATAGTTTGCCTCCAGGTTGCCAAATTTGTCACCTTTATGAAGCAAATAGGTTAAGAAAGGGAAAAAAATGTTTAAAAGGTGATTTTATTTATAGCTTTGAAAACAAACCAATTGGGTCAAGTACCTTAGTTGCACTGACCAAATTAAAAATAAGCATAAAGCTGAGGCCATAGAGTATTGTAGGTACAATGCTTGACTTGTAAGTGATTGACCTGGGTTTGATCCCTGGCACCATTTATGGTTTCTTAGGCCCACCAGCAGTGACCCCTGAGAACAGAGCTAGAGTGATCCTTGAGCACAGCCAAGTGTTTTCCCAGAAGACCTAAATGAATGAATGAATGAATGAATGAGTGAATGAATAAAAGGGCCTGTTGTGTGGCTCTAGAGGCAGTTAATGTTTTATGTTTGTGAAGTTCTGTGTTTGGTCTGGATTCCATATGGCACCCTGAGCACCTGTGCCCCCATCCCCACACTCCAACTATGGAGTTGTAGCTATGGCTCCTACAAAAGTAAAAAAAAAAAAACAATAAATTTAAAATTATTCTATTAAAGCTAAAAAAAAGAAAATTTAGACTATTTAATTGAATATACTCAAAACAAGTGCTAAAATTAGTTTTATTAATTTATAGAATTTCAACTTATGCAAGACACAATTTATTTGATTTTATTTTGGTTTTAGGACCACACCCAGAGTTGCTCCTGGCTCTGCACTTGGGGATCACTCGTGACAGTGCTCGAGGGACCATTTGGAATTGAATCTTGTTCAACCACCTGCAAGACAAACATCCTACCTACCTCACTGCCTCCAATGCCCTTTTTATTACAGTACCACATGATATATTTTTAAAAGCATTCTATGTATTTACAATAAAAATTAAGGCAACAGCATCTACTTTATCTTGTTGGGAGGGAAACACACCTGGCAGTACTCAGGGCTCACTCCTTTCTCTGTGCTCAGGAATCACTCCTGGTGGGCTCTGGGGACTATATTGCATGTGGGAAATCAAATCCATGTCAGCTGCGAGCACCACAAGTATCCTACCTGCTGTGCTAGCTCTTGGTCTCTGCTTTATCACTTTTTGGGGGTATACTATACCTAGTTGTGGGACCACTCAGGCACTGTGCTCAGGAATTCAATCCTACTGGGGATCAGAGGCCCTGAGTCCTGCTGGGAACAAACCCAGCTCTGCATGTGCAAGGTAAGCACCTTATTATCTCTCCTGCCCTGCATTATCCTTTAACTCATTCTGGACTCAAAATTTAGAGGGTGCATGTTTTATTGTTATCTAAATACAATTAGCAATTATTGACTAAAAATTATTTTGAAAAGTTACTTCCTAAAACAGTCATAGAAACAAAATTTTATTAACATGCTATCATTGATTTGAATTTCACTTCATCAGAATCTATGACTTCACTCGGTACAACTATGAATTATGTTTATGGTTAAATTTGTTACTATACACATTTGAAGCGATTTTACATGTAAAGATCAAATTTACCTTTACTTTCTACCTTGTGAAATTTTCATAAAGGTTATAATCATCTGTATTGCATTTTCCCATACTGAAACAAAATTTCCTAATGGCCAAATATCTTAACTCATGTTATTTAATGTTTAATGTTCTATCTAGAGCCATCACCAACATTAGGCAGGTGTTTCTCCTGACTTTGTGCTCTGGACCATGGGGTGCCAGGGATTAAATTTGGGCCTCCTATATGCAAAGCATGCTTTGCACACAGTCTGTTGAGCTCTCTCTCTCTCTCTCTCTCTCTCTCTCTCTCTCTCTCTCTCTCTCTCTCTCTCTCTCTCTCTCTTCTCTCTCTCTCTCTCTCTCTCTCTCTCTCTCTCTCTCTCTCTCTCACTCTCTTGCTCTCTCTCTCTCACTCTTTGGCCTTATTTTTTAATTTTAACAGATCTACAATACTAGTCATTACCAAAGTGAGAAAAATTGAGAGAAGAAAAATGAGAGAAGTAGAATTCCTATCACGAATACAGGCAGGGGTGGGGGTGGAGGGGGGCATTGGTGGTGGGAATGTTGCATTGGTGAAGGGGGGTATTATGTTTATGACTGAAACCCAACTACAAACATGCTTGTAATCATGGTACTTAAATAAAGATTTGTTAAAAAAAAAATAAGAGAAATTTTTCAGTGAAAAAAAAATGGTCACTTTGGAGCCAGCGAGATAGCATGGAGGTAAGGTGTTTGCCTTCCATGCAGAAGGACGGTGGGTAGTTTGAATCCTAGTATCCCATATGGTCCCCCGTGCCTGCCAGGGGCGATTTCTGAGCGTAGAGCCAGGAGTAACCCCTGAGTGCTGCCGGGTGTGACCCAAAAACCAAAAAAAAAAAAAAAAAGGTCACAATATTATTATAAAAAATACCAGTAACAAATAGTTTTCTAGATTACAGACCAAATAGCAATTAATTTCTCAAAGTTCCTGTTGTAAATCATCATAGTCCAACAGGCCCTAAGAAGAGTTTGATTCAGCCCACAGTGCTCTGAGTTAAACTTAAGTTAGGTGCTAAAGTAAAATGGGAAGGTTGTTACCCCTCCCCAACTTCCTGTCTAATGGTAAGACCACCCCTTTTCTGGGAGGGATCTATGGAAGGTAACAAAGGCATTACCTCAGGGGCAGAGGGGGAGATTCAGAGGATTAAGGGGAATTCGGCAAGGGAAGCCGAGTAGAAGGTGGCAGAAGGTAGAGAGCAGAAACAGGTTTAAATGAAGGGCAGCCTATGGAGCCTGCTTAAAAGGTTAGCTTAGAAGCCACACGTGGTGGCTGGGGCCTTTAATAAAGTTTCATGTCTCCTGACTTCTTCTGACTGCTTGTGGGTCATTTCCTCACCGCTACCCTGAACCCACAGACCCTACAACTGGAAGAGGATACAGGTGTTCGGGCTGGCCAAGAAAGGCCTCACCATCCATCCACCATCATCCAGCTCCATCCAGGACTCATATTAATTTCATTATGACTACAGATTTCACCTCAAAGTCTACATATACACTGTTTCTTGAAAGATGGACAGTTTGACAGGGCCCATATTCTAACACGGTAACACTTGGGAGGAATCGGGACTTCCTGTTCCTAGAAAGAAATTCTCCAAGTCATCGTTTTCTCTTGAGTCCTATTTTCTCTTTTATATTATCATTTGGTCCCTAGGCTTTGTGGTTTTGTTTTTTTGTTTTGTTTTGTTTTGTTTTGTTTTGTTTTTTGCCACACCCAGCAGTGCTCAGGGGTTACTCCTGATCTTGTGCTCAGGAATCACTCCTAATGGTGGTTGGGGGACCATATGGGATGCCGAAAATCAAACCAGGTTCGGCTGCATTGGAAGGCAAATGCCCTCCCCTTTGTGCTATTGCTCTGGCACCCAAGCCCTAGTTTCTGATATGTATTTGTGATACCTACTTATGGTTTCATTTATCTACATAGAGACTCACTTCCTCCTCTGTCTACTTAGCATTTCCTGCCAACACAACCTCTCTCTCTCTTCTCCCTCTCTCATCTTCAGCTTTCACAGTTATGTGAATTCATCTTCCCAGACTCTTTGCTGTTTTGCTTTACCTATTCATTAATCATCAATCCAGGGTCAAACACACCCCTAGCCAGTCTTCTTCTGTACCACCAAGGAAATTGGGCTGCATTTTCCTTCTGAAGCAACTGGTTTCATGGACATGTATTCCGTGTAATACTTCCTGCATGCCTTTTTGCCTAACTACAAACTGCTGTCCCTTGTCATTCTCTCTAGTGCCTATTTTGGTACTTGGTACACAGCAGGAAATAACGTTTGATAAATAAATTAAAGAGTGATTATTTTGTTTCTGAGAAGAGAGAACACATGGGAAAGAAAATACACAGCAAAAAAAAAAAGAATATGATTTATATTCTAAAATACACATGCATATGAAGGAAACACACAAAACAATTGCATTAAGACATTCTTTTAACTATATAATTTACCTTTTCCTTTAGAATTAGAATAAAACACATTTAAAATAAAGCCATTAAGTTTTAAAAGGCTTAATTATTTACCTCACCAATAAAGATTTTATTCTTAAATTTGGCGCTGTTCTGTATACCCAGATGTTTCTATCATCACAAGTTTTTAACCATTTATGGCAATTCAGAAACTGCATCTGGTATTTCTTATATGTTTCCTCTAAAATCACCACTTCTGCCAAAAATATCTATAAAGAAATCCCTCAAAAGGTTTGAGTAACAAAGCGTCTGGGAATGTATTTGGCCTATGTTCAACAGGACATTATATGTTTTCTTGTATAAATCATGTGCTGGAATACGGAAATTCTTTATTTAAAATAAAATCTGCCATTCAGTACCATGAAGATAATGCCATGAAAAACATTATACATTTTTGTTATATTTGTAATTTTAAAACATGTTTTTATGTGCCTTGTTACACATTGGGATTAATTTTATATGGTTTAGATTTTCTTTCAAAAAAACACTAAGGACATTTTCCATTCTCAACTCATAGAAGACCATATGAGAAGCAGTCACCAGAAAGCAGCTTTTAAAAAAAAAAAAACAGCATTTTAAGATACAAATGTTAGCAGCAAAAATATTAAAAGATTTTCCCGATGCTAGAATCTAACTTTGTTTTGTTTCTAAAAACGAATTTTTCTTGGTGCCAGAGAGATAGAATGGGGTTAAAGCACTTGCTTTGCATCCAATTAACAACTGTTTTAATACCTGTACCATGCACCCCTGTGAGTACTACTGGGGTCACTCCAGGCTAAGAATAGCCCCTAAGTATTGCCAATATTTCCAATGTTCCAACAGTAAGAGCAATAAAGAAACCTCCAGGGCCTGGAGAGATAGCACAGCAGCGTTTGCCTTGCAAGCAGCCAATCCAGGACCAAAGGTGGTTGGTTCGAATCCCGGTGTCCCATATGGTCCCCCGTGCCTACCAGGAGCTATTTCTGAGCAGACAGCCAGGAGTAACCCCTGAGCACCGCCAGGTGTGACCCAAAAAAAAAAAAAAAACTCCAAACTTATATTTTCCTACATATCATTAAATTCTCTTTTGAGACTTTATCCAAACAAATATTAATGTGTTTTCTATTTTCATTTTATTAAATCCTTTTAAGCAGAAATTGACCTTAGCTTATGGCGGGGGAAAAGACGTCAAAGATGTCAAATCTTGCCATATAAAAACAAGCATAACAAGCCATTACAAAGCAGCTCATCTTTTTCACTGGCATGCATTTTTCCCATGAATGACAGTCATCTATAGCAATTCTGAACTCTAATCAACTCAGAGTAGTTTATGAAGAGACGAACCCAAATTGTTCTATTTGATTCCCAAAAGGCAAATGTTTTAAGTTGGAAAAACTGACAGAATATAAAATGGGATGTGAACTAAGTCTTGAAATTATACTGAAAAAGAACACTTTCAGGTGAAATATTGGAAGTAAAGGAATAACAATAATTCTCCCAGAAGCAATATTGATTTCAAAACAGCACCAGGACTCAGGATTTATTACCACATGATCTTGTCCATACCCTTAATTTGTTTGTTTCTCTATATACCACTGATGAGTGAGATCATCCAGGACACCAGGTTGGAAAGGGAAAGGATGAATGATGAGATAGACAGGAAGTAACTCCAGGGCATTTGTGAAGGGTCTAGGACTGGTTGGTGGTAGTAAAGGAAGGTTATTTCTGGACTGAAGAGATAGTACAATGGGGAAAGCACTTACCGAGCCTGTGACCAGCTCAGGTTCCACCCCAGCACCATATAAGTCCTAAGCACTGCCAAGAACGATCCATGAGCACAGAGCCCGAAGTAACTCTTGAACATTGACCAGGCCTAAAAACCAAATAATAATAATAATAATAATAATAAATAATAATAATAATAATAAGGTGAGGTAACTGTATAGACCCTAACTCTAAATCTCCAAACAGAGAGGAGGCATAGGGGAGGGAAGATCAGGCCAGAGCTGACATCAGGACAATAGTAGAGGGTCATAGGCTAAACTTAGAGTGGTAATGACGTGTAGTAATTTGGTACATCAATAATATAAACTTAAACACTATTGCAACTGTATGACCTAAATGTTAACAAAAAAAAAATTTTATAGGATCTCAAGGTGACCTTGTCCTTTTTGCTTGTTTTTCTCTCATGGGAGGAGGTAGAATCTAAAGGAAAGTGAACAGAAAGAAGGGAGGATGGGAGTTCTTACATAGAGAGGTGATATTCTACTACTGTTCAAGTTTCTTTCCTTAGGGAATGCCTCCATGAGACTCTCGGGAGTCATTTAATATTTCAGCATCCCCACCACAGTTGTATACCACCTACAACCACTCGACCGACAAACTCTCTCCTCTATGGGATATTTAGTTCACAAAGCTCCTTGAATAAGGCAACGATCTACGAGCTCATGTTTCTTGGCACAAGAATTCAAGTGGTTGGTTCTCAATTACTGATAAGGCTTGATAAGGAATCTTCTGCAGACTGCTTAGACAATGCCTGTAAAAACTGAACCCACACCCACAGTGGCACGTCCATAGCACTAACAATGACGTACTCTCAGAAAGATTGTGATCAACAATTTACTCTTGTCACATTGGCGCTTTATGCACCATTTCCCTTTTTTATATATTTGACTAGACGGACTCCTTCCATATCTGGTAGCAATGATATCATCAAGCAGATTGAATAAAATGCCACTTATTAAAGTAAGTTTCCTAATATTGTTTAAATGTTGAAAGTGCAAATCAACTAATCACCAGTCTACAAATGCTAAGAAATAAAACAATACTTTGCCTCTACAAGTCAAGTCTGTGTACTTTCTTGCAACAAAAGCCAATCTGTCTTTTTCAAAATTGTTTCTACTGGCAAATATTTTTTGCTGTCTGGCCAAGTTTTGTGTTAAAAATAAAGTACAGTATTACAACATCAATCAGCATTGAAAGTACTTAATGATCTATGAAAGAAAAATATACAGTGATTTTTTTTGAGACAACCAAGCCAATAAAGTCTTATGTTATCAAACCAAGGGTATTTGAGAAAATCAAATCCTAATTGAATTTAGAGATATAAAAGCAATATTAGACATGTAGGTCATTAAGGAACAAACTGTTAAGAAGGTCTGTTAAGCCCAGAATGACTTGAAGACAGAACAAAATGGTTTCCTGACTTTCCCCTTCCTGTCTGTACAACACTGGCTCTTGCCCGCCCTTTCCAAGACCACTGCACAGGCATAATTGGAGCTTTTTCTATAGCTAATACTGAATCCATTCAGTGAGTCCAAAGTTCTTAAACATACATTTATAATGAGTATTGTAATTTATTGTAATTTTATTGTAATTTATACATCAGCAGGCCCTAGACAACCTAAGCTTGGTCAGATATAATCAAGATGCTGCTATTGGGGTTTCCAATGGGAGCCTCAACAAATACACAGAAATGCAGGAACTCAATAACATTTGTCATACAAGCCATGGGATTTCTTTGTCTTTTGATTACCCCAAGAATGACTGGCACAGATGTCTAATAGGTGAGTAAAACCTTTCCTTCAATATTACTAACAACATGGCAACACATTGAGTTGCCAAAGACCAATGAGTGATTTCAAAAGACTCTCTTTAGCCCCATAGTTTAGTTTTACCTAAGATATCATTCTTTGGCTAATCTGTTTCAGTGATATACAATAGTTAAACAATCTATTTTGCTTTCTCAGCTTTTAGAATTTTGATCATTACTTTCCTCCTTTCCCTTAGACCATTCATTGTCTTCTAAATTTCCTTGCAAGATTTCACACACACACACACACACACACACACACACACACACACACACACACACCTTTAAATAGTGTTTCTTAATGGGAAATTTCCTAGTCTCTGTCCACTACTTTCTAGAAGAGCTATCTAATCATTGTAAAAATAAATAAATAGGGCCCGGAGAGATAGTACAGCGGCGCTTGCCTTGCAAGCAGCCGATCCAGGACCAAAGGTGGTTGGTTCGAATCCCGGAGTCCCATATGGTCCCCTGTGCCTGCCAGGAGCTATTTCTGAGCATATAGCCAGGAGTAACCCCTGAGCACTGCTGGGTGTGGTCAAAAAACTAAAATAAATAAATAAATAAATAAATAAATAAATAAAAATAAGTTTCTGATTCAAAGTCCCTGCTTTAAATACATTGGACATTACTTTGTTGTTGTTGTTGTTGTTGCTTTTGGCTTTTGGGCCACATCCAGGAGTGCTCAGTAGTTACTCCTGGCTCTGCACTCTCAAATCACTCCTGGCAGATTTGGGGTACCATATGGGATGCCAGAGATTGAACCTAGGTCTGTCCCAGATCAGCCATATGGCAGGCAAACACCTTACTGTTGTGCTATTGCTTGGCCTCCTGGACATCACTTTTGTTCATGGTAGAAGGTCAGGTTTCCATTTCATTTTCTTCCAGATAAACATAGAATTATGTTAACATTACTAATCATAATCTATTTTCCCATAATTAAAACAAAAGTTAAAATGTTAGGCCTTTATATTAATACTATTAATATAACTATCAATATATTATTACAATTAATATATACTACTATACTATTAATATAAATGGATCCTCGTCTGTCCTGTTAATCTAGTCAGTATGGCATTGGTTCTGCGCTCTGTTTGGAGCTGAAGTCAGCCAGTCTCTAGCCTGTGCTGTTCTCATGAAGATTTCTTGGACACTGTCAAGTATTCACTTCTGAAAATTCCAGGTCACATATTTACCATCTCATATATGCCTGATAAGCTTTTCTAATATGTCATCTGGGCCAAACTAATAGTCCCAGTTTTTCAAATAAGCTACATGTTACAGTGAAGGTGTTTTCTAAATGAATCAGACACATTAATTTGAATGTAACAAGAGGCAAGTCTAATTAAACTAGTTCAATTTTGAAGAGCCAAGACTTCTCCACTAAAAGTAGAAATTCCTTCTGTAATAGTTCATGAATTGGCCCATGGACTTCCATCTTGCTTATGGTTTTCATCTCATAATGAAATGAGATGCAGGGATCACATCTGGGTTCCCAGCATGCAAAGTATATGCATACTAGTCTTTGAACAATCATTCTGTACCTCTTATTTGGTTTAAATTTCATTAATTTTAACTTTTCCTTACTGGTTCCTTCTTTTCTTCTTTCTTTTTTTCTTTCTTTTTTTTTGGGGGGGGGTCACACCCAGCAGTGATCAGGGGTTACTCCTGGCACCACGCTCAGAAATCGCTCCTGGCAGGCTTGGGGGACCATATGGGATACCGGGATTTGAACCAATGACCCTCTGCATAAAAGGCAAATGCCTTACCTCCATGCTATCTCTCCAGCTCCTCTTTTTTTCTTTCTTTCTCTTTTTTTCTTCTTTCTTTCTCTCATTCACTACCATTGTCATGGTAGTTATTAGTGTAGTTATTTCTCTAACTGAGCTCACTACTCTTTGTGGTGAGCTTCATACAGTTGGCCAGTCCTTCCAGTCCTCATCACTATTGTCTCTGGGTATTATTACAATAATGTCTTTCTTTTTCTCAACTTCCATTGACGAGTGAGACTATTCTGTGTCTCTGTTACTCCCTCTAACTTATTTCTGATTCTTTTCTTATTCCTTCTAATTAATTTGTTTTCTTTTCTAAATATGTGTTCTATTTAAAATAAAAAAATGGGGCTGGAGAGATAGCATGGAGGTAAGGCGTTTGCCTTGAATGCAGAAGGATTGTGGTTGAAATCCCAGCATCCTAAATGGTCCCCCAAGCCTGCCAGGAGCTATTTCTGAGTGTAGAGTCAGGAGTAACCCCTGAGCGCTGCTGAGTGTGACCCAAAAACCAAAAAAAAAAAAAAAAAAAAAGGTTAAAATGAAAAAATAAAGTTAATTTGGAGCCAGAGAAGAACAGTAAGGTAAAGTAAAGAGGGGGAGGAGCTGTGATGCAGTGGTAGGGTGTTTGTTTTGCACGCTGCTCACTCAGGTCAGACCATGGTTCGATCCCCCAGCATCCCATATGGTATCCTGAGCCAGGAGCGATTTCTGAGAGCATAGCCAGGAGTAACCCCTAAGTGTCTTCGAGTGTGGCCCCAAAACAAAACAAAAAAGAGAGTAAGGTAAGGTAATGATCTACATTAAAACAGGTAAACACTTACTCTACATGCAGCTGACCTGGGTTTGATCCCTGGAACTAGATATGACTCCCTGATTATTGCCAGAGGTGATTTCTAGGCACTGAGTCAGAAATAAGCACAGCTGGATGTCACCCCCATGCCATAAAAATTAAAAGTAATGAATAATAGGTGTAGGAACTATAGTAGGTAGGGTATTGGTCTTGCACGCAGTCAACCCTGGTTCAATATGTGGCACTCTTTATGGTTCCCCCAAACTCACTATGAGTGATTCCTAAGTACAGAGCCAGGAGTAAACCCTGAGCACTGACAAAATAATAATTAATAATAAAGTTATTTTATAAACATTTGAACTTCTAACAGTTAAAACAGATTAGGTTTTCTGAACCCTAATCTAAAGTTTTAGAAACATGAAACTGGAAATATTTAAGGTTTTATATGAAATTTATTTTTTACTGAAGAAATAGTAAAAGTAGCAAGGGTGCTTGCCTGGCAGAGAGCTAAACTAGGTTCAATCTCTGACACCCCATTTGGTTCCTTGACCCACAAACCAGGAGTGATTCCTGAGCACAGAGCCAAGCAAAATGTCTGAGCCCAACACAGAAAAACAAACAAGTAGACAAATATCTGTTTTGTCAAGTATTCATGAGTTGACCAGAAATTATGCTTAACTGCTCCATAAATATAATTAAGGGTGCTTGACCCCATTCGTAATCAGAGAAAAGCAAATTAAAACCACCAGAAAAGAATCAGGCTGTCGTTCTGTTAAAAGCACATGCTCTGCATATCTGAGCCTACGTCCAACTGCAAGATGACAGACAGTCCTTTCCACCACCAATTTCAAAATTTCTGATTGTGCCAAGCGTTGCCAAAGATATCGAGCAGAACTCTTAGACATGACTGAGAGGGCTAGATCAGCTCATTTTGGCATCATCTAGTAAAGTTGACTTTACCCTTCTAGATATCCCATGACTCATCCATTCCAACCAAGGTAAGATCCTGTAACTTTTTACACATGCACCAAGAAACAAGAAAGCTCATAACCACACCCTGGAGCAGATAACGAAATGTTCTTTATGGAAAAACTAGGTGATAAATTCTTGCAATGAATATTGCTGTGAAAAAATATAATGAATCTTCCTACACCACACCATTTAGTAGCATGATGAAACTCTTATTTTCTTTTATTTAAACACCATGATTACAAGGCTGCTCATGACTGAGTTTCAGTCCTACAATGTACTACACCTTTTACTTATGTGTTGTGTATGTAAATATTTTGGGGGATTACTATGTTACTCACCCTAAACTGATTGGTGATTGTGCCCTACCCTAGGGTGTGACCTGGCATTCTGCCCCCACCCTAGGGTAGGACCTGATTCTGCTTTCACCATTGGTTGGTATCTGATCCCACCATTGGGTGGTACCTGACTCTGGAGTATAAAAACAGGGGTCTGTGGAAGGCCGGGGCTTTGGCGGGCTGGTACTGAAGCTGAGTCTTTGGACTTCAGTTTTGTCCTCCAAATAAAGCGAATATTTCCACGAGCCTGACTGTCTGTGAGCTGTTTATCCGCCGTTTCACCTCAAAACCGTGGGCTAGACAGGGTGGCAGACGCGTGCTCCGAGCTGGAAGAAAAAGGCCTCATTCTCCATCCCACCATCAGTCAACCTCTTCAGGGGCTGACCTGCTACACTTATGAACATTTTCTATGACAATGTCCCGAGTTCCCACCCCACCCCTGCCTCTGGGCAGGCATTTTGCTCCTTCTTCTTTTCTCCCCCTAGTGCTCTCTGTCCCTCTTTCTTGTGCTCCCCCGCTCCATTCCTCATCCTCCCTCTCTCACTTTTGCTTTTTTTTTTTCTTTTTTTGCCTTTTAGACACCGGTTTTCACTATTGACATTAGAGGGGTAACCATGCATAACATGATGAAACTCTTAAAAGAGCAAGATTTCAAAAAACGGCACAATTAAATATGTGAGTAAAACTCCATTTATGTAGTTAGAAATACAGTTAAGTTTCTCACTTAACATTGTCAAAAGATTACTGATAACTGTGCCTCTAAGCAAAATAATACATACTTAAAATATTTCTACCAAGGGCTAATTGATATAAGTAAGCATTAGGTCCTTCCAGCATATTTCTGGTTATGAAAACATCATTAAACTTCTGAAGGAGGTCCTACAGCACTTCTAGTTTCTAGCAATAGTTTCTATTTGTTCGTGTTTCTAACTGATGATTCTTGTTCAAGGTCTTGGTAGCTGAACCTGTCAAAACTCAAGCGTAGGGCCGGGCGGTGGTGCTAGAGGTAAGGTGCCTGCCTTGCCTGTAGTAGCCTTGGACGGACCACGGTTCGATCCCCCGGCATCCCATATGGTCCCCCAAGCCAGGAGCGACTTCTGAGCGCATAGCCAGGAGTAACCCCTGAGCGTCACTGGGTGTGGCCCAAAAACCAAAAAAAAAAAAACAAAACTCAAGCGTAGAATTCATTTTGCCCTTTATCAATGTTATAAAATGACATGATAGGGCTGGAGAGATAGTACAGCTGGTAGGGCATTTGCCTTACACACAGCCAAACTAGGTTTGATACTTGGCATCCATAAGGATCCTGAGCTCACCACAAGTGATCTCTGAGTATAACTCAGGAGCAGGCTCTGAGCATAGCTGGAAATGACCCTAAAATGCTATAAAGAAAAATAAGGGGGTGATAAACTTCCCATTTTAAAGAGGATAAACCTAAAATTTTGAGAGTTGTTACTTATGTAGTGGCAGGAATGCCTTCCATATTCCTTTTCCCAAGGTTTTTGTTTGTTTGTTTGTTTGTTTTTGGTTCTTCGGTCACACCCGGTGACACTCAGGGGTTACTCCTGGCTATGAACTCAGAAATCACTCCTGGCTTGGGGACCATATGAGATGCTGGGGGGTCGAACCACTGTCTGTCCTAGGCTAGTGTGCGCAAGGTGCCTTGCGCCACAGCTCCGGCCCCCCTTTCCGCAAGATTTATTCTAGCTATTTGTGGGTGTTTATTGTTCCAAATGAATTTCAGGAGTGTTTGATCCACATTTTTTTTTTATTTTTGGGCCACACCCGGCGGTGCTCAGGGGTTACTCCTGGCTGTCTGCTCAGAAATAGCTCCTGGCAGGCACGGGGGACCATATGGGACTCCGGGATTCGAACCAACCACCTGGATCAGCTTCTTGTCTCTCCGGCCCCTGATCCACATTTTTTTTTTAAGAATGTCAAGGATATTCTTAAAGAGATTGCATTAAATCTGTATAATGCTTTGGGGAGTGTTGCCATTTAAATTATGTTAATCCTTCCAATCCATGAACAGGGTATGTGTCTACATTTTCTTTTTTCTTTTCTTTTTTTTTTTTTTTGGGTTTTTGGGCCACACCCGTTTGATGCTCAAAAATTGGCCCTGGCTTGTGGGGACCATATGGGACACTGGGGGATCGAACCGCGGTCCTTCCTTGGCTAGCGCTTGCAAGGCAGACACCTTACCTCTAGCACCACCTTCCCGGCCCCAATGTCTACTTGTCCAATGTCCTCTTTTATTTCTTGAAGCAGTGTTTTTTAGTTTTATTTATATATCTCCTTAACCTCTTTAAGTTGACTCCAAGGTATTTGAGTTCCTGTGGCACTATTGTGAATGGGATTTTTGTTTGTTTTTGTTTTTGTTTTTGAGTCACACCCAGCAGCGCTCAGGAATTACTCCTGGCTTTATGCTCAGAAATTGCTCCTGGCAAGCTCGGGGGATCATATGGGATGCCGGGATTTGAACCACTGTCCTTCTGCATGCAAGGCAAATGCCCTATCTCCATGCTATCTCTTCGGCTCCAAATGGGACTTTTTTAATGTCCATTTCTTCTTTATCATTATTTGTGTATAAGAAGGCCATTAATTTTTGTTAATTTTGTAGCATTCCACTTTGCTATATGAATCTATTGTTTCTAGGAACATTTTGGTAGTCTTTAGGATTTTCTAAGTATAGTATCATGGCACCTTCAAGCAGTGAGAGCTTGACTTCTTTCTTTGCTATCTGGATATCTTTGATATCCTTTTCTTGCCTAAGTGCTATGCCATGTACTTCCAGTACTCTATTGAATAGGAGTGGAGAGAGGGGCAACTTTGCCTTGTGCCAGATGGTAGGGGAAAGGCTTTCAGTTTTTCTCCATTGAGTATAATATTTGCCATGGACTTGTGGTAAATGGTCTTGACTATATTGAGGAAAGTTCCTTCAATTCACATCTTTTTGACAGTTTTTAATCGAGAATGAGTGTTGGACCTTACCTTATCAAATGCTTTCTCTGAATCTATTGATATGATCATGTGGTTTTTTTTTTCTTTTGATGATGTAGTGTATTTCATTGATTTATTTGCATATATTGAACCATCCTGGCATCTCCAGAATAGATCCTATATGGTCATGATGTATGACTTTCTTTTTTTTTTTTTTTTTTGGTTTTTGGGCCACACCCATTTGACGCTCAGGGATTACTCCTGGCTATGCGCTCAGAAATCGCCCCTGGCTTGGGGGGACCATATGGGACACCGGGGGATCGAACCGCGGTCTGTCCTACGCTAGCGCTTACAAGGCAGACACCTTACCTTTAGCGCCACCTTCCCGGCCCGATGTATGACTTTCTTGATGAGGTATTGGACCCTATTTGCTGAGGATTTGTTGAGGATCTTTACATCTGTATTTATCAGGGATATTGGTCTGTAGCTCTCTTTTTTGTGGTATCTCTATGTTTTTGATATCAGGGTGATGTTAGCTTCATAAAAGTAGGAGTGTTAGGGGGCTGGAGAGATAGCATGGAGGTAGGGCATTTGCCTTGCATACAGAATGATGGTGGTTTGAATCCCAGCATCCCATATAGTCCCTGAACCTTCCAGGAGCGATTTCTGAGCATAGAGCCAGGAGCAAACCCTGAGCGCTGCCGGGTGTGACCCAAAACAAACAAACAAACAAAAACAAAAAACAAAACTGGGAGTGTCAGGGCTGGAGCGTGGCGCTGCGGTAGGGCATTTTGCCTTGCAAGCGGCTGACCTAGGATAAACCACAGTTTGATCTTCCGGCGTTCCATGTGGTCCCCCAAGCCAGGTTCGATTTCTGAGCATATAGACAGGAATAACCCCTGGGCATCACAGAGTGTGGCCCCAAAACAAAACAAAACAAAAAAATGAGAGTGTTTATATAGGGGTATTTCTATTTCTTCAATTTCCTGGAAGATCCTGAAAAGTATAGGCCATAGGCCTTTTAGAAAGTTTGAAAGAATTTGTTAATGAATCTATCTAAACCTTGGCTTTTTTTTTTTTCCCTGAACACTGAGGTAGGTTCTTATAGGCAGGTGCCAGCTTTGAGTTCTCATTTCCTAACCATAAGACAATTAATAAACATAGTGTGAATTCATCCAAAATTCAAAACAGGTTTAATTTATTTAACTTTGCCTTCAGCTAGCTGTAGACAGGAATCTTCCTTTCAAAACTAACACACCCTCTACCCTCAACCCCGTTCAAGGTACACTGAAAAGAATTCAGGAAGCAATTGATTCAAACATCCTTTCCCTGATCTCCACTCTCCTGGAGGAAAAATGAATAAAATATCATTTTCTAGCCCTAACTCTGAGTCCTTCTCTGTCTCTAACAGTGCTTGAAGCCACCTTGACTAGTGACTTTAACCATAATTTTGAGCAACAGTTTCCCTTTGGGAAGCAAGTAAAGCAGTCTAGATGATTTTAGTTCCATAGGCTTTGTGTCTGCATTATTTTTTAACGTTTTACCTGAAACCCAACTACAGACATGTTTATAATCATGGTGCTTAAACAAAGACACTATTATAAGAAAACAAATTAAAAATAATCTTCAGGGACTGGAGAGATAGCACAGCAGTAGGGCATTTGCCTTACATGCAGAAGGATGGTGGTTCGAATCCCAGCATCCCACACGGTCCCCTGCTGGGGGTGATTTCTGAGTGTAGAACCAGGAGTAGCTCCTGAGCACTGTCAGGTGTAATCCAAAATCAAAAAAAGAATAATAATAAAAATAAAAATAAATAAAGAATAAATCTTCAGTCTATTTTCCTTTTTTTTCTCTCTTCTTTTTCTTTTTCTTTCTTACTCTTCTTCCTTCTCCTCTTCTTCCTCTTTTTCCTCTTCATTTTTCTTCTCTTCTTTTCCTTCTTCCTCTTCTTTTTTCCTTTTCCACCTCTTCTTTTTCCATTTCTTCTTCTTCCTCCTCCTCTGCTCTTTTCTTCCTCTTCTTCTTTTTATCTTTTTATCTTTTTATTCTTCCCCTTCATCTTCCTCTTCTTCTCACATTTCCTCCAACTCTTCTTAATATTCTCTTTCTGAGTCTCTGGGACTCCAATGATTCCTATGTTGTTTCTGTTGAGTTTATCAATGACTTCTATTTTCATCTGTTCACATTTTTGAGTAGTTTACTCATTGTCTGATCATTTAGTTTAAGGTTATTTTCCAAGAACTGTATGGACTTGTTCTGCATCTCATCCTCTGGTTCACTGGCCCCGTCCTCAGCTGCTGTTACTCCCTTGGAAAGGCTTTCCATTGAGGTTTTTATTTCATCTACTGAGTTTTTCAGATCTGTTGTTTGAGTATAGAGTTTTCTGAGTTCTATCATTGTGGTCTGTTCAACTCGATCTATGCTTGCTTTGATTTCTTTGAGCATCCTCCATATTAATACTCTAAATTCCTTATCTGAGAGAATTTTCAGGTCATCTTCATTCTCTATGTGTGGTGTTGTCATGCATTGTTTCCCCATTGCAACACTGTATAATGGTTTTTACTATGTGCTGTGCTGGGTTCGTGGGCTCCTCTGGCTTCACCTTATTGGGTGGGGCCCTCACCCGATGTGGGCCCTGAAGATTATGTTCAATGGTGTCTCCTTGGCTGTCTTGGGCAGAGAAGCAGCTGGGCCATGGCTTTTGGTTTTGGAAAACTTTCAATTATCATTTTAATTTCCTCAATAGTGATGGGTATGTTCAAATATGCTAGATCATCTTGGTTCAATTTGGAAGGTTATAAGAGTCCAAGAATTTATTTTTTCCAGGTTCTTATGTTTTGTGGCATAGAGTTTCTCAACGTAATCTCTGAAATTCCTTTGAATTTCTGTAGTATCTGTAGTGATCTCCCCCTTTTCGTTTCTAATCTAAGGCACTTGCCTTGCATGCAGAAGGACAGCAGTTTGAATCCCAGCATCCCATATGGTCCCCAGAGCCTGCCAGGAACTATTTCTGAGCATAGAGCCAAGAGCAACCCCTGAGCACTGCTGGGTGTGACACCCCCCCCCAAAAAAAGTTTCTCTCTTCTGGACCCGGAGAGATAGCACAGCGGCGTTTGCCTTGCAAGCAGCCGATCCAGGACCAAAGGTGGTTGGTTCGAATCCCGGTGTCCTATATGGTCCCCCGTGCCTGCCAGGAGCTATTTCTGAGCAGACAGCCAGGAGTAACCCCTGAGCAACACTGGGTGTGGCCCAAAAGCCAAAAAAAAAATTTTTTTTTCTCTCTTCTTTGTGAATTTTGCTAGTGGTTTATCGATCTTTTTATTATTTCAAAGAACCAACTCTGGGCTTTCATTGATCTTACAGATTGTTTTTGTTTGTTTGTTTGCTTGTTTTTTGGAGGATCACACTCAGCAGCGCTCAAGGGTTACTCCTTGCTCTATGCTCAGAAATCGCTCCTGGCAGGCTCAGGGGACCATATGGATGCCGGGATTCGAACCACCATCCTTCTCCATGCAAGGCAAACGCCTTACCTCCATGCTATCTCTCCAGCCCCCTTTCAGATTGCTTTTTGTTTGTTTTGTTTTGATTTGATTTTTTGGGTCAAAACTGGCTGCACTCAGGGTTACTCCTGGCTCTAGGCTCAGAAATCGCTCCTGGCAGGCTCAGGGGACCCTATGGGATGCCAGGATTCGAACCACCATCCTTCTGAATAAAAGGCAAATGCCTTACCTCCATGCTATCTCTCCGGCCCCTCAGATTGTTTTTTTGAATTTCCAATTTATTGATTTCTGCTCTAAACTTTATTATTTCCTTCCATCTTCTTATTTTTGGTTTATTTTGTTGACCACTTTCCATTTTATAAGTTGTTCTATTTAAATTATTTACGTAGTCCCCTTCTTCCTTTTTAATGAATGTTTGCAAAGCTATGATTTATCTCTTAGTACTACATTAGCAATGTCACACAGATTCTGATAACTTGTGTAAACTTTGTTCTCGTTTGTTTCCAGGAATCTTATGATTTCCTTTTTTATTTCATCTCTGACCCACTGGTTGTTCAGTAGTGAGCTGTTTAATTTTCAGGTGTTAAAATTTTCCTCTCTGTCTTCTTTTTAATCACTTCTAATTCAGTGCATTTTGATCTGAGAAAGTAGTCTGTACAATTTCTTTTTTTATTATTTTAGTCTGTACAATTTCTATCCTCTTTATTTTTTGTAGGTATGTTTTATGGGCTAGTATATGGCATATTTTGAAGAATGACTCATGTGCATTGGAGAAGAATGTGTATCCAGTTTTCTGGGAGTAGAGAATTTTATATGTATCTACTAGGTCAATTTCTTCCATTGTTCCTTTCAGTGCTAGTATATTCTTCTTAGGTTTCAATGGTTTCAAGTGGTGACAGGGCAGTGTTGAAATCTTCCACTATAATTGTATTGTTATTTATATCTTCCTTCAAGTTTGTCAGCAGTTGTTTTAAACACTTTGCTGGTCCCTCATTGGGTGCATAAATGTTTAGGAGTATGATTTTTTTCAGTTGTACATATCCTTTAATTATAAGAAATGTCCATATCTATCCCTTATAACTTTTTTTAAAGATAAAGTCTGTGTCATCTGAAATTAGTATGGCCACTCTGGCCCTTTTAAAGGAATTGTTTGCTTGAATGATTGCCCTCCAACCTTTGAGTTTGAGTCTGTGTTTATTCTAACTATTCAAATGTTTCTTGTAGGCAGCAAAATGTTGGATTCAGCCTTTTTGATCCATTTTGCCACTCGATATCTCTTTTATTGTTTGTTTGTTTTGTTTTGGGGTCACACCCAGCAGCACTCAGGGGTTACTCCTGGCTCTATGCTCAGAAATTGCCCCTGGTAGGCAAGGGGGACCATATGGGATGCCGGGATTCGAACCACCGTCTTTCTGCATAAAAGGCAAACGCCTTACCTCCATGCTATCTCTCCGGTCCCACACTTGATGTCTCTTAACTGGTGCATTTAGTCCATTGACATTGAGAGAGATGATTATCATGAGATTTAGTGTCATCTATCAGAAGGAGTTTGGTGTCTTGTAGTCTGTCTTATTTTAAAGTAGATCTTTCAGTTCATCTTTTAAGGCTGGTTTTGAGTCTGTAAAGTTTCTAAGCTGTTGTTTATCTGTGAAGCTGTGTATTCTTTCTTCAAACCTGAATGTAAGTCTGTCTGGGTGAAGTATTCTTGGCGCTACATTCAATTAATTGAGTTTTTTGTTTTTGTTTTTGTTTTTTGTTTTTTTGTTTTTTTGGTTTTTTTTTTTTTTTTTTTTTGGTTTTTGGGCCACACCCGGCGGTGCTCAGGGGTTACTCCTGGCTGTCTGCTCAGGAATAGCTCCTGGCAGGCTCGGGGGACCATATGGGACACCAGGATTCGAACCAACCACCTTTGGTCCTGGATTGGCTGCTTGCAAGGCAAACGCCGCTGTGCTATCTCTCCGGGCCCAATTAATTGAGTTTTATAATTATACCCCACCACTGCCTTCAAGCTTTGAGGCTTTCTTATGGCAAATCTGTGGTAAATCTTAGGGATGCTTTTTTAAATGTAATTTCCCTTTTTGATCTTGCTGCTTTCAGTATTTCATTTGTATCAATGGGGTTTGTCATTGTGACGAGGATGTGTCTTGGGGTGCTTTTCTTTGAATCTCTTTTGGCTGATATTTTTCAGGCATGTAGAATTTGGTTACATGCACTCTTTAGCTCTGGGAGTTTTTTTTTTTTTAACCTTATCAGGTTTTTTTTGTTTTGTTTTGTTTTGTTTGGGTCACACCCGGCAGCACTCGGGGCTTACTCCAGGCTCCATGCTCAGAAATCCCTCCTGGCAGGCTCGGGGGACCATATGGGATGCCGGGATTCGAACCACTGTCCTTCTACATGCAAGGTAAATGCCTTACCTCCATGCTATCTCTCCAGCCCCAGCTCTGGGAGTTTTTCTGCAATTATGTCCTTGATTTTTTATATACTTAATGGGGGTTTTCTTCTTGTGTCTCTGGTACACCAATGATTCTTATGTTGTTTCTATTGAGTTTAACAAAGGCTTGAATTTTCATCTGTTCACATCCTTTGAGAATTTTTTCCATTGTCTGATTATTGGCTTAAAGGCTCTTTTCAAATCTCTTTTATTGTATGGAGTTGTTATGCATCTCATCTTCATGCTCACTAATTCTGTCTTCAGCCAGTTATTCTGTTGGATAGGCTTTCCAGAGAGGTTTTTATTTCACCTACCAAGTTTTTCAGCCCTGTTATTTCACTTTGAAATTTTCTTATTTCTACTTTCAAATCCTCTTGATAAACTTATTTGTGGCATGTTCAGTTCATTTAGTGCTTTATTTGAGTTTAATGAACATTCTCAATATTTATTTTCTAGAGTCCTTATCTGAGAGGCTAAATAGGTGGTTGGTACTTTTCAGGTCATCATAGCTACCATCTTTATTCTCTAAGCATGGTGTAGGCCTGTGTTGTTTCTCTATTATTACAATTGTACTATGATTTTTTTTCTATGTCCTGTGCTGTGTCCTGTGACAAGAAGGAGTGCATAGCCACAGAGAGAAGTGGAGCGGCTGCACTCTACTGGCTCTTTATCTTGGATTCTGTCCCTCACCTGAGCTTCTCTAAAGTGGCTTTTGGGTCTCAAAGACACAGGGTCTGATACTGCTGCCTCTTGTCTTTCAGATACAGGTTCCACAGCTCTGAATTCCCATCTTGGATTCTGTCTCTCACCTGAGCACTGCTGATATTTCCCCAAATGTTTAGAATAACACATTATTAAAACATTTTTAGAGATGCAGAGATAGTACAGGGGTTCAGGTGTTTGTTTTGCATGTGGCCAAACCTAGTTCAATCCCTAGCACCACATATGATACTACCTGGAGCACAGAGTCAGGAGTGCCTGTGAGCATTGCCAGATGTAGCCCTGAAACCAAAATTAAAAGAGAATACATTTGGAATATAACACAGTGTATGGAAAACAAAATTCCAACGATGTCCTCTTATCTTAACTATAAAAGGAGTCTAGCTGAGTGCTTGTTGTTTTCTCTTCACCCATTATACAGGGGAATAACCTGGCAAAGATTTTTGCCAGTCTTATTCTAAAATCACTCTAATAAGCCCAAATTCTCAGGAACCAGAGTGACTTTTCTGCATTACAAAGTGGCCTTCATTTGCAACATGCCTTGCTGGAAGTGCTCAAGGACCATCTGCAGATAGCTCAGCAAGAGAGCATACTGTTTCACTTGCTTCTGAGCTACAGCAAGCTGTGCGGTGGCATCATCTCTTTGTCTGGTGATCCCATTCAACTGTTCCTGTGATTACTCTTCCTGCAAATTGACTTGGTGACATCAAACAAAAAAGTCAAATGGTTCCGATTGTTTAAATCCTTCAACCAGATAGAATGCTTTCTCTATGCTTTTGTTGCATGGTGAAAATATATAGATAACCTCCACTATTGTAACCACTTTGATAAGTACAGCTCAACGGCACATTCACGCTGTTGTGCAATCTCCACCCCTAGTCTAGCTCCAGGAAGTTTTCTCATCTTCTCATGCCCACATTTCATACCCCTATTAGATAAAAATTCCTCTTCTCCGGGTACCTCCCATAGTATTTTGTCTCTATGCCTTTGCCTTTCTCTATATTTGATTATGTTTAGATTCCATTTCAAAGTAATGTTCCTCAGATCCTCATTCTTTCTGCTTTATTTATTTATTTATTTATTTATTTATTTATTTATTTATTTATTTATTTATTTAGGTTTTTGGGCCACACCCTGTGAAGCTCAGGGTTTGCTCCTGGCTCTGAGCTCAGAAATCACTCCTGGCTCAGGGGATCATATGGGATGCCAGGGGGTCGAATTGCGGTCCATCCTAGGTCAGCCGCATGCAAGGCAATTCTGCTTTCTGTGCCATGGCCCTCTTTCTGCTTTCTTTTTTTTTTTTTTTTCTTTCTGCTTTCTTAAATTCAATCATTCTTCCTATGAAAAGGGAAAATATGTGTCATTTTAATGACTGTAAACTGAGCTAAACAAAAATGTTACATTTCTTTTAAGGAAAAATTATAAAAAATCCCAAATTTTCATATTCTTAATAACAAATTCTTAATAACAAATTCTTAATAACAAATAACTCTTGTTTACAAATAGCTCTCAGTTTTCATATTGCAAGCTAAAACTCCAATACATAAATAAACATAATTTTTTCATAAATATAATTTAAATTTGCAAGGAATCTTAGAAATCATTTTGTGCAATTTCCAACCTAACTAGCAATTCTATAATACCCTCTGGCTTGGAATATTTGCATTTCCAAAGTTTTCCCATTTATAACTTTCTTGGTTATTAAATTGATTTTATTCTCATCTTCCTGTATATAGGAATGTAAAACCTTATGCCTGTCCCCCAAAATAAATCAGCAATATCAAACCTATTTATTATAGCAAAGATTTATATATATATATATATATCTTTTAATTTGCTTATTATAAACCTGGGTTTATATAATTTATGTATTTTACTAATTTCTAATATCCCCCCTTCAAAAAACTGCACTAGCCTTTTCCAGATTCTTTAAAGCCAGTTAAATTCAAAAGCGCACTTTGAAGATAATTTACCCTGTGGCACCCTCTTGAGGAAAGACTGGTAAATTGATCATCTGAAAATTGAACTCTGCTTACTAGAGTCTCTGGACTTCAACTTGATTAGTTAGTAAATTACTCAAAGGGCGACTGAAGGATGAAATGAAGATGTGGTGTCATCCAGAAAGTTAATAAATATCAATGTCAAGTAATACCATAGACAAATATTTGCAAATATTATAATCTAATCTGATTTGCAGATTTAAATGTCTTACCCGATTTTCGTGGCAGGCACAAAATAATTTACTTTATATTGCTTGTTCCAACTACATGGTAATAGAATTATTGAATATAAAACTTTAGTAACAAAAATTTGGTGAAAATTGCTATATTTCACAATGATGTCATTAAGTTATTGTCTGAGATTTTTTTTGGGGGGGGTCACACCCGGCGGTGCTCAGGGGTTACTCCTGGCTGTGTGCTCAGAAATAGCTCCTGGCAGGCACGGGGGATCATATGGGACACCGGGATTCGAACCAACCACCTTTGGTCCTGGATTGGCTGCTTGCAAGGCAAACGCCGCTGTGCTATCTCTCCGGGCCCTTGTCTGAGATTTTTATATTGCTAGCTGAGCATTCTGCTGCTATTGGTTTTGTTTGTTTGATATAGGAGGTTTCTATGTTCCTTCCACATCTAATTTGATGCACTCCTACTGCGATGTCAGCATTGAAAATTTTGGAGGTGTTGTTTCAGGAACTCTAGGACCTCTGGAGCTGGGACAATGAGCTGACACGGAGACAGTTGTGGGAGGTGGCTATGGCTGCCTGCTGAAGCTTCCAGAAGAACTGAATATGGTAGAAAGGGGAGGCTCCCATTCCTCTCTATGAGCAGGACCCAGAGTTTTAGCCCTCCAACTGGTATACTTGGGTCTTTGTCGGTTTGGTCTCTCACAAAGATCAGTAGTAGCACTAAAGTTGGACCATTAGCATGGCAATGATTGTAGGGTGTCTGTCCAGCTGCCAGCTTCAGCAAAGTAAAGACTTGTCCTGCCATCTACTAGAGGTTCCCCAGTTATTAGCAGAGAGAACAGTGTACTCATGAATTTTCTTTTTCTTTCTTTCTTTTTTTTTTGAGTCAAAAGTTTTTGAAGATTTCTTTGAACCAAAACTGAACTGTCATTCTCAAACTATGTACTAAGTAAATAATCTATTGGGTGGGAGATTCAGCCCAAAGGATAGTATTTGCTTTGCGTGCATGAAGTCCTGGGCTCAATTGTTCAGCACTGCTAAAATTTAAATATATATATATATATCATCGGGGCCAGAGAGATAGCATGGAGGTAGGGCATTTGCCTTGCATGCAGAAGGATGGTAGTTTGAATCTCGGCATCCCACATGGCCCCTGAGCTTGCCAGGGGCAATTTCTGATAGATAGATAGATAGATAGATAGATAGATAGATAGATAGATAGATAGATAGATAGATAGATAGATAGATAGATAGATAGATAGATAGATAGATAGATGATTGATAGATAGATAGATAGATAGATAGATAGATAAAGATAGATATAGATTATCCCCCAGTTTCTTCATTATTGAAATAGGAAGAAGAAATTAATGGTTATAAAACAATTTAACAGATTTTTAAAAATGCTTATTGACTCAGACATTCAAGAGTCCAGCTAACGTTGAATGCTAAAAAATAAATATGATCAAGTTACCTTGTATTTTCTATCATATGAGCGAATGAAACTAGCTTTTCTTCCAACCTGCAAGCTTTCTTTTTCAGCTTAGCCTCTCTGACTTCAGCTGCCAATCTTCACAGCTGTAAGAATCTTCCGATTCTAAAAGATGATTGATTACCTAATCTTGCCACATGCTTGGTTCAAGCATGTTTCTTTGTCACATAAATGTTTTTTGTTTTTTGATTTTTTGGGGGGGGGGAGTTTGGGCCACACCCGGTAACGCTCAGGGGTTACTCCTGGCTATGTGCTCAGAAGTTGCTCCTGGCTTGGGGGACCATATGGGACACCAGGGGATCGAACTGCGGTCCATCCAAGGCTAGCGCAGGCAAGGCAGGCACCTTACCTTCAGCGCCACTGCCCCGCCCCCGTCACATAAATGTTAAACCTAGAGAACAAGGCACATTTATTTTTCTTTATAAAATGCTTACTACCCCATCTACACACATGTGCAATTCCTCCTTTATATTCAGGTGTGTTTTTGTGTATTATTTTCTCAAGCTGCTGTAGATATATTTAAGCAAGGAAATCATTTTCTGAAATCATCCTGTATATTCATCTGGGAGCTTTACACTATAAGGCCATTCACTCCCTTGGTTAAAATGGAAAGTAGAAGTATAAGAAGTAGTAGCTTTGGGGCAACTTTTTCAGTAAATCTCATTTTCTTCATACTTGATGGGTGCCTTTTCTTGTCTGTTTAAGATAGCTCATAGTTGTCACTTTTGAAAATTGAAACAAAATGTACTTTGGGAGATCAAAATTCTACTCTTAAACATTAGAGGGGGCCCAGAGAGATAGATAGCACAGAGGCATTTGCCTTGCAAGCAGCCAACCCAGGACCTAAGGTTGTTGGTTAGAATCCTGACGTCCCATATGGTCCCCCATGCCTGCCAGGAGCTATTTCTGAGCAGACAGCCAGGAGTAGCCCCTGAGCACCACCGGGTGTGGCCCAAACCCCCCCCCAAAAAAAAACACTAGGGAAAAATTATGAAAATAATCACCTAAAAATTCGTTTTAGATGAATAGCTTTCTAATTTTCTTAAAAAGTAAGTGCATTAGGAGCCGGAGAGATAGCATGAAGGTAAGGCGTTTGCCTTTCATGCAGAAGGATGGTGGTTCGAGTCCAGCATCCCTTATGGTCCCCTGTGCCTGCCAGGGGCGATTTCTGAGTGTGGAGCCATGAGTAACTCCTGAGTGCTGCCGGGTGTGACCCAAAAACCAAAAAAAAAAAAAAATTTAAGTGTATTCACATTTTTAAACAATAGTTTCTTTTCTTCCTTTTTTATTGATTGATTGATTGATTGATTGATTGGTTTCTGGGTCACACCCAGCAGCACTCAGGGGTTACTCCTGGATCTGCATGCCGAAATCACCCTTGACAGGCCAGGGGACCCATATGGGATGCCAGGAATAGAACTGGGTCCCTCTGGGTCAGCCACATGCAAGGCAAATGCTCTATCACTGTGTTATCTCTCTGTCCCCTAGTTTCTTTTCTTTTTCTTTTTTGGGGGTGTGGTGCTGATTTGGGCCACATTTGGCTATGTTTAGGCCTTACTTCTGACCCTGTGCTCAAGGATCATTCCTGAAGGGCTCAGGGGCCATATGGAGTATTGGGAATTGAAACCAGTTCTTCTTGCACAAACTCCCTCCTGGCTGTTCTATCTTTCTAGCCCCTCATTCATAGTGTCTGTAAATGGAAATATATCTGCATGGTATTGGTTTACTATCTGTCTGAAAATCAACATAACTTGATCTCTCTCTTTCTGAAATAATATTCTCCTCCATTGCACCGACGGCATTGAAGTTGGTTTAATCCCCCAGGCTTGTCGTTTTAGCCTTTGAGAAAAATACATTAAAAATTATATTTTCTGGGCCCGGAGAGATAGCGGCATTTGCCTCGCAAGCAGCCGATCCAGGACCAAAGGTGGTTGGTTCGAATCCCGGTGTCCCATATGGTCCCCCGTGCCTGCCAGGAGCTATTTCTGAGCAGACAGCCAGGAGTACCGCCGGGTGTGGCCCAAAAACCAAAAACAAAACAAAAAAACATTTTCTGGGGCCAGAGAGATAGCACAGCGGTATTTGCCTTGCAAGCAGCCGATCCAGGACCTAAGGTTGTTGGTTTGAATCCCACATATGGTCCCCGTGCCCTCATTCCTGAGCAAATAGCCAGGAGTAACCCCTGAGCACCGCTGGGTGTGGCCCGAAGAAGAACAAAATCACATTTTCTTTATAATTTCAAAATACAATTTTCTAAAGTCAAGGCCATAAAAAAAAAAGAAAAGAAAAGTGTGAGAAATATTAGCAATCTAGAGGAGATTTCAGGGACACCTGATTAAAACTGGCATGCTAAAATGTATACTGATGGGAAAGTGATGGGTTCCTAGTGGTATACTAATGGGATACTGAATAGGATATTGATGGGATATTGGATAGAATATGGATGAGATAATGATGAAATACTAATGGGATAGATTTGGGGGGGGGGCATATCTGACCATGCTCAGAGTTGATGTCTAGCTCTGCACATTTGGCAGGGCTTATGGGACCTTATATGGTACCAGGGATCAAACCTGGTAAATGGAGACCCATATGAAAGCACTGAGGTAGGCCATTTGTCTTGCACATGACCAACCTGGATTCGATCCTGAGCATCCCAGATAGTCTCCCAGCACCACCAAGAATGACCTCTGAGCGAAATACCATGAGTAACCTCTGATTACTGCTGAGTGTGGTGCCCAAACAAACAGAAAATTCTAGTAAAACACACTTTTATACTTGCATAAGACAATTTTGATTTAAATCCCTTAAATTTATCTTATGTATCATCACTTTCTTATTGCTTTTAAATAACTAATTAGGAATTAGGTTACATAGAGTCAGAAATTATAAGCAACCAATGCCTGAAGATATTATATACAAAGACTTTTCTTTCTTGAAAAAGACGAGGTTAATTTATGATGTATTAAAGAAATAGATAAAACTTATAGAGTTCTGAGAAAATCAGTTACTTCACACTGAGTCAGAAATTAAATTCAATATTTTTTCTTTCTTTTTTTTTTTTTTTTTTTTTTTTTGGTTTTTGGGTCACACCCAGCAGCGCTCAGGGGTTACCCCTGGCTCTACACTCAAAAATCGCTCCTGGCAGGCTCAGGGGACCATCTGGGATGCTGGGATTCGAACCACCGTTCTTCTGCATGCAAGGCAAATGCCCTGCCTCCATGCTATCTCTCCGGCCCCATCAATATTTTTTTAATATTTATAAGGATATAAAGAGTTTGATTTAATTATAATTTATAAAACCACTCTAACTAAAATACAATTAAATAAATAGAACTAACTGCAAGAACCCTTATGAATTTCTGCTATTATTGACTTTAGTAAATTGTGGATTGGTACATTATGGAAAGCTCTGAGAATTCAGGCTTCTCTTCTAGATCACTACAAAGGCTTTTAGGTCTCTCATTCTAAGAGCAAAGAAAAAGGCGTTTTTAACAAAAAAAATATATAATTCTTGGTACAACAGTTTATATTTATAATCTATATATAATTCCTGGCCCAGAAGAATTATAATTATAAAATTATATGATATAAATTATATAATTATAAAAATAATTATGATTCCTGGCCCAAAAGCCTAAATTTCAATGATAACAAAAGCAGTTCAGGAATATGGTACCACCATTCCCCATGCTGAGACCCTGGGATAAAATTCAGTGCTGTGGGGGATCCCAGGAGGCCCTGTCCATCAGCAAAGATGATTCTTGTCCAAAGAGTGTGAGTCATTTGAGTGGTGGTAGTGGCTTGTTTGGGTCATTGTGGGTGGAAGCTCAGGGACTACTTCTGGCTCAGTGCTCATGAGTTGGTCACAATAGTTCTGGGGGACCAAATCTGAGCCTCCTCCAAGCCAATCCAGTGCTCCATCCTTTGATCCATCTGTTGGCCCCAAGAATGTGCTCCCTGTGGAGAAGGCAGAGCTGCATTTGTAGTTTAGCCCGTGGTGCCCAAAATCAGGACCATTCCCAGCCAGGCTGGAATTTGCTGGCCGAGCAGAAGAGAGCTGGGCAGCACTGTAGGAAAGCAATGTGGTAGGCTGGGCATGGTGCTGGCCTCATTTTGGATCCCCATCCTGTGGCCTTCTCCCCAGCCTGGTTGACTGCTGCAAAATTTAACTGTTCCCACCAAACCTCACTGAAAATTCAGGTCAGACCAATTTAGTTGCCAACCTCCCTTCCTCTGGTAGAACCTGAAAGTGTCACTCACATCTATGGACCAGGTAAGGATGGGACTCGTGTGTGAGTCCTGGGATCCATTACAGGAACCCACACAACTGCTTAGGCCAGGAAAGATCCTGCTGGTGGCGCCCTGAATTATGGGGTGCATCCTCTCCCCTGGACTTTAGATCTAAGTGCATCTTAGACACTTCCTTTGGCGCTGCATTATGCATTATGTAAAGTCTGTAAAATTTGAACCCTTATCTGAGTTGAGCCTTGAACAAAGACAATTCCTGACTGGAAAGCAAAATTAGAACTGTCCAAAGTTAAAGTGAACATTGATATATATTTGTATGTATGTCTGTTAGGATAGCCTCACTGCCATAAATTTGTTTCTGGTATGTTTAGAAAGAGCAACTTTACCTCCAAAGGGGCACTTCCCTGATGGCTTGTAAATAAGAGATAAGGAAAACACCCAGGAGAAAAAGGAGCAATTATTACAATCTAGTAAATTAGAATATATTTCAAAAAGCTCCCCAAAGGAGTCTAGGATACTCTCACCTTTGTAACCTTTATAAAAGGTCAATGAGGTAGGAATGTGGTTTCTACCCCCTGCTCTTGTGTCTTTAAGGTATATATACTGAGACAATTCAGAATCTCAGCTCTCTGTGGAATGTTCTGAATTTCTTTGTTTGTTTGTTTGTTTGTTTTTGTTTTGTTTTGTTTTTGGGTCACACCCGGCAGTGCTCAGGGGTTACTTCTGGCTCTATGCTCAGAATCACCCCTAGCAGGCACAGGGGACCATATGGGATGCCAGGATTCAAACCACCATCCTTCTGCATGAAAGGCAAACGTCTTACCTCTATGCTATCTCTCAGGCCCAATGTTCTGAATTTCTGTCTACTGAATTTGCTATCTAAATACTTCTCTTCTTTAACTATCTTTAGTGTCTATTGGTCTCTTTGGTTCTGGCCTAACAGGGCATGTGTGAATCTACCGTCCTGGCTAAATCTCAGTGGCTTTATTCTCAACTATCAAGTATCCTTTCTATAATTTTAACAAGCTTAAACGTTCATTCAGTTATTTTGACATGTTAGATCATTTCTGAGGAATCTTTTCTGAGGAACCTTTTGGCTAAAACCCTATTTCTCAATAAATTTTGTCTGCTCATACTCAAACAGTTCTAATTTCATGTTGTGGCTTGAATAAATCCATTGATTTAGTAGAGGAATATTTCGAGGAATAGTCCGGAGAAATTCAGGGGTGTAGAAAAATAGAGATGTGTGATGAAACAAAAAAGAAGAAAAAAAGAGATGTGTGATGAACTTTGAAGTTGGAGTTCACCTTTTTCTCAGTTTCTCTCCAGTTCCTCTCACCCTCCAAGCCCTTCCTCCCAATTCTCAGTGGAGGGTTTTGCTCAGAATCAACCATCAGCATAGACTTAAACTCTTTGAGGATTCAGAAACAGTTCCTTACTGTCTCTTAATGATCAGCCATGAAATAACTAGAATTGAATGAGGTGTGAACAGATTTCCCAGGCATTTTTCCTTGATTTACACAGAAAGGGTATATTTAGCATGAGACATTCTAAGGAAAGTGCCTATGGGCCAGAGACAAGGCAGGTAGGGGATGGCTAGAGGGCCAGTGCTGGGGCTCAGGCACAACAAACAGCAGCTCCAGTGGCATCCTCAGTGATCCGGAGGGTTGGGGGGGGACCACACAGTGACCTGGCAATAAATTGAGGAGGGGTCCGCAGAGTGGACCCTGCTTTCAGGACTCTGGAGGACACCCACCAAGAGACACAGGGTGGTTCCCAACCAGGCATGTTGAGGTGGAATCCAGGGAGGAAAAAGGTACCCTGCAGTGGCCTGGAAGCTTCCAGAAGCACCATTGGAGCTTGCGCAGTGCAATTCCAGGGAGTCAGGTGGAATTGCCCCCTCCACCTCCCCCAGGCTCTCTCCTACTCAAAGCCAGAAGGCTTCAGCTCCTCAGGCTCCATGACGTTCTCCGGCCAGCAGAGGGCGCCGGGTATCTGTGTCTGTCTCCTCTCAGGAAATCTGAAGACTCACAATCAGGTAGTCCACATCATCTTGGTTTAACTTTGGAGACTATAAGAGTCCAACAATTTATCCATTTTTTTCTAGGGTCTCTCATTTGGTGGCATAAAATTTATCAAATTAATCTCTGTTTACTCTTTAAATCTGTATTATCTGTTGGAACATCTCCAGCTTTCTGATGTAATTTATTATGTTTCTTTATCTTTCCTTTTTTAGGAACTCTAGCTAGAGGTTTATCGATCTTGTTTATTTTTTTCAAAAAATCAAGAATTTCTTTCGGGGCCGGAGAGATAGCATGGAGGTAAAGCGTTTGCCTTTCATGCAGGAGGTCATCGGTTCGAATCCCGGCGTCCCATATGGTCCCCCGTGCCTGCCAGGAGCAATTTCTGAGCCTGGAGCCAGGAATAACCCCTGAGCACTGCCTGGTGTGACCCAAAAACCAAAAAAAAAAAAAAAAAAAAGAATTTCTTTCATTGAATTTTTTTTTTTTTTTTTTTGGTTTTTGGGCCACACCCGTTTGACGCTCAGGGGTTACTCCTGGCTATGTGCTCAGAAATCGCCCCTGGCTTTGGGGGGACCATATGGGACGCCGGGGGATCGAACCGCGGTCCGTTCCTTGGTAGAGCTTACAAGGCACACACCTTATCTCTAGCGCCACCTTCCCGGCCCCTCATTGATTTTTTAATTGTTTTCTAGTCATGCAGTTTATTAATTTCTGTTCTACATTTTATTATTTCCTTCCTCCTGCCTGCTTTTGGCTCATGTTGTTGCTCATCTTTCCATTTTTCTTGGGGGGGGGGTCACACCCGGCAGCGCTCAGGGGTTACTCCTGGCTCAACACTCAGAAATCATTCCTGGCAGATTTAAAGAACCTCTCCTGAGGAGTTCTCCAATTTACTGCCCTAGTTTCTTGATGAAGAAATTGAGTGCTCAACACTTGAGATGATATCCTCCTTTGATTTTATTAGTTCCTTAAAAGACTTCTAAGCTGGGCCCGGAGAGATAGCACAGTGGCATTGCCTTGCAAGCAGCCAATCCAGGACCAAAGGTGGTTGGTGTCCCATATGGTCCCCCGTGCCTGCCAGGAGCTATTTCTGAGCAGACACCCAGGAGTAACCCCTGAGCATCGCCGGTAGTGACCTAAAAACCAAAAGAAAAAGACTTTTGAGTGACAGAGCCATAGCACAGTGGGACATCTGCTTTGCACAAAACAGACCCAAGTTTGATCCTTGGCATCCTATATGGTCCTCCAAAGCATGTCAGGAGAGTTTACAGTCTTATTGTTCACCCCTTATAAGAATTTGATTCTGGGGCCGGGAAGGTGGCGCTAGAGGTAAGGTGTCTGCCTTACAAGCGCTAGCCAAGGAACGGAACGGACCGCGGTTCGATCCCCCGGCGTCCCATATGGTCCCCCCAAGCCAGGGGCGATTTCTGAGCACATAGCCAGGAGTAAACCCTGAGCGTCAAACGGGTGTGGCCCAAAAACCAAAAAAAAAAAAAAAAAAAAAAAGAATTTGATTCTGGACTGGAGCAATAGCACTGTGAGAAGGCCTTTGCCTTATATGTGACTGACCTGGGTTCTATTCTCAGTATCCTAAATGGTCTGATTTAGCCAGGAGTGATTTCTGAGCACAGAACCAGCAGTAACCCCTGAGCACCACTGAATGTGACCGAAAAACCTAAAACCAAAGTACTTGATTCTATTTTCAGGGTTTCCATTCAATACTCACATAAACTATCACTGCTATTCTTCAGTGGTAAGCCTTGGCCATATTAAGGTAGGAAAAAGCAGGCAGAACCAGTGCAAACTCATCAACTCATTTGCACTCTTTTTTTTTTTTTTGGGGGGGGGTCATGCCCGGCAGTGCTCCAGAGTTCCTCCTGGCTCTACACTCAGAAATCGCTCCTGGCAGGCTCGGGGGACCATATGGAATGCCTGGATTCAAACCACTGACCTGCTGTATACAAGGCAAACACCTTACCTGCATGCTATCTCTCCGGCCCCCATTTGCACTCTTCTTTTTTTTTTTTTTTTTGGTTTTTGGGCCACACCTGTTTGACGCTCAGGGGTTACTCCTGGCTATGCGCTCAGAAATCGCCCCTGGCTTGGGGGGACCATATGGGACGCCGGGGGATCAAACCGCAGTCCGTCCTATGCTAGCGCTTGCAAGGCTTACCTCTAGCGCCACTTTCCCGGCCCTGCATTTGCACTCTTTTAATGTCTATATTAATGTTAATTAAAAAGGTTGGGTTGGGGGCCGGAGAGATAGCATGATAGTAAGGTATTTGCCTTGCATGCAGAAGGACGGTGGTTCAAATCCCTGCATCCCATATGGTCCCCCGAGCCTACCAGAAGCGATTTCTGAGCATAGAGCCATGAGTAACCCCTGTGTGACCCAAAAACCAAAAAAAAAAAAAAAAAAAAAAATCATAACGAGAGCATTATAAAAGAAATTGAAAACTTCTGCCTAAATTTGTCAATTCAGAAAAGCAGCAACTCCTGCCATTTTGACAAATATGAAAACTACTTTTTTGAAAATATCCAGCGCTAGCCTAGGACAGACCGCGGTTCAATCCCCCGGCATCCCATATGGTCCCCCAAGCCAGGAGTGACTTCTGAGCTCATAGTCAGGAGTAACCCCTGAGCGTTACCGGGAATGGCCCAAAAAGAAAAACAAACAAAAAAATTAGATTATGGGCCAGCGAGGTGGCTCTAGAGGTAAGGTGTCTACCTTGCAAGCGCTAGCCAAGGAAGGACCATGGTTCAATCCCCCGGCGTCCCATATGGTCCCCCCAAGCCAGGGGCAATTTCTGAGCGCTTAGCCAGGAGTAACCCTGGAGCATCAAATGGGTGTGGCCCGAAAAACAAAACAAAAAAAAAATTTTGAAAATATTTGATCTTACAGAAGGTCATTTTTTGAGGAAATTTCATGCATGCTGTTGGAACAGCACCTCTGATGAAGACCCAGAGCAGGTGTGTAGAGGAACCAATTGTGAGTTCAGCTGGGTTGGGAGCAACCAGGAAGCGACCTCCTTCGATTCTGCTACCAGTACTGGGTCCTGCAGTTTCTAAGGAAGGAAATATGATGCTTAGTCTCAGACCACAACTAAGAGTCCAACGGAAACAACTTATGAAAACAAACAAGCTACTGAGAGTGAGCCCTAGGGGCAAAGAGAGGCCCACAGTTTGGGTGCTGCCTGCCATGAGTTTGGTTCTTGGCACTAGGTGGTTGGCTGAGTGACATAGGGGGAAGCCTGCACTCTCTGATTACCTCAGGTTCAAGCCTATCAGATGCCAGCAGGATGAGACAATGATAGTCAACCTAGGTGAGATCCTAGGGTTCATGAGAACCACTGGGAGAGACCTGAGCACTGAGCTCACAGTTGACCCTGCACAACTGGATGTGTCCCAAAAAAAACCCACATCCTAAGAAAAGATCACCAAGGAGATGGGGCTGACATGCAAGTCAATGAACAAGCAGGTAGGGGACACTGGGCTGGAGGGAGGGTGCGGAAGCTCTGCTCCTTTCCTGATGCTCTGCCGGCACCATTGCTCCTGAATGCATCCTTGCTTACCTTAGTTGTCCCCTGGGGATCCAGCTAGTTTCCTGAGTGTGTCCTTGTAGCACAAGCATCCCATGTGAGAGTCCATGTAGATGAGGGGCCGAGGGGCTGACAGCTGGTCAGGAGCACAGCTGATAACGTGGTTGTGCCATGGCACCTCCATCACAGAGTGGCTCAGAGGAACCCCCTCTGAAGGGATCTGGAATCTTCTGTTTCCTTTTGCCACATGATTTGAGCACTGCCATTTTTGATAGACCCCAACCTATGTCTTGAATGTTCCTGAGAATTCCTGGACTCTTTCTGGTAAACAGGGAGGTAATAATTCTCAAAGACCAGCAAATTCTGCCTCAGAGTTTGGGGTCTCAGGAGACTAAGACAAGAGGCAACACCTATGGCACCAGGGCAAAGCCAAATGACACAGAACAGCCAGACACTGCAGGATCCCTGCATTTTTGGAACAATTTTATCAAGTGATAAGGATGCAAAGAACCTCTTAAGGTTGCACATAGACAATTTTTCTGGCAAACCTATTACAAAAGAAGCCATATTAACTTAATCCTCTGCTTATTTCCTTAATTCCACCCAACAGGTGAATTTTCTTCATCTTTCTTTACTAGTTTCCAATTGACCTTTTCTAATTTCAACCACTGAATATGAGCAAGTTTATTTTTAATGTTTAAATTCTTTAAAATACAGAGGAACCTGGGAGTCCTATACTAGCAGAGGAATCTGCAGTCACCCTCTGCATCAGTTGCTCTTGGTGGCACCTGAAGGGGTGAGCAGACCTGGAAGACAACCCTGGGGTACTGGAGTAAGCTCTGAACTCTTGGGGCAGCAGGAGGACTGCACTAAACCCCACCCCCTGCTCATGCTTGAGAAATTCTAGCAGTAGTCAAAACTGGAAACACCCTGCCCACCTCCCTCTGGCTTGCATAAACCCTTTAATGACTTATGCTCTATGTGCATGCAGTTCTGCTTCCCAGCCCACTTGGTGGTGAAAAAAAAAAAATCGCAGTCTAAAAATGCCCACAGCACAGGGAGATTCACATCCAAGAGGCCTCAACAACCCAACCACACCCAGACTCTCCCTAGCTTCCTCCCAGTTAATGGGGCACCCGAATCTTTATTCTGCACAAATCCTGTCACTTTCTACAAAGTTCAGGCACATTGAAATATGTCTGAACAATGAAGGCCGCTTAGACAAATTTAGAATAAAAATTCTAAAAAGAAAGGGGGTGGAGGAATAGCATGGAGGTAGAGCATTTGCCTTGCATGCAGAATGATGGTGGTTCAAATCCCGGCATCCCATATGGGTCCCCTGAGCCTGCCAGGGGCAATTTCTGAGCGTAGAGCCAGGAGTAACCCCTGAACACTGCCAGGTGTGACCCAGAAAACAACAACAACAAATTCTCTGATCTTCATCCAAATTGAAGTGTTTCCCATGGGACCCAAACTTGAGAGCACATATGAACAAACCTTTTCTAGTTCACATTTTGTTCACATGTTCTCCAAAGCACAAAAACTGATCATTGTTAAACATTGACATGAAATAGTGTGATTTTTACTTGTAGAAAAAAACAGCTAGGGGCCGGAGAGATAGCATGGAGGTAAGGCGTTTGCCTTTCATGCAGAAGGTCATCAGTTCGAATTCCGAGTCCCATATGGTCCCCCAGGCCTGCCAGGAGCAATTTCTGAGCATGGAGCCAGGAGTATCCCCTGAGCACTGCCGGGTATGACCCAAAAACCACAAAAAAAAAAAAAAAAGAAAGAAAAGAAAAGAAAAAACCAGCTAGTTTCATTTACTTTATTTTTTTTTAATTTTGAGGCCACTTTCAGTAGCACTCAGGGGTTACTCCTGGCTCTGTGTTCAGAAATCATTACTAATAGAGTCAGGGTACCATATAGGATGCTAGGGAATCTAGCCTGTGTTAATGTGTTAGCCACATGCAAGGCAAATTCCCTTAAGGTTGTGCTATAGTTCTGGCCCCAGGTTTCATTTACCCTTTAACCCAGGGGTCCTCAAACTTTTTAAACAGGGGGCCAGTTCACTGTCCCTCAGACCATTGGAGGGTCTGACTATAGTAAAAACAAAACTTATGAACGAATTCTTTTTTTTTTTTTTTTTTTTTTGTGATTTTTGGGTCACACCCGGCAGTGCTCAGGGGTTATTCCTAGCTCCATGCTCAGAAATTGCTCCTGGCAGGCACAGGGGACCATATGGGACGCCAGGATTCGAACTGATGACCTCCTGCATGAAAGGCAAACACCCTACTTCCATGCTATCTCTCCAGCCCCATGAATGAATTCTTATGCACACTGCATATATCTTATTTTGCAATGAAGAAACAAAACAGATACAAATACAATATGTGGCCCTCGGGCCATAGTTTGAGGACCACTGCTTTAACCAGTCACTATAATGTCACCCAATTTTCTAGGTCCTGTGGCTTCCTGAAGACTCAGATCACAGATGCATGATTTTGTTGGATATGTTGGAAGTGATTCAGACTGGATATATTTTTAAAAACACACTGCAAAAAAATAAGAAACAAAGATACTGGGGTTGGAAAAATAACATGAAGGTAGTGAGTTTGCCTTGCATGCAGAAGGATGTTGGTTCGAATCCCAGCATCCCATATGGTCCCCTGAGCCTGCCAGGAGTGATTTCTGAGGGTGGAGCCAGGAGTAACCCCTGAGTGCTGCCGGGTGTAACCCAAAAACCAAAAGAAGAAACAAGAATAGCACCGTGAATAGGTCATTTGCCTTGCACACAGCTGGCCACTTTCAATCCCAATATCACATATGGTTCTTCCAAGCCTGCAAGGAATGATATCTGAACACTGCCAGATGTGGCCCAAAAGCAAAAAACAAAAACAAGAAGGTCTACTATGTTCAGTAACCTGTTCTCAAGCAGGCAAATGTTAGCCAGTACCTGTGAGAGTAGAAAGGTGCTGGGGAGGAGATCTTGCTTCTCTAACAGCATCAGAAAAAAAAGATTATCTCCTGGAAGATTCAATGCAGAACTGTATGGTGTCTGTCATGTGGAAATGATGCTGAGAGGTTAAGAGACAAGACTAGGCTACAAGACTAGGCTCAGAGACAGATATCCTGGGGTTGCCCCTTTCCTGGATATGCAACCTGGAAAAGTTCCTTCTCTGTGCCTGAGTTTTCTCACCTGTAAAACAAAGATGATAGTAGAGTATATTTAAACAATGGTGAAGGAAAGCAGATATTCTGTTGGAGAGTATGGTTTAGAGATATGGAACACACAAACAGTATTATAAATGATGCTTCAAGGTGGAAAGAAAATCTTGCAGAAAGAAAATAGGACCAGAGAGATAGCACTGAGGTAGAGTATTTGCCTTGCATGCAGCCAACCTGGAACAAACCCAGATTTTATCCCTGGAATCCCATATAAGCCTCAAAGCCTACCAGGAGCAATCTCTGAGCACAGAGCCAGGAGTAACCCTTGAGCATCGCCAGGTGTGAAGGAAAGAAGGAAGGAAGGAAGGAAGGAAGGAAGGAAGGAAGGAAGGAAGGAAGGAAGGAAGGAAGGAAGGAAGGAAGGAAGGAAGGAAGGAAGGAAGGAAGGAAGGAAGGAAGGAGGAACGAGAAGGAAGGAAGGAAGGAGGAACGAGAAGGAAGGAAGGAAGGAGGAACGAGAAGGAAGGAAGAGAGAGATAGAAAGAAAATAGGAAGATAAAGAGGTAGTACAGAGAGGTTAAGGTGTTTGCCTTGTACACAGCCAGCATGGGTTGGAATCTGCCACAACATATATCCTCCAAACACTGCTAGGGGTCACTCCTGAGCACAGAGCCAGGAATAATTTCTGAGTACCACCAAACATGACCAAGGAGAGGAAAAAAAACAGACTACTTAATAATAACAATAAGAGTAGCTACCTGAAAGAGTGATTGATTAGGTGAATGAATATGTGGAAAGCACTTAAAATAGGGCCTGGCTTTGGGCGTGCTCTGTTAGATGTTGCAAGTCATAGAGATCAAATTGTATGTAATAAAAGGGGTTGCTCATTGGAAAGCTAGTACAAAAATTCAGATAAAGAAAGCAAAGCCTTGTCATAGGTGGGTAGGATAACCCATGTGGGAACCTAAACAATGTGAGTGACCATGTCTATTCCCAAGTCTAACACAATTTTTCCTTAATGAACTTAAAACATTTTAGAAGTGTTAGACATAGAAAGATTGTGAAACTCTTACAGGGGACTCTCATTGACCCACACTCGATTGTCCCAGTGTTAAAATTGTTAGCGCAAAAGTGACTTTTTCCTACACTAGTGAGCACTTGAGAATTGTATGAAAGATTTGAATACAAAACTCAGATGCTTAAGAAGTTCAAGTTTAGTATAAAGTTCAAATAAAACGATCAAATTCCTGTGTGTGAGATCATTCATCCTGTGTGTATGAGAGAGAAAGAGAGAGAGAGAGAGAGAGAGAGAGAGAGAGAGAGAGAGAGAGAGAGAGAGAGAGAGAGAGAGCAATCTGCATGTGTCCAGCGACAAAAGACAAAAGATCTGGTCTTGTGCCTAACCTGTTGTCGCCTTCAGCGTCCTGCTCTGGAATCTGTCTAGCAGAAAGGAGTCTTATCTCCTTTGTTGCATTAAATAATTAATGATGGGGCTGGATGGCGGTGGATGGCGATGGATTTCTCTCTGCCATCCCAGGCCACGTGGCTCCACAACCCCATCCAGCCCGCGGGTCCCAGGCCCAGGTGAAAGGCGAAATCACTCACTCACAGGCAGGCATCAGGAACCATCAGCTTTATTCATGCCCTATTCACCACATGTGTGTGGCCTATCTCATAACCTTTTAAGCATTCAGCCATTCTAGGCTACCCTGTGTCTTAACTCTTTCGGCCATCTTCCCTTTGGCCTCCATCCTGGTCCAAGACCAAAAGAGGCAGAGAACCTAAAGCCAGTTAGCCCAGCAGGGCAGAGAGACTTGCTAGGATTTGCTGCTAGGATTTGCTGCCTGTTCTGCTATCTGAGGATTGGAGTTTAGCCTGATTCTACTTTCTGCTGGGTATAGAATCCTGTCTGATTCTGCAATCTGTCTGTCCATACTTCTTCCTATTGTTATTCTGTGTGTCCTGTGCATGACTTCCCTTTCCAACCTGGGGCTTCCTTTTAGCTGCTGTCATTTCCCACTCTAGTCATCCCATCATCTTTGCTTTGTTTTGTTTTGAGGCCTTGCCCTGTGATTCTCATGGGCTACCTCTGGCTCTGCACTCAGGGATCTTTCTTGGCCATGCTCAGTGAACTACTGGAGATTAAACAAAGGTCAGGTGCATGCAAATCAAATGCCCTACCTGCTGTACTATTGCTCTGACCCCTGTATCAATATCTTTACCTTCTCATTCCCCACCTTAGTTGATGTTACCATGACTTGAAGTCACATACTTGGTTGTGGAGCACTGCAGATTGTGCTCTTTGGACTGCTAATGGCACCAGGACCATGAATGCCAGCACCACTCGAACACATTCAGCATATTTCATCAAATATTCTCAAAATCAAAAGAAAAAAATTCTCAAAATCAGGGCCCGGAGTGATAGGACAGCAGGCAAGGTGCTTGATTTACATGCAGCAGACCTGGGTTTGATCCCTGACATCCCATATGGTCCCCCTTGCCTGTCAAAAGTGACTTCTGAGCATAGAGCCAGAAATAACTTCTTTTTTTGTTTGTTTGTTTGTTTTTTGTTTTGTTTTGTTTTGGTTTGGTTTTTGGTTTTTGGGCCACACCCGGCAGTGCTCAGGGGTCACTCCTGGCTGTCTGCTCAGAAATAGCTCCTGGCAGGCACGGGGGACCATATGGGATACTGGGATTCGAACCAACCACTTTTGGTCCTGGATCGGCTGCTTGCAAGGCAAACGCCGCTGTGCTATCTCTCCGGGCCCCAGAAATAACTTCTGAGTACTGCCAAGTGTGGCCAAAAAAAAATAATATTAATCTCAAAATCTCTGATCCATATGAATTTCTCTAGAATTTTGACCCCAAAATGAACAAATCTCTCTAATTTACAGCACTCTTCTATAACTTTTTTTTTATAAAGAGTTTTGCCACATTTCCACAATGCTCAGGGTTTACCTCTGGCTCTGTGCTCAGGATCAGTCCTAATGAGACTCAAGGGATCATATGGAATGCCAGTAACTAAACACCAGTCTCCTGGGCAAGCAGTTTACCCACAATACTATCTCTCATTTTTCTCCATCTTTTTTTGGGGGGGAGGATTTGGGCCACAACCCGCCGCTATCAGGGGTTACTCCTGGCTCTCCGCTCACATATAGCTCCTAGCTTGAGGGGCCATATGGGATGTCAGGGATTAAATTCGGGTAAGTCCTGGGTCAGCTACATACAAGGCAAATGCCCTACCGCTGTGCTACCATTTCAGCTCTATCTTTTCTATTATTACTTAACATACTTTCCTTTATAGGGCCGGAAAGATAGCATGGAGGCAGGGTGTTTGCCTTGCATGCAGAAGGACGGTGGTTCGAATCCCAGCATCCTATATGGTCCCCTGAGCCTGCCAGGAGCAATTTCTGAGCGTAGAGCCAGGAGTAACCCCTGAGCACTGCCGGGTGTGATCCAAAAACAAAAACAAAGAAACAAAAACATACTTTCCTTTATCTGGACTCAAATTCACCATTTGAAAATGGAGGAAGAAGGGGCTGAAGAGATAGTATGGAAGTAAGCGTTTGCCTTTCACACAGAAGGTCATTGGTTCAAATCCCGGCAACCCATATGGTCCCCCAAGCCTGTCAGAGGCAATTTCTGAGCATGGAGCCAGGAGTAACCCCTGAGCATTGCTGAGTGTGACCCCCCCCCCCAAAAAAAAAAAGAAAGAAAAGAAAAGAAAAGAAAAAAATGGAGGAAGATAAAAAAAAAACCCTAGAAATTGGGGTAGAAGTGATAATATAGTGGCAGGGCATTTGCCTTGCATGCAGTCAACCTGTGATGGACCCACATTCAATTCCCAGCATCCCATATGGTCCCCCGAACCTGCCAGGAGAGATTTCTGACTACAGAACCAGGAGTAACCTTGAGCGTCATTGGGTGTGGCCCAAAAACCAAAACCAAAACCAAACAAACAAACAAAACCCAGAAATTGAGCTTTTATATGACTTTGTTGCTTGCTTGTAGCCGACTCAGGAAGGACGGTGGTTCAAATCCTGGCATTTTTTTGGGGGGGAGCGATTTCTGAGCGTAGAGCCAGGAGTATCCCCTGAGCGCTGCTGGGTGTGACCCAAAAACAAAAACAAACAAACAAAAAGATTAGAAGAAGGTGAGAGTGAAAGAGAGAGAGAGATAAGAAACCTATCTGCCTCTTATGCAGGCAAGGGGGAGGGCAGGTCCCCGATCCTGCCGGGAGTAATATTTGAGAGTAGAGCCAGGAGTAAGCCCTGAGCAGCTGCTGGGTGTGACCCAAAAACAAAAACAAACAAAAAAGTACCTAAGTTCAAGTCTTTGATAATATTTACCAAGTTTTGGAGGTTTTTTTAATGTTTGAGCCACACCCAGTGGCACTCAGAGGTTACTCCTGGCTCTTTGCTCAGAAATATCCCCTGGCTGGGTCGAAGAGATAGCACAGCTAGTAGGGCATTTGCCTTGCTTGTAGCCGACTCAGGAAGGACGGTGGTTCAAATCCTGGCATCCCATTTGGCCCCCTGAACCTGCCAGGAGCGATTTCTGAGTGCAGAGCCAGGAGTAACCCCTGAGCACTGCCGGGTATAACCCAAAAACCAAAGGAAAAAAAAATCACCCCAGGCAAACACAGAATATGGGATGTTGGGAATCGAACCTTGGTTTGTTCCAGGTTGGCTGCGTGCAAGGCAAACGCCCTACAGCTTTGCAGTCACTCCAGCCCCAACATTTACCAAGTTATTTAAACTACATAGCATGCTCAGTGAGTAACAACTGTTAATACATATGGCAGTGCTCGCTTCGGCAGCACATATACTAAAATTGGAACGATACAGAGAAGATTAGCATGGCCCCTGCGCAAGGATGACACGCAAATTCGTGAAGCGTTCCATATTTTAAAAAAAAAAAATATATATATATATATATATATGGCAGAAATTTAGTACTCAACAAATAGTTGCTGAATAACTGGAAAGGGGGCAAAAGTTTCCCTGGAGGGCCGGAAAGATAGCACCTGGGTTCAATTCCTAACATCCAATATGGTCCCCCAAGCCTGTCAGGAGTGATTTCTGAGCACAGAGCCAGGAGGAACCCCAGAGGGTCCAGAGAGATTGTAATAGCAATAAGGCACTTGCCAGGTACATGACTGACTGCAGTTCAATTCCTTTTACCACTGTTTCCCAAGTGCCACCAGGAGTGAGCACCTCTGGGTGTGACCTAAAACAACAAAATAAAACAAAACCAAAAGAGATTTCACTGAAGAAAGGACTTGAATAATCCTTGGTTGGTGTAAGCGAGCAAGCATCAGGTACGCTCCTTTGCTCCTTGCCGTTATATTTTTATCATCTCCTGCCTTGGCTCATGTCCTACCTCCCAATCTGTTGTTGTTGTTGTTTGTTTGTTTGTTTTTGGTGGGGCCACACCCAGCAGCACTCAGGGGTTACTCTTGGCTCTGCACTCAGAAATCGTTCCTGGCAGGCATGAGGGACCATATGGAATGATGGGATTTGAACCACTGTGGGTCCTGGGTCGGCAGCTTGCAAGGCAAACGCTCTACTGCTGTGCTATCTCTCTGGCCCCACTACCTCCATTCTTACACATTGTGTGTTTGAAGTTAAGCCAGGTTGAATTTTAGTTCAGAGGAGGCAGAAAAAGCAAACAGGAATCTCCCCCCAGAATTTATGCTGCCTGACTAACACTTCTGTCCCAGTCAAGTGCCTACACCAGATTCTTGCTGACCCACTTGCTATCACTGTGACAGTGCCAGCTTGATAGAAACCACTAGCCCTGAGAGCATCTCAGCTTTGAGGAGGCATCAAGGATGGCCTCAGCTCTCCTCCCTGCCATGACAGTAAGATTGTGAGTCAGGGGCTGGAGAGATAGCATGGAGGTAAGGTATTTGCCGTTCATGCAGGAGGTCATCGGTTCGAATCCCAGCGTCCCATGTGGTCCCCCGTGCCTGCCAGGAGCAATTTCTGAGCCTGGAGCCAGGAATAACTCCTGAGCACTGCCGGGTGTGACCCAAAAACCACAAAAAAAAAAAAAAAAAAAAAAAAAAAAAAAAGATTGTGAGTCAACTTCACCAGCGAGGCTGCTGCCTGCAGATCTGTCTCGCATATGTCATTCCAGAATATTTGCTACAGAAGCAGGAGCCATGCAAGGAGCTTTTCTTTCAGTTTAGGACAGGCACAAGAGACCAGCCTGACTGACTGACAACAGAAAGCCCCTTGGGGTGCCCAGCATGCCTGCTCCTGTTCTGTGAGCCAACAGAGCAAGTACTTGGCCAAACCTGATACAGCAGGATGGGGCTGCCAATTTATCTCCCTGCAAAGAGCAGATTTACTGAGCTTCTCTTTACTGGTTTTTCATTTACCTCTATGCATAACCAACTCCACAATTTAGTGAAGTTTGTTTTTAATTTTTTTGTTTTGTTTTGTGATTGTTTGGAAGCCATAACCAGGTGGTATTCAGGGGTTAATCCTGGCCTGGCACTCGAAGATCATTCCTGACAGAGACCTAGGACCATATGGGTTCCAGGAATAAAACCCAATCCACTATGTAGCAAGGCAAGTAATTTACCTGCTATATTTATTGCTCCAGGCGACCCCAGCATAATTTAGTGGTCTAAAACAAACATTGAAAAAAATAAATAAATAAATAAATAAATAAATAAATAAAGCAAACATTGAACCAGAGAGATAGTACAGTGAGCAGGGTGCTTGCTTTACATGTGACTAGCTTGAATAATTCCGCATGCAAAACCAGAACTAAGCTCTATGCATTGCCAGATGTGGCCCCACACAAACAAACAAAAAAAAAAAACAAATAAAAATAAATTTAAAAATAAATAAATAAATAAATAAAACAACCACTACTCTATGTTCTCAAAATGGTGTGTAAACTATGGCCCTGGCTTTTTATTGATTTCATTTATTTTTATTTTTCTATTTGGAGCAGGACATGAGCATGCAGCTCTGGGAGGGACGCACATAGAGTATGAAAGTGGACATCTCCAAGCCAGCCAGATCAGCCAAATTAACCCTGGTGATCAATAGGGTGACAAATGTCTCAGCCACATCACCCTCAAATCCTTTCTCTGGGGGCCGGAGAGATAGCACAGCAGTAGGGGGTTTGCCTTGCAAACAGCTGACCCAAGACCAACATTGTTTCTAATCCCAGAGAGCCTGAACCCCTGGGCACCACTGGGTGTGGCCCTGAAGTAACCCCTGGGCACCGCCGGGTGTGACCCAAAAAAAAAACAAACAAAAAAATTCTTTTTTGTTTGTTTGTTTTTTTGGGTTTTTTTGGGTCACACCCAGCGGCACTTGGGGTTTACTCCTGGCTCTAAGCTCAGAAATGGCTCCTGGCATTAATTCTTTTTTGTTTTTGTTTTTGGGCCACACCCGGCGGTGCTCAGAGGTTACTCCTGGCTGTCTGCTCAGAAATAGCTCCTGGCAGGCACGGGGGACCATATGGGACACTGGGATTCGAACCAACCACCTTTGGTCCTGGATCGGTTGCTTGCAAGGCAAACGCCGCTGTGCTATCTCTCCGGGCCCGAACTACTGGTCCTTATGCATGCGAGGCAAATGCCTTACCTCCATGCTATCTCTCCGGCCTCACAAAAAAATTATTTCTCTGATTTTTGGGCCACACCTGGTAGTGTGCAGGAAAACATCTGGCTCCATATTCAGGGGCACAGGATCCTGGTGGTGCTCAGGAGACCATATGCAGTGCCAGGATTCAGACCAGCATTGTGGCCACTACCATATACTAGGCAAGAGTCCTTAAAAAAAAAAAAAAAAAAAGTGGAAGCCGGATGGGTGGCAACAGCGATAGGGAATTTTCCTTGCATGCGCTAACCTGTGATTCAATCCCCTGGCGCTTCATATAGTCCACTAAACCAGGATAGATTTCTAAGCATATAGCCAGGAGTAATCCCTGAGCGTCACGGCATGTGGCGCCAAAACCAAGAAATAATAAAAAATAAAATATAAGTCCTAACTTTTTAATTTGGGAATGTTTGAGATTAATCCAGCTATGCTCAGGACTTACTCTTGACTCTGGACCCAGGGATCACTCCTCAAAGGGCTCTGGGAACATAAGAAGTACTGAGGGAGGCCGGAGTGATAGCACAGCAGTAGGGCGTTTGCCTTGTGGCCAACCCCAGACAAACTGATTTGATTCCCAACATCCCACATGGTCCCCCGAGCTTTGCAGGAGCGAATTCTGAGCACAGAGCCAGGAGTAACCCCAAAGTGCCACTAGGTGTGAACACTTCCACACCCCAAAAAAAAGAGTACTGAAGATCAAACCCAAACTCAACTATATTTCTTTTATTTAATTTTTCAAAAATAAAATTGCTGTTGGACTGGAGCAATATGCCAGTAGGGCATTTGCCTTGCACACAGACGACCCGGATTTGATCCCTGTCATTCCATATGGTCCCCCGAGCCTGCCAGGAGTGTAACCCTTGAGCACCAGCTGATTTGTCCAAAAACTTAAAAAATAAAAACATGCTGCAAATATTTAATGAGTCTCTCCTTTACCTCTTACCATTGTAAACAATTCTGCAGTTCAGTTTCTAGAAATGAAAATCACAAAATCACAGAGGAATGATGATGAAGAATAAATCAAGGAACTGCCTGGCCAAAGTTTAGAACATTACCCTGGGAAAATGTTGGCCTGTGTTTGTTCTCTCTGTCTCTCCTCTTTGAACCTCTGCCTATGATTCAGCTTTCCCCCTAAAACACATTGGGACAGGGGCCGGAGAGATAGCATGGAGGTAAAGCGGTTGCCTTTCATGCAGGAGGTCATCGGTTTGAATCCCGGCATCCCATATGGTCCCCCGTGCCTGCCAGGAGCAATTTCTGAGCCTGGAGCCAGGAATAACCCCTGAGCACTGCCGGGTGTGACCCAAAAACCAAAAAAAAAAAAAAAAAAAAAAAACACATTGGGACAATGCTAGGGGCAGTCATAACTCAAGTAATATTACTGCTGAGTAATATTTGTTCTGAAAAGGGAATGGTAAGCCAAATCAGTTCAAATAAGGAACCAAATAAGGAATCTCTAACTTGGGATCATCTCTCCTTTGAGATGCTGTCTCTGCATCAGAGACTTATTACTTATGGGTTTTGTTCGTTTGGTATTGTATGGGAGCCACACTGGTGATGCTCAGGGGTTACTCCTGGCTCTGCACTCAGGAATTACTTCTGGTGGTGCTCAAGGTACCATATGGGATGTTGGAGATTGAATCCAGGTCAGCTGTTTACAAGGCAAGTGCCCTAACCACTGTGTTAACGCTCCAGCCTGGGACTGTTTAGTTCCTTTGTTTGTTTGTTTGTTTTCAGGCTACACCCAGAGGCACTCAGAAGTTTCTCCTGGCTCTACACTCAGAGATCCCTGCTGGTAGGATCAAGAGACCATATGGGATGCTGAAGATTGAACTTGAGTTCGTCCCAGGTCGGCCATGTGAAAGGCAAACGCTCTACTTCTGTGCTATCATCTGGCCTGACAGTTTAGGTCTTTGAGAAATTTCTGAGGTGATGTGAGAAAGAGCCACAACTCACTGATTTGCCATCACAGGTTTTCATCACAGTCATTCTGATCTTGAAAAGTGGCATATGCTGATTTGAGCTACTTGGCAGAATGAGGCAGAAGCTAGTTGTTCTGGTGAAAGTGCTCAGTTCCCCAGAAGAGAAAAAGTTACATCACTAGGGTTTCTATATTTATCATTAACCATTCTGGCAGAATTCTTACATTCTTACTATAGGCCCTACTTGATGGTGATATTATATTGTACTAAAGTGAGGGAGAGGCTACTATCTAACATATTTTTTTATTTCTTTTTTTTTTTTTGTCACACCCGGCAGTGCTCAGGGGTTATTCCTGGCTTCACGCTCAGAAATTGCTCCTGGCAGACACAGGGGGCCATATGGGACGCCGGGATTTGAACTGATGACCTCCTGCATGAAAGGCAAACACCTTACCTCCATGCTATCTCTCCGGCCCCATATTTTTTTATTTAAGTCCAAATAAATTGAGCCTATTATATGAGGTGGGGCAATTTCTGATAGTACCTGGGTTCATTCTCAAAGTAGTTGTGTCATAGAATGAGCTTGTCTAGGCCAGAAAGATAGCACAGCGATAGGGCAATAGCCTTGCACACAGCTGATCCAAGACCGACGGTGGTTCAAATATCAGTAAACCCTGAGCGCTGCCAGGTGTTGCCCAAAAATAAAATAAAATAAAATAATGTTTACAAAAAATAAATAAATAGGGCCGGGCGGTGGCGCTAAAGGTAAGGTGCCTGCCTTGCCTGTGCTAGCCTTGGACGGATCGAGGTTCGATCCCCCGGTGTCCCATATGGTCCCCCAAGCCAGGAGCAACTTCTGAGCACATAGCCAGGAGTAACCCCTGAGCATTACCGGGTGTGGCCCAAAAATAAAATAAAAATAAAAATAAAAATAAATAAATAAATAAAAGAGCTTGTCAGGTATTTTATGGGAGTGTCATTTAGTGAAGACACTCTATGATGATTTTATTTACTTGCTAGTAATGCAACTGATGGAACCCTATCTGGGCTTCTTTCTGATTTACAAAATCCTTTACATTGATTTAAACTTAAGTCCTAAGTGCTGTTTTCAGGGTGTATTTGGGATACCCAGGTGGGATTTAAGTGGTCAAGGCTATTAGGGTAGCACTCACTGCATCTGAGTTTCTGACTGTTCAGAGCTCTCCTGCAATGCAGTATTCTTTGCCAAGGAGTGAGAAACTATCCAGTGCCTGGTAGAGAGACCACCAGAGCTACAGGCTGGGTATCTCACACAGAGGACCAGTTCTGTAGCCACATACAGAGAAGACCAAGTCTACACTCAAAGTGTTCTACTGTGGTTTAGCAGATTCAGATGTAGAACATGAGTCTTCACAACTGGATATGGGTTCTACTACTTTTAACGCTTCTATTAAGTATGTTTTGCTGCTTTGGGTTTTTTGTTTGTTTGTTTGTTTGTCTGTCTGTTTATTTATGGTTTCCAGCTGGCTGATACTCAGGACTTATTTCTTTTTTTTTTTTTTTTTGGTTTTTGAATCACACCCAGCAGCGCTCAGGGGTTACTCCTGCCTGGCTCTACACTCAGAAATTGCTCCTGGTAGGCTCGGGGGACCATATGGGATGCTGGGATTCAAACCACCTCTTATTTCTAGCTCTCAATTCAGGGCTTACTCCTAGATGGTGCTCAGGGATGCCTAAAATGGAACTGGGATTAACTGTACTGCCCACTAAGTACATTTTCTAAAGTCAATACGATGTTTTGCAGTACACTTTCACAACATTTTTTGGACATGACCATTGCTTTACATGAACTTGTTTAAATCTCAGAACAAAATGTTAGGTTAGGGAGAAAGTACAGCAGGTAAGGTGTTTGCCTTGCACACATTCAACCCAAGTTCAATTCTGAGCATCCCATACGGCACCTTGAGAACCATCAAGAATAATTCTGAGCAGAAACCCCTGGGCAACTGCTTTGCCTAGAAAAAGATTGATGACACATTTGTTGGGTGGAAATTGTGTGTCTGTTTTTTTTTTTTTCTTCATATCTAGCCACTGATTCTTTTGCTTGGTTGTTTTTCTGATTATTTGGTGTTAGTTTTGGTTTGTGGGCACACCCAGCAGCACGCTGGGTTACTCCTGGCTCTTCTCTCAAAAATTATTCTGGCAAAAAAAATTATTCTGGCAAGCATAGGGGACAATATGGGGTGCTGGGGATTGAACGCAAATCTGCTACATGCAAGGCAAACACCCTGTACCCACACTGTACTATCACTTCAGCCCCAAAGCACAGAACCTGTCTGAAGAGTTGTTCTGTCAATTAGGGGATTAAGGGGAGTGATTAGGGAGGGTCAATAAGGAGGAGGTGAGGAATGACCAGGGAGAACCAGGGTGGGTCTCCTCCAGAGTATATAGGAGAAGAGGCTCAGAGGACTCTGGTGATTTTAGAGACTCCAAGACTCCAGTGCAGGACTCTTGCTTCCACAACCTTCTACAGCGCGTCATTTTTCAGAGAAAATGGCCCATTTGCACCAGGATACAAGGATGAGCGCCATGGACCACAGCAGCAACCCGCCACCTCATCACCATCCCCCGCAGACCTCGGGACCCCACTCCCATGACAGCAGCGCACACACGTCCATGACGATGCCCATGACCTTCTACTTCGGCTACCAGAACGTGGAGCTGCTGTTTGCTGGGCTGGTGATCAACTCGGCTGCAGCCATGGCCGGGGCTTTCCTGGCCGTGTTTCTGCTCGCGGTGGGCTACGAAGGCCTCAAGAGAGCCCGCGAGGAGCTTCTGCACAAGACCCAGCAGTGCACGCCTGTCCCTGGATCAACAGCAACCTGCCCCCCAGAGAAGCCCCAGAGTGCCTGCCAGCGACTGCTGAGGTGCGACCTCCTGGTGCAGACGGCCCTGCACGTGCTCCAAGTGCTCCTGAGCTACCTGCTGATGCTCACGGCCATGACCTACAACGCCTACCTGGGCCTGGCGGTGGTGGCAGGCGCAGGTACTGGCTACTGGCTCTTTGGGGGCAAGAAGGCACAGGGTGTGTATTGTCCGGAACGGGACGAGGTGCAGCTCCATGAGATGGGCCTTGGAAACTGTCGCCTGCTAGACCAACGTGCCCCTCAGGGTCCTCAGCCCTGAACATCCTCTCTGTGCCTCTGGTCTCAGCAGTGGGACGAGTTGGGATGAACAGAAGAGGCAACTGTTCCTCGTGACTGTCCTGAGCTGAGAGTTTCACTGAGAGGAAACCTGAGGCTTCCAGTGTCTGCCCAGCTTCAGTGCCATGTTCCGTGTGTGTCTAATGCGGGGACTCATTTCGACTTGTACACAGCCAACCTTGGTTCCTGTGTTCGATTCTCTTTTTCTTTTTTTTTTTTTTTTTTTTTTTTTTTTGGGCCACACCTGGTAACGCTCAGGGGTTACTCCTGGCTATGCGCTCAGAAGTCGCTCCTGGCTTGGGGGACCATATGGGACGCCGGGGGATCGAACCGCGGTCCGTCTCCTAGGCTAGCGCAGGTAAGGCAGGCACCTTACCTCCAGCGCCACCGCCCGGCCCCAGTGTGTTCGATTCTCAACATCCCATAGGATCCTTGGAGCACCGCCAGGAATAATTCCTGAGCACAAAGTTAGGAGTATTCCCTGAACACTGCTGAATGTTCCCTCTCCAAATTATTAAATTAAAAATAAATTAAAAAGCCTGAGTTTGGGGCTCTTTGAATGTGAAGTCCATAGTGTCTTTATTGGGGTGATTCTGGAGGGGAATGGTGGGTGAGCCAAGTACTGGGTGGGTAATGTCTAGGGGTGCTTTCTAAAGTGACTTGATCTGGGCCAGAGTGACAGCAGTGGTAGGGTGTTTTCCTGGCACACAGACGACCTGGGACGGACCCAGGTTCTATTCCCGCATCCCTGAGCCTTTCAAGAGTGATTGGGGGGTGTTTGTTTGTTTGTTTGTACTGGGGGGTTGGACTACATCCGCAGTGCTCAGGTGTTAGTCCTGGCTCTATGCATGGATAGCTCCTGGCAGGCACAGGGGACCATATGGGATGCCAGGATTAGAACCACCATTGCTCCTGGGTCGGCCACTTGCAAGGTAAATGCCCCATCGATGTGTTATCTCTCCAGCCCCCCAGGAGCGATTTCTAAGCTCAGACTCGGGAGTAACTCCTGAGCACCGCCGGATATGCCTAGAAATCAAAAATGAATAAATAAAATGAAGTGACTGGATATTTTCAAGAATACTGTTACTTCCTCAATTAGGATCATGTCAATCAAGGGGGGAAAATCAATCTGATTTTCCTATTTAAACATGGACTCTCTCCTTGACTTTGGTAACCCAAGTGGTCCCTACTGAACAGTTCTAGGGTCTTAGAGATAGTAGAGGGGTAAGGCACTTGCCATGAAATGCAGCTAATACAAGTCTCATCCAAGGACCGCCTATGATTCCCCCAAGCCTGCCAAAAGAGACCTCTGACAACAGCTGGGAGTGGCCCCCAAACAAAACAAACAAATCAACTGAATATAACCAGAGTTTGATAATTTGAGAGGGAATAAGAGAAAGAAAAGGGTTGGAGTCCAGGAATACTCAGAAGTTTGCTTTTACCTACATGGAAGCAGACTCTGGTGAAGTCGGCTTGTGGGGGAGATGGGGACACTGTGAAGAAAAGACCACACACGTGGTAGGATTGGTGTTTGAGTTCTTGTTTGTTTGTTTTTTTTTGTTTTTGGGCCACACCCATTTGATGCTCAGGGATTACTCCTGGCTATCGCCCCTGGCTTCGGGGGACCATATGGGACGCCAAGGGATCGAATGGAGGTCTGTCCTACGCTAGTGCTTGCAAGGCAGACACCTTACCTTTAGCGCCATCTTCCCGGCCCCGGTGTTTGAGTTCTTTTTTTTTTTTTTTTTTTTTTTTTTTTTGTGGTTTTTGGGTCACACCCGGCAGTGCTCAGGGGTTATTCCTGGCTTCACGCTCAGAAATTGCTCCTGGCAGGCACGGGGGACCATATGGGACACCGGGATTCGAACTGATGACCTCCTGCATGAAAGGCAAACACCTTACCTCCATGCCATCTCTCCGGCCCCGGTGTTTGAGTTCTTAATGCCTTAAATAGCTGTGTTATGAAGAACTTCGTAAATTACCATGTTATAGTAAAAATGAAAAAAATATCTTGTGTTCTTCAGTACATTAGCTAAGATACAGAATCAATCTCGGTATGCAACTACAATTGAACATTTCATGAAGATGTGATTTGAATACACAGAGGAATATTATACAGCTGCAAGAAACAATTAATGTGTAATTTATTGCAACCTGGTTGGAACTGGAGGTAAGTCAGAAGAACAAATACAGGCTATCATTTATCTGTGGTATATGAATAATTGGGCAAGGAAATGGAATGTAGTGAAGGGTGGTTCACCTTTGACCCCAGAGTAGAAGCAGGTGAAGGACAAAAAGGGGAGAATTTAGGGGGCTAAGAAGTAAGTAGGCTAAGAAGTAAGAAGTAAGTAGAAAAGAAGTAAGAGGGAAATAAGTATTTGGGACCGTGTGTACAATGGTGAGCTGTGTATCCAAAGCACAGACTCAACACCAAAAACATATCTTGACTACAAGCACAGAATTTTGATATTTTTTTGTTTTTTTTTTTGTTTTGTTTTGGGGTCACACCCAGCAGCATTCAGGGGTTACTCCTGGTTCTACACTCAGAAATCGCTCCTGGCAGGCTTGGGGGACCATATGGGATGCCAGGATTCGAACTACTGTCCTTCTGCATCTAAGGCAAAACACTTTACCACTGTGCTATCTCTCTGGCCCCCAACCACAGAATTTTGGAATGTGCCTATCAAGGTTGCAGTGGAAAGGGCAGATGAACACAGGAGCTTGAGAACATTGGTGGAAGGAAGTTGATATTGGTGGTGGACTGGTGCTGGAATATTGTCTACCTGAGACTCATCTATCAGTAACATAGAAAATCAAAGCCCAGGAGCCTGAGAGATAGCATGGAGGTAAGACGTTTGCCTTTCATGCAGAAGGTTTGAATCCCGGCATCCCATATGGTCCCCGTGCCTGCCAGGAGCGATTTCTGAGCATGGACTCAGGAGTGACCCCTGAGTGCTGCCAGGTGTGACCCAAAAACAAAAAGAAAAAAAAGAAGAAAATCAAAGCCCTTTAATTAAAGAATTATTTTTAAAAGCTATCTGGTCCTTTTTGAATGTAAAAACAGACTTTAGGGGCCAAAGGGATAGCACAGTGGCAGGGCTTTTGCCTTGCACGCAGCCAACCCAGGAAGGACCTGGATTCTATCCTCAGTATCCCATATGGTCTCCCAAGCCTGCCAGAAGTAATTTCTGAGCACGAAGCCTGAAGTAACCCCTGAGCATCACCAGGTGTGGCCCAAAAAACAGACAAACAAACAAAAACAGACTTTAGGGGACAGAGCGATAGTACAACAGTAGGGTGTTTGCCTTGCACATGGTCAACCTAGGATGGACCTGGGTTCTAGCCCCAGCATCCTATATAGTCCCCCAAGCCTGCCAGAAGCAATTTCTGAGAGCAAAGCCCTGAGTAACCCCTGAGTGCCACCAGATATGCAAAAACTAATAATAATAAGTAAATAAATAAAACAGGCTTTATTGAAGGTCAGGGAAAGGTCATAAACTAAGAGAGTGAGGCTCTCAAGAGAGTGGGAGCAGGCTTCTCTAAAGGTAGAAAGAGCCCAGGTCACAACCCAGCATGAAAGTAAGAAAGTCTACATCTCAGATGGGAGGTACAGGCACAGGTATACTCACAGCTAGTGCTCTTTCCCAAAAATATGAGGGTTTTTTTGTTTGGGGGTTGTTTTTGTTTGTTTGTTTGGTTGGTTGGTATTTGGGCCACACCTAGTAGCACCTAGGGGTTACTCCTGGCTCAACACTAAGAAATTACTCCTGGCAGAATCGGGGGACCATATGCGATGCTGGGGATCGAATCCGGGTTGTCCCAGGTCAGCCACATGCAAAGCAAATGCCCTACTGCTGTGATCTCTCCAGCCCAAATATAGGTTTTTATTAAATCATTGTAAGATGCAGCTAAAAACCTGTTGATAGTTGGGTGTGGTTATACAATGTCCAACACCATTCCTTCACCAGAGCTCATTTCCTGCCACTATTTTTCACTGTTATGCTACTGTAAAACCCAACCCCACCTTCCTGTCCCCATAGCAGACAACTTTTCTTCTCCCTTTCCTCTTCCCATGCCATCCAATGTCTTTTCCTCTTTCACTTTTAGGCACTGTGGTTGGCAATGCATTTACTGAAAGGGTATCATGCATATCACTTTACCTACTTTCATTCCCTATTCTTGTCCAGAGTGATCATTTCCAACTCTCACTTCCATCATACTGGTTTCTTCTCTGTCATAATTGCACTTCCATCCATCTTTCTCTTGTCTTTGGGTATTCTTCTCATATTATGGAATGAAATGAGTGCAATCATTCTATGGATATTCCTCTCCCCTGACTCACTTTAATAAGCATAAAATTCTCCAAATCCATCCACGTATTATAAGCAAAGTTCATGACTTCATATTCCAAACAGCTGCACAGTATTACATTGAGTAGATGTTCCATAGTTTCATTATCAACTTGACTGTTCTCAGACATTAGTGGTTGTTTCCAGATTCACTATTGTAAATAGTGCTTCAAAGAGCAGAGAGAAATGGGGCCACAGATGTGGTACAAGTGGCAGGGCATTTGCCTTGCACATGCTAACCTAGGACGAATCGCAGTTTGATCCCCTGGTGTCCCAGATGGTCCCCCACACCGGGAGTGATTTCTAAGCGGATAGCCAGGAGTAACCTCTGAATGTCACTGGGTGTGGCCCCAAAAAAAACAAAACAAACAAACAAAAAAGAGCAGAGGAATGGATAGGCCTTTTCTGTATTGAGTTTTGAGCCACTAGGGTATATTCCTAGGAGCAATATTAATCAGATGAATGGAAGCTCAATTTCTAGGTCTTCAAAAAAAATTCTTGGGGCCAGAGAGATAGCATGGAGGTAAGGTGTTTGCCTTTCATGCAAAAGGACGGTGGTTCAAATCCTGGCATCCCATATGGTCCCCTGTGCCTGCCAGGGGCAATTACTGAGCATAGAGCCAGGAGTAACCCCCAGGCGCTGCCGGTGTGACCCAAAAACCAAAACAAAAATTCTTATTAGGGGCCAAAGAGATAGTACAGTAGTAGGGTGTCTGTCTTGCACACAGACCATCCAGGATAGATGGTGGTTCAGTGATTCAAATCCCAGCATCTGGTATGGTCCCCCAAGCCTGCCAGAGTGATTTCTGAGTTCAGAGCCAAGAGTAATCTTTGAGAGCGCTGCCAGGTGTGACCCAAAAATAAACAAAAAAATTCTTGTTTTCCAAAAAGGCTGGACTAGTTGATATTTCAACATCAAAGAATAAGAGTGCCTTTCTACTCCCCCATCTGAAATAGCACCCTATCTTTTTCTTCCTTCCTACTTTCTAACTTTCTTCCTTCTTTCTTTCCTGCCTCCTTTTTTCTCCTTTTTCCCTCCTTCCTTCCTTCTTTCCTGACTTTCTTTTTTCTCCCTTCTTCCTGCCTTTCTTCCTTCCTTCCCTCCTTCCCTCTTTCCTTACTTTCATTTTGCATTCTTTCCAGCCTTCCTTCCTTCCTTATTTGTTTTTCTTTGATTTTGCAATTTTATCACTTTGTCATTTATCTTTAGTTCAGAATATCCTAAAGTTTCAACAGTAGGCCAAATTCTAAGCCTTGACTACTGTGAACAATGCAGCTGTGATCCTAATCGCAAATAACTGCTTGAATTAGTACTTTCCTCCTGAGGTATTAACATCCTGAGTGTGGATATGGCCAGGGCTTCTCAGATTTTTAGGTCACCCAGACTGATGGTCAGACCAGATAGGCCAACAGATGGCTTGCTTCTCAGGGTCACTAAAGCTTGGAGATTTTTGTTACTCACTCCACAGTGCTCTGGGTGGAGTTGCATGGTAGAGCACATACCTTATTCCAGTAAGTCCTGGATCCATTCCCCATGCAATGAGAAAACACACACCAAAACAAAGAAAGTCATTGTCTTTGGGTGATTGGCTCAAAAGGATGGTCTCTAGGGAATCTAGGTGGAATCAGGGAGGGTTCAGGGGGGTAGGGAAGGGCCAGACGGAAGTCAGGAGTTCAAGGGGGTAAAATTAGGGTGGGTCTCCTTCCACAGTATATAAGAGGGGCTATTCTGGGGACTTGGATCTGGTGTCTCTGGGAGTTGAGAAGACTCCAGTGCAGGACTCCAGCTTCCTTCTACGACACATCTTTGGCCAGAGAAAATGCCCCATTTGCACCACGATGCAGGAATGAGTGCCATGGACCACAGCAGCACCCCGCCACCTCATCACCATCCCCCGCACACCTCGGGGCACCACTCCCACAGCGGCAGTGCACACACGTCCATGACGATGCCCATGACCTTCTACTTTGGCTACAAGAACGTGGAGCTGCTGTTTGCTGGGCTGGTGATCGACTCGGCTGGAGCCATGGCCGGGGCTTTCCTGGCCGTGTTTCTGCTCTCCGTGGGCTTTGAGGGACTCAAGAGAGCCCGCGAGGAGCTTCTGAACAAGACCCAGCAGTGCACGCCTGTCCCTGGACCCACAGGAAACTGCCCCCCAGAGAAGCCCCAGAGTGCCTGCCAGCGACTGCTGAGGTGCGACCTCCTGGTGCAGACGGCCCTACACGTGCTCCAGGTGCTCCTGAGCTACCTGCTGATGCTCACGGCCATGACCTACAACGCCTACCTGGGCCTGGCGGTGGTGGCGGGCGCGGGCACCGGCTACTGGCTCTTTGGAGGGAAGAAGGTGCAAGACGTGGCTTCTCCGGACCTTGACTCGAGTAAGGTGAAGATCCATGAGTTTCCCTTTAAAAATTTCCCCTGGGAGCCTTCTCTGGAGCCCCACTTTCCTGAGTTCTCTGTGTCACTTCCAGAGAATATAGAGCTCTCGAAGTCGGCCTTCTCTGACATCAGTGCTTGGCCTCTGGAAAATCAAGCACCTGCTTGGCCTTCCCTCCGTCCCTACCCGGATGCTGAATATCTTTGGCCGGAAACTCACTTCTATGGCAGCTGGGCTAGCATCTGAGTGTTCAAGCTCAGGTCAATGGCCCTTCAAAGAAGGGTGGTCTCAGACTTTCTGTGGGAAGAAGACTGTGACTCTTCCTGCCTGTGACTGCTACTGAACCAAGAGACTTGCTGTTGAACTTCCCTGTTTCGGCTCAGCTTCAGGGCTACTGTTCTGTCTGTCAGAGGTTCAGACTATCCCAACTCCCCTGGTCATTGTGTTCCTGTCTCATTGCTCCAGTGTATGTGTGGGATCCTTGGGAGGGAACGAGAGGGATGAGCTCCTTCAGCCTAAAGTGCTGGAGGATGATGAAAATTGTTGCCAAGTGAACACAACATACAAAAATCATAATAAAATGACATTGAGTGGAAACGGCATCTGTGTCTTTATTAAGTGATGCACCAAAGGGCATCTGTAGTGATGGGTGACATGGTTGGGGGGTGAAACAGGACTAAGGTCAAGTGTGCATGGGTTGGGATTCCATTGTGGATTAAAATAATGTGTTTTTTTTTTGTTGTTTTTTGTTTTTGTTTGTTTGTTTGTTTGTTTTTGGGCCACACCCGGCGGTGCTCAGTGGTCACTCCTGGCTGTCTGCTCAGAAATAGTTCCTGGCAGGCAAGGGGTACCATATGGGACACCGGGTTTCGAACCAACCACCTTTGGTCCTGGATCGGCTGCTTGCAAGGGAAACGCCACTGTGCTATCTCTCCGGGCCCGGATTAAAATAATGTTAATCAGGGCTGGAGTAATATCTTATCTTGCATGTTGCCAACCGAATTCAATTCCAGGTACCACATATGCTCCTCCGAACCTCATCAGGAATGATCACTGAACACGAGCTTGGAGAAGACACTAACCAATGGCTATGATTTCCAAAATAAACATATCTATTAACCATTAGCATTGTGGGGAGGGGGATAATCTCAGTTGGTTACAACATCCAAAACAACAGGTTGAATGGCTTCCTACACTTCTGTTTTGTTCTTTGGGGAACAACACCTCATGCCACACAGAGGAAACCAGAGAGAAATCCCAGAACTCTCAACCTCAACTGTTGACCTGAGGGTTGAAACCCACACCAGGTCCAGAGGGAGCAGGGCTGGAAACAGGAGGCACATGTCGTCCTACCCTTTGTTTTTTTGTTTTTTTTTTGGTTTTTTTTTTTTTTGGTTTTTGGGTCACACCCGGCATTGCTCAGGGGTTACTCCTGGCTGTCTGCTCAGAAATAGCTCCTGGCAGGCACGGGGGACCATATGTGACACCGGGATTCGAACCAACCACCTTTGGTCCTGGATCGGCTGCTTGCAAGGCAAACGCCGCTGTGCTATCTCTCCGGGCCCCGTCCTACCCTTTGTATTCTTCAACTTAAGAGCCATATTTTGAAGGGGTATTTGGGTGGGGTTTTATTTAGTTGTGTTTTTATTTTATTTTGTTTTGTTTTTGGACCAAACCTGCTGGTACTCAGGGGTTACTCCTAGCTCTGGGCTCAAAAGTAACTCCTGGCAATCTCGGGCACCATATGGGATGTCCAGAATTGAACCCAGGTCAGCAGCATGCACGGCAAATGCCCTACCACTGTGTGAAGGTGTATTTGGAAGGGCAATTCCTGGCAATACTTGTGGGAATACTCCTGGCTCTGCATTCATGAATATTATTAGAGGTGCTCAGGGTCCAATCACTCCAGTCCTGAGAGACATTTTTTACCATAATAAATTTATTCAAGTACCGTGGTTACAAAAATTATTTATGATTCATTTTCAGCCACAAAACATACACCATCTGGGGCCGGAGAGATAGCATGGAGGTAAGACGTTTGCCTTGCATGAAGGACGGTGGTTCAAATCTCAGCATTCCATACAGTCCCCTAGCCTGCCCAGAGCGATTTCTGAGTGTAGAGCCAGGACTAACCCCTGAGCATTGCTGGGTATGACCAAAAACAAAACAAAACAGAAAGAATATACACCATCCTTCACCAGTACGCCTTCCATGTCCTCAGTTTCCCTCCTACCCACCATCTCTCCCTCATCTGCCTCTGGGGCATTTTACTACACTGTCTCTGTCTCTATCTATCACTCTCTCTCTCCCCATATTATGAATAAGTTATTTGCCAAGAGTTTTTCACATTATGTTTGTTTCTGGAATATAGGATAAAGGGTCAGGGGTCTGGCTAAACATTTTTTTTTATTGTGGGCCACACTCATGGCATGTTTAGGGGTTACTCCTGGCTCTGCACTCAGAAATTGCTCCTGGTAGGGTCAGAGAGAGAGCATAGTGGTCATGTGCTTTCCACGTGGCCCACCCAGGACAAACCAAGGTTTTATTCTCAATAATCAGTATGATCCCCCAAGCCTGCCCTGTCACTGGGGCCCCTGACTGCAATTCTATTTATGTCTTCCTGTAGGAAATAATTCAAGATAGGAGACTCATTACAAGAAAATATAAAGTGGGGTACCAGAGCAATAACACAGTGGTAGAGTGCTTGCTTTGAACACAGCTGACCCAGGACAAACCTCATCTTGATCCCTAGCATCCCATATGGTCCCCCAAACCAGGAGCGATTTCTGAGCACAGAGCCAAGAGTAACCCCTGAGCATCACAGAGTGTGGCCCAAAAACCAAGGGAAAAAAAAGAAAGAAAATATAAAGTGGGGATCTGGAGAGATAGCACGGTGGTAAGGCATTTGTCTGCACATGGCCAACATAGGACAGACCTGGTTTGATTCTTAGATTCCCATATAGTCTAAGAGCCTTTCAAAGTGATTTCTGAGCTAAGAGCCAGGAGTAACCCCTGAGCACTACCAGGTATGGCAAAAAAAAAAAAATCAAAAAGTATAAAATGGAAGCAGCAACAGTAAAACAGGTAAGGTTTTTGCCTTGCATGTGCCCAATACAGGTCTCATCTCTGGCATCTCATGTGCACTGCTGAGCAAAGCCACAAGTAATCCCTGCGTGTTAAGCCAAGAGTAACTCCTGAGCATACTCAGGTGTGCTCTCCCACCTCAAAAAAAAAAGCAGGAAGCATAAAGCAAATAAGTAGTGATTATATTTTGGGGGAGATTACAGATCCAAATCCAGCAATGCTCAGGGGTTTCTCCTGACTAGGTGCTTAGGGATCACTCCTGAAATGTGCAGGGGACCATGTGAGATGCTCAGAATCAAAACTGGGTTGGCAGCATGCAAAGCAAATACCCTAACAACTATAACATCACACCATAAACCAGTGATGATTATTACATGCAAGAAAACACTCTGAGGGGCGTAGAGAGTGCATGGAGGTAGGGCTTGCATGCAGAAGGACGGTGGTTCAAATCCGGTCATCCCATATGGTCTGCTGAGCCTGCCAGGAGCAATTTCTGAGCATAGAGCCAGGAATAACCCCTGAGCACTGCCTAGTGAGACCCTCCTAATCCCTCCCAAAAAAAGAAAATACTCTGAAAGCTTGAGGCACAAGTGGGTGACCCAAAGGGAAACAGGAGGCCAAACGCCAGTACCTAACTTTTGAGTTCCTCTTACTCTACCATTTCTTGTCTCTCTACCCTGGTGAGATAATCGCACATCTCAGTCTGCACGCTGTGATGCCATTTACTCAGGGTCATCAAATGTCATGGTGAAGTGAGTCTGTGTACTTGCATAGACATTTCAGTGTCCCCTGAAAGTCTGGTCCCCCAGTGCATGCTTACAGTGCTCAGATGAGACCGTGAATGTTGCATCTTCCACTCCGGGATAGTGTGTTCCACTGAGCAGAATCCTGGCAATAAGGAATGGGAGTGCCGTCTGGAACTCTCCTCCCTTTGCGTTTATCTTCTCTGGGGCTACCTACTCACTGGCTACTTATGGACCTTGAGCCATGTCTCAGAGAAAACTAGCACTGTTGCTCCCAGAATGGTCAAGGAGCTCGTCTCCAGACAGTGCACACCAGTGTAGCTGACAAGAGCACTGACTTTCTTCTTCTCACTTTGTATACATAAACTTTGTTTAGAGAGTCAATACCCAACAGTGTCAAGGCATACTCCCAGATATGAGCTCAGGAACCAACCCTGGCAGGAATCTTGGGATCATAGAGGGTGCTGGGTCAGCCCATGCCAGGCAAGTGCCCTTTCTGCTGTACTATCATTCTGATCCCACATATCCATTAAGGTTTTAAAATTTGGGGCTAGGGCTGGAGAGATAGTACAACAAGTAGGATACTTGCCTTATACGAGGACAACCCTGATTCGATTTCCATTGTCCTATATGATGCCCTGAGCACCACAGGGTGTGGCACTTAAATGAAACAAAATAAAGCATTCAAAAGAAATTCAGAGCCTTGGAACTGGAATATGAATATATATATATGTATGTATGTATGATGGAATATATAGTACAAAATTTGCCTTGCATGAGGATAATGTGGGTTCTATCTCTGGCACCCAAAATGGTCCTTCATCCAGCCACCAGTAATTCTTGAGTGCAGAACCAGGAGTATACCCTAGAAGTCAGGAGTAACCAAAAAAAAAAAAAACCCAACACCTTAAAATATATATTTTTCAATCTGGGACCTAAGTGGAAGTATAGTAAGTCATGTGGTTGCCTTGTACACGACTGACTTTGGTTCAATCCACAGTACCCCATATGGTTCCCTGAATCTGCTAGGAATGACCCCTGAGTTCAGCTGGAGAAAACTCTGAGTATCCTCAGTTGTGCTCCCCCTTTCGGCCCCCTTACACACACACACAAAATCCATGTTAATCTCTGAAAATGATCTAGTAGGGTGGGTCTCTGGGTAGGTCTCAAAGGAGGGGCTCAGCTTGAGATCCTTGGGATCTAGGAGGGTCTCTTCCCAGACTATATAAGAGGACAGAGTCGAAGAATTCATAGCTGTTGTGTCTGGAGACTGAGAACAGACTCCAGTGCAGGACTCCGGCTTCCTTTCTAAACCTTCTATGATGCATCTTTGGCCAGAGAAAATGACCCATTTGCACCAGGATGCCGGGAAGAGCGCCATGGACCACAGCACCACTCTGCCACCTCATCACCATCCCTCGCACACCTCGGGAACCCAATCCCACGACGGCAGCACACACACGTCCATGACGATGCCCATGACCTTCTACTTCGGCTACCAGAACGTGGAGCTGCTGTTTGCTGGGCTGGTGATCAACTCAGCTGCAGCCATGGCCGGGGCTTTCCTGGCCGTGTTTCTGCTCGCGGTGGGCTACGAAGGCCTCAAGAGAGCCCGCGAGGAGCTTCTGCACAAGACCCAGCAGTGCACGCCTGTCCCTGGACCCACAGGAACCTGCCCCCCAGAGAAGCCCCAGGGTGCCTGCCAGCCACTGCTGAGGTGCGACCTCCTGGTGCAGACGGCCCTGCACGTGCTCCAAGTGCTCCTGAGCTACCTGCTGATGCTCACGGCCATGACCTACAACGCCTACCTGGGCCTGGCAGTGGTGGCAGGCGCAGGCACCGGCTACTGGCTCTTTGGGGGCAAGAAGGCGCAGGACGTGCCTTCTCCGGACCTTGACTGGGATGAGGTGCAGCTCTCGGGAATGCCCTGTAAAAACTTCCCCTTGAAGCCTTCTCTGGAGTTGACTGGGGCTACTGCTGACCTGAGGGACTAGCTACTGAGCTTCCCTGTCTCTGCCCAGCTTCAGGGCTACTGTTTTGTTTGTCTGAGGTTCAGACTACCCCTGCACTCCTGTCTCATTGCACTCCTGTCTCATTGCTCTAGTGTATGTGAGGGATCCTTGGGGAGGGAAGGAGAGGGATGAGCTCCTTCAATCTAAAGTGCTGGTGGATGAAGGAAATGGTTGAAAAGTGAATAAAGCACCCAAAAATCATTAAAAAAAATGACATTGAGTGGAAACCCCATCTGTCTGTGTCTTTCTTGGGTGATGCACCGAAGGACATCGTTGTGATGGGTGACCTGGTGAGGGGTGAAACACGGCCATGGTCAAGAGCACATGGGATGGGATCCCATTGTGGATTAAAATAATTGAATTAAATTAAATTAATTAAATTAAAATAATGTTAAACCGGAGCCAGAGAGATGGCATGCCTTTCATGCAGAAGGATGGTGGGTCGAATCCAGGCATCCCATGTGGTTCACTGTGCCTGACAGGGCAGATTTCTGAGCATAGACCTGGAGGAAACCCTGTGCACTGCCAGGTGTTACCCAAGAACCAAAAATAAATAAATAAATAAATAAATAAATAAATAAATACATAATGTTATTCAGGGCCAGAGTCATAGCACAGTGGCTGGGCATTTACCTTGCACCCAGCTGACCCAGGACGAACCAGCGTTTGATTCCCAGCATCCAATATGGTCCCCCAAGCCTGCCAGAAGTGATTTCTGAGTGTAGAGCCAGATGTAACCCCTAAGCAACATTAGGTGTTCCCACCAAAAACAAATATAAACAGAGGGAGGAGCTGTTGTAAAAGCTGTAGGGTATTTGCCTTGAATGCTAACCTAAGACAGAGTGCAATTCGATCCTCTGGTGTCTCATATGGTTCCCCAAGCCAGGAGCAATTTCTGAGCATATAGCCAGGAATAACCCCTGAGCATCAAAAGATGTGACTGGAAAACAAAAATAAAATTAAAAAAAATGTCAATCAGAAAATATCTATTCAGCCTGCCAAGAGTAATATCTGAGTGCGAGCCAGGAGTAACCCCTGAGCACTGATGTGTGTGACCCAAAAACAAAGAAAAAACAAACAAACCAGCTATTATCACTAGGGAACAGAGGGAGATAGAACCACAGAAAGGGCTCTTGTCTTGCATGCTGCCGACCCGATTCAATTCCAGGTACCACATATGCCCCCCCCCCCACCTCATCAGGAATGATCACTGAACACAAACTAGGAGAAGACCCTAACCAATAGCTGTGATTCCCAAAATAAACATATCTATTAACCATTAGCATTTGTTGGGGGGGGGAGGACATCTTAGTAGGTTTCACAGCCAAAACAACAGGTTGAATGGCTTCCTACAATTTTGTTTTGTTCTTTGGAAACAAGCACTTCCATGCCATGCAGAGGAAACCAGAAGAGGAATCCCAGAACTCTCAACCTCATCTGCTGACCTGAGGGTTCAAACCCAGGCCAGTGGCACACTAAGCCGACCAGGTCCGGAGGGAGCAGGGCTGGGAACTGGAGACACATGACGTCCTACCCTTTGTATTCTTCAATTCAAGGACCATATTTTGAAGGTGTATTTGGGTGGAGTTTTATTTCGTTGGGTTTTGTTTGTTTTGTTTTGTTTTGTTTGGGGGCCTAACCTGCTGGTGCTCAGGGGTTACTCCTGGCTCTGTGCTCAGAAGTAACCCCTGGCAGACTCGGGGACCTTATGTGATGTCCGGGACTGAACCCCAATCAGCAGCATGAAAGGCAAATGCCCTACCACTGTGTGAAGGTGTATTTCGAAGGGCAATTCCTGGCCATATTTGTGGGATTACTCCTGGCTCTGCATATAGTAGTATTCCTAGTGGTGCTCAGGATCCAATCACTCCAATCCTGAGAGACTTTTCTTTTATCATAATTACTTTATTCAAGCACCGAGGTTACAAACATTTCTTGTGATTTATTTTCAGTCATAGAATATATACCATCGGGGCCAGAGAGATAGCATGGAGGTAAGACATTTGCATTGCATGCAGAAGGACGGTGGTTCGAATCCCGGCATTCCATACAGTCCCCTGAGCCTGTCAGGATTGATTTCTGAGTGTAGAGCCAGTAGTAACCCCTGAGTGCTGCCAGGTGTGACTCAAGAACAAATCAAAACAAAACAAAAAAGAATATATACCCTCCTTCACCAGTACACATTTACCACCATCCATGTCCTCAATTTCTCTCTTACCCTCTATCTCTCCCTCATCTTCCTCTGGGACATTTTACTACACTGTCTCAGTCTCTCTCTGTCAATCTCTCTCTTCCCATTTCATAAAGTTGCAAAGAGTTTTTCATATTATATTTGTTTCTGGAGTATTGGGTAAAGGGTCAGGTGTCTGGCTAAACTCGTTTGGGGGGGCCCACACATATATGGCATATTTAGGGGTTACTCCTGGGACTGTGCTTAGAAATTGCTCCTGCTTGGGGTCAGAGATAGAGCATAGTGGTCATGTGCCTTCCACTTGGCCGACCCAGAAAAAACTGAGGTTGTATTCCAAATAACCCATATGGTCGCCTAGAATGCCCTGTCACTAGAGCCCTTGACTGCACTTCTATATATGTCTTTCTGTAGGAAATAATTCAAGACAGGAGATTCATTACAAGAAAATATAAAGTGAGAGCTAGGGCAATAACACTTGTGCTTGCTTTGAACACGGCTGACCCAAGACAGACCAGGGTTCATATCCAGTGTCCTATATTGTCCCCCAAACCAGGAGCGATTTCTGAGCACAAGCCATCAGTAATCTCTGAGAGTCAACGGGTGTGGCCCAAAAACCAAAGGAAAAAAAGAAAATATAAAGTGGGGAGCTGAAGAGATAGCACTGTGGTAAGGCATTTGCCTTGCACATGGCCAACATAGGACAGACCTGGGTTTGATTCTCAGCTTCCCATTTAGTCTAAGAGCCTTTCAAAGTGATTGCTGAGCTCAGAGCCAGGAGTAACCTCTGAGCACTCCCAGGTGTGGCAAAAAAAAAAAAAAATCAAAAACTGTAAAATGGGCTACAGCAATAGTATAGAAGGTAAGGTTTTTGCTTTGCATGTGCCCAACCCCGGTCTGATTTCTGGCATTGATGCGCACTTCTAACCAAAACCACAAGTAATCCCTGAGTGTAAAGCCAAGAGTAACTCCTGAGCATATTCAGATGTGCTCTTCCACACCAAAACTTGCCGGAAGCATAAAGCAAACAAGTAGGGATTTATGTTTTGGGGGATTTACGGGTCTACACCCAGCAATGTTCAGGGATTTCTCTGACTGTATGCTTAGGAATCGCTCCTGAAATTTGCAGGAGGCCACGTGAGATGCTCATGATCAAAATTGGGTTGGTTGTATGCAAGGCAAATACCCTAACAACTGTAATATCACACCAGCAACCAGTGATGATTCTTACATGCAAGAAAACACTTTGAGGGCCGAAGAGATAGCATGGAGGTAGGGCATTTGCCTTGCATGCAGAAGGACGGTGGTTCTAATCCTGGCATCCCACATAGTCCCTAGGGTCTGCCAGGAGTGATATCTGAGCATAGAGCCAGGCTACTCAGCACTGCTGGTTGAGACCCCCCCAAAATGGGTAACCCAAAGGGAAATAGGTGGTCAAGATGAGTATCTATCTTTTGAGTTCCTCTCACATTGACAAATTCTTGTCTCTGCCCTGGTGAGCTAATCACATATCTCAGTCTGCACACTGTGATGTCATTCCTCAGGGTCATCAGTATGTCTTAGTGAAGTGTGTCTGTGTACTTGCATAGAAATTTCAGTGCCCCCCAGGACATGCTCAGAGCACTCAGATGAGACCTTGAATGTTGCATTTTCCTCTCCGGGACTAATGTGTTCACTAAAAACAATCCTGGCAATGAGGGATGGGAATGCCTTCTGGAACTCTCCTCCCTCTCATTTTCCTTCCCCAGGGCTACATTCTCACTGGCCACTTATGGACCTTGAGCCTTGTCACAGAGAAAACTAGCACTGTTGCTCCCAGTATGGTCAAGGAGCTTGTCTCCAGATAGTGCACACCAGTGTAGTTGACAAGAGCACTGAATTTCTTCTTCTCAATTAGTATCCATATACTTTTTTAAGAGGGTCAACATCCAGCATGTCAAGGCATAGTCCCAGACAGAGCTCAGGAACCAACCCTGGCAGGACTTTAGGGATCCTAGAGTGTGCTGGGTATTGAACCTGGGTCATCCATGCCAGGCAAGTGCCCTTTCTGCTGTACTATCATTCTGATCCCACATATCCATTAAGGTTTTGACATTTGGGGCTAGGGCTGGAGATATAGTACAACAAGTAGGATACTTGCCTTATACGAGGCCAACCCTGATTCAATTTCTACTGTCCTATATGATCTCCTGAGCACCACATGGTGTGGCACTTAAATGAAACAAAATAAAACTTTCAAAAGAAATTCAGAGCCTTGGACCTGGAATATATATTCCATCAATATATATATATATAAAACCATCAATAGATATAAGTATAGATACCTGAAAAAAAAAGTAGGGGATTTGCCATGCATGAGGCTAATGTGGGTTCTATCCCTGGCACCCAAAATGGTCTTTCATCCAGCCATCAGTAATTCATGAGTGCAGAACCAGGAGTATACCCTAGAAGTCAGGTATAACCAAAAAACAACCCAACACCTTAAAATATATGTTTTTCAATCTGGGACTGAGTGATAGTATAGTAAGTCATGTGGTTGCCTTGTACACGATTGACCTGGGTTCAATTCACAGTACCCCATATGGTTCCCTGAATCTGTTAGGAGTGACCCCTGAGTTCAGAGCTGGAGTAAACTCTGAGTATCCTCAGTTGTGCTCCCCCTTTCGGTCCCCTTAGACACATACAAAATCCATGTTAATCTCTGAAAGATGATGTAGCAGGGTGGGTCTCTGGGTAGGTCTCAAAGGAGGGGCTCAGTTTAGGGTCGATGGTATTGGGAGGGTCTCGTTCCACAGTATATAAGAGGAAAGAGTCCAAGAATTTATACCTGTTGTGTCTGGAGACTGAAAAGAGAATTCAGTGCAGGACTCCGGCTTCCTTCCAGAACCTCTACTACCCATCTTTTTGCCAGAGGAAATGGCCCATTTGCACCAGGATACAGGGATGAGCACCATGGACCACAGCAGCACCCGGCCACCTCATCAGCATCCCCCGCACACCTCAGGGCCCCATTTCCACGACGGCAGCACACACACGTCCATGACGATGCCCATGACCTTCTACTTCGGCTACCAGAACGTGGAGCTGCTGTTTGCTGGGCTGGTGATCAACTCAGCTGCAGCCATGGCCCGGGCTTTCCTGGCCGTGTTTCTGCTCGCGGTGGGCTACGAAGGCCTCAAGAGAGCCCGCGAGGAGCTTCTGCACAAGACCCAGCAGTGCACGCCTGTCCCTGGATCAACAGCAACCTGCCCCCCAGAGAAGCCCCAGAGTGCCTGCCAGCGACTGCTGAGGTGCGACCTCCTGGTGCAGACGGCCCTGCACGTGCTCCAAGTTCTCCTGAGCTACCTGCTGATGCTCACGGCCATGACCTACAACGCCTACCTGGGCCTGGCGGTGGTGGCAGGCGCAGGTACTGGCTACTGGCTCTTTGGGGGCAAGAAGGCACAGGGTGTGTATTGTCCGGAACGGGACGAGGTGCAGCTCCATGAGATGGGCCTTGGAAACTGTCGCCTGCTAGACCAACATGCCCCTCAGTGTCCTCAGCCCTGAACATACTCTCTTGTGCCTCTGGTCTCAGCAGTGGGATGAGTTGGTCGATGGCTGAGCAGAAGAGGCAACTGTTTCACGTGACTGTCTTGAGCTGAGAGTTTCACTGGAAGCCTGAGGCTTCAGTGTCTGCCCAGCTTCAGTGCCATGTTCCGTGTGTGTCTAATGCGGGGACTCATTTCGACTTGTACACAGCCAACCTGGGTTCCTGTGTTCGATTCTCAACATCCCATAGGATCCTTGGAGCACCGCCAGGAATAATTCCTGAAGCACAAAGTCAGGAGTATTTCCTGAACACTGCTGAATGTGCCCTCCCCAAAATATTAAATTAAAAATAAATTTAAAAAGCCTGAATTTGGGGCTCTTTGAATGTAAAGTTCATAGTGTCTTTATTGCGGTGATTCTGGAGGGGAATGGTGGGTGAGCCAAGTACTGGGTGGGTAATGTCTAGGGGTGCTTTCTAAAGTGACTTTATCTGGGCCTGAGTGATAGCAGTGGTAGGGTGTTTTCCTGGCACACAGACGACCTGAGACGGACCCAGGTTCTATTCCCCGCATCCCTGAGCCTTTCAAGAGTGATTGGGGGGTGTTTGTTTGTTTGTTTGTACTGGGGGGTTGGACTACATCCGCAGTGCTCAGGTGTTAGTCCTGGCTCTATGCATGGATAGCTCCTGGCAGGCACAGGGGACCATATGGGATGCCAGGATTAGAACCACCATTGCTCCTGGGTCGGCCACTTGCAAGGTAAATGCCCCATCGATGTGTTATCTCTCCAGCCCCCCAGGAGCGATTTCTGAGCTAAAACTCGGGAGTACCGCCTGAGCACCTCCGGATATGCCTAGAAATCATAACTGAATAAATAAAATAAAGTGACTGGATCTTTTCAAGAATACTGTTACTCCCTCAATTACGATCATGTCAATCAAGGGGGAAAAATCTAATTTTTCTATTCAAACATGGACTCTCTCCTTGACTTTGGTAACCCAAGTAGTCCCTACTGTCAGTTCTAGGGTCTTAGAGATAGCAGAGGGGTAAAGCACTTGCCATGAAATGCAGCTAACACAAGTCTCATCCAAGGACCGCCTATGATTCCCCCAAGCCTGCCAAAAGAGACCTCTGACAACAGCTGGGTGTGGCCCCCAAACAAAATAAACAAATCAACTGAATATAACCAGAGTTTGATCATTTGAGAGGGAATAAGAGAAAGAAAATGGTTGGACTCCCAGGAATACTCAGAAGTTTGCTTTCACCTACATGGAAGCAGACTCTGGTGAAGTTGGCTTGTGGGGGAGATGGGGACACTGGTGAAGAAAAGGCCAAACACGTGGTAGGATTGGTGTTTGAGTTCTTGTTTGTTTGTTTGTTTGGTTTTTGGGCCACACCCATTTGATGCTCAGGGATTACTCCTGGCTATCGCCCCTGGCTTGGGGGGACCATATGGGACGCCGGGGAATCGAACCGCGGTACGTCCTATGCTAGCACTTGCAAGGCAGACACCTTACCTTTAGCGCCATCATCCCGGCCCCGGTGTTTGAGTTCTTAATGCCTTAAATAGCTGTGTTATGAAGATCTTTGTAAATTACCATGTTATAGTAAAAATGAAAAAAAAATCTTGTGTTCTTCAGTACATTAGCTAAGATACAGAATCAATCTAGGTATGCAACTACAATTGAACATTTCATGAAGATGTGATTTGAATACACAGAGGAATATTATACAGCTGCAAGGAACAATTAATGTGTAATTTATTGCAACCTGGTTGGAACTGGAGGTAAGTCAGAAGAACAAATACAGGCTATCATTTATCTGTGGTATATGAATAATTGGGCAAGGAAATGAAATGTAGTGAAGGGTGGTTTACCTTTGACCCCAGAGTATAAGCAGGTGAAGGACAAAAAGGGGAGAATTTAAGGGGCTAAGAAGTAAGTAGGCTAAAAAGTAAGTAAGGGGCTAAGAAGTAAGAAGTAAGTAGAAAAGAAGTAAGAGGGAAATAAGTATTTGGGACAGTGTGTACAATGGTGAGCTGTGTATCCAAAGCACAGACTCAACACCAAAAACATGATATCTTGACTACAAGCACAGAATTTTGATATTTTTTTGTTTTTTGTTTGTTTTGGGGTCACACCCAGCAGCATTCAGGGGTTACTCCTGGCTCTACACTCAGAAATCGCTCCTGGCAGGCTTGGGGGACCATATGGGATGCCGGGATTCGAACCACTATTCTTCTGCATCTAAGGCAAAACACTTTACCACTGTGCTATCTCTCTGGCCCCCAACCACAGAATTTTGGAATGTGCCTATCAAGGTTGCAGTGGAAAGGGCAGAGGAACACAGGAGCTTGAGAACATTGGTGGAAGGAAGTTGATATTGGTGGTGGACTGGTGCTGGAATATTGTCTACCTGAGACTCATCTATCAGTAACATAGAAAATCAAAGCCCAGGAGCCGGAGAGATAGCATGGAGATAAGATGTTTGCCTTTCATGCAGAAGGTTCGAATCCCGGCATCCCATATGGTCCCCGTGCCTGCCAGGAGCGATTTCTGAGCATGGACTCAGGAGTGACCCCTGAGTGCTGCCGGGTGTGACCCAAAAACAAAAAGAAAAAAAAAAGAAGAAGAAAATCAAAGCCCTTTAATTAAAGAATTATTTTTAAAAGCTATCTGGTCCTTTTTGAATGTAAAAACAGACTTAAGGGGCCAAAGGGATTGCACAGTGGCAGGGCTTTTGCCTTGCACGCAGCCAACCCAGGAAGGACCTGGATTCTAACCTCAGTATCCCATATGGTCTCCCAAGCCTGCCAGAAGTAATTTCTGAGCACGAAGCCTGAAGTAACCCCTGAGCATCACCAGGTGTGGCCCAAAAAACAGACAAACAAAAACAGACTTTAGGGGACAGAGCAATAGTACAACAGTAGAGTGTTTGCCTTGCACATGGTCAACCTAGGATGGACCTGGGTTCTAGCCCCAGCATCCCATATAGTCCCCCAAGCCTGCCAGAAGCAATTTCTGAGAGCAAAGCCCTGAGTAACCCCTGAGCGCCACCAGATATGCAAAAACTAATAATAATAAGTAAATAAATAAAACAGGCTTTATTGAAGGTCAGGGAAAGGTCATAAACTAAGAGAGTGAGGCTCTCAAGAGAGTGGGAGTAGGCTTCTCTAAAGGTAGAAAGAGCCCAGGTCACAACCCAGCATGAAAGTAAGAAAGTCTACATCTCAGATGGGAGGTACAGGCACAGGTATGCTCACAGCTAGTGCTCTTTCCCAAAAAAATGAGGGTTTTTTTGTTTGGGGGTTGTTTTTGTTTGTTTGTTTGGTTGGTTGGTATTTGGGTCACACCCAGTAGCACCTAGGGGTTACTCCTGGCTCAACACTAAGAAATCATTCCTGGCAGAATCGGGGGACCATATGCGATGCTGGGGATCGAATCCGGGTTGTCCCAGGTCAGCCACATGCAAAGCAAATGCCCTACTGCTGTGATCTCTCCAGCCCAAATATAGGTTTTTAGTAAAACATTGTAAGATGCAGCTAAAAACCTGTTGATAGTTGAGTATGGTCATACAATGTCCAACACCATTCCTTCACCAGAGCTCATTTCCTGCCACTATTTTTCACTGTTATGCTACTGTAAAACCCAACCCCACCTTCCTGTTCCCATAACAAACAACTTTTCTTCTCCCTTTCCTCTTCCTTGCCACCGATGTCTTTTCTTCTTACACTTTTAGGCACTGTGGTTGGCAATGCTTTTTACTGAAAGGGTATCATGCATATCACTTTACCTACTTTCATTCCCTATTCTTGTCCAGAGTGATCATTTCCAACTCTCACTTTCATCATACTGGTTTCTTCTCTGTCATAATTGCACTTCCATCCATCTTTCTCTTATCTTTGGGTATTCTTCTCATATTATGGAATGAGATGAGTGCAATCATTCTATGGATATCCCTCTCCCCTGGCTCACTTCAATCAGCATAAAATTCTCCAAATCCATCCACGTATTATAAGCAAAGTTCATGACTTCATATTCCAAACAGCTGCACAGTATTACATTGAGTAGATGTTCCATAGTTTCATTATCAACTTGACTGTTCTCAGGCACTAGTGGTTGTTTCCAGATTAACTATTGTAAATAGTGCTTCAAAGAGCAGAGAGAAATGGGGCCACAGATGTGGTACAAATGGCAGGGTATTTGCATTGCACATGCTAACCTAGGAGGAATCGCAGTTTGATCCCCTGGTGTCCCAGATGGTCCTTCATGCCGGGAGTGATTTCTAAACGGATAGCCAGGAGTAACCTCTGAATGTCACTGGGTGTGGCCCAAAAACAACAAAACAAACAAACAAAAAAGAGCAGAGGAATGGATAGGCCTTTTCTGTATTGAGTTTTGAGTGTATATTCCTAGGAGCAATATTAATAAGATGAATGGAAGCTCAATTTCTAGGTCTTCAAAAAAAATTCTTGGGGCCAGAGAGATAGCATGGAGGTAAGGTGTTTGCCTTTCATGCAAAAGGACGGTGGTTCAAATCCTGGCATCCCATATGGTCCCCTGTGCCTGCCAGGGGCAATTACTGAGCATAGAGCCAGGAGTAACCCCCGGGCGCTGCCGGTGTGACCCAAAAACCAAAAAAAAAAAAAAATTCTTATTAGGGGCCAAAGAGATACTACAGTAGTAGGGTGTCTGTCTTGCATACAGACCATCCAGAATACATGGTGATTCAGTGATTCATATCCCAGCATCTGGTATGGTCCCCCAAGCCTGCCAGAGTGATTTCTGAGCTCAGAGCCAGGAGTAATCTTTGAGCGCTGCCAGGTGTGACCCAAAAATAAACAAAAAAATTCTTGTTTTCCAAAAAGGCTGGACCAGTTGATATTTCAACATCAAAGAATAAGAATGCCTTTCTACCCCCCATCTGAAATAGCACCCTATCTTTTCCTTCCTTTCTACTTTCTAACTTCCTTCCTTCTTTCGTTCCTGCCTCCTTTTTTCTCCCTTTTTCCCCTCCTTCCTTCCTTCTTTCCTGACTTTCTTTTTTCCTCCCTTCTTCCTGCCTTTCTTCCTTCTTTCCCTCCTTCCCCTTTCCTTACTTTCATTTTGCATTCCTTCCAGCCTTCCTTCCTTCCTTATTTGTTTTTCTTTGATTTTGCAATTTTATCACTTTGTCATTTATCTTTAGTTCAGAATATCCTAAAGTTTCAACAGTAGGCCAAATTCTAAGCCTTGACTATTGTGAACAATGCAGCTGTGATCCTAATCACAAATAACTGCTTGAATTAGTACTTTCCTCCTGTGGTATTCACATCCTGAGTGTGGACATGGCCAGGGCTTCTCAGATTTCCAGGTCACCCAGACTGATGGTCAGACCAGATAGGCCAACAGATGGCTTGATTCTCAGGGTCACTAAAGCTCGGAGATTTTTGTTACTCACTCCACAGTGCTCTGGGTGGAGTTGCATGGTAGAGCACATACCTTATTCCAGTAAGTCCCGGATCCATTCCCCATGCAATGAGAAAACACACACCAAAACAAAGCAAGTCATTGTCTTTGGGTGATTGGCTCAAAAGGAGGGTCTCTAGGGAGTCTAGGTGGAATCAGGGAGGGTTCAGGGGGATAGGAAAGGGCCAGACGGAGGTCAGGAGTTCAAGGGGGTAAAATTAGGGTGGGTCTCCTTCCACAGTATATAAGAGGGGCTATTCTGGGGACTTGGATCTGGTGTCTCTGGGAATTGAGAAAAGACTCCAGTGCAGGACTCCGACTTCCTTCTACGATTCATCTTTGGCCAGAGAAAATGGCCCATTTGCACCAGGATGCAGGGATGAGCGCCATGGATCACAGGAGCAACCCGCCACCTCATCACCATCCCCCGCACACCTCGGGGCACCACTCCCACAGCGGCAATGCACACACGTCCATGACGATGCCCATGACCTTCTACTTTGGCTACCAGAACGTGGAGCTGCTGTTTGCTGGGCTGGTGATCAACTCGGCTGGAGCCATGGCCGGGGCTTTCCTGGCCGTGTTTCTGCTCTCGGTGGGCTTTGAGGGACTCAAGAGAGCCCGCGAGGAGCTTCTGCACAAGACCCAGCAGTGTACGCCTGTCCCAGGACCCACAGGAACCTGCCAACGACTGCTGAGGTGCGACCACCTGGTGCAGACGGCCCTACACGTGCTCCAGGTGCTCCTGAGCTACCTGCTGATGCTCACGGCCATGACCTACAACGCCTACCTGGGCCTGGCGGTGGTGGCGGGCGCGGGCACCGGCTACTGGCTCTTTGGAGGGAAGAAGGTGCAAGACGTGGCTTCTCCGGACCTTGACTCGAGTAAGGTGAAGATCCATGAGTTTCCCTTTAAAATTTTCCCCTGGGAGCCTTCTCTGGAGCCCCACTTTCCTGAGTTCTCTGTGTCACTTCCAGAGAATATAGAGCTCTCGAAGTCGGCCTTCTCTGACATCAGTGCTTGGCCTCTGGAAAATCAAGCACCTGCTTGGCCTTCCCTCCGTCCCTACCCGGATGCTGAATATCTTTGGCCGGAAACTCACTTCTATGGCAGCTGGGCTAGCATCTGAGTGTTCAAGCTCAGGTCAATGGCCCTTCAAAGAAGGGTGGTCTCAGACTTTCTGTGGGAAGAAGACCGTGACTCTTCCTGCCTGTGACTGCTACTGAACCAAGAGACTTGCTGTTGAACTTCCCTGTTTCGGCTCAGCTTCAGGGCTACTGTTCTGTCTGTCAGAGGTTCAGACTATCCCTACTCCCCTGGTCATTGTGTTCCTGTCTCATTGCTCCAGTGTATGTGTGGGATCCTTGGGAGGGAATGAGAGGGATGAGCTCCTTCAGCCTAAAGTGCTGGAGGATGATGAAAATTGTTGCCAAGTGAACACAACATACAAAAATCCTAATAAAATGACATTGAGTGGAAACGGCATCTGTGTTTTTCTTAAGTGATGTACCAAAGGGCATCTGTAGTGATGGGTGACATGTTTGGGGGGTGAAACAGGACTAAGGTCAAGTGTGCATGGGATGGGATCCCATTGTGGATTAAAATAATGTTAATCAGGGCTGGAGTAATATCTTGTCTTGCATGTTGCCGACCGAATTCAATTCCAGGTACCACATATGCTCCCCCGAACCTCATCAGGAATGATCACTGAACACGAGCTTGGAGTAGACAATAACCAATGGCTATGATTCCCAAAATAAACATATCTATTAACCATTAGCATTGTGGGGGGGGGGGGGTAATCTCAGTTGGTTGCAACATCCAAAACAACATGACTTCCTACACATTTGTTTTGTTCTTTGGGGAACAACACCTCCATGCCACGCAGAGGAAACCAGAGAGAAATCCCAGAACTCTCAACCTCAACTGTTGACCTGAGGATTGAAACCCACACCAGGTCCAGAGGGAGCAGGGTTGGGAACAGGAGGCACATGTCGTCCTACCCTTTGTATTCTTCAACTTAAGAGCCATATTTTGAAGGTGTATTTGGGTGGGGTTTTATTTGTTGTGTTTTTGTTTTGTTTTGTTTTGTTTTTGGACCAAACCTGCTGGTACTCAGGGGTTACTTATAGCTCTGCGCTCAAAAGTAACTCCTGGCAATCTCGGGGACCATATGGGATGTCCAGAATTGAATCCAGGTCAGCAGCATGCACGGCAAATGCCCTACCACTGTGTGAAGGTGTATTTGGAAAGGCAATTTCTGGCAATACTTGTGGGATTACTCCTGGCTCTGCGTTCAGGAATATTACTGGAGGTGCTCAGGGTCCAATCACTCCAGTCCTGAGAGACAATTTTTTACCATAATGAATTTATTCAAGTGGCTACAAAAATTGCTTATGATTAATTTTCAGCCACAAAGCATACACCATCTGGGGCCGGAGAGATAGCATGGAGGTAAGACCTTCGCCTTGCATGAAGGACGGTGGTTCAAATCTCAGCATTCCATACAGTCCCCTAGCCTGCCCGGAGCGATTTCTGAGTGTAGAGCCAGGACTAACCTGAGCATTGCTAGGTATGACCAAAAACAAAACAAAATAGAAAGAATATACACCATCCTTCACCAGTATGCCTTCCATGTCCTCAGTTTCCCTCCTACCCACCATCTCTCCCTCATCTGCCTCTGGGGCATTTTACTACACTGTCTCTGTCTCTATCTGTCACTCTCTCTCTCCCCATATTATGAAGAAGTTATTTGCCAAGAGTTTTTCACATTATGTTTGTTTCTGGAATATAGGATAAAGGGTCAGGGGTCTGGCTAAACATTTTTTTTTATTCTGGGCCACACTCATGGCATGTTTAGGGGTTACTCCTGGCTCTGCACTCAGAAATTGCTCCTGGTAGGGTCAGAGAGAGAGCATAGTGGTAATGTGCTTTCCACGTGGCCCACCCAGGACAAACCGAGGTTGTATTCTCAATAATCAGTATGGTCCCCCAAGCCTGCCCTGTCACTGGGGCCCCTGACTGCACTTCAATTTATGTCTTCCTGTAGGAGACAATTACAAGAAAATATAAAGTGGGGTACCAGAGCAATAACACAGTGGTAGAGTGCTTGCTTTGAACACAGCTGACCCAGGACAGACCTCATCTTGATCCCTAGCATCCCATATGGTCCCCCAAACCAGGAGCGATTTCTGAGCACAGAGCCAGGAGTAACCCCTGAGCATCACAGGGTGTGGCCCAAAAACCAAGGGAAAAAAAGAAAGAAAATATAAAGTGGGGATCTGGAGAGATAGCACGGTGGTAAGGCATTTGTCTGCACATGGCCAACATAGGACAGACCTGGTTTGATTCTCAGATTCCCATGTAGTCTAAGAGCCTTTCAAAGTGATTTCTGAGCTAAGAGGCAGGAGTAACCCCTGAGCACTACCAGGTATGGCAAAAAAAAAATCAAAAAGTATAAAATGGAAGCAGCAACAGTAAAACAGGTAAGGTTTTTGCCTTGCATGTGCCCAATCCAGGTCTCATCTCTGGCATCTCATGTGCACTGCTGAGCAAAGCCAGAAGTAATCCCTGAGTGTTAAGGCAAGAGTAACTCCTGAGCATACTCAGGTGAGCTCTCCCACCTTAAAAAAAAAAAAAAAAAAAGCAGGAAGCATAAAGCAAATAAGTAGTGATTATATTTTGGGGGAGATTACAGGTCCAAATCCAGCAATGCTCAGGGGTTTCTCCTGACTATGTGCTTAGGAATCACTCCTGAAATGTGCAGGGGACCATGTGAGATGCTCAGAATCAAAACTGGGTTGGCTGCATGCAAATACCCTAACAACTATAACATCACACCATAAACCAGTGATGATTATTACATGCAAGAAAACACTCTGAGGGGCGTAGAGAGTGCATGGAGGTAGGGCTTGCATGCGAAAGGACGGTGGTTCAAATCCGGTCATCCCATATGGTCCGCTGAGCCTCCCAGGAGCGATTTCTGAGCATAGAGCCAGGAGTAACCACTGAGCGCTGCCGAGTGAGACCCTCCCAATCCCTCCCAAAAAAGAAAACACTCTGAAAGCTTGGGACACAAGTGGGTGACCCAAAGGGAAACAGGAGGCCAAAGGCCAGTACCTAATTTTTGAGTTCCTCTTACTCTACCATATTCTTGTCTCTCTGCCCTGGTGAGATAATCGCACATCTCAGTCTGCATGCTGTGATGCCATTGACTCAGGGTCATCAAATGTCATGGTGAAGTGAGTCTGTGTACTTGCATAGACATTTCAGTGTCCCCTGAAAGTCTGGTCCCCCAGTGCATGCTCACAGTGCTCAGATGAGACTATGAATGTTGCATCTTCCACTCCGGGACTAGTGTGTTCCACTGAGCAGAATCCTGGCAATAAGGAATGGGACTGCCGTGTGGAACTCTCCTCCCTTTGCAGTTTCCTTCTCTAGGGCTACCTACTCACTGGCTACTTATGGACCTTGAGCCAGGTCACAAAGAAAACTAGCACTGTTGCTCCCAGAATGGTCAAGGAGCTTGTCTCCAGACAGTGCACACCAGTGTAGTTGACAAGAACACTGACTTTCTTCTTCTCATTTAGTATCCATACACTTCTTTAAGAGGGTCAACACCCAGCATGTCAAGGCATACTCCCAGATATGAGCTCAGGAACCAACCCTGGCAGGAATCTTGGGATCATAGAGGGTGCTGGGTCAGCCCATGCCAGGCAAGTGCCCTTTCTGCTGTACTATCATTCTGATCCCACATATCCATTAAGGTTTTGAAATTTCGGGCTAGGGCTGGAGAGATAGTACAAAAAGTAGGATACTTGCCATATACGAGGCCAACCCTGATTTGATTTCCACTGCCCTATATGATCCCATGAGCACCACAGAGTGTGGCACTTAAATGAAACAAAATAAAACATTCAAAAGAAATTCAGAGCCTTGGAACTGGAATATATATACATATACATATATATATTGATGGAATATATAGTACAAAAATTGCCTTGCATGAGTCTAATGTGGGTTCTATCCCTGGCACCCAAAATGGTCCTTCATCCAGCCACCAGTAATTCTTTTTTTTTTTTTTTTTTTTTTTTGGTTTTTGGGCCACACCCGGCGATGCTCAGGGGATACTCCTGGCTGTCTGCTCAGAAATAGCTCCTGGCAGGCACGGGGGACCATATGAGACACCGGGATTCGAACCAACCACCTTTAGTCCTGGATCGGCTGTTTGCACGGCAAACACCGCTGTGCTATCTCTCCGGGCCCACCAGTAATTCTTGAGTGCAGAACCAGGAGTATACCCAAGAAGTCAGGAGTAACCAAAAAAAAAAAAAAAAAAAACCAACACTTTAAAATATATGTTTTTCAATCTGGGACCTAAGTGAAAATATAGTAAGTCATGTGGTTGCCTTGTAAACGACTGACCTGGGTTCAATCCACAGTACCCCATATGGTTCCCTGAATCTACTAGGAATGACCCCTGAGTTCAGAGCTGGAGTAAACTCTGAGTATCCTCAGTTGTGCTCCCCCTTTCGGCCCCCTTACACACACAAACAAAATCCATGTTAATCTCTGAAAGATGATCTAGTAGGGTGGGTCTCTGGGTAGGTCTCAAAGGAGGGGCTCAGCTTGAGATCCTTGGGATCTAGGAGGGTCTCTTCCCAGAGTATATAAGAGGAGAGAGTCAAAGAACTCATACCTGTTTTGTCTGGAGACTGAGAACAGACTCCAGTGCAGGACTCCGGCTTCCTTTCAAAACCTTCTATGACGCATCTTTGGCCAGAGAAAATGGCCCATTTGCACCAGGATGCAGGGATGAGCACCATGGAACACAGCAGCACTCTGCCACCTCATCACCATCCCTCGCACACCTCGGGACCCCACTCCCACGATGGCAGCACACACACGTCCATGACGATGCCCATGACCTTCTACTTCGGCTACCAGAACGTGGAGCTGCTGTTTGCTGGGCTGGTGATCAACTCGGCTGGAGCCATGGCCGGGGCTTTCCTGGCCGTGTTTCTGCTCGCGGTGGGCTACGAAGGCCTCAAGAGAGCCCGCGAGGAGCTTCTGCACAAGACCCAGCAGTGCACGCCTGTCCCTGGACCCACAGGAACCTGCCCCCCAGAGAAGCCCCAGAGTGCCTGCCAGCGACTGCTGAGGTGCGACCTCCTGGTGCAGACGGCCCTGCACGTGCTCCAAGTGCTCCTGAGCTACCTGCTGATGCTCACGGCCATGACCTACAACGCCTACCTGGGCCTGGCGGTGGTGGCAGGCGCAGGCACCGGCTACTGGCTCTTTGGGGGCAAGAAGGCGCAGGACGTGGCTTCTCCGGACCTTGACTGGGAAGAGGTGCAGCTCCAGGGAATGCCATGTAAAAACTTCCCCTGGATGCCTTCTCTGGAGCCCTGACTGGGGCTACTGCTGAACTGAGGGACTAGCTACTGAGCTTCCCTGTCTCTGCCCAGCTTCAGGGCTACTGTTTTGTTTATCTGAGGTTCAGGCTACCCCTGCACTCCTGGTCACTGGGTTCCTGTCTCATTGCTCCAGGGTATGTAAGGGATCCTTGGGGAGGGAAGGAGAGGGATGAGCTCCTTCAATCTAAAGTGCTGGTGGATGAAGGAAATAGTTGCCAAGTGAATACAGCAGCCAAAAATCATTAAAAAAAAATGACATTGAGTGGAAACCCCGTCTGTCTGTGCTTTCTTGGGTGATGCACCGAAGGACATCTTGTGATGGGTGACATGATGGGGGTGAAACAGGGCATGGTCAAGTGCACATGGGATGGGATCCCATTGTGGATTAAAATAATGTTAATCCCGAGCCAGAGAGATGGCATGGAGGTAAGGCGTTTGCCTTTCATTCAGAAGGACGATGGGTCGAATCCCGGCATCCCATGTGGTTCCCTGTGCCTGCCAGGGCAGATTTCTAAGCATAGAGCTGCAGGAAACCCTGAGTGCTGCCAAGTGTGATCCACGAACCAAAAATAAATAAATAAATAAATAAATAAATAAATAAATAAATAAATAAATAAATAAATAAATAAAGTTAATCAGGGCCAGAGTCATAGTACATTGGCTGAGCATTTACCTAGCACCCAGCTGACCAGAACAAACACAGGTTTGATTCCCAGCATCCAATATAGTCCCCCAAGACTGCCAGAAGTGATTTCTGAATGTAGAGCCAGAGGTAACCCCTAAGCAACATTAGGTGTGCCCCCCCCAAAAAACAATTATAAAATAGAGGCAGGAGCATTTGTAAAAGCTGTAGGGTATTTGCCTTGAATGCTAACCTAAGACAGACTGCAGTTCGATCCTCTGCTGTCTCAGATGGTTCCCCAAGCCAGGAGCAACTTCTGAGCATATTGCCAGGAATAACCCCTGAGCATCACAAGGAGTGACCGGAAAACAAAAATAAAATTAAAAAAAATATCAATCAGAAAATATCTACTCAGCCTGCCAAGAGTAATATCTGAGTGTGAGCCAGGAGTAACCCCTGAGCACTGATGTGTGTGACCCAAAAACAAAGAAAAAAAAAAAAAGACCAGCTATTATCACTAGGGAACAGAGGGAGACAGAACCACAGGAAGGGCTCTTGTCTTGCATGTTGCCGACCCCATTCAATTCCAGGTACCACATATGCCCCCCCCCCCCCGACCTCATCAGGAATGATCACTGAACACAAACCAATAGCTGTGATTCCCAAAATAAACATATCTATTAACCATTAGCATCTGTGGGGGGGTGGGAGGACATCTTAGTTGGTTACAACAGCCAAAACAACAGGTTGAATGGCTTCCTACAATGTTGTTTTGTTCTTTGGAAACAAGCACTTCCATGCCATGCAGAGGAAACCAGAAGAGGAATCCCAGAACTCTCAACCTCATCAGCTGACCTGAGGGTTCAAACCCAGGCCAGTGGCACACTAAGCCGACCAGGTCCAGAGGGAGCAGGGCTGGGAAATGGAGACACATGACGTCCTACCCTTTGTATTCTTCAATTCAAGAACCATATTTTGAAGGTGTATTGTGGTGGGGTTTTATTTCATTGATTTTTGTTTGTTTTGTTTTGTTTTGTTTTGTTTGGGGCCTAACCTGCTGGTGCTCAGGGGTTACTCCTGGCTCTATGAACAGAAGTAACTCCTGGCAGGCTTGGGGACCTTATGTGATGTCCTAATTGAACCCCGGTCAGCAGCATGCAAGGCAAATGCCCTACCACTGTGTGAAAGTGTATTTGGAAGGGCAATTCCTGGCCATATTTGTGAAATTACTCCTGGCTCTGCATGCATAAAAGTATAAAAGTATTCCTAGCGGTGCTCAGGATCCAATCACTTCAGTCCTGAGAGACTTTTCTTTTATCATAATTACTTTATTCAAGCACCGAGGTTACAAACATTTCCTGTGATTTATTTTCAGTCATAGAATATATACCATCGGGGCCAGAGAGATAGCATGGAGGTAAGACATTTGCATTGCATGCAGAAGGACGGTGGTTCGAATCCCGGCATTCCATACAGTCCCCTGAGCCTGTCAGGATTGATTTCTGAGTGTAGAGCCAGTAGTAACCCCTGAGCTCTGACAGGTGTGACTCAAAAACAAATCAAAACAAAACAAAAAAGAATATACACCATCCTTCACCAGTACACATTGACCACCATCCATGTCCTCAATTTCTCTCCTACCCACCATCTCTCCCTCATCTTCCTCTGGAGCATTTTACTACACTGTCTCTGTCTCTCTCTGTCACTCTCTCTCTCTCTCTCCCCATTTCATGAAGTTGCAAAGAGTTTTTCATATTATATTTGTTTCTGGAGTATAGGGTAAAGGGTCAGGTGTCTGGCTAAACTCTTTTTGGGGGGGCCCACACATGGCATATTTAGGGGTTACTCCTGGGACTGTGCTAAGAAATTTCTCCTGGTTGGGGTCAGAGATAGAGCATAGTGGTCATGTGCCTTCCACTTGGCCGACCCAGAACAAACTGAGTTTGTATTCCAAATAACCCGTATGATCCCCTAGAATGCCCTGTCACTTGGGCCCTTGACTGCACTTCTATTTATGTCTTCCTGTAGGAAATAATTCAAGACAGGAGATTCATTACAAGAAAATATAAAGTAAGAGCTAGGGCAATAACACTTGTGCTTGCTTTGAACACAGCTGACCCAAGACAGACCAGGGTTCATATCCAGTGTCCTATATTGTCCCCCAAATCAGGAGCGATTTCTGAGTGCAAGCCATCAGTAATCCCCGAGAGTCACCGGGTGTGGCCCAAAAACCAAAGGAAAAAAAAAAAAAGAAAATATAAAGTGGGGAGCTGGAGAGATAGCACTGTGGTAAAGCATTTTCCTTGCACATGGCCAACATAGGACAGACCTGGGCTTGATTCTCAGCTTCCCATTTAGTCTAAGAGCCTTTCAAAGTGATTTCTGAGCTCAGAGCCAGGAGTAACCTCTGAGCACTCCAACGTGTGGCAAAAAAAAAAAAATCAAAAAGTATAAAATGGGGGCCGGGCGGTGGCGCAAGAGGTAAGGTGCCTGCCTTGCCTGCGCTAGCCTAGGACGGACCGAGGTTCGATCCCCCAGCGTCCCATATGGTCCCCCAAGCCAGGAGCGATTTCTGAGCGCATAGCCAGGAGTAACCCCTGAGAGTCACCGGGTGTGGCCCAAAAACCAAAAAAAAAAAAAAAAAGTATAAAATGGGCTACAATAGTACAGCAGGTAAGGTTGTTGCCTTGCATGTGCCCAACCCAGGTCTGATCTCTGGCATTGATGCGCACTTCTGACCAAAACCACAAGTAATCCCTGAGTGTAAAGCCAAGAGTAACTCCTGAGCATATTCAGATGTGCTCTCCCACACCAAAACTTGCAGGAAGCATAAAGCAAACAAGTAGTGATTTATGTTTTGGGGGAATTACGGGTCTACACCCAGCAATGCTCAGGGATTTTTCTGTGGCTTAGGAATCACTCCTGAAATGTGCAGGGGGCCACGTGAGATTTGGGTTGGTTGCATGCAAGGCAAATACCCTAAGAACTATAATATCACACCAGCAACCAGTGATGATTCTTACATGCAAGAAAACACTCTGAGGGCCGTAGAGATAGCATGAAGGTAGGGCGTTTGCCTTGCATGCAGAAGGATGGTGGTTCTAATTCTGGCATCCCAGAATTAGTCCCTAGGGCCTGCACGAGCAATATCTGAGCATAAAGCCAGGCGTAACCCCTGAGCGCTGCTGGTTGAGACCCCACAAATAGGTGACCCAAAGGGAAACAGGTGGTCAAAACGAGTATCTATCATTAGAGTTCCTTTCACTCTGCCACTTTTTTTTTTTTTTTAGATTTTGGGTCACACCCTGCAGTGATCAGGGGTTATTCCTGACTCCAGGCTTAGAAATTGCTCCTGGAAGGCACAGGGGACCATATGGGGCACCAGGATTCGAAACGATTACCTCCTGCATGAAAGAAAAACGCCGTACGTCCATGCTGTCTCTCCGTCCCCTCTGCCAAATTCTTGTGTCTGCCCTGGTGAGCTAATCACATATCTCAGTCTGCACACTGTGATGCCATTACTCAGGGTCAACAGGGTGTCTTGGTGAAGTGTGTCTGTGTACTTGCATAGAAATTTCAGTGTCTCCCAGGGAATGCTCACAGCACTCAGATGAGACCTTGAATATTGCATCTTCCTCTCCGGGACCAGTGTGTTCACTGAAAACAATCCTGGCAATGAGGGATGGGAATGCCTTCTGGAACTCTCCTCCCTCTCATTTTCCTTCCCCAGGGCGACCTTCTCACTGGCCACTTATGGACCTTGAGCCTTGTCACAAGAAAACTAGCACTGTTGCTCCCAGAATGATCAAGGAGCTTGTCTCCAGACAGTGCATACCAGTGTAGTTGACAAGAACACTGACTTTCTTCTTCTCATTTAGTATCCATACACTTCTTTAAGAGGGTCAACACCCAGCATGTCAAGGCATACTCCCAGACTGAGCTCAGGAACCAACCTTGGCAGGACTTTAGGGATCCTAGAGTGCTGGGTATTGAACCTGGGTCAGCCTATGCCAGGCAAGTGCTCTTTCTGCTGTACTATCATTCTAATCCCACATATCCATTCAGGTTTTGACATTTGGGGATAGTGCTGGAGAGATAGTACAACAAGTAGGATACTTACTTATACGAGGCCAACCCTGATTCGATTTCCACTGTCCCATATGATCTCCTGAGCACCACAGGGTATGGCACTTAAATGAAACAAAATAAAACTTTCAAAAGAAATTCAGAGCCTTGGACCTGAAATATATATTCCATCTATATATATATATATATGTACATATGTATGTACATATATATATATATATATATAAAACCATCAATAGATATAGGTATAGATACCTGAAAAAAAAAGTAGGGGACTTGCCTTACATGAGGCTAATGTGGGTTATATCCCTGGCACCCAAAATGGTCTTTCATCTGGCCATCAGTAATTCATGAGTGCAGAACCAGGAGTATACCCTAGAAGTCAGGTATAACCAAAAAACAACCAACACCTTAAAATATATGTTTTTCAATCTGGGACTGAGTGATAGTATAGTAAGTCATGTGGTTGCCTTGTACACGATTGACCTGGGTTCAATCCACATTACCCCCATATGATTCCTTGAATCTGTTAGGAGTGACCCCTGAGTTCAGAGCTGGAGTAAACTCTGAGTATCCTCAGTTGTGCTCCTCCTTTCGACCCCTTAGACACATACAAAATCCATGTTAATCTCTGAAAGATGATGTAGCAGGGTGGGTCTCTGGGTAGGTCTCAAAGGAGGGGCTCAGTTTAGGGTCGATGGTATTGGGAGGGTCTCATTCCACAGTATATAAGAGGAAAGAGTCCAAGAATTTATACCTGTTGTGTCTGGTGACTGAAAAGAGACTTCAGTGCAGGACTCCGGCTTCCTTCCAGAACCTCTACTACCCATCTTTTTGCCAGAGAAAATGGCCCATTTGCACCAGGATGCAGGGATGAGCACCATGGAACACAGCAGCACTCTGCCACCTCATCACCATCCCTCGCACACCTCGGGACCCCACTCCCACGATGGCAGCACACACACGTCCATGACGATGCCCATGACCTTCTACTTCGGCTACCAGAACGTGGAGCTGCTGTTTGCTGGGCTGGTGATCAACTCGGCTGGAGCCATGGCTGGGGCTTTCCTGGCCGTGTTTCTGCTCGCGGTGGGCTACGAAGGCCTCAAGAGAGCCCGCGAGGAGCTTCTGCACAAGACCCAGCAGTGCACGCCTGTCCCTGGACCCACAGGAACCTGCCCCCCAGAGAAGCCCCAGAGTGCCTGCCAGCGACTGCTGAGGTGCGACCTCCTGGTGCAGACGGCCCTGCACGTGCTCCAAGTGCTCCTGAGCTACCTGCTGATGCTCACGGCCATGACCTACAACGCCTACCTGGGCCTGGCGGTGGTGGCAGGCGCAGGCACCGGCTACTGGCTCTTTGGGGGCAAGAAGGCGCAGGACGTGCCTACTCCGGACCTTGACTGGGACGAGGTGCAGCTCCAGGGAATGCCCTGTAAAAACTTCCCCTGGAAGCCTTCTCTGGAGTTGACTGGGGCTACTGCTGAACTGAGGGACTAGCTACTGAGCTTCCCTGTCTCTGCCCAGCTTCAGGGCTACTGTTTTGTTTATCTGACGTTCAGGCTAACCCTGCACTCCTGGTCACTGGGTTCCTGTCTCATTGCTCCAGGGTATGTGAGGGATCCTTGGGGAGGGAAGGAGAGGGATGAGCTCCTTCAATCTAAAGTGCTGGTGGATGAAGGAAATGGTCGCCAAGGGAACACAGCACCCAAAAATCATTAAAAAAATGACATTGAGTGGAAACACCATCTGTCTGTGTCTTTCTTGGGTGATGCACCGAATGTCATCGTTGTGATGGGTGATATGGTGGGGGTGAAACAGGGACATGGTCAAGTGTGCATGGGATGGGATCCCATTATGGAATAAAATAATGTTAATCCGGAGCCAGAGAGATGGCATAGAGGTAAGGCGTTTGCCTTTCATGCAGAAGGACGATGGGTCGAATCACGGCATCCCATGTGGTTCCCTGTGCCTGTCAGGGCAGATTTCTGAGCATAGAGCTGGAGGAACCCCTGAGTGCTGCCAGGTGTTACCCAAGAACCAAAAATAAATAAATAAATAAATAAATAAATAAATAAATAAATAATCTTAATCAGATCCAGAGTCATAGCACAGTGGCTGAGCAAAATTTACCTTGCACCCATCTGACCCAGGACAAACACGGGTTTGAATCCCAGCATCCAATATGGTCCCCCAAGCCTGCCAGAAGTGATTTCTGAATGTAGAGCCAGATGTAACCCCTAAGCAACATTAGGTGTGCCCCCCCCCCAAAAAAAAAACAAGAATAAAATAGAGGCAGGAGCAATTGTAAAAGCTATAGGGTATTTGCCTTGAATGCTAACCTAAGACAGACTGCAGTTCGATCCTCTGCTGTCTCAGATGGTTCCCCAAGCCAGGAGCAACTTCTGAGCATATTGCCAGGAATAACCCCTGAGCATCACAACGAGTGGCCGGAAAACAAAAATAAAATTAAAAAAAATATCAATCAGAAAATATCTATTCAGCCTGCCAAGAGTAATATCTGAGTGTGAGCCAGGAGTAACCCCTGAGCACTGATGTGTGTCAACCAAAAACAAAGAAAAAAAAAAAAAAAAAGACCAGCTATTATCACTAGGGAACAGAGGGAGATAGAACCACAGGAAGGGCTCTTGTCTTGCATGTTGCCGACCCCATTCAATTCCAGGTACCACATATGCCCCCCAACCTCATCAGAAATGATCACTGAACACAAACTAGGAGAAGACCCTAACCAATAGCTGTGATTCCCAAAATAAACATATCTATTAACCATTAGCATTTGTGGGGGGGTGGGAGGGAGGACATCTTAGTTGGTTACAACAGCCAAAACAACAGGTTGAATGGCTTCCTACAATGTTGTTTTGTTCTTTGGAAACAGCACTTCCATGCCATGCAGAGGAAACCAGAAGAGGAATCCCAGAACTCTCAACCTCATCTGCTGACCTGAGGGTTCAAACCCAGGCCAGTGGCACACTAAGCCGACCAGGTCCAGAGGGAGCAGGGCTGGGAACTGGAGACACATGACGTCCTACCCTTTGTATTCTTCAATTCAAGAACCATATTTTGAAGGTGTATTTGGGTGGGGTTTTATTTCATTGGTTTTTGTTTGTTTTGTTTTGTTTTGTTTTGTTTTGTTTGGGGGCCTAACCTGCTGGTACTCAGGGGTTACTCCTGGCTCTGTGCTCAGAAGTAACTCCTGGCAGGCTCGGGGACCTTATGTGATGTCCGGGACTGAACCCCGGTCAGCAGCATGAAAGGCAAATGCCCTACCACTGTGTGAAGGTGTATTTGGAAGGGCAATTCCTGGCGATATTTGTGGATTACTCCTGGCTCTGCATATAGTAGTATTCCTAGTGGTGCTCAGGATCCAATCACTCCAGTCCTGAGAGAATTTTCTTTTATCATAATTACTTTATTCAAGCACCGAGGTTACAAACATTTCTTGTGATTTATTTTCAGTCATAGAATATATACCATCGGGGCCAGAGAGATAGCATGGAGGTAAGACATTTGCATTGCATGCAGAAGGACGGTGGTTTGAATCCCGGCATTCCATACAGTCCCCTGAGCCTGTCAGGATTGATTTCTGAGTGTAGAGCCAGTAGTAACCCCTGAGCGCTGCCAGGTGTGACTCAAAAACAAATCAAAACAAAACAAAAAAGAATATACACCATCCTTCACCAGTACACATTGACCACCATCCATGTCCTCAATTTCTCTCCTACCCACCATCTCTCCCTCATCTTCCTCTGGGGCATTTTACTACACTGTCTCTGTCTCTCTCTGTCACTCTCTCCCTCCCCATTTCATAAAGTTGCAAACAGTTTTTCATATTATATTTGTTTCTGGAGTATAGGGTAAAGGGTCAGGTGTCTGGCTAAACTCTTTTTTGGGGGGCCCACACATGGCATATTTAGGGGTTACTCCTGGGACTGTGCTTAGAAATTGCTCCTGGTTGGGGTCAGAGAGAGAGCATAGTGGTCATGTGCCTTCCACTTGGCCGACCCAGAACAAACTGAGGTTGTATTCCAAATAACCCATATGGTCCCCTAGAATGCCTGTCATTAGAGCCCTTGACTGCACTTCTATATATGTCTTTCTGTAGGAAATAATTCAAGACAGGAGATTCATTACAAGAAAATATAAAGTGAGAGCTAGGGCAATAACACTTGTGCTTGCTTTGAACACAGCTGACCCAAGACAGACCAGGGTTCGTATCCAGTGTCCTATATTGTCCCCCAAACCAGGAGCGATTTCTGAGCACAAGTCATCAGTAATCCCTGAGAGTCACCGGGTCCTATATTGTCCCCCAAACCAGGAACAATTTCTGAGCACAAGTCATCAGTAATCCCTGAGAGTCACCGGGTCCTATATTGTCCCCCAAACCAGGAACAATTTCTGAGCACAAGTCATCAGTAATCCCTGAGAGTCACCGGGTGTGGCCCAAAAACCAAAGGAAAAAAAAAGAAAATATAAAGTGGGGAGCTGAAGAGATAGCACTGTGGTAAGGCATTTGCCTTGCACATGGCCAACATAGGACAGACCTGGGTTTGATTCTCAGCTTCCCATTTAGTCTAAGAGCCTTTCAAAGTGATTGCTGAGCTCAGAGCCAGGAGTAACCTCTGAGCACTCCCAGGTGTGGCAAAAAAAAAAAAAAAATCAAAAAGTGTAAAATGGACTACAGCAATAGTACAGAAGGTAAGGTTTTTGCTTTGCATGTGCCCAACCCAGGTCTGATTTCTGGCATTGATGCGCATTTCTGACCAAAATCACAAGTAATCCCAGAGTGTAAAGCCAAGAGTAACTCCTGAGCATATTCAGGTGTGCTCTCCCACACCAAAACTTGCCGGAAGCATAAAGCAAACAAGTAGTGATTTATGTTTTGGGGGAATTACGGGTCTACACCCAGCAATGTTCAGGGGTTTCTCTGACTGTATGCTTAGGAATCGCTCCTGAAATGTGCAGGGGGCCACGTGAGATGCTCGTGATCAAAATTGGGTTGGTTGCATGCAAGGCAAATACCCTAACAACTGTAATATCACACCAGCAACCAGTGATGATTCTTACATGCAAGAAAACACTCTGAGGGCCGTAGAGATAGCATGGAGGTAGGGCATTTGCCTTGCATGCAGAAGGACGGTGGTTCTAATCCTGGCATCCCACATAGTCCCTAGGGCCTGCTAGGAGTGATATCTGAGCATAAAGCCAGGCATAACACCTGAGCGCTGCTGGTTGAAACCCCCCAAATGGGTGACCCAAAGGGAAACAGGTGGTCAAGACAAGTAGCTATTTTTTTTTTTTTTTTTTTGGTTTTTGGGTCACACCTGGCAGTGCTCAGGGGTTACTCCTGGCTGTCTGCTCAAAAATAGCTCCTGGCAGGCACGGGGGACCATAAGGGACACCAGGATTCGAACCAACCACCTTTGGTCCTGGATCGGCTGCTTGCAAGGCAAACGCCCCTGTGCTATCTCTCCGGGCCCACGAGTAGCTATTTTTTGAGTTCCTCTCACTCTGCCATATTCTTTTTTTTTTTTTTTTTTTTTTTTTTGTGGTTCTTGGGTCACACCCGGCAGTGCTCAGGGATTATTCCTGGCTCCAGGCTCAGAAATTGTTCCTGGCAGGCACGGGGGACCATATGGGACGCCGGGATTCAATCCGATGACCTCCTGCATGAAAGGCAAACGCCTTACCTCCATGCTATCTCTCCGGCCCTCTGCCATATTCTTGTCTCTACCCTGCTGAGCTAATCACATATCTCTTTTCTTTTCTTTTTTTTTTTTTTTTTTTTTGGTTTTTGGGCCACACCCAGCAGTGCTCAGGGGTTATTCCTGGCTGTCTGCTCAGAAATAGCTCCTAGCAGGCACAGGGGACCATATGGGACACCTGGATTCAAACCAACCACCTTAGGTCCTAAATCGGCTGCTTGCAAGGCAAACACAGCTGTGCTATCTCTCCGGCCCTACTCACATATCTCAGTCTGCACACTGTGATGCCATTACTCAGGGTCATCAGGGTGTCTTGGTGAAGTGTGTCTGTGTACTTGCATAGAAATTTCAGTGCCCCCCAGGACATGCTCACAGCACTCAGATGAGACCTTGAATGTTGCATCTTCCTCTCCGGGACTAGTGTGTCCACTTAAAACAATCCTGGCAATGAGGGATGGGAATGCCTTCTGGAACTCTCCTCCCTCTCATTTTCCTTCCCCAGGGCTACCTTCTCACTGGCCACTTATGAACCTTGAGCCTTGTCACAGAGAAAACTAGCACTGATGCTCCCAGAATGATCAAGGAGCTTGTCTCCAGACAGTGCACACCAGTGTAGTTGACAAGAACACTGACTTTCTTCTTCTCATTTAGTATCAATACACTTCTTTAAGAGGGTCAACACCCAGCATGTCAAGGCATACTCCCAGACTGAGCTCAGGAACCAACCTTGGCAGGACTTTAGGGATCCTAGAGTGTGCTGGGTATTGAACCTGGGTCAGCCCATGCCAGGCAAGTGCTCTTTCTGCTGTACTATCATTCTGATCCCACATATCCATTCAGGTTTTGACATTTGGGGCTAGGGCTGGAGAGATAGTACAACAAGTAGGATACTTACTTATACGAGGCCAACCCTGATTCGATTTCCACTGTCCCATATGATCTCCTGAGCACCACAGGGTATGGCACTTAAATGAAACAAAATAAAACTTTCAAAAGAAATTCAGAGCCTTGGACCTGAAATATATATTCCATATATATATATATATATATATATATATATATATATATATATATATATATATAAAACCATCAATAGATATAGGTATAGATACCTGAAAAAAAAAAAGTAGGGGACTTGCCTTACATGAGGCTAATGTGGGTTCTATCCCTGGCACCCAAAATGGTCTTTCACCCGGCCATCAGTAATTCATGAGTGCAGAACCACAGTATACCCTAGAAGTCAGGTATAACCAAAAAACAACCCAACACCTTAAAGTATATGTTTTTCAATCTGGGACTGAGTGATAGTATAGTAAGTCATGTGGTTGCCTTGTACACGATTGACCTGGGTTCAATCCACAGTACCCCATATGGTTCCCTGAATCTGTTAGGAGTGACCCCTGAGTTCAGAGCTGGAGTAAACTCTGAGTATCCTCAGTTGTGCTCCCCCTTTCGGCCCCCTTAGACACATACAAAATCCATGTTAATCTCTGAAAGATGATGTAGCAGGGTGGGTCTCTGGGTAGGTCTCAAAGGAGGGGCTCAGTTTAGGGTCGATGGTATAGGGAGGGTCTCGTTCTACTGTATATAAGAGGAAAGAGTCTAAGAATTTATACCTGTTGTGTCTGGAGACTGAAAAGAGACTTCAGTGCAGGACTCCGGCTTCCTTCCAGAACCTCTACTACCCATCTTTTTGCCAGAGGAAATGGCCCATTTGCACCAGGATGCAGGGATGAGCACCATGGAACACAGCAGCACTCTGCCACCTCATCACCATCCCTCGCACACCTCGGGACCCCACTCCCACGACGGCAGCGCACACACGTCCATGACGATGCCCATGACCTTCTACTTCGGCTACCAGAACGTGGAGCTGCTGTTTGCTGGGCTGGTGATCAACTCGGCTGCAGCCATGGCCGGGGCTTTCCTGGCCGTGTTTCTGCTCGCGGTGGGCTACGAAGGCCTCAAGAGAGCCCGTGAGGAGCTTCTGCACAAGACCCAGCACACGCCTGTCCCTGGACCCACAGGAACCTGCCCCCCAGAGAAGCCCCAGAGTGCCTGCCAGCGACTGCTGAGGTGCGACCTCCTGGTGCAGACGGCCCTGCACGTGCTCCAAGTGCTCCTGAGCTACCTGCTGATGCTCACGGCCATGACCTACAACGCCTACCTGGGCCTGGCGGTGGTGGCAGGCGCAGGCACCGGCTACTGGCTCTTTGGGGGCAAGAAGGCGCAGGACGTGGCTTCTCCGGGCCTTGACTGGGACGAGGTGCAGCTCCAGGGAATGCCCTGTAAAAACTTCCCCTGGAAGCCTTCTCTGGAGTTGACTGGGGCTACTGCTGAACTGAGGGACTAGCTACTGAGCTTCCCTGTCTCTGCCCAGCTTCAGGGCTACTGTTTTGTTTGTCTGAGGTTCAGACTACCCCTGCACTCCTGTCTCATTGCACTCCTGTCTCATTGCTCCAGTGTATGTGAGGGATCCTTGGGGAGGGAAGGAGAGGGATGAGCTCCCTCAGCCTAAAGTGCTGGTGGATGAAGGAAATTGTTGCCAAGTGAACTTAACACCCAAAAATCATAATAAAATGACAATGAGTGGAAACAGCATCTGTGTCTTTCTTGGGGTGTTGCACTGGAGGGCCTCTATAGTGAGGACATGGTGGGGTAAAATAAGGCCAGGGTCAAGTGTGCATAGGATGGGATCCCACTGTGGATTAAAACAATATCAATCAGGGCCAGAGTCATAGCACAGTGGTAGGGCATTTACCTTGCGCTCCACTGACCCGGGTGGATCCTGGGTTCAATTCTCAGTATCCCATATGGCCCCCTAAGCCTGCCAGAAACGATTTTTTCTTTTTTTGATATTTGGGCCACATCTGGTGGTGCTCAAGGGTTACTCCTAGCTGTCTGCTCAGAAATAGCTCCTGGCAGGCACGGGGGACCATATGGGACACTGGGATTCGAGCCAACCACCTTAGGTCCTGGATTGGCTGCTTGCAAGGCAAACACCGCTGTGCTATCTCTCCGGGCCCAGAAGCGATTTTTTTTTTTTTTTTTTAGTGTAGAGCTAGGAGTAATCCCTGAGCACCTCCAGGTGTCGACCCTCCCCCAAAAAATAAAATAAAATATCGACCAGATTGGTGGCTCAAGCAGTAGGGTGTTTGCCTTGCATACATTAACATAGGTTCCCCCATGCCAGGAGTGATTTCTGAGTGCATAGCCAGGCGTAACCCCTGAGTGTCACTGGGTGTTACCCAAAAACAAAAACAAAAAACTATATATTATTCAGCCTTCCAGGAGAAATTTCTGAGCACAGAGCCAGAAATTTCTTAGCATTACAGGGTGTGGCCCAAAAACGAAAACAAAACAAAAAAGTATAAAGTGGGCTGCTGCTTAGTACATCATATAAGGTTTTTGCCTTGTATGGGCACAATCCAGGTCTGTGCCCTGGCATCCCATGTGGTCCTCTAGGTAATCCAGTAGTAATCCCTCAGTGCAAAGCCAAAAGTAACTCCTAGCATACTCGTGTGCCCCCCCCCATAAAAGCAAAGAAGCATAAAGCAAAAGAGTAGTGATTGATATTTGAGGAGAATTGCAGGTCCAGACCCAGCAATGTTCAGGGGTTACTATTGACTATGTGCTTTGGGATCACTCCTGGCAAAGTGCAGGGGATCATATGAGATGCTGGGGATCAAACCTGAGTTGACTCCATGCAAGGCAAGTACCCTAACAACTTTAATATCCCACCAGCCACCAATGATGATTATTAGATGCAAGAAAGCCCTCTGAAAGCTTGGGGCACAGAGTGGGTAACCCAAAGGGAAACAGGAGGCCAGGGCATCTCTGTATCTGTCTCACTCTGCCATATTCTTGTCTTTCTGCCCTGGTGAGCTAATCGCATATCTCAGTCTACACACTGTGATGCCTTTTACTGATACACTGAGTATCAGTCTGTGTACTTGCAGAGACACCTCAGTGTCCCCTGAAAGTCCAGTCCCCCAGTGCATGCTTACAGTGCTCAGATGGGACCTTGTGCATTGCATCTTTCACTCCAAGACTAGTGTGTTCCACTGAGCAGAATCCTGGCAATGACGGGTAGGAATGCCTTCTGGAACTCTCCTCTCTCTGCATTTTCCTTCTCTAGGGCTACCTTCTCACTGGCCACTTACGTACCTTGAGCCATGTCACAGAGAAAACTAGCACTGTTACTCCCAGTATGGTCGAGGAGCTTGTCCCCAGACAGTACGCACCAGTGTAGCTGACAAGAGAGCACTGAAATTCTTTTTCTCCATTTCTATCCATACACTTATTTTTTTAGGGGGTCAATACCAGACAGTGTTTGGTTATACCTTATTTTACCAAAAACAACATTTATCCCTGGTTTCTTTTATCTGTTTGTTTACAACTTGGTTTCACCCAAAACAAAGATTTTCTTATAAACCTGGGTGGGTTTACTGCCCCACCCAGGGGTGATCTCTGTACTCAATAAAAATGATAGTTCTGGCAGGCAGTGGATTCCATACTAGGTAGAAGACTGCTAGACTACAGGTGCTTGTTTCACCCTCAGCCTGGTCTGGATTATTTCATTTACACCCTGATTCAAACTCATTCACCTGGGCTTGGAGTTATAGTGCTTGGGATGATTTTACAGGCAGTCTTTTAGGTTTACTCCCAGCTACGTGCTCAGGAACCACTCCTGGCAGGACTCTGGGGATTGAACCTGGGTCAATCCATGCAAGGTAAGTGTCCTTCCTGCTGTACAATCATTCTGATACCATGTAAAGTTTTGAAAATTTGGGCTAGGGCTGGAGAGATAGTACAACAAGTAGGATACTTGCCTTGTATGAGGCCAACCCTGATTTGATTTCCAGTATCCCACATGATCTCCTGAGCACCATAGGAGGTTGTGGCCCTTAAATGAAATAAAATTAAACTTTCAAGAAAAATTTAGTGGCATGGGACTGGAAAATAAACATATATATGTAAAAGATAAACATATATATGTATATATATACATCTATAGATATAGATATAGATATATACCTGAGTAAAAAGTAGTGAATTTGCTTTGCATGAGCCTAATGTGGGTTCTATCCCTGGCACCCAAAATAGTCCTTCATCCAGCCATCAGTAATTCATGAGTGCAGAATCAGGAGTATACCCTAGCAGTCAAGTGTAGCTAAAAGAACTCAAAACCACAAAATATATATATTTTTAATCTGGAACCTGAGTGAAAGTCCTCAGGACCCAATATGGTTCCCTGAATCTGCCAGGAGTGACCCCTGAGTTCAGATCTGGGAGTAAACGCAGAGCATCCTCCGTTGTGCTCTCCCTTCACACAACACACACACACACACACACACACACACAATCCATGTTAATCTCTGAAATATGATCTAACAGGGTGGGGCTTAAATTTGGGGTCCATGGGATCTGGGAGTTATCTAAGGGGAAAGAGTCTAAGAATTCATACCTGTTGTCTCTGGAGACTGAGAAGAAGCTCCAGTGCCAGGGAGGGGATGAACGCCATGGACCACAGCAACACCCCATCACTTCATCACCAGCCCCACACACCTCGGGGCCCCACTACCACGACGGCAGTGTACACACGTCCATGACGATGTCCATGACCTTCTACTTTGACTACAAGAACGTGGAGCTGCTGTGTGCTGGGCTGGTGATCTACTCGCCTGGAGCCATGGCCACGGCTTTCTTGACCGTATTTCTGCTCACGGTGGGCTATGAAGGCATCAAGAGTGAGTGCCTGTCCTTGAGGAGCTTCTGCACAAGACCCAGCAGCACATGCCTGTCCCAGGACCCGCGGGAACCTGCCAGCAGCTGCCCAGGTGTGCGGCCTCCTGGTGCAGACGGCCCTACACGCACTCCAGGTTCTTTGAGCTACTTGCTGATGCTCACGGCCATAACCTACAACGCCTAGCTGGGCCTGGCGGTGGTGGCGGGCACTGGCTACTGGCTCTTTGGAAATGGAAGGCGCATAACATGGATTCTCCAGAACTTGACTGGAAAAGAGGTTTAGCTCCAGGGATGCCCTTTGAAAATTTCCCCTAGGAGCCTCTTCTGGAGCCCTACTTCCCTTTGTTCTGTGTCACTTCCAGAGAATGTGGAGCCCTCTCAGCCGCCCTTCACTGAGGTCCACGCTTTGCCTTCAGACAACCGTGCACCCTCTTGGCCTTCCCTTCCTGCCTACCTGAATTCTGAGGACTTCTGGCCAAAATCTGGCTTCTATGGCACCTGGGCTAGTATCTGAGGGTCCAAGCTCAGGTCAGTGGCCCTTCTAGAGATGGAGTTTTGGATGGTCTCAGACTTTCTGTGGGATCCTCCCTGACTGGGTTGCTACCACATGGTGCCAAGTTAAAGATATGCATAAGGATGACTTTGCATACACACATTAAGAAAGTATTGCAGGGGCCGGGCGGTGGCGCTGGAGGTAAGGTGCCTGCCTTGCCTGCGCTAGCCTAGGACGGACCTCGGTTCGATCCCCCGGTGTCCCATATGGTCCCCCAAGAAGCCAGGAGCAACTTCTGAGCGCATAGCCAGGAGTAACCCCTGAGCGGCACAGGGTGTGGCCCAAAAACCAAAAAAAAAAAAAAAAATGTATTGCAGGGGACCAGAGGGATAGCATGGAGGTAAGGCATTTGCCTTGCATGCAGAAGGTTGGTGGTTCAAATCCCGGCATCCCATATGGTCCCCAGAGCCTGCCAGGAGCAATTTCTGAGCGTAGAACCAGGAGTAACCCCTGAGCGCTGCCAGGTGTGACCCAAAAACCATTAAAAAAAAAAAAGAGGGGCCGGGCGGTGGCGCTGGAGGTAAGGTGCCTGCCTTGCCTGCGCTAGCCTAGGACGGACCGCGGTTCGATCCCCCGGCGTCCCATATGGTCCCCCAAGCCAGGAGCAACTTCTGAGCGCATAGCCAGGAGTAACCCCTGAGCGTCACCGGGTGTGGCCCAAAAACCAAAAAAAAAAAAAAAAAAAAAAAAGAAATTATTGTGGGGGCTGGAGAGATAGCATGGAGGTAAAGCGTTTGCCTTGCATGCAGAAGGTCAATGGTTCAAATCCCAGCATCCCACATGGTCCCCTGAGACTGCCAGGAGCGATTTTTTTTCTTTTTTTCTTTTTTTTGGGGGGGGTCCTTCCGCATGAAAGGCAAACGCCTTACCTCCATGCTATCTCTCTGGTCCCCGGAGAAGCGATTTCTGAGCATAGAACCAGGAGCTGAGCACCACCGGGTGTGACCCCAAAAAAAATATATTGCACACACAAAAAAAATGAAATTATTGCATAACCAATTTGGTTAGCATTAAGCTTCTCAGTTGTGTCACAACTTTCTTTCCTGAACAAGTATGCTTTTGGGGGGAGGGGTGAGCTAAAATGTTGTTTTTTGTTTTTTTGCAGTAGGAGGCATATCCAGAGATACTCAGGAGTTATTCCTGGCTCTGCATTCAGGAATCACTCCAAATAGTACAAAGTAGTTTTATGTAGAAAATAAATTGTTTTATTTAGAAAAAGTGAACTGATTGTAGCCCAATTTGAGCAGTTAGGTTATGACAAAGAAAAAAATAATTCTTGGTCACATCCTATGATGCTCAGGGCTTATTCCTGGCAGGGTTTGGGATACCAAACCCAGATGGGTCCAATGTCCTACCCACTGAATTATCTCTCCCACATCAAACTGTTTTTAAACACAGTTGGCAGCGGAAGGTTACACCCTGTCCTTGTGCTCTCACACATTCAGATGCAGTGTGGCAGAAGGCATTTGCTGTGCCAGAGATCACAGACCGCAGAGCTGCAGGATGGGGGATTGGATCCTGTTGAATGCCAGTCTGTAGGCAGTGCTGGAGACTGAACTCAGCCTCAGGGCTTGTAAGACAGCCGCTGAGTCATCTATCCATTCTTGCTTCTCCTTCCAGATCTACACTGATACAGTAGCAAGGAGCAACAGAACTACTTCTCATTACTACAACAGTTGTATTGTTTTAAATTATTTTTATTCATTTACTATCTTTTAGATATTAAATAATAGTGTCAAAGTGTATAGTATTAAGAAAAAAAATGTCTGTATCTCCCCACTCAGACCACTACTATCTCTATCCAAGTACTCAAGCCCTACATTCACTGTCTTTTTTTTTTTTTTGGCCACACCCGTTTGATGCTCAGAAATTGCCCCCCTGGGGCCGGGCGGTGGCGCTGGAGGTAAGGTGCCTGCCTTACCTGCGCTAGCCTAGGAGACGGACCGCGGTTCGATCCCCCGGCGTCCCATATGGTCCCCCAAGCCAGGAGCGACTTCTGAGCGCATAGCCAGGAGTAACCCCTGAGCGTTACCGGGTGTGGCCCAAAAACCAAAAAAAAAAAAAAAAAAAAAAAAAAAAAAAAGAAATTGCCCCTGGCTTGGGGGGACCATATGGGAAGCCCGAGGGATCGAACTAGCGCTTGCAAAGCAGACACCTTCCTCTAGCGCCACCTCGCCGGCCCTCACTGTCTTGTTTTTGTTTTGTTTTGTTTGCTTTTTGGGCCACACCCAGTGATGCTCAGTGGTTACTCCTGGCTATGCTCTTAGAAATCGTTCCTGGCTTTGGGGGAACCATATGGGACACCGAGGGATCGAACCTCTGTCCATCCTAGGTTAGCACATGCAAGGCAAACGCCCTACCACTTGTGCCATCGCTCCAGCCCTGACATTCACTGTCTTTATGTTGCTTCTGGACTGGTCTTCATCCATCACCACCCCCAAGTTTTTAAAAGATTTTTCTTTTGGCAGTGTTCAAAAAAAAATTACTAAGTACCAAGACACAGAAGGATACAAAAGTGAATAATAATAATAATAATAATAATAATAATAATAATAATAATAATAAAAACTAATTTGTTGAACTTCCAGGATCATGCTGACAAGCTAGAGTGCATTTAAAGCACGATTTTTTTAAATTTGGGATCACACCCAGAGATCCTCTGAGCTGGTTCCTGGCTCTTTGCTCAGGGATCACACCTGGCAGTGCTCAAGGGATCAAATGTGGTGTCAGAGATTCAAACCACCATATGCAAGGCAAGTGCTTCACCTATACTGTCTCTCTGGCAATAATTGTACTACTTTTATTTTTGTTTTGGAGCTACACCTGGCACTGCTTTGTTCAGCCATCACTCCTGCCAGTCTTAGAGAACCACCCGGGATTGAACCTGGGTCAGGCACATGCAAGGCCTGACTTTACCCATAGGGGCCAGCAACCTTTAAGACATAAAAAGCCAGGCCCGGAGAGATAGCACAGCGGCATTTGCCTTGCAAGCAGCCGATCCAGGACCAAGGGTGGTTGGTTCGAATCCCGGTGTCCCATATGGTCCCCCATGCCTGCCAAGAGCTATTTCTGAACAGACAGCCAGGAGTAACCCCTGAGCAATGCCGGGTGTGACCCAAAAACCAAAAAAAAAAAAAAAAAAAAAAGACATAAAAAGCCACTAAAGCCACTTGGACTCATTTCCAACTGAAAAAAAAAAAAAAAAAAAAAAGCCTGGGAGCCGCAAAACCATCATGACATTTAAAACAAATATAGCACTGCATGCATCACTTTTTTTTTTTTTTTTTTTTTTTTTTTTGGTTTTTGGGCCATACCCGGCAGTGCTCAGGAATTACTACTGGCTATTTGCTCAGAAATAGCTCCTGGCAGGCATATGGGATGCCAGGATTCGAACCAACGACCTTAGGTTCTGGTTTGGCTGCTTGCAAGGCAAACGCCGATGTGGTATCTCTCAGGCCCCATCACTTCTTATCTTAATGCTATATATAGGATCATGCAATTAGTTGTCAATCTGAAGAAAAAAAAAGAACTTTTTTTTTTTTTTTTTGGTTTTTGGGCCACATCCAGCGGTGCTCAGGGGTTACTCCTGGCTATCTGCTCAGAAATAGCTCCTGGCAGGCACGGGGGACCATATGGGACACCGGGATTCGAACCAACCACCTTTGGTCCAGGATTGGCTGCTTGCAAGGCACACGCTGCTGTGCTATCTCTCCGGGCCAAAAAAAAAAAAGAACTTTTCACTTAATGTAAAACAAATGTTTGTGCAAATGCTATCAAAAGAGCCGCAGGTTGCCCACCCCTGCACTACACTATCGCTTTAGCCCGTTACTGGCCTTCTAGTGATGAACTTTGGGGGGGAGGGGCAGACCCAGTGACACTTAAGGGTTACTCCTGGCTCTGCGCTCAGAAATCAATCCTGGCTGGTTTGGGGGACCATATGGGATGCCAGGAATCCAACTCGGGTCTATCCCAGGTCCAACCCAGGTCGGCAGTTTACAAAGCAAATGCCCTGCCGCTGTGCTATCTATCACACCCTTCCAGGGTATACGTCTGGCTCTGAGCTCAGGAATTACTCCTGGCAGGCTCTGGGTAATGCTGGGGAAAGCCCAATGTAAGGCAAGTGCCCTTACCTGCTTTGGTATAGCTTGGCCTCCTCCTATTCTTTTTGAGATTTTATTTTGGTTTGTTTGGTTTGGGTTTGGGGCCACACCCAAAGAGCAGTGCTCAGGGGGCAGGCACAGGGGACCATATGGGACACCTGGCTCTAAGCTCAGAAATCATTCCTGGTAGTTTTGGGGACCATATGGGATGCTGGGAATTGAACCCAGGTCGGTTGTGTGCAAGGCAAATGCTCTACCTACTGTGCTATTGCTCCAGCCCCCTCATGAGTTTTTTTTTTTTTTTTTTGCATAGGAACCTACACAAGAGAAAAACAGAGAAGAAATCATGCAATGTTTATTCCCCACAAATATCTTAAGTGATCTGTACCATGCTGACAGAATGACAGGCTTGGAATTTCTTTTCCATCTAATTTGTTCTTTTTAAATTCATTTGCTGCCTGTTTTTGCTTATTGTCAACACGCAGAAAGTGGCTAGTTAGCATTTGTGAAGTAGTTTCTCTATTTAAGGAAATGAACTGTGTGGGTGGTAGCAAATTCTGACAGTTGCAGTTGCTCGGGCTTTTATCCAACATTAATTTCATTTTCTGATTTGTCCATAATATTATACTAGGGTAGGAAAAAAAAGAAGTGGGTACATTTTTGTTTGTTTTGTTTATTTTTTTGTTTGGGGGCCACACCTGGTGGTGCTTAGGGGTTACTCCTGGATCAGTATTCAGAAACCATCTGGGATGCTGAGGCATTGAACCCAGGTTGGCAATTGCCCTACCCACTGTACTCTCAGAAATGGTCACATTTTTATCACAAATGTTACATAGTCATGTATTTACATCTTAGGAAAATGCAACGACAATGACAACAAAGGCAGATGGTTACTAGAGTATTTTTCTGTTATGTATTTTTTCCTGTTTAATATTTTCATCTATTTTATATAAGTGCAAGGTAGTAAAACATTTATGAATGTCATGAAATATCCAGCACCAAAGTTTATTTGAGAACCCCTTTTTCTGGATATAGTCAGCCCTAAAAGCAAAGACAACTTTTCTCTTTGCAATTGCAGTTTCTGGTAATCAAGGGCATAACCAGAATGCAGATCTTGACTATTGACCCTCCTTTAGAAATAGGGAAGCTCATTCTTGGGGATTTGGTTCCTCCCTTTACTTAACCTCTAAAACTAGAGAGTCCAGCCTAGAAAGATCAAGTTTCTAGATATTTCCTACTTCCTCCTAATCCTGATTTTGCATTTAAAGTAAGCTTGCAAGGAGTTACCTTGAGTTGTGACCTTCTCTCTTGTAACTTAGAATTTTTACAGTCACACCCATAGTGTGACACACCCATTGTTATTGTTGTACTAGGCTTTGTGATTACAATTATTCTTCACCTGTGGCTAATTTTACCCCTATAAATTCCCCTGCTCAAAACGTTAAACTTGTCGCACTCCTGCCAGAAAAGTGTTGACCCCACATTCCCTGTGTGGTTTTATTTATTTCATATTTCATATTCGGCCGCTCTTGTTGCCCATTTTCCTCTTGTGAAAGGACTATGACCTGAGAGAATTGCTGAGACGAAAGACACCTACACCATCAGCATCCTTTCCTTATTGTCTCTAGCAGCAGCCCTATTTTTGTTCCGTGTGTGTGTGTGTGTGTGTGTGTGTGTGTGTGTGTGTGTGTGTGTGTGTGTGTGTGTGTGTGTGTGATGCCAGGGAGCAAAGTCAGAGACTCACCTGTGAGGCAAGGGCTCTGAGCTATATCTAAGCTAATATCCCAGCTATTTTTGCAAGCCTTTAGTTTCAAGCAGACAACTCTCTAAAATAAGGAATGCAAGATGGTTCAAGGTGAATAGGTACAAATGGCAGCATCACGAATGGACTTCACTGCGTATTTGACAAGGTTCTGTTAACATGCAGGCATATATGTCAAAAGGGAAAGCTTTTTGGTCAGAGCGTGGAAGGAGTCGGTATTTTATCTAATCCCTACAATTCTAGACATTTTTTACTATTCCTATTTTATCTATTTATTGGGGTGGGAGGTGGGCTGTCCTTGTGGTTGCAAAGGAGCTCTTCCTGGCTCTTCACTCAATAGTGACTTGATAGTACGCAAGGAACTATATGTGGGGTCAGGGATTTGAACTAGAGTCTACTAAATACAAAGCAAGCACTTTAATCCCTGTACTGTCTCTGGGCCACTTCCTGTTTTAAAGAGGTAGAAACTAAACCACAGAGATGTGGGTTTTCTTTCTTTCTTTCTTTCTTTTTTGGTGGGGGGTGTCACACCCAGCAGCATTCTGGGGTTACTCCTGGCTCTGCACTCAAAAATCACTCCTGGCAGGCTTGGGGAACCATATGAGATGCACAGCATTGAACTGGGGTCCGTCCCGTGTTGGCCACATACAAGGCAAATACCCTATGCTGTGCTCAGGCCTCCAGGCACAGAGATGTTAACCATTACAACTCAACAGCAGAACCCACAATCCAAACCCCTAAACCCAATGTCTCAACCTTTGTTATTTATAACTCTCATCATTGAATTTCATTTGCAACTTTTGTTTTGTTTTGTTTTGTTTTGGGGCCATACCTGGTGACACTTAGGGATTAATCCTGGCTCTGCACTCAGAAATTGCTCCTGGTGTGGGGGACCATATGGGATGCCGGGTGATTGAACCATAGTCTGTCCTAAGCTAGTGCATGCAAGGCAGATGCCTTACCGTTTGCGCCACTGCTCTGGCCCCATTCATTCACAACTTTTTATATGACATTTGAACACAGCATAAGCATTTGTAAATAAAATAATTATTTGTTACTAGGATGATTAAGCTTGTGTCTGTTTAGGAGGCTGGAGTGGTAGTACAGAGGTAGGAAGTTTGCCTTGCAAGCAGACAACTTAATTGGAAACTCCAGCATCCTACAAGGTCCCCTGAGCCCTGCAAGGAGTGATCACTGAATGCAGAGCACACTGGGTGTGACTCCCAAATAAAAAATGTTTGGCTGGGTTCATACCCAATTATTCTAACCCAGGTAAGGCTATTTTGTATCTACAAATTCAGTTAATTTTTATATAAACCTAAGTAATTTAAAGTTTCTTTTTCGGGCCACACCCGGTAACGCTCAGGGGTTATTCCTGGCTAAGTGCTCAGAAATTGCCCCTGGCTTGGGGGGACCATATGGGACGCTGGGGGATCAAATCACGGTCCTTCCTTGGCTAGGGTTTGCAAGGCAGACACCTTACCTCTAGTGCCACCTCGCTGGCCCCAGTAATTTGAAGTTTTAAAGGCAAAATTCATTATTTCTCTAAGAAGAAAGTTTATAACCATGTGTCAACTTCTCTATAAGTTTTCAGCAGGCCACTGATGTTATCTTCCAATTTCAGACATTTCAGACTTACTTAGCCAGATGCAATAACATAAAAAAACTAATTGAGGGGCCAGAGAGATAGCATGGAGGTAAGGCATTTGCTTTGCATGCAGTAGGACGGTGGTTCAAATCCCAGCATCCCATATGGTCCCAGAGCCTGCTAGGAGCGATTTTTTTTTTTTTTTTGGTTTTTGGGCCACACCCGTTTGACGCTCAGGGGTTACTCCTGGCTATGTGCTCAGAAATCGCCCCTGGCTTGGGTGGACCATATGGGACGCCAGGGGATCGAACCGCGGTCCTTCCTTGGCTAGCGCTTGCAAGGCAGACACCTTACCTCCAGCGCCACCTACCCGGCCCCTAGGAGCGATTTCTGAGTGTAGAGCCAGGAGTAACCTCTGAGCGCTGCCAGGTGTGACCCAAAAACCAAAAAAAAAAAAAAAAATCTAACTAATTGAATAGGCTGTATATATCCTACATGTTAATTCTCTGGTAGAATCCTGAATGATGCAGAAGCTGAAGCAATAGTATATCAGGAAAAATATTTGCCTTACAAGTGGCTCACCAGGGTTTGATCCCCACATTCAGTATGATCCCTTGAGCCCAATAGAGTATTTTCTGAATGTAGAGCTAGGAATAACCAGAGTACATCAGATGTAACCCAATCCCCATTCCAAACAAAACAAAAAAAGAACCTTGAGTGGTACAGCTCAAGATCTATACAAGTTACTTAAGTCTATTTAAACGTTTTTTCATATTACATGCAACCTAATTAAGTTTTTCCCAAATATATGCTTTCTGTTGTTTAAAAAGATTCTGTAAAAGGGGCTGGAACAGTGGCGAAGCAGTAGGGCATTTGCCTTGCATGAGGCTGACCTAGGATGGACGAGGTTTGATCCCCCAGAGTCCCATATGGTCCCCCGAACCAGGAATAATTTCTGAGCACATAGCAACCCCTGAGAATCACCGGGTATGGCCCCAAAACAAAAAATAAAAATACAAAGATTTTGGGACCGGAGAGATAGCATGGAGGTGGGGCGTTTGCCTTGCATGCAGAAGGACGGTGATTCAAATCCCAGCATCCCAAATGGTTCCCCGGCCTGCCAGGAGCGACTTCTGAGCATAGAGCTAGAAGTAACCCCTGAGCACTGCCAGGTGTGACCCAAAACAAACAAAACAAAAAAAGGAATATTTTTCTCGGACTAGAGAGATATGACAGCGGTAGGGCATTTGCCTTGCATGCAGCCAGTCCAGGACAAACGGTGATTCAAATCCCAACATCACATATGGTTCCCCCAAGCCTGCCAGGAGCGACTTCTGAGCGTAGAGCCTGGGCACTGCTGGGTGTGACCCAAAAACCAACATAAATAAATAAATAAATAAATAAATAAATACATTTTGTAAAAGACAGGGTGCTTTGCCAAAAATGTCCATGTCTGTTTTGAAAACCAATTAAGTTACTAATATGATGAAGCTTATTTAATCCTTAATCTATATGCGGAAAAAGTGCAGTTCTTCAGAAACAGACAAAAATTGTTCTTATACCATGATGCCAGAAATTATTGCATTTTACCTTTTAGAAAATAATTTCATACTTTTGTTTATATAGGATGAACAGGGATTTTTGTTTTGTTTTTGGGTCACACTTGGCAGCGCTTAGGGGTTACTCCTGCCTCTGCACTCAGAAATCGCTCTGGCTTGGGGGACCATATGGGACTATGGGACGCGGGGATAGAACCAAGGTCCGTCCTGGATGGCCACGTGCAAGGCAAATGCCCTTCCCTGTGCTATAGCTCCAGCCCCAGGATTTCTTTCTGTTTGTTTTTTGTTCTGGGCTCATACCTTAGGGGCACTGCTCATGAATTGATATGTTATGCCAGGATCAAACCCAGATCCAGTGCATGAAGGCAAGCGCCCTACTCTGTAAGATCTCTCTGGCCCCTGCAAAGATTTCTTTGTATTTAGCAGAGGTAGGAGGTTCAACCTCAGATTTTATTAGTGAAAGTCATATCCTGGGTAATGCCTTAGTCTAAATAGTTGGATATAAGTTTTTTCCCATTTATTTGAAAGTAGACCTGTCTTTATGATTTGGTTTATTATTTTAGGGAGGGTGGAGAATGTCTCATTACCACTAGAATAAATATACACTAATATATATACTAATACACACACACACACACACACACACATGATTTAAGTGTGAGCATTTTCAGACTTGAAAAGAAACCAACCATGGGACTGCAATAGGCTAGTGGATAAGTGCTTGCTTTGCACGGGGCCAACCAGAGATTCAATCTCTGGCATCCCATATGGTCCTGAGACAAATAAGAATAGTGATCCCTGAGCACAGAGGCAGGAATATACAAACCTCTATACACTGCGAGATGTGGCCCAAACCCCCCAAAAGCCAACAAAATGATAAAGAATAAAGAAACCTTATCAACCATATCCAGCAAATTAGCAAAGATTTGCTTTCAAATGTAGAGAAAGCCTATATATCAAATTCAAACTGCCCATTTATAATGTGAGCCTGCCACATATATGTGTAATTGCCACTAGATCCACACAACCTCTGTCGTTGCGGAACCAAATATTGAGTTTTTATTTAAACATTGACACTCTACTTGCTTTTTGGGAAATCTGTGTTTGTTGCCATTCATTGGGCCTGGGACTCTAACTGCAAAATTAAAGTATCTAGTACTGTTGTAAAAAATATAATTACACATCCAATTTTTAATCAAGTACAAAAGAGAAGAGGTGTAATATATCTATCTAATCAGTAATGTTTTGAAGATAGCTACACTAAGACATATTGTTAAAATTAAGTCGGTGTAGGGGTAGCTCAAAAGAGGAAAAACCCTTTGCAGACCAGGACCTTCTTTAATCCTGAATTGCCTGGACGGGCAAGATGCCAAGCAGCAAGTAGCCCCTGAGCCCCCTTATCCCCACCATCCCGCACGGATGGATCCCCAAAATTCATGCCAACAAGCAAAAACCCCGTTTTTCCCTACTTTTGAAAACCTGTCAGATTTCCATCAATTCCCCCCTCACAAAAAATGACTTATGTGACTGACAATTTTATTCCCGACTGAGGGCCCTGGAGGAAGGACAGAAGGCATTCCAACAGTGGCAAAGGAATCCACCCATGCCCGGCAGGCAGGGCAGGCAGGACAGGCACACCCCATGGTGAGGATTAAGGGTGCTTAACCTCTAGGGGTGCACAGCACTCATTGCTATTATTAGGTAGTGCATTTATTCCTGCAAATCTTTCGACTGGTTTTGCAATCAGGAGAGCTTGAAAAATATTTTTAAAAAAAACTGTTGGCATCAAGAAATTAAAGAGATCTGTGGGATTGTGCAAAGGATTTTGACTAGTTGTAAGAGGTGGGGATCCCTTTAGAAGTAGCAGCCTCCACCAAGGGCCAAGTCGGTACAGGTCTGTGGGCAGGCTATCCTAACCTGAGGCAAGGAACTAGAGCCAGTTGGGGGAAGGTGGGGGGCTTGTTTGCTTGTTGCTTCTTCACTTAACAACGTGGGGCGAGCTTCACACCAAAACCAAAGTGTTTTTTTGTTTTTTTATTTTATGAAGACAACGATGCAAAGAAAGAGGACAAGGTGAAGTCACAGTGGAAGACAATTACCCATAAACAGAGTTCTCAAAAGAAATCCCCTTGCTGACACCTTAATTTTGAAGTTTCAGCCAAAAAATTGAAAAGAAATAAAACAAAACCCATGCACAATTGTCCCTGAAGTCTCCAGATTGTAGTACATTATAACATTGCTTAGCAGTACACAAAAGCAATCTAAAGCCACAAAATCTATGTACACAAAAGCAATCTAAAGCCACAAAATCTATGTAACTCCTTTTACATTGAGGCTATAGTATTGTGGATCATGACACAGTGGATCACAATACATTATTTCATTAAGGATGAGTGAAAGGAGCAGAAGGAAGAAACCCCAAAACCCAGCGCCTCGATCCTGCGGCGGGGAAACTCCTAAGCCCAGATCTGCTTAGGCCGCAACCGGAAGCGGCCTCCCTCCGCCACTCCCGCGCGCGCGCGTGCGCAGCCGGCGCGGACGGATGACGTAAACAGCGCGCGCGACGCACGCCACGCATGCGCCGTGCAGCGCGCTCGCCGGACGTGCGGCGTGCGGGCGACGCGAAAGAAGGAGCGAGCGAGGGAGCGAGCCCGGGGCCGTCACCGGCGCGCCGAGCAGCGAGCGGATTCCGCTTCGTCAGCTCCGCTCCGCTTCTCACCCCGCCTCAAGCCGAGAGAGGCCTTCCCCACCCCCCAGCGCCGCGAGCGCCGGACACTTCCGGCGGCGCCCCTGCAGCCGCGGCCTGGGTGGCCCCGCGCGCGCCGCTCCCGAGAGGGGCGAGCCAAGATGGCGGCGGCGCCGTGAGGAAGACGGAAGAGGCGGCCGAGGCGGCGCGGAGAGACGAGGGCAGAGGCGTCTGCGGAGGCAGCTGAGCGCGCTCGGGGCTTGCTCGCTCGCGGGGCTGCCCCCGCGCCCGGAGAGGCGGCGGCGGGGTGTCGTGGAGGAGCCGGAGGCTGGGCTGGGGAGCGAGCTGGGAAACATGGCGGCGGCGACCTGAGGGCGCGCGGGAAGCGGCTGGACGGCGGCGGCGATGGCGGAGGCAGCAAGCGGGCAGTGAAGGAGGGCGGGCGGGAGGGAGAGGGGGAAAGCCCGGCAGGATCCCAGGAAGGCGACGCGGCCGTCGGTGCAGCGGAGGAAGCGACGGGCGGACAATAGCGCCGAGGCGGGCGAGACGACCAGGGGCGAGCGAGCGAGCGAGCGGGCGGGCGGCCCCTGTTCGGGCCATGCGGGCGGCGGCGACGCGGCGGCGGCTGTGAGGCCCGCTCCTGCTCCTGTTCTGCTCCTGTTCTTCCTCCTGCTCCGGCTCGTCGTCGTCGTCGTCAGTCGGCCCGCGGGCGAGGGCGTCGGCACGATGAGCGACACGCGGCGGCGCGTCAAGGTGTACACGCTCAACGAGGACCGCCAGTGGGACGACCGCGGCACGGGCCACGTGTCGTCGGGCTACGTGGAGCGCCTCAAGGGCATGTCCCTGCTCGTGCGCGCCGAGAGCGACGGTGAGCCCCGCGCGGGGAGCCTGGGACGGCGGGGCACGCACACGCACACGCACACCTGGGGTTTGGGGAGCCCGCGTGAGTGAGTGGGTGACCTTGAGGCCCGCCTCTCTCGCACATGCACACGATGGGGACCCCCCCCCCGCACCCGCCGATTGCGCGGGTTTGTGTTCTGGGAGGCGAATGATGGGATGGGGATCCCCTGCCCAGAGTGCGGAGTAGTCTTTCTTTATAGGGGATTGGTTTTGGGGTCGCACCCAGCAGCGCTCAGGGGGTCCCTCCTGGCTCTACGTTCAGAAATGGCTCCTGGCAGGCTCCGGGGACCCTATGGCATGCCGGGATTCGAACCGCTGTCCCGCATGCCAGGCAAAAATGCCTTGCCTCCATGCTATCATTTCTCTCTCTTTCTCTCTGGCCCCTCTGATGTTATTCTTGTGTGCCTGTCGTCTAGGCAAGGGTCCTCAAAGTTTTTAAACAGGGGGTCAGTTCACTGTCACGCAGACCATTGGAGGGTCTGACTATAGAAAAACAAAAGTTATAAACGAAATCTTATGCACACTGCACATATCTTATTTTGCAATGAAGAAACAAAACAGATACAATATGTGGCCCGCGGGCCATAGTTTGAGGACCGCTGGAGGGCGTCGAATCCTTCTTGGAGCAGCCTCCCACAAAGTGGGATTTCACACACGGGCACAGGCACACCCCCACCCCCAGAGTTTTCACTTTCAGGACATCATTTGTTCCAGGGAGAACTCTTGGGGGGCGTGGAAGGGTTCTATGTGAGTTTAGAAGTAGCCTTTCTCCAACACACACACATACACACACTTTTCACTTTCAGGATATCATTTGTTTTTGGGGGGGGGACTCTTTGGGAGGGTTCTTTGTGAGTTTGGAAATACCCTTTCTCCAACGCCTCCACCTGCCAGGCAGAGTTTAGTGGGTTGTTTTAACTCTGCAGGGAGTTTCCCCGCGCCCTGCACCCCCTGCAGCAGCTCCTATGATGGGACTTAAGACACAGGTGTACCCATTCCCAGTTTGCATCGAACCTGGAAGTTGGAGAAAACGTACTTCACATTTGGAGGCATGTTTGTATGCTTTGGGTAATATCACCTGTTTGGAGGTAGAAATTGGACTATCCTGTAGTAGTATACTTTTTTTTACATTTGTCATTTAGTAACCACTAGTCAGACCTCTAAGTCTTTGTTTTCTGTTTTTTGGTTTTTTTTTTTTTTTTTAGCAGTTTATTGGTTGGTTCATTGGTTTGGGGGCTATATCCAGCTATGCGCAGGGATTACTCCTGGCTCTGTACTCAGAAATTGCTCCTGGCAAGCTCAGGGGACCATATGGATGCCTTACCGCTGTGCTATCTCTCTGGCCCCTTCTTTATATTTTAAAGTATGGGTTTTGAAGGTCCAGTTAGCTGCTTTTGAGAGGAAACCGTGTCAATTGGAGATCAGTTCTTGGCAATCTCAAATAGCCTTACTTTGATTAGACTCGCTATCCAAAATCCTTTATTGAAAGTACTTTTGATTAAGTTACTTAATAAAAGCATTGAGTCTGAGTGCCATTTTAAGGGATCATTCATACATGGTAATAAAAGAATACTTTTCTCCCCCCATTTTTACATTCTTTGGATTTGGTGCCTTAAAAGTAAAGCAGATAAGATGGCTAAATCCTAATGTATGCTAGTTACATTTAAATAGTAAGGAACACTAAATCTAAGAAATAGGTTTAGAAAAATTTCAGAGTATATACACACACAAACACACTCACACACACACTTTGGTGTTTAACATTTTTTCTAACAGAAAAACTTCAAATTGAGTGATGAAATTTATTGTTACTATGGCCAGAGGCTTTCAACACCATAGTTTACAGATGGGAACAATGAGACTCCCAGAGGTTAATTCAAGATCACACAGCTAGGTTGAGAACCAGTCATTTTCAGATTGGTGGGGAGAGGGGCATCTTATGTGACTTGGAACTAATATTAGCATCATCATTAACTGTTTCCAGGCTGGGGATCACACCCTGCTGTGTTCAAGAATTGCTCCAAGAAGCTTGGGAAACCTTAGTGATGCTGTAAGGGAATCAACCTGGACCTCTCACATGCAAAACATGTGCTTAGCCCACTGTGCTATTTCTTTTTCTCCGGTTCCTGTGCAGTGTGTTTTTGAACCCATATATTGCTTTTTTTCCTTGCATTTGCTCCTTTGTACTCAGGCTCAAGGTTTATTTCAAAGACATGAAAGCATTTTGCAGCCTAAAGATGGTTTCTCCAAGCCACACATGGAATTTCTGTATTTACTGCCAGTTTGGGATTAGTGTGTGCTTTGCCCATTCTTAGCTGTAGGGTAATTGAGGACTTTTTTTTATTCAAGCAAAATGCAGTGTTTGGTTTTTCATAAGCTGAAGACGTTTGTCCAGACATAGGCTGTATCATTTATACTTACGTATCTCTCCCTCCCCAAATAACTTTAAAATTAAAGCAATTGGCCATATAAAATGCTAACTTATCCATACCTTTTTCTACAGGTCCTTAGAATAACTTTTTTTTCTTTTCTTTTGGGTCACACCCTGCAGCACTCGGGTTACTCCTGGCTTTACACTCAGAAATTGCTTCTGGCAGGCTCGGGGGACCATATGGGATGCTGGGGTTCAAACCAACATCCTTCTGCATGCAAGGCAAACACCTTACCTCCATTCTATCTCTCTGGCCCCTCTTTGTTCTTTTTTTGTTTTGTTTTTGAGCCACACCCAGTGAAGCTCAGGCTTCTACTCCTGGCTCTGTGCTCAGAAATCACTTTTGGCAGACTCTGGGGACTATATGGGTTTCTGGGGATCAAACCCAGGTCTGTCCAGGTTGTCTGCATGCAAAGCAAATGCCCTACCAGTGTGTTATTGCTCTGACCCAGATTTTTTATTTTCTTTAGATAAGTATTGGGAACTGGAAAGATAGTTCAACAGGTAAGAGGTTTACCTTGCACATGCTGTACTCACCCAGATTGTTTGTTTGTTTAGTTTTGGTTTTGGGCCACACCTGGCAGCCCTCAGGGGTTATTCCTGGATGTGCACTTGTTAACACTTCTGGCAGTTTTGGGGAACTCTATGGTATGCCAGGGATCAAAACTGAGCAAACACTACCAGCTGTGCTATTGCTCTGGCCCTCACCCAGATCTCGATTCAGGCATAATCTCAGAACACTGGGGTATGGCCCAATCATACCCAAAAAATAATCTGGTTCTTACCACAGGAAATAATGTTATAGCCTGAAAAGTTTATGTTCTTGTGATGTTTGAGTTACCCATCTTAATCTGGTATCCTTTGGATACCAGTGACGCCCAGGGGTTACTCCTGGCTATGCACTCAGAATTTGTTCTTGGTTTGGGGGACCATATGGGATGGCAGGATCGAATCCAGCTCCATCCTGGGCAGCCATATATAAGGCACACGCCCTACCACTGTGCTTTGCTCCAGTCCCATTAGTCTGGTATCTTTATATCAGCTAAGTTAGTGGGAAATTGCCTGATCCAGAGAGAGGTGGCATGTCTATGAAATAGATGGTGTGGTCTTTTTCATTTTTTTCTTGGTTTTGTGGCCACACTAGGGAGTATTCAAGGATAACTCCTGGCTTCCTGGCTCTGCACTCTGGAATCACTCTTGATGGTGCTCTCTCTGGGGAATCATATGGATGCTGGGGATGGAACTCACGTTTGCAAGGCAAACAACTTACCCACTGTACTATTATTACTCCTGCACTGGTGGTATCTTTTATGGACCTTCTCAGAAGGTTGAGTAACCTCTTAAAAGTCATTCACTGTTAAGATGAGATGAATAGGGATTCAAATTTTGGGCTTCATTTCAAATTTGGAACACTTTATTCTGTAATAGACATTTTCTACTGCTTAGTTGTTGTGTTTTTTTTTTTGTTTTGTTTTTTTTTTTGGCCACACCCAGCAGTGCTTAGGAGTTACTCCTGGCTCTTCTGGTGTTCCTGGTAACCTCGGGGACAATATGGGATGCCGGGAATAATAGAATCTGGGTCCATCCTGGATCACCTCATGCAAGACAAATGCCCTACCACTGTGCTATCTTTCCAGCCCCTGCTTAGTTTTGTTTGTTTTGGTTTTTGGGTTTTTTGGGTCACACCCGGCAGCACCCAGGGGTTACTTCTGGCTCTGCTCAGAAATCACTCCTGGCAGCCTCAGGGGACCATATGGGATGCTGGAGTTCGAACCATAGTCCTTCTGCATGCAGGCAAATGCCCTACCTCCATGCTATCTCTCCAGTCCCCCTGCTTAGTAGTTTTAATTTTTTATTTGATTTAATAATTATTATATAATATACATTATATATCCATATATAAATATACAGCCAACAATAAAATACATAGATTTATAATATGTAATTATTAATAGTAATTTAAATTACTGAGTTTTATTTAAATTTTCAAGATTCATCATAAGTATAAAAAGATTAGGTAGTTAAGGTTTCTCAAAATTGGGTCTGTATTTGAGTGAGGGTGACTGTAGAACTGCTGTCTTGCTGCAGGCTCAGTTGTTGAAACAGCTTTTTATGTACTGAGCCTTTTTAATAAGGCAGTTTTGTAAATAGGTCCTAATGGATTACCTAATAGGACACATCTCTCCTTTCCCACAGAAGCTGTTTGGCTGGGCCACTTTATAGCCCAGTCTTGTAAGAGATGGCTTGCCAAATGACTTTTTGGGTCACACCCAGTGGTACTCAGGACTTGACTCCTGGCTCTCTGCTCTGGGATCATTCCTAATGGGACTTAAGGAACCATATGCAGTGCTGGAGGGATTGAACCCAGGTCAACTGCGTGCACGACATGCATCCTACTGTGCTATCTTTTCAGTCCCTAGGCCTTCTTTGTAGAAAAGCAATAGACCTGGGGGTAAACAGCCCTTTATTATTTATTGAATGGAAAGCTGCATGAGTTTTAGTTGGTAGAACTGGTATATAGTCCAGACTTGAAGTGCAGAACTTTTAAATAGTGCTAATAGTTTCTGTTTCTATTTTTTTTAACGTGCTTTTTCTGTTTTTCAAATGCCACTGTGATCTGTAGGCCATAAAAAGGGAGGATGTGCAGTGGGTAAGGCACCTGCCTTGTTCATTGCTGACCTAGCACCTCATATGGCTCCCTGAGCACACAGAGTGTGGCCTGAAAAATGACAAGAGATACTTGGAACACAGACTAGCCTATCTATCTAAGTAAGAGTATAAATCCACTAACTGCTTTATAAAGATGCTCTTCATGCTAACAACACATAATTTAATAAAATTAAAATGACTTTTAAAGTTACAAATAGTGGCTTTATATGTGGCCAGCCAGGTTCAGTCTTGGCACCACATATGCCTGAGCACAGACACATGTGGGTCCCCCAAATTTTTTTAAATGTATAAATAATTTTTGGGTGGTTTTTGGTTTTCGTTTGTTTTTTGGGGCCACACCCGGTGACAGCTCAGGGATTACTCGTGGCTCTGTGCTCAGAAATCGCACCTGCCGGGGCCGGGCAGTGGCGCTGGAGGTAAGGTGCCTGCCTTGCCTGCACTAGCCTAGGACGGACCGCGGTTCGATCCCCCGGCGTCCCATATGGTCCCCCAAGAAGCCAGGAGCAACTTCTGAGTGTCACAGGGTGTGGCCCAAAAACCAAAAAAAAAAAAAAAAAAAAAAAAGAAATCGCACCTGCCAGGCAAGGGCGACCATATGGGATGCCAGGATTCTAACCAACTTTGGTACTGAGTCGGCTGCTTGCAAGGCAAATGCCCTACCGCTGTTCTCTCTCTCTCCAATTCCTAAAATAAATATTTTTATTTTTTTTATTTTTTTTTTTTTGGTTTTTGGGCCACACCCGTTTGACGCTCAGGGGTTACTCCTGGCTATGCGCTCAGAAATTGCCCCTGGCTTGGGGGGACCATATGGGACGCCGGGGGATCGAACCGCGGTCCTTCCTTGGCTAGCGCTTGCAAGGCAGACACCTTACCTCCAGCGCCACCTACCCGGCCCCAAAATAAATATTTTTAAACACAACTATCAGTGGTAGAAATCATGTCTTATATGCCTAACACCTTGGGTTCAGAACCAAACAAAAACATAATCTGTGACTCCTGCCCCCAGCCCCTGGTTAAAAAATAAGCAGTTTCCACTGAGCATTTTATAATTACTATATACAATTAGTTCTCACTTAATGTCAGTCACAGGTTCTTGGAAACTTAAATGAGTTCATCAGAAGCTTAGATCCATGAATAATGTTTAATTCACCATTGGCCAAGATTTGTTGTTACAGGACATAATAATTAAGAACCTGTTTAAAATGATGTTTTTAAGTAGTATATGAAAACTTTGGATTAGCCTTTTGTGATTTGTTTCTAGGTCATTGTTAATCATTGCTGATTTTTCAACTCTACGACAAAGTACAGTACATTAATTTTGGTGGCTTTAAAGTTCATGATCTGTTCCTGACTTTATGTGCAGCACTTGGAACATTGCAGCCCACATGTGGGAATTTTACCCTCAGACACTTGCGAGCCAAGTTCCAAGTATTAAGTTCATACTCTAAATAGTAGAATAAGGACTTTAAGTATACAACAAATCACAAGGTGACCTTTTGAGCCATCCAACTTCCAAAAGTCTTAATATATTGATTTTTTTTTGTTTGTTTTGGTTTTTAGGTTACACCCAGCAGTGCTCAGGGGTCACTCCTGGCTCCACCCTCAGGAATCCTCCTGGCAGGCTCCGGGGACCATATGGGATGCCGGGATTAGAACCAATGACCTTCTGCATGAAAGACAAATGCCTTACCTCCATGCTATCTCTCTGGCCCCAATATATTGATATTTTAATTGAGTGGTTAAATTTTTTTTATGCATCCAACCAAAATTACATCTTCTCATTTCATGGAATCAGACTGAGATTTGAGTTCTAAATCTTTTAAATGGTTTTATATTTGAAGGGAATATGCAACAAAATAGGAGAAAACTTGCAAATTCACACCTTTTGTTTTGAGGGATCTCTCCCTTGTGCAAGACCAATACCCTGCCCACCGAATTATTTCTAACCTCTAGATGTAAATGTTGAGAAATGAGTGACAAGGGCAATCTCTTAATAATGTTAGAGAGGGCCAGAGCGGTGGCACAAACGGTAGGGCGTTAGTTTACCTTGCATGCGCTGACCTAGAAGGACTGCGATTCAATTCCCCAGCATCCCATATGGTCCCCCGAGCCAGGAACGATTTCTGAGCAAATAGCCAGGAGTAACCCTTGAGCATCACCAGGTGTGGCCCAAAAACTAAAAAAAAAAAAAAAATTAGTAAATGAGAGTAGTATTGTAATATAAAAGAAGTGATTTTGTTGTTGGGAGGGGATGACTTGGAGTCACTCCAGGCTCTGCTTGGGGTACCATAGATAGTGCTGAGAATCAAACTATTTCTCCAGCCCTGAGCTTATTGTTTGAACTAGGGATTTGGAAAGGAACTTTTCTCATCCATGGGGGGCGGGCAGTTTCTTGAGCACACCTAGCAGTATTTAGGGATTACTCCAAGCTGATTGGGGAAACCATATGGGTTGCTAGGGATCGAACCTTGGTTGGCCATGTGCAAGGTAAACTCCCTACTTGGCTGTTCTAGGTGCCCTCATTCTTTAACATGATTGAGAGTTTGGGTTTTTTTTTTGTTTTTCCTTTTTCTTTTTCTTTTCTTTTTTTTTTGGGGGGGGGGGTGTCACACCCGGCAGTGCTCTATCCTCAGAAATCGCTCCTGGCAGGCTCTCGGGACCATATGGGATGCTGGGATTCGACCACCGTCTTCTGCATGCAAGGCAAATGCCCCCTACCTCCATTTTACGAGTTTGGTTTTGGGGCCAGACCAATGGCTTATTCCTGGTTCTGCAGTTAAGTCAAAAACAGTTTAAAAAGAGCTGGAGAGATAGCATGGAGGTAAGGCATTTGCCGGCATCCCATATGGTTCCCTATGCCTGCCAGGGGTGATTTCTGAGCATCAAGCCAGGAGTAACCCCTGAGCACTACTGGGTGTGACCCCCCCCCAAAAAAAAAAGGAGGGCCGGTGAGGTGGCGCTAGAGGTAAGTTGTCTGCCTCTGCCTCACAAGCGCTAGCCATCCCCTGGCGTCCCATATGGTCCCCCCAAGCCAAGGGCAATTTCTAAGCCCTTAGCCAGGAGTAACCCCTGAGCATCAAACTGAGTGTGGCCCGAAAAACCCAAAAAAAAAAAAAAAGGAGCGTAGGGGTTAGAGGTAGTTGATAAGGTTTCCATTTTAGCACCACATAATGCCTTTGTTCCCCGACAGTAATGATTTCTGAGTACAGAGCAAGGCTTACTTCTGTAAGCCCACCATAGGGTGTGGTCCCCAAACAGCCTAAGTGTACAAGTGGGAAGAACATGAAGAGATTTTTTTTTTTAATTGCCTCTTCCCCTTTGCTGTTGTTGATATTGTTACCATGGGGCAGCGTGGCATGCACATCCAGTATAATGTTCATATGAAGGTTGATCTTATAGGGCACACAAATTATGCCTTTTTCTTCTGAAGGTTAACGTGATGCTTAGGCAATTATTCTACAGAGATCACACTTCCCATCTGGGACACACTCACTTCCTTTTAGTTGTGGTGCTTAACACATTTAGCTGTGGTGCAGCTTAGGATGGATCTCTTGTGAGGCCAGGGAGCACAGACTTGAAAGCTGCCAGTATATCTTTCAACACAGGGACACTAGGGGTTTAGGCTCAAGGCTATGTGTTTTCAAGTCAGGTGATCTAAGCCACTGCATCATGCCTTGGGGCCTTGTTTAGGTACAGAAAGGATAAGAAATAGACTGGGAGTTAATCTTTCACTTATGTTATACAGTGGAAGGATTCCAATAAAATGGGAAGCTGTGTTTATAATTTGCAAATTCAGTCATCACTTGGGGCTGGAGCACTAGTACAACAGGGAGGGCACTTAATCTCACACATGGCCTAACCAGCTTCAATCCCTGATGTCTTATAGTCAGTCCCCTGAGCACTACCAGATGTGGCCTACAATGAAATATATATATATTTAGTCATCACAAATTGGTAGGGTGCTGGTGTTCATTAACACAACACTGTTTGGAATGTAGGGTAGTGAGTGGTCAATCAGTCATCGACATGGGTCAGTGTCATAAGTGAACTGACATGAAAGCAAACAGGTTAAATTTGAAGGTGTTAAGGTTACCTTTTCCTACCAAGGGGACCTGTTAAACTAGCAGTGCTGGGGGCAAATTGGGGAAGATATAGGATGTATGTTGGGGACAGGTGGAGAAAGGACAACATTGGTGGTGGGAATGGCCCTAATTTATTGTCACTATGTACCTTAAATATTATTGTAAAAGATTTGTGTTGTAATTTACTTTGGTCACAATAAAAATTATTAAAAAAAAAAGGCGGGGCCGGGAAGGTGGCGCTAGAGGTAAGGTGTCCGCCTTACAAGCTCTAGCGTAGGACGGACTGCGGTTCGATCCCTGGCATCCCATATGGTCTCCCCAAGCCAGGGGCGATTTCTGAGCTCATAGCCAGGAGTAACCCCTGAGCGTCAAACGGGTGTGGCCCAAAAACCAAAAAAAAAAAAAAAAAAAAAAGGCATAGGGGCCAGAGAGATAGCATGAAGGTAAAAGTGTTTGCCTTGCATGCAGAAGGTCGGTGGTTCGAATCCCAGCATCCTGTATGGTCCCCCAAGCCTGCCAGGAGCGATTTCTGAGCAGAGAGCCAGGAATAACCCCTGAGCACGGCCGGGTGTGACCAAAAGAAAAAAAGGCATAATAGGGCACAGCGGTAAAGCATTTGCCTTGAAAGCAGCTGACCCAGGACCAAATGGGGGGGTGTGCATAATAAAGGATTATTCATCCTAACTCTTAAAAAAAAATTACCTTTTCCTAACTAGCCACTTTTTGGGAATGTGTAAGGCAACTTTCTATTGGTGTAACATGAGAAAAAATGAAAGCTTTGGATGAGAGATAGCTGCACAGGAAATTTCTCAGGCATTTTTGAGGCAGAACCTGCTTCTTTACTTTTTTTTTTTTTTTTTTTTTTAAGAACCTGCTTTAAATAATGCATCGGGAATGAAGCAATACTGATTAACTAAGGGGAAAGAGTTTAGTCTTTACAATAAGCTTTTTCTCAAAAAGCAGTTATTTCTAAACATCATATGCTAAATGTAAGAGTCATATTTGATATTTTTAAACTTTTGCAAGTGAAGTGTCATTTTCTTTTATTTTTGGTTTTTGGTTTTTGTGTCATACCCGGCAGTGTTCAGGGCTTACTCCTGTCAGGCTCAGAGGACCATATGAGATACCGGGATTCGAACCACCGACCTTATGCATGCAAGGCAAACATGTTACCTCCATGCTATCTCTCCGACCTCCGTCATTTTATTTTCAACCTTAAGAGATAAATTGCTGGGGCCGGTGTGGTGGCGCTAGAGGAAAGGTGCCTGCCTTGCCTTACTAGCCTAGGATGGACCGTGGTTCTATCCCCCGGTGTCCCATATGGTCCCCAAGCCAGGAGCGATTTCTGTTTTTGTTGTTGTTGTTGTTTTTGGTTTTTCAGGCCACACCCGTTTGATGTTCAGGGGTTTCTCCTGGCTAAGTGCTCAGAAGTTGCCCCTGGCTTGGGGGGACAATATGGGATGCTGGGGAGTTGAACCACGGTCCTTCCTTGGCTAGCGCTTACAAGGCAGACACCTTACCTCTAGCGCCACCTCGCTGGCCCCAAGGAGCGATTTCTGAGCGCATACCTGAGAGTTACCGGGTGTGGCCCAAAACCCCCCCCAAAAAAAGAGAGAGAAATTGCTATAATCTGTTTCTGAAGTATTCTAAACCGTACAGTACTCCAGATTATAACCAGAAATCTAGGCTATCTGACTTTACATTTTGATGTTTCACACATTACACTTATGTTGATATGCTATTCATAAATTGTTAGGCTAATGTTACTGTCCAATCTTATTCTCCAAATGATATCTTGGTAAACATCAGTATGTGTATGGGAGAGATAATGCTGCAGGGTGCCTTGCCTTGCTTGCAGGTGACACAGTTCAATCCCCAGCACCCTTAACAGCTCCCCAGGCACCACCAGGAATAAGTCTTGAACACTGCTGGGATAGATGAGAAAAGGGAAATAGTGAGCATGTATGAAGTAGGCATTTCTAACATGTTTTAAACTTTAAGAAAAACATATCTTGAACTAGAACAACAGTACAATGGGTAGAATGCTATCCTTACATGTGGATGCTATGCCTTCCATGTGGAAGGACGCTGTTTGAATCCCGGTTCAGTCCTCAGCATCATATTTGGTTCCTTGGGTACCACCAGGAGTGATTGCTGAGTGTAGAACCAGGAGTAAGCCCTGAGCACCGCCAACTGTAGCCAGAAACAAAAACAAACAAACACATACACACAAATACACCTTATATCCTTAACTAAAATAGGATGTGTCAAATGTTGTAAGAAGAAAATAGTTCTGTATGTAGGAAATACAATTTTATTGCTTTTTCCAATAAGATAACAAATGTCTTTTCTTTCTTTTTTTCCTAGGTTCTCTGCTTTTAGAGTCTAAAATAAATCCAAACACTGCATACCAGAAACAACAGGTAAAATTTTGACCGTGTTATGTTTTGCATATTGTCCTGACTGCTTACCTGCTACTTGCTATTTAGCCATTTATTTAGCTGTAAATTATGAGACTAGTAGTCATTGAACTACAGAGGTGACGGTTACTAGTCGACAGTTGACAGCACAAATGACTTAACTAGGCTTTGCAACTTTACCAATAAGATAATCTACAGGGCTAAAATGCAGGAGTAGAGTCAAGCTATGCTTGTATGAGGTGGCAGTTAAGCAGTCAGATTGTATGCATGGGATTTATTTGGGTATATAAGTCATTGGTTAAAAGTATTAGACATCTTGGGGCTGGAGCAGTGGCACAAGCTATAGGACACTCGCTAGCCTAGGAAGGACCACAGTTTGATCCCCTGGCATCCCATATGGTCCCCCAAGCCAGGAGCGATTTCTGAGTTCATAGCCAAGAATAACCCCTGAGCGTCACCCAGTGTGGCCCAAAAAAGGCAAACAAAAAACTAGACATCTAATTAGAAAGTATTAGACATTCTACAGTCAAACTAAGGTTTTGTTTTTGGCCCACACCCAGCTGTGCTCATGTGTTACTCCTGGCTCTGCACTCAGAAATTACCCTGACAGTCTGTACTTGGGGAACCATATAGGTACTAACGATTGAACCCAGATCAGCCTCATGCTAGTTGGCTAGCCACTGTTCTGTACTATCACTTCAACCCCCAAATTTAGGTCTTTTAGGTGCTTTCAACTTTCTAGATAATCAACCAACCTTAATCTCTTTGGTTACTTAATAGTCTAAGTGAGGTTTTTATTTGGGGAGGGCTTTAGGCCACTCTGGGTATTGCTTAGGTTCTGCACTCAAGAATTACTCCTGACTGTGTTCAGTGGACCATATGGATGCCAAAGATCAAACATAGGTTGGTTGAGTGTAAGGCAGGAATCGTACACACCAGCCCTGATTAGATCAGATTTATATTTCTTTTTTTTTTTTTTTTTTTTTTTTTTTTGGTTTTTGGTTTTTGGTTTTTGGGCCACACCCGGCGGTGCTCAGGGTTACTCCTGGCTGTCTGCTCAGAAATAGCTCCTGGCAGGCACGGGGGACCATATGGGACACCGGGATTCAAACCAACCACCTTTGGTCCTGGATCGGCTGCTTGCAAGGCAAAAGCCGCTGTGCTATCTCTCTGGGCCCAGATTTATATTTCTAATTTTTCTGTAAACCAACCTAAAAAGCAAATTGTGCAATAGTTATTATATTAGGCTCCTTTTTGTTTGCTTGTTTTTGTTTTTGTTTGTTTTGTTTTGTTTTTGTTTTTTGGGCCACACCCAGCGGTGCTCAGGGGTTACTCCTGGCTGTCTGCTCAGAAATAGCCCCTGGCAGGCACGGGGGACCATATGGGACACCGGGATTTGAACCAACCACCTTTGGTCCTGGATCGGCTGCTTGCAAGGCAAAGGCCGCTGTGCTATCTCTCCCTATCTCTCCGGGCCGTTTGCTTGTTTTGTTTTGTTTTTGGGTCACACCCAACAGCGCTCGGGTTTATTCCTGGCTCTGAGCTCAGAAATTGCCCCACCATATGGGATGCTGGGTCCTTCCGCATGGAAGGCAAACACCGTACTTCCATGCTATCTCTCTGGCCCATAGGCTCCTTTTTAAAATGCTAACTCTCCATTGTAATAGCCTTAACTACTACAGTGTGTGTGAGAAAAAACTTTTGGAGGGGCTTGATGGTACACCAGATAGGGAACTTGTCTTGCATATAGCTGACCCAGATTTTCTTCCTGGCATTTCATATAGTTCCCAGAACACCTCCAGTAGTGATTTCTGAGTGCAGAGCCAGGAATAACCCCTGAACTTCATTTTATTTTTGTTTTGGGCTACTTGCAGCAGAACTTAATCAGTTGGCACTCCTGGCATGCTCAGGAAGGGGTGCAAAGGATTGAAACTGAGTTTGCTGCATGCAAGACAAATATCTGCTCTACCCACTTTTTGTTCTGGCTGCCTAGTGAAAGTGTAATTTTCTAGCACAGACCTTCGAGGAGTTAGATGGTCAGATTTACAGATTTGGTTTGATGATTTCTTTGGGGTTTTTGGTTGTTTTTCATTTAGTTTTGGGGTCACATCCCATAGTATTTCGGGGTTATCCTTGGTGCTGCTCAGAGTACCATATGGGACACTGGGAATTGAAACAGGGCTGGTTGTATTTGAGGCTACCTGGCTACCTGCTGTACTAACTTAAATTTACGGAGGGAAAAAATAAAAACATTATTTGGGGGCCAGAGATAAAATAGTACAGCTAGTGCTTGCTTTAATCTCTGGCACCCTGTATGTTCTCCCCGGCCTGCTAAGAGTAAGCTCTGAGCACTGCAGAGTGTCCTAACCCTTCTTCCTTACCTCCCTCCAGGGAAAAAAAAAAGAAAATTGTATAGGTGTAAATAATTCAGCATGAGCATTAAAAAGCATTACTCTGGGCCAGAGAGATAGTGCAGTGGTAGGGCCTTTGCCTTGCACACGGCCGACACAGGGCGGTTTGGGATTTTAATCCCGGCATCCCATATGGTCCCCCAAGCCTGCCAGGAGTGATTTTTTTTGTTGTTGTTGTTGTTGTTTTGTTTGGGGGGGGGGTTTGCATCTGGTGATACTCAGGTTACTCCTGGCTCTGCACTCAGGAATTGCTCCTGGTAGGCTCGGGGGACCATATGGGATACTGGGAATTAAACCCAGGTTCATCCCAGGTCGGCTGCGTGCAAGGCAGTTGCCCTACTGCTGTGTTATCACTCCTTAGGAGTGATTTCTGAGCACAGAGCCAGGAGTGACCCCTGAGCACTGTCATGTTGGTATCAGTGTTGCAAGAAGTAAAATTGTGTACTATTCTTGTATAATACTGCTTTGTTCATTTGCCTTTTAGTTTGTGATAATGTCTGTTTATCATTGACTTCTTTTTTCTCTCTCTCAAGGATACGTTGATTGTGTGGTCTGAAGCAGAAAATTATGACTTGGCCCTTAGCTTTCAAGAGAAAGCTGGGTGTGATGAAATTTGGGAGAAAATATGTCAGGTAATTTAAATGTTAAAATCCTAAGTATTTGGGTTTTGCTGAGTGAGCCTAATGCCCAGGGTTTTAATAAAATAAATATTTATGGGCCCGGAGAGATAGCACAGCGGCCTTTGCCTTGCAAGCAGCCAATCCAGGACCAAACGTGGTTGGTTCAAATCCCAGTGTCCCATATGGTCCCCTGTGCCTGCCAGGAGCTATTTCTGAGCAGATAGCCAGGAGTAACCCCTGAGCAACACTGGGTGTGGCCCAAAAACCAAGAAAAAATAATAATAATAAATATTTATATCAATCTCATAAATCTCAGGAAAGCATGATTTATAGGAAAGTGCCTTTTATTAAGATCTATCCATTGCATACCTTTGATATACTTTAGTTTTATATCCACCAGCATTCTGGAAACTATTCCATGTATATCTCAACTGGACAGCTGTAACCCAACTGTATTCATCTTAGTAAATACTACCCAGGTGCTAAAGCCAGATGCTTATAGATTTTCTTTTCTTTTTCTGTCATATCTTATGTCTGCTCCCTCAGTAATAAATTTGGGTTCTAGTGACTAAGACAACAGTTCATTTTCACCACTATGATGATTTACCATGCTGCCATCATTTCTGGTCTGGTTTATTGCTTTCAACTTGATTAGTCTTCCCAGATTGACACTGCAGTTTGAATGATTTTAATATTTACTTATTTTAGAGTGGGGGGTGTATAGTTTTGGTTTGGTTTTGTTTTTGCCAGTCAAGCAGCTTAGAGGTTTATTCTCAGGTTTGTTTTTCAGGGGCTGTTCTTTGTGGTTCTTAGTAGCAGGAAGTGTTAAGAATTGAACCTGAGTCCCCTGTATGCCAAACATCCATTCAGCCCATTGATCTTTATGGTCCCACAGAGCCCTTTTATGTTGGTTTTGTTTGTGTACCACATCCAGCAATGCTCAGGCTTACTTAGACTGCTCAGGGATCATTCCTGGTGGGCTGAAGTAAGTATAGTTGATCATATATCTATTTTTCTTTATCTATCATGTTCTTTTCTGACTTTGGAATTCTGTAGTAACCTTGTTCTGTTTTTGTTTGTTTTGGATTTTTTTTATTATCTAATTTGGTTTTGGAACCATACCTGGCTGTGCTCAGGGCTTTACTCATGGCTCTGTGCTCAGTGAGCCTGGTGGGCTCAGTGAGCCTGGTGGGCTCGAAGAACTATATCAAACCCCAGTTGGCTTCATACAAAGTAAATTCCCTACCCACTGTGTTACCACTTTGTCCCCACCTTTTTTTTTTTTTTTTTGGTTTTTGGTTTTTGGTCACACCCCGCAGGGCTCAGGGGCTACTCCCTGCTAAATCGCCCCCAGCAGGCTCGGGGGACCATATGGGATGCTGGGATTTGAACCACCGTCCTTCTGCATGCAAGGCTATCTTCTGGCCCTCTGGCCCCACTTTTTAATTTTGTAACATAATCATGATTTTTTTGTTTTTGGGTCACACCCAGCGGTGCTGCGCTCAGGGGATACTCCTGGCTCTGCACCCAGAAATTGCTCCTGCTAGGCTTGGGGAACCATATGGGATGCCAGGAATTGAACCGGGGTCTGTTCTTCATTGGCTGCATGTAAGGCAAATGCCCTACTGCTGTGCTATCTCTGGCCCTAAACATGATCTGTTTTATTAATGTGCTTTTTTTTTAACATGGCTCAAGCCTTTTTTTTTTGGCTTTTGGGTCACACCCGGCAGCGCTCAGGGGTTACTCCTGGCTCTATGCTCAGATATCGCTTCTGGCAGGCTCGGGAGCATATGGGATGCCGAGATTCAAACCACCGTCCTTCTGCATGCAAGGCAAACAAGTTACCTCCATGTTATCTCTCCGGCTCCTCAAGCCATTCTTATGAACTCATTTAGACCATTGCTTTCTTCAGGATGTTTTGGTGTTTTTTTTTCTCCTCCACGTTTATTTTTTCTGGAGAGAGATTAGCTGTCAGTGATTGACTTCACTTTTTTTTTGTGTGGTTATGAGATTGTTGGACCAGCAGTAGGATGATGGCCTGGGAATGGATATAAGTAGATTAAGAATCCCATCCCAGGCCTACTTAATCAGAAATTTTGTGCATGTTGGCAAGACTAACTTTTAAAGGGGCCAGTGAAAGTTATTTCATTCTGCCATTATAGTTTAAAAGTACCCATAAAAAGGGTACAGTAAAAGAGGTTCTCTTTAGTTGGCTATAGTTTGTCAGCTTATGCTTTGGGTGATTTTTAGGCTTTCTGAAGTTTGAGAGCACTGCTGTCTTAAATGAAGCTACAGTGTTTTTGAGACACAATTTCCCCTCAACTTTTACAGTTTTATTCATTTGTATTTTGGTTTGAGTTTAGACCACATCTGATTATACTTTTTGTTTGTTTGTTTTTTGTTTTTGTTTTTGGGTTACACCCGGCAGTGCTCAGGGGTTACTCCTGGCTGTCTGCTCAGAAATAGCTCCTGGCAGGCACGGGGGACCATATGGGACACCGGGATTCGAACCAACCACTTTTGGTCCTGGATCGGCTGCTTGCAAGGCAAAGGCCGCTGTGCTATCTCTCCGGGCCCATCTGATTATACTTAAGGGCTACTGAATTGTGGAAACCATACAGGTATATAGAGTTCAGGTCCAAGACTTCAACATGCCTTTGATGCCAACATATTCCTGCCCTTGAGCTATCTCCCAGATACCCTCCATTTAACTACCTTCTTCACACTCTTACATTGCTTTCTGTCCCACACAGTTTTCATAGCAGATCCCTTTAGATTTTGTCTTGTGAAATTCTCCCATAAAGGGGAAATTGATGGCCTGGAGAGGTAGTACAGTGGTTAAGGCCTTGCATTGTAACTGGTCAAGGTTCAGTCCCAGCACAAGCATTCTACTTAGTCCCCTGAGTACTGCCAGGTATGATCAAAAAAAGGGGGGGGGGATGAGTTTTTGGGGTTTTTTGTTTGTTGGTTTGGTTTGGTTTGGTTTTTGAGTCACACCCAGCAGTTCTCAGGGGTTACTCCTGGCTCTAAGCTCAGAAATCGTTCCTGGCAGGCTGCTGGGGGGTTCGAACCACCTTCCTTCTGCATGCAAGGCAAATACCTTACCTCCATGCTATCTCTCCAGCCCCTTAATTACCTTCGTAATCTTCATATTTGGCAATTAATTCGTCATTTTTATTTCTTTGGGGGGGGGTTCGTACCAGCAGCGCTCAGGTGTTACTCCTGGCTCTACGCTCAGAAATCGCTTCTGGCAGGCTCAGGGGACCATATGTGATGCCAGGATTCAAACCACCGTCCTTCTGCATGCAAGGCAAATGCCTTGCCTCATGCTATCCAGCCCCCATCATTTTTATTATAAAAAGTCATGTCTCTCATTTTGCTTACTCCTGGCTCTGCAGTCAGCAGTCACTCCTAGAGCCTCGGGACCATATGGGATGCTAGGTGGTCAAACCAGAGTTTTGCATGCAAAGCAAACACCGTACCTGCTGTATTCTCTTGTCGTCCCTCTTTATAATTGTTTTCTTCCTTTGTACTGTACTTTTTTTGTTTGTGTGTGGTGTTTGGGCCACACCCAGCAGTGCTCAGGGGTTACTCCTGGCTGTCTGCTCAGAAATATAGCTCCTGGCAGGCACGGGGAACCATATGGGACACCGGGATTCCAACCAACCACCTTTGGTCCTGGATCAGCTGCTTGCAAGGCAAACGCTGCTGTGCTATCTCTCCAGGCCCCCCCCCTTTTTTTTTTAACTGTTTTTGGGTTTAGGGCCATGTCCAGTGATCCTCGGGGGGTCACTTCTAGCACTAGGATCAAGCCATTGTCTACTTTCATGTAAAACAAGTACTTTAATGACTTACCTATATCTTCTGGCCCTTGTCTGATATTTTTTTTCCCAAATACCATCATTTTTCAATAAGTAAAGTCATAGCTTAATATCAAGAATCAAAAACTTTGTTGAAAACTTACGTAACTAGGTTGTTTCACCCATAAGCTTTGAAAGTATCTGGTTACTTCTGGTAATGTTTGCTACTGACTTAGCAACTGTACCACCTTTATTTCAAGGCATGTTTTAAGCTGCCTTTTCTGATATCCATAGCTATATCTTTCAGGTTTCTTCATGTTTTGGTATCTCACATTATAAATATCAGTATCTCACATTATAAAGCCAAGATTTTGTCCTTAATGGGGGAAGGGGACATACCCAGTGATTCTTAGGTGTTACTCCTGGTTCTGCACTTAAGAATTACTCTTGGGGGGGCTGGAGAGATAGCATGGAGGTAAGACGTTTGCCTTTCATGCAGGAGGTCATCGGTTCAAATCCCAGCGTCCCATATGGTCCCCTGTGCCTGCCAGGAGCAATTTCTGAGCCTGGAGCCAGGAATAACCCCTGAGCACTGCCGGGTGTGACCCAAAACCACAAAAAAAAAAAAAAAAAAGAATTACTCTTGGAGACCCGGAGAGATAGCACAGCGGTGCTTGCCTTGCAAGCAGCCGATCCAGAACCTAAGGTGGTTGGTTCGAATCCCATATAGTTCCCCCGTGCCTGCCAGGAGCTATGTCTGAGCAGACAGCCAGAAGTAACCCCTGAGCACCGACGGGTGTGACCCAAAAATCAAAAAAAAAAAGACTCTTGGCTAGTCCGATGACAGTGGTTTATCAGAACTTATTAACGTTAGTATCACAAAAGTTGGTATATAACCCCTGCATTGCTCAATTTGACTAGCTTTTAAAAAAATTACTCTTGATGATCAGAAGACCATATGGGATGCAAGGGATTGAACCCAGGTTGCCTTGCATGCAAGGCAAACACCTTGCCTGCTGTACTATTCCAGCTTTGTCAGTGACCTTTTATTAGAACGCAGTTGTTTTGGGGCCACACCTGGTGGCATTCAGGGGTTACTCTTTCTTTTTTTTTTTGGTTTTTGGGCCACACCCGGTGACGCTCAGGGGTTACTTCTGGCTATGCGCTCAGAAGTCGCTCCTGGCTTGGGGGACCATATGGAATGCCGGGGAATCGAACCACAGTTCATCCAAGGTTAGGCACCTTACCTCTAGTGCCACCACCCGGAGGGGTTACTCTTTGGTCTGTACTTAGAAATTATTCTTGTCAGGGTACTAGAGCAATTGCCCAACAGTAAGGTGTTTGCTTTGTACGCGGCCAATCCAGGACAGATTTCGGTTCAATTCCCAGCATTATCTGTTCCCCCAAGCCTGCCAGGAGCTCTTTCTTTTTTTTGGGGGGGGGGGGACGAGCTATTTCTGAGCACAGAGCTATGAGTAACCTCTGAGTGCTACTGGGTATGGAACACACACACACACCCCAAAAAAGAAATTATTCTTGTCAGGTCCTGGGAAACAGATGGGATGCAGGGGATTGAACCCAGGATGGATACGTGCAAGGCAAACGCTCTCCTGCTTGCTATGCTATTACTACTGTGCCCCCCCCCCCCCAATTTTTTTTTTGTTGAAGCTGGAGAGATAGCACAGCAGTAGGGCGTTTGCCTTGCACAGTGCCAACCTAAAGACAGTGATTCAATTTCTGGCATCCCATATGGCCCCTCCAGCTTGGTGGATTGGGGCAATTTCTGAGAACAGAATCAGGAATAACTCCTGAGCGCCACCGGGTATGACCTAAAAACAAAACAAAAAATATGTGTTTTATTGTAGAATCTTTATAAATCAGGAATTCTACACTGATGAAGTTGGGGTTTCTGAAAATCTATAAAGTTTCTGTAACTCATTAATCATAGCTACGAATTTGTGATGTTTAAAGAAAAACTTCTATGATTTTGGTTACTTAACCTTTTTGGGGTTTTGTAGCTAAACACACCCAGCCTTCCTCTAATCCCTGAACAAGAACTTCACACCCTGCTTTCCCCTAACCTCCACTCCCACTGAAGATAAATTGAGTTATTTTCCCAACGTTGATGATGGTTTGGGTCTGTAAGTGTTCTACTTGCCCTGGATCTGACATCACTGGCATCATCTACAAGTTTTGTTATCTTTTATATGTTGTTTGAGGCCTACATTCAGCTATGCTTAGGGATCACTCTTGTACTCCTTATACTTAGGTATATTTTCTCTGATCACCCTTTTAGGGTTTTGTTTTGTTTTGTTTTGTGTTTTTTTTTTTTGTTTTTTTGGGCCACACCCAGCAGTGCTCAGGGGTTACTCCTTGGCTGTCTGCTCAGAAATAGCTCCTGACAGGCACGGGGGACCATATGGGACACCAGGATTCGAACCAACCACCTTAGGTTCTGGATCGGCTGCTTGCAAGGCAAACGCCACTGTGCTATCTCTCCGGGCCCATAATTTTTTATTTTTAAGTATGAGAACAAAGATGCAAAGAAAGGGGCCGGAGAGATAGCATGGAGGGTAAGGAGTTTGCCTTTCATGCAGAAGGTCATCGGTTGGAATCCCGGCGTCCCATATGGTCCCCCGAGCCTGCCAGGAGCGATTTCTGAGCACAGAGCCAGGAGTAACCCCTGAGCCGTGCCGGGTGTGACCCAAAAACAAAAACAAACAAAAAAAAAAAAACAAAGATGCAAAGAAAGAGGATAAGGCAAAGTTACAGTGGAAGGACAATCACCCATAATTCTCAGAAGTCCCCTTGCTGATATCTTAACTTTGAACTTTCAGCCAAAGAACATTAAGATAAATAAAACAAAATTCATGTACAATTACTTTGTCCCTCAAGTCCCCAGATTGTAACACATTATAATATTTCTTAACAGCACACAAGGCAATCTAAAGCCATAAAACTTATGTAACTCCTTAAACATTAGAGGCATAGTATTTTTTACATTTCCATATACATGCATATTAGCTTAAGTTATTAGGTATTAGGTATTTATTTGAAGTTAGCACTTGAAAAGTTTGGTTGTCTATCCTAGAGTAGTACAGTGCTAGAAATATCCTAAGACTTGGATATCCTAACTTCTTGGAAACCGGGGCCGTAAAATGTGTTTTATTTAGCTTCAATAATGTGCATTTTGAAGCTGCAGGGCACAGATATCACAGTCAAGAATGTTTTGTTTGTTAGAATGTTTCTCTTGCTGATAAAATTTGAACTTAATGAGGGAATTCATTTAATTTTTAAACCTTGAAATTGTTAAAAATCAAAGAATGGGCCGAAGCGGTAGCGGTAGGGCATTTGCCTTTCACAAGGCCAAACGTAGGATGGACTCTGATTCGATTCCTGGCATCCCATATGGTCCCCCAAGCCTGCCACAAGTGATTTCTGAGCGCTGCCAGGTGTGACCCAAAAACAAACAAAAAAAAAACAAAGAACAGTCCCCTGTAGAAATAGGTGTTTGCATTATTTGAAGACCTCAACTTTGAAATATTATAACTTCATTTTCATCTAAGAATATCATTTAGTCTTGCTTGCTCGCATATATTTTGTCAGCTTTTATAAATCTTATTCAATAGGTTCAAGGGAAGGATCCTTCGGTGGACATCACTCAGGACCTTGTAGATGAATCTGAAGAGGAACGTTTTGATGATATGTCATCACCAGGTTTAGAATTGCCATCTTGTGAACTGAGTCGCCTTGAGGAGATTGCTGAACTTGTTGCATCATCTTTACCTTCCCCACTTCGTCGTGAAAAACTTGCACTAGCACTGGAAAATGAGGGTTATATTAAAAAGCTCTTAGAGCTTTTTCATGTGTGTGAGGATTTAGAAAATATTGAAGGACTGCACCACCTTTATGAAATTATCAAAGGCATATTCCTCTTGAATCGAACTGCTCTTTTCGAAGTTATGTTCTCTGAGGAATGTATAATGGATGTTATTGGATGCTTAGAATATGATCCTGCTTTATCACAACCACGAAAACACAGGGAATTTCTAACTAAAACTGCCAAGTTTAAAGAAGTGATTCCCATATCCGATCCTGAGCTGAAACAAAAAATTCACCAGACGTACAGAGTTCAGTATATACAAGATATGGTTCTACCTACCCCTTCAGTCTTTGAAGAAAATATGTTGTCAACTCTGCACTCATTTATATTTTTCAATAAGGTAGAAATTGTTGGCATGTTACAGGTATGTTAAACTGTTGTGTTTAACGAAATAATTTTGATGTTTTTTATACATAAAGTGCATTGTGTCCTTAAGAATGTTGACAATATTGCAAGGATATGTAATATGTTGTATTTGGGTTAGGGAAGGTGATGAAGTTGAGAGCTGATGAGGGGTAGGGAGATAGTACAGAGGGTGGGGCTTATGCTGTTTATAGAATAGAAGATATTGGAAGAGAAAAGAAAATGGAAATCTGGGGCCAGAGAGATAGCACAGTGGCGTTGGCCTTGCAAGCAGCCGACCCAGGACCTAAGGTGGTTGGTTGGAATCCAGGCATCCCATATGGTCCCTCGTGCCCACCAGGAGCTATTTCTGTAAATTCTTGAGGAATTTATAGAAAACCCAAATAATGACAATATTAAATAACCACTTTTAGGATCAAGGAGTAGGATATGCTGGCAAATTGCTTATCTCTCTGCTAGAAAGACATTTTTAGTTATGGGAATATTAGGTGTAAATAGGAGTTTGAGTTCTGCCTATCTCTAAAACAGTTGTGTCGAAGTGGGTAGTTTTTTGTTTTTGGGGTTTTTTTTTTTTGTTTTGTTTTGTTTCGGTTTTGGTTTTTGGGTCACATCCAGCAGTGCTCAGGGGTTACTCCTGGCTCTACACTCAGAAATCGCGGGTACCATATGGGATGCTGGGTTTTGATCCACTGTCCTTCTGCATGGAAAGCAGACGCCTTACCTCCAGACTATCTCTCTGCTCAGAAGTGGGTAGTTCTTATAATCTCTTAAGGACTTGTTTTCTTGGTTCCTTCTCTTTCCCCCTTCAGAGTTTGGGTCATACTTGTTTAGGGCTAAGTTCAATCTCTGGCCTATCCTCAGGGATCACTTCTGGCAGACCTTGGGAAATCATATGTGGTACTAGGAATAGAACCTGGTTGACCCCGTGAAGGCCAGGAGCTGTTTCTGAGCGAAGAGCCAGAAACCCCTGAGCACTGCCTGGTGTGATCCATAAAAACCAAAAAGGAAAAAAAAAAAAAAAAGACCATATAGGGGGCTGGAGCAATAACACAGTGGGTAGGCTGTTTGCCTTGCACACAGCCAGCCGGGTACAATCCCTGGCATCCCATATGATCCCCTGAGCCTGCCAGACGTAATTTTTGTTTGTTTGGGGGCCACATCTAGCTGTGCTCGGGTTACTTCTGGCTCTACACTCACAAATCACTCCTGTCAGGCTTGGGACTATACAGGATGCCAGGATCGAACTGGAGTCTGTCCGGATTTGACTCTTGCAAGGCAAACACCCTTCCACTGTGCTATTAGTCTGGCCCCCAGATACCCCCAGATGTAAATTTTTGGGGGGGGTCACACCCGGCAGTGCTCGGGTTATTCCTGGCTCCAGGCTCAGAAATTGCTCCTGGCAGGCACCAGGGACCATGTGGGACGCCGGGGTTCGAACCGATGACCTCCTGCATGAAAGGCAAATGCCTTACCTCCATGCTATCTCTCCGGCCTCAGATGTAATTTCTGAGTATAGAGTCAGGAGTAACTTCTGAGTGTCACCAGTTGTGCCCCTCCCCCTCAACAAAAACAAAAACAAGACCATAAAACAAATACTAGACGAAACATGGAAAGTACAATAGTAATTCCTCATACATCATATTGTAATTATGTGGAGGAAGAAGAGTCCTTTTTTTTTTTTTGGTTTCTGGGCCACACCCGGCGGTGCTCAGGGGTTACTCCTGGCTGTCTGCTCAGAAATAGCTCCTGGCAGGCACAGGGGACCATATGGGATACCGGGATTCGAACCAACCACCTTTGGTCCTGGATCAGCTGCTTGCAAGGCAAACGCCACTGTGCTATCTCTCCGGGCCTGGAAGAAGAGTTCTAATAACCAATTTTCATTTGTTCTTTGGTAAGGAACTAGATTTTCCTAGTTAACCAGGACCTAGTAGATTGTTCTTAACACTTTCTGGTTTCCTTGAATAGTCCTGATTTGTTACCCATCTTTTTCTGTAGCTCCACATTTGTTAGGCCTTTGGGTAAGGCAGCAGTTTGTCTTACCTGTAAAATGTTACTACTAACTATAGTTCCTTTTTGTTTTGGGTTTTCTTTTGGGTCACACCTGGCAGCGCTCAGAGGGACCATATGGGATGCTGGGATTCTAACCAGCATTCTTCTGCATGCAAGGCAAACGCCTTACCTCCATGCTATCTCTTCGGCCCCTATAGTTTCTTTTGATGCTAAAAGTTGTCTGAAGGGCTGGGCTGTGGCACAAGCAGTAGGGTGTTTGCCTTTCACTTGCAAGCCCTAACCTAGGATGGACCGCGGTTTGATCTCCTATATCTCATATGGTCCCCAAGCCAGGAGTGATTTCTGAGCACATAGCCTGAGCATTCTCAGGTGTGGCCCAAAAACCAAAAGAAAAAACAGCTGTCTGAAGTGTTGTGAAGGAAAAAGAATATTGCCATTTTTGTCAGTGATTACAATACAATTTAAAGGTGGTCCTTATCTAACCTTGTGTGACAATCTTACCGTAATATTGTGTTCTTAGTATTAGCTACCCTCTATACAATACAATCAATATTTTTACTACTGTATTTTTCGGTGTATAAGACAACCCCCTAATTTTGCAGTTAAAACATAGGTTTAGACCTATATTCGCTGTATCAGACAGAACGTTCCTGTGCTCATGTACCACAATGAGCCTATCACAAAGCAAAGGTTCAAAGGTTATACTAGAATAGACTTTCTCTGACTCTGGCCAATCTGAGCAGGCTTTTTACAGTGTAGATTTGGGTCCAGAACATTGTCTAATTTGCATGCATAAAAAGCCTGCTTGGATTGGCTGGGTTAGAGAGGTGGTCCGAGCAGCCTTGCAGTGATTGGTGCAGGATCGAGTTGGGAAATTCGTTTTGTGGCAATATTCAGACAATTTTCATTTAGCGGCATATTGAAACATTTTTCGGGATATACTCGGCATATAAGACTACCCCCTATTTTCGGTTGACTTTTTTGTTTCAAAAGTCTCTTATACACCGGAAAATACGGTGGTTTGATTTCCAATTAGTAGACTATGGATGGATACATAGATAAATAGTATATCTCTTGAAATCAGAAGCCATTTTCTTTTTTTTTCTCTCTCTTTTTTTTGTTTTTTGTTTTTTGTTTTTTTGGGCCACACCCGGCGGTGCTCAGGGGTTACTCCTGGCTGTCTGCTCAGAAATAGCTCCTGGCAGGCACGGGGGACCATATGGGACACCAGGATTCGAACCAACCACCTTTGGTCCTGGATCAGCTGCTTGCAAGGCAAACACTGCTGTGCTATCTCTCCAAGATGCCATTTTCTTAATGGCCTATCTATACATTTAGGAAAAGTATATGGAAATAAGCTTGCTTGCTTGCTTATTTATTTATTGGTTTCGGAGCCATGCTCAACAGCTCAGGGATTTCTATGGCCCACACCAATATTTGCAAATAAAATGTATTCGCACTCAATTATGTGTTAATTTCCATACTGATGAGTATTTCCAGCTGTAAGCCAGAGTGTTGCGATTGTGGTTCAAACCATTTGGTCCACAAACCCTATAACACTTAGTTTGGTCTTTAAATAGGCTTATGAAATTGAGCCTTGGTGTTGAGTACAGTGAGTATACCACTCTTCTTGCACGTGGCCAACCTAGTTCAATCTCTGGAGTGCTTATATGGTCCCAGAACATACTACTGCCAGGGGTGACCAGGGAGGGGAGGTAGGGAGAGAATCTTGTCAGAATAAAAAAATAGATTTTTCTCTAGAAATGCCATGAAATGGGGGCCAGAGAGATAGCATGAAGGTAGTGCGTTTGCCTTGTATGCAGAAGGACAGTGGTTAGAATCCCGGCATTTAATATGGTCCCCTGAGCCTTGTCAGGAGCAATTTTTGAGCAAAGAGCCACGAGTAACCCCTGAGCGCTGCCGGGTGTGACCCAAAAACCAAAACAAATAAAAAGAAAGAAATATTATGAAGGGGCTGGAGAGATAGCATGGAGGTAAGGCGTTTGCCTTTCATGCAGGAGGTCATCGGTTCGAATCCCGGCACCCCATATGGCCCCCCGTGCCTGCCAGGAGCAAGTTCTGAGCCTGGAGCCAGGAATAACCCCTGAGCACTGCCGGGTGTGACCCAAAAACCAAAAAAAAAAAAAAAAAGATTATGAAATGGTATAACAGCGAGGGCTCTTGCTATATATACAGCTGACCCCAGTCATCTCATATGTCCTCTATTCTCCACCAGAAATGATTCCTGAGGTCATACCCAAGATTAATTAACCCCTGAACATTCCTGAGTGTTGCCCAAAAACAAACAAACAAATCGACATTTTGGGCTACATCTATAGCACAGCGGGTAGGGTGTTTGCATTGCATGTGGCTAAATCGACCCTGGGTTCTATCCCAAATACCCCATATGCTCTCCCCCCCCCCAAGCTTGCTGGAAGTTATTTCTGACCGCAGAGTCAGGATTAACCCCTAAGCACAGTTGGGTATAACCCAAAACACCAAAAATATCTACATTTTATCCTGATAGCTTTTCTTTAAAAACAAACACACAGTGGTAGGGCCTTTATTTGCCTTGCACACGGCTGACCTAGGACAGACAACTGTTCAATACCCAGCATTCCATATAGTCCTCCAAGCCAGGAGTGATCTCTGAGCGCATAGCCAGGAGTAACTCCTGGACATCACCAAGTGTAGCCCAAAATATATATATAAAATAAAAACAAACACATTATTTCTGGGCCATGGGAGTGGCCTTGTGCTTCTTAAATGTGTGAAGCCTGGGTTCAAATCCCTGATACTAAAAAAATTTTTTTAATAAGTTTTTTGGGCCAGAGGATAGCATGGAGATAGGGCGTTTGCCTTGCATGCAGGATGGTGGTTCGAATCCCGGCATCCCATATGGTCCCCCGTGCCTGCCAGGAGCGATTTCTGAGCGTAGAGCCAGGACTACCCCAGAGCACTGCCAGGTGTGACCCCCCCATCAAAAAAATACGCATTTTTTCAGCAAATGTATTATGATCAGTTATGTCAACTATGTGATGCGTTTTCTTTAAATATATAGAAAATAAAATTAACTTAGAGAAAAATAAGTTTTTACATAACTCCATTCTCATCTTGTTTCAATTGTCATTTCTTTTATTACCTTGAAATTCTATGTTACTGTACTCTTAACACTAATGTTTTCTTTACATAGGAAGACGAAAAGTTTCTGACAGATTTGTTTGCACAACTAACTGATGAAGCAACAGATGAGGAAAAGAGACAGGAATTGGTAGGTAATTTGATATTGTGAAAGTGACAGGATTGTAACAAAAATCTTTTATATTTCGGGGCCGGGCGGTGGTGCTAAAGGTAAGGTGCCTGCCTTGCCTGCGCTAGCTTTGGACGGACCGCGGTTCGATCCCCCGGTGTCCCATATGGTCCCCCAAGCCAGGAGCAACTTCTGAGCGCATAGCCAGGAGTAACCCCTGAGCGTTACTGGGTGTGGCCCAAAAGCCAAAAAAAAAATCTTTTATATTTACTCTATTCTCCCCCAATTTTAGGTAAACTTTTTGAAAGAATTCTGTGCATTTTCCCAAACGCTACAACCTCAAAACAGAGATGCTTTTTTCAAGACTTTATCAAATATGGGCATACTACCAGCTCTAGAAGTCATCCTTGTAAGTTGGTTTCTTTTAATTTATAGTTTCTTTACATTACTTGTAACATATAATTTACAAAAAAAATTTTCGGGGGGGGGGGGTTTGGGCCACACCCAGTGATGCTCAGGAGTTACTCCTGGTTATGTGCTCAGAGATCGCTCCTGGCTTGGGGGACCATATGGGACACCAGGGGATCAAACCGTGGTCTGTCCTAGGTTTGAGCTTTCAAGGCAGACGTCTGCCTTACCACTAGCACCACTGCTCCCAGCCCCAATTTACAAATAATATTATATATGGATTACTTACAGAGAACCTGGATGATTTTCATATTTTGGAAGTAATTTCTTTGTAAGCTTTGAGATAATAAAGTAGGAAGGTAAATGGAAATAAAAGTAATAAAAGTAATCCATAATTTTACATATAGAATTTCCTTTCTTTTTTTTTTTTTTTTTTTTTTGTATTTTTCTCTTGTTTTGGGATTTGGATGATAGCTTCCAAATGTTTGTGAGTGTAAGAGGATTGAGTGTTCTGTATCCACAGGGTATGGATGACATGCAGGTGCGCAGTGCTGCTACTGATATTTTCTCATACTTGGTTGAATATAATCCATCCATGGTACGAGAGTTTGTCATGCAGGAGGCACAACAGAATGATGATGTAAGTAAGAAGTTAACAGAGCAAAAAATAAACAACAAGGTAAATATTATTTGCACTAACAGTAAGTATACATGGGGAGCTATGACTTAATTTTTTACAGACAATTAAAGAGTTTGTGTTTGAGAAAATTGTTGCTATGCTATCAAGCAACTTATATTTTTCCCCTAAATTGGTTTTCATCTCAGTTATAATTGTCTCAGAACAATAATTGTTTCTAAGATGATTTCCCCCCAGGTTTTTGAGATCAAGGTTTTTGTTTTGATTGGGGTTCTCAGAGATGCTCATGGAACATGATATACTAGGAATTAAACACTACCACATTGGTCCTTTGCGCTATCTCTTCTCCCCCCCACAAGATGAATCTTTCAAATTTTAAAAGTAACACGGTCATTTAACTCTTTTGAACCATTTGATTACACTACTTTCCATAGACATGTAAGGTAATCCCAGACTACCTAACCATAGGAAACTTGGTGTTCTCTTTAAAACACCAGGGTTTTTGTTTGTTTGGGGTTATTTTATTGTTGTTTTTGGACGTCACCTGGTGACACTCGAGTTATTCCTGGCTATGCGCTCAGAAATCACTCCTGTCTTGGGGAACTATATGGGATGCTGGGGAATCAAACCACAGTGCTTCCTCTGTTGGTGTGTGCAAGGCAAATGCCCTACAGCCTGCTCTACCGCTCCAGCCCTTAAAACACCAGTTTTTAAATAAATGGAATTAATCTTGTGATGGACACATCCTGAAGTATATGTGCCTCACATGTGGCAGCTCTAAATGTGGTGGTCTCTTCTTTCAGATAATTAAGTCAATGATTATCAGTCTTCCCTTCCTCCAATTTCCTCCCCCTAAAACAGGGGTCTCAAACTCAATTTACCTGGGGGCTGCAGGAGGCAAAGTCGGGGTGATCCTTGAGTGCAAAGTCAGCAGTAAGCCTTGAACACTCGGGGGTGTGACCCAAACAACTAAAACAAAACAAAAAAAGATTCCTCTAGGGCAGGGCCACAAAATGTTGTACAGAGACCCCTGCCCTAAAATCTTAGAAGTAACTTTACTTGAATAAACAGTAGTATAGCCTGTGCAGTAGTATAGCCTGTGCAGTGCTTGCTTTACATCCAATTCAGGTATAGTCCCTTGTACCCCATATGGTCCCCATGCACAACCACGGGCATTGACTACATTCTCAAAATCAATAATGAAGAATGAGGGACCAATGTGATAGTACAGCAGGTAGGGCACTTGCACTGGCCTTGCACCCAACTGGACCAGTTTTAAACACTTAGCATCCCATAGGGTTCCCATGCAGTACTGGTCCCTAAGATTAGAGCTAGCAGTAACTCCTGAGAGCTGCCAGTTAAAAAGTGCTGGAGGGGCTGGCGAGGTGGCGCTAGAGGTAAGGTGTGTCTGCCTTGCAAGCGCTAGCCAAGGAAGGACCACCGTTCGATCCCCTGGCCTCCCATATGGTCCCCCTAAGCCAGGGGCATTTCTGAGCACTTAGCCAGGAGTAACCCCTGAGCATCAAATGGGTGTGGCCCGAAAAACAAAAAAAAAAGTGCTGGAGAAGATACTGCTGTGTGTAAGTCGCTTACCTTGTACACTGCCAACTCAGATCAGTTAGTCCATAGTTTGAAAATACTGATTAATGTTTTATAATATCTGTAAAATTAGATACATCGTAACTTCTATATTGCAGGATTTTTTTTTAAATTGCAGTGCCAGGATAGGTATAGCAAAGAACCAACTTGAACTGCTAATATGTCACAGTTTTATTTTATAAAATATTCCTGTGTTAGTTCAGAGAAGAGGTACAGGGTTAAGGCCTTACATAAAGCCAACCTCTTATTAGATTCCCCAGCCCTGTTTGGTCTCTGGAACAATGCTGGATGTGGAAAGACACTCCACCAAAGGGGCAAGGCCTATTTTGTAGAATTAAATAATTAACGATGGTTGCTGGGTAGAGGTGGATGGAGGCCTTTATTCTTAGGCCATGGCCACGTGGCTTCATCCCCCATCAACAGGCGGGTCTGGGGTCCAGGAAAGCGACGGGTATTGAACTCACTCACAGCAGGCTTCAGGAAGCATCAACTTTATTCATGCCTTATCCACCACATGTGTGGCCTATATCATAACCTTTTAAGCATTCAGCCATTCTTAGCTAGCCCTGCAACTTAACTCCTTTCAGCCATCTTCCCTTTGACCTCCATGCTGGCAAAGGACCAAAAGGCCTAATCCCCTCTGGTCAAAGCCTTATCTACCCTTTCCAAGACCCCTCCCAGGAAATGGGCTGGTAAGGTCAAGTTGCTTAGGAAGAATGGGGGGGATGAGGCTTCACTATCTTAACAAACTTTATTATTAGAAATGAAATACTCTTCTTGTTGACTCTAATTTTTATCATATTCATATACCTTGGACCTTTTGACTGCCAGGATAGATCATGATTTCTATGTACTGTGCATTTTCTTTGTGTGTGTGTCATGATTTCTGTGTACTGTACATTTTGTATGTGTGTGTTTTGGAGTCACCCCACCGGTGGTGTGTGTCATGATTTCTATGTGGGTGTGTGTGTGTGTGTGTATACTGTGCATTTTCTTTGTGTGTGTATCATGATTTCTGTGTAATGTGCATTTTGTGTGTTTGTGTGTGTGTGTGTTTTGGAGTCATACCCTGCCGGTGCTTAGGGGTTACTCCTGGCTCTGCACTCAGAAATTAAACCTGGATCCATCCCTGGTTGATACCATGCAAGGCAAACACCCTACTGTTGTGTTATCGCTTCGACCCCTGAACTGTGCGTTTTCTGTCTATTCATCCTATCATTGCATTTAGAGTTAAGAGTAAGAATTTTCTTACTGAGTCCTACTCAGGTACGCCTTGAGCTAAGAACACTAGCTTCAGGATTGGAATCTATAAATTCTCTGTCTTGTTTTCCTCAATTTCTGACATTTAATTTTTCTTGAATTTATTCTAAATGAAAACTTTGTTCCACCTTCACATATGGAATATAAGTATGTAGAAACTAAAAATGTATTTGAAAAGCAGCTGAAGAAATAGTACTATGGGTAGGGTACCTGCCTTGCACATAGCCAACCAGGGTTTGATCCCCAGTATCCCAATTGGCATCTGTCCCCCACCACCCACCCCAGCACTGCCAAGAGTAAGCCCTGTGCACGCTCTGAGCACTGTGACTGAAAGGGACAGTAAAAGAAAATGCAGTAAAACTAGAAAAGAATTAGAAATTCTAATTAAATAATCTTGCTGTTCAGGGTCAGAACAATAGCACAGCGGTAGGATATTTGCCTTGCACATGGCTAATGTGGGACGGATCCGGGCTCCATCCCTGCCATCCTGTACGGTCCCCTCAAGCTTGCCAGGAGTGATTTCTGAGCACAGAGCCAGGGGTAACCCCTGAGCACCTCTAGGTGTGGCCCCAAAACAACAAGTAAAAAAATAATTTTGCTGTTTAATTAGAGGTGCTTGGGTTCTAATGCCCTTTCCAGTGATAATGGAAGAGTAGGTTGGCAGTTAGTAGGTCTGAGAATGCAATGCTGCTTTTGTTCAGTGAAACTGCCAGACCTCTGGGATTTGGTTCCCCCCCACCCCCCCCCCAGACAAAGATTGGGAGGCCTCATGGTTCCAGAAATTGGACCAGGGACAATACATGCTTAGCATGTCCCTTAACACCTGTGCTATCTCTGGCCCTAAATGTTCTAAGTATTAAAGCTATAAACTCATAATAAATTTCTTCAGGAGGGCTATCTTTTTAGAGATAGGTATAACATTGTAGTGGTTGTCATAGTACATGCTGTTTCGATCTCTATAAATGGTCCTTATTACATTTATTTTTCTTCCCAGGATATTTTGCTCATCAACCTCATTATAGAACATATGATTTGTGATACAGACCCTGAACTTGGAGGGGCAGTCCAACTTATGGGCCTGCTTCGAACTTTAGTTGATCCAGAGAACATGTTAGCTACTGCCAATGTAAGCCATGGGCATTTCAATTCTTTTTATAATATAATAGTCATTTTTTTTAACAATTGGTAGGGCTCAATGCAGTTAAAGTTCATAGAAGTCTTTTCCAATCCCTTAGAAAACAGAAAAAACTGAATTTCTGGGTTTCTTCTATAAGCACTGTATGCATGTCCTCACTGCTCCGTTACTGGCAAATACAACAGAAGACAAGCCTAGCAAAGGTAAGATAAGGCTCTTGAATTCTGAGACTTGGAGTTGGTGTTAGAGCCATCAAAAAAGGCCTGAGTAATATACAGTGGGTGGTATGCTTGCCTTGTATGTAGCAAGCTTGGGTCCAATTCTTGGGTACCCTAAGTGATCCCTGAGTAGATAAAGTTTGAGGCTTCATTTCAAGCCCATTTTTCTTTTTTTTTTTGGTTTTTGGGCCACACCCGGCATTGCTCAGGGGTTACTCCTGGCTGTAGCTTCTGGCAGGCACAGGAGACCATATGGGACACCAGGATTTGAACCAACCACCTTAGGTCCTGGATCGGCTGATAGCAAGGCAAACGCCGCTGTGCTATCTCTCCAGGCCCAATAAGCCCATTTTTCATCCTTTGAACAGGGAATTCTAAGGTGACACTCTGGCATCCTAGGTGGTCTACCAGAGTGATTTCCTGAGTACAGAGCCAGGAGTAAGTCCTAAAAACCACCAGGTGTGGCCAAAATACAAATGGAAAAAAGATGTTCTGGTATAAGTTAGCATCCAATAAATGCCAGTTTCTGTTTCCTAGTCTTGAAAATACTTTGGTTAAGATCTAAAGAAATACAGCAGGTAAGGCACTTGCCTTGCATGTTCCTGACTCAGGCACCCCATATCATCACCAAATATTGCCATGTGTGGCACAAAAACAAACCAGAAAATTGCTTGATAAGAGGATTTTAACTTTATTGAAATCTGAATACTTTAAAGAGGAAAAAGTGTTAAATATGCTTTTTGGTTTATTTTAGATGATTTTCAAACAGCTCAGTTGTTGGCGCTTGTGTTGGAGTTGTTAACGTTTTGTGTGGAGCACCATACCTACCACATTAAGAATTACATTATTAATAAGGACATCCTTCGGAGAGTGCTTGTACTGATGGCTTCAAAGCATGCTTTCTTGGCATTATGTAAGTGTTACTGTTAGGACAATTATTTGTCTCTGTTAGGTTCTAAGAAGACAATATACTGTTTTTAGTTTGAGCAATCCAGATTTGATACACTACTCTGATAATATATAGTTTTGCGACATTTTTAAGTATATTGTTTTTCCTTTGTTCATTTTTTTTTTCTTCCTTTAAATTGGTCATACCCAGCAGTGCTCAGGCTAAATGCCTGGTTCTGTGTTCAGGAATCATTCCTAGATTGCCCAAGGGACCATATGACATGGTGGGAATCGAACCCAGGTTGGCCACATAGAAGGCAAGTAAGTGCCTTAACTACTGTACTGTTTATCTGGGAACCCCCTTTTTTTAAACTGTTGTCTTGGAGGTTTTTTGTTTGTTTGTTTGGAGCTTTTTTGTTTTTGTTTTTGCACACTCTGCTCAGGAATAACTTCCCACAGTGATCAGGGGCCCATATGGAATGCTGGAACTCTTACTCGGGTTGGCCATGTGCAAGGTAAGCACCTTACCCCATATACTATCTCTTCAACCTTTGTTTTGTTTTGGGAGCACACCCAATGGCTCTCAGGTTAATCCTCTCTCTGTGCTCCTGATGGTAAGTACCTCATGGTACTTCTCAAGGAGTAACCTGGTGGTTGGGCAACCACGTGGGACACATGGGATCTAACCTGGGTCAGCCATAAACAAGACAAACACCCTCCCCATTGTTCTATCATTCTGGCTCCAGCATTCTTTTTGTTTTTGTTTTTTAAAATAGTTATAGTTTGGTTTCAGGTATTTTTTGTCATTGTGGTTTTTTTCCCATCCTTAAGTGACTTTGGTATGTCTAATTAAAATGTAGGTGTTTGTGAGACTGGAGTCATGAAGAATTTTTTATTTGAAAAAAATGTATGACTAATAGTGCTTACTAAGTTTCCAAAAACCATTCTAAGTTATAGAAAGCAAACTCAGATAACCTCAGATGTTTTATTCATTATTTCTACAAATACATTTTCCCAGATTTACTGAGATGTGCTTGCTCTATTGTGTTCCCTCTGGTGCTTTAGAGTAGGGATGGCAGTCTGCTGCTGTGGCCATATGCAGCCTGTAATCTGCTTTTGTTCAATCACCCACACATATCTAAAAAATAAGTACAGAAACAGTAGGTGGCCCATAAGGTCTAACTTGTGGTCCTTAATGGGATATTATGTCAGCTCTTTCAGAAGAAAAGGCTGTTAAATGTTGGTTTAGTTCGGGGCTGGGGAGATAGTGTAGCAGTAGAGCATTTGCCTTGCACGCACCCAACCCAGGACGGACCTGGGTTCAATTCCTGGCATCCCATATGTTCCCCCCCCAAGTCTGCCAGGAATGAGTTCTGAGTACAGAGCCAGGAGTAACCCTTGATCAAGTGTGGCCCAAAAAACAAACCTTCTGAATTGAAAATAGGAGCAGCCACTTTTCTTTGGTAAGTTGGCAGGTGAAATTTAGAGGCTCAGTTAAGATGCCTTTTGTCAATTCTTTTATGCCTTTTTGTTTCTTAGGGATAAAGTTGATTGTTGTTATTTAAATGCATGATAATTAGAGACCTAAACATACAGATTTTCTCTCTCATTTAAACTCATTAAATTATAGGCATTATTTTTTTTAACATTAGGGGATGTGCTTGAGCAATGATACAAGTAGCACACATGCCAACCTGGGTTCCATCTCCAGCATCTCATTTGGTCCTGTAAGTCTTGCTGGAAGGAAACCCTGAGCACCACCGGGTGTGACCCAAAAATCAAAATGGAAGAAAAACATGTATACACTTTTTCTTTAAAATAGTCTTTGAGGGGCCGGAGCGGTGGCACTAGATGTAAGGCGTCTGCCTTGCAAAGCGCTAGCCTAGGACGACCATGATTCAATTCCCCAACATCCCATATGGTCCCCTAAGCCAGGAGCGATTTCTGAGTGCATAGCCAGGAGTAACCCCTGAGTGTCAACGGGTGTGGCCAAAAGGAAAAAAAACAAACAAAAGTCTTTGAGGGGGTCAGAGTGATAGCACAGCAGTAGGTCATTTGCCTTGCATGTAGCAGATCCAGGATGGACGGTGATTCGAATCCTGGCATCTCATATAGTCTCCAGAGCCTACCAGGAGCGATTTCTGAGCGCAAAGCCAGGAGTAAACCCCAGAGCACCATGGGGTGTGACCCAAGAAAAGTCTTTGAGGATGGGCCAGAGATATAGCACAGCTGTAGGGCATTTACCTTGCACCCGACTGATTCAGAACAGACAGTGGTTCAAATCTTGTCATTCCATATGGTCCCTGTGCCTGCCAGGAGTGATTTCTGAGTGCAGAGCCAAGAGTAACTCCTGAGCACCACTGGATGTGACCAAAAAAAAAAATACCTCTTAGGGGCCAGAGTGGTGGCGTAGTGGTAGAGCGTTTGCCATGCATACAGCTGACCCAAGATGGACCCAGGTTCGGTCTCTGGCATCCCATATGGTTCCCCGAGCCAGGAGCGATTTCTGAGTGCAGAGCCAAAAGTAACCGCTGAGTCCCGCTGGATGTGGCCCAAAAACCAAAATAAATAAAACAAATAGTTTTAGATAGTATGGTGCAAGAGAGAGTACAGCAGGTAGGGTGCTGGCTTTGCATGTCTTCAGCCTGGGTTTTAATCCCTTGCATCCCATATAGTCCCCCGGAGTACCACCAGGAATGATCTCTGGATTCTCAGCCAGGAGTAAGCCCTGAGCATTGCTAGGGGTTGCTGTTGTTACCGACAGATTGAGGATCATGCTTTGCAAGCAGTAGACCTAAGTTCAGTCCCTAGAACCAAGCATTAGGATCTCTCCAAGAGTGACCCACCCTTCTTGCCCCAAAGCACAGAACCAGAAATAGCACCTAAGCACCACTAAGTGTGACCCAAAAAACAAAATAGTACTAAAAGAGCCAGGATGTACCTCAGAGGATCCCAGAGCACATGCTTTGCAGGTGCGAGGCCTGGGTTCAATCACCAGCACTACATTGTCTCCCAAGCCTTGCTGTTTGTATTAATGGTGCCCCTTTTCTTTGCCCTCTCCTCCCAAAATAATTAAACCTATTTTCCTTTTAAAATGACGTTAAATGGGGCCCGGAGAGATAGCACAGCGGTGTTTGCCTTGCAAGCAGCCGATCCAGGACCAAAGGTGGTTGGTTCGAATCCCGGTGTCCCATATGGTCCCCGTGCCTGCCAGGAGCGATTTCTGAGCAGACAGCCAGGAGTAACCCCTGAACACCGCCAGGTGTGGCCCAAAAACCAAAAAATAAATAAATAAATAAATAAAAATAAAATAAAATGTCGTTAAATGTTCTGTGGGATAACAGTTAAAGCTGTTGTTCACCTTGTGTAGAGTGTATGTGTCGGTTTATTTTCTTGCTCATCTTTGAGATTACAATTACTGAAAATGTAAATTAATATATAGGTAGAACCTATATATTATCTATGCATTATTCTACAACAACAAAAAATAAATTCAGTATTTACATTTTACACATACACATAACACCCAAAATCAAATATCCACTGTGATAGTACAGCTGATTTAACTTATACACAGCTGACTTTAGTTCAGTCCCTGGTATCCCAAAGTAATTCCTGCATGTGGGGCTAGGAGTAACCCTGGAGAACCACCAGATATGGCTCAAAAACAAAAACAAACAAAAGTATACATTTGAGAACATTTAAAGAGTATTGCATAAATTTTGATGGCAATTTGTAAGGACAAAAAAGTATTTGGGGCCATTATCAGTACTCAGGGCTTACTCTTGACTCTGCACTTAAGAATTACTCCTGGTGGGCTATGGGGACTACATGGGGTGCTGGGGATCAAACCCTAGTCTGCTATACTATCTCTTGCCTCACAAAAGATAGTAATAAGTGGTTGAATGTAAATTATTCAGAGCTTAGGGGGTTTGGGGGGCTCCACACCCAGCAGCATTCGAGTTACTCCTGGCTCTGCTCAGAATTTACTCCTAGCATATTTGGGGAGGGTATGGGATGCCGGGGATCAAACCTGGGTTGGCTGTGTGCATGGCAAAATCCCCTACTCATTGTGCTATCACTTAGCTCCAGTCCCAGCTTAGGGGATTTTAAATACATATATTAGGGCCAGTGTACAGTGGTTAGGATGTTTGTCTTGCTGGTAAGGGTTTGATCCCCAGCATCACATATGGCCCCCAGAGCACCACCAGAAGTGATGATTTCTAAATGCAGAGTCAGGAGTAAGCCTTGAGCAAGGCTGGGTGTGACCCAAAAACCTAATTTTTAGGGGAAATCACATGTAGTTCCTCAGCTCTCCAGGAGTGATCTCTTAATATTATACTTTGTCTGCAGGTGACAAATCTAATCTTTATAGGTTATTTTTATATTTATGTACAGACACACCTAACAATTTAACCACTTTCATGGTCTTGTAAATAATTTTTAATCTTACAACATACTTTGGTATTGTTTTGTTTTTTTTTTTTGTAATTTTTGTTCAAATATGACAATAAGAGGAATGAAATAAAGCTTTTGTTAGGTTATACTTTGATCACTGTAGACTCAGTTGTAATTAATCACATGAGACAAAAGTCTGAAATAAAGCTTTTGTTAGGTTATACTTTGATCACTGTAGACTCAGTTGTAATTAATCACATGAGACAAAAGTCTTAAACTTATTATCTGAGCATATAAAGTCTCATGTCATATAAGGTGAAGATGAATTATTTATTTTAGAGATGATTGAAACTAAAGGAATTCCTGCCATGTTAATGAAGGTTATAGATGTAAGTGGAAGCGGAGTGCACTTTACATGGAAATTTCTGCAGTTATGTCAATTTGATCTATCTCAAATACTTTTTATTTCCTTTGAGCAACTTGACTTCATAGAATTCACTGGTACATTTGAAAGCAACTTTTTTTTCAATAATAAAGAGTAGAACTTGGATAATTTTTGAGGCAAGTTTCCTTTATGAGAAGTGTTTGAGGTGAAAATAATATAGTTCTTATTCTTGAGGGCAAATGAAAACAAGTGTAAAAATAAAAAGGATCATCAGAGCCATTTTCTACATGAGCAGTTTCTAGACAGAACTGCATTCTTGTTTTTAGTGAATTCTAGGAAGGGAGTTTACTTTGCTTAACTGGAAAACTGCATGCGGACCTTAAGGTTCAACCTGAGTGTGTGTTATGGTAGGCCACAAGTCTTCATAAAACCTTCAGAGTTGAAGTACCAATTTATTTGTAAAAATTGCTCTTGTCTTAATTACTAAAATCATGTTTGGCATCTTTAGCAAGAGCTCTTTAGTTTTTATTTTCATCAACAAATGGAAAAAACCTGTTCCTTTATCCATTTTTTATTAGAAAAGTTAAAAACCCGCCAACTCTTAAGATAATGCTTAGATTATGACTTAATACACAGAAAGATGCCTCTTGTGTAAAATGTCTTATTTCACCATATATACTTGAAATATTCCGTAGTTAACATAATAAAATGCAGTTACTATTCTATAAACTTTTGAAATTCCCTGCCCAGAGTGTCTCTTTCTAAAGAGACACTCTTAAATCTTAAATAAGTTGCATTGTTAAGGCAGTTTATAGTCAACTGTACCTAATTGGGCATTCACTTGTGGACCTCTTTTCTGCCATCTAAAGAAAAATTGAGCTGCTTTACTCCTCTGCCTTCCCACCCAGAAACCGTGTCAGCATGGTTGCCTGGCTACCTGCTCATGAAGGACTTGATTAATAACAAATTGGCAATTTAACGGGCCACTTCCATGATCTCCAAAGAAATCAAAATACAAACACAATATTTAATCTTGCCAACCGAAGACGATGTGACTGCATGAAGTGAGTATGCTTTTTTGACCTGTTTACCATAACTGGGGCATTAACTTACTGGTAATTCCACCTAGGTAAAGAGGGCTTTGTCTAGTTATCTGAGTATATTTGGATCTTGACGAATGGTGACTTAACTCTCCAGACCTCAAGATGTAAATATACCTTTTCATCTGTAAGTTAAAGCCTGATTGTAAAAATGAAAACTAGAAAACATTTAAAAAGCATACTCGCTACAGTAAGCATAAAGAACTACCTTTTTTATTTATTTTTTTTAGTCCTCTAAATTCTAAACTATGGGAAGGCAAATTTCGAGTCAGGCAGATTTTTGTGGTTTTATACAAACGTCCACAAATAAGAACTCTGATGCATAACAAGAGTGTCCCAAAAGTAATCTAGTTATACAATGATTGCCCAAATAAAACAAATGGCTTTTCTATTTTTAAGGTATATATAAACGAATTTCATCTTAAGGAGTGTGAAAGGCTAATGGATTTTTAACCCTTAGCTTTTATTTCAGACTTACACTATATTTTGATTATTAGCAACTTATTTCCAGATTTTTTTCTGATGCTACAAGACTTGTATTCTATGATAACACACACTTTTAGAAGAAATTTTTTTTTATTTTGATAACCCTTCTGTAATCCTTATCTTCAGGTTTCATACTTTTGGAAACACAACTAACGTTTCACTGCACGAAGAACCTTATTTGTAATGGATGTTTTTTCTAAGCCTAACATACAGAACTGTGGTATATAATCTGAACAATGATATCTGTTTCAGGTGCTCTTCGTTTTAAGAGAAAGATTATTGGATTAAAAGATGAGTTTTACAATCGCTACATAATGAAAAGTTTTTTATTTGAACCAGTAGTCAAAGCATTTCTCAACAATGGATCCCGCTACAATCTGATGAATTCTGCCATAATAGAGATGTTTGAATTTATTAGAGTGGTAGGTTCTGTATTTTGTTTTAGTTTGCATTTTGGTTTTAGTATCAGTGTTTTTTGAGATTCTGTTTCTGGAATTTCAAAAAGAAAACCAATGTTGCCAAAAGCTCAAATTTAAAAGCAGAAGTCATCTTTCTCATCCTGTGAATTCTTTATTAGTATAGTTTGATTATTGATTTACTTCAATCATAGTAATCATTTTAAGAAAGTAAAGTTACAATTGAAAGTATTGGGATATATTTTCATTTATTGAATTAATGAATTATGTCAATTTAGTGCTTGGTTTTAGCCAACATATAGTTCACTTTAGTGAAGTAACAAGGTTCAGTAGTGATCTCTGGTGGTGCTCAGGGACAGTATGTGGTGTGAAAGTTCCAAACCAGGATCTACTACAAGCAAAACAAAATTTTTAACAGCTCCCAACCCTTCTACTCTCTGTCCCTAGGTTCCAGTTCTTTGCAGAAAGAAATTACACTGAATTTTCTTCACTAATGGGAATATCTCAGTGCTGGAAGGACCTATTTTTTAGCCTGTCTGTGATTATCTGAGAGAATATCCTCAGAATCCTGTATGCTAGGGCAAAGGATAGTTGAAAATAGAGTGAGAGGAAAGCCATAGTCACTATCTCTGGCACTATCTTTGTTTCCTCCTTTTTAAAAAATTGTTTTGTTTTGATTTTTGGTTTTTGGGCCACACCTGGCAAGGCTTGGGGAACCATATGGGATGCTAGGGCTTGAACCCGGGTTTGTTCTGGATCAGCAGCATGCGAGGTAAATGCCCTACCGCTGTGCTATCATTCAGGCCCTTTTTTGTTTGTTTTTTAGATTTTTCTGAGCTTTTCCAACTTTGCTTCAAACATACCCATAAATTTTATCTTATGAGATAACAATGGTTCTTAAATATTGGGGTATATCTCTTAATCTGCTCAGCTTTTCCCCCCCAAAGAATGATTTTTGTTGTTTGTTTTGTTTTGTTTTGGGGCACACCTGGCAGTGTTCAGGGATTATTCCTGACTCTGCTCTCAGAAATTGATCCTTTCAGGCTCGGGAATCATATGGGATGCCGGGGATCAAACTCAGGTCCATCCCTGGTCGGCTGCATGCAAGGCAAATGCTTTACCCACTGCATTATCATTTCCGCACCAAAGAATGAAAAAAAAAATTTTTTTTTAAACAGGACAGTAGCACAACAGTCAGGGCACTTATTTGCATGCAGTCAATCTAGGTTCAATCCCCAGCGTCCCATATGGTCTCTTGAGCCTTCCAGGAGTAAGTCCTGTGAGCTGGCCAGGAGTAAACCCTCAGTAATTCTGCGTGTGGCCAAAGAAAAATAATGGTAAAATAGGGACTGAAGAGATAGTATAGAGATTAAGGTTTTTACTTTGTACCCTACTGGCCCAGATTCTATTCCTGGCACCACATACACTCCTTTGAGCATTTAGGGATCTCTTCTGAACAAAGAGGATAGCCCTTGAATACCACTAGGTGTGGGGATAAGGGAGACACACACATACACAGGTGAGTTATACTACAGCTCACTTGGCCAACCTGAGTTTGATCTTCAGCATCTCATATAGTCCCCTGAGCACTGCCGGTTATGGCCTAAACTCCCCCTCCCAAAAAAGGGTATGAGACATGCACAACGATTTTCCCTACTAGTCATATAAGTTGCATTAAGTATATTCATACTATTATATAATAATTGCCATCCTGCATCCTCAGCACTTTGCTGTGGGTAATTTTATGATCTGTTCATATCCCATCCCGCTGAACTAAATAAAGATCACTTACTAGGTATTCACTTTGGGTTTTTTTTTGTTGTTGTTTTTGGGGGATTTTTTGTTTGTTTGTTTGTTTTTATTTTTCAGTCACACCTGGCGACTCTCAGGCATTACCTGGTTCTGTGCTCAGAAGTTGCTTCTGGCAGGCTCAAGGGACCATATGGGATGCTAGCATTCGAACCCAGGTTCATCCTGTGTTGGCCACATGCAAGACAAACGTCTTACCACTGTGCTATCACTCCAGTCCTAGGCATTCACTTTGGAAAAATAAAAACATTCTGTAGTATACTGGAAATCTGGGGCTATTGAAGACACTAATATACATTATGCCTGTTTTTATTGAAGTCAAATGGTTTGAGTGGGTTTGTGAATTCATGACAATTATGCTTTATATTGCTAAACTTAGTTTTCCTTTAATTTTTTTTTCCTGTAGGAAGATATAAAATCTTTAACTGCTCATGTTATTGAAAATTACTGGAAAGCACTGGAAGATGTAGATTATGTACAGACATTTAAAGGATTGAAACTGAGATTTGAACAACAAAGGGAAAGACAAGATAACCCCAAACTTGATAGGTAAATTGCCACATACATAATCCTGTTTGTTTAGTGGCTGGTGGTTTTGTGGTGGTATATTCTTGGTAGCAAAGGAAATCTGCAGATAGTCGGCAGAAGTTCTGTTAGTGTAAATGGTTATGACTTTGTAATGATGAGGTCAATTTTTTTCGTGATACATTAGTATCATACTAGCTCTGTGGCACGTCTTGTGTGCATGAAACCTCAAGTTTGATTCCCTCATCCAGCATGGCACCCCAGACACCACTAATTGTGTCCCCAGAGACCCTTGGCACCACTGGACCCAAGAGTTGATGTATTGGGCCTAAGAATCATTGAACTGTTTGTTTGACTTGCTTATTATGACAATATTGTTGCTGTTGGCCCCCAGTTTGTCCTGAGCATTATTTGTAAGCCTGTCTTCATCCCCCAATGTTTTTGGTTCTATTTTCTAAATGCCTGAGTTTACCTATATGTTTTAAAAATTGTGAATTGCGGTTTGTTCATTCTTCATGTTAGAAATTGGAGGCCAGAGCAAAAGCACAGCGGGTAAGGCATTTACTTTGCACACAGCCCACCCTGGTTCAATCTCCAGCATCCCATAAGATACCCCCTGAGACTGTCAGAAGTAATTTCTTTCTTTTTTGTTCGTTTGTTTGTTTTGGGGTCACACCTGGCACCGCTCAGGGTTTTACTCCTGGCTCTGTGCTCATAAGTCCCTTCTGGCAGGCACGGGGGACCATATGGGAAGCCTGGTCAAAAATCATGGGGCCAGAGTGGTAGCGCAAGTGGTAAGTTGTCTGCCTTACCCGCACTAGCCTAGGATGGGCCTTGGTTCGATCCGATCCCCCCAGCCCTCCCACGCATCCCATAGCCAGGAGTAACCCCTGAGCATCACTGGGTGTGATTCAAAAAGAAAAATCTTTTTTTTTTTTGGTTTTTGGGTCACACCCGGCAGCACTCAGAGCTTACTCCTGGCTCTACGGTCAGAAATTGCTCCTGGCAGGCTCAGGGGACTACGTGGGATGCCAGGATTCGAACCACCATCCTTCTGCATGCAAGGCAAGCACACTACCTCCATGCCATCTCTCCGGCCCCTGCAATTCTATTAAGAAATTTGATTCTGGGGCCGGAGAGATAGCATGGAGGTAAGGCGTTTGCCTCTCATGCAGGAGGTCATCGGTTCGAATCCCGGCGTCCCATATATGGTCCTCCCGTGCCTGCCAGGAGCAATTTCTGAGCCTGGAGCCAGGAATAACCCCTGAGCACTGCCGGGTGTGACCCAAAAACCACAAAAAAAAAAAAAAAAAAAAAGGAGGGCCCGGAGAGATAGCACAGTGGCGTTTGCCTTGCAAGCAGCTGATCCAGGACCAAAGGTGGTTGGTTCGAATCCCGGTGTCCCTTATGGTCCCCCGTGCCTGCCAGGAGCTATTTCTGAGCAGACAGCCAGGAGTAACCCCCGAGCACCGCCGGATGTGGCACAAAAACCAAAAAAAAAAAAAAAAGGAAAAAATTTGGGGCTGGAGCAGTGGTACAGCAGTAGGGCATTTGCCTTGCACGTGGCTGACTCAGGACGGACCACAGTTAGATCCCCCAGCATCCCATATAGTCCCCCAAGCCAGGAGTGATTTCTTAGCACATAGACAGGGGTAATCCCTGAGTGTCACCGGGTGTGGCCCCCCAAAAAAAAGAAAAAAGAAATTTGATTCTACTATTTAACATTAAATGTTGTAGAGTTTTAGTTTGGGGGTCATACCCGGAAGCGCTCAAGAGTTACTCCTGGCTCTATGCTCAGAAATCGCTCCTGGCAGGCTCAGGGAACCATATGAGATGCCGGGATTCCAACCACTGTCCTGCATGGAAGGCAAACGCCCTACCTCCACGCAAATCTCCGGCCCCCATGTTGTAGAGTTTTTATGTTTGAGTACTATTTAGGGTTTTAATTTTTTATTTTAAATTTGGGGCAGTACTCAGGAGTGACCCTGGTGGTGGTCAGGGGACCATTTCTCTGACCTGTGGATTTTCTGTTGGTTTGGTTTGGGACCACACCTGGCAGTGCTCAGGGTTTACTCCTGCAGGTTCAGGGGACCATATGGGATGCTGGGGATCAAACCTGGTCAGCCACATGCAAGGCAAATACCCTACCCAATCCAATGTACAATTGCTCCGGCCCCCTTTCTGTTGGCTTTGGATTAATGGGCTACACCTAGTTATGGTCAGGATTTACTCCTGATACGTTCTTGGGGATTACTGCTAGTGGTCAGTGCTCCAGAGGTCTAGTTGAGATGCCAGGATCAAACTCAAGCTGGCTGTGTGTAAGTCAGCACTTTGTCAATCATACTCTTTGGCCCCTCTCTTTTTCTTTCTATTTTGAGGCCACAGATGGGAATATGCAAAGGTGATGCCTTCATGCAGGCCTCAAATCTGAATTTTTTATATATATAGTTTCTCCAGTCCGGTATTTTGTTAGTTCTAGTAATCTATTAAGATTGAAGTGACATTTGAACAAATTTCTGTTTAGATTTGGGGTCACACTCAGCAGTGCCCAGGGGTTACATCTGTTGCTGTACACAGGAATAATACCTGGCAGTGTTCAGGGTACCAGGCATCAAACCTGGGTTGGCCACATTTGTTCCAGCCCTCTTGAACAAATCTTGAGAGACTGGGAAAAATAACTTTCCAGGACTGAAACATTTTGCATGCAGGAATCTCAGATTTTTTGTTTGTTTGTTTGTTTGTTTTTGGGTTACACCTGTCAGCGCTCAGGGGATACTCCTGCTACTATGCTCAGAAATCGCCCCATGCAGGCACAGGGGACCATACGGGATGCCGGGATTTGAACCACTGTCTTTCTGCATGAAAGGCAAACGCCTTACCTCCATACTTCCATGCTATCTCTTGGCCCCAGGAATCTCAGGTTTAATCTCCTGCCACTTTGTGATCTCCTGAGCACCAATCAGTGCAGTGGACTGCAAGGCACTGGCAGGTGTGGCCAGAATTTTAAATATTTTAAAATAAATCTTTTTTTTTTTTTTTTTTTTTGGGCCACACCCGTTTGACGCTCAGGGGTTACTCCTGGCTATGTGCTCAGAAATCGCCCCTGGCTTTGGGGGACCATATGGGACGCCGGGGGATCGAACCGCTGTCCATTCCTTGGCTAGCGCTTGTAAGGCAGACACCTTACCTCTAGCGCCACCTTCCCGGCCCCTAAAATAAATCTTTATATAAATAACCTGTTCACTTTTCTTTGCTCACAGTATGCGTTCCATTTTGAGGAATCATAGATATCGAAGAGATGCCAGAACGCTAGAAGATGAGGAGGAGATGTGGTTTAACACAGATGAAGATGATATGGAAGATGGAGAAGCTGTAGTGTCCCCGTCTGACAAAACTAAAAATGATGATGATATCATGGATCCAATAAGTAAATTCATGGAAAGAAAGAAATGTATGTTAAATAATAGCAGGAAAGAGTGACAAAATGATTATCAGTAGTTGTTTCACCGTTGTTATTTTTAAATTTGGGGCAGTACTCAGAAGTGATCCAGGTGGTGGCCAGAGGACCATTCTTCAGACTCCTGGATTTTCTATTGGTTTGGGGTATTTTTTGTTCGTTGCTTTATAGAATTTGATGCATACTTTTGTTCTGAAGGTAAAGGCTAGGTTTTCTTTGTGTAAGGAAAAATCATTCCTGTAAAGATAGGAGTACTAAAGGCTTTTTTCCCTTCTCAGTAAATTTTCATGGGTATGCATTTTGTGCTTTGACTAAGTTTGGTTCATAACTGAACCTTTGGAGTTTTTCTCCTCACCCAGTTGTGGAGAAGTAAATTGGTTACGTTTTAACTGCTACCTTATTGGTGGGGGCGGGGTTTAAAAATAGTGTGGGTGATTCTATTGACTGTTTTCTCTTTTAGTAAAGGAAAGTGAGGAAAAGGAAGTGCTTCTGAAAACCAATCTTTCTGGTCGGCAGAGCCCAAGTTTTAAGCTTTCCCTCTCTAGTGGAACAAAGACAAATCTTACCAGCCAGTCACCTGCAACTAATCTGCCTGGTTCTCCGGGGTCCCCTGGGTCTCCTGGGTCCCCAGGCTCTCCTGGATCCGTCCCTAAGAACACATCTCAGACGGCAGCTATTACCACAAAGGTATGTACTCAACTCCCAGGTCTAACTTAAGCTTTCTCAGCAGTGGTTGTAGCCTTTGGTTTTTAATCAATACCTTCTAGAACATTTGTGAACTAGAAAACATTTCTTCCACCACTTCCTAAACTTACATAAAATGGAGACATTTTGGAAAGGTGGTTTGTTTGTTTTGTTTTGTTTTCATTTTATTTGAATTTGGGGACCACATTCAAAAGTACTCTGGTTGACTCCAAGCTATGTGCTCAGAGATTAAACTAGGATTGGTCTACATGTGAGGCAGACACCTCACTCCCTGCACTCTTCATCCTCGAAAGCTTATGTGACTAACATAAGTATACGTATAAGTCCCAGAAAGAGAACAAGGGATAAGATACTTGCATTACATGTGAACTATCGTGGTTTGATGCACGGAACCACAGATGGTCTTTCAGTACCAAATGATGTCACTCAAGTACAACCAGGAATAACCACTGTACACCACTAATGGCAGAAAAACATTGCTCAACCCCTCCCCCCAAAAAGTAAGTTATTTAGTTTTTTGAGTTGTTATTTTCACTTTAAGGCTATTCAGATTTGTGTTTGTAAAAGCATTTACACATTTAGGGGCTGGAGAGATAGCATGGAGGTAAGGCGTTTGCCTTTCATGCAGAAGGATGGTGGTTTGAATCCCGGCATCCCATATGGTCGGTCACCCGTGCATGCCAGGAGTGATTTCTGAGCATAGAGCCAGGAGTAACCCCTGAGCGCTGCTGGGTGTGACCCAAAAACCAAAAAAATGAAAATAATTTACACATTTCAAAATTATTTCTTGTTACCAAAATGAGTTTCTAATTATTATAATAAAAGACATAGTGGGATAAGAATTTAATCTAAATGTCAACTGCCAACTTTGTTCTACTAAGCAAAGTTCTTCAGGAACTAGGGTGATTCAAAAGATGAAATGCCTGCTTTAAGAGCCCATGGCTAGGGGCAGGAGAAATAGCATAGAGGTTATGGTCTCCGAGCCAGCCAGGAGCAATTTCTGAGCGTAAAGCCAGGAGTTAACCCCTGGGCGCTGCTGGATGTGACCAAAAAAAAATAATAATCCATGGCTTTCTCCCCTGGGCATCATGCTAGATGAGCCCCCCCCCCCCCCCGCCCCTCCCAAACATATGTGGGTGCTAGGGCAATAGTGCAGTGGGTATGTTCCTTGCACACAGTAGATTCAGATTTGATCTCCAGCATCCCATGTCCTCCAGGCCTACCAGAAGTGATCTCTTCATACAGAGCCATGAGTAAGCTCTGAATACCACCGTTGTGTGTTCCCCCACCCCCAGCCAATAAAAGCTCATTAATTTTAACATTTCATAGGAGGTTCAAAATTTAATCAAAAATATAGTGGAATTGGGGGCAGAGCATTAGTACAGTGGTAGGATGTTTGTCTTACAAGTTTGGTAAGACATCCCATATGATCAATTCCCCCTGAGAACCCTGGGAGTTATTCCTAAGCTCAGAACCAAGAGTAAACCTGAGTGTCACTGGCTATGGCCACAATAAATAACATTTGGAGTTTACCTATGTGAGACAGGAGTATAATGTCCATCCTGGGTCCTTTTTCCTCTCCTGTAACCAGGACACTACTAATGGATAAGAAGTGAAAAGGTGGAATAAATCTGAAAAGATAGTACAACACATGGCCTCTAAGTAAAGTGAATTGCAGTGTGCTTTCGTAGAAAAATAGGCTAAAAGGACATCCTGGTAAAATAACAAGGAAAGAAACAGCAGGGTTAAATCTGCGTGCGTGCGTGCGTGCGTGCGTGCGTGTGTGTGTGTGTGTGTGTGTGTGTGTGTGTGTGTGTGTGTGTGTGTTTTGGGTCACACCCGGCAGTCCTGGCTCCTGGCTCCATGCTCAGAAATTGCTCCTGGCAGGCACGGGGGACCATATGGGACGCCGGGATTCAAACCGATGACCTGCATGAAAGGTAAACGCCTTACCTCCATGCTATCTCTCCGGCCCCAAATCTGCTCGCTTCTAATCATTCCTTCTGCTTTCCATTTATTAGTAGATTTTATTTTGAAAAATCTCTGCATAGTGAAGTAAAAATTTCTTTTGGGGTGGGTGTGGTTGAACAATATCTATTATTGCTCAGGTGCTGTTCTGATGCTGTGCTAAGACTGAACCTGGGTCTTCTACATCTACACATTTCCCTCCAGACAGTTAGGCTTCCAGGCTTCTTGCTCCCAAGGAGAAAAAAAGTTGTGTGTGTGTTTTTTTATTATTATTTGTTTTGGGGGAGTGTTTTTTTTATTTTATTTTATTTTTTGGTTTTGGTTTTGGTTTTTTGGTTTTTGGGCCACACCCTGCTTTGCTCCGCAGGTTACTCCTGGCAGACTCGGGGAACCATCTGGGATGCTGGGATTAGAACCACCGTTCATTCTGGATTGGCTGCATGCAAGGCAAACAAATGCCTACAGCACTGTGCTATCTCTCCGGCACCTGGGGTGGGGGGGGGTTTGGTTGGTTGGTTTTGGTTTTGGGGCCATACTCAGAGGCCGCCACTCAAATGTTACTCCTAGCTCTATGTTCAGAAACCACTTCTGGCACGCTCAGGGAACATATGGGATGCCAGAAATCGAATCCGGGTCTGTTCTGGGTCATACACGTGCAAGGCTGACACCCTACCGCTGTGCTGTCTCTCTTGTCCTTTGCAATTTTTTGGCCACATTCAGCTATGCTTGGGGATCACTCCTGGGGAGCTCTGGGGGGGCCATTTGGGGTGCCGGAGGACAAGTCCAGGTCAGCCTCTTGCAAGCACAAGGGCCTTAACTCACTGTATTCTCTAATCCCCAAATGTGTCTACTAGGTGATTTTGTTATAGAAATCACTAGGTGGGGACCGGAGAGATAACACAGCAGCGTTTGCCTTGCAAGCAGCCGACCCAGGACCTAAGGTGGTTGGTTCGAATCCCAGTGTCCCAAATGATCCCCCGTGCCTGCCAGGGGCTATTTCTGAGCAAACAACCAGGAGTGGGCCCTGAGCACTGCCAGGTGTGGCCCAAAAACCGAAAAAAAAAAAAAGAAAGAAATCACTAGGTGATTATTCTATGGAAAATTTGGGAACTGTTCTGGGGGGTTGTTGTTTCCTGGCGTGTTCAGGACTTACCCCTGGTAAGCTTGGGGACCATATGGAATTCCGGGGATCAAACCCGGATCATCCACAAGCAAAGCATGTACCTTCCCCCTTGTGCCACTGCTTTGTCCTCTGTTGTTTGTTTTGTATGGCACTTGAATTAGTGCCTCTGCACTTAGAATACTCCTGGCAGGCTTGAGGGCCATTATGCCAATGATTGAACCCAGGTCAGCTGACTGCAGGGCATGTGCCCTACCTGCTGTACTGTTGCTCCAGCCCCGTATTCTTTTTTTTTTTTTTTTTTTTTTTTTAATTTGCAGCACAAGCTCAGAATAAGCGGACGCACATTTTAGTATATATGGGTGACTATCGTTTATGCTATATACTTAATGCAGATTAAAATGATTTGGAAATGGGGCCGGGCGGTGGCGCTAAAGGTAAGGTGCCTGCCTTGCCAGCGCTAGCCTTGGACGGACCGCGGTTCGATCCCCCGGTGTCCCATATGGTCCCCCAAGCCAGGAGCAACTTCTGAGCACCCCTGAGCGTTACTGGGTGTGGCCCAAAAACCAAAAAAAAAAAAAAAATGATTTGGAAATATGTTTTGTTTTATTAATCCTTATTTCTGAACAGGGTGGCCTCGTGGGTCTGGTAGATTATCCTGATGATGATGAGGACGATGATGAAGATGAAGACAAGGAAGACACGCCACCATTGTCAAAGAAAGCAAAATTTGAGTCATCATAATGGCAACTGCCTATGTTCAGTACCTGTTGAAAAACTGGTTATTTGCCCCTCCCCCCACAAAATCCACAACAAGCAGTGGCTCTTGTGAATGACTGACAGGTCAGCCTGCACACTTGACTGCTGCTCATCAAGTGCCAATTCAATGGAGCAGGAGGAGGGGGTGTTATACACATAGGGGAAGGACTTGAAAGCCTTTGAGCTCTCCAGCTTGGACCACACATTGCCCTTTTCTCAGGGAAGGAAATGGAAATAAAAAGCCAACAGGGCAGGGGTTTTGTAAGTGGATCTCTGGATTGACTGGTCAGTTGCAACAATCAGAACATGCTTTCTCGGACCATGTTTGAGACTCAGAAGAAATGGGCTTTTTTGCCAAGATTCTTCACTAGTTAAGAATGCCAGCAGTTTCTTTGATAAAGAGACCTGCCTCTAAAATCATACATTCTGAACATTTTAGTCAAGATACAACAGGTTTGGAAAACCTCTATGGGGGAGGGGCGAATATAAATTTCCTCTTTTTTATCTGTTCCCTTTGCCCTTCAAACTGCAGTTTTTTGTTTTTTGTTTTTTGTTTTTTTAAGTAGGGTTTTGTCCCTACTTGATTAAAGATTGAGTGGAATTCTAGATGTGGTCATTTGTGTCATATGTTTTGTTTCATTTTGTTTCTCGAGGTCCCCCCCCCCTCCCCTGAGTGTATGCTTAGTTGTTGAGTATATATATTTGGGACCATTAAAACTTTTTTTGATGTAATATAATCTAACGTTGTGCTGGTACCTGTTTTACCATGTGTAATTTTTGTTCTACACCACAGTTCTTAATTTGTTTAGAGTTTTATGAGAGATGGTATAGTTTTTATTGACAAAAAAACAAAGTAATCTTACAACTATGTGCATACAAAAGCAATACTATTTTGTGACTGAATATTTTATATTAAAATTTACATCAGCAACTGTCTCAAGAATTCAGGGAAATAGAATGGAATTTAAAACTTCACGTTTTGTTAAACCTAGAAACATGAATCAGTATTCCAAAGAGATTCTGAAATTTCATATCTTGGGGAAATGACGGTACATTAAATCAAAATTGAGGATGGATGATTTAAGAAATAACATTTGACTTTTGAATAATAAAAAAGTGAAGAGTAAGAGAAATGGTATTAGTTGTATGTTTCTTTTTCTATTTAAAATTATTTCCTTAGGAATACCAGCTGGGAGTGTAAGTTGGTGGTTCCTAAATAAATACCTGACCAGAGGACCATCAGATAGCTTGTTAAAACAATATATTTTTGTTGGTTTGGTTTTGGGGCAATACCCAGCATTTTTCAGAGCTTGCTTACTCCTGGTTCTGTGCTCAGGGATCACTCCTGGTGATTGATGCTCAAGGACTGTATGCGGTTCCATGATTGAACTCACAGCCATGTACAAGAAATGAGCTTTACCCACAGGACTCTTGGGCCCTAAAACAGTATTTTTAATAGATTATTTTTATTATCTTAGATTTGCTAAAAATCTAAAAAGTGAAAAATAAGACATACCCTCACTTTTTAAGTATTATTACTCTTAACTGCTAAGTGTCTGGCAGGCATTGTTTCTATCTTAGTTCCTCTGGCTTAATTCTCAGTGTATTTTATGGCAGGGGTCTCAAACTCAATTTACCTGGGGGCTGCAGGAGGCAAAGTCGGGGTGAGGCAGGGCCGCATAAGGGATTTCACTAAAAGTCCTCAAACGTCATTATTGACAGTTTTAATTATTTCTTCTGAACATTGAGTGAAGATCATGAACAGTTCTTCTGAACATGGCATCTTTTGCCTATTCCTTGCTGCCAGAGACTTGACAGCGCTTCTTCTCACAAATCTGAACCACATTTGGCTTTAGAGAGGAAGCAGTTGAGACCCTCAGAATGACTTGAAGATGATCATCATTAAGTCTAGACCTGTACTTTGACTTACTGAAGTTCAATGTGGAGAAGAACTTTTCACACACACATGTGCTCCCAAAAAGGCACATGGTGTGCTTGAACATTCGGGAAAGCTCAGGGAAGCTGCGGGGCAATTCTCTCAAAAATTGCCCATGAATGTCTGCTTTTCCACTAATCTCCCTGAACTTGGCTTTGAGATCAGTTGCATTGCAGGTCAGTGAGCTCCATTTGAAGCACAGGAGGGGAAGATGCCCCACAAAAATTTGGAAAGTGGCTCTGTGCTTTATGAAGTCTACAAATCTGTGATCAAATTCCTTCTCTAGCTTAAAAATAGCATCAACATATTTCTCACCACTGATTGTATGCCTGCATCCACAAGTTCCTTGCATGCTGGGAAATGGCAAAGGTTTGTCTGAGAGCTGAGATTTCCATAACATAAGTTTTGTGGAGAATGCTCTCACATTGTCATAGGCCACACTGATAAGCTGCCCCGGGCCTTGTAACATCTTGTTTAGTACATTCAGCTTATGTATGATATCAACAAGAAAAGCTAAGTCTGATCCATTTGTGATCACTCAATTCAAAAACAGCATTCCCATCCTTCACCATAAAGGCTTTCACTTCTCAACTCAAAAAATCTTTTCAGGGCCCGGAGAGATAGCACAGGGGCGTTTGCCTTGCAAGCAGCCGATCCAGGACCAAAGGTGGTTGGTTCGAATCCCGGTGTCCCATATGGTCCCCTGTGCCTGCCAGGAGTAACCCCTGAGCACTGCCAGGTGTGACCCAAAAACCAAAAAAAAAAAAAAAATCTTTTCAGGACATTTCCCTGCTGAGCCAACGTACCTCAGTGAAATAGAGCACATCTCCATATTCTGACTCCCATTTCCTCTAAAAAAGCATGGAACCTCCTGTGCTTTAAGTCCCTGGATCTGATTTGGTTGATGCATTTCACAACAACAGACATCACATTGTCACACGGCAGGCATTTACTACAAAGGGCCTGCTGATGGATAATGCAGTGTAAGAGCAATGGCCTTCCCTACACCCTCCTCTTCAAGTTTTTATTTTTTTTGAACAAGTGCCACCAGTCTATTTTTCCTCCCTGTCATCGATGGTGCTCCATCGGTTATTATTCCAACAAACCTCTTCCATGGCAAACCTGCATTCTTTTTTTTTTTTTTTTGGTTTTTGGGTCACACCTGTTTGACGCTCAGGGGTTACTCCTGGCTATGCACTCAGAAATCACCCCTGGCTTGGGGGGACCATATGGGACACCGGGGAATCAAACTGCAGTCCATCCGCTTGCAAGGCAGACACCTAACCTGTAGCGCCACCTTCCTGGCCCCAAACCTGCATTCTCAACGGCATCACACAGATGGCGAAATATCTCATTAGTGGTGGTCTGGCCATGCATTGAAATGATTGTAAGCAGCTCCTCTGTCAATTCAAAATTGCAGTCAACACCACAGACATAAATTGTGAGCTGTGCAGTGTCTGTTATATCTGTGCCCTGGTCAAGAGCAACTGAGTATGCCTCAAAACATTTGGCTTTCTGGGCCTGGAGAGATAGCACAGTGGCGTTTGCAGCCGATCCAGGACCAAAGGTGGTTGGTTCGAATCCCGGTGTCCCATATGGTCCCCCGTGCCTGCCAGGAGCTATTTCTGAGCAGACAGCTAGAGTAACCCCTGAGCACTGCTGGGTGTGACCCAAAAAACAAAAAATAAAAAAATATAAAAAAAAATAAAACATTTGGCTTTCTCACACAGTTGATGATAAATGTCACTTGACATGTCAGAAATGCGCTCTGCCACAGTGTTGGTAGAAAGGCTGATTTTGCTAAACTGACCTTTCTTTTCCGGACAGATAATACTTGCAGCCTGTAACGTGCATTTTTTTTTAACAAACTCTCCTGTGAATGGTTTCCCTGCCTTAGCGATCATCTCACTAACCATGTAACTAGCTTCGACTGATGCAACATTCTCTTTGGTTGCTTTCTTGAAGAAATCTTGTTGCCTCATTAGACATGCTTTAAGATTGGCAACCCGCTTGGCTCTCTCAATTCCTTGATATTTTGCACATTCTTCAGCATGTTTAGTTGAATAATGGCGTTTCAAGTTGTATTCCTTGTGCACTGCAACTTTCTCTGAGCAAATAAGACATGTGGGGATGCCCCTGTGCTCAACAAAGAAATACTGCATCTCCCACTTTTCCTGAAATTGTCTGTGCTCGTCATCAATCTTTCTCTTCACTGCAGGCTTTGATGAAGGTATGACAAAATCTAATTCTGTAATAAACTCTCCCTTAGGCCTCCGATAATGCAAGGGACAGCGGGCTGGAGCAGCGGAAATGACGTCTGCACTAGGCGATTATTCGCTTACCGAATATTCTCAATAAAAAATAGCATTAGTGGGACCGGAGAGATAGCATGGAGGTAAGGTGTTTGCCTTTCATGCAGGAGGTCATCGGTTCGAATCCCGGTGCCCATATGGTCCCCCGTGCCTGCCAGGAGCAGTTTCTGAGCCTGGAGCCAGGAATAACCCCTGAGCACTACCGGGTGTGACCCAAAAAAAAAAAAAATAGCATTAGTAAGAAAAAACTCGCAAAAATTTGCATTAAACATTTGCATACCCCAAACAGAACTGCTTGGGGTATGCGAATGTTTAATGTGATTTTTATTGCGATTATTCGGTAAGTGAATAATCACGAATACTGCTATATTTGAAGGCCAGCTGCAAAATGTACGGAGGGCCGCAAACGGTCCGCAGGCTGCGAGTTTGAGACCCCTCTTTTATGGTTTCTAAAATAGGTTGTACAGAATAGTTATTGGTTAAGTAGCAGTTGTCTGTGGTTTTATTGTTAAATTTTATTGGACCCTTTGAATACACAACTAGTTGATAAGTTGAGGGTATGAATCAGTGATAGGGGGCTTGCCTTGCAAGTTGGTGTGCAAAAAGTCTGTATTTTATTAACTTGCAAATGAAAACCTAATAGGCTCCAAGTAAATTATGTTTTTGTTGGGGCCCGGAAAGATAGCACAGCGGCGTTTGCCTTGCAAGCAGCCGATCCAGGACCAAAGGTGGTTGGTTCGAATCCCGGTGTCCCATATGGTCCCCCGTGCCTGCCAGGAGCTATTTCTGAGCAGATAGCCAGGAGTAACCCCTGAGCACCGCCGGGTGTGACCCCCCCCCAAAAAAAAGTGATCTAAAAAAAATGCATTCACTTTCTGAATGGTTGTATCATTCAGAAAATTACATATGTGAATGAATTCCTTAAATTATGTTTTTGTGGGCCCGGAGAGATAGCACAGTGGCGTTTGCCTTGCAAGCAGCCGATCCAGGACCAAAGGTGGTTGGTTCGAATCCCGGTGTCCCATATGGTCCCCCGTGCCTGCCAGGAGCTATTTCTGAGCAGACAGCCAGGAGTAACCCCTGAGCACTGCTGGGTGTGGCCCAAAAACCAAAAAAAAAAAAAAAAAAAAAAATTATGTTTTTGTTACCTAGAAAGTTCCATGTGACACAATGTCCCTCAAATATATAGTTTATGGGGCCAGAGCAATAGCAATAGGTAGGGCATTTTTCTTGTGTGCAGCTAACCCATATTTGATCCCCAGCATCCCATATGGTCCCTGAGCTTGCCAGTAGTAAACTTTGAATGCAGAGCCAGGATTAACTCCTGATTGCTGCCAAGTGTGGCTCAAAAACAAAAATAAACAAACAGAAAAAAAGGTCCCTTCTTAGGAGAGAGGAATACAGGCTAGCATTGCCAGGTGTGACCCAAAAACTTACTGATTCAGGGCCAGAGAGATAGCACAACGACTGGGCGTTTTCCTTGCATGCAGCCGACCCAGGAGGGACCGGGTTCTATTTCCAGCATCCCATATGGTCCCCTGAGCCTGCCAGGAGCGTTTTCTGAGTACAGAGCTGGGAGTAGCCCCTGCGCGCCACCAGGTTCCAGGTGTGGCCCAAGGACCAATCAATAAAATTTAAAAAAAAATTGATTCCCAGGGCTGGAGAGATAGCATGGAGGTAAGGTGTTTGCCTTTCATGCAGGAGGTCATCAGTTCGAATCCCGGCATCCCATATAGTCCCCTGTGCCTGCCAGGAGCAATTTCTGAGCTTGGAGCCAGGAATAACCCCTGAGCACTGCCGGGTGTGACCCAAAAACCACACACACAAAAAAAAAAATTTTGATTCCTAGAACACTAATTTACTTATTTAGGTGTTTTAGGGTTTCTGAGGAGGGGATAATGTGCAGCAGGAAGAAAGGTTACTGTTTTGACATTTAAGCACTGCTTTTTTTTTTGGGGGGGGGGGGGACACAAGGCAGCAATCGGAGATCATACATGGTGCCAGGCCTACTGGGAAACCATCCTACTGCAGTATTCCTCCAGCTTAGCCCACAAGAGCTTCCTTTTTATTTGTGGATTGGGTTGGGGACATACCCAGCAGTGCTTAAACTTACTCCTGGTAGCTCATGGGACCATATGGAGTGCTGGGGATCAAACCTAAATGGGCCTCATGCAAGCCTCTCCTGATGGATTCTTAATTGCTTAATGGATTACTCAATTATTGCTTTTGGTTATAAAGCAGAAACTTGAAGTATTGCAGTAGGAAAAAAACAAGGTCAAGTATATCATGGCATTTTCTGGATGACTGAACTGTAAGTTGTTTTAAAAATAAGTGTTGTCTGACCCCCTGATCATCAGGAAAGGAGTGTGGGGAGAAATAAGTATCTGAGTTGACATTCTGTCCATTCATACTGTTGATATGTATCAGACCTTTGGGGATATGGGGTATGTACACCATACCTAGTGGTGTTCAAGGTCTATTAAGAGTGACCCCAGTGTCCAGGGCTATTTACAATTCTAGAAGTTTGGGTTTTTTGTTTGGGGCCCAACTTGGAATGCCGAGAATCAAACCCAGGTTGGCTGTCTGCAAGGTAAATGCCCTATCCACTATACTATCACTCCAGCCCTGGATTTTGGGTTTTGAGGGGTGGGGTTGGGTCACACCTGGCAGCTCTCAGGGGTTACTCCTGGCAGGCATGGGGTCTATATAGGATGCGGGGATTCAAACCACCGTCTGTCCTGGATTGGCTGTGTGCAAGGCAAACGCCCTACCGCTATGCTATATATCTGGCCCCAGATTTTGGCTTTTTTTGAGCAATACAGTTCTCAGGACTTACTCCTGGATCTAAGCATAGAACCACTCCTGATGGGAATTTATGGTGCTGGGGCTTAAACTCAGGACAGCAGCAAACCAGGCAAGTGCCATACCCACTGTGCTATTACTGCAGCCCTAATGCCAGGCAGGATTGAATCAGTTTTACCACATGCTTGTGACAACCTACGTCCATTTCTCGATAGTCCCTACATAATCCTAATACTGTCTTGATGCCTGATGTGAACAAATCCTTTTTCTTGTTTTAGGTTTCAGGACCCTTCCCTGCAGGGCTGGGAATCACCAGGCATACATCCAGCAGTTATTTAGGAACGTCCTACAATGCATTCCAGGGGCCCTGTTTCCCGATTATGTGCTCTAGCCTTCAAGCTCTCCCAGTCCCTTATCTTCATGACCTCAGTGTTACCTATTGAGCCTTTTTGCTTAACATATCCCACAGTGGGTTTACCCACTGATTTTTGGAAGACACAATTATTGTAGGAGACACCTTGTATAATCCAAAAGTGATACCATGATTTCAATTTTGGCAGGAGATTTTGGCCAACAGTGAAAGGACTGCAGTGCAAGGAATTTAACCTCCCAGGCTCTTGCATCTAATTCCATTGATCTCTCTTATTCATGCACAATGACTTTTATTTTAAATACTGTCCCCCACAATGACTTTTTAATAACTGTGATTTACCATAATAGTTGTTTCAGGGGCCGGAGAGATGGCATGGAGGTAGGGCATTTGCCTTGCATGCAGAAGGATGGTGGTTTGAATCCTGGCATCCCATATGGTCCCCTGAGCCTGCCAAGAACAATTTCTGAGCGTAGAGCCAGGAGTAACCCCTGAGTGCTGCCGGGTGTAATCGAAAAACCAAAAAAATTAATAATAAATAATTTTTTTGGTGAATAATAAATAATTTTTAGACATTAAATATTCAAACACCAATCCTGCCACCAGTGTGATCTTCCCTCCACCCTACCCTGTCACCTTACAGACACAGTGGGATTATCCAAATTTAGATCAACAAGAATCAATTTGTTGTCAGTGTCTGAGGATTTCCGGGCTGTCGTTGTTGCTGGTTGAGCCTTTATTACTTGTTTAGGCTCACTGAGCTTGGGGAACTTCTATGTAATTTGCCCATCAGATTTCCTGTGATTCTGTTGGAGTTCCAAGCCATTCTTTTCTTCTGGAGCTCAGTAGAGGAGCTGGCTCAGGGTGGGCACATCAGACCTCCTGGGCTAACAGCTACAGAGGAGGAACCCAGAGTAACAGCCAACTATGAGCCTTTGGCCTCCCTCTCAGCACCCCATCCCAGTGGGACAATGGCTGCTGGTCAGCGTGCCCAGGTGCAGAGCTGGTGAGCAATAGCTCCCGAGAAGGGAGGCACATACAGGACTGGGAAGGAGGTTGGGAAAAGAAGGAGATTGAGAGGGAGAAGATGGATGGGTGCAGAGGAGAGTGGCGGTGGGAGAGGACCGAGTTTGGCAAATAGAGAAAGAAGGGGCATAAATAACGATGTTGGAGGATGTATAGAGAGGAGGGCAGAGGCATGGAGGATTAATGGAGAGAAGCACAAAGATATAAGGATGGCTGAGCATGTGGAGCTGTGTGGTGAGACAATGGTAGGAGGAGGGACGCGCAGGACACCACTGCCTCCTGAAAAATGGCACTGGAATGGGGGTTTTTGTTTGTTTTTGGGTCACACCCAGCAGCACTCAGGAATTACTTCTGGCTCTGCGCACAGGAATCATTCTGGCAGGCTTGGGATACGATACGGGATGCCGGGGATCAACCCCAGGTCGGCAGCGTGCAGGGAAAACACCCCACCGCTGTGCTATCACTCTGGCCCCAGGAATGAGGTTTTCATAGGAGACACCGGGCAGCTAGTGGGGCTTCTTCCTATAACAAGAGCACTTCGTGGCAAATAGAGTTTTGTGTCCCGTTGCCCCTACTGGTTCTCCCGCTGCTATCCCCTAACCATGTCAATACTAATGGCCTGCCTCCAGTAAATAGCCAAAACAAACCTCAGGACCACAAGCCCCCAAATCCAAATCACCAGGCCAATCGAATGTAAAACCAATAGGGGTCAGAGAGACTGTCCAGTGTGTAGAGTGTTTGCCTTACCTGGGTTCGATACCCAGCATCCCATATAGTCCACCTAGCCTGCCAAGAGTGATTTCTGAGCACAGAGCCAGGAGTAACAGCCAGGAGTAACTCCCGAGCACCACCGGGTGTTACCCACCCCCCAAAACAAAAAGAAACAAGTTAAAACTAAAAGCTACCAGAGGTACTGGAGTGGTGGCACAGCAGTAAGCGTTTGTACACGGCTGACCTGGGACGGACAGGAGTTCGAGCCCCGGCATCTCATATGGTTCTAAGAGCCTGCTAGGAGTGATTTCTGAATGTAGAACCAAGAGTAACTCCTGAGCGTTGCCAGGTGTGCCCCCCCCCACCAAAAGCTAACTGAATAAGGAAAAATATTTGCTTTTAATACATCAGATAAAGACCAGGATATATAAAGTACTCAAAAAGATTAGAAAAAAATTTTTTATTTAAAAGCATAACCGGGCCCGGAGAGATAGCACAGCGGCGTTTGCCTTGCAAATGACTGATCCAGGACCAAAGGTGGTTGGTTCGAATCCCAGTTTCCCATATGGTCCCCCGTGCCTGCCAGGAGCTATTTCTGAGCAGACAGCCAGGAGTAACCCCTGAGCAATGCCGGGTGTAACCCAAAAACCAAAAAGAAAAAAAAAGAAAAAGAAAAGCATAACCAACGAGTTCCGCCAGGTGTGGCTGAAAAAAAAATAAGCATAAACCCTATCAAAAAATGGGAAGAGGAAATGAATAGACACTTTTAAGAGGAAGGCAAGCAGATTGCCATTAAGCACATGAAAAAGTGCTCAGTATCACTTTTTAAGAAATTCAGGGGCTGGAATGATAGCACAGCGTTAGGGTGTTTGCCTTGCACGTGGCTGACCCAGGGTGGACCTGACTTCGATTCCTCATATCCATATAGTCCCCCGAGCCAGGAGCAATTCCTAAGTGCAGAGCCAGCAGTAACCCCTGAGCGACACCTCGTGAGATCCAAAAACAAAACAACTGTCTTTTGGTTCCCGCCTAGAAGCAAGATGATGAAGAGGACGTCATCATTCAGGAAGCGACACAACAAGATGCACACGCTGGCCTACCACCAGCAGAAGTCCACTGCGGCAAGTGTGGCTACCCTGCCAAGCTGGGTTCAAGCTGGGTTCAGAGAAAGTATAACTGACGTACCAAGGCCAAGAGTAGGAACACCTCCAGGACCAATCGCATGAGGCATCTGAAAATTGTGTACTGCCGATTTAGACATGGATTCTGTGAGGGAACAACAAAACGGCAGCTATTGCAGCATCCATTTCTTTCTTTTCTTTTCTTTTTTTTTTTTCTTTTTTTTTTTTTTTTTGGTTTTTGGGTCACACCCGGCAGTGCTAAGGGGTTACTCCTGGCTCCATGCTCAGAAATTGCTCCTGGCAGGCACGGGGGACCATATGGTATGCCGGGATTCGAACCGATGACCTGCATGAAAGTTAAACGCCTTACCTCCATGCTATCTCTCCGGCCCCACATCCATTTCATCTTTTTTTTTTTTTTGGTTTTTGGGCCATACCCGGCGGTGCTCAGGGGTGACTCCTGGCTGTCTGCTCAGAAATAGCTCCTGGCAGGCACGGGGGACCATATGGGACACCGGGATTCGAACCAACCACCTTTGGTCCTGGATCGGCTGCTTGCAAGGCAAACGCCACTGTGCTATCTCTCCGGGCCCACATCCATTTCATCTTAAGGAATTCAACTAGTTTTGTGAATGAATGTCCTGATTTCAAAAATTAAATTCAAATCAAAGAAACAATGAGGGGCCAGAGAGATAGCATGGAGGTGGGGTGTTTGCCTTTCATGCAGAAGGATGGTGGTTCAAATCCCAGCATCCCATATGGTCCCCCGAGCCTGGCAGGAGCGATTTCTGAGCATAGAGCCAGGAGTAACCCTGAGTGCTGCCGGGTGTGACCCAAAACCCCCCAAAAAAAGCCCATGGATTAAACTTGGGCTGGCCACATTCAAGTACACATTCTGTACTATCTCTCAGACTCAAAGTTTGGTGTTGTTTGTTCGTTTTGCTAAGCCACTGTGCTCAGGAATTACTCCTGACAGGGCTTGAGAGAGTCTATCAGGGGTGACGAACAGGATTTTTACCTTCACTCAAAATGGCAAAATGCAATATGTGTTTAATAGATTGTTAAAATTATATGCTTTTGTTGTGTTTGTTTTGGCAGGTCACTGCGTGATATGGCTCTCTGACTCTCACAGTTTAAAATTTTGGCTCTTTGTGTCGAACTTGTTCGCCACCCCTGGTTTATACGGTGCCAGGGATTGAATCTGGATTGGCTGCCTGCTAGGCAAGCTCCCTACCCACTGTGCTATCTCTCTGGCCTTCATTCTGTGTGTACCACATCGGCTGTTCTTAAGTGTCTGCTCCAGGCTCTGCACTCAGTAATCACTCCTGGTTGTGCATGGGGGGCACCATATAGGATATTGAGGATTGAACCTGGGTTGATGACATGCAAGCCAAGAACCCTACCAACTGTGATAACACTCTAGCCCCTTAGCTTTTATTTGTATTCACCTACATATATGCTGCACTGAAACTGGCTAAGGATGTCAGTTAACTGTGCATATCATTATTGGCATGTGTAGTGCTTAGCGGGAGAAGCTAGGCCATATTGATGAAAAGCACCCATTAGATCACAGAAATGAGACAAATAGGGAAGGAAAAATAATCAAGGTTGGGGGGTCAGAGTGATAGCACAGCGGTAAGGCATTTCCTTGCACAGGGCCAACACAAGATGAACAATGGTTCAAATCCCGGCATCCCATTTGGTCCTCCAGTGCCTGCCAGGAGTGACTTCTGAGCACAAAGCCAGGAGTAACTCCTGAGCGCCACCAGGTGTGACCCAAAAACAAAAACAAAAACAAACAAAAAACATAAACAAAAGCCAAAAATGAGGGAGTCATTAGGAAGATTCAGAAAGAAGGTAATAGAGGCAGGGGAGGGAGTCTCGGGCACATTGGGGGTGTGGAGCTATATCTAAATCAACAACACTGGGCCTAGTGATAGCACAGTGAGTAAGGCAAATGCCTTACTCACTTACCCTGGACAAAACCTAGGTTCAATCCCTGGTATCCCATATAGTCACCTGAGCCTGTCAGGATCACTTTTTGAAGGCAGAGCCAGGAATAACCTCTGAACACCAATGAGTGTGGCCCAAATACAAAATAAAAGAGAGAGAGAGAGAGAGAGAGAGAGAGAGAGAGAGAGAGAGAGAGAGAGAGAGAGAGAGAGAACAAATGCCCTAAAGGCAGATGGGAGAGAAACTGGGGGCATTGGTGGCAGAAAATGTGTGCTGGTGAAGAGTGTTGGACATATGACATATGTTGGTGAAGTGTGTTGGACATATGACTGAAACTCAATCATGAATAACTTGATACCTGTGGGGGGAAAAACACAACTGTATTGTTAACAGCCTTGTAGTCATAGTGTTTAAATAAAGAAAAAGAAAAATATTAATCATACTAAAAAATAAAGTCCTCATTAGTTGACCAGCTTTCTGCCACACAAGACTGTTGAATTCTCTCTTTTGAGTCTGTACTATGGTCTGAATAAGACAAGGGCCTCTGGCCAACAAACACATCCTTGGGTTTGGTTTGTTTGATTTTTGTTTGTTTTGTTTCGTTTTCAGTTCTGGGGCCACATCTGACGGCGCTCAGGAGTTACTCCTGGCAGACTCGGGGGACCATCTGGGATGCTGGGAATCGAACTCAGGTCCGTCCCAGATTGGCCACATGCAAGACCCTACCGCTGTGCTATTACTCTGGCCCCTTTTACGGTTTTGTTTTGTTTTTTTTTTTTTGTTTGTTTTTGGTTTTTGGGCCACACCCGTTTGACGCTCAGGGGTTACTCCTGGCTATGTGCTCAGAAATCGCCCCTGGCTTGGGGGGACCATATGGGACGCTGGGGGATCGAACCGCGGTCCTTCCTTGGCTAGCGCTTGCAAGGCAGACACCTTACCTCCAGCGCCACCTACCCGGCCCCTTTTACGGTTTTGTGATAAAATTATGTATTTAGTCCACATTCAGCAATGCTCAGAGGTTACTCCTGGCTCTGCACTCAGGAATCACTCCTAGTGGCGTTTGGGGGATTATATGAGATGCTAAGAATTGAACCAGAGTCTGCTATGTGCAAGGCAAATGCCCTATGTTGTACTATCCATACCTGATAAATCACTACTCCTCAGACTAAACTGCTTCCGTGCCATTCTCATAGTCAAATTTTGACAAGTGTTGACAAATTTAAGCAGCTCCACCTCCACCCCTAAGAGAAAATGACAGGAACACGAAATTGTTTCGAATTCACTTATGTGAGCTTCCTGGCTTTCAATGTGACATTTGTACTTCGGCATTGCCAACATTAGCATATTATTTCCTGATTTCTGAGAAAAACAAATCTATAGGGGGCCAGAGCACTAACAATGGGTAGGGTGCTTGTCTTTCACAAAGCCTACTTGGCTTCCATCTCTGGCCCTTCCATTTGGTCCTTAGCACTCAGCCAGGAGTGATTACTAAGCACTCCCAAAAAGTGGGTGTGCATAGAGATAAAGACAGGAGTAAGTAAGACCTGAGTATAATCAGTATGACCTAAAAATTTAAATAAAAAACTAAGGGGGAAGCAGAGCTATAGCACAGTTTGCCTTGCACATGGCTGACACAGGACAGAGGATAGATCTGGGGTGGATTCCTGGCACTTGCAAGCCTACAAGGAGCAATTTTCTTTCTTTCTTTCTTTTCTTTCTTTTCTTTCTTTCTTTCTTTCTTTCTTTCTTTCTTTCTTTCTTTCTTTCTTTCTTTCTTTCTTTCTTTTCTTTCTTCTTTCCTTTCTTTCTTTTCCTTTCTTTCTTTTCTTTCTTTCTTTCTTCTCCTTTCTTCCTTCCTTCCTTACCTTCCCTCCCTCCCTCCCTCCCTCCCTTCCTTCCTTCCTTCCTTCCGTCCTTCCTTCCCTCTTCCTTCCTTCCTTCCTTCCTTCCTTCCTTTCTTTTTCTTTCTTCTTCTTTCTTTCTTTCTTTCTTTTCTTTCTTTCTTTTCTTCTTTCTTACTTTCTTTCTTTCTTTCTTTTCTTTCTTTCCTTTCTTTCTTTCTTTCTTTCCTTTTTCTTTTCTTCTCTCTCTCTCTCTCCCTCCCTCCACTCCCTCCCTCCCTCTCTCTCTCCTTTCTTCCTTCCTTCCTTCCTTCCTTTCTTTCTTTCTTTCTTTTCTTTCTTTCTTTCTCACCTCTTTTTCTTTCTTTTCTCTTTCTTCTCTCTCTTTCTTCCCTTCCTTCCTTCCTTCCTTTTTCTTTTCGGATTATACCTGCCAATGCTTAGAGTTAACGCCTGGCTCTGTACTCAGGAATCACTTTTGGCAATGCAGAAGATTCAAACCAGGTTGGTTGGCTGTGTGCAAGGAAAATGTCCTACCTGCTGTTCTTTCTGGCATATACATATATATGTATTTTTTATGTATTTATTTATGTATTTAATCCACATTCAGCAATGCTCAGAGGTTACTCCTGGCTCTGCACTCAGGAATCACTCCTAGTGGCGTTTGGGGGATTATAGAAATGCTAAGAATTGATATATATATATATATATATATATATATATATATATATATATTGGGCCATACAAATGATGCTCAGGGGTTACTCCTGGCTATGCGCTCAGAAATTGCTCCTGGCTTGGGGACCATATGGGATACCGGGAATCGAACCACGGTCAGTCCTAGGTCAGACACTCTTTTTGTGTGTGTGTGGTTTTTGGGTCACACCCGGCAGTGCTCAGGGGTTATTCCTGGCTCCAGGCTCAGAAATTGCTCCTGGCAGGCACAGGGGACCATATGGGACGCCGGGATTCGAACCGATGACCTCCTGCACGAAAGGCAAACACCTTACCTCCATGCTATCTCTCCGGCCTCCTAGGTCAGACACTTTCTTTTTTTTTTTTTTTTTTTTTGGTTTTTGGGCCACACCCGGCAATGCTCAGGGGTTACTGTCTGCTCAGAAATAGCTCCTGGCAGGCCTGGGGGACCATATGGGACACCGGGATTCGAACCGACCACCTTTGGTCCTGGATCGGCTGCTTGCAAGGCAAACGCCGCTGTGCTATCTCTCCGGGCCCAGGTCAGACACTTTCAAGGCGAATAACCTACTGCTACGCCACCGCTCCGGTCCCAAGGCCTATATTTTTTATTTGTTTATTTTTGTGTTTTGGGTCACATCTGGTGGTGCTCAGGTTTTACTCCTGACTCCTTATTCCTGGTTCAGGGATCACTCCCAGTGGACTCCAGGGACAATATGTAGTCCTGAGGATTGAACCTGGGTGAGCTAAGTGCAAGGCAAGTGTTCTCCTCTGTGTTATCTCTCATGGTCCAATGATCTTTTTTATTTTCTTTTGTTTTTTAAACTTTATTGATTGATTGCTTGGTTTGGGGCCACACCCAACGGTGCTCAGGGGTTACTCCTGTCTCTGCACTCAGACATTGCCCCTGGCAGGCTGGGGGACCATATGGGATGCTAGAACTCAAACTGGGTCCCTCCTCGGTCAGCCGCATGTGAGGCAAGTGCCCTACTGCTGTGCTCTCTCTCCAGCCCCAATCTTTTTTTTCAAATGGTGCTGGGAATGAGCTCACCAGGCATTTGAGACAACTTGGGTCACATCCCTGGCCACAGGCAGGGTGAACCAATTTTCAGTAGAGCAATGGCAGAAGAGGGTGAGACATATTATGTGTGTGTATGGATCCTTTAATTAATATTACCTTTTTTTAATTTTGTTTTTTGGGTCATGCCTGGCGGTGCTCAGGGATTATTTTTGGTTTTACAGGTTTAGAGCCTGATAGCCTGAGCCAAAGAAAACCAGAGTAGAGATAGGGAAACCTCCCAGCATACCTCCCAGGGCAGGACCCCCTTATAGTCCTACCATGCAGAGAGTGTGAGGTACTGTCTGCTCAGGTGCCACAAACTTCCTCCCTCCCTTCCTCCCTTTCTTTCCTTCCTTCCTTCCTTCCTTCCTTCCTTCCTTCCTTCCTTCCTTCCTTCCTTCCTTCCTTCCTTCCTTCCCTCCCTTCCTTTCCCTTTCTTTCTCTCCCTCCCTCTCCTCTCCCTCCCTCCCTTCCTTCTTCCTTCCTTCCTTCCTTCCTTCCTTCCTTCCTTCCTTCCTTCCTTCCTTCCTTCCTTCTCTCCTTCCCTCCCTTCCTCCAACCGCAGCACTCAAGAGGGGTTGCTCCTAGCAGGTTCAGGGGACTATATGGGATGCCGACGATCGAATCCGGGGACACGCCTTACCACTGTGCTATCACTCTCGCCCCAGTTACTCTGAATTTTCACACTTCTCTAACTTGGCCAGCAGTGCCCATGAGGCCACAATCTCACCCCACACCATCCTGACCCAGGGCGGCCCCATCCGACTGCAAGGCCACAATTCACCAGCAGATGCCGCAGCCCCGCCACGGGACAGAAGAACTTGCAAAGGGCGAACACCGCAGCCTGCGGGCACTTATTTAGCGCCTACTGCATGTAAACCTGCAGGGCATGCCAGCCAGCTCCGGACCCGCGTGAGAACTGGATGAGTGAATAGTGTAATCCGAGCAATGCATGAAACTGAGCAATGACGGGATCGTATGAAAAAATATCACCGGGGCAGGAGAGATAGCATGGAGGTAAGGCGTTTGCCTTCCATGCAGAAGGACGTTGGTTCGAATCCCGGCATTCCTTATGGTCCCGGCGCCTGCAAGGAGCGATTTCTGAGCGTAGAGCCAGGTGTAACGCCTGAGCGCTGCAGGGTGTGACCCAAAAACAAACAAGCAAAAAAAAAAAAAAAAAAGGAAAAGAAAAGAAAAACTATCACCAAGCCCAAGGGGGCCTCGGGTTAAGTACGTTACTACTTCGTAGCTTCAACCAAAACCTGGGGGAATTGTGTTCTGCTAGACCGCACTTGCCGTCTAAACCCTATATCAAGTTTCTCTTTGGGGACCTCCTGGCTCTGCACCCGGCCAATCCGGGTGGAGGCGGGCGCGCAGTTGTGGGCCTGGGGTTTCACTTGCAGTGGGGGGTCGGGCTCCAAGGTAACCCGAGTGTGGCCGCCCGGAGCTGGGCTAGCAGTGGAGCAGGAAGCAATGACCGAGTGGCAGAGGGTGGAGCCCGGAACTGGCCCCGGTGACCGCTGCACGCGCGCTCGGAGGTGCCATGTGCTGGGCGGCGCGGTTGGTTGGTTGGTTGGTTGGTTGGTTGGTTGGTTGGTTGGTTGGTTGGTTGGTTAGTTGGTTGGTTGGTTGGTTGATTGGTTGATTGGTTGGTCGAGTGGCAAGCACACCCCGCACAGGGGCCCCACTTTACGGAAGCTGCCGTCGCTAGGACGGGGCTCCCCATCCCCAGTGCCACGTGCTATCAAATAGCCAGCGCCTCCTTCCCAAGTGCGGGATTCCCACGCCTGGCGCCCCTTCCTTCCTTCCTTCCTTCCTTCCTTCCTTCCTTCCTTCCTTCCTTCCTTCCTTCCTTCCTTCCCTCCCTCCCTCCCTCCCTCCCTCCCTCCTTCCCTCCTTTCCCAAGTGCAGGATTCCCCTGCCGAGCAACCCTTCCTTTCCTACGAGGGGAGATTCCCAAGCTGGGCCACGCGCAGGGGGCTCCGTTCCCTTCCCACGCGCGGGACTCCCACTCTGGGCGCCCTTCCATTTCCTTCCGACGTGCGAGGTTCCCACGCCGAGCGCCTCTTCCTTCCCTTCCCACGCGCCCCTTCCTTTCCCTCCCACGCCGGGCCCCCCTTCCTTCCCACGTGCAAGATTCCCACTCCGGGCGCCCCTCCCTTCCCTCCCCACGTGTAGGATTCCCACGCCGAGCGCCCCTTCTTTCCCCACGCGCGGGGATCCCTTTCCTTTCCACGCGCGGGATTCCCACGCAGGGCCCCCCATTCCTTCCCACGTGCGGGATTCCCACTCCGGGCGCCCCTTCCTTTTCCTCCCACGTGCGACATTTCCACGCCGGGCACCCCTTTCTTCTCTCCCCAGGTGCAAGATTCCCACTCCGGATCCCCCTTCCTTCCCTTCTCACTCGCGGGCTTCTCCGGGCGCCCCTTCCTTCCCACGCCGGGCACCCCTTCTTTTCCCACGTTCGGGATCCCCACGCCGGACGCCCCTTCCTTTCCTTCCCACGCGCGGGATTCCCACGCAGGGCGCCCCCTTCTCCCCAGGCGCAGGCTCAGCGCCTCCTCCCGTCCCGACTTCCCCGGTGCCCGCCCCACGCGCGCGCGGGCCGGCCGCGCCGGGCCGGGCGCCCAGTGCCACCGCCGCGCCCGCTCGCCGGCTCCCGGGTCCTGCCTGGCAGTGCGAGGCGGCGCGCGGGCCGCGTTGGGCGCCGAGGGGCGGAGCGCGGCGCAGCGCAGCGCCCGGCCAATGCATTGTTCCTCGGCGGGCGCGCGGCGCGGCGCGGCGCGGCGCGGCGCGGCCCTCCCCTTCCCCCCAAGCCTAGCCCCGGGCGGCCGCGGGGCCCGCCGCTCGGAGCCGCCGCCGCCGCCGCCGAGCGCGCACGGCACCCCGCCTTTGTCTTCGGGCCTCGAGCCGCCGCCGCAGCCCTCCGCTGGGTGGCTGGGTGGCCGGGTGCCCGGGCCGCGCGCGGGGTGCGGAGCCGGCGGGGCGCTCGCAGCTGCCTCCAGCATGGACGTGACGGTCTCGGAGCTCCTGGAGCTCTTCCTGCAGAGCCCGCTGGTGACCTGGGTGAGTGAGTGCTGAGCCCACCTCTGCCCCCCATTGTGGGTGCCCGGGCTCCAGACGCTCCGCTTGGGGGGGCCCGGGAAGCCGCTCTCCCAGACTCGGGGTGTCTGGGGGTGTCGGAGGGAACCACTCAAGCCGGGGCTCACTCCCTGCCGGACCCCAAGGTGCTTGCAACTCCCCCGAGCCGGAGCCGGAGCGCCCGGGTGCAGGACGCAGCCCCGGGCCGCGAGGCTGAGTCGAGCCGAGCCGAGCCGGCTACACCTGTTCCTGCCGGCATCCGGAGCCGCCCGGGTGTTTCTAGGGGGTCGCTCTGTAGTTTCCAAATCCGGAAACCAGCGGGTGCGGGGCGCTGGGGGTGGAGGGGGACACGCAGTGGTTGCATGAAAAGTCCTTTTGATTTATTCGCACCCTGGCTGGAGAAAGGTGGCCAGGAGGGTTTTCCTTGTGCCAGGAGGGCATGGAGATTCTGGGATTGCTGCTGCTGCTGCAGGCTCCAAGGGGTAGAAGCAAGCCACTGGGCGATTAATCCCTTTCTATAAGTGCCACTTGTGCCCAGGGAAGAATTTTGGACAGTGCACGTGGGGGTGACTCTTTTCTCCTCTTTTCTTTTTCCGTCTGCACCGCAGGTGAAAACTTTCGGGCCGTTCGGAAGCGACCGCGGGGACAATTTGAGCATGTACATGGACTTAGTTGACGGCATCGTTTTGAACCAAATCATGTTGCAAATGTAAGTGACCTTCAGGACGTTGGAGCGAGGGAGGCCGAGAACCTGAGGACCTTGGGAGGTGGCAGCAGGAAGAGGGAGTCTGGTGGGGCCCATGGGAGGCCCCTATTCAAGGACTCTTCCCCTGCCTTGGGGGTTAGCTTCCAGCCTAAGGAAATTTGGAATGGAATGACTGTCACCTACAGATCCAAGAAGTACAGTAGCCGTCACACTAAAACTTAATTGGGCTTTGGGTAATGTGATAAGAAAACCTCATTTTTTTTTTTTTTTGATGGGGGCAAGGAACTGTAAAGGGGAGTGTCTCATTACAGGAAGTGTGGGGTGGGCGGGAACCTGGGTGTGTGAGTCAAGTTTCACTTTAGGTTAGGAAGCCCCTGGTCTCTGCCTCTGCCCCTTCTCTGGCCTCTGTCTTTTTTTTTTTTTTTTTTTTTTTGGCTTTTTTGGGTCACACCCAAAAAAACTATAGTGCAGCGGTTACTCCTGGCCATGTGCTCAGAAATCGCTCCTGGCTTGGGGGACCATATGGGACACCATGGAATTGAAACGCTGTCCATTCTAAGTCAGGAGCATGCAAGGCAAACACCCTACCACTTGCACCACCACTCTGGGCCCCTTGTCTCTGTGTCTTGTTCATGGGGCTTCTCTCACCCACTCCTTGCCAGCTAGGTCCTTGGTGAAGTCCCCTGTTTCTGGCAGGTTTTATCGGTTGCCAGGGTGGTGGGAGGTGCTGTTGTGTTGCCTCTTATTCTTTTTGAAGCTTGAGCAGGGGTCTGAGGCCTGTGGAGGACTGTCACCCCAAGCCAGTGTCTCATCGCATCCTTCCCCCCCTGGGGCCACATTCTGCAGCAGCCTCTGCTGCCTGGCTTGGCAGCCTGTGCCACTTTGGGGGTGTTGGCTGCTGCACCTCATTCTGTTTTTAACTCTAGAAACTGCAGGGGACTGACGCGTTGGGACAGCGTCAGGATGATTCACAGGCACTGGAAGCAAAAATAAAACAAAAACAAAACAAAATAGGAAAAATAACCCAGAACATTCGGGCTCCACCCCCTCACGCTCACCTGCCTGCCTGCCTGCCCTCCCTCAGTGAGTTGGCATCCTTACAGATAAATCCATTAGCTAATGAGAATCAGCTTCATTTGTAGCCCCAGGAGAGTCAAAGCTGGATCCAGAGCATTGGAGAAGGGGTTTAAACTAGCCCTACCTAACCAGGCCTGCTTTGACTTTCCTGGGAATGTTGCTTCTTTGGGGATTTTTGATTGTTTTTAGACCACTCTGGCAGTGCTCAGGTTTTATTTTTGGTGATGTTTCTGTGCTCAGGGACCATTACTGATAGGCTGGGGATGGGGCATATATGCTGACAGAGTCAAACCCAGGTTGGCCATGTGCAGGGCAAGCAGCCTCCCTACTGTAGTATTGGTATTTGGGGTGGGGGGGTCACAACCGGCGGTGGGGCTCAGGGGTTAGTTACTACTGGCTCTGTGCTCAGAAATCGCTCCTGGCAGGCTTGGGGGACCATATGGGATGCCAGGATTTGGACCACCGTCCTTTCTGGGTCGGCTGAGTACAAGGCAAACACCCTACTGCTGTGCTATCTCTCCGGCCCCTGAACTATTGGTTTTAAGAAGTCATTTGGTATTGTGATGATGAGAGAGACTTAAGTCTTGATTTGAAGCTGGGATATCATTTTTTTCATCCTCCTCAACTTTATCCATGGCATGTTTGATTCAATTCTAAAGCAGATGTTTTCTGATATCATGAATGAAGTGAGTTTTTTCCGGGGTGGGGCCAGAGGCTCTTTTTTCTCTTTTGAAACAGCATCAGGCTCTGGCATCTCACCACCAACCCCGCTCATTAGGTCCCCCGATGGACTGGATTCCTGGGCTGTAGGACCCAGTGGAAGACTGAGCCTGCCCTTACTCCAGCTTGGCTTGTTTAATTAAAGAAACTAGCAGTGTCTGAGCCTTTTCGTTCAGCTTTTACACCCAAGCAGGAAAGTAAAAGCCTGGGACTGTTCTCTTGCTTGCCTGACCTTTGAGATTCCTAAAGCAGAGGGCACTAGGCCGAGGCGAGAGAAATGCCAGCTCTTCCTTGGCACCACGTGGCCCAAGGGCTGGATTCTATTGGAAGGGTCTCTCCACCCCTGGAAGTCTGATAGGTTGTTTTCTCCTCCCAGAAGTGCCTAGGAAGGTGGGAACAGGCTGTCCTCCAGCAACACTTCCAGGTCTTACTGGCACCTTCCAACCCACATAGGGAGTTTAAAGTGGGGTGGGAGATTTTCTAGAAGAGGAAAAGGACAGAATAGTTTCAGTAAGCATAGGTGCTGAGTGGGGTGGGGGTGGTATACCCCCAGACTTCCTGCTCCAGGAGTGGGACAGCAAAATGTTGGTGACCTCTGCAAATGCATCACATCGGTAAGGATGTTTGTAGGGGTAAAAGCATTCTCTGTGGTGGCTGGAGCAGTAGCATAGCCCGTTGGGCATTGCCAATCTAGGTTCAATCCCCAGTATCCCATATACCCAGTATCCCCCAAGCCTGCCATGAGTGATTTCTGTGTGTAGAGCCAGTAGTAACCCCTGAGCACTTTCAGGTGTAGCCCCCCCCAAAAAAAGAAATATTCTCTGTTGATGTGTGGTTTTCATTTTCCAGAACGCACCAGACTATAATTAAGAGTCAGTCTAGGCCAGAGCGATAGCACAGCAGGTAGGGCACTTGCGTTGCACATGGCCAACCTGGGTATGATCCTTGGCATCCCATATGATCCCTTGAGTACCACCAAGACTTATTCCTGAGTACAGAGCCAGGAGTAACTCCCTCAACATTGCTGGGTATAGCCCTAAAAAGGCAAAAAAAAAAAAAGAAGAAGAAGAGTCAGCCAGGAGCCCCCAAACCCCCTATGGTTCACACTTCTGCCAGGATTGATCCCTGAGCACTGAGCCACATTATTGGGCATGGCCCAAAAAAACAGGGGGAAACAAACCAAACAAGATGGAAAAAGAATGAAAAACAGAGTAGGCCAGAGAGGAATTGAGAGACAGCGACTTGCATCCTAGCAGGTTCCATCTCTGGCATTGCATTTGGCAGAGTCAGGAGAAAGCCCTGAACACAGCTGGGTATGGCTCAAAAACGAAAACAAACAAAGATTTGTATGCACTTCATGCTGTAAGAGTGACTTCACTGGAAGAAAATAGAGAAAGATTGCGGTGTTTAGTTTTGTCAGCCCAATGAGGGCCTGTCTGGTTCTTGGGCAAGGTCTCTGTCCCCATCATCCTTTCTTCATAGACAGGGGCTGGGCTGTTGCTTTAAGGGTTGGTGTTCATGAATGGTATGAAGAGTCCCTGGGTGCCATTCTTAGATACCACATGTTGTCTCTTCCTCTGGGGTGGGTGAACCTGGTGGCCTACAGCACCGCTGGACCCAACAGTGCCAGGAGAAATATTGTTAGGAATGGCCCTCCCAAAGATTCCTACCCTCCTCTGCAATAGAAATAGTTGAGAGAGGGGCTGGAGCGATAGCACAGTAGCAGAGCGTTTGCTTTGCAAGTGGCTGACCCGGGACTGAGCTGGGTTTGATTCCCAGCATTTCATATGGTCCCCCGAGCCTGCCAGGAGCAATTTCTGATAGAGAGCCAGAAGTAACCCCTGAGTACTGCCGGGTGTGGCCCAAACCCACCCACCCCCTAAATAAGAAAGAGCCAAGAGGATTAAATGGGATAAAGTAAATTTAGCACAGTTGCTGGCTTTGCTGTCTGTTATTTCTGTCGTTTTTGTTTGTTTATTGTTTTGGGGTCATACCCCATGGTGCCCAGGAGTTACTCCTTGCTCTGCATTCAGAAATCACTCCTGGTAGACTCTGGGGACCATATTGGATATTGGGAATAGGACCCTGGTCAGCTGAGTTCAAGGCAAATGTCCTATCTACTGTGCTATTGCTCTGGCCCCTGCCTCTTTTGGGTGGGGGTGGGGGGGTTAGGTCATACCCGGCAGTGCTCAGGGATTACTCCTAGCTCTATCCTCAGAAGTCACTCCTGGCAGGCTCTGAGGACCATATGGGATGCTGTGATTTGAACCACCATCCGTCCTGGATCAGCTGCGTGCAAGGCAAACACCCTACCACTGTGCTATCTCTCCGGCTCCTGGCCCCTGCCTCTTTTTTGCTTTCTGATTTTAGGCTCTGTGCTCAGGGGATCACACTTGGCAGTGCTCAGGAGATCATATCCATTGCCGCCACGCAGGTGAAATCAGCACCTAGCCCCTGTACCTCCTGTACTATGTCTTCAGCCCAAACTTTTGGGGGGTTTGCATACCCTCCTGTTTATAGGGGTAACTCCTGGCTCTGCACTCAGCAATCATTCCTGGTTGGGGCTCAGGAGATCATATGGGATGCCAGAGATCAAACCTGTGTTGGCCACGTTCAAGGCAAACACTGTCCCCGATGTTTTATGGTTCCAGCCCAGGCAGGTGCCACCTTAATCTGCAGACTTTGCAGCTCCTAAAAAGTTTCTGTCAGTGAGTCCTTCTCCCAGTCTGGGTCTCTCAGAAAACCTCATCCTCCCTGGCCCTCTCCCACTGGCCTTTCCCATTATCTGAGGCAGGCCTGTCTGGGTCCCCTGCTAGTACTGGTCTTAATACACTCTGCCTCTGTTTCCCCTTCTGCCAGTTAGAGACCTGTGGAGCAACCCAGCAGGCCTATGAAAAGACTTATCACCCCTGTCAGGACCTGGTGTGCTTAGCCAGGATCTCTGTGTCTTCCCTCCCAGCTGCTGGTACAACTGAGTTACCTGCCCCCAGGGATGCAGCTCTCTGGGGGTGTCACCTGACACTGCCAGATGGAGGCGGTGGGGCTCACGTGACCGCACCTGGGCATTGTCCCGAGCAACCGAAGAAGGCCGCTCTGGGCCCGCCTGTGGTGACATCAGTGCTTGGCAGCGCAGAGTTTGGGGGTCTCAGCTTTCAGGGGAGGCCCCAGTCTAGGAGGTTCCTGAGTAAACCAAGGGCACATGGGAGACTTCCTGGACAGCTGCTGTTGGCTCTGGCACCCAGGAAACCAGACTTCAGGATAAAAAACTGAGGTGTGAGCCGGAATGAAGTACAGCAGGGACAGTGTTTGCTTTGCACACTGCTTACCTAAGCTCCATTCCCAGCATCCCTCCCATATGTTCCCCCAATTCCCAAACTCAGAGCCAGGAATAACCCCTGAGCAATGGTAGTGTGACCCCAAAACAAGTAGGAAAATCAAATGAGGTATGTATTGTTTTTTTTGGTTTTGTTTTTGATTTTTACTTTTTGATATTGTGACAGTCACATCCAGTAGCACTCAGGGCTTACTCCTGGCTCTGTGCTCAGGGATCTCTTGGGGAACCTTATGGGATGCCGAGGATCAAACCTGGGTCAGCCACATGCAAGGCAAGTGCCCTGCTCGCTGCATTATCGCTCCAGCCCGAGGGACACATTTTTCTTTTAGTGGGTGGGGATTATATGGAATACTGGGGATTAAACCTGGGTCTGGGGGCCAGAGAGATGGTACAGTAGTACAGCAGCAGGGTGTTTGCCTTCCACATGGCTAACACAAACAGACCCGGATTCGATTCCCAGTGTCCCATGTTGTCCCCAAGCCTGCCTGGAGCAATTTCTGAGTGCAGAACCAGGAGTAACCCCTGAGTGCCGCTGGGTGTGACCCAAAACCAAAAAACAGGGCCGGGTAGGTGGCGCTGGAGGTAAGGTGTCTGCCTTGCAAGCGCTAGCCAAGGAAGGACCGCGGTTCGATCCCCCGGCGTCCCATATGGTCCCCCCCAAGCCAGGGGCGATTTCTGAGCACATAGCCAGGAGTAACCCCTGAGTGTCAAACGGGTGTGGCCCAAAAAACCAAAAAAACAAAAACAAAAACAAAAACCAAAAAACAAACGAAACAACCAACTTGGGTTGTGCACAGTGCAAACACCCTACCCAATGGACTGTCACTCTAGCCCCAAAAGCTTTGTCTCCAGTGTCAGGCAGACAAGCTCCAATCATCCCCTCTCTGCTACTTGCTAATTGGGTTACCTCAGGCCAAGTATTTAACCTCTCGGAGCCTCTGTTTCCTGATCTGTAACATGGGCATGGCATTTTATAGTCTCAGGGATTAACTAAGATTACACCCATAAAATAGGGTGTTCACAAGCCAGTTATCCTCTTTAGAAGGTGGCTTGTGGCCAGGCTTGATGTGTGTGTGCAGGTGTGAGGCGGTTAGGTTCAACCAGGAGGGTGGACATCTTCCTTTTTGATGTTCAGGCCATGGAAGTACAGCTGGGTGTGAGAACCAGTGTAGACTTTATAGCCAGCCTGCAGGAAGAACCCACACTCACTGTTTGCTTCGCAGTGCAAACTCCCGGTGCTCGTTGCAAAATTCTGAATCATGTATTAACTATTCCAGGGTTAGAGGTGTTCTCAGGCCAGTTAAAGATGTTTTATCTTGGGGCCGGAGGGGTGGCGCAGGGCACAAGTCTGCCTTGCTCACGCTAGCCTAGGACAGACCGAGGTTCCATTCCCTGGTGTCCCATATGGTCCCCCCAAGCCAGGAGTGATTTCTTTTTATTTTTGGGTTTTGGGTCACACTCTGCAGCTCTGGGCTTCCTGGCTCTATGATCAGAAATCGCCCCTGGGCCCAGAGAGAGAGCACAAAGGCGTTAGCAGCCGATCCAGAACCAAAGGTGGTTGGTTCGAATCCAGTGTCCCATATGGTCCCCCGTGTCTGCCAGGAGCTATTTCTGAGCAGACAGCCAGGAGTAACCCCTGAGCACTGCCGGGTGTGGCCCAAAAACCAAAAAAAAAAAAAAAAAAAAAAAGAAAGAAAGAAAGAAAGAAAGAAATCGCCCCTGGCAGGCTCGGGGGACCATATGGGAGACCATAGCTAGGAGCGATTTCTGAATGCGTAGTCAGGAGTAACCCCTGAGTGTCTCTGGGTATGGCCCAAAAATTTAAAAAAATAAAAGAGGTTTTTTTCTTTTTAGTCTTGGGAGCCATGTCTGGTGGTGCTCAGGGGTTATTCCTGGGCTCTGTGCTCAGAAATCTGGCAGGCCCAGGGACCTGAGATGGGATGCTGGGATGGAACTTGTGTCGACCACAATCAAGGCAAATGCTCTCCCTGCTGTGCTATCTCTTCTAGCCCTCCGTTGGAGAGTTTTTTCAGCTCCCAGAAACATTCTGTAGGCTGCTTCTCCCTCATACCCCACCGCAGCTCTTCTGGAAGAGGAGTGAGGCTTTCACTCTGCAGATGTGAAGGCTGAGGATGCAGAAGTGCTGGAATCCAAAAGGAATCTTACCATTGAATTTATCATGTCAAGGCCAGTGTGTACCACCGGGGGATCGCAGTTGAGTGTGGTTTTATTAACGCAATACATGTGGCACCAACATCACTGCATTAGATGCATTTCTGTTCTGGCTACAGCGGAGACTTTGTTTTTGTATTTGTTTTTTGATTTTTGGGGCAGAGCCAGCAGCATTCGAGTTACTCCTGGCTCTCTGCTCAGAAATTGCTCCTGGCAGACTCAGTCCCCAGGACCATATGGGATACCAGGGATTGAACTCAAGTCAGCTACATGCAAGGCAAACGGCCTACCCTCTGTGCTTTCTTTCCAGGCTCCCATTCATGGAGACTTGGAATGCGGTGATCAAAGTTTTAGGAAACTACACAGATGATAAAACCCATTGTATGGCTCATTGAGATAAGCCCCATAAAAATAACTTCTTGGTGCCTGGGAGGAGCCCAGGGTGTGGTGCACATTGCAAGGGGGGGCCACAGTTTGATTGACCCCCCAACCCCTCACTTCTTTTTTTTTTTTTTTTTTTTTTTGGTTTTTGGGCCACACTCGGCGTTGCTCAGGGGTTACTCCTGGCTGTCTGCTCAGAAATAGCTCCTGGCAGGCACGGGGGACCATATGGGACACCAGGATTCGAACCAACCACCTTTGGTCCTGGATCGGCTGCTTGCAAGGCAAACACCGCTGTGCTATCTCTCCGGGCCCAACCCCTCACTTCTTTGACCTTGTAGACTCCCAAAAGAGTTCCTAATATAGCTTAAAATATACAGGTTTGTGGGGCTGGAGCAGTGGTGCAGCGGTAAGGCATTTGCCTTGCATGCGGCTCACCCAGGATGAACCACGGTTCAATCCACTTGCATCCCATATGATTCTCCAAGCCAGGAGCAATTTCTGATATACATAGGTTTGGGAGCCAGAGAATTAGCCAAGCTTTGGGGTGTTTGCCTTGACATGTGTCCAACCTGGGTTTGATCCCCAGCATATGGCCCCCAAGCTCTGCCAGGAACGATTTCTGAGAGCAGTCAGAAGTAACCCCTAAGCACCACTGGGTATAACCCAAAACCAAAAGACAAAAAATGTGAGCTAGGATGAAACAGTACAGCCAGAAGGGGACTTGCCTATCTACCCAATCTACCCAAGTTTGATCCCCACCGTCCCACATGGTCCCCTGGGGGAAGGGTTTGGGCCACACCTGGCAGTGCTCAGATTACTCTTGACTGCTCAGAAATCGCTCCTGGCAGTCTTGGGGGATCATATGGGATGCCAGGAATTGAACCTGAGTTGGTCCTGGGTTGGCCTCTTGTAAGGCAAACACCCATCCCACTGCTGCGCTCTGGCCCCAACTCTGGCCCCCAGAAGTGCTTCTTTTTTGGGGAGGGGATTTGGATTACACCCGGTGGCGCTCAGGGATTACTCTTGATTGTGCTCAGAAGTCACTCCTGGCAGGTGTGTTGTACCATATTGGCTGGGATTCGGACCAAGTCTGTCCTGCAAGGCAAACACCCTACTGCTGGTGCGATTGCTCCAGCCCCAGCCAGGAGTGATTCTTGAGTGCAGAGCCAGGAGTAATCCCTGAGCAATACTGAGTGTGGCTCCAAAAACAAAAGTTGGGGGCTGGTTTTTACCAAGGCTGGTAGAGGCTGCCAGAAGCCTAGAGCCTCAAGCCTAGCTTGGCTCTCCGTTTTTGATGAAGATGAGCTCCATGTGTTACAAGTTTTCAGGAGAATGTCGGGCATGAGAGTGGAGTGATGCAACCCACTTGGACATCTCGAAGTTGGGGCCCAGTGAAGGTGCTTAAAGCATTGTCCCTACACTCCCTGGACCCCTGATTGAGCCAGTCGGGATCGCGTGTGGGAGGACTGACTGCTGCTGTGGAGAGGTGGCTTGTATTGTGCTGCATCATGTGGGCATCATAACTGTGTCTGTCCCTTTCCTGGGGTGCAAGATCAAATGTGGGTGCATCAGGTAGCAACTTTGTGGAACAAAGGCCCCTCTCGGCTGACTCACGCCTGTCACTGTGCTGGCAGGGCCACTCTGTGAGTGTCGCAGACTTCTGCGTGCCTGTACTGGGACAGCAAAGCTGTCATGATCAGAGGTGTGGCTGGTGCTATTGTTTTAATATAAAATAAAGAGTCCTAGAGTTGGTGTGGGGATGGTGAGGCCTTTCTAGGCCCGACCCGGCTCCTGTAGTCCCTACGGCGTGGCAGGTCTAAAGGTTGCAGGAGGAGAGCGGAGAGATTCACAAAGCAGTCAGATGAAGTTCCAGGAATCAGCCAGCTTTATTTCACGATCCTAACCGCCAGGTACATTTCTTCACATGGCTTCTATGCTAAGCCTTTTCCAAGCAGCTACTTCCCTACACCTTCTGGCTCTCTTAGCCTCTGTCTCCCTTTCAGCTGCTTTTCCAGCCTTCCTTGCTGACTAACTCCCTTTGCTGATTCTACTGCTGCTGCTTCTTTGCTGATGCTCTACTGCTGATGCTGAATCTCTCTGATGAATCTCGCTCCTGCTACACTTCTCTCTCTAACTCTCCTTTTTTTTTTTTTTTGTTTTTTGTTTTTTTGTTTTTGGGCCACACCCGGCAATGCTCAGGGGTTACTCCTGGCTGTCTGCTCAGAAATAGCTCGTGGCAGGCACGGGGGACCATATGGGACACCAGGATTCGAACCAACCGCTTTTGGTTCTGGATCGGCTGCTTGCAAGGCAAACACCGCTGTGCTATCTCTCCGGGCCCCTAACTCTCCTTCTTAATCCCTTTCCCCTCCCCCAACCCGTGCTTACTGCTCTACCTGCCCATTTCAGGTGTGGGCAATTCTGATCACTCAGGTGGGATAAATAAGAACTTGGGGAGGGATACCCACAGGTGCCAGCTGTGAAGGGTTCAAGCTTCTTGGGGTGGTGTGTGTGGCACCATGCGCATCACATGTCGGGGTGGAAATCTGTCTCCAACTCAGTGAGATGTGGGGTCCGTGGCAATCACCATAGGAAGGACCTGCTACATATCCACATTCTGCTACTCCTTAGGTTCTGCTATTTTGTTTTGTTTTGTTTTGTTTTGGAGCCAAACCCAGCAGTTCACTTCTGGCAGGCTGGGGCACCATATGGGATGCTGGGGATTGAACCCAGGCAGCCACATGCAAGGCAAACGCCCTACCCTCTGTGCTATTGCTCCAGCCTCCACATTCTACTATTTCTATTTACGAAGGTCTATTTGTCACTTGAAATGCCTCGCCTCTGAAGTGAAGAGAGGAGAATTGGCACCTTCAAAAAATTTTTTTTTACATTATTAGGAACACTTCTGTGACTAAAATGCTTTTCTGGTTTAAAAATTTTTTTTGTGGGCCCGGAGAGATAGCACAGTGGCATTTGCCTTGCAAGCAGCCAATCCAGAACCAAAGGTGGTTGGTTCGAATCCTGGTGTCCCATATAGTCCCCCGTGCCTGCCAGGAGCTATTTCTGAGCAGACAGTCAGGAGTAACCCCTGAGCATCGCCAGGTGTGGCCCAAAACCCCAAAAAAAAAAAAAAAAAAGATTTTTTTGTTTTGTTTTGTTTTGTTTTGTTTGGAAGCACACCTGGCAGTGCTCAGGACTTCCTCCTGGCACCAGGAGCTTTGTACCAGGGCTCACTCCTGGCAGGGCTCAGGGACCCATATGCAGTGTCAGGAATCTGGACCCGGGTCAGCCGAGTGCAGGGCAAGCAAGCCTGGCCTGCTGTTCAGTTGACCAGAGATCACCAGGAGAGCCCCAGGTCTTCTGAGCCTTGCAAAAAAAACCAAACATGTCTTTTGGCAGTTGAAAAGGAGTCCTCTGGTAGCTCTGAAATGCCTAGGCAGCTATTTCAGGGGGTGCGGGGTGATTGCGTGAAATGTATGGCTGTCAATTCCATACGACTTATGGTGGACTTGGCTGGTCCCCAGTACATGGGGAACTCAGAATGCGTCTAATTCTTTCTTCATGATTGAATTTTAAACAGCTTGTGTTTCCCAAGTCCTGTGTTTCCTTCCACTACAGTTTCTGTTTGTAGATATCTGTGTGTGTGTTAGAGAAAGACAGAGAGAGACAGAGAGAGTTGAGTACTCCTCATTGGCTTTATACCAGTTCAGTGACATTGGTGTTGATTGTACTTGCCAAACTCCACCCCATTCTTCTCTTCTCATCTCCCCGGTTACGGAGGAAAAGGATGTGGATGCCTAGGCCTGCCCACCACTCAGCTGACACGTGAACCCCTTGGTTCTCGGACACCCCCAGCAGCGTTTGGAGGCTGTGCCCAGCTCTGTGCTCAGGGGTTTCCTCCAAGCAGTGCTCAGGGGCCATGTGCTGCCCTGGTCTCTTTCCCGCTTGCCAAGCCTATGTTCACTCCATGGAGCCTTCTTGGCCTGACAGCTTCTTCTGAACCGGACAGCCAGTTTGCTTTTTTTTTTTTTTTTTTTTTTTGCGGGGGAGGTGTCATACCCAGCAGTGCTCAGGGGTTACTCCTGGCTCTGCACTCAAGGATCACTCCTGGTGGGGTTTGGGGGACCATATGAGATGTTGGGGATAGAACCCGAGTTGGTCACATGTAAGGCAAGTGCCCTTCATGCTATACTGTCTATCAGCCCCTGGCAACCATGCTTGACTGTGTTGTGGCAGTGACGGGCAGGGGAGAGCATGGAGAGCTGCCTTGTGCTCCTGGGGAGCCACTAAGGGTTCTGAGACCCTTGCTCTGAGGTACTGGCACTTCTTCCTGTCTGCAAAGAGGGTGTCAGGTTTTTAAAAGGGGGGGGGGGCTATGCCCTGGAATGTGACTCTAGGCAGGACTAGTCAAGACGGGTCTGAGAGGTGCTGTGTTGGCAGGGTAGGCCCCCCAGTGAAATGGCTCCAGACTGATTTTCTTAGCTTAAGTCAGAAAATGTACCCTCTTCACTCTTCTCATTCTTTTTATTTTTTGGTTTTTGGGTCACACCTGGTGGTGGCACTCAGAGATTACTCCTGGCTCTGAGCTCAGAAATCGCCCCTGGCAGGCTTGAGGGACAACATGGGATGCCCGGAATTGAACTGGGGTCCATCCTGGGTTGGTCACGTGCAAGGCAAAATGCCCTACCGCTGTGCTATCTCTCTGGCCCTGAGATTTCACTTTTATTTATTGATTTTGACGCAGATTTTAATTCTTTTGGGGGCCATACCTGCCGGTGTTTAGGAGTTACTTCTGGCTCTATGGTCAGAAATTACTCCTGGCAGGCTCAGGGGACCCCATGGGATGCTGAGGATCCAACCTGGGTCAGCCACATGCAAGGCAAATTCCCTCCCCACTGTGCTATCACTCCACTCTTAATCTGTTTTAAAAAAAAAAAAAAAAAAAACAAAACAGCATAATTGGGGCTGAAAAGATAGCATGGAGGTAAGGCATTTGCCTTTCATACAGAAGGTCGGTGGTTTGAATCCCAGCATCCCATATAGTCCCCCGGGGCCTGCCAGGAGCGATTTCTGAGCATAGAGCCAGGAGTAACCCCTGAGCACTACCATGTGTGCCCCAAAAACCAAAAACCAAACAAACAAAAAAAAACAGCATAATTTTATTTTTGGTTTGGGAGCCACACCCAGTGATGCTCAGGGTTTAATTAATCTTGGCCCTATGCTTAGGGATCATTCCTGGTGGTGCCGGTGGACTGTATGGGATGCTGAAACTCGAACCTGGGCTGGCTGTGTGCATAGCAAGCGCCCTTTCCACTCCAGCTTTTATTCCTTTTAAGGAATATTGAGGGAAATCAGTGATTGGGGGACCGTACCTGGCTCTGTGCTCAGGAATCACTCCAGGCAGGACTTGGGGGACCAGATGGGATACCAGGGATTGAATCCAAGTTGGCCATGTGCAAGGCCAACACCTTACCTGTGGTGCTTTCTCTCTCTGACTGGTCTCAAGCTCTGGATCTCTAGCTTGTGTTAGCATAGCTGGTCGATGGAGCCTCTGAGTACCTGACAGGAGCCAGGTTTGACCTTTGCCTGGGTGCTGGGATAGTGGGAATAGGTAAGGAAGGGGCTTCCCTGAAGTGAGGGCTGGTTAAAGCTGGTCAGATTTATTTGGGACTGGAGTTCATGGTGTGCTTCTTCCCCCCAGAGACCCCAGGCCCACGAACCCCCGCATCAACAAACATGTCAACAATGACGTTAACCTCCGCATCCAGAACTTGACCATCTTAGTGAGAAACATCAAGACCTACTATCAGGTAAGGGCCACTCTGGGACCTCAAGGGTCCATAAATGTGGGATGTCACCCCCTTTGAGTTGGCCTTGTGAGAATGGATCATATAAGGGAAAGTTTGGCTCAGTCTGAGAATGTTCTGGAAGGTGAACTGCACCCGTGCTGTGAGCAAGGATCCTCCCATCTCCCCTGTTTTCTCTGAATTAGTCCTGGCAGCCCTGAGCCCAGGTCTTTTGGGGCTCCTGAAAAGATGTACCCAGCTCAACAAGTGTAGAGAGAGGCCGGTGTTCAGGCTCCTTGCTGTGGTTGCTCAGGCCCAGTGGAGCGCAGGGGCCTGAGGGAGAAATTCTGATGTTCTGGCTTGTTCTCATGCAGCCCCAGGAATGGGACTGGGTGAATATGGCTCAGACTTAGGTCCTCCAGGGTTCCTTAACTCTCAAATTGAAGCAGTGAAACCTCCTTTGCATGTGATTTATTTATCTATATTTTGGGGGTCTTACAGTCGACAACAAACAGGGTGCCCCAAACCTGTCAGGGACGAGGCCAGAGCAGGCATTGGGTGTAGACCTGAGGAGCTGGCTCAGGTTTACTCCAGGGGTTCAAGCCAGGCTCTAGGCTGATTCCTCCCTTCCCCAGAGTTAGACTCCGAGTCCAGGGCCTGGGATCTGCCTTTTCATAGTCTTCCCCCCTTCCCTCCAACACAGCTCAGGATTGGCTACCCCACGGCTCTCAGAGGTGGGGTCCTGTTGGGTAGTGTCACCCTAAACTGAGCAAAGACCCTTGTCGTCTGTGGCCTTGAGGCCCACTTGGGTCTCCGATTCCCTTTCTTAACTTCCAGAGGCTGGGTGTAGCCTATTGGGGTGAGGGCAAAATGATCCTGCTTTTCTGAAAAGGAGACAGCAGGTCAGGCCAGTGTGGAGCCTCTGTGTGATTGAAGGCATTTCTGGTGATGCTGGGAGAACCCATCCCTACCAGGTGACCCCTCCACCAGTGACAGGAAGTAGGTTTGGGAAAAGAAAGCTAAGTGGCCTGGGCTTGGGGTGAGAGGGCCTGGTTCCATCTCTGAGTCTGGGAAGGAGAGAGCGAATAAGGCCAAGGCTGGGTGCCAGCTCCAAGACACTCAGCCCTAGAGCGGTCATCCACTTGGAGGGCACCAGGACTCCAAGGACCAGAACTGCAGGTGCCTGCCACCCGCCCACCACTCAGCTCTGTCCCACATCCCATCTCATCCATTTCACTCTGTTTGGTGCTGGGGCTGGCACCTAGGTCCTCAAAGGCCAATCACACGCTGAACTCACTCCAGCAACACATTCCCTCACCCCTTTGATTTCCCCCCCCCTTAAACTCAGCCCACAAGCACATAGAGGTTTGGGGGTGAAAGCCCAGGAAAATCAGGCCAATGCAGTAGACTCCTTGAGCAGAATGCAGCTTATCTGGGGAGGGCTGGGTAGTGCAGGTTGTGGAGATGCTGTTGCTGATGTGTTTACCTGCCCTGGACACTTGGCAGTCTAGGCTTATGGTCACGCAAGATCTTAGGGGCACAGGGCTGGAGAGATGGCATGGAGGTAAGGCGTTTGCCTTTCATGCAGAAGGTCATTGGTTCAAATCCCGGCATCCCATATGGTCCCCTGTGCCTACCAGGAGCGATTTCTGAGCGTGGAGCCAGGAGTAACCCCTGAGCACTGTCGGGTGTGACCCAAAAAACCAAAACAAAACAAAGATCTTAGGGACTCACACTGCTAGGGGTTGGGGATTGTGGCCTGTACATGCTCAATGTGGGGTTGAGAGTGTTCCTCTGCATGGAGTGTCTCTACTGGGAACCCAGGACCCTGAGGAGTGGTCCAGGATGTAACATGAATGCCCCCCCCCCCTCTCTCTGGCGCCTCTCCTTGAGGAAGGCAGGATATGAGTAGATATGGATAGAGGCTGGACAACCAGTAGTAACCAAGGCCAGCTGAGTGATGTCTGCTTTGGTGACAAGTTCTGATCACTCCTGCAGGCTGGGAGGCAGAGCAGACATAAAAGGGCCTTTTTGGTCTTGGAAGAGACAGCAGAGCACCTTGACCCACACTCACTGACTTATCTTCCTTGACATTTTTCCTTCCGGGTATTGAAAAATTAAAATAGTCCTAGTGGTGATAAAGAAGCTCTTATTGTTGCTCAAAAGTTAAATTTGCTATGAATGTGTGAGTATTTTTCATAGACTCCCTCCTTTTTTTATTTTCTTTTTGAGCCATATCCAGTAGTGCTCAGGGGTTACTCCTTTCCTCCTGACTCCTGCCCTCAGGAATTACTCCTGGCAGTGTTTAGGAGACCATATAAATGTTGGGGATTGAGCCTAGGTTGAGCGTGTGCAAGGCAAAGCACCCTACCCTCCCTGCTATACTATATCACTCCAGCCCCTTCAGTGATTATTTGGGGTGGAGGGATAATTTTTGTTCTGGGCCATATCTGGCTCTGTTCAGGGATTATGCCTGGTTCTGTGCTCAGGCATCTCTCTTTGCAGAACTTGCAGAACTTGTGATTTGGGCAAGAGTGATAGCACAGTGGTAGGGCGTTTGCCTTGCACATGGCTGATAACGGGATGGACCTCGGTTCCATCCCCCATCGTCCCATATGGTCCCCCAAGCCAGGAGTGATTTCTGAGCGCATAGCTGGGAGTAACCCCTGAGTGTCACTGAGTGTGGGCCCCTCCCCCCCAAAATAACTTGTGATGATTATGTGCTGGGGATCAAACTCAGATCTGCCGTGTGTAAGGCAGGTGGCCTATTCACTGTATTAATGCTCCAGATCTGGGACAATGATTTTGGGAAGATAGAGATAACTTTTGAGGGGGTTGGAGATGGCTTATAGGGTTGCCTGTGGGAGGTCTGGGTTCAGTCCCTAACACCTCTGAGCACTGCCAGGATGACCCTCCCAAAGCTCTGGGTGGGATTAGCCCCAGAGCACTGCCAGATGTGGCCCAATACCTCCCCGCCTTCCACAAAAAAAGAAAAAAAAAAGATTTTCATTATCATTCTAAAAATACAATTCTCCTTCCTGTGCTTCCTGGAGGTGAGGCCTATGATTAGTTTGATGGTTATCAGGTTCATTCTTTATCTGTTGGGTCTGTACATGGAAACATGTACAAGCATATGTGCTCTTTGTGATTTCTTGTGCTAGATCCTCTGTGCACGGCTGCTCCCTTCTGGGCTTTACTTGACCTTGTGCGTGAGCTCTGTCAGTATTCTGCCATCTTTGCATTAGGTAAAACTCAGGCTGAGTCATCAACAGAAATGTGCAGATTCAGTATGAAAATGGAAAGACTTTTGTCCCAGACTGAATTGGAGGAAACACGCTTGAGGGTTTGTTGGAGGATTTGTTGTTAACCCTGAAGTTGGGTTTCTGGCCTGTGGCCTGGAGGGTTTATCAAGTTTCTAGGTGGGTGGAGGGTCCAGACTCCAGAGATCTCAGCTGAGTACAGGCCTGAGGGAAGCCATTGGGAATAGTATTGCAAACCTGGCAGGCAAGTATAGCTGGTAGAGATATAGAGAGATGATAGATAGATGATCAATAGATGGTGGAGATAGATAAGATAGAAAGAAAAAACTGGATAGGGTTCTTGCCTTGCACATGCGTAGCCTGGTTTCAACACCCAGCATCCCATAGAATTCCCCATGTCCTTCCAGGAGCGATCCCTGAGTCCAGAGCCAGGATTCAGCCCTGAGCACTGCTGACTAAGGCCCAAAAACCAATTAATAAATAAAGAGATAAGGGTAGAGCTTGTGAGATGCTGTTCCTGATCTTGTTCTGGTTGAGAAAGTTGATCATTGTTTGATTCTCAGTGAGTAGTCTGATGTGGCACAAAAGTCAGGCAGGACAAGGAGACAGTATAACACCGCTGGTAGGGCATTTGCCTTAAACAAGACCAACCAGTCCCCCTTCTATCCTGGCTTCCCATATGGTCCCCTTAGGACCGGCAGGAGTGATTCCTAAGTGCAGAGCCAAGAGACGCCTCGGGCATTGCTGGGTATGATTAAAGCAGTCCTTAATTATTTTCTGTCATGCCCCCTAGGAAGAAGAAAACATTTTGTGCCCCCCCCCCCGCGCGATTGTAAATAGTATCTTTATTAAAAAAAATCTTTAACCTGCAAAACAAAAATATCTAAAATAATTTGAGCTATTTTTTTTTTTTTTTTTTTTTGGTTTTTGGGCCACACCCGGTAATGCTCAGGGGTTACTCCTGGCTATGTGCTCAGAAGTTGCTCCTGGCTTGGGGGACCATATGGGACACCGGGGGATCGAACCGCGGTCCATCCAAGGCTAGCGCAGGCAAGGCAGACACCTTACCTTTAGCGCCACCGCCCGGCCCCCTGAGCTGATTTTTTAATCCAATGTCTGGATTAACGGCTACAATGAACACGTTTTGCAATGCATAGCTTTTCAAAGTGGGGTTTGAAGCAGGACACAGCAACTCTCAGCTCCAGAGACATATAGAGACATATACACGGGGCTTAGCTTGTTATGACAGTGTTTGCGAGGTCAAATGCGCCCCCCTTTACGAAGCCTCGTGCCCCCCCAGGGGGGTACGCCCTGCTATTTGAGAAGCACTGGATTAAAGTAAAACAGATAAACAATTTTTTGGTTTTGTTTTTGGGTTACATCCGGCACCACTCAGGGGTTACTCCTGACTTTGCTCTTAGAAATCGCTCCTGGCAGGGTTGGGGGACAATATGGGATGCTGGGATTCAAATCACTGTTGGTTCTGGGTGGCTGCTTGCAAGGCAAACTTCCTACCGCTGTGCTTTCTCAGGCCCAATTTTTTTTCCTGATTGCAACTTATGAAAAATATTTTTCTGGGGCCAGCGAGATAGCATGGAGGTAAGGCGTTTGCCTTCCATGCAGAAGGACAGTGGTTCGAATCCCGGTATCCTATATGGTCCCCCGTGCCTGCCAGGGGCGATTTCTGAGCATAGAGCCAGGAGTAACCCCTGAGCATGCTGGGTGTGACCCAAAAACAAAAAACAAAACAAACAAACCAAAAAAAAAAAAAAGAAAAATATTTTTCTCCGAAAAAATTTCCAGGAAAAATAAAGTCCTGGTTGCAGTAGCAAGAAAACAAGATGCTGGGGCCGGAGTGGTGGCACAAGCGTTAAGGCATCTGCCTTGTGCACTCTAGCCTAGGATAGACCAAGACTTTATCCCTGCGACCTATATGGTACCCCAAGCCAGGAGTGATTTCTTTTTTTTTGTTTGTTTGTTTTTGGGCCACACCCAGCACTGCTCAGGGGTTACTCCTGGCTGTCTGCTCAGAAATAGCTCCTGGCAGGCACAGGGGACCATATGGGACACCGGGATTCGAACCAACCACCTTAGGTCCTGGATCGGCTACTTGCAATGCAAACACCGCTGTGCTATCTCTCCGGGCCCAGCCAGGAGTGATTTCTGAGCACATAGCCAGGTAACCCCTGAGTGTCTCGGGGTATGGCCCAAACATCAAAAAAAAAAAAAAAAAAAAAAAAGTGAGATGCACCCCTAGCCTGGCCCCCAGGTGATAGCTGTGGGGTTCATGCATCTCAGGGCCCCAGCTCTCCACTGGTGAGTGTCCCCATCTGGCCTCTCCTCTTAGGAAGACTAGATCCCTGCGGACAGCTCCCCATTTACTGGCTTCTCTCCTCAGGGCATATTCCTAGAATGTAATTTGGGGTCAGGGCCCTTGGCTGCTTTTAGGACACTTCTTTCCTTCCTTCTCTATTGGATGGCTGCATCTGAGTGATCTGCACACAGTCAGGGCTGAGCCCTATGTCTGCCTCAGGCCTATCTGGAGAGGATTTGGGTTCACTTTGTGCAGGAGAATCTCTGGTGTGTGTTTGAATTTGTTGTTACTGGGTGTTTTAGATTCGTTGTTGTTTCCAATTTTGGGGGCTATGCCTATCGGTGCTTAGGCCCTATTACTGAATGAAGCTAGTGCTTCAGGGACAAAGCTGGGTCTCGGGCACACAGAGCCTGCACTTGAGTTGCCCATTCCAGCCTTCTCTCTATTCTAGGGGCTGTTTTGGTTGTTTTTGGTTTTGTTTTGGTCACACCCGGCAGCACGCTCAGGGGTTACTTCTGGCTCTGCACTCAGAAATTGCTCCTGGCGGGCACGGGGGATCATATGGGATGCTGAGATTCGAACAACCATTTGTTCTGGATCAGCTGCTTGCAAGGCAAATGCCCTACTGCTGTGCTATCTCTCCGGTGCCATAGGGACTGTTTTGGAATCCAGCTGCAGGTGATCTTGGGAATGAGGCTGGACTCCAGCCTGTACCTGGAGGCCATCCTCTGAGAGAACCTGAGCCCAGGGTGCTGCTGTCCATCTGAAGTTCTGAGGTGGGCCAAGAGGGGCCCAAAGGTCTGAAGCATCTTTGCATGCTGCAACTCTGGTTCTTTTTGTTTTGGTTTTGGTTTTTGGGTCACACCCGGCAGTGCTCAGGGGTTACTCCTGGCTCTGCTCTCAGAAATCATTCCTGTCAGGCTCGGGGGATCATATGGGATGCCAGGATTCGAACCACCGTCCTTCTGCATGTAACGCCTTACCTCCATGCTATCTCTCTGGCCCCGAATGCTTCAACTCTGGGTTTCATCCATCTCTACCCACTGTGTGCTCCCTGGAGCACCCCCAGGAGTGAGTCCTGATCAGTAAGATGGAAGCAGCCCTTCCATGGTTGGGTGTGGTCCCCAAATATCTCACAGACCTGGGAGGGGCTTCCCTTTCCTCTAGCTTCCTGTGGTGTGGAGTGATGAAATGTGGGAAGGGAGGAAAGGATGGGGGTTACTCTCATCCTCTGCTTTTCCCTTTCCCCCACTTATGGGTTGTTCTTGTGCGGTTTGCAGGGCAGATGTGCCTTGGACCACGGGTACTGGTGCCCACTCAGGGAAGGGTCTTTTTACAGAGGGTGATGTGTGATCCTGAAGGATGGACAGGGAGCTAGACTGGCATTAGAGGGTTGCCCTAGGAGCGCCCATCTGAAGTCTGATGCGCCTCTTCAAGTGTGGGCTGATGTTGGGGTGCTGAGGGCTAGGGCTGGACAGTGGTGCTGATCAGTGCTGACACATTTTGGACAACTTTGGGAGTCTTTTTAATTACTTGGTTTTTGGATCACCAGGACTTAACTCCTGGCTCTGCACTTGGGATCACTTCTGGAGAGCTTATGAGACTATATGGCATACTGAGCATCAAACCCAGGTTGGCCACATACAAGGCAGGCACCCTCCCAGTTTACTGTACTGTGGCTTTGATCCCTAGAGACTATTTATCGATTGATTTATTGGTTTTTGAGCAGGTGCTCAGGGATCACATCTGGCTCTGAGCCCAGAAATTGCTTCTGGCAGGCTTTGGGGACCATATGGGATGCCAGGGATCAAATCTGGGTCAATGATGTGCAGGGCAAATGCCCTACCTGCTGTGCTATTGCTCTGGCCTAAAGAGTCTTTGTATTTTATTTTATCTTGTATTTGTATTGAATCATCAAGAAATACAGAGTTAAAACGTTGACAACTCAGTTTCATTTACTGTTCCAACATCCATCTTTCCACCAATGCCTCCAATTTCCCTCTGTCTGCTCACAGGCTGTGTTTATAGCAGATACTTCTTTTTCTCCTTTTTTCCTTTAGGCACTATGGTTTGCATTTCTGTTACTGAGAGGTTTATCCAGCTTAGCACTTTCCCTCCCTTCAGCATCCAATTCTTGTCCATCGTGATCATTTCCAACTATCACTGTCATAATGGTCCCTTCTCTGCACTTCCTTCATTACCTCTTTGTGACAAGCTTCCCACTATGGAACAGCATTCCTATTCTTCATTTCTATTGTCTTTGGGTATTATTCTCTATTATGGATTTTTACCGTTTTTTTTATTTTAAAATTATTTTTATTTAATTCATTTATTTCTGGGAGAAATTTTCAAGGAGAAAATTTAAGGGCACAGGGAGGAACCAAGATCATAGGCACAAGCCTTGTATGCAGCCCACCTAGTTTGGTCCCCATTACCACATGGTCCCGTGAGCATCACTGGGTGCGACCCTTCCCCACAAGGAATTTTTTTGTTTGTTTTGGTTTTTGGGTCACACCTGGTAGCGCTCAGGGGTCACTCCTGACTCTACGCTCAGAAATCGCTCCTGGCAAGCACGGGGGTGGGGGGGGGGTGGGGGGGGTGGGGTGGGGGGGGGCATATGGGATGTCGGGATTCGAACCACAGTCCTATCTCTCCCGCCCCACAAGGAATGTTTAATAAAGGGAGTTTTCCAAGCTCAAGAGGCTGAGTGCAGGCTTTGAATGTTGGAGACCTGGGTTTGATTTTGGATATTTTAGGGAGCAATCCTAAGCACAAAACCAGTAGTGAGTAGCCCAAAAACATGATTGTGACCCTAAAACAAAAACATGGAAGGGAGGGAGCTGGAGTCATAACAAAGCAGGCAGGGCATTTGCCTTGCATGAGACTGACCTTGGTTCAATCCTTGGCATCCCATGTGATTCCCCCAAGCCCACCAAGACTAATTTTCATTTTTGTTTTTTGTGCCACACAAAACCGGCATTCCTGGTTCTGCACTCAGAAATTACTCCTGGCTTGAGGAGCCGTGTGGGATGCAAGGCATGGCCAGGGCTGACTCTCTGCAAGGCAAACTCCCTCCCTGCGTGCCCCATCCCTAGGAATTAATTCTGAGTGCAGAGTCTGGAGTAATCCTTGATCACTACTGGGTGTGGCTCCCCCAAAAACCTGAAAATAAGAGGAAGGAGTTTTAGAAGAAAATACAAGCAACTGTATTGAGAACTAAGGAGGGAATGGGCGGTGGAGGGGGATCTGGACACCCTTTGGGGCGCTGGTCAACCTGCTTGGTTACTCCCAGGATCGGGAGGATCTCTCCTCATATCCTGACAACGCCCTCCTGCCCAGGGGAGCCTTCTGGGAGGGTTCCCCCTGCTTCAGTGCTCCTGCTAGGTCCAAAGCTCCCCTTGTTAACTAGGCTCACCGCAGGGGTGGAGCGGGGAGGGACAGGGTTGCTTCAGGCCCCCTCGGAAACCAGCCCTTCCGGGGCGGCGGGAGCAGCTGGCCTGGGACGCCGACACCCCCACCTCCACTCCACCCCCACCCCACCTCACCTCGCTGCTGCAGGAAGCAGAGAATCTGGGTTAATTGCTGGGGGTGGGGACGGGTGAAAGGTGGGTTTGATGTAATTAGCAGGGCTGGAGAGTGGCCAGGCCCGGCGGTTTCTTGTAGAGCTGATGGGTGGAGGGAGGCTGCCGGGACTCACTGCCAGGCCTGGGGGTGCCCACCCACCAAACCCTAGGGCTGCCATTCTCTCCCTCGACTTCACCCCCTGGAGGCCCTTTCTGGGCTGGAGCCTCTCCTCTGACTTGCCGGCGCCTGGGGCCCGTTGCTGCCTGCCTGCTTGCTCAGATCTGAGCCGAGCCCCAAAGCCCTGCTCTGCCAAGACTGCTGCTCCTCTGCACTCTGGACTCTGCACCCCCTCGCACTTGCCTCGAGCCCTGTTTGTGGGGGGAGGACAGGAGCTCCTGTTTGTAGTTGTGTCTCCTGGAGCCGTGGCCCTGGAACAGGGGTATTTTCAGGAGGGGCTGCTTTGTGCTGGGCACGAAGGCATCCGGGCTGATCTCCAGCTGGCACCCGGACAGATGGTGGGGGTTAGGGTTGGGGGGTGGAGGAAGGTTGGGGACTTGAATCCCCTCGACCCCAGAGAGCTTCTCTATGAGGGAACTGGCTGGCTCCAGTCTTGGAAAAGCAGAAATCTGCTCCTTCTCTGGGCTTTGGGGCTGAGATGCCAAGATCAGCATGTTTGATGTTGTAACTGGCTGTCAGAGAGAGTCTGGGGGGACTTGCCCGGGCAGGCTTGGCCCCCGGGGGAAGCGACCTCGTGGCCCGAGTCCAGGGCTGGTCTCGGCGCTCAGCTGTTCCTTTGGAAAGGCTCCTTGGCATGGCCGCTGCGTCTCTCCAGTAAGTGGCCGCCAGGCCTCAGCCGGCTCAGTGGATGTTGAAGGCTCTCTTGATTCACCCCCAGTTTTCAGTCTGTGGGTGATCCATCTCCATGGGGAGAGGCATTAGTTGCTCCAACACCCCAGTGCCTTCAGGGGCTTCAGGGGGCTGGAGTTGGTGGCTTCCCCGCTGAGGAAGCAGCTGAGACTGAAAGACGCAAGGAGGCCGCTCTAGTTCCCCAGGAGTCCCAGAGTCCCTGCTATATGCCCAAGTGGTTTTTGTCCTGAAAAAGGTCTGGGAACCTGCCTTCCCAGTAACTGATGCAGAATGATCCTGACCCACCCCATGGCCCTCAGTCCTCATCCTGGGGCCAGCATGGAATTCAAGCAGGAGCTTGAAAGTGCCACAGAAAAGATTTCCTCCGGAACATGAGTTGAATACTGGCAGACTCAGGGCCACCCACCCCCCAATTGTCACATTTCAGGGGTTCTGAGGAAAGGAGTCAGGCAGAGTTGGAATAATCATGAATCTTGTTTCTGGGGAGATTTCCTGGAAGCATTGCCCAGATTTTTCTTGTGTGTTCTTTGGGCCATACCTGCCCTGTTCAGAAACCAGGGAGTGTTCAGATATCAGGAGTTGGGGGGTTGAGGGACCACATGGGGTGCAGGTGATGGAACTGGGGTTGATGATGTGCAAGGCAAGTGCCCTTACCCGCTGTGCTGTATCTCTGGTCCCTGCCCCCCAGATTCTGACCATACTTGTTCACTTGCAGGGGTTGTCATGGTGCTTGTAAACTGCCAAGGCCCGAGTGAGTGGGGCTTTAATATGCAAATGCTTGTGTTATAATCTGGCTGGAAATTCTCCACTGTCACCTGTACCCCTGTCTCCTGGTCCTTCATCCGGATTCTCTTGGCTCCTACCAGTCTGTGATGAGGGTTGGTCCTCATTGTTCTCATCTCTCCTGCTGTTTGAATTCTATATATAATCTATTGACAAAATCCTCACGTGGCCCAGACACAGTGTAAGTGTCTTCTTAGGGAAGAGGCCTCTGAATGTGTATGAGTACGGGCTTACCAGGAAGGCCACCAAGTCTTTTTGTTATGTTTTTTTGTTTTGGGGCCATATCCAGTGGCACTTGGGTTACTCCTGGCTCTGTGCTCAGAAATAGATCCTGGCAGGATGGGAAGGGGGAACGGACCAAATGGGATGCTGGGGATAAACCCAGGTCTGCTGCCTGCATATAAGGCCAACACCCTACCTGCTGTGCTATTGTTCTGGCCCCCACTGACTCTTTTTTTTTTTTTTTTGGTTTTTGGGCCACACCCGTTTGACGCTCAGGGGTTACTCCTGGCTATGTGCTCAGAAATCGCCCCTGGCTTGGGGGGACCATATGGGACGCCGGGGGATCGAACCGCGGTCCTTCCTTGGCTAGCGCTTGCAAGGCAGACACCTTACCTTCAGCGCCACCTACCCGGCCCCTCCACTGACTCTTTTTAAATGACAGTAACTCGGGTCATTTGTCCATTATGTACACACCTACCATTTTTATCCTTTTATTTAGTTTTTGGGCCCCACCTGGCTGAACTCAGGTATTACTCCTGACTCTGTGCTCAGAAATCACTCCTCACTGGCTCAGCAGACCATATGGAATGCTGAGGATTGAACCCAGTCAGCCGTGTGCAATGCCCTCCCCATGCTATTACTCCAGACCCCCCCCTTACCCCCCTTTTTTTCTGGTGTCTTCTGGCTCTCAGAAATCACTCCTGGCAAACTCAGGAGACCATATAGGGATGCCAGGAATGGGACCTAAGTTGGCTGTATGTCTTCAAGAAAAGTGCCCTACCCCGTTTCTCCACCCATTTTTTTCTATCTTGCTGTGACTGCTCACTCAGGCGTGAGAACAGAGCCCTGGGGTTGGACTTTTGTCACTCCGGTAGGAGTTTCCTCTAATGAGCCTTCCCCATGCTCATGGGTGCCAAGGGAGGCAGAACCCTGCAACCGGAGCTCTGGGTCTTTTCTCCTTTTCCGTTTTTTTTATTTGTGAGGGACTGAGGGAGAGAAGGGGATGATGAGCAGCAGGGAACCACCGAGTAAGCCATTCCATGAGTCTTTCGCCAGCAGAATCTGGGCTTGTGCTCAGATTGGCCTGAGCTTGGATTCTTGGATCAGGAACCCCCCAGAGTCCTTGACCCACTGCCCTTCCGCTTCCTAAATTGCCTCACCTGGGGCAGGGACCTGGGACTGGCAGCTCTCAGCGCCTCTGTGGAATCTACCTGCTTTATTGAACACATGGACGAGTGGCTCACCCTTGGATGTGGCTTCATCAACACAGTTTCGCCCCAACATCCATGTGTTGATCAAAGGGCATCCCCCTTCCCAGCTGTACCCAGAGCTTTTCCCCCTCCCACCATTCGCCCAATTCCCCGCCTTGCTGGGCAGCAGCATCCCCTTTGGAAAGTGCCTGATTCAGAGGGTTTGTGGGGGCAAGATGGAGGAGTCTGAGGGTAGTAGGGGCAGGGCCTTTGATGACAGGGTCTCCTCCCTGCTTTCACACCCTCCTGTCCACTTTCTCTGTATTTCCTCTGTTGTTGTTGGCAGGTGCCTTTGGAACTTCCAACCTGAACTGTCCAAATTAAGTGAATTGTTTGCAGTGGTATGGCCACCTCTGGTTCCTGGAGCTTTCTTTCTTTTTTTTTTTTTTTTTGTTTGTTTTGTTTGTTTGTTTTTGTTTTTGTTTTTGGGTCACTCCTGGCTCTATGCTCAGAAATCGATCCTGGCAGGCTCGGGGGACCATATGGGATGCTGGGATTCGAACCACTGTCCTTTTGCGTCTAAGACAAACGCCCTACCGCTGTGCTATCTCTCCCGTCCCGTTCCTAGAGTTTTCTCATAGTCGGGCTCGAAGAGAAGCCACCACAGGGACCAGCCACATCAAGACAGACTTTTCTGCTGCCTTCCTAATGTCACACCAAACTCCTTCTCATTTTGGTTGTCTTGGGGCCATACCTGGTGATGCTCAGGAGTTATTCTTGGCTCTGTGTTCAGAAATCACTCCTGGCTGGCTGGAATGGTGGGGGTGGGGGGGAACATTATATGGAATACCAGGGATCAAACCAGGGTTGGCCATGTGCAAGACAAATCAGATGCCCTACCTAATGTGCTCTGGCCCCTCCCCACTTCCCATTTTGGGGATCATAGTTTGGTAGCTGTTTAAGATGCCCTGGACTCAGGTCAGCACATCCTATCTTTGAGCAGTTCCCCACCTCACTGTTACATTTTTTTCTTGGTTTGTTTTTGTTTTTACAGCCATACCCGGTGATGCTCAGGGGTTACTCCTGGCTATGTGTTTAGAAATCGCTCCTGACTTGGGGAACCATATGGGACGCTGGGAGATCGAACCACGGTCCTTCCTAAGCTAGAGCACACAAAGAAACCTTATACCCTTCGGCACCGCTCTGGCCCCCCATGTTACATTCTTTGGGTAGAGGGGTTGTGTGTCTTAGGAAGCAGTGATCCTGGTGGCCTCAGGCTTGAGAGCATAAAAAAGAGGAGCTGGTGGCTTCTGGGAATTAGGGGGTGGGTCAGGTAGGTGGGAGGAGGGGCAGAGCCTTCATCATTGCACTGCCCTGTCTAAAGGCTCCATATAGGGGTAAGTGTGGCTGGACCCCTCCAGGGCAGGTCTGCATTTATTGGGGGAAGGGAGTGGCTTAATTACTGGGCTCAGTGCCCTACCTGGGTGGTCTGATTCAGAGAAAAGGGGGTGTGGTTTGAGCCCTCCACACCCTCATCCTCCCTGTCTGGCCCTACCACCTGTCCTGCCCACGTGTGGTCCCCACTGTGCCAATGCTTTTTCCTCAGCAGCTCCAGCTGGCACCTCTCACCCGCGTCTGCCAGGCACTGGGGACAGGAGCTGTGGCTGCCTGCTCAGGTCACACTGGCACAATTGGTGGTTCCACTGTGCCCCCGGGTGTAGCTGAGCTGGGATGCCATCCCCTTTCACACTGCTGGAAACCTGCCTACTTTCATGTCTGGCATTGAAATTCTGGGTCCTTGTTAACCCGGGTTCAAAAGGTGAGCTACCTCCATTTCCAAAGGCAAAGCCTCTTTGACAAGCCTCTTAATCTGCCCCTTTTAACCTTTAACAGCCTTTTAAACTGAAGGTAATTGGAAATGTGACCCATTGCCGCCTGGGCTCCTTTGAAATCTCTTCCCTCCTCTGGGCCAATCTGCCTTCCTTCCCTGCAGGGGCCCCAGAATCCCTACCCCATCCCCCACATCTTACTGGTTGAGGTGGTTTTTGTTGGGCTGGGGGCAGATGTACAAGATCTTGGTTTTTGTTTTGGGGTCACACCCAGCACTGCTTAGGGTTTACTCAGCTCTGCTCTGAAATTATTCCTGGCAGGCTCAGGGGATCCTATGGGATGCCAGGGATCAAACTCAGGTCTGTCCTGTGCAAGGCAAATCCCCTCCCCCCCCCCCCCCCCCCCGTGCTATCTCTCTGCCCCCAGATCTTGGTTATTTAAATGATCTGGGGTATTTGCAACTCCCCCCCCCCTCTTAGATCCTGGACAAGTCCAGGGGGGTGGGAATTGGGTCACCTGAGGACAGAACTGTGCTGAGGGGCTCTGGGGCTGCCACCGAGGGGCCCCTGGAGGGCTGGGAGCTACTAGATGGGGTTGATTGAATTCACAACTTAACTTTGAAATGCTTGTGGAAGCGTCTGACCTCCGCAGAAGAGTGAAGATGTATGGAGCCTCTAAACTTGAAGCTTGGAGTCAGAACTGAGAAAAGGGTCACAGAGATACTCCAAGATACACTTTCCTTGCTTGTGGTGGACCCCGGTAGGCTTCCCACAAGGGCACAAGCCACACCCCATCCACCCACCCCGTCAGGAGTGATCCCTGAGCACAGAGCCAGGAGTAAACCATGAGTATACCAAATGTGACTCCAAAACAACCAAAGTAAGAATAAAAAAACTTAGGGAAGGGGCCAGAGTGATAGTACAGGGTAGGGCATTTGCCTTGCATGCGGCTGACCCTGGACGGACCTGTGTTCAATCCCCAGTGTCTCATATGCTCCCCCAAGCCAGGAGCGATTTCTGAGCGCATAGCCAGGAGTAACCCCTGAGCATAACCAGGTGTGGCCCAAAAACCAACCAACCAAACAAACAAAAACCTAAGAGAAGGGAGTGTGATATGTCTAGGGAAACTTAGTCTTTCCAGAAACTGCCTGATTTCAGAGTCACCTTTGATATTTAATTAGCCAAGAACTGGACGGAAAAGAATGTTCAACGGGTCGAAAAAGCCAGAAGGCTCAGGGCATTTTTGTTTGTTGGTTGGTTCCATTTGGTTTTGGGCCACACATGGCTGAGCTTGGGGCTTACTTCTTTCTGGCTCTGCTCTCAGGAATCACTCCTGGCAGGGCTCAGGGAACCATATGGAGCTCTGGGAATCGAACTATTTTTTTGGGGGGTGTGGGTCAGGATTGAACTCTTGTCTGCTGAATGCAGAGCAAATTCCCTCCCTGCTGGGCAGTCACACTCCAGCCCCTGATGGCTCAGTGTTTTGATCCCACATGGTCCCCAGGGCTCTACTGCTCTGAACATGCTTCTCCCCATTAAAGATCTAGAGTAGCCTCTGAGCACCACCAAAGCTAGCCTCCAAAGAAAAAGTAAGGAACAGGAAGCAGAGAGCTAGCACAGGGACCAAGAGTGCTTACTTTGCATGTATGGGACTCCCCCCTCAACCCCCATGAAACCCTGGTACCATATGGACTCCCAAGCATTGCCAGGTGGTGTCTGACACCGCAGAGGATGAGAATTGAGCAGTTGGGCCTGGCTGGCTAAAACTATTGCTGAAGGGATCCCCCATGGTGTTCAACTTCTGTGCACTGCTTGGAGTCTCATTCTTGTTCTCTTATCCCCCTCCAGTCAAGGAGTAACCTCCATGTTCAGAGCAGCATTGCTGTTCACAAAAGCCAAGGGAAGCCTGGCCCAGGTGCCTCTTGGTGGCTGGATAGATCTACCAGCTGGGGCCACCACACAATAGAGTGCTAACAGCAGAGGAAGGAAGGAAGGAAGGAAGGAAGGAAGGAAGAAGTGAGTAGTTCTAGCCCAGGCTGCACACTGGTGAAGTGAGAGGACTTGCAAGCAGAACAGGCAGTATGCAGAGGGCCAGACTGTCAGAGTGTATTGACCTGAGTCGCTCGGGGCTCTCTATGGGTTCATGTGGGACAGTTTTGCTTTTGCTTTTGCAGGTGACCAGAGTTGTTCTGCATTTAGGGATGGTTGAGCTGGGGGACAGAGCTCCTCCTTGCCTTGCATTAGAGCCCTGAACTCTATAGGGCCATTGTGAAGGAACTGGAACCTTTGGGATCCTGGAGGCGGTGGCTCAAGGGACTGGTGTGATGTTTTGCATGTGGAGGTCCTGAGTTTGAATCTTGGAGTGTGATCCCCAGATACTGCTGGAAATGACCCCTTCCACTTTCACAAGGCTTGATTTAGTGATTTCCCCTTCTCAGCCAAACAAACTGAAGGTAGGCTGCCCACTGTGGGGGCCCAGTGACCCCGTAAGCTGGCTGAGTAGGACCAATGGACATTTATTTTCTGTCCCTTTCCTGCTCCACGCCCACCCCTTCCCCCTTCTTGTTTGTTTTACCGAAAAGACCTTTTCACTTGAGGTCAACTGAGAACCGGGCCATAGGGGTTTTCCAGTTCCCAGGGGAGCAATTCCTCTTAGTCCAGGCTGCTGACCCTCTGGTTGTAGTAAGTCCTTGGAAGTTCCTGCAGATCAGCCCAGTTGGGGGTTGGGGGAGGGTGGATGCTGGTCCCTGGGGCAGCCCTTCCCCCCACCCCAAGTCTTCAGGGTGTGGATCAGTGACTCTGGCTTTGAACTCAAATCACCTCTGTGTTGAAGATGGTAGTGACACTGCCCACAGCTCTGGGCCTCTCATTTCTGGCGCAGGAATGGCCTCTCGGATGTGGCTGTCAAGGCCTTTGAGAGCTGGTGCTGAAATTTGAGGGGAGGGAGCTTGGGGCTACTTACAACTATCCTTGGGGGTGTCTGGGTGTCTGGGTGCCGTGGCTGGGAGCAAATTGAGGTTGGCAACATGCAAAGCAAGCGCTTTAAATATCCAGATGCCCCCACTATCTCTCTGGACTATCTCACACATGCACACATGCTCTCCGGTGTGCTTTGAACACGAGACATGAGCCACTTTTGGAATGTTCTGGTGGCTCTGAAGAAAGATGAAATCTGCAGTGTCCGGTAACACGGACGGAACTGCGGGGCATCGAGTTCAGTGAGAGACGGAAGAACACATAGCGGATGACCTCGGCCATCAGGGATGTAGACAGCGATCTAGTGATAGCTCATTCTTGGCCTTAAATTACAAAACTGAGATTCTCTAGCAAGGAGGAGCCAGAAATGAAGAGACAGACTAGAGGGAACAGTAGGAGGGCCACCTTGGTGTACAGTAACTTATATAACTACAAACCATTGTAAACTACAGATAGTAATAAGATTGTAAAGATGCACGCTTAGGTGTGTCCCTTGTCTGGGTAAGACCTGTGAGTGTCTCTATCTTGGCTTGGATCCCACCAGACTCATGTCCTCTGGCTTGGTCCTGGGCTCAGATGCCCAGGGAGATGACCCCAGCCGCTCTGCAGAGACAGGGACCTGGAAACCTGCTTTCCGGCCTCCTATTTTTATCACCTATCTTGACTGGGATTGGAATCAAAGATACGGAGACAGCCAGCGGGCAAACTCTGGCCACCCCTTTGCCGTCTCAGCACATTTTGAGTGCCCGCTGGCCCTTCACCCTGTGCCTTTAGGGGACAGCTGAGGGCTATTTATAGCCCCAAGGGTCCTTGCTGCCAGCCTCAGGGGAGGTCACAGCCTTCCAGGACCGGAGGGCTGGGCTGGACATGCTCTCAGGGCTGGCAGCCTGAGTGCCTGACCACACGGACTGGGCCAGGCACATTGGTGCCTGTCCTCTTCCCCTGAGGTCACTGGAATTGATGCCACCTGGGAAAGAAAGACTCGGGGAATTCTGGGGCTGGAATTGAGAGGCCCAGAGATTAGAGAACAGAACTCAACTTTGAGGCTCCTTCTGCAGACCCAGAACTGGGTGTTGTTAGCCAAGCCCAGCGAGGTGTGTGGGGAGCTGACTTTAGTGTCCTCACCTCCTGGGGACCCCCAGCTCTAGTGGGGCCTGCTCTCTGCCATGTCCTCGGTTTCCTCACTTATGAAAGGGAGAGGGGTCAAGGTGAGGTTGGGCTAAGCTACCTGGGTCCATGTATTTTGAAGCACTGCTGTCTGTGGCTATGTCTTAGCTACCCAGATCATATGCTAGAGTCTGCTCATTCTTAGGGGTTCTGAGTGCCAGAGGTGTCCCAGGTTCATGGCTCCCTCGGGCCATTCTGACACTGGGTATGTGTGGACATGGGCTGATAGCTTCTGACAAGGTACCACCATGTCCCCCTCTATGGAAAGCCGGGGCAGGAGAGGAGGGGGGTACCTGGGACCATGTGGTCAAAGGATGAGCAGGTTGGGCCTCTTATGAGGCACTTTGATGGCTGGCAGAATGGGACGGGTCCTGGGGGCAGACGAGGCCCTGTCCCTGAGTGCCCTCCTACTTGCCTCATCAGCTGTGGGTGTTGGGAGGAGAGTAGGAGGACAAGGACTAGGAGGAGAGCTGCTATCCACTTGCCAGAGGCACAAGGTCATGGGTTCATGCTTCATCATCCCATCTCACAGATAAGGCACCGGCCAGGCCAGCCAGGCTGGGTGCTAGTAAGAGAAATAATAGCTCTTGAGGTCACTGAGAGTGTCAGAGCCAGAGTGAGGAGCCCAGCTGCCTTGGGGCTCTGGCAGGTTTCTGGAAAATTAGGATATGGGTAGAGTGATGAGTGGGAGGAAGCAGTCCTTCCTTCATTCCCTCACATCCAGTGAACTTAAAGCCCTGGAAGGTCTCAGGGGACCTCTGCACCCTATCTTGGAGCCCACAGCCTGTCCATGTTCAGATGACCACCCCCAGGGGGGGTCGGAGCAGCTGCTCTGGCTTCTTTTGCAGGCCTAGGGGTACAGGGAGCTGAAGGGCAGCTGTAGGGGTTGCTGGTGTTGGGCTCATGTTTCAGGGCACAGGAGGATTCTGGTCTTGAGGAATCTGAGGGGGGTTGTGGAGGCCCCACAGACAGACTGGCACTTGGTGTCATAAACCCAGAACCCCCAGGCTGCAGCTTCTCCAGACTCAGCATGGGGTCTATCGAGCTGCTGTGTGGCCTATGATCTTCTCTGGTCACCCGGAAAAGGAAAGGAGGGCTTGTGGGTGTTGGTCCCTGCACGTGGTACCTTAGGAACAAGGTAGGGTTACCCTCAGTGGTTAGTGTCGCACTTTATTTTTTTTTTTTTCTTGTTAGTTTTTCTCTTTTGAAGAGGAAATAGGAGAGGTCAGAATGGGGAGGCAGGAGCGGTCAGAGGGAAGAGACTAAAGTCAGAGAGGGAGGGGACAGGAGAGGACAGAGGAATGGGGGAGGAAATAAGTGAGGTTAGAATGGGGAGACAGGAGAGGTCAGAGGGAAGAGACTGGAGAGGTCAGAGGGAAAGAAGAAGAAACAGATAGTGTCACACACTTTAGGCAGTGGTCTTCGTGGCCCTGGATGATGGGGGCCTAAGTTGTCCTGGGTCAGTGGGGCCATTACACCTGCCTCCTTGTGCTTCTGTGATCGAGGCAGGAGGTGCCTGCGGAACCCTGCTGGCTCTTCTGAGCACCTCAGTGGCCCTTTCTGTGCCTGCTGCAGGGAGAGTGGTAGGTGGGGAGCGAGCGGCTCTCCTGAGAACTTTGGGGTGATGCTCACAGCTGGGACAGGGTCATACACTGGCTTTGATCTCTCCTCCATCTTTATTATTTGCTTGTTTTTTTCTTTTTATTTTGTTGTTGTTTCCGGGCCACACTAGGCAGCGCTCAGGGATTACTCCTGGTTTTGAGCTCAGAACTCATTCCTGGCAGGCTCAGGGAAACCATATGGGATGCCAGGGATCAAACTCAGGTCTGCTATGTGTAAGGAAAATGCCCTAAAATGCTCCGGCCCCTCACCTCTATCTTTTAAAAAAATTATTTTGGGCGGGGTCATAACCAGTGATGCTCAGGGCTTACTCCTGGCTCTGCACTCAGAAATCATTCCTGGTGGTGTTCAGGGAACCCAATGTGAGGCTGGGAATTGAACCCTGGTTGGGGATGTGCAAGGCAAGCGCCCTCCCTGTTATACTATACCACTTTAGCCTCTGTTGCTGGATGAACCAGTGTGTCTCGTTTCCAGATGTGGTGCCCCTGGAACCTGCTGTCAGCATGCACTAGGGCACCATTGCCACAGAAGCAGAAGTCCTACTTAAATCAGACTCTGCCTTCTGGCCCCTTATTTCTGGGCATCCTCAGGCCCAGAAATCCTCAGGCAGTGGATCTGAATGTTTTTGGGCCTCGAGTTGGTAATGGCCTCGTGCAAGCAGAAGGTCATATTTCACTCACCTCCTCTCCAACGTCCCTGCAGCCCACTTACAGCCTGCAGGCCCCACCCAGGCGCTGTTCCCAGGGGTGTTTGGTTTCCCCCACCATTCACCCACAGCAGCATAAGGTCTCAGGCATTGGGAACTGGTCTGGCCATGTAAACTGATCCTTCTGCCCGCATCCTCAGCGAATGAGGACTCTGCTGCTGCTGCTTAATGAGCCGCCACGGGCCGCTCTTCCAGGGCCACGGCCACCCTCCCGACTCCTTGATATATGAGCACCCCAGCCGGAAGGGGGACTGGGGACCCTTCATTGTCCCCCCTGCTCCTGACTAGACAACCATGGAGGAAGGCATGCAGGCCCTCCTGGACTGAAAGCAGAAAGCCTCCTGCACCAGCCCACAGTTGCCAATCAGTTCAAGGGCTACCTGTAAGGCATCTGAGGCATTTTGGCTTTTCATACAGTTGTGGGGGAGGCCTGGGGTCTCTAGGGACCAGAGTAAGGGTGCCAGGGGCTCAGAGTAGCCTTCAGATTCATCCCAGTGGGTCATTGGTGTGCTTGTATGTGTGTAAGATAATCTGCAGGGAACAATGCGGGGCAGTGGGTATAGATTTCAGGAGCCAAGTGCTTGCTCTCTTCCATGAATTTGGGGGTGATGGGCAGCCCCAGGATGGTTATGTGTTTCTGGCTTGTGGCCACCTTGGTTGTGGAAGTAGCCCAAGAAGTGATGCTGTGGGAAAGTTAGCACAGTGGCAGGGCGTTTGCCTTGCATTCGGCCAACATAGGACAGACCTGGGTTCCATTTCCGGCATCCCATATGGTTCCCCAAACCTGCCAGGAGTGATTTCTGAGTGCAGAGCCAGGAGTAACCCCTGAGCGCCACCGAATGTGTCCCCCTCCCGCAATAAATAAATAAATAATAAATAAATAAAATTAAAGAAAGTGATGCTGTGTATCCAGGGCGGGATGGGTCAGGTTAAAGGGGCTGATCTGAGTGCACATCTTTACCTACGAGCCCCCCTCAGAGTTCTCTGAGGCTGGCTTTGGACATGGCAGCATCCACTGGTGCCCACACCTGCTCGTGCCCATACCTGTTCACAGGCCGAATCAGATCTGGTTCTGTGCCACAGTCTGGGTGTCTGTGCTATTCCCTTCCTAGCCTTCAGCCCCGCTCCCTGGGACACCACTCCCACCTTCTGGCTGTGGGGGCTTTTGGAACACTCTGATGACTCCGAAGAAAGATGAATGAAATCTGCAGTGTCTGTTAACATGGACGGAACTGCGGGCCATCAAGTTCAGTGAGGGACGGAAGGACACAGGGGATGACCTTGGCCATCAGAGGTGTAGACACCGATCCTTGGATTACAAACCCAGCACCTCTTCCTGGGACCACATGGCCTTGCATCTTGCCCCTCGTCCTGGCACAGGCATATCTGAGAATGGGGTGTGATTGCCTCATAAGCATCTTCATGAGCTTGTTCTGAGGGTTGGAGGGAAGGCCTGGCATGGTGGGGGCCCTGGAAGAGCTTTGCAACCCCACAACCTCACCAGCCACCTGAGCCAGATGTGTCTCTGGGCCCTTGTGTAAAGTAGGTATGACATTTTCCACTATAGCTCAGACAGAACGCATGCGTGAACAAGGTTGCACATTTTCCTGTTCTAGATATGTGTAGCACTCAGCTTCTTGTAGGAGTTGGGGGAGAGAGAAGCATGCTGATGCTTTCAGGGGTCTCTTGCCTACAGCCTTCAGTTTCTGACTCCTTGACCAAAGGTTATTCTGAGGGACCATTTTGGGCCATGCTCCCCAGAAACCATCCCTTGGAGCCTCTAGGGGTTTCCTGACTCTAGCTGGGTATCTACCTACTGTGTCCCAACCTCCTCCCTCTCTCCCACTTTGGGGCAGGCCCCCAGGAGCACACTGAGGGATGCACTTGGAGGAGCATCAGAGAAGGCAGTTCATACAGTGTGTGTGGTGGCAGTTCTGTTGCTTTTGTTTTGGTTAAAGTGGGAGCACAGGAGGTTAACTCAAAGAAGAGTGTTTTCAGGCTGGAATGATAGTACATGAGTGAAGGTGCTTGTCTTGTATGCGGCTGACCTGAGTTCTATCCTCAGCATCCCATATGGTCCTCCATTATATGGGTCCTCCAAAATACAACTAAGAGTGATCCCTGACACTACCAGATGTAGCCCCAAACTAGAAACAGAAAAGAGTGTTTCCACCTCTCTGCTCAGCCCATCTTAGCCACCCATACTAGGGGAGATTGCTGGAGTGGGTCAGGACTGGTAAAGCTATAGACATGACATAGATGCTTACATCCCATCAGCCCCATGAGTCAGCTTTCAAGCTACTCCTGGAGTCCCACTCATTGTACACCATTTGGGGGGGGGGGGCAATCCTTTCCATCCTATTCCTCGGTGAGCCACAGACTTAGGCTGGAGTGAGGAATTGCACTTTGCAGAAAAGTCAGTCCTAATCCTGACACAAGGGCTCCAGGTCCTTTGCCTTCCCTCACTGAAAAGAATTTCAAGAGGAGGCAAAATAGTGATGCAAGATCATTTTTATTGAACAAAACTTGCTTAAAATAAGCGAGAGGTGCTGAGCTGGAGAGATGCATGGAGGTAGGGTGTTCGCCTTGCATGCAGAAGGATGGTGGTTTGAATCCCGGCATCCCAGCATCCCATATGGTTCCTTGAGCCTGCCAATAGTGATTTCTGAGTGTAGAGCCAGGAGGAACCCCTGAGGCTGCCGGATGTGACCAAAAACAAACAAAATAAAAAGTGAGAGGTGCTGGAGCAATAGTCCAGCAGCAGGTAGGGTACTTACCTTGTACGTGGCCAACTCAGATTTGACCTTTGGCACCCTGTATGTCCCCCTGAGCATTGCCAGTAGCAATTCCTGAGCACACTGCCAGGTGTAAGTTCTGGGAATGATCAGGTGTCACTTTCCCAAACAAATAAATATAAAAAGAAAGATTCTATTAGAGAAGGGAAGGAAGAATACCTGTGTTGTTTTAATATAAATTAAGATGTCCTAGAGTTGGTGTGGAATGGTGAGGCCTTTCTGAGCTCAACCCAGCTCCTGCAGACCCTACGGCCTGGCAGGTCTGAAGGTTGCAGGATGAGGGTGGAGAGATTCACAAAGCAGTCAGATGAAGTTCCAGGAGTCAGCCAGCTTTATTTCATGGTCTCTACCACCATGTACTCCTCCTCACATGGCCTCAATATTTATACTAAGCCTTTTCCTGCAGCTATTTCTATACTCCTTCTGGCTCTCTTGGCCTCTGTCTCCCTTCCCGCTACTTTTTTCAGGCTTCCTTGCTGACTAACTCGTTTTGCTGATGCTCAACTACTGTTGAATCTCTCTGTTGATTCTTGCTTCTGCCTTTCTCTAATTCTCCTTCTTAATCCTTCTCTCTCCCCATTCAGACTCTTCTACCTGCCCATTCCAGGTGTGGGCAGTTCTGATCATTCAAGTGGGATAAATAAGTTGGGGGAGGAGATACCCATATATTTGTACAAGAATGCTTGAAAGGTGATGGGCAAAGATGGGGCAATTTCTGACTGTAGAGCCAGGAGTAACCCAAGTGCCTCAGGTGTGGCCCAAATACTAAATAAAAAGAGTGATGGGCAAAGAGGGATGTGGAGAGATAGCATAGTGGTTGAGCGTTTGCCTTTCACATGCTGACCCATGTTTAATCCCAGCACCCCACATGATCCCCGAGCCTGCCAGGAGTGATTCCTGAGAGCAGAGCCAAGAGGAAACCCTGAGCACTGCCAGGTGTGGGACCTCCACCCCAGGAAAAAAAAAAAAGAGCCAGCAAAGCAATCAAAGAGACAAGTAAGGGAAATATATGCCCAAGAGAAAACAGATGTCTGAGATAAAAAAAAACAAAAAACAAAACCCTCAATGTGGGCCCGGAGAGATAGCACAGCGGTGTTTGCCTTGCAAGCAGCCGATCCAGGACCTAAGGTGGTTGGTTTGAATCCCGGTGTCCCATATGGTCCCCCGTGCCTGCCAGGAGCTATTTCTGAGCAGACAGCCAGGAGTAACCCCTGAGCACCACCGGGTGTGGCCCCAAAACCAAAAAAACAAAAAACAAAAAAAAACAAAAAAAAGCACACAACCCTCAACGCTTGCAGGAGAAGCTTTTCTACAATTCCACTGAATGTCTACCTTGTCTCCTCCAGTTCTCTGCATACATAAAAGTTAATCTGGCGGCAAGAGATAATACAGGGGGTAAGGCCTTGCATCTGGCCAACTCTAGTCCAATCACCAGCATCCAGTATGGCTCAGAGAGCATCACTGGGAGGGATTCCTGGGTGCAGAGTCGGAATAAGCCCTGAGCATTGCTGAGTATAACCTTCTAACTTCTCTCCCCACCTTCCCACCACCCCCACAAAAAAAGGAAGTAAATATGGGCGTTGTTTTAGGAAAACTGTGCTCTCACTGTTGGTCTTCTAATCTCATCCCTATGGCTGTTTGTCTTCCCTTAATTTCCTGGATTCTTCTGATGGAGCTTCTCCTTTCCTTGTCTGGCTGGAGCCTGTTCCTTCTCTCCCCTCCAAAGAGCTCAGGATTTGTATTTCAAAAGGGAGTGTGGTCTTCATGCCTTCAAGGCTAGGCCCTCTCTTCCTACATTTTATTTTTTCCCCAAAGAGGTTCCCACCGGCCACGTCACCTGTGTGATGTTCAGAGCGGGACTCTAGGGGCTGAATTGGAATGATGTCCTTTCACCCGAAAATGTTTTTCCTAGACCAGAGAAATAGTACAGGGGTTAAATTAAAACACTTTCCTTGGGCCAGAGTGGTGGCGTTAGAGGTAAGGTGTCTGCCTTGCAAGCGCTAGTTTAGGATGGACTGAGGTTCGTTGGGGGGAACCATATGGTCCCCCCAAGCCAGGAGCGATTTCTGAGCGCATAGCATCACTGGGTGTGTGAGCATCACTGGGTGTGGCCTAAAACAAACAAACAAAAAAACCCCACTTTCCTTGCATGCAATCAGTTCAGGTTCAATCCCTGGCATTGTGTTTGGTTCTTTGAGCACCAGTTGGAGTGATTCCTGAGTACAAAGCCCTGAGCAACTCTGGTTATAGCTCCAAAGCTGGGGAAAAAAATTTTTTTTCCTGGAGGCTTAGCAGTAGAGTACCTGCCTTAAAACCATGAGGTGGCTGGCAAGTGGGATGCCTGGCACTGCCCCATATGCAGGTCCAGGAGTTCTACCATTGGGATTTCTCTCATCACCTCAGATGTCTGTGTGTGCGTGTACATGAGCACTGCAGCTGCAGTGTGTGACCCCCAGTGAGCTGCCACTTGTGTTTCTCTGGCCACTGAAGAAGCAATGATGGAGGGAAGAGAGAAAAGAGCTGGTTTTATTTATTTTTTTATTATTTTTGTTTGTTTGTGTTTTTGGCCCACACCTAGTACTCAGGTATTCTCCTGGCTCTGTGCTCAGAAATTGCTCCTGGCAGGCTAGGAGGACCATATGAGATGCAGGGGATCAAACCTAGGTGCAGGAAAAAAACAAAAACAAAAAACCTAGGTCCATCTCTAGTTGATAGCATGCAAGGCAAACACCCTAGAGCTGTGCTATTGTTCTGGCCCCCAGAAGAGTTGGTTTTTTAAAGTATTTACTGGGCTGGAGCTGTAGTACAACAGGGAGGGTATTTTCTTTGCATTATGACCAATCCAGTTCGATCCCCGCTATCCCAGACTGCCACCTGAGCCCGTCAGGAATAATTCCTATGTGCAGAGCCAGGAGTAATCCCTGAGCACCGCTGGGTATGGCCCAAGAACTGAAATAAAAAAGTATGTTTGATGTTTCATCAAATAGATGAATATTTTGGGTTTGGGGCCACACCCAGCAGTGCTCAGGTTTTCTCCTGGCTCTGAACTCAGGAATCACTCCTGGTGGGTCAGGGGACATTATGGGATGCTGGGGATCAAATCTGGGTCAGCCAGATGCAAGGCAATTGCTTACCCCATTGTACTCTTGTTTCTGCCCCTTGTAAGAGTTTTGTATATTTTTGTATACCTCTCTGCTCATGGTGAAGGAGGTCTCCAGAAGGAAAGTTCTAGAAGCCCTGCACTGGAGCATAGTGGGGCATGGCTGCAACCGTGGTTAGTAGGGTGATACCCCTGGTTTTTACCCCAGCACATGAGAGAAGCTGGAAGTTCTGAGGGGATATAGGTGGGCCTGACCTTGAACCTCAGCTGAAGTGACCAGCCTACCTCCCACCTGCTGGGACCTGCCTCGGGGAGGAATGGGCCAGTCCCAACTGGGGTGTCCCCACCCTATGATCCCAGCCCTGTCCTTGGCATGTGCTTCCCAACTTGTCCTATGTGCTCTGTGCTCAGTTCTGCAGGACCTTCCTACCTACTGTCTGTCTGGGCCCTGGTTCACCTGTCCTAGCCACCCCCCCCAGACACCCAGGTCCTCCTCTCTAATAACTCCCTTTGGGGTTCCCTTCTCCATGGACCTGCCCTGCTTCTTTCATTTCTTTTTTTTTTTTTTTTTTTTTGGTTTTTGGGCCACACCAGTGTTGCTCAGGGCTTACTCCTGGCAGGCACGGGGGACCATATGGGACACCGGGATTCGAACCAACCACCTTTGGTCCTGGATCGGCTGCTTGCAAGGCAAACGCCGCTGTGCTATCTCTCCAGGCCCCTTCTTTCATTTCTTGTGTTGAGTCACATCTGACTGATGCTCAACCCCAGCCTCCTGCATGCAGGACCTGTGCTGAGTGAGGCCTCTCAACCGCCTCCCCAGCACAGAACTTCCAGCCCAGACCTCTTGGCTACCTATCTTGCCTGCAGTACCCCCAATAACCTCAAGGGTTTGTTGGCAGAGTCGGGGCAGGGAAGGGCCAGGGGATCTTCTGTCCTGCCTCCACCACAGGTCACTCATGTCCACACACCTGGAAGTGGGGCCCTGCCGCTGTGGGGATACCCCGGAAGCATCTGCATTTTGGGTGGAGAGAAGGAAGGGGTGTCCTCAGAGGCTTCCCCTCACTGGGCCCAGCCAGTTCACTTAATGAATAGTGGGAGTCAGTGGAATAACAAACTGCCACACGAGCCACTCTGACCTCTCCAGGCACATCCGTTGTGGGCACAGGGAGAGGGTTGAGGGCTGCACTCTAGGACGGGGTGTGGTCCTGGGCCAGTGCAGGGATTGCATCAGATGTGGGGGTGCAGGCCCCTCCCATGCTGCCCTGGGTTGAGATTTTTTCACTTCCTGTTCAGCCCCTACTCATTTCTTAACCTTGCTGCTGCTTCCTGGTGCCCTGGTCTTGGCCACGCTGTCCTTTTGTTTTCTGCCCTAGGATCAAGTTCTAGAAAAGTCTTCCTAGAGTGGATGCTGGTCTGATGTAGTTGTGGGTGCAGTCAGTTGTGAGGGGTGCTGCGTATTCATGTAGGGGAGATTACCGGGGCACTGAGGCACTGAGGTACATGTTTTTTGGAGAAGGGGCAGTAGAACCATGAGTTGGGGGTCTGTCCAGCTCAGCTGGAGTGCAGACCCCATTTGAATTGTTCGCTGTCCCCTGACACCCCATGTGACTGGTATGTCTACCTTGGCTCCTGGGTCTTCTGTGGTGGCTGTGTCTGCATTTCTTGAATCAAGGACGGGCATCAGCGCAATGTGGGTGGATGTTAGAAGAGGCTGCAACTCACCGCTTGCAGCCAGGGATGACGTGGCAGGGTGCTCTTGTCCTGCAGCTGTCTCAGGGTGCTAAGATACCCCTACTTTGCCTGTTTTCCTTCCCTGCAGGCAAGGGTGCCAGGGTGTGGCCCCAGCCAGCTATGGGAGAGATAGCCATGTGTGGGTGTCCCAGGGTGCCCCTGCCTCTCTCCTGAGTGCCTCTGCCATCAGTCTCTAGGCAGAGCAGGTGCCTGGGGACCCAGCCTGGAGCCCCACCAGCTGGCTGGGTATTGGGGAGCAGAGAGGATCTGGCCCTGCTGCAGTGGGCACGGTCCTGCCCTTACCTGCCCATTCACTGCCCATTCTATTTTTTTTCCTTTGGTTTTGAGGCCACTCTTGGCTCTGCCCTCAAGAATTACTCTGGAAGATTCACTTGACCTTATGGAATGCTGGGAATCAAACCTGGGTCATCCATTTGCAAGGCAAACGCCTCACTCACTAGAGTATCATTCTGGCCCCCGGAAACATGCTATTTACCCCAAAGCTCAGAGAAAGGGACCCTGGCTGCTGAGTCATGGCTGTGAGCCACTCAGAACCCCAGAATGCACCCCCAGCGCCAGGCTGATCTGGGAGGTAGACTGGGTGGGCCTAGCTACCGAGGGGGATTCCTGGGTACTTGGACTCCTGCAAGGACACAGACACACATCACACATGTACAGACAGATGGTAGTGTCAGGCACACATATGCATAGTGTTGGGCTTGTGGCTATGGTTGAGGGGAGATGTGAGCTCCTGAGACAGTGGGAAGATCCCCTCCCTCCATGTCCAGCACAGAGACCTCGGGGCCCATGGTACAGCTGATCTGCAGACTCTCTTGTTGTTGTTGTTTTCTTTTTTGGTTTTGGGGTCACACCCGGCAGCGCTCAGGGGTTAGTCCTGACTCTGCACTCAGAAATCGTTCCTGGTGGGCTTGGGAAGGGGGAGAACCATATGGTATGCCAGGAATTGAACCGGGTCCGTACTGTGTTGGCACGTGCAAGGCAAACGCCCTACTGCTGTGCTATAGCTTCAGCCCACGCAGGGCTCTTGCACTCTGAAAAGCCACCCGTGTCTCACCACCCCCTGTCCCTGTCTGGTCACCCCCCTGGGTGTGTCATTTATGGACTCAGCTCTCCGGAGGCCCCAGACCTGCCCTACCCATGCTTCATCTCTGTAGCACCCTTGCTCCCCTCTGATAATGCCGCACCCACAGGGCAACCCTGGGCGATACGCCAGCCGAAGGGGGCAGGGGCAGCAGCCGTTTGTGGGGACACCTGGTGTGTTTTCCCCTCCGTCCCCCTCCCCACTGTGGGGTTCCCCAGCTTCTTTCAGGATGTGTGTGTGCTTGCCTGGGTGTCAGCCTGGGTGAGTCACTTTCTGCACGTGGGCACAGGACCCCTTTAGAGACCTTCCAGGTCTAGTTAGACATAAGGGTAGGGCAGAGAGAAGGAGGGAGGTAAAGGAAAGGGGAGGGAGACAGAATGTGTGTGTATCCATGTAGTGTCCCAGCCACCAAAGGCACACTGGGACTCTGTGTGTGTGTGTGTGTGTGTGTGTGTGTGTGTGTGTGTGTGTGTGTGTGTGTGTGTGTGTATGTGTTTGTGTTTCTCCATCTGTTCATCTGTCCATCCATTCAGTGTCCCAGCCACTTAAGGCACTCTGGAACTAGTGTGTTTGGGGGAGGCGTGTAGTGTGGGCTAGTGAGCTCCCAGCAGATTGAAGCCATTTCCCCTTGTGTGGGGAAGTCCTGGGACCCCTGAGCCACCTCTTTGTTAGGTTGATACCCTGGGAACCCTATTACCCACCCTCCCAGTTCTGCCCCTCCCCGGTGCCTGGCCAGTACCTCCTCTTCCCTCCAATGGAGGTTTTACACTCCTTGATGAAAGGTCCCCGGGCCCTGTTTGGTGGCAGGAGTTAAGGAATGGGAGCTCGTGTCGTCGTTGTCTTAGATTCACAGAATAGTCTCAGAAGACTGGTGACTTCTAGTGGTGCATGGCAGTGACTCCTGTCTTTGCACTCAGGGTTCACTCCTGGGACCATATGAGTCCCAGGGGTGAGTGAGGGGGCAGTTGTGTGCAAGGCCAGCACCCTACTTGCTGTACTTACTCTAGCCCCTTGTTTGTCCCCCCCCCTTTGTGTTTTTGGGCTACACCTAGCGGCACTTGAGATGTTACTCCAGGCTCTGCATTCAGAAATCGCTCCTGGCATGCTCTGGGGACCACATGGGACGCCGGGGATTGTCCCGGGTCAGCCACATGCAAAGCAAACGTTCTACCACTGTGCTATCTCTCTGGCTCCTGTTTGTTTCCCCTTAAGCCCCTGCTTTCTACTACCAGATCTGACCTGGGGTAGGCCAGGACACCCTGAGTGCCACCAATGTCAGCAGAGCTCATGTACCTTAGAGGCCAGACACTCTTGTTTAAAAAATAAAAGTAACCTGGGGCCAGAGCAGTGGCACAAGCAGTAGGGTGTTTGCCTTGCATGCACTAACTTAGGATGGACTGAGGTTCGATCCCCTAGGGTCCCATATGGTCCCCCAAGCCAGGAGCGATTTCTAAGCACTTAGCCAAAAGTAACCCCTGAGCGTGACCAGGTGTGGCCCACAAAGAAAAGAAAAAAAAAAGTAACTAATTAGTAATATGTAGAATATAATAAATATATAAATGGTGTGCCGTCATTTTGGGGGTGTCCACACCCGAAGGTGTTCAGGAGTTACACTTGGCTCTTCACTCAGAAATCACTCCTGGCAGGCTCAGGGGACCATATGGGATGCTGGGGATCAAACCCTGGCCAGCTGCATACAAGGCAAATGCTCTCCTTGCCATACTATCACTCTAGTTTTTGTGTTGGGGCTACTCCTGCTCTGTGTACAGGAATCACTCTTGGCAGGGCTTAGGGAACCAAATGGGATGCCCGGAATTTACGTGGAAGGCAAGTCTTTACCCGCTGTATTATCTTTCCAGTCCTTGCTTTTATTTTCTTAAATATGTAACTAGGGGTGTCATAGCAATAGCACATTGGGTAGGGCGTTTGCCTTACAGGCAACCAACCTGAGTTCTATCCTGAGCATCCCATATCGTGCCAAAACCACCAGGAGTGATTTCTTTTTTTTTTTTTTTTTTTTTTTTTTTGGTTTTTGGGCCACACCTGGTGACGCTCAGGGGTTACTCCTGGCTATGCGCTCAGAAGTTGCTCCTGGCTTGGGGGACCATATGGGACGCCGGGGGATCGAACCGCGGTCCGTCCTAGGCTAGCGCAGGTAAGGCAGGCACCTTACCTTTAGCGCCACCGCCCGGCCCCCAGGAGTGATTTCTGAGCACAGAGCCAGGAGTAAACCCTGAGCACCACCAGGTATGGTCTGCAAAATAAAACAAAAATGTAACAAGAGGGGCCGGGCGGTGGCGCTAAAGGTAAGGTGCCTGCCTTACCTGCGCTAGCCTAGGACGGACCTCGGTTTGATCCCCCGGCATCCCATATGGTCCCCCAAGCCAGGAGCAACTTCTGAGCGCATAGCCAGGAATAACCCCTGAGCGTCACCGGGTGTGGCCCAAAAACCAAAAAAAAAAAAAAAATGTAACGAGATACTAAGGAGATTCTGGTCAGACCCAGAATTTTTTTTCAGGCTTATTTCTATCTTCCATTGAATATTTTTAGAGGTTTTCTGCATCTCATCTGGGTGATCTTTTCCTCAGAGACTAGTATTGTGCTGCTCAAACCCTCTGTTTCTTTTCTCCTCCTCCTCCTCTTTTCCTCTTTCTCTTCCTTCTCCCTCTCCCTCTCTCCGTACCCTTCTCCCTCTCCACCTCCTTCTCTTCCTCCTCCCTTTTCCTCCTCCTTCTTCATTTTATTTTGGGCTACAAAAACCCTGCAGTGCTCAGGGATTACTCCTAGCTGTGCTCCAAGGACCATATGGGATGTTGGGGATCGAACCTGGGTCAGCTGCATGTAAAGTAATGCCCTGCCCTACCCACTGTACTATCTCTCCAGCCCTGTCTTGTTGCCTTTCTTACTCTTTGTTTTAGTCATTTCTGTTTTTAATTTTTGTTTGTTTTTGGTTTTTGGGTCACACCAGGCAGTACTCAGGGGCTACTCCTGTCTCTACGCTCAGAAATTGCCCCGGGCAGGCTCGAGGGACTATATGGAATGCCGGGATTCTGTTTTAGTCATTTCTAATTATATTTTGTGTTGTGTATGTAAACATTTCCATGGGATTATTATGTTACTGACCCTACCCTGATCGGTGATTGTGCCCTACCCTAGGGTGTGACCTGGCATTCTGCCCCCACCCTAGGGTGGTACCTGATTCTGGGGGATAAAAGCCAGGGTCCAGGGTTTGTGGAAGGTGCCCAGGGGTGGGGGGTGAGGGGGCCGTAACTGATGCTGAGGCTTTGGGCTTCAGTCTTGTTCTCCGAATAAAGCTGATATTTTCACAAGCCTGACAGTCTGCTAGCCTTTTACCCGTCGCTTCGCCTCAGAACCGCCGCCGGCTAAACAGGGTGGCAGACCCGTGCTCTGAGCTGGAGGGGAAAGACCTCATTCTCCATCCCTCCATCAGTCAACCCTATCAAGGGCTGACTTGCAACAATTTTGCTTATTTCTACTTTCCTGCTTTCTCGTACTTTGAGGACTCCCTGTGTGCTGTTGTTTCTCTGGGCTTATTAAACTCTAATTCTTTTTTTTTTTTTTTTTTTGGTTTTTGGGTCATACCCAGCAGCACTCTATGCTCAGAAATCACTCCTGGCAGGCTCGGGGGACCATATGGGATGCCGGATTTGAACCACTGACTTTCCGCATGAAAGGCAAACGCCTTACCTCCATGCTATCTCTTCGGCCCCTCATTAAACATTCTTAAACATCCTCGCTGATGTCAGGAAAGTCCTGAGGCTTTACAGCTCTTGTTGGGGTTGGTGGGACCAGAAGCCTGGATACCCCTTTGGAGGGATGTTTGGGAAGAGAGGCTGGGGGACTGATGGGTGGTTAGGTGGGGGGGAGGGCGGGGAACCCTCGGGGGATGGTAGAGGTTGTATAAATATAAAATATGGGGCCCGGAGAGATAGCACAGTGGCGTTTGCCTTGCAAGCAGCCGATCCAGGACCAAAGATGGTTGGTTCGAATCCCGGTGTCCCATATGGTCCCCCGTGCCTGCCAGGAGCTATTTCTGAGCAGACAGCCAGGAGTAACCCCTGAGCACTGCCGGGTGTGACCCAAAAACTAAAAAAAAAAAAATATATATATATATATATATATATATATATGTGTGTGTGTGTGTATATATGTGTATATATAATATGATATCCTGGGCTGGGGTGAGGCCTTTCTCTGAAGGCGTAGGATAACAGTGTAGAAATTCACAGGCAGTCAATTAAAGTGTCAGGAGTCAACCAGCTTTATTTCACGGCTCTAATCGCCATGTGTGTTTCCTCTATGCTTAGCCTTTTCCAAGCAGCTTCTCTGCTGCTCTCCATGATTCCTTGCTCCTTTTTCTGCCTCCCCTTCTCCCCAGAAAACACCTTACTCCAAACCTCTGACCCCTCCCAGGTGTGGATGGGTCTGACCATCCGGGTGTTATTAATTCTGCAGCCATCTGGGCACTAGCATTTGGCATCTGCGCCCTTGAAGCCCCTCCCTCAGCCATGACCAGTGTGTGAGTTCTGCCATTAGAGGAATCATCATCGACTGCATTGTCACCTGCTGGGCTGGGTCAGCTTTACCTTGGGGGGAGTGGCTGGCATTTGTCCTGAGATGATTTATTCCAGTAGACACTGACTGCTGTCCTTGGCTTCCTATCTATGATGGCCTTGAGCCAGCATTGCAGACCCTCAGCTCACCCTCCATTTGTCTCCTGGAGTCCAGATTAGGATGTGGTGGGCTGGGGGAAGCAGCAGGCTGACTGGCACGTATTGTGCACACACAGATGTGGGAGGTTGACAGAAACTCTGCAGGGGGCCTGACAGATGCCTGGGAGGGGCCTTCACAAGACCTAGAGGAGGGGGTATGAAGGCTTCTCCCTTTGTGCACCACAAGACATTGTCCCAGATGCCCTCCTGCCCCATCCAAATCTGTGGCTTCCGCAGAACAGTGGCTGGGGTTTCTGAGGTGCAGATAGCCCAGAGTCCGGGATTTCCATAGAGGCCTCCCCGAGGTCCTGCTTGCAAGTGTGGCTGCAGGTACAGAGCCACCAGGATCTGTGCCACCTCATTCCCTGCTCTTCCCACCAGGCTGTGCGACTGGTGGGTGACTAGAGTCACAACATTGGTGCTCCCCCCTCCCCACACCCCACATGCACCCAGCCCTATCATCCCTACTTCAGACTGGCACAGCCCCTTTTCCCCTGCCTTGATCTCAGCAAATGGGGGGTATGGAGGTGGGGAGGCTGCTGGGCTCTGCCTCAACTCTCTGGGTCTCGTTGCTATGACCAGGTGCTGGCACAGCAGGCCAGTGCCAGCTGCAGCTGCCACAGGAGCATTCTGTGTCGGGTGCCAGCAGGAGGGGCCCTCGTTAGCAGGCTCCCAACGTCCACACGAGTGCAAGGACCTGGCCTGCTGCCCCAGCTCTGAGCTTCAGGACGCATTGCTGGGCTCCCTTGGCTCTGGGCAGCCGGGGCTGCAAAGTAACCAGTGGCTTCTACGTTGGGGGTCCCGAGTCACGTGGGGCAGGAGGGCAGGGCCTCCAGATGCTGCCAGAAGTGGCTGTTTCATTCTCATGGGCCTGGCGCGCAAAGCCACGGTGTGAGAAATGTTTATGTCCAGTTGTCAAATAAGAATTGCAATAGTGTCCAAAAGGCACGTGAAAAAATGCTCCACATCACTAATCATCAGAGAGATGCAAATCAGAACAACTATGAGGTACCATCTCACGCCACAGAGATTGGCACAGATCACAAAGAATGAGAACAATTGGTGCTAGCGGGGATGTAGAGAGAAAGGAACTCTCTTATTCACTGCTGGTGGCCTTTCTAGAAAGCGATATGGAGATTCCTCCAAAAACTGGGAATTGAGCTCCCATACGATCCAGCTATACCACTCCTAGGGATATACCCTAGGAACACAAAAATACAATACAAAAATCCCTTTCTCACACCATATTCATTTTAGCACTATTTATAATAGCCAGACTCTGGAAACAACCAAGATGCCTTTCAACAGATGAATGGATACTATGCAGCCATCAGGAGAGATGAAGTCATGAAATTTTCCTATACATGGATGTATATTAATGTATATTATGCTGAGTGAAATAAGTCAGAGGGAGATGGGTTTTAAGAAAAAATAAAAGATATTTTTTGCAATAATTCTCGGAGACAAAGAGAGGAGGGCTGGAAGATCCAGCTCACGACATGAAGCTCACCACAAAGACTGGTGAGTGAAGTTAGAGAAATAACTATACTGAGAACTATCATAACAATGTGAATGAATGAGGGAAGTAGAAAACCTGTCTATAGTACAGGCGAGGGGGGTGGGGAGGGAGATTTGGGACATTGGTGATGGGAATGTTACACTGGTGAAGGGGGGTGTTCTTTATATGACTGAAACCCAACCACAATCATATTTGTAATCAAGGTGTTTAAATAAAGATATTAATGTTAAAAAAAAGAATTGCAATAGGTTCATGATAAAACATAAAGCATTTGGGCCCAGAGAGATAGCACAGCAGCATTTGCCTTGCAAGCAGCCGATTCAGGACCTAAGGTGGTTGGTTCGAATCCCAGTGTCCCATATGGTACCCCGTGCCTGCCAGGAGCTATTTCTGAGCAGATAGCCAGGAGTAACCCCTGAGCGCCGATGGGTGTGGCCCAAAAACCAAAATAAATAAATAAGTAAAGTGTTTGAGGCTAGAGCCATATCACAGCAGGTAAGGCATTGCTTTGCAATGCACACGCTTACCTGGGTCTGATCCCCACCATCCCATATGATCCCCCAAGCCTGCCAGGAGTGATTTCTGAGCATAGAGCCAGGAGCAACTGCTCAGCACTACCGGGTGTGGTCCAAAACAAAACAAAACAAAACATGAAGCCTTTGAAAAATGGAAATAAGACTCAGTTTCATCCTGACAGAATCTCTGAGCATGTCTGAAGGAGTCTGGCTGAGCCCAGCCCTTTTTCAGATTAGTATATGTGTCTGCTGAATACTTGGCGTGTGGATGGATCAAGTGGGAAACACACCACTCTGTGAGAAAGAGAGAAAGGAGAGGTGATTTACTGACAGGACCCTGTCGATGGCGTGATAATTGATAATGTTCTGGGCATTGGGGCATAGAAGCTATTCCTGCAATATATTCACCTGTTCCCGACTCAAAGTGGCTTCGGGGATCCTGGACACAGCTTCTTGTTTTATTTCTTTTTTTTTTTGGGCCACACCCGGCAGTGCTCAGGGCTTACTCCTGGCTGTCTGCTCAGAAATAGCTCCTGGCAGGCACGGGGGACCATATGGGACACCGGGATTCGAACCAACCACCTTTGGTCCTGGATCGGCTGCTTGCAAGGCAAATGCCACTGTGCTATCTCTCCGGGCCCTTCTTGTTTTATTTCTACTGGACTTCTCTGCTGTGACCCTTGTACCTTTGAGCTTTGTCTCCTGCGAGGAACAGGATGGCAGGAAAAACTCATGGCTTGGGAGACTTAAAGTGGAGTGTTGATTTATTTTTTAGTTTGTTTCTATTTTTGTTTTTGGTGTTTTGGCCACACACTATTGTGCTCAGGGGTTAGTTACTACTGGCTCTGTGCTCGGGAATCACTCCTGGCAGACTCAGAACCATATGGCATACTGGGGATTGAACCCCCATCAGTCCCATGCAAGGCAAACTCCTTACCCACTGCTATTGATCCATTCCCATTGGTTTGGTTTTTTGTTTTGTTTTGTTTTGAGCCACATCCAGCAATGGTCAAGGATGACTCCTGGCTCTGCAGTTAGGAATCTCTCCTGGCAGTACTAGGGGAATATAAGGGTTGCTGGGGATCGATCCCTGCCACATGCAAGGCAAGCACCTGACCTGCTATACTACCGATCTAGCACCAGATTCTTTCCTTATGAGACATACTAGGGGAAGTAGCCACAAGAGTGTTGAAGAGCAGAGTTGGGGGCTGGTGAAGTAGTGGACGGGACCAGCCTAACTACAGGAATGGGATGAGGGTGGAGGAAAACCCGCTGTCAGTCTCATGAGTGGTGCTTAATAACCCCAATTTCTTCTCTGCCATGCTTATGGCCTGTATCAGAGGTTCAAAGACTTGGGGCTTCTCTCTAATCTCTACCCCATATTTGTTCACCCAATAGTGGGCCATGCCACCTGGATAAGAAGGGACACATTTTAGGGGGAGGTTTGACTTCACTGCCCTCTTGATCCATTCCGTACCCCAGGACTGCTCCTGCACAGGTAGTGTCTATTCGGTGGTCCAGAGCCCTTTGCCTCTGTCTTCCAGCTTGTTTACATCCCAGGGATTCCTTCCCAGGATGGAGTGGGGGATGTCTTTACAGTTGTTGCACCCCCCCCTGCTGTTGGCTCTGGCTGAGTTTGTGCACTGGGCTGGGCTACAGATCCTGGCTATGTTTCCTGTCCTTATCACTGTCTTCTCCTTTATGTCTGCAGGAAATCCTCCAGCAATTGATTGTCATGAATCTGCCTGATGTTCTGATGATCGGCAAAGACCCACTGTCTGGTGAGTGAGAGAGACCCCCTTACAGGCCCCCACCTGCACCCTGTCATGCTCTGCAACTGTGGGCACAGCCAGCAAACTGTAGCGATAGTGACATGGTCGCTCAGGGACAGCTAAGAGACTGGAGCTCTTGCTTGGAGGTGTAAGGTCAGGAGAACATTCCTGCCCACTAATGTGGGCTTAGTGACCACTGGGGACTGGGAGTCAGAGGTGTCAGGGAGTCTCTCCCTACTAAACATGGAGCCTGTAGCACATGGCCCGCCCCACTAAATGTGGCTCTTCCTGCTATTAGTCAATGACACATGGGCTCTAACTGCTTCAGTGGCATGTAGACAACCTCTAAATGTGGACCTGTTGGTGAGTTGTCTCAACAGTCAATGTGGACTCTCTGGCACCACCATGGGGTGTGCTACATCTTTTTCGTTTTGTTTTGGGGCCACAGCTAGCTCAGGGGTTACTACTGGCTCTGCATTCAGAATTACTCCTTGCAGGCTTGGGGGACCATATGGGGTGTCGGGGATTGAACCTGGCTCAGCCCTGTGCAAGGCAAAGGCCTGACCCCTTGTGCAATCACTCTGACCCTCATTGTGCAATCTCTTGACTTGAAAGTCAGGCTCTTTGGAGGGTCCCATGGTGGAGCTCCCCAGGATACCCCCCACATGTTCACATGTCCTATTGTTCATGGCTCCCAAGTGAACATGGGCCTCAATCCTAGTCTTAGGGGATGTTGAGAGACAGTGTCCCCTAAGAATAGGTGCCAGGAAGCCAGCACCTCAGTGCTTATGGCCATGGGGATTATGGGCTGCACCACAGGCTGAGCTCAAGGGCCTTCGGCTGGAGTATCAGTCAGTCCAGCAGAGACATGTTGACCTTTCAAAACTGGGGTCTGGGAGAGGGGCCATTCGGGGCCCTCCTGTCCATACTGGCAGTAGCAGGTGATCCTGAGTGACCGCTCAGTGGGTGGGTCCTGAAAGCAGCAGCATCTGATGCCCCCAAGGAGTGTAGAGGTGATGACATGGCCCAGCTGCTTAGCTCCCTCTTACGTGGGGGCATTTTTCTGCTCCCTGTAAGTCTTCCACAGGGTGGCTGGTGGACACTCCACCCTGCTGGGGCACTTTGCAAGGTCCACTCAAGGCCATCCAACATTACAGGGACCCTTTGTACCATTCTTGTCTCTGTCTGTCCCCAGCTGCCTTTGGGCCTCCTATTTTCTCCCTCCTTCCTTCCCTACATCCTTCCTTCCCTCCCTGCTCCTTCCCTGTGCTCAGATGTGTTTTCCTGGCTTTTCTGGCAGGCTTGGGGAGGACCATACGGGATACTGAGGTTCAAACTCGGGTTGGCAGTGTGCAAGGCAATCACCCTCCTCTCAGTGCTATCACTCTGGTCCCAGGGACTCTAGTTTTCTTCCTTTTTTTCCTGTTCCCTAAGGAAAAGGTGCCACCCGGGGCCTGGAAGAAAAGAGCAAAAGAAAGCTGAGGAGTAGGGCGAGGCAGGACAGGACAGAAAACAGTCTTCCGAGTACTCATCTCTCAGAGGAGTGATCTCTAGGTTGTACCCTACTCCCTGTTCCCATTCCTCCAAAGCCGTCACCCATGGCCTGTCCTTCCCAGCTACAAAAAGGCCAGCAGCCTGGGGTTCAGCATGGCACCCTGAACTCACATAGCCCTGTCCCATTGCCTGGAACTGCTCTGCCCTCCTGGCTCAGGTGCCCCCCACCCTTTTCCTGCTACCTCTGGGTGAGGCCTCAGGGACACGTCCCTGCCAGACACCCACCCACCTTCAGAGGGTTTCGTACCCTGAATCATGGTTGTTGGTGGCTGAGGTTCAGAGAGGAGGAGCAGCCGCCATGGGTCTAGAGATAGAGTCCAGCACCCCGTCCCCCTCTTGCTTCACCCCTGATGCCAGTCACCTGCACTCACCCTTGTTTTGTGACCCAGCTGGCGGGACTCAGGGCTACTCCAGCCCTGCAATTGGGTGTCACCCAACCCACAGAGCTCTCTCTCGCTCTTACTGCTGGCATACGCAGGTGGACTGGAGTTTAGAGAGGGACCCACCTCTCAGACAGACAGACAGACAGACAGACAGACACACACACACACACACACACACACACACACACAAGACACACACATACACACGCACAATAGACATTCATATATAAACCCCAACCTACCACCTGGGACTGGAATCTTTGAGAGCAGCGACTTCAGCTGTACAAGGCAGGCAGGTATCTGACCCCCCAGCCTATCTCTCTCATTCTCTCCCTCTCAGTCTTTCTCTGCCTCTCTCTCTAATTCTGGTGCCAGAACATGTGCTGTAGTTCCCGACCATCCCTGCCAGGGCAGCTATGCTCTGTGGGGAGTGGGGAGCGGGGACCCTTGTAGGGCCTGGACGCGAGGTCCGGAGGGGTCCACGTGGTTCTCACCTTTCTTCTCTGTGCTGGTCATTCCTCGACCAGAGCCCCCAGCCTCTCTTTCTCTCTCAGCTCTGTATCAGGCAGGGAAGGAAGGGAGGCAGCATCTAAGGCAGAGTCTGCCTGGCAGGTCAGGAAGGCTTCCTGGTTGAGGTGGTATGGATGGGGTGAGGCTTGGAGGGGGTGAGGGTGAGGTGGTGAGTGAATGGGGCTAGGTAGTTGAGTGGCAGGTGTGGGAGGAAGTCTTCTGACTTTGGTTCCAACCCAGGTTAATTTTCAAAGGCTGGAGGAACAAGAACTGAGAGTTGTGGGGATTTAATATTTAACCCACTTGGCGTTGGTTTGCCCAGCAGACCCTTCAGATCCCATGGAAACAGGTCTGCTGGCACAGCTCTGCCTCAGGGTCACCCTCCCTCCACCCTTCTGAGGGTTGCACTTGGGGTTTGCTACACCCCAAAATAGGGCAGGACTCAGTCTGGTTTATCAGGAACAAAGTCCACTTTGGGGCTTTAATCCCAGCTCTCTCACCTTAACATTTCTCTAGAACCCTCTGCATGTGTGCGTGCGTGCGTGCATGTGTGCGTGCGTGCGTGCATGTGTGTGTGTTTGCGCATGCCCGTTTGTGTTGTGTATGTGTTGCTAGCCCATCCACATGGCCTTCAAATCACCCACATCACCCTTCTTGAGATGTGAACTTCTATACTTTTTCTGCTTTCACACTGGGATAAGTATGAGGGCTCTCTCCACCTTTGGAGAAGACTCTGCTCTTTCTTGAGCTTGTGACTCGCACTCTTTTTTATCCTCTCCCCCCCTTCCTCAAAACCTCCCAAGTAAAATCTGAGTTTAGGGGCTTGAGCAATAGCACAGAGGGGAGGACATTTGCCTTGCATGCTGCCAACCCAGCTTTTATCCCTGGCATCCCATATATCTTCCAAGCCTGCCAGGAGTGATTCTTGAGCACAGATCCAGGAGGAACCCCTGAATGCCACTGATGTGGCCCCCAAAAACCTAAATAAATAATAATAAAAAAAAACAGAAACTGATTTGGAGAAGGAATTGTCTCCAGGCATTGCTAGGGCCTCTGGGCACTGTCCCTAGGGGTCCTTGACTGTTCCTTTCATTTTGCTACTTGGCTAGGCCATCCTGAGGGATGGGGCAACCAGGGTTGTACCCAGAAGTGATTTTGGGGGAGCCTTTCCATGCCAGGGATGGTGGATCTGGGGCCTTGCACAAGCATTCTGCAAGGCTGCCTACAGCCCTCCCAGCCATTTCCCTGGCCCCTGTGTAATGTTTGCTTGTTTGCATTTGCCCAAGCCCAAGTTCTTTAAGTGAGTGGGAGAACAAGGAAAGAAAAGTGAATGTGGTCGTCCTGTCTGTGCCTGCAAGGGAGCAGGTGCAGAAAAGCTTTTTGGGAAAGGCCATGACTTCGCCGCGCTGCTCGTTGCACTCCAGATGGGACTCCTGGGTCCGTGGGGAGTGCAGGGGGGTTGCGGGCACTCTGGTTGGGAGCTGGCACTCTGCTCTCTGAAGTGCCCTGGCAGGTTGGAGCCCCACTCAGCCCTGGCCCAGTGCCCAGCTGGTCTGCGACCTCCCTGGAAACCAGGCTGTGTTTGACCCACTGGCTAGCGACGCACTGGCCACTGTGCTTCGCCATGGCGTCCAGCGGTGCGGGGCCCGATAGTCACAGCCGCCCGAAGAGGAGGAGGAGGAGGAAGGAGGAGCTGCTGCTTGTCAAAGGTCTCTGTACTGCCTTCCCCACTCTGTGGAAGTCTGGGGGGCTTTTTCTCAGCTCTCCTGCAACCTGTGCCACCCCTTGCAGACTTGGGGCTCTGGCTAATCTCAGCCCGATGCTCAGGTAGTTGCTTGCCTGTGCTTTGCTTCAGGGAGGACTCACTTTCACTCTCACCTTCTGCAGCCTGCACGAGAAGGTGTGGGGGCCTGGGCCTGGGTTTTTTTTTTGGGGGGGGGGATGGCATTTGCTGTCCTTGGGGTTTTATTTTTTGTTTGTTTGTTTGGGTTTTTTGGGGGTCACACGTGGTGGCACTCGACTCCTGATTTTTGTGCTTAGAAATCACTCCTGGCTGGCACAGGGACCATATGGGATGCTGGGATTCGAACCACTGCCCGTCCTGGCTCGGCTCCATGCAAGACAAATGCTCTGGTTTTTTTTGTTTGTTTGTTTTTGGCTTTTGGGCCACACCCAGCGGTGCTCAGGGGTTACTCCTGGCTGTCTGCTTAGAAATAGCTCCTGGCAGGCACGGGGGACCATATGGAACACTGGGATTCGAACCAATCACCTTTGGTCCTGGATTGGCTGCTTGCAAGGCAAATGCCGCTGTGCTATCTCTCCGGGCCCGACAAATGCTCTGTTGCTGTGCTATCTCTCAGCCCCTGTTCTTGGGGTTTTATGGGGTATTTTGGTCTTGTGCTTCCTGCTGCTAGGAGAGGAGGGTTCCAGCTCACAAGACATAGAGGGACCCCTCAGGGGCCCCAGCTCTCTCAGTCCTAGATGGACTCACTATTGCTAAGTGTTGAGTGATGACACAGACAAATAGGGTACCTCCTTCTGAGAGCTTTGAGGGGTTTATGCAACATTGTTTGAGTGGGTGGGAGGTGGCCTGGGGTGCATGTCTTCTCCCGTGTGGACGGGGGGGGGGGGGGGGGACAGTGAAGGTTCCCCTGTGAGCACCCACAGTGGACTCAGCATCTGTATCACTCTTGTCCCATTGCTGGGGTGGCACCAAAGTGGGTCTCACTGCTCTTCTGTTTTTTTTGGGGCGGTACACATCTAGCACTGCTTAGGGTCAGCACTCAAGTTCTGAGGTGCTGGAATTTTAAATCAAGGGCTTCCACTTACAGAGCATGAGTGGTTGTAGACCTTGAATCTGTCTCTCCTGCTTAGGCCTCATCCTGATCGCTGAGAGATATACACCCCCTGTACACAGCACAAGGGGTGTAGGGTTGCTGGTGCCTGACCTGAATTCCATCCCCAGTACCACATAGGGTCAGTCCCCTGAGTCCTAAGCAGTCAGGAGTGATCCTTGAGCACAAAGTCAGGAGTGAGCTCTGGAGCACAGTCAGGAGTGAGGCCTGAGCACTGCCAACGTGCTCCCTTCTATAACACAGCACGTGCAGTGACTGCTGACTACATCTGGTCCTGCCCAAATTGTCACTCCTGAGGGATTTGGGTGTCGTGTGTGGGAGGCCACAGACAGTACTATGAAGTTACCGACTCTCATATATATCCACATATATCCCCCTCCATGAGGATTCCTGTAGAAAGTGCTCAGTAAAGCACATTGTGCTTCTGGGACCGGAGCTCACTTCTCAGTGCAGGGGACAGAGAGCATGAGGTTCCCCTGAGGTGTGGGGTGGCTTGGAGACATGTTTTGACTCCCACTCCCAGTGGTTGTATATGGCTTCCTGGGTGTGAATACTCCTGACACCTCTTCCCCCATCCCCACAACTTTCTCACTTGGAAAAAGTCTCCCCAGTGTTCATCTTTTCACCAGCCTGTTCTTTCCCCTCGGTCTCAGTCCCTGGCAGGCTCAACCCTGATCCCCGCTTGAGCTCTTCCCAGACTTGTGGAACCCTGCTGTCCCCTCCGTGTCCCTTGGAGGAGGGTTCTGTTTTGAGTCCCTACCTTTGGGGGGGGGGGTGCTGGGGGCTCCTATTGAACTGATCTGCTCTGCTTCATGCTGAATTGATCAAGGCCAGCCTCACTTGGGCACTCAGGGGAGACGTCTCTGGTGTGTTTTGAAACTACTTAGGATTCACAATCTGCTAGGATTCTGGAAATAGTAATTCTTCTTGATGAATTTCTGGGAAGAATTAGCTACTTGTGTCCCAGGAGAAATGGGAGCCCCACCCCCAACACACACACACACACACACACACACACACACACACACACACACACACACACACAAGCAAATACCACATGTCTTCTAGAAGTAAATTTTATCAGGCAACACAGCTGGCCTACCTCATTTATATGCAGAGAGGTTGCTGGGTTTCCTAGTACTTTGATCTTCAAAGTTTTTTTATTTTGTTTTTTTTGGGGGGCATTCCAGGTGTTGCTCTGGATTCTATGTTCAGGGATCACCCCTGGAGAGGCTCATTCATAAGGATGCCAGGAATTGACTTGGGGTTAGCTGTATACAAGACAAGTGCCAACTCTCTACTATATCTCTTGGGTCCCCAAAGTTTCCTTTAAAGTTACTTTTACCACTTCAGTTTTACTCCATGTTTGGTGTATGCATGTGAGTATATGGGTGAATTGATGAGGATGTGTGGGTGGATAGATAGGTAGATAGGTGGATGTGTGGATGAATGGATGGGTAGATAGGTGGTAGGTGGAAGGATGGTTTGGTAGGTATGTGAGTAGGTTGATGATGGACAGAAGGATGAATAGGTGGATGGATGGATAGATGAGTAGGTAGATGGGTGGATCGATGGATGAATGGATGGGGGTAGTAGGTAGGTGGATGTATGTATGTATGTATGTATGTATGGGTAGGTCAGTGTGTGAGTAGGTGGGTTGATGAATAGATAGATGAATGTCTTTCTTTTTTTGGGAGGGAGGCCACACCCAGCAGTGCTCAGGGGTTACTTTTAGCTCTGCTCTCAGAAATCACTCCTGGCAGGCTTGGGGGACCATATGGGATGTCAGGGATCGAACCAAGATCTGTCCCAAGTCGTCTACATTCATGGCAAATGCCCTACTGCTGTGCTTTCTCTCCAGCCCACAGATAGATGAATGAATGAAAGGATGAGTGAATAGGTAGATGGATGTATGGGTAAGGAAGTAGTGAATAGATGGGTAGGTAAGTAGGTGTGTGTATGGAAGTATGGATGGGTATGTGTCATGTGTGTGTGGGAATTGCCCTCTTTGCCCTCTCTGTGCAGGGTTTCTGGTCTCTTCTCTGCTTTCCCACTTCTAGCTGTTACACGAGTTCAGATTCCCCTGGTAGTTTGCTCTTTTCATCTATGAGAAATCGGATCGTGAGTGCAATTTAAGTGCTCTGGAAGCGCCTCATAGTCAGTCCCACAGGGCTTGTGCTCGAGAGAGCTCAAGAGGATGTTTGGTGTGAGCTCTGCCTGCTGTTGGAAATGCTTTCTTCTGGGGAACAGGGAAAGTATCAAAGGGGAGCCAGGACCCAGAAAGAAAAGAGAACTCCTTTTCTCCTGATCCACTTTCTACCAGCGGGCAGCCCCAAAACACACATGTCTGCAGGAAGGGGTGTAACTGGGAGAGGCAGAAGCTGTCAAGCTGACGCAGGGCCCACAAGGAGCATTTGCCAGCCCTCTGGTGCACGCAGAGCAGATGCCACCAGAACAGCTCACTCCCTCTCCCGCCTGCTCTTGGCCTCTGGTGAAAAGTCTTGGGGTGTATAGTTCCAATTCGGAGTTGGACAAAGTGAAGGTTTCTTAATAAAGAGAAGGGTTGAGAGGATGGAGACGAGTACTAAGGTGGAGGCCCTTGCCTTGTGTGAGTCCAACCCCGTTCAGTTCCCAGTACAGAGCTTCGCCATGAGAACTGCCAACTTTGGCCCCAGAAATAAAAGTAGGGGCCGGAGAGATAGCATGGAGGTAAGGCATTTGCCTTTCATGCAGACGGACAGTGGTTCGAATCCCGGCATCCCATATGGTCCTCGAACCTGCCAGGAGCAATTTCTGAGCAGAGAGCCAGGAGTAACCCCTGAGCACTGCCGAGTGTGACCCAAAAACCAAAAAAAAAAAAAAAAAAAAAGAAGAAGAAGAAGAAAGAAAGAAAGAAAAGTAAACAAGGAAAGGAGAATTGGAATGATACATAGCACAGTGGGTAGGTTGCTCACCTTGTTCGTGGCAGCCCTGGGTCTCCACACCCCATATGATCCTGTGAGCCCTGAGCACTGCTGGGGTTGTGGCCAAAAAATAGAAAACAAAATACAGAGGAAAAGAACCTAGGCAGCCACGAATGTGACTGGAGAAGACAAGGTAGGGGTGGTAGGCATGGCAGGAGTTGTTTGTGGAAGTGGCAGGGGTTGGTGACAGGCGTGGTGGGAGGGGGGGATGCAAGGTCATGGAGATAGGCATGGAAGGATGGAGGCGTGGCCAGGATTGGTGGTGGGAGGCTTAACAGGGCTTGGGGCATGGGGGTGGGGTGGGGTGGAGGCATGATCAGGTTGGTGGTGGGCGTGGCAGGGGTGTTGGCTATGCAAAAGTGTCTTTTCAATCTGCGTCCCTCAGGGAAGAGCATGGATGAGATCAAGAAGGTGCTGCTGTTGGTGCTGGGCTGTGCTGTGCAGGTAGGGGGTGTGTTTGGGGGTGATGGGGAAAGGGACCAGGACTTCAGGGACCTGCCCTTATGAGCTGGAGACTTGGAACAACCCGGGAGGTGGGGGGATCCTGGAGGTCTTGCCTTTCATAGATCATGGCGATATCAAGGGTGGCCTCTTCCCAGATATCAAGGGTGGGGTAGATGTTGGAATAATCTAGGTGCAATTGGGAGGCATTTTTGTTGTTGTTTCTTTTGAGCCACGCCCAGGGGATTAATCCTGATTTTGCACTCAGAAATCACCACTCCTAGCAGGCAGTCTTGGTCCATGAGGATTGAACCCAGGTCGGCTGCTTGGGAAGTACTTTCTCTAAGCAGTTGTCTGGGAAGGCATCAAAAGACTTTTTTCCCCCAAAAACAAGGGGTGACAGGATACATAGGTTGGGACTCTGATTTAGAGGAGGGCTCAGGTGACACACTTTGTTTGGTGAAGTGAGGTGAATGGGGACACTTGTCCCTTGAGGGTCCAGCCCAATTTCCACATTCACTCCCTCTGTTAAGAAGCTACCTGGGAGGTCCACCTGGGGGAGGGTTTTGTTGAGGGGGGGCCATTGGACCACACCTGGTGGCTCTCAGGGGTCATTCCTGGTGGCGCTCGGGGGACCATATGGGATGCCAAGGATCAAATCTGGGTCAGTCTCATGCAAGGCAAATGCCTTCCCCATTGTGCTTTCACTCTGATCCCCCTGGTGGGAGCCTTTTAATGGAACAAGCACCCCCCAGATTCTGATCAGGGTGGTCTCAGGAGCGCTCTGCTCTTGATTGTAAAGCAAGGGCAGTGGAGGGTTCTGGGGCACCCTCACTCACTCACACCACCACCGGCCACCCCCAGTGTGAAAGGAAGGAAGAGTTCATCGAAAAGATCAAGCAGCTGGACATCGAGACCCAGGCTGGCATCGTGGCCCACATCCAGGAGGTAGGTGGGGGCCTCTGGGGGGAACCCACAGCTGGGACATGCGAGGGAGAGAGAGAAGCGCACAGACGCCAGACAGATGGGTCCTAAAAGGTAGAGCTAAAAGGAGTGGGGGTAAAAATACAAATTGTCTTACACAGAGGGAGAAGCATTTCAATCAAGTCGTCTTCTCTTCCTGCCTAATATGGGCAAGAAGATATTTTAAGGCGCTGTCAGACGATTTGGGCTCAGGCATTGATGTACAAGCCTGGAATTGTGTTCTGGAATTGTGTTCCCAGCTATGCTGGCTGGGAACGGCTGTTTCACAGGGAGATGGTGCCACATTGCAGCCCCTCGGCACTGGCACTGACCCTCCGAACCATGGTAGCTGCAGGCTCTGCCCAGCACACGCTGTGACCTTGACCTCACCCAATCAGCAGAGGGTGATTTCTGGGAAGCTAAGGAAAGGTAGCATCATTTGGAAAATGCACTTTTGGGGGCCAGAGAGATAATGCAGGAGGAAAATAAGGTTCTTGCTTTGATTGGGGTTCAACTGATTTGGTCCCCAGTATTATTCCTACTATCCCTCAGGCACTGCCAGGTGTTTTTGTTTGTTTGTTTGTTTGTTTTTTGGTTTTGTTTTTGGGCCACACCCGTCGGTGCTCAGGGGTTACTCCTGGCTGTCTGCTCAGAAATAGCTCCTGGCAGGCACGGGGGGAACATATGGGACACCGGGATTTGAACCAACCACCTTTGGTCCTGGATCGGCTGCTTGCAAGGCAAACGCCGCTGTGCTATCTCTCCGGGCCCTGGCACTGCCAGGTGTTACTCCTAAGCACAGAGCTGGGAGTATGCCCTGAGCACTGTGGGGTGTGGCCCCAAACCAATCACTATCCCACCCCAAAAGTGGAATTTCCTGATTCTCACCTTCCCTCCCCAAGAAACTCAGTCTTCTTAGGACCCCTGAGTTAGTCCATCATCTGATTGGCCAATCAATCAGAGGAGAGAAAGGCCTGGAAAGATAGGCCCTGGCAAAATTACTGGGCCTGGCTTTTTTTTTTTTTTTTTTTTTTTTGGTTTTTGGGCCACACCCGTTTGACGCTCAGGGGTTACTCCTGGCTAAGCGCTCAGAAATCGCCCCTGGCTTGGGGGGACCATATGGGACGCCGGGGGATCGAACCGCGGTCCTTCCTTGGCTAGCGCTTGCAAGGCAGACACCTTACCTCCAGCGCCACCTACCCGGCCCCGGGCCTGGCTTTTAAGCCAGGCCGAAGGCTGGGCTTTCCCTGAAATGCTGGGTCCTGGGGCTAGAGGTTCTGATGAAGGTAGTGGGGGCCAGATGCAGCTGTGTGGGGCAGGGGTCCCTTTGGACACACCAGGACTGTTGGCATCTTGACATCCATGTCAGAGTGGCAACTTGTTACTCTAAAACCATTTACCTCAAAATAAAATTCTTTTTTTGGGGAGGGAGTTTGGTGTTTGGGCCACATCTGGTGGCACTCGGGTTACTCCTAGTTCTGTTCTCAGAGATCGATCCTGGCAGGCTCAGGGGATCTTATGGGATGCCAGGAATCGAACCCGGGTCCTTCCTGGGTCAGCTACATACAAGGCAAACACCTTAGCGCTGTGCTATCTCTCTGGCCCAAAATAAGATTCTTTTTGGACCAAAGAAATAGTGCAGTAGGGAGGGTGTTTGTTTGCCTTGCACACAGTCAACCTGGGTGCAATCCCTGCCATCTCAAATGGTTCCCTGAGCCTGCCAGGAGTGATTCCTGAGCTCAGAGACAAGAATAACCCCTAAGCATTGCTAGGTGTGGCACCCAAAACAAACAAAACAAATATAAATCTTTAAGATTAATTTTTTAGGCCAGGGAGATGGTGCAGGGATTTGGGTGCATGCCACATCCTTCCCTGACACCATGTGTGCCCCCCTCCATGAACTTTTTTTTTTTCTTTTTGGCCACACAAGGTGACACTCAGGGGTTACTCCTGGCTATGCGCTCAGAAATCCTCTCTAGGCTCAGAAACCATATGGGATGCCAGGGGATCAAACTAAGGTCCATCCTAGATCTGCCACAATCAAGGCAAATGCCTTACCGCTGTGCAATCGCTCTGCGAGGACTCCCCCCCCCCCCCCCATGAACTTCTCTGGGCACTCAGGGATCACTCCAGAAAGAGCTCAGGGTTCTGTATGTGGGGTATCCAGCCAAGGAAAAAACCCAGTTTTGTTGTTTTTGTTGTTTTGTTTTTCTGTTGTTTTTGGTTTTGGACCACACCCAGCAGCACTCAGGTTACTCCTGGCTCTGTGCTCAGAAATGATTCCTGGCAGGCTTGGGGGACCATATTGGATTGAACCCGGGCCAGCCATGTGCAAGGGAAATGTCCTACCTGCTGTGCTATGTTCTGGCCTGCCCTGTTTCTCCCAGGTTTCTTTTCTTTTTCTTTCTTTCTTTCTTTTTTTTTTATCGCCACTGGGTGGCACGGGGACCATATGGAATGCTGGAAGGGATTCGAACCACCATCCTTCTGCATAAAAGGCAAACACCTTACCTCCATTCTATCCAGCCACCCAGGTTTTGTTTTTCTGCTGCCTTTTTCCCCTGTCCTTCTCTTTGTTGTTGTTTTGATGACCGTAAGGGTGTCACACAGTTGTCTCACCTGGGATCCCAAATGATAAGAGTTGATGTGATTGTTCCTGGCCTGAAGGGCATTACTGGGGATCAAGCCCAAGGCTGTGAATCTTGACAAGGCCAAACTGAAAGGAGTCTTTTTTTTTTCTTTTTCTTCAGTTTTTGGGTCACACCCAGCAGCGGCAGCGTGTAGGGATTCAAACCACTGTCCTTTGCATGCAAGGCAAATGTCCTTACTGCTGTGCTATCTCTCCAGGCCAGAAAAAAGTCTTAAGCCACTAAGAAACTCCACCTACTGTTCCAGAAAAATTGTCTGGGTTTGGGGCCAGGCGGTGGCGCAAGAGGTAAGGTGCCTGCCTTGCCTGCGCTAGCCTTGGACGGACCGCGGTTCGATCCCCCGCGTCCCATATGGTCCCCCAAGCCAGGAGCAACTTCTGAGCGCATAGCCAGGAGTAACCCCTGAGCGTTACCGGGTGTGGCCCAAAAACCAAAAAAAAAAAAAAATGTCTGGGTTTATATTTGTTTGTTTTGGGGCCACATCTGGTGGTGCTCAGGGGTTACTCCTGGCTCTGCACTCAGGAATCACTCCTGGCAGTGCTTGGGGAACATATGGAATGATGGGATCAAATCCAGGTCTGTGCAAGGAAGGCAAATGCCCTCCCCTCTGTGCTATTATTGCTTTGGCTCTGAAGAACGTTTTTGAAGTGTCTCTGAGTGTAGTTGTTCAGTTGCCTTCAGTTTTCCCCCTTTAGAAGCCAGAATGCTCTGAAACGTTCCTTTTCAAATAGAGAGCAAGCCGGGGACAGAAATAGGAAGGGAGGAGGAGTTGGGGAAGGTCAGGTGAAGAGGGACAGAGCAGGAGCGCCAGGTGGTCTCTGGTGGCCCGTGGGAAAGAGATACAGGCTCACTGGATATTGTGTCAGGCCATGAGATCTTTCCCAAACAGAGCAGAAGGTGGTTATGCAGCTCACCTTCTGGCAGGAGATTTTTAACCTTTGTCCACATTTGCATTAGATTTTATTTCAAGAAAATGCAGTCACTGGGGAGAGGTGGGAAGGGGGAAGGTGTGGGTGTCAGGCTTCCGTTCTTTGTGTTGTAAATTGATGTTACCCCATTAGAAAGCAATAGTACAGGCAAGGGCACTGGGAGAGAGTGAGAGATCTAGAGAGAGAGAGAATTGGGGCCAAAGCCCATGAGAGAAAGACCTGGATTTGAACCCCAGCATTCCATTTGGGCTGCTGACTGCACCAGGAATAACTCCTGAGCACTGCCAGGTGTGACCTCCAAACAAACAAAATACAGAAATTGATAGTACAGTGGGGGTAGGACACTTGGAACCCCATATAGTTTCTGAGCACGGCTAGGTTTGGCCAAAAAACAAAGTAAGAAAAATGTGGAGAGGGGCCAGAGTGATAGTACAATGGTAAGGTACTTACTTGCCTGGCGCATGGCTGACCCAGGAGTGATCCCTGAGGATGGAGCTAGGAGTAAACTCTGAGCATTGCTGGATATAGTGTTTGCCTCCCTAAATAATTAAAAATTAAATTTATCTGAGTATCAGGCTGGGGTGTGTCTTAAGTAGTAGAATACTTGAGACTCTGGGTGAAGCTCTGGGTTTAGTCTCCAGCTCTGCTTGTTTGTGACCTCTCCAGCTGTTGAGAAAAGTATCTGAGGACTGTTTAATTAAAGAAATACTCTACTGGGCCCGGAGAGATAGCACAGTGGCGTTTGCCTTGCAAGCAGCCGATCCAGGACCTAAGGTGGTTGGTTCGAATCCCGGTGTCCCATATAGCCCCCGTGCCTGCCAGGAGCTATTTCTTTTATTTATTTATTTATTTATTTATTTATTTATTTATTTATTTATTTATTTATTTATTTATTTTGTGGTTTTTGGGTCACACCCGGCAGTGCTCAGGGGTTACTCCTGGCTCCATGCTCAGAAATTGCTCCTGGCAGGCACGGGGGACCATATGGGACACCGGGATTCGAACCGATAACCTTCTGCATGAAAGGCAAACGCCTTACCTCCATGCTATCTCTCCGGCCCCAGGAGCTATTTCTGAGCAGACAGCCAGGAGTAACCCCTGAGCACTGCCGGGTGTGGCCCAAAAACAACAACAAAAAAGAAATACTCTACTGTGTGGAGCTTTTTTGGTATTTAAATCGAAACCTTATGTCCTTTTGAGCCTGCACTATAAACAGAAGTTGTTTCTTGGGTGGGGGGGGGCACACCCTGTGGTGGCTCAGAGGTTACTCCTGACTTCCCAGGGATTATTTCTGGTGGTGTTTAGGGGATTATATGGGATGCCAGAGATCAAAGTTAGACTAACCACGTGCAAGGAAGTGCCCTACCTGCTGTACCATCAGCCCCCAGAAGTGGTTTCTACTCATTGATGTTGATGACTTGGGCTCACCACAGAAATCAGTGGTGGGGAATTCAGAGTTTCATGGACACATCCACTGTGAAAGGCCGATTGCTGTGTCTAGGGGTGGGGATGTTGCTTCCGGTCTGATCTCTGTAAGACGTACCCCGTGTGTCCCCCCAGGTGACCCACAACCAGGAGAATGTGTTCGACTTGCAGTGGTTGGAGCTCCCCAACGTGGCCCCCGAGGAGCTGGAGGCCCTGTCAAGGAACATGGTGTTTCACCTTCGAAGGCTTGTCGATGAGCGGGATGATTGCACTGAGGTGTGAGGGCAGGCATCAGTTGGGCAGGGCCTCTCTTCATTGCAAACCTGACTGTCTCCCTCTTCTCCCAGTCCCTCTGCTGGTGAGGGTGACACATGGGTGCTTTCCCTGTGGCTTTTGGGACCTTTCTCTGTTCCCATGTTTCTCATGTTTCACTGAATGTGCCATCCTTTTCTAGAACCTCCCCCATCATTCCCTACCTGCCCTGTGGTCCCCCAGCCTCTGTGGCAGCTCCCCCACTTTCCTCATGTCTTTGACTTCTCTTGCACCAAGTTATTTGTTCGGCCCAGTGACCTCCCTGTATCTGTTCCCTGGCTCCCTCTAGCTTATCGTGGACTTGACTCAGGAGCGAGACTACCTGCAGGCTCAGCACCCACCCAGCCCCCTAAAGCCACCTAGTGCTGAGTCCACTCCAAGCCCTACCAGCAGCCTGTCCAGTGAGGACAAACAGCACCTGGCTGTGGAGTTGGCAGACACCAAGGCCAGACTGCGCCGCACCCGGCAGGAGCTGTGAGTCCTTGGGTCACCCAGGGCCCTCTATGGGAGTGAGGAGGTCCAGTTTCTGGTGGGGTCCCTCACACAGGACATCAGGGATAGCTTCTCCAAGCTTGGTGATAGAGCAGATGATGGATCAGGACTAGAGCAGGTGATGGGGCAGGTGATTGAGAAGGGATGGAGCTGGTAATGGAGCAGGGATAGAATAGGTGATGGAGCACATGATGTAGCAGTTGATGGTGCAGGGATAGAGCAGGTGGTAGAGCAAGGGATGGAGCAGATGATGGAACAGGTCATAGTGCAGGTGATGGAGCAGGGATAGAATAGGAGATAGAGGGCCAGAGCAGTGGCGCAGTGGGTAGGGCGTTCGCCTTGCACACGGCTGACCCAGGACGGACCGCGTTTGATCCCCTGGCCTATATGGTCCCCTGAGCCAGGAGCAATTTCTGAGTTCATAGCCAGAATAACCCCTCAGCATCACTGGGTGTGGCCCAAAAAACAAACAAAAAATAGGTGATGGAGCACATGATAGAACAAAGCTGGAGCACATAATGTAGCTGGTGATGGAGCAGGGAAAGAGCATGTTGTGAAGCAAGGGATGGAGCAGAGTAGGAACTGGACACCTCCATCCCAGGGATGGGGCTCTAGAGCGGTTTAAGGGTTTTCCTATGGCAGGAAGGCAGATGCACAGAAATTGAACTCGCCCCAGGTTTCCTGGGGGATGACATGACCACACACACACAGTTGGGGTCTTCCTAAACCCGAGGGCAAATTTATGGGCTGCCTCCTATGAGCTTGGTTTCCTATTGTCCTGCAACTGTCACCATGCCATCATGCCCTGCCCACAGTGCCCTCCATCTGGACCCATGTTGCAGGCCTCCCTGCAGATTTCTCTCTGGGGCCCCAGTCAGTTTTCTTTCCTTCCCATTGTGAGTGGGGACGCGGCCCTTCACAGCTTAGTTTTCTCCACTAGGGAGGAGAAGACGGAGCAGCTGGTGGACACCAGGCACGAGGTGGACCAGCTGGTGCTGGAGTTGCAGAAAATCAAGCAGGAGGTGAGCAATAGGGTCTGGGTGAACCCTGGAACTCACCAGGACTGTGCTTCAGTGGATTGGAAGTCTCATCCTCTGGCCCAGGGGGATTGGGAATGTGGATTGGAAGCAACGCCGACATAGCAAATAATCTATACAAAGTTGTAGAGCTAGAAAAGGTTCAGGAAAACTTCCACCACAAGCTACCTGCTAGCTGACAAAAGATACCAGCAGGCAGACAGGCTAGCTGTAGAACCAAAACAGCTAGCAGTTTCTCTGACCTGAGATCTTTATTGGGAAGAGAAGGACCTCCCCCATGGGAGGAAAATAGGTAGGGGTAAGAGACCAATCCAGAGGTACTTCCACTCCATGAGTGATAAGTACAAGCAAAGAAGAATTATTCTGAATAGGGTAAACCTGCTGTGCTATCACTGGCCGCAGGTGCCTAGACTCTGGTCCCTGAGCTCAGGTCTCGCCTAAGCTCAGGTCTGTAAACTCTGCAGAACGTGCAGCTGTCGGCCGAGGCCAGGTCAGCTCGGGTGTATCAGGACGAGCTGGACGCGACACGGGAGAAGGCGAGCAGAGTGGAGCGGCTGGAACTGGAGTTGGGGCGCTGCCGGGAGCGGCTGCGTGATGTGGATTTCTATCGTGCCCGCATGGAGGTGAGTGCCCAATGGATGGGGGTACCTGGACCACTCAGAGTCACCACTGTGCAGCTCCTGCTTGGGGCCTTGGCACTCCCTCTCAGGCTCCTGTCTGATCGTCTACATTCAGAGCATCGTCCAGGACAGAGATATTCTCCTCTAGTTTTCGCTTTGGTCCTCCACAGTGATGCAGGGGTGGGTAGTAGAGTGGAGCAGTGCTGGGAGGAGATTTGTGTTGGCAGGCTGTATTCAGCCCTTGGAGCAATGTCTCTTGCCCATGGAGTGTTTTAGATGAACGGTGCCATGGGTCAAAGTGGTGGAACACTCTCAGAGCCCAAGAACCTCAGCCCTGCTGAGAAAGCCCCTGCAATGCTCCACTACTATCAGGCCCTCTACCATACCTGGCTCCTGAGGACGGTGCTGTCTGGACTTGGGAATCCCTTTCCCAATGATGGCGGGTACCCCAAGGTGGGGCCAGACACTCCAACCACAGACTCTGCATGGGCGTGTTTATGTCTGGGGGCCCTATCGGGGTTCTTGCCTTGGTGACCCCTGGCCCCTGAGTGCCATTCCTCACTGCTGTGACCCCTCTAGGAGCTGCGGGAGGACAACATCATCTTGATTGAGACCAAAGCGATGCTCGAAGAGCAGCTGACGGCAGCCCGGGCCCGCGGGGACAAGGTCCACGAGCTGGAGAAGGAGAGTCTGCAGCTCAAGTCCAAGCTGCACGACCTGGAGTTGGTGAGGGATGGCGGGGCCACCCGTGTTTTTTTTTTTTTTTTTTTTTTGGGGGGGGGCCACACCCTGTGACGCTCAGGGGTTACTCCTGGCTATGTGCTCAGAAGTTGCTCCTGGCTTGGGGGACCATATGGGACACCGGGGGATCGAACCGCGGTCCGTCCAAGGCTAGCGCAGGCAAGGCAGGCACCTTACCTTTAGCGCCACCGCCCGGCCCCACCCGTGTTGTTGAACTGGGGTATGAGGAAAGGTGGGGCACCCCATTGCTGCTGGGCAGGGTTTCAGGGATAGTGTGATGCCCCGTGATGCTGGTCAGGGTGGAGGGTCCCCTCACTCTGTCTCTGGAATTGGATCGGATTGTTAGCTGGGCACTTACTGAGCTCTGGGGTTGCTGCTCTGCTCCAGAGTGGCCACACACATACACTTCCTGTCTGCTTGGGTGCTTGGGTCTCTGCAAGATCTTTGGGAGTCAGGGGACCCCACACCTGGTGGTGCTCAGGGATTATTCCTGGTTCTGTGCTCAAGAATCACTCCTAGGGGCCTGAGCAGTGGCACAGGAGGCAAGGCATCTATCTGCCTTGCCTGCACTAGCCTAGGATGGACCTGGGTTCCACCCCCTTGCATCCCATATGGTCCCCCAAGCCAGGAGTGATTTCTGAGCGCATAGCCAGGAGTAACCCCTGAGTGTCACCGGGTGTGGCCCAAAAATCAAAATTCGAAAAAAAGAACTAGTGATATCAGGTTGTCCACATGGGATGGCAGAGATCAAGCCTGGATTCTTTGCATAAACGGCAAGAGCCCTGCCCATTACTCTCTCTCCCAGTCCTCTTCAGCTCATTAAGGGCTATCAGGCCTGATAAGGGGTATCCAATCATGAAGTTGCCGGCCATTGTGGTCCTGCCTAACCCCTGCAGCCTGTGGGCCTCCTTGGTGCCTTCATACCCAGGTCTTGCGGTCTTAGCCCACATCCAGGTCCTGTCAGATTTATCTTGGTGCAGCCATGACCCTTTGGGCATGTGAATGTGGCCGGGATCAGGCTCTGGGCAGGAGGGGAGGAAGTGTTTATGGCCTTCATAGTTCCGGTCACCCCTTACCAGGATCGAGACTCAGACAAGAAGCGGATCGAGGAGCTGCTGGAGGAAAACATGGTGCTGGAGATTGCCCAGAAGCAGAGCATGAATGAGTCGGCACACCTGGGCTGGGAGCTGGAGCAGTTGTCCAAGAGCGCGGATCTGTCGGATGGTAGGTTGGCCCCGCACCAGGCCTCACCTAGCTTGCCGCCCTCTCTGTGTCCTTGATGTGATAATTGGAAATGCTCCTTCTGCCCATGGAGTCACCTGGAGGACCTCGACAACCAGATGGTGTATGCTGAGTGGTTAGTTTTCTTAGATCTGGTCTGGGCCAGCAACACCCAGAGCACTCAGGAGGCCAGTATACACTGGCGGAAAGCTGGGATGTCAGGTGTGGTCCCTGCTTCATAGCTTATGATCCACTTGCAGGGTCCCCTGTGTCACTACATCCCTCCCTGGCCTCCACTCTGTGTCTGGGGTGCTGCTTCCTCCTTTCAGCAGCATCACGGGGTGTGTTTCTGCTGGCCATGCACCTATGTGACTGCAGCTTCCCCTGTCCAGCACCCAAGCTATGCTGTGGTCCAGCGGGAGCAGGAAGCCAGCAGTGCCTGGTGGACAATAATAGTCAGCTCCTGTGTCCTGAAATAGCACCTGTGCCCCAAATCTGAGCATCACTGTTTACATAGAGCTGGATGAGGTGCAGTGGAGAGCGGCCCTGGTTCCAATGCAGCCTAAAGAAAATGAAAATAATGGAAATGTGCCTGAGAACATCATTGTTCTCTAGAGGAGTAGCTGTTGCTACCCCACTTATTAATGTTGGATTTGCATGAGGAGGGATCATTCTTTCTGCACTAAAGGGTTTTGGGCTGGGGTCCTGAGGCTGCTCTATAGCTGCTGCCCCTGTGGAGGGGAGTGTGTTTGCCTGACCTGAGATTGATCCTTGGCATCCATATGGTTGGTTCCCTGAGCATCAGCAAAAGTAATTCCTAAGCACAGAACCAGGAGTGGTTCACACACTGAGCCAGGTGTGGTACACACACACACACACACACACACACACACACACACACACACACACACACACACACTATATATATACAAAAAAACCACACACACACACAATATATATATACAAAAAATACCACCCACACACACACTATATATATATATGACTCTGGCTCAGGGGACTATATGGGACACCAGGGATTAAACCCAAGTCTATCCTGGGCAGCCGCATGCAAGTCAAACATCCTACCACTGTGCTATCACTCCAGCCCCAACACCAGAATTTTTCTCCCCATGACTCAGGTTTCAGCCAGGGAAGATAAAAGTAGGGTGAGGCTGGATGGGGGTGTAGAGTCAAGACACTTGAATTCCATGCAGCTGAAAGAGGTTCAAATCCCCAGAGACATGGAGGGTTGGTCCCCTGAGCACCACCATGGATCATTCTGGGCACAGCCAGAAGGAGCCTAGAACCGCCTGGTGTTGCCCAAAAAAGAGTCTGCAGGGAATGATGAGTGAGTGGTGAGAGTCGAATATATTCCATGCCTTTGGCCTGGGCATTTGAAAATGGTTCTAGTATCCATTTCCTGATCCATGTGTCCTGAAACAAAGCTGTTGACATGCAAGGCAAACACCCAACTCTGTGCTACTGCTCTGCCCCCCCCCCCCCGACTTTTTTTGGTGTTTGGGTCACACCCAGCAACACTCGGGATACTCCTGGCTCTGAGCTCAAAAGTCACTCCTGGCAGGTTCATGGGACCATATGGTATGCCGGGATTCGAACCGGGGTTCGTCCTGTGTTGGCTGCATGTAAGGCAAATGCCTTACCGCTGTGCTATGACTCTGGCCCCATATCATGTGCCTTCTGCCTTAGCCAGGTACAACCTTCCAGAGCTGGCACTGAAAAACTGCTGCCTTCTACTCTCTCTGCTGCCCAGGCTGGTCAGTTGGCTCAGTCAACAGACCAGGGGTCCCTAGCACTTAAAACAAGTTGACCCACATTGATCACTCCTCCCTTGCTTTTTTTTTGTGTTGGTTTGAGTAGCCTGTGAAAGTGGATTGGGAGGCGGGATGGACGGGGCCAGGCAGGAGGAGTTCTGCGACCCTGGCTCTGACCTGGTGCTGTGGCCCAGCCTCCAGGAAGTCGTTCGTGTTTGAGCTGAACGAATGTGCCTCCAGCCGCATTCTGAAGCTGGAGAAGGAGAACCAGAGCCTGCAGAGCACTGTGCGCGGCCTACAGGACGTGGCCCTGGCCCTGGAGGAGAGCAGCTTCAAGTGTGGGGAGCTGGAGAAGGACAACCAGCAGCTCAGCAAGAAGGTGGGTCTAGGGAGAGGGCTTGGGGCTTCCCCCTACCAGCAGGGGATTTATTGGGAGGAGGAATTACTATATTGTTTTGGGGCCACACCTGGCAGTGCTCATGGTTTACTCCTGGCTCTGCTCTCAGAAATATTTCCTGGCAGGCTCAGGGGACCATATGGGATGCCAGGAATCGAACCCAAGTCTGTCCTGGGTTGGCCGCAAGAATGGCTGCAGGAATTACTATTTTTATTTTTTGGGGGGTTTTGGTTTGGTTTGATTTGCTTTTGGGCCACAACTAGCTGTACTCAAGAATCACCCCTGATGGAGCTTGGGGGACCTTATATGTAGAATTAAATAATAAATAAGGCCCTTTGGATGGAGCTGGATGGTGATGGGATGAATGGAGGGACATTTCTCTGCAGTTCCAGGCCACTTGGCTCCAATCCCCTCCAGCCAGCGGGTATCTGGGTTCAGGAGAGCGGCGGGTAGAAAACTCACTCACAGGCAGGTTCCAGAAAATATCAGCTTTATTCATGCCCTAGCCAACATGTGTGGCCTATAATCTTAAACCTATTTAAGCATGGGAAGGTCTTTCTTGTAGGTAAGGTAACACAAAGAATGGGGGGTGTGGTAACACTTATGGGGTATCTGGTAGATAATTAATATAGGTAGGACTGCGGAAGGCACATACGAGCTGTACTGTCTTTCCAATCCCTATCTTTGGGGTTTTTTTGCCTTTGGGGGAGAGCGGTTGTTTTTATTTTGTTTTGTCTTAATTTTGGGGTGACACTCAGCTATGCTTAGGGCTAACTCTTGGCTTTTAGGTTAAGGATCACTCTTGGTGGGGCTCAGGGAACTGTGGTGTGCTGGGAATCAAACCTTGGTGGGTTGAGTCCAATTCAAGCAAGCACCTTGCCTACTGTACTATCAATCCAGCCTCCAGTTACTGTTTTAAAAACCTCACATAAAGAAGACGGAGCAAGTAGCATGCGTGTTTTACTGTATAATTATTGCACCTTGTTTGCTTGTTTTTAAATTTTGTTTAATTTTGGTTTTGTGTCACAACCCACATTGCTTAGGGTTTATCCCTGCCTCTTTTCTCAGGGGTCACTTGTGGCAGTGCTTGGGGGCCCTACATGTTATCAGTATGTGCAAAGCAGGGTTGGCCACATGCAAAGCAAGTTCTCTACCTTCTTTGCTATCTCTTTGGTCCCCTTGGTTTGGAGTCAACCTTGAGCACAGAAATTGGTTTTTAGTCTTTAATAAAGGACTCCATGTGGGGCTCCGTCTTCCTACTTCCTTTTACATGGGCCACAATGGGGCCCGGGAGCCCCGAGCTCTGAGGCCCTGTTATGAGATAGGCTTGAGACCCCACACCCCAAAGGCTAGGACTGGGGGGCAGAAGGTCAACCAGGTGAGTGTCCCAGATAGGTAGGAGAGGACGGAAGCTCCATACCATCAGGTGTAGGACCCTCCCCACACCCTGGCAGCATCCATACTAGTCTACACCCCAGGGCTCTCTGCTGGAGCACTCACTGGGCCGGGCCACCACCCCGCAGGTAGAGAAGCTACAGAGCCAGCTGGAGCGGGAGAAGCAGAGCAACCAGGACCTGGAGACTCTGAGCGAGGAGCTCATCAAGGAGAAAGAACAACTGCAGGGCGACTTGGAGGCCCTGAGGGCCGAGCGTACCCGCCAGGTGAGCACCCTGATGGGCAGCGGAATGTCTGTAGACTCTGGCTAGAAAGGTCTTGGCACTCCAGAGGCCAAGTCAGCTTCCTTGATCCCCATGATCCCTGATACAGCCTCTGGCACAGCTCCCCACAATCCACATGGAAGCCCCACCATAACAGCCCCCCATAACTCCCAGGATAGCCTCTGTACCCCCTTGGGACAGTCTCCAAGGACAACCCACACACATCCTGGGGCAGCTTCCACATCTACTCCTCAACCTGTCATATTCCTCCTAACCCCAAGACAGCCCCTATCTCACCCCTGGGACATTGGTTTTGGAGCCACACCTGCCAGGTTACTCCTGACTATGTGCTCAGGAATCACTCCTGGCAGTACTGGGACCTTATGGGATGCTTGGGATTAAACCAGGGTCAACCACATGCAAGGCAAATGCCCTACCCACTGTGCTATTGCTCCAGCCCAGGTTTGTGTTTCTGATCCACACTAGTTCCTACAAATGGAGCCACATCAGGCAGAGCTGATGGCCTGGGTGACGACTCCTGGCAGAGAGGTGGTGGCATTCAGGGGGCCACTAGGGCTTTACCTGGTGATGCTAGGGATCCCATGTGGTGCCAGGGACCAAATTCCAGCCCTCATCACAATCAGCCTGTGTCGTTAGCAATTCTATGCTCTCTTCCAACCAAGTTGTGTTCTCTGTGCCCTTCACCTCATGCCCAAGCCTGGCTCCAGGTTGCGTGAGACTGGTGTTGAGGGTACCCTGTGGGAAAACCCCTTAAGGCATGCATGTCCATTCCTGCCCATTCGCTGTGGTCCCCAACCTTAGAGCTGCATGCACCAGCCTGCCTCATGGCCCTTTTTTTGTCTTCCCCCCCCAGATCAAGGACCTCGAGCAAGAAAAAGACCAGCTCAACCAGGCAGTGTGGGCACTACGGGAGAGACCTCAAGGGGCCACCCAGGACATGGAGAAAGAGACGAAGGCCTTGCAGCAGGCCCTGTCGGCCACCCGCAGCCAGCTCAGCCGCCTGGAAGAGGAGAAGCAGCAGCTGCAGCGGGACTTGGCACAGGAGAAGGAGAAAGGGGAGCGGGCCGAGTCGCTGGAGAAGGAGCTGCAGCGGCTGGAGCAGGAGAAGGAGGCGCTGGCTGTCGATGTGAATGCCCTGCGTGGGGCCTCGGAGCAGACGGCTGCCCTGGAACGTGAGAACCAGGGCCTGGCGCTGGAGAACGGGCAGCTGCGCAAGTCCCTGGACACGCTGCAGAATGTGTCGGTGCAGCTGCAGGAGCTGGAGCGCAGCCATAAGCAGCTGGACGGGGAGAATGCAGAGCTGCGGCGCATGGTGGAGACCCTGCGCTTCGCAGGCAACAAAGTGGCCAGGATGGAGCGGGAGAACCAGGAGCTGGAGCGAGAGCGGGAGGAGCTGCGGCAGAGCGTGGAGAGGCTGAAGGCGCGGAGCCGGGAGGCCGAGCTTCTGGAGCTTAGCCTCGAGAGCGTCCGCTCCGACAACTTGAGGCTGCAGCAAAGCCTGGAGGGCAGTGGGCAGACGGTACAGGCTCTCGAGCGCCAGCTGCGCGACAGGGAGGCTGAGATCCAGGTGCTGCAGCGTGACCTGGAGGCCCAGCGGCCGGCGCAGCTGCAGCTGGAACGGGCAGATGCCAAGCGGCAGGCCCTGGAGCAGGAGGTGGCCCAGCTGGAGAAGGACAAGAAGCTGCTGGAGAAGGAGGTCCGGCGGCTGTGGCAGCAGGTAGAGCTCAAGGATGCGGTACTGGACGATAGCGCCGTCAGGCTGACCGCAGCCGAGCGGGAGAGCCGCGCCCTGGACAAGGAGCTGGCCCGCTGCCGAGACGCGGCCGACAAACTCCGGGAGCTGGAGAAGGACAACAGGGACCTCACCCAACAGGTCTCGGTCCACACCAGGACACTAATGACGCTCAGGGAGGTGAGTGAGAGGGGACCAGGGGTGCTGCTCAGTGACCCCACTCAGAATCCCGCCATACCCTTCCCGTGTGTCTCATTTGTCCTGTGCATGTGCTGGCAATGGGATGCCTAAGTTTTCTGGTGGCTACAAAGGGTCGGCTGGTCCCGCAGTGCTGTGGGCTCTACTTTTGTCTGTTCTTTTAGGTGTGTCAGCTCTTTTTCCCTCCCTATTTTACTTGTTTTGCAGTTTGTGGGGATTTTCTAGAGCTAAATTCAAGTGAACTTACGGGGAGGGGAGGGGGAGGCAGATGGTGTCAGGGATGGAGCAAATCTAGGCCCCATATTTGCCCAGCCTGTGCTCCACCCCTTTGAACCTCCCTCTTTTCTTTTCTTTTTTTATTCCTTTTTCTTTGACTTTGGGCCACATCCAGTGGTGCTCAGAGGTTACTCCTGGCTCTGCACTGAATAATTATTCTTTTATTTTATTTTATTTTATTTTATTTTATTTTATTTTGTGGTTTTTGGGTCATACCCGGCAGTGCTCAGGGGTTATTACTGACTCCATGCTCAGAAATTGCTCCTGGCAGGCACGGGGGACCATATGGGACGCCGGGATTTGAACCGATGACCTTCTGCATGAAAGGCAAACGTCTTGCCTCCATGCTATCTCTCCGGCCCCTGAACAATCTTCTTTTTTTTTTTTTTTTTTTTTTTTTGTGGTTTTTGGGTCACACCCGGCAGTGCTCAGGGGTTACTCCTGGCTCCATGCTCAGAAATTGCTCCTGGCAGGCACGGGGGACCATATGGGACGCCGGGATTCGAACCGATGACCTTTTTGCATGAAAGGCAAACACCTTACCTCCATGCTATCTCTCCGGCCCCGTGAACAATCTTCTTAATGTCGCTCTGGGTGCCAGGGATCAAACCCATGTTGGTTGCGTGCAAGACAAACTGTACCATCACTTCAGCTGTGCCTACCTGCTGTACCATCACTTCAGCCCAGAGCCTCCTCACTTTTTGTTTGTTTTGGGGCCACACGCTGAGACGCTCATGGGTCACTCCTGGCTATGCACTCAATAATCGCTCTTGGCTTGGGGGCCATATGGGACACTGAGGGATCGAACCCAGGTTCATCCTGGATCAGTCGTGTGCTAGGCAAGCTCCTTACTGCTATGCCACCACTCTGGCCCCCACTTTTTTTTTTTTCTTTTTTGGTTTTTGGGCCATACCCAGCAGTGCTCAGGTGTTACTCCTGACTCTTTGGTAATAAATCACTCCTGGAAGCCTTGGGGGGGATATATGGGATGCCGGGAATCAAATCTGGGTCTGTCCTGGATCAGCTTGTGAAAGTCAAACGCACAACCACTGTGCTATTGCTTCGGTGCCTCCCCACTTTCCCTTTTTTTTTTTTTTTTTTTGTTTTGTTTTGGTTTCTTTCCCTTTTTTGGGGGGTGGGGAAGTGGTCACACCTGACAGCACTCAGCTCAGAGGTTCCTCCTTCTCTGCTCAGAAATCACCCTTGGCAGGCTCGGGGGGACCATTTGGGATGCCGGGATTCAAATCGCCGTCCTTCCTGTGTTGGTTGCATGCAAGGCAAACGCCTTACCGCTGTGCTATCGCTCCAGCCCTCCCCACTTTTATGAAGGCCACTGGCCACCCACCTACACAGTCACCTCAACTTGAGTGTCTGGTACTCATTGTAGTCTGCCCCGATGCCAGGCTCTCTATGGTCAGGATAACTAGCTGCCCTGGTTGATATGATATGTGGAGCACATTGGGTCACACGACTAAGTCTACTCAAGTGGGTGCTGTGTGGCAACTCTTTTCTTTGTAGCATGGATGCACGTGGTGACCTGGGTGCAACTGGAAAGCCCATCTGGGAACTTTAAGGAAGGGGGTTTTGCGAGGTGGTGTGAAGGAGCGTGGCAGGAGCCATCCACACCCATCACACCTCACTGCAGACAGGGAAGCTCATGGGTATGCCCTGAGTGGGGATCCTGCTGAGGTCTTTTTTTTTTTTTTTTTTTTGTGGTTTTTGGGTCACACCCGGCAGTGCTCAGGGGTTATTCCTGGCTCCATGCTCAGAAATTGCTCCTGGCAGGCACGGGGGACCATATGGGGCGCTGGGATTCGAACCTATGACCTGCATGAAGGGCAAACGCCTTACCTCCATGCTATCTCTCCGGCCCCTCTGCTGAGGTCTTGAGGGGATACCCACAAGCCCTTTGGTCATGCTGCAGGGAAGAGGGGCCAACACCCCCTCCCAGCCTCATCCCAGGCCGCTTGCCCTTCCCCAGCACCCAGTCATGGAGGTCCAGCCTCTGTACTGTCTGCGCCGGCAGCTCTTTTGGGGGCTGGGGGGCACAACCAGCAGTGCTCAGGGTTACTCTTGGTCTGCACTCAGGAATTACTCCTCCTGGTGCTCAGAATACTATATGGGATGCTGAGGATCGAACCTGGGTTGGCTGTGTGCAAGGCAAATGCCCCCTACCCACTGTACTTTCATCTGGCCTAGCACCTTTATTTTTATTTTTATTATTATTAATAATATATATATATATATATTTTTTTTTTTTTTTTTGGTTTTTGGATCACACCTGGCAGTGCTCAGGGGTTACTCCTAGATCGAACCCAGGTCTTTTCTGTGCCTGCCACGTGCAAGGCAAGACAAACGCCCTTTGCTATCGCTCCAGCCCCTAAGCCAGGATGTTTCTCTGGCTGGGACCTAGGGTTAGGGGAAGCCCATGGAAGATGGGGTGAGTCTCATCCTGTCATGCTGCTACAGGGGGCATCACTGTGACCCCCAGCATGGCTACAGACAGAGGCCTAGATGAGTCAGACCCTTGCTTCTGCCCCAGAATTCAGTCTCAGAACTCAATCACTTCTCTGGCTCCTGTCCTATCCTAGCAATTGTTGTTTCAAGAAACAGGCAGCCTTGTGGCCAGATTCAGACACCACTTGCACACAGTGGGTGGTGCTTGGGGTGTGAGTGGGGACAGTGCAAGGAGCCGAGCATCCTCCCTCTCTGGCCACACAGCCCCAGACAATATCCTAGTGCCTCCTCTGGGAGGATAGGACCTGGGTTTCATCGTTCTCCCCATCTGCTCACCCCAGCCCCCACCCCTCATTGCCCTTGCAGGACCTGGTGCAGGAGAAGCTACGGAGCCAGAAACTGAGCAGCGAGCTGGACAAGCTGAGCAGTGAGCTGGAGAAGGCCAGCCTGTCGGAGGGGCGAATGTTGCAGGATGTCGGCCAGGGCATGTGAGCACCCCTAGAGTGCCCCATTATAAGCTTCCTTTGCCCCACAACATATCCCTTCTAGAAGTGAGAAGACAGTCTTTCGTCCATTAACAGTTGTCTTATATATTTTTTTAGATGGACATCTTTTATTTATGTTTGTTTGTTTGGGGGCCACATGTTTCAATGTTCAGGAATCATTCCTGGCGGGCCTTGGGGCTATATGGGGTGCTGAGGATGGAACCCAGGTTGGCTGCATGCAAGGCACACACCCTCCTTGCAGTACTATCGCTTTGGCCCTGGATTTTGTTCTTGTTGTTTGGTTTGGGGTCACACCCTGTGGTACTCAGGGCTTATTTCTGACTCTGTGCTCAGGGAATATTTCTGGCAGTGCTTAGAGGAACTTATAGAGTACTGAAGCATGAAGCTGGGTCATCCATATGCAAGGGAATCTCCCTATATGCTATACTATTGCTCAGCCCCCTTAGATGGACTTTGCAGAGTTGTTTGAACATGTGGGTGGGGCTGGCACACCGATGACACCACATAGATATGCCTTAATGATCACAGATGACAGCTCTGTTTGTTTTGTTTGGGGACTATATCTGGCCATTCTCAGGGGTTACTCCTAGCTCTGCACTCAGGAATTACTGACCAAATGGAATGCTGCAGATGAAAGCCTGGTCTGCTGTGTGCAAAGCAAGTGCCCTCCCCACTGTGCTATCACTCAGCCCCATAGATGGCAGGCCTGTCACCCACATGTTCAGTTCAGAACCCAGTCACAGTTGGCGTTGACTGCCTGTGGTGTCAGAGAAGGGTGTTCATCCTTTTCTTTCTTTCTTTCTTTTTTTTTTTTTTTTTTGTTATTTTTTGGACTATACTTGGTGGTGCTCGGGTTACTCCTGGCTCTGCACTCAGAAATCTCCTGGCTCAAAACCATATGGGATGCTGGGGATCGAAACCGTGTCCATCCTGGGTCAGCTGCATGCAAGACAAATACCCTACCACTCCATCCCACCTTTTATTTACTCCTTCGGCCTTAAGTTCTTCTTTCCTTGGGTTCAGGGCTTGAGAGGTACACTAGATCTCTGAGCACCTCCCTGGCCTCTTGAGCCTTTTATATTTGTCTGCAGCTGCGAGGACAGCTCAGTCTTTTGCCTCAGGAACCTTATGTCCAGTCTTCAGCACTACCTGGTCCCCTGGAGCAACACATGAAGTGATCCAGACATCCACCCCGGGGAATGGGGAAAGAGCAATATAATGACCCCAGCCTCTGCAGTATTCAGGGATGGTCTGGTTTTCGTGGAGTGTGTGCACCATTCCCCACCTTTACACTAGCCTGACACACTTGCCCAACAGTGCAGCAGTTTTTGCGCTTGGCAGGAGTCATGAAATAAGCACGTAGGTAGCGCCAACCTCCCTCCAGCCAGATGCTCCGCCCTGCCATGCCCAGGACTCTCAGATATAAAAGGGTTTTCCCTGGAGCCCCCAGAGCATGGCTAGGACATCCGAGTGGTGACCCCAGGGATGAAGGTTTGGAGTGTGTCTGTAGGTGTCCAGGTTCAGGCTCCGGATGGGACGTGCTGAGACATAGTTCCTGGGGGGAGAGGGGAGCCTCATGTGTAAGCTGGAGTTATGGATGACCCTGCACACTGCGGGGCCTGACGCTTTGGTGTTTTTCCAGAAACTCCCAGACTCTGGAGGGCCAGAGTGAGGCTGCACTAAAAATCACACTGGCCAGTAAAGAGGAGAAGATTGTGTTCCTTGAAGCGCAGATGCAGGAGAAGGCTAGCCTCAGCCACCAGCTTGAGAGCGAGCTGCAGGCAGTGAGTTGGGGGGCTGACAGCCTCCCCTGTCTCTGTCAGTCCTCACCTGTCTCTGTCAGCCTCATCTGTCCCCTGTCAGCCTTAACCTGTTCTGCATCATCCCTCACCTGTCAGCTTCACCTGGCCACCCTCCCCTAACCCTTATCAGCCAGCCTTCACCTACCACCCATCAGATCTCCCCTTTCAGTCCTCACTGTCCCCATTCCTTTCAGGCAGGTAACCTGGTTTTCTGAGATCTGCTGGGGCAGCTAGCTTCCCGGAGCTGCACAGAATCAGAGCAGGGTCTGGAGGGCAGTGATTCCCCTACTGGTTCAGTGTAGAACAGTGGGGGTGACACAGTCCATACCCACGTGGAAGTGCTCATCAGAACCTGCTCTTCACTTCCACTTTCCCCACAGGGCCCCACCCTCAGATGCCCAGGTTGCAGGACTCCCAAGAGCCTGGAGCTGGGTGGGCCCCAAGCACTGTGCCATCCCAGAGTGGACAGGAGCCGCCAGTGCCAGGGTGCTGGCTTGGGGGTGGGACTGACAGCCATGCCCCCCTTGAAGCCTGCTTGGTGCCACTCGCAGGTGAGGAAGGAGTGCCAGCTGCTCCGACAGCAGCAGGAGGAGGGCATGCGCCTGCAGGACCCACTCCAGCCTGCGTTGGCAGCTGCGCACCAGGAGGCCACCATGGAGCTGCTACGTGTGAAGGACCGGGCCATTGAGCTGGAAAGGAGTGTAAGTGGCGCCTTGGGTGCTGGGGGCCTTGCAGAGCTTTATGCTATGTTGTGTTGGCAGGAACGAGGGGCTGGAGGATCCTCTTCTAAGACTGAGGGATGTCTTGCTTCTGCACCCTAGAATGCGGCCCTGCAGGCGGAGAAGCAACTGCTTAAGGAGCAGCTGCAGCACCTGGAGACACAGGGCGTGGCGCTGAGCACACAGATGCTGGCACTGCAGAAGCAGAGCAACTTCCTGCAGGAGCACAACACGGCATTACAGACACAGACGGCGCAGCTTCAGGTAACATGGCTGCTGTGGCCTCCTGCTGCTGCCCGGCTGCTTGACATCTCGTTAGTCTTAAAGATTTCTTACTGCAAAGCCTGTCTCCCAGTGCTGCTCAGAGGACCCCAGTGGGCCCTTAAACAAACAAAAAGTGAGGTCTTAAGAATAGACAGGGAGGGCCCGGAGAGATAGCACGGCGGCATTTGCCTTGCAAGCAGCCGATCCTGGACCAAAGGTGGTTGGTTCGAATCCCGGTGTCCCATATGGTCCCCCGTGCCTGCCAGGAGCTATTTCTGAGCAGACAGCCAGGAGTAACCCCTGAGCAACGCCGGGTGTGGCCCAAAAACCAAAAAATAAGAATAGACAGGGGGCTAGAGCAGTGGTGCAAGTGGTAAGGCGTCTTCCTTGCCCGTGCTAGCCTAGGATGGACCGAGGTTTGATCCCCTGGCATCCCATATGGTCCCCTAAGCTAGGAGCGATTTCTGAGCACATAGCCAGGAATAAGCCCTGAGCATCACCGGGTGTTACCACCACCCCCCCCCCCCAAAAAAAAGTCAGACAGGGCCAGAGCAGAGTGATAGCATAGCGGATCCTGGTTAGAATCCCAGCATCCTGGGGCCGGCAAGGTGGCGCTAGAGGTAAGGTGTCTGCCTTGCAAGCGCTAGCCAAGGAAGAACCGTAGTTCGATCTCCCGGCGTCCCATATGGTTCCCCCAAGCCAGGGGCAATTTCTGAGTGCTTAGCCAGGAGTAACCCCTGAGCATCAAACGGGTGTGGCCCAAAAAAAAACAAAAAAGAAAAAAAGGATCCCAACATCCGTGTGGTTCCCTGACCTGCCAAGAGCAACTTATGAGTGCAGAGCAGAAATAACCCCTAAGCATTGCCGGGTACGACCTCCCCCTAAAATAAAAAGACATTGGAAATGATTGCTCTGGACAAGAATTGGATGTTGAAAGGAGAGACATGATAGACATGATACCTCTTCAGTAATAATTTTGCAAACCAAGCGCATACCACAAAATCTACTACTACTAAAATGGATGGAGGGGGATAGTCTGTCTTATTGGCAGGCAGGGAGGAGGGCAGGAGGGAAATTGGGGGCATTGGTGGTGGGAAATGTGCACTGGTGAAGGGTGTTGTATGTTGCATGACTGAAACGGAATAACTGTGAAAAATATGCCAACTATATTATGAATAGCCTCATAACTATAATGTTTAAACTATAAAAAAAAAAAAGAGAGAAAGGCTGAAATGATATAGTATAGCAGATAAGGTATTTGCTTTGCATGCAACCAACCTGGGTTTGTTCCCTGTGTACCCCAGGTTTGACTCAAAAGCAAAGTAAAGAGAGTCACAGGAGAGGGACAGAGAAATAGTATAACAAATAAAGCACTTGCCTTGTATGTGACTAACCTGGGTTCTAGTCCCAGTATCATATTGTTTCCCCCAAGCCCTTCAGGATTGATCCCTAAGCTCAGAAGCAGGAGTAAGCCCTGAGCACTGCCAGGTGTGGCCCCCCAAAAAAACAAAAGTAATCAAGAGGTTTGGAGAGGTGGCTCAGAGGAATGAGTTTGTACTTTGTAGAGGCCTGGGTTCAATCCCTGGTATTACATGATCACAAGGAGCAAGCACAGAACTAGGAACAGTTATGAGCACTGTCAGGTGTGGACCCCATAAAAGACCAAAAAGTAAGGACCAGAGATCATGGAGGAGGCAAGGAACTGGTGTGTAGTCAACCATGGTTGACTCCCAGCACTACATGGTTTTGTGAGCACTGAGCCAAGAATAGTTCCTGAGCACCAGCTGTTGTGACCCCCCCCCCCCAATAAACATAGTAGTTCAAGGATTCTGTGGGAGCCTATGTGGAGAAAGGGCAGTTGTCTGGCCAGAAGAGAAAGCCAGGACCCCCAGCCCTGACCACTGGTGTGTGTCTTTACTATCCTGGCCCCCAGTGGTTCTTACCTCACCCAGTGGCTTACACCTGTCCTGGGGAGGGGTCCCTGCTGGGGTTCCGCATAAGTTGTGGGGAGCTCTCTCACTGCTTCTTCTGAGGCCATGTCCCCCACACCTCTGCAGGTGGAGAATTCTACTCTGAGCTCACAGAGCGCTGCACTGGCTGCTCAGTTTGCGCTGCTGCAGAGTCAGCAGGTGGCAGCCGAGGCGGAGGCCGAGGCACAGCAGAAGCAGCAGGAGCGGCTGGCGGCAGCCCACGAGGCGCTGCTGCAGAATCACGAGCACCTGGCCGCCCTGCACGAGGGCCAGTCGGCAGAATACGAGGCCCTCATCCACCAGCACAGCTGCCTGAAGGCGCTGCACCGCAGCCTAGAGCTGGAGCACAAGGAGCTGGGGGACAGGTGTGTGCTGGGATGGGGACGCACTTGCATGCCCGTCCGTGCACACACACACACACTTTCCCTTGGCCCCTCATGCTAACTGCATTTCTCCCAAAGCATCACAGGACGGTCATGTGTGGGTTTGCAGAGTCCCCAAGGAGGGATGAGATGCCACTTCTACCTCCAGCTGTTAGTTGTTTGCAGAAACCCCATTCCCCTTCCCAGGGCCTTCCTATCAGCATGGGGCCGCTGGCTAGTTTGCTCACAACAATTTGGGAAAGTGTGAAAATTCAAGACAGTACTGCCTCTTTGTCCCCATCACTGAGCCTCGGAATACCACTTAGCTCACATGAGCCTGTGGATCAGGCTGATCTCAGCCTGTGCCTGCCGTTTTTTGTGGGTGTCCTGCATCTGAGACACACACAGCCAGCCAACACGCACACTCTGTGGTTCCCAGAGCGAGGTGGGCAGGCAGAGAGTCTGGCAATGCACACGCAGTTGCTCAGCTCCCATGCTGTCTAGGTGGTGGGCAGAGAATCCCACTGGTGCCTTAGTCCCATGCTCGTTCCTGCCTGCTTGTCTCGGGGACTTGGTGGTGAATGGTTCACAATCAACCCTGTGGTCAGGGGGATATCTGGTGAGGGGTGTTTATAGAACCTTTTTCTGGGGGCAATTTCAGGGGTGGCAGGAGTGGGAGATCCCCACCCTCAGTGTTTCCCTCTGATTAGTAAGAGCCACTTGGTCGGCTTTCTGCAGACTTGTTGGCCTGGATGAGCATGCAGGCAATCCCAAAAGAAGGCAGAGCTTCCATGCAGCACCCACAGGCACTTACCCTAAGCACTTCCTGGCTCCTCTGTCATCCAAGAGGTCCACAGAATGCAATATCTGAGAGTAGAGAAAGGCCTTTTCTTTATGGAAAAGGGAGTGCCTTAATGCCCCTCTTTGAATTTGGGGTGCTCCTAAGTTATCTCTGAATATAGTTGGCTCCAGCAAATGGACTAATGGGGTGGTGTCAGGCTTCTGCCCCATCCTTGACCCCTGCCTCCCCCTCCCCCGTGATAGCCTGACAGCTGTGACCTAAAACCTAAAAACTGAAGCTAGGGAGCTGATTTAGAAGGCTGGAGAAAGAGAGCGTGCAGGGACCAGAGCGATAGCACAGTGGGGAGGCCGTTTGCCTTGCACGTGGCCAGCCTGGTTTCGATCCCTGACATCTCATACGGTTCCCCAACCACCACCAGGAGTGATTCCTGAGTGCAGAGCCACAAGTAACCCTTGAGGTGCGGCCAAAAACCAAAAAGACAAGAAGTGCATGCAGGCACCCCCAACTCCACCCCTGATGTTGCTACCTGGCCCACAGTGCCAGAAATGACTCTCCCCACCCAATGCACTTCTGATTATAATTCCCCCGGGGTGGGGGATCGAAAAAGATTAAGACTTGGGGCCGGGAAGGTGGCGCTACAGGTTAGGTGTCTGCCTTGCAAGCGGATGGACCTCGGTTCGATCCCCCGGCGTCCCATATGGTCCCCCCAAGCCAGGGTGATTTCTGAGCACATAGCCAGGAGTAACCCCTGAGCTTCAAACGGGTGTGGCCCAAAAACCAAAAACAAACAAAAAAAAAAGATTAAGACTTGAGAGGACAAATATCAAGAGAGCTCAGTGCCAGCCACTCATACCCCACCGGGTCTTCTTCCTCCCCTGAACCAACTGAGCACCCGGGGTCTGAGCCTTGGGGAGTGAGGAGATGCTATCCAAGCAGGAAGGAATTCATCTGTTCATAGTTCATTTTGAGTCTGTTTGGGCTTAGGAATCTGGGCATGGGGGAGCCTGAAAGAGGGACCTTCCTAAGACACGTCAGGTTGGGTCCTCAGGCTACCCACTCCCTGTCCCATCCATCCCCTACAACTCAGCAAAAAGAAGGGGCCCCCACTTCCTGGGGTGAGGGATCCTGCAAATGTTCAGAGTGGAGGACGCTGTGGTGGGTGGTTGTTGCAGTGGTGTCTGGGGTAAACTCCCAGCAGGCATGTGTCTCCCCTCCTCTCCCAGACATGGGGCTGCTGTGCAGCACAAGGCAGAGCTGGAAGAGCTGCAGGCGGCCCTGCAGCAGGAGCAGCAGAGTGGGGCAGTGGCCACAGCCGAGAACCAGAGGTTGCGGGGTGAGCTGGACCGGTGAGTGACCTCGCAATAGCCTATATCAAGTCTCTTCCTTCCCTCTACACAGCCAACTCGAGTTTGACTCCCAGCACTCCGTGGGGTTCCCTGAACTCCTCCAGGAGCGATCTATGAGTACCGCAAGTGTATCCCCAAAACAGAATGGGGGTGTTGTCTATGTTGCCTCTTTAGCTCCTTTGCCTCCTGTCCCCCCACTCCCGGCCCCACAGGGTCAGTTTCCTGCACCAGCAGCTGAAGGAGGAGCACGAAGAGCTGCGGACCCACACCAAGGAGCTCAAGACGGCGCTCAACACCTCACAGCTGGAGCTGAACCGCTGGCAGGCGCGCTTCGACGAGCTCAAGGAGCAGCACCAGAATATGGACCTCTCTATGACCAAGCTGGACACCCACTGCGAGGTGCTTCCTCCACTCCAGGGACCATCCATGTGCAGGGGGGTGTGAGGCGGGGTGGGGAGGACACATTAGCCAGAGATAGGGTTCGTGCTTGTGGCCTGGGCGCTTGAGTGCGTGCGATTGTGTGGCTGCAGCCTAAATGAGCTCTGCATAGAATCACCTGCTAATTCCATTGTCTTTACTTCGGTGCAGGGCCAGGGGTTCAGGGAGGTGGTTGTATGCGAGCTGCAGGGCTGTGTCCTGGCTGGCCCTAGCAGGTTCTCAGCAGCACACAGCTATGTCTAAGTATGGATGGTCTGCCTTGTAGCTGCTCTCCCGGCTCAAGGGGAACTTGGAGGAGGAAAACCATCACCTCATGAGCCAGATCCAGCTGCTGAGCCAGCAGAACCAGATGCTTCTGGAACAGAACCTGGAGAACAAGGAGCAGTACCATGAGGAACAGAAGCAGTACATGTAAGGCTTCCCCGAAAACTTCTTGGTGTGGGGGCACTGTCCTGGGATTCCAGCCCAGTCTCCACATTAGCACTGTCCCTTTGCCCCCCACCCACAGCAGCATTTACTCCTGCTGACCCGCCCATATAAGCACCTTTCTGTGGCCCCGCCCACAAGACACCTCCCATGTGACTCCACCCATATAATTTCCACCCCTGCTGATCTTACCCACAACACTACCTCCTGCCTTGCACGGGGCCAACCTAGATCCCATACTCAGGCACCCCCCTATGGTACTCTGAGCTCTGCCAGGAGTGATCCCTGAGTGCTGCTAGAAGGTACACCTTGGATGCAACCTGAGCATAAAAAAACAAAGGAACAGAAAGCACAGGCAAGAGCTAGGAAGCCGTGCGGGGGGTGGGAGGGTGCGGGTAGGAGGCTTGGCTGGCCTGCAGGAATGAGATGGATGGATGGAACTTCGGGGTCCCTCTCCCCAAGTTGGAATCCCCATCTCTAGACTTCTGAATGGTAGGAATCAGGTCCTGCTTTTTTAAAAAAAAAAAATTTTAAATTTTAAAAATTTAAAAATCTTGCTCCACTAAGAAAGCAAATATCTCCCAGTCTGGGGGCTACACCACTACTTCCTGGGATGGGATCCCAGGCAAGAGTCCTAACCACTGCACTCTTATCTCTTGCCCCATTGCCTGTGCTATGTGGGTCATTGGAAACTGCATTAGGTGAATGCTGGGTGGTCAAACATCTTCGGAGTCCCTTCAGCCTTGTTGCCCATCCTTTCTTCAGGATGGCTGCATATCCTCCCTCTTCCATTCCCTCCAGACCCATAGTTTTCCCTCTCCCCTTTGCAGAGACAAGCTCAATGCCTTACGGAGACATAAGGAGAAGCTGGAGGAAAAGATCATGGATCAGTACAAGTTCTACGACCCTGCTCCAAAGAAGTGAGTTGGGTTAAGGGGGATTCTGCCAGAGTCCAGAAGCTTCCCTTCTGGTTAAAGGGAACACCTGCCCTCTGGGTGTGACCCCAGACAAACACAGAGTCAAAGACACATTCCCCTGGGAGCTTTTTATTCTCAAGTAAAATTCCTTTGCATGCACCGAGCCCCAGAGCAGCCTCAGACACCCAACTCTGTTTGTTGGTCTTTGCTGCTGTGGGCAGCATTGGACACCCAGACTTGCCTGGTGCTTGCAAGGCACTGTGAACCCTGAGCCCTAACCCTCCCAGCATCTGATGGTGCATGCTGTGGCTGGCCCATTGCACTATTGCTAGTCATTAGCAGACAGGGACTGTGCCTATAACTGCATTTTTTTTTTTGTTTTTTTTTTTTTTTTTTGGTTCTTGGGCCACACCCGTTTGACACTCATGGGTTACTCCTGGCTATGTGCTCAGAAATCACCCCTGGCTTGGGGGGACTGTATGGGACGCCGGGGGAATCGAACCACTGTCCATCCTATGCTAGCGCTTGCAAGGCAGACACCTTCCCTCTAGCTCCACCTTCCCGGCCCCTATAACTGCATTTTTTTTTTTTTTTGGTTTTGGTTTTTGGGCCACACCTGGTGACGCTCAGGGGTTACTCCTGGCTATGCGCTCAGAAGTCGCTCCTGGCTTGGGGGACCATATGGGACGCCGGGGGATCGAACCGCGGTCCGTCCTAGGCTAGCGCAGGCAAGGCAGGCACCTTACCTCCAGCGCCACCGCCCGGCCCCTATAACTGCATTTTTGAGAGCTTGTTTGGAGGTTCTAGCAGGGGAGCGCAGCTACTTGTATACCCTCAACTGAAGAACGGTCCCTCTATTCGGGGAAGGCTGTCCTCTTCGACCGAGCGCGCAGCTTCAGGAGGGACGCACATGGAGCAGTGAGGGAGGAAGGGAACACCCGCCTAGCCAGCCAGATCAGCTGAATCAATCCTGGCGATCAATGGGGTGACAGGTGTCGCAGCCAGATCGCCCTCACATTCGATATAACTGCATTTTTAACTGCATTTTTGCCAAGGCTACTTTGACAGACCCAAGAGAGGTCGGGGTGTGTGTGTGTGTGTGTGTGTGTGTGTGTGTGTGTGTGTGTGTGTGTGTGTGTGTGTGTGTGTGTGTGTGTGTGTGTGTGTTACTGTGTGTGTATGAGACTGCATGCCATTCAAATCACTAGCATCGGGGGCTGGCATGCAGAATTATTTTTCCTTCGTGGGCTTGTGTGTCACTCTGATACTAACCTAGATGCTTTGTTAGGTAACATCTTTCAAGCCCCAGGTGATAGTGAAGAGGACGTCACATCAGTGGCCCAGCTTCCCAGCTCCATGGCTGAAGAGGGGAGAGGGGAACAAGGAGTCCATGAGGGAGACTGTGTGCATCCTGCGAACCTGCTATTTTTTTTTACCAGGAAGAATCACTGGATTGGAGCCAGAGCCTTAGTCAAGCTCATCAAACCAAAGAAGGAAAGCCCCAGAGAACGAGCAAAACCACCCGCCGACAGCGCCCCCTGGCAGATGGAGTCGCCCGATCTCACCTCCCCATGTGGCTCTCAGCCACAAAGGGCACAGCCGGACCCCACGGAGAGCCCCGTCAGCCCGAACTATGCAGAAGAGCACAACCCTCACAATGGGGCAGTGGGGAAAGGTAGGCATGGGGGGTCCACTGTCGAGCAACGGGGGTACATGCAGGTTGCACATGCCTCCTAGCAGCATAATTGGGTGATTTGTAAGCACAGGGCAGGAGTGGCTTAGAAACAAAAGCAAAAAAGGAAAATGGGACCCAGAGGCACAGCAGGTAGTGCACTTGCCTTGCGCATGGCTGACCCAGGTTCCATCCCCGTAACTCATGTGGTCCTTCAAGCCCCTCCAAAAGTGGCTGGGTGTGACCAAACGGAAGTATCTGAAGAAAATAAGGAATGGCGGAATGGGACTTGTGGGCATGTAGACACCTGGCCAGGTGAAGCCTTGGGTTTAGTATTAGCCTTCAGTGCTGTAACAAGGAGGCAGAATGAGGAGTGTGGCCACAGAAATGGCCCCTGAGTGGATGGGGGTATGGCCCGAGAGGGGGGGGGGGGTGCTTGGGCGTCACATTCCAGGGGTTCTGCTGTGTGATCTTTGGTGCTATGCCTCCACCCTTGGGTCCTGGGCTGTCCACTGGGACCTTGGCATCAGTAAGTGACTGTTCCCTTCAGCCTGTGTTGCTCTTGCAGAGTCCACAGTAGTTGGCCCTGATGAAGGGGGGTGTGGGGAGGTGAAAAGGCTCCATGGGGCCTAGAGGAAGTGTATGTCCAAGGATCAAGCCTACACAAGGGGAGAGGAGACTAGGTTTGACCTCCAAACAATATCTAGTGTGCCCCTTACTTCTACCAGACAAGCAAATTAAAATGGGCTTGACTGGCTCAGACTGTTGTGCTGCCCATGACTGACAGACAGGTGGGTGGGATATGAAGTTGCCAAGCCAGGAGTATTCTTTGGGACTCAGCCGCAACTCCTAGAGTTGTCTCCTCTGATCCCTCAGTCTAATTTCCTCCTGGCCAGCCAGGAAACGAAGAAATGAACACTGGGAGCAGAGAACGTGTCTTCCCCCAGCTCCAGCAGTGGGGGAGTCCCCAAAGAGAGAAAGGCGAGGGGCCCCCCCAACCCCAGCACAACCAGGAAACTTTTCTGGCCTAAATAGACCTTGTGGATGGTGACCAGCAGGTGGCGCTGTGGGGGCAGCAGTTGCCTGAATTGGCCCAAGTGCCTGCTGCACATCTCCCAATTCCTCCCTGCCCTATGTCAGGAATAGCGTGCTCAGGAGTGAGGTTCATAGTTGGCCCCAGCAACTTTCTCAAGTCCAGGAGTGTCAGATTGAGAAAGAAGGGTCTGGTCTTTTTTTTTTTTTTTGGTTTTTGGGCCACACCCGGTGACGCTCAGGGGTTACTCCTGGCTATGTGCTCAGAAGTCGCTCCTGGCTTGGGGGACCATATGGGACACCAGGGGATCGAACCGCGGTCCGTCCTAGGCTAGCACAGGCAAGGCAGGCACCTTATCTCTAGCGCCACTGCCCGGCCCCAAGGGTCTGGTCTTGTGCCTAACTGTCCCCAGTTTGACCACCAGCACCAGGTTCAGTTCCCGAGCACTGCCAGGAGTTACTCCTGAGTGCAGAGCCAGGAGTAAGTCTGAGCACCTCTGGATGTGGGTCCCCTCCTCCACTGCCCCCTAAAGTAAGAAGGGTTCTTGGCGCATAAAAAGAGATGTTTATTTTCTGGCACTTCCTGCCCTGTATGTAACAAGGCTAGTTCGTACGTAGGAAGAGCATGAGTGAGCATGACTGCTAGGTGCTACAGCACACCAGCTATCATTAAAGGATTCCAGGCGCTTTGAGCAGGAGGAGGGGAGTTAAAGCAGATGAGGGTGAAGCCGGGTCCTCTGGGAACACAACATCTGTGGTGACAGGAATGTGGCCACCCCCGTCCAGGGCTCCCCAAGGCGTCCGGAATCCCCTTGTGCCGAGTAAGGGAAAGCCAAGCTTGGTGCTTGGTGCTAAGCTGCCCCTGGATCTGCCAGCCCACCCGGAGCCCGGAGCATCCCCAGGGTGGGCTGCGAGTCACAGGCCAGCTCCCTCCCTCCTGCTGGGGCTGGATCCAAAGTCTTCAGCCCACCGAGTTCCCGAGAATCACTTAAGAGTCATTTGTTGTTATTTTAACTGTTCATTCCATTCATGTGTTTTGTTTTTTTGTTTTTTCCCTTGTTCCCCTGGGTTATCCGGGTGATAACAATGTAGCCACTCCACGCAAAAAGAGTCCCTTTTTGAGAAGCAAAAGCAAGGACAAAATCAAGCCTCCAGCGGCCCAGCCGGCCCTCTCTAAACGCCTGCGGTTCTGGTCTTCCTCTGACCTCCCTTCCTCCCCTAACGAGCCTCTCCCTTTCTCGGAAATCGGAGACTTCTGATTTCTGCCTTCCTCTCATCACGCCTCCATCCTGTGTCCTCCTCCATTTCTGAAACTCACATCCATCAACTAAAAAAAAATACATAAAAAAAAAAAAAAAACAGATGCGTGCAGTACCTAAAGGCCAGCTGACTCATAGCGGACCCTCTTCCTGACCCCAGTGCCCATGCACCCTTGGGTGGCCAGCGTGGATTGTGAATTCCAACGAGAAGACGGCCTCACACCCTCGGCATCGTTCCTCCAGGGCAGCACGATTTTAGGGGACCTTCCCCTTCCCCCCACCCTGTCCCTCCAGACATGGGTCCTGGGCTGGAATGTCCGTGTTGAGTAAGTCTCATTGGCCGTATGCTGGCCTTGCTGTCCCCGCACGCACCTGCAGGCTTGTGTGATGCTGCCCGTCTGTGTGCCCAGTAGAGCTGACCAGCTGGCACTGTGTCCCCTAAAATACACAGCCCACCACACACACACAGTCAGCGTGAGGTCTTCCTTGCAAGACATTTGCAGACGGCTGCCCTTCCTTCCTGTCTGACAGTCAGTGCTGCTCCGATCACTGACTTTGGCTCACGAGTTCCTTTACAGATGTGCCATTGGCCCAGAAGGACATAGCACCCCCTTTCCTGCATTTGCCAGTGATTGATTATATGGATGTGCCTGCACCCGGGTGTTCTAGCCCCAGGGCAGCTGTGTGACTGCACTGAGACCCTAAGGGACAGATTCAGTACCATGTCCAGCCCCCAGCAGGGCAGGTACCGTCACAGAGGCCTTTAGCTACAGCCCGTTTTTCCATCTCCATCATCATTCTCCTTCACCTGCATGATTGTCACCAAACCATTGTGCCATCTCCACAGTCACCTGTGTGTTTTTCCCTGGCATAGAGCCAGCCTCCACTAGAACTTGGCCTCTTGTGAGGCAAGATGGCCCTTCGTGCTGGGAGGGGGCACCCGCGTTGCCCTCAGCAATGTAGTGACTCTGGAACCAGTGTCTCCAGCCTGCTAAGATGCCTGGCTGGAGCCAGATGGTGCAAAGGATAAAGTGTTTGCCCTGCTGCCAGGGCCCTGGTTCATTTTCGGGCATCAGGAGCTCTACTAGGCGAGGCTGAGTACCATTGAATGTCTCCCCTGAGAACAGAGCCAAGTGTGGCCCTTGAATACTATTGACTGTGGCCCAAGCACAGAGCCAGGCATGGCTTCTAAACCAAAAAGAGAAAAATGATCACGTGGCACCAGCTTCCCTCTTTAACTGCCACCTTTGGGTGCTCTGAATCTCCCAGCCGAGTGCCATCCCTCTATCTGCTTGGCTTGCATGAGTCTTGCTGCTCCTCTGCTTACTGTCAGCTCTGCTGCCCCCTCCAGCCTGCTTATAGCTTCGTCCCTCGGAGGCCTGTCCAGCTTCTGTTCGAGTCTTGCTTCTTGTCAACGTTATTAATCATCCATAACCCTGTCAGAAGACGCGGGACGCCCGTGCTTCTTAGGAGTCCCTACTCCTGCCTCCCTGTGGGGCACTATGGTGCTGGCAGGAACTCCTGCTTCGGTCAGCTGCACCCAGCAGTGGTTTCTGCCCTTCATCTCTAAGGTTTTGTCTTATTCCATAGCAGTGAGTATTCCCGGGAAGATACTTAGTGATTGCAGCAGAGTACAAGGTACCACTCACAGTCAGCCAATCGGCTTGGGCGCCTCAAACTCTTTGTGAGCCAAAGCCAATTGGGGGAAAAGGGCTGCTCATTTTCTGTATGCAGGCCTTGGGGGAACCCCACCACATCAGGGTGGACCTTTGTCCTTGGGGCATCTCCTCTTTGATACATGGCCCTGACACATATGCTTCCATGTTGTTGTTTTTTTTCCATCATCTGCCCTCTGATATTCTCCCAGCTGCTCCCCTCCTGGATTATTAGCATCACCCGATGATGGTCCTGGGGAGAGGGGAAGGGTAGGGCCCGGCTCGATCCCTGTGCTCTGTGTCTTTGTTGCCATTGCTTCTGGCCTCTGTGTGGATGCCCGGCCTCAGCCTGCAACACCGTGGCCCCGTGTCTCAGTAGTTTTTTCTGCTTCAGGTCCCGGGGACCCAAAACCAAAGCGGGGTTCCCAGCACAGCAGCAGCCTGGGTCGCTCAGAGTTCCCCACTGACCCGGCTACGAAGACCTGGGCCGTGGAGCCCGGCTCCCGGAGCTGCCCGGCCTCAGCTGCCGCCTCGCCCCCTTCTAGCTGCACCCCCAGCTCCTGGCAGCCAGGCCGACACAAAGGTGAGTTGGATCAGGGGTTCCTGTCCTTCCTCAAGGCTGACTGGTAGGCAACTGTGTAGCGGAAGCCTCATGCCTCAATCCAGTGGATTGTGGAAACGCAAATCTGGTAGCAAACGCCAATGCAGGAAATAGTCTACACATGGTTAACGGGATAAAAATAGGTTCAGGGGTTCAAGAACTTCCACACGCAATCCTTCTCCTAAGAAGCAGATAACTCAGTGGTGGAAAACCAAAATGCAAGTGGTTTTTCCCTGAGACCCAGGATCTTTATTGGGAAGAGCAAGACCACACCATGAGAACAGGTAGGGAAAGAGAATCCAAAGGATGCCTCCATCCAAAGGTGCTTCTGACTAATGAGTAACAAGCATATCCTGAATAGGATGGAAACTGGTTAATCCAACAGGACTGGGAATAGGTCCCAGCACTACAGAAATCCATATTCGGACCTCAGCTTCGTCCACTCACCTGTGACTCTGGACAGAGAACAATGACTCACTCAAGGTCCATTTGGAAGCATGAGATCAGAAACCTCTAACCAGTGGAAACAGGCAGCACCAGGAAGGTTCTAGAACAGTGGTCGGCAACCTTTTTTTTTTCAACTAAGCCAAATCTCACCAAAACCACGATTGAAATTTACTTTGAGAGCCACACAGGGCGCACACTGACAGAGGCTAGGAGCAGAGTCCTGACTCCTGGAGCAGCCGCCCAGCACACAGAAGAGCCAAATTAAAAGTGTAAAAAGCCACATGTGGCTCGAGAGCTGCAGCTTGCCAACCACTGTTCTAGAAGGTTCCAGAAGGTTCAAGAACTGAGTGGATGAAGGATCTGGAAATGGGGCTTGTGGGAAAAGTCAGTAGCCCCAACTCCAGGAGGCCCCCACATGCTCCCACCACAAATGTAAAGTGAAGTATCTTCCAGCCTCTGATAACTTTAGCCACCCTAGGCAGGTGGTGTAAGTTTAGGGGTTCCCGTGTCTCCCCAATATTCAAGATGGTGGTAAGACAGTATAGCAGAGACCATATTTTCAGAGACACAACACTAATATTCCAGTCCTATTTATCCAGTGTGTGCAGTTATACACTTAATGGGTTTCCACAAGACTAGTCTGGTAATTTTTGTTTCTTTGGGGAGCAGATGCTGTGATACTCAGAGGTCACTGTGCAATGAGGGCAGCTGGGTCAAACCTGGATCTCCACCATGCCAATCTGCTCCAGCCCTTTCACCACTTCCCTGGCCCCCGTGCTGCAGTCTGTGAAACGTGTGTGATGATGGCCTCATAGCTGAGAAACTAGTGTGCAAACTGCTAAAGAAAAATGCAGTGAAGGAGTCAGAGTGATGGCATGTTTACTTTGCATGTGAACGACCTGGGATGGGCCCAGTTCGATCCCCGGCATTCCTTATGGTCCTTCAAGCCTGCCCGGAGCGATTTCTGAGCACAGAGCCAGGAGTAACCCCTGAGTGCCGCCGGGCATGACACAAAAGCAAAAATAAATGCAATGTGGGGCCAGAGAGATAGCATGAAGGTAGTGAGTTTGCCTTGCATACAGAAGGACGGCGGTTTGAATCCCGGCATCCCATATGGTCCCTCGAGCCTGCCAGGAGCAATTTCTGAACATAGAGCCAGGAGTAGCCCCTGAGTGCTGCCGGATGTGACCCAAAAACTCAAAATCAAAATAAATAAATAAATAAAGACAGTTAAGGGGAGGAAGAACTTGCAAATGTAAAAGGAACAGAAAGGACAGGCTGGAACTTGAATCTAAACAAGTCACGTTGTCTATAGACTGAGGAAGAGGTTCAGAGAAAAGAGCAGCAAGTTAAAGAGGTGGCGTCAGCATCAGGGGTGTTCGATTTGCTAAGAAGTGAGGGTGCTTCTCACTACACTCTCCACTTGACTCCTAGCATCCTGGGCAGACACCACCTTGTCCTACTGTCTGCGGGCAGGATGTGTCTAGGAGAAGCAGCACTAAGTGGACACAGGGTGTTTGCATGTCCTTCACTCCTCTCTGGGATGGTGCTTCCTGCAGATGGCTGGAAATTATGCCAGGTGCTGGTTGGGACAAGTATGCTCTCAGCACAGTGCTCTGGGCTGGACTTACCAGTTCTGGGTGCAAAAGCATTGTGCAGCCTGGCAGTCCTGTCTCCCTTAGAACCTCACCTAGAACAAGAGCCCAGGCTCTCTACAGAGTCTAAGCACCACCCACCAGCTCCTCAAAGGAAATGTATAATTAAATCCAATCTAGGCTGACCCTGCAGGGGACAGATATAGGGTAGGGGAGACGGGAGCTGAAATCTACATGCCCCCCTCTCCCCATCACCCTGAGTGCCGGGCCAGCGTGGGAGGACTCTCCATTTTTATCCCTATTCTTTTTTTTTTTTTTTTTTTTTTTTTTTTGGTTTTTGGGCCACACTCGTTTGACGCTCGGGGGTTACTCCTGACTATGTGCTCAGAAATCGCCCCTGGCTTGGAGGGACCATATGGGGCACCGAGGGATCGAACCGAGGTCCGTCTGCTTGCAAGGCAGACACCTTACCTCTAGTGCCACCTTCCCAGCCCCATTCACCCCTGTTCTTACCTCACTTTCTGGAACCCTCGACTAAGCCACTCCGTTGTCACAGCAGGCTCTAACTCGGATGATAGCCTGTGTGATCCATCGCTGGAGCTGGACTTCATCAACCACCGGCATTTGGGTGAGTGGCAGGGTGGGGCCCTTCCCTGCTTAGTCTGTTCACAGAGCCGGGGAGAGTCCTATGAAGATGGCACATTCCTGGATGCTTGGGCCCACAGCTTCTGCCAACACGCTTCTATGGCAAGGAGGTCACTGCCTCTCAGGGGGTTCCATTTTGGGTGGTACTGGCTTCCCTTGCGCTAAAGGGTCTTTTGGGCTTGCTGGGGTGAACCCTTCTCAGAGCGTCTTCATTGCTGGAGTTCCCTTTCTTGGCCTTGCTTGGAACATTGTGATTTTACAGAGACATGTTTTTTTTTTGTTTGTTTGTTTGTTTTTGCTGGGTCTCTCCAGAAGGGAAGAGAGAATTGCACCAGCCTTTTTCAAAAAAATAATTTTTTTTAATTTATTTTTTGCTTTTGGGGCATGCCTGGCTCTGCTCAGAAATCACATGGGGGACTACATGGGGTGCCAGGAATTGAACCTAGGCCAACTGTGTGTCAGACAAAACATCCTACCTGCTGTGTTTTTCTGGTCCCTAGGATACTTAAAGCTACTTTGGTTTGGAGCCGGAGTGGTACCATAGAGGGGAGGGCATTTGCCTTGCACCAACCCAGGTTTGATCTCCCGACATCCCATATGTGGGCCTCCAAGTATTGCCATTAGTGACCCCTGAGCACTATTAGGTGTGGTCCAAAAACCAAAAAAGAAAACTGCTGAGTACAGAGACTACCCCCTAGTGGGGGAGTAAGGACAGATAGCTCAGGTTATCCTGAGCCAGTTCCACCCAAGTTTACATGTAATTCATCTCCATGTTGGGGTAAAATCAAGTTGTGAACAAACAGATACAAAGAAACCAGGGATGACCTTTGTTTTGGGCAAAACAAGGTGTAATCTAACAGGGAAACATGGCTCAGGCTAGCTGGAGGGGGGCCTCCCCTCCCTACTACCTGCATTGCTGCAGAGCCAGACATCTGTGTCAATGGCTGACCCAGGGGTTTTCTTTTGCTTTCCTGATACCTTTTGGGAGCACTGGGGGATGGTTTCAAGGGCCTTGAACAAGCAAGTTCCTTTTTATTTATTTGGAGGGGGGGGGTATCCCAGGCAGCACTTGAGTTACTCTGGGCTTTGCACTCAGAAATTGCCCCTGGTTTAGGGGACCATATAGGATGCCAAGGATGGAACCCGGGTCCATCTAGGGTCGGCCGCATGCAAGGCAAGTGCCCTACCACTGTGCTCTCGCTCTGGTCCCTTATTTAATTGTTTTTAGTAATAATTTATTTAAGCACCTTACTTATAGAAACGTTCATGATTTGGTTTGAGTCATATAGAACGTACACGGCCCTTCACCAGTGCAACTTTTTTAACTTTTAAAAAGCCATACCCTTTGGAATCCAGGGGTTACTCCTGACTCCACACTCTGGGATCAGGAGACCATATGAGATGCCTGGGATCGAATCCAGGTTAGACTGAATGCAGCGCAAGTGCCCTGCCCCTGTACTATTGCTCTACCCACATAAACTTGCTTTTTAGAAAATATGTCTACTCTAGAATGTGTCCCATTATAATTGAGGCACTGTAGTTGCTACAGAGTTAGCATTTATGGTGTTGATATATGAAGTTGCGGTACCCCACAGTCTGACTCCCCTAAAGTGTCCAAGAAGATCCCCATCACTGCCCTTAGCATTAAGCAGGGTTTTGGGGTCTCACTGTCCTGTCATTCTAGCACCTTCTAGTGAATTCTCTGTTCATCATCAGAGTTGATGGTTCCTTTTTGGTCCCAATTTATTCTTAGAGAGGGACTTTGTTCTGTTCTTGGACTCTTGGTGAGAGCCAAGTATCTGGGGCTCACCCCTAAACCCCTTTGTTTATGAGTAGTGCTGGGTGCCCAGCATTTGCTCACAGGCTCTCTGGATACCCCGAGATCCATAAACCGAGTAGAGGGGAGGTGGGGTGCCAACAGGGGCAGAACTTCTGTGAACTCCCAGTTCCTGGGCATTTAAGCACAGCCCCAGCTGCCTGCAATGGGGAGGGGCCTGGCACCCCACATTGTCCCCAGCTGTCTCAGGGCAGGCTGACACGGTGATGTGGGGCTAAGGGAGGTGAGCAGGAAAGTCGAGGCTTCCTCAGGGCACAGATCAACAATAGGAAGTACGGGAGCAGTTGAGGGACACCCAGAATAGCAGCACCTCTGCCCCAGTGCTGCCCATGGGCTTGAGCAAGGGGTATGCCTCATTCCAGAAGGCCTAGATCAGTCCTCCCTTTCACACCCTGTTACCTGGGGGTACTGGTAGGAGGGTGGTGAGTTTCGGGAGCTGCTGTGAAAATGCATTTTTCTGAAAAGAGGTGTTCCCAGTAGCGGAAGCCTCATGCCCCACTCCCAGGGCATTTGGGGGACACGGGTCTGGAAGCAAACGCTGACATAGGAAATAGTCCACACGGCTAAGGGGATAAAAGAGGTTCAGGAACTTTTTCGAAAACCTTCCGTTCTTAAGAAGCAGATAGCTCGGTGGTGGAAAGCCGGAAATACAAATGTTTTTTTCCCTAAGAAGGGAACGCAAAAGATCACCACATTCTGGCTTGGAGTTCCAAGGATGCTTCCATCCAAAGGTGCTAACTGACCAATGAGAATCAAGCATATCCTGAGTAGGATAGAAATGGGTTGATCCAACACTGGGAGCAGTCTGGGGGCTCTGCTGTGGTGATGGGGGCAGCTCCTTCCCAGATGTGCTGGAGCTGAGAGCAGTACACAGCTCTGGACACCCCCACTTTCCCTGGCAGGCCCTGCAATGGGGGATTGGTGGGAGGTGTCTTAGGGGTGTGTTGTGCCCTGTTCCCCCACTGGTTGAATGCGTGAGGCCAGCTGCACTATTAGTCCTACTTTCCCCCAGGACTAAAGTGACATAGGCCCCAAGTCCTCCCAGTTGCCCCAGGGTTTAGCTGAGACACCCTTGCCTATTAACACCCCCCCCCCCACCAGGTCACACTCTCCACCCTGCTATGTCCTGGCCCAGCAGCTTGAGAGCAACAGATGTTCTTCGCTGTCCCTCCTTCACCTCAAAGGTGGACAGCCACACCCCCACTGATCTTGGGCTACCTCTACAAGTTTCCGGCCCTCAGACAGCAGCTACAATACCTATCATCCATACCGTGATAATAGCCGCAGTCCTGACTCGAGTCCCTGGCCAAGGGTCTCTTGTGAGCACAGAGCCAGGATGAGTTCCCTGATCATTGCTGGGCATGCGTGGCCCAAACTGCCTGTACCTGCCACGCCAGGCTGGCAACTGGGCCTGATATCTCTCAGCCTCCCCCACCTTTCTCCCAACCCGCTGGCCCAGGTACAGGTTCTGTGGACTGTGGATTGGCGGTAGTGTGGCCCCTTCAGCACCCTAAAATCATTTTCTTTTGTTTTTGGGGGGGGTCACACCCAGCAGCGCTCAGGGGTTACTCCAGGCTCCACACTCAGAAATCGCTCCTGGCAGGCTCTGGGGACCATATAGGATGTCGGGATTCGAACCAATGACCTTCTGCATGAAAGGCAAATGCCTTACCTCCATGCTATCTCTCTGACCCCCCTAAAATCATTTTGTGATGTGATTGTTTTTTTGGTTTTGTTTTGGGGGCCACACCCTGTAGTGTTCAGGAGTTACTCCAAATTCTGCACTCAGGGATCACTCCTGGCAGGTTCTGGATATGGGATGTCAGAGATTGAGCCTGGTTTGACCATTTGCAAGGCAAACACCCTACCTGCTTTAATATTCCGCCTTCCACCCTAAACTGTTGTTTTGTCCTGTGGTGCAAACACCCTACCTGCTGTTCTATCACTTCGACTCCCTACCGTGAAACTTTTTTGAGGTGTTTTTCTTCTTCCCTGCCTTTGGACCACTTCTAGCTCAGTTCTTTTGTTTCGGTTTCGTTTTTGGTTTTTGGGTCACACCCAGCTGCGCTCCGAGGTTACTCCTAGCTTCACGCTCAGAAATCGCTCCTGGCAGGCTCGGGGGACCATATGGGATGCCGGGATTCGAACCACTGTCTTTCTGCACACAAGGCAAATGCCCTACCTCCATGCTATCTCTCCAGCCCTCTAGCTCAGTTTTGAAGATGGGAGGAGGACAGTGGCCTTCGGACTCTCTCTCATACAGTCAGCCCATGCTCTGTTCTCTAATGGCCCCTCTGTTTCCTGCTGCAGGTCCCACAGAGCCGCTCCATGCCAGGTCCAGGTCTGAGAGTTTCAGCAGTGAGGACCTGATCCCCAGCAAGGACACAGCCGTGCTACCCAGAGATACCAGCACCCCAGCCCACTCTGCCCGTGGGCGCCTTGAGCACCCCGCACACTGGAACGGGCCCCTGGCCCCAGATGGCGTCCAGAAGAGGGGAGCAGCCTCTCCTCACCTCAGCGCACGGGCCTCGCCCAGCAGCGAGATGGTCACCCTGGAGGAGTTCCTGGAGGAGAGTAACCGGGCATCCCCTACCCTGGTAAGCAGTGGGGATGGTGGCTGTGGACCCTGAAATCAGGTGGCCTCTGGGACTCCATCGTGAGTCTCAAGCTCTTTTGTTTTGTTTTGTTTTTGTTTTTGGCAGCGCTCAGGGGTTACTCCTGGCTCTATGCTCAGAAATTGCCCCTGGTAGGCACGGGGGACCATATGGGATACCAGGATTCGAACCACTGTCTTTCTGCATGCAAGGCAAACGCCTTACCACTGTGCTATCTCTCTGGCCCCAAGAGTCACAAGCTTTTTGTTTTTTTTGTTTATTTTTTATTTTTCTGCCACACCCAGTGACGCTCAGTTACTCCTGGCTGTGCTCTCAGAAATTGCTCCTGGCTTGGGAGACCATATGGGACACCGTGGGGACTGAACTGTGGTCCATCCTAGGCTAGCTCTTAAGATGGAGTACAACTCAGTGGAAGACCAAAGAATCAGCCCCAGCCTTCCTCAGCCCCTGCTTTTATTGACAAGAATCAGGTCACACCCTAGGGTGGGAGAATACCAAGTAAGGAATAATGCAATATACTATCACCAGGTCACACCCTAGGGTAGAGTACAGTTATTAATTAGGGTAGGATCAGTAACCCAACAACTTTGTTTTGTGGGTGTGGGGATCACCCAGTGACTTGTATCTGGGGCCACACTTGGAGAAATGCCTGCCTGACTGACTCTGCAGGACTAAGACAGGCAGCTGGTTAGGGGATCCTCATCTGTCACTTTTCCAGGGCTCGGTAGAGCTTTTATTAGGCTGCAAGGTCTTCTCTTAAGAGAGACAGAGACAGAGAGCAGGGCAGGAGGCAGGCCTCGCCCTAAGTTAACCTGCCCGGTTTACTGCACTTCTCGCCTTCAGATCTGTCTCAGGTGGAAGTCTCCCCTCTGTTCCTCCATACACTTTCCCTCTATCCCCCCACATGCCTAGGTCATAACGGCGGGGGTTGTCCAGGGGCCACTCGCAACCTGGTGTGTTGAGGCTGGATCATGGGTTTGGGGTGGCATCAGGACAGGAGCCCGACACTCTGGCACTGACTGAGCTGTTCCCGGTCAGGGTGAGGGGCATCGCACACTCAGTCCTCCCCTTCCCCCTAGGACACCCCCAGTTGCCGGGACGACCTGCTCAGTGACTACTTCCGGAAGGCTCATGATGTTCCAGCCATGGGAGGTCAGCCGGGCCCTCCTCCCCGGAAGGAAGGGGCCAAGATGCCCACCAGCCTGGTGGCGCCCACATTCAAGATGTCTGCCAGCCCCTCGGAGAGGAAGCCACAGAGACCGGGCCAGCTCGTGAAACCCAACTTCAGGCCCCCTGAGGCCGGCGTCACAACCACTGCTCCTACTCGATCGGCTCAGCCCCCCCAGACCTTGTCCCTCGGCCGAGTCCGACCAACCCCAGGGCCCCCAGCAGCGTCCACCAGCCGGAGCTCGTCCCTAAGCCGGGCCTTCAGCTTGGCCTCGGCCGACCTCCTCCGGGCCATCGGGCCTGAGGCCTGCAAACAGGAACCACCTCAGAAGCCAGGGGGTCCTATGGCCCCATCCGGTGGCAGAGAGGCTGGTGCCCATGGCATGGCCCGGGAGCGGACCCCAATGCTGAGGAAGACAGGAGGCATTGGGCAGAGCCCCCGAAGCCGCCCACCAGACACTAGGCGCTTCTCACTGGCTCCCCCCAAAGAGGAGCGTCTGGGCGCACTGCAGCAGTCAGCCACGGCCCCGGCCCTTGCCTCGGGGGGCAGCAGCAGCAGCTCCCCATTCCAGCCCTTCTCACCCACTGCAGCCCCGACAGCCAGGACGAAGCCTCAGGGGCCCACACATGCTGGGGAAGTCGCCACTGTGGCTCCTGTCCGGGCCGGACCTGGCCCAGTGGATGGTGACATGGGCCCCAGTGAGGGGCTTTCTGCCAAGTGCCAGGGGCGCTCCGTGGCTCCAGAGGACCTGGGCAGGGGAGGAAGCTCCCGAAGCGTGCCAGCATCTCCCGAGCCTGGGGGGGACCCCCAGACTGTGTGGTATGAATATGGCTGCGTGTGAGGGTCCCTGGGCTACTGAGGCCTTGGTCCCCCATCTCTGCCTCTCAGGAAGGGCTTGTCCCATCCTGCTGCCGAGAACACTGTGCCAAGCTGGAGGAGGCCATGGGGTGAGCCATGGGAGACCCCTGGGTTCCCCGTGACAAGGTGTCAGCCGCTACCACCAAGGCATCCGTGTGCTCCAAGTTCTGAAAGCTTCCATCAGCTTCCATCAGGAGTAGCTGTGCATCCTTGCATTCCGGCTTTTAGGACTCATCTCTGTAATGCACTCTGGGTTCTAAAGCGCATCTCTGTCTGGATTCTGAAAACTCCCTAAGCTGTCCTAGGGAGGAGGGGCAATGTGACCCCAGATAAGCCCAGCTGGGCCAAACAAGACATTTTGGAAGGTCCCGGGGTGGGGATGAGGGTACAGCTCCGTGGGGTCAAGTTGGGATGCGTCTTGTGCTGTCCTGGGGCCAAGCACTTTCCTCTATCCCTCATCCTGGTTCTCTTTGTTCTAAACACTGGATCCACTACGCCTTAGGGTTCAGCGAATGCTGCTGAAGGGAGCCCCTGTCTCACGCCTCCCGGTGGTGCAGAGTCCCCGCCAAGGCCTGAGGGGGTACACACTGGATCCCTAAACACTCCCTTCGGCTGCAGTCCTGAACCTGCCCCATCACATATGCACGCACGCACACACTAGACATTGGGCACGTCTGAATGAGCCCTGAAGGCAGGAGCCAAACTCCCTTTAGTCTATACTGCACCCGAGGACACTTGAATGGAATGAGTGTAGGGAGGAATCCGTCCCCACCCCTCAGGAGTTGAGTCTGCTGCTCCCACCCTACAGTCAGCCCTGGTGCTCCGCCAGTGTAGCACAGCTGGCAATGTGGCTGGCGAGGGTTTTCTTCCTGCAGGGGCGAGGTGGGTGGAGGCAGGTCAGGATCACGGGTCGTGTGAAACCAGTTCATGTTCTGGAAATTGAGGGTTTGGTCAAAATAAAACGAGAAGGAACTGCAGCGAAGCCCAGTTTTTGTGACCGTGCATGGGGCAGTGCTGATGAGGTGTGAGAGTACAGGTTCTGATTGCATGAAGAGATTGTAGCCCTGGCACCGCCTGGTTGACCTGAGCGCCACCAGGAATGGCCACTCACTGTGGTGAAACCATCACTCCGAGGCAAAACCAGTTGTGACCCCAAGCCAGCTGGTGAGAGGTCCCCACGTGTTTCTGCCCTGTCCACTGAAAAGGCCTCCTGTGGCTCCTGCCCCATTCCTCACCCACATGTGGGCCTAGTTGACCCCCTACCCTAACTACAGGATCACCTCTGGGTTCTGCCTGTGCAGAAGTTGCTGTAGCACAGGACTGATGACTCTGCCACCTCCCCTGGACTAGAAGTGTCTCCTGTTCTCTCCCCGTAGGTGACCCACCTCTTTCAACAATCCCTTCCTTCTTCAATTACAGTCTGCTGAAGGCTCAGAGATAAGCACCCTTGAGCACCAGATCTGTGCTCCCAGTTAGGTATACCAGAGGTCTACTCAAAGTTCACTACACCCTCCTTCCAGTCCCACGGCAGCCTGTCCACACCTCTGCTTGGATGCCTCTGTCACCCTTGGCCAGCGGGGACAGGATTCCCCACCCCAGTCTCCCCATGCCCTGTCCAATCAGTTGGCCCCCAGCTCCATATGAGGGGTGCTGGAGGAACATTCCAAAATATGTTCGTTGGGGACTCGGGTCCCACTGGATGGGCTGCAAACACTCCAGCAGCCTCTGGATATTTGCACAGCCAGCCTGAGGCTGACTTCAGCGTGGGAAAAGATTTGGGATCCTTTAAGAGAGGAAAGGAACAGGATGGGGAGAACACAGCCTGTTAGATGACCACAGGGAGAGGTCCAGTGTGGCACATGCCCTTGGGGTGTTCCTGATTTTTTTGTTTTTGGGTCTCACCCGGCAGCGCTCAGGGACTACTCCTGGCTTTACGCTCAGAAATCACTCCTGACAGGCTCGGGGGACCATATGGGATGCCGGGGTTCGAACCACTGTCCTGTGTGCTAGGCAAATGCCTTACCTCCATGCTTTCTCTCCAGCCCCTGTTCCTGATATTTTATGTTGAAGTTGCATTTCAGTTTTGGTCCACACTTGGCTGGGCTCAGGGCTGACTCCTGGCTCTGCCTTTGGGGATGATATGGGATGCCAGGATCAAATCCTGGTGGGCCACATACAAGGCAAACACCCTACCTGATGAACCATCACTCCAGCCCGTAAAGCTACATCATTCTTTTCTTTTTCTTTTCTTTTTTTTTTTTTTTTTTTGGGTCACACCCAGCAGCGCTCAGGGGTTTCTCCTGACTCTATGCTCAGAAATCGCTCCTGGCAGGCATGGGGGACCCTATGGGACGTCAGGATTTGAACCACTGACCTTTTGCATGCCAGGCAAACGCCTTACCTCCATGCTATCTCTCCGGCCCCAAAAGCTACATTCTTAATGTTTTCTCTTGACAAGTTCATAAAATTTAGATACTGGGCCTGGAGAGATAGCATAGCGGCGTTTGCCTTGCAAGCAGCCAATCCAAGACCAAAGGTGGTTGGTTCGAATCCCGGTGTCTCATAGGGTCCCCCATGCCTGCCAGGAGCTATTTCTGAGCAGGCAGCCAGGAGTAACCCCTGAGCAAAGCCGGGTATGGCCCTGAAACCAAAAAAAAAAAAATAAATTTAGATACTCTAGACTGGCATTTGTCCATAGAGTCCTCAGAGTATACTAAGGGTTCACAAGTGAGAATCATATTCATGGGAGGAGTGAGGACACAGCCTAAGACTAGGAGGCTAGCTAGTAGGATGGGGGCAAAGGGGAAGCACAGGGAAAGAGCAGGTGGAAATGGGGCACAGTTGAGAAAAGGAGAAACCACTAGGCCCCTTGATGCTGCTTAAACCAGCTTACGATGTCAGATGGAGTCACATGACTTAAGTTTTAAAATAAACATTTGTATCGGTAAATGTTGGATGTGGGCGCCTATTGTGTATGTCTATATTATACTAGGGGTGGTGGAAGCATTTCTTGGGGGTAAGGGGTTATGTGCATCAAGTTTAGGTCCTAGGAATTCCAGGTCTGGGGCCAGAGGGACGATGTCAAAGTCTGAGGTGTTTGCCTCAGACATGCCTGCCCCAGGTCTGGATTCTTTTTTTGGGGGGTGGGGTATTTGAGTTTTGAGCCACACCTGGCAGCACTCATGGGGGTTACTCCTGGCTCTGCACTCAGAAGTCACCCCTGGCATGCTCAGTGGACCATATGGGATGTCAGGAATTGAACCCCAGATCGTCCTGGGTCAGGCACATGCAAGGCAAACACCCTACTGCTGTGCTATCTCTCTGATCCCTGGTCTGAATCCTCAGCCACTGGTTTATGGGAACAGATTGGTGGATTTCCAATTTTGCAAGTCTTGTGAACATGACCATCATTAAAAATTAAACTGCAGGGGCTGGAGAGATAGTATGAAGGTAAGGCATTTGCCTTTCATGCAGAAGGACGGTGGTTCGAATCCTGGCATCCCATATGGTCCCTTGTGCCTGCCAGGGGCGATTTCTAAGCATGGAGCCAGGAGTAACCCCTGAGAGCTGCAGGGTGTGACTAAAAAAAAAAAATTAACCTGCAGGGGACAGGGAGCTTGTGCAGGCTAAAAGAGCTTGCATGTGACCAATCTTGGCACTGCAGGGTCCCCTTAGCACTGTCAGGAGCAGCCCCTGAGCATTATGAAATATGGGGCAGCATTTTCCTGTCCCCAGGTATCCTAAAATTCTGGAATTTGGATCAGCACCTCTCTGGAAATTTTTTTTTTTTGGGCCACACCCGGCGATGCTCAGGGGTTACTCCTGGCTGTCTGCTCAGAAATAGCTCCTGTCAGGCACGGGGGACCCTATGGGACACCGGGATTCGAACCAACCACCTTTGGTCCTAGATTGGCTGCTTGCAAGGCAAACGCCACTGTGCTATCTCTCTGGGCCCCTCTCTGGAAATCTATCTTTAAGCAAACAGCTCTCCTAGTTGTGCCCAAAAGTTTTGGTCACCCCCTTAGTAAACCTCATTTAGTGCACCCCAGGAGGTGGGATCACTGACTTCATTATTATTCTTTAGTAGTAGTAGTAGTAGTAGTAGTTGTTGTTGTTGGGGTCATTTTGTCAGTGCTCAGGACTTACTCCTGGCTCTGCACTCAGGAGTATTCTGGTAGACTTGGGGGATCATATGGGGTGATGGGGATCCAACCCTGGTCAGCCGTGTACAAGCATACCCCTTACCTGCATGCCCCAGAATCACCCATTTTAGAAAACACTGATCTAGATCTGATCTACTTTTTTTTATTTAACACAACAATGCACAAAGATTGTCACTGAGGCTGACAGCAAGCTATGCACATGTGCCCTCTGGGCATGGGCTGGGAAGAAGTGTACCTTGTGTGTGGTTTTGTTTTTTTTTTTTTTTTTGGTTTTTGGGTCATACCCGGCAGTGCTCAGGGGTTACTCCTGGCTTCATGCTCAGAAAGTGCTCCTGGCAGGCACGGGGGACCATATGGGACGCCGGGATTCGAACCGATGACCTTCTGCATGAAAGGCAAACGTCTTACCTCCATGCTATCTCTCCAGCCCCCACCTTTTTGTGTTTTTAAATTCACCAACAGACATAGCAGGTAAATGACCTCAAAAGCACAGGTTCCAGAGACAGGAAATAAGGCCAGAAGGATAGTCCAGTGGGAGGGTGTTTGCCTTGCATGTAGCCAACCTGGGTTTGATCCCAGCATATAGGAATATGGTGCCCTGAACCCCACCAGAAGTGGTCCCTAAGTGCAGAGCTGTGAAATAATTCAACATTGTGAAGTCACCCTACACACTGTATTTCCAACCCCCGCTGGACAGGTCTGAAGTAAGTAGCCATAAGAATTAAAAAACCCGGGCCTGGAGAGATAGCACAGCTGCGTTTGCCTTGCAAGCAGCCGATCCAGGACCAAAGGTGGTTGGTTCGAATCCCGGTGTCCCATATGGTCCCCCGTGCCTGCCAGGAGCTATTTCTGAGCACACAGCCAGGAGTGACCCCTGAGCACCGCCGGGTGTGGCCCAAAAACAAAACAAAAAGAATTAATAAACCCCTGAACTTTACCGGGTGTGGCCCAAAAAACAAAAATAAACCCTCAAGTGGTAGGGCATCTGCCTTGTACATGCTAACCTAGGACAGACCTTGCTTTGATCTCCTGGCATCCCATATGGTCTCCCATGCCTGCCAGGAGCAATTTCTGAGCACAGAGCCAGGAGTAATCCCTGAGTTCTGCCAAAAAAAAAAAAAAAAAGAAAAGAAAAGAAAAGAGGAAATTGGGGGAATACCTTTGTTTTGGGTAAAGGCATGTTGTGACCTAAAACAGCCAAGAAAAACCCACATGCAGTGCCAGGTATGTCTGCCCCCAAAACAAAAACAACCAAAGACATTAAGTAGTTTTGAGTATGTTACATTTATTTCAAGGTGAATGCTCCTAGGTCCTGAGATGCTCTGTGATGCGTAGAACTGAACTCCTGGCTGGCCTCAACCATGCTGGGCATGTAATCTCCCACTGGCAATATTGTCCCAGCCTGATGCTTTAGTGCCAGGTAGCAATTGCAAGACCTAATGCAAAGCATGTGCTCTCCCACTGAGACATACATACCTTTTTTTTTTTTTACACCTTCCTTTTTCTTGTGAAATGTGAGCAATGGAAGCAGGTATACATGAGTTAAGTTTGAACAAGGCTTCTTCAGGGTCTGAGTAATAATCGAACAGGCCAGGTTATACTAATTCAAGACAAAGGAAAGCCCAGGGGACGGAGCTATAGTATGGAAAGGTAAAGTGTCTTGGCACATGGCTGACCTGGGTTCAGTCTCTGGCATTCCATTTGGTCCACCCGAGCACCATCAGCAGTGATTCCCGAGTGCAGAGCCAGAAGTAATCCTGAGTAATCCCAGGGTGTGACCCCCAAACAAACCCCAAGGTCCAAGAATGCAGTGGTGCTCAGGTTCTGTGGTGATGGAGACCATCCTGGCAATGCTTAGGGGACCAGGTGATGCCAGGGACCAAATCAGGGTTGACAGTATGGAAGCAAATTCCTTCAGCTAATGATAGATACTCAATACAGACTTGCAAAATTCTGGAACGTCACGAATCTGCTCTCACCAGTTAGACACTGGTGATGAGCTGGGATGTGAGAGGAAACCCTGACAGGTTCAGCATCTGCTGCCCTTGGCCAGCTCACTGGTGTACATAGGATGACCAGCAAAGAGGGCCTGTTGGCAGTCCATATGGCCCAACTGGGTCCCAATCTCAGCATCCCTGAGCACTGCCAGGAGTGTTCCCTGAGCACAGAGCCAAGTATGGCTCCAAAACAACAAAGAATTGTTTCATTTGTTTTGCCACACTCCGCAGGCTTTACTCTTGACTCTGCACTCAGAAATCACTCCTCGGGGGTCAGCGATATAGCACAGTGGTAGGGCATTTGCCTTAAAAACAGACAACCCAGGACATACCAGGTTCAATCCCTGGCATCTCGTGGTCCCCCTGAGTCTGCCATGAGCAATTTCTGAGTGTGGAGCTAGGAGTAACCCCTGAGCGCCACCGGGTGTGGCCCAAAACCAAAATATAAAATAAAAAATAAAAATAAATAACTCCTGGTAGGCTCAGGGGGCCATATGGAATGCCGGAGATAGAACCCAGGTCAGCCACGTGCAAGGGAAATGCCCTACCTGCTGGCTATTGCTCTGGCCCCCTTGGTTTTTTGTTGTTATTGTTGTTGTTTGTTTGTAATTTTTTTTTTTTTTTGGTTTTTGGGCCACACCCGGTAACGCTCAGGGGTTACTCCTGGCTATGCGCTCAGAAGTTGCTCCTGGCTTGGGGAACCATATGGGACACCGGGGGATCGAACCGCGGTCCGTCCAAGGCTAGCGCAGGCAAGGCAGGCACCTTACCTTTAGCGCCACCGCCCGGCCCCTGTAAATTTTTTTAAGAGTAAGAAGGGGTGGATAAGGATTCACAAAAACTTTTATACTCCTTAGCATCTTGCAGCCAGCAGAGCACCATGCAAAGTCGGAAGTGATTTTTTTTCTTTCTTTTTTTTTTGGGGGGGGGGTCACACCGGCAGCGCTCAGGGGTTTTCCTGGCTTCACGCTCAGAAATCGCTCCTGACAGGCTCGGGGGACCATATGGGATGCCAGGATTCGAACCAAAAACCTGCATGAAAGGCAAATGCCTTACCTCCATGCTATCTCTCTGGTCCCAGAAGTGATTTTTTTTTCAGTTATTTCTTTTTATTTACAGTTCGTGTTCAATGCAAACCAATTCCATAACATAAGTTACTATGAATCAAAGTATAAATACACAAACACCATATACAATGCAAAATAGATGTACAGCATTCAAATAAGAAACAAAAGGGAATGTTCATTCACATACAGTAGCTTGAGATTTGTTGGATAGAGTTGATTCCATGTAGATTTCTAACTATGAAGAAAGAGGGCTAAAGTGATAGCACAAGCTTGTTTCCTATTGCTTTCAATATCAAGGAAAATAATAAATTTACCTATAATGCATCTACTGTTAGCATTTCTTTCATTAATTTTATATTCATTGCTCTTTTAAAAGTAAAAAATGGGGGTGGAGCAATAGCACAGCGGTAGGGCGTTTGCCTTGCTAGCTGCTGACCCAGGAGGGCTGACCCAGGAGGGACGTGGGTTCAATCCTCGGCATTTCATATTATGGTTCCCCCAAGCCAGGAGTGGTTTCTGAGCACATAGCCAGGAGTAACCCCTGAGCGTCACCTGGTGTGACCCAAAAGCCAAAAAAAAAAAAAAAAGAAAGAAAAAGTGAAAAATAGGTTTTGTGTCTGTTTGGGCCCATTCTGTGGTGCTCAGGGCTTACTCCTGGCTCTGTACTCAGGAATCACTGTTGGTGGGCTAGGGGATGACCATTTGAGATGCAGAAGTTGAAATTTGGTTGGCCACATGCAAAAAAAAAATTTCCCTGCCGACCATGCTATTGCTCCAGTCCCCAAAATAAAATAGTTTTATTGAAATTTACTTACAGAAATGTTAGCGAAAGAAAGAGGTATTGTTCAAGAGACAACCTGGGAAAATTCAATAGTTTTAAACCACTTAAATTTTTGTGAGAACTTCATTCAGAAGGCCTTTTAATTATTTTACTGTTTTAATATTTTAAATAAAGATTATTTCATCAATAAAAAAAAAAAGTGATAGCACAGCAGTAGGGTGTTTGCCCTGCACAAGCTAACTTAGGATGGACCGTGGTTCTATTCCCTGGCATCCCATATGGTCCCCCGAGTCCGGAACTATTATTGAGCCCATAGCCAGGAGTATCCCCTGAGCGTCACCGGAAGTGGTCCAAAAAGCAAAAATAAAAGATAAAGATAGAAAAAGAAGGACTTCGGGCCGGAGAGATAGCATGGAGATAGGGTGTTTGCCTTGCATGCAGAAGGACGGTGGTTCAAATCCCGGCATCCCATATGGTACTCTGAGCCTGCTAGGAGCGATTTCTGAGCATAGAGCCAGGAGTAACCCCTGAGCGCTGCCAGGTATGACCCCCACCCCCAAAAAAAGAAGGACTTCGGTTACCACGACTACTATGGCCATATTAAGATACTGGGACATCTAAGCATCAGTGTGTGACCATGTGAACAAAAGACAGGGAGTGTCTATTTTTTTTGTAATTTCTGTGTATTGTGGCAGCTGTGAAGAGAATTACTTTTAAAAATCAAGCTGATTTTGGGTTTAGGATCAAACTAAAAATATTAACTGATTACAGAAAGTGTTCCAGATGTGACTATTTTGATTCATTTTTGTTTGTTTGTTTGTTTTTGGGTCACACCCGGCAGCAGCTCAGGGGTTACTCCTGGCTTTACGCTCAGAAATCTCTCCTGGCAAGCTCAGGGGATCATATGGGATGCTGGGATTCGAACCACTCTCCTGCATGCAAGGCAAATGCCTTACCTCCATGCTATCTCTCCGGCCCTATTTTGATTATTTTTTAAGTATTTACATTGAAAGTATAAAAGTTGGGCCCGGAGAGATAGCACAGCAGCGTTTGCCTTGCAAGCAGCTGATCCAGGACCAAAGGTGGTTGGTTCGAATCCCGGTGTCCCATATGGTCCCCCGTGCCTGCCAGGAACTATTTCTGAGCAGACAGCCAGGAGTAACCCCTGAGCACTGCCGGGTGTGACCCAAAAACAAAACAAAAGAAAAACAAAAAACAAAAAACAAAAAAAGAAAGTATAAAAGTTGGGGTCGGGGGCCCGGAGAGAGAGAGCACAGTGGCATTTGCCTTGCAAGCAGCCGATCCAGGACCAAAGATGGTTGGTTCGAATCCCTGTGTCCCATATGGTCCCCTGTGCTATTTCTGAGCAGACAGCCAGGAGTAACCACTGAGCAACGCCGGGTGTGCCCCCCCCCCCAAAAAAAAAGTTGGGGTCGGAGAGATAGCACGGTGGTAAGGCATTTGCCTTAGACGCAGGACAGTGGTTCGAATCCCGGCATCCCATATGGTCCCTGAGCCTGCCAGGAGCGATTTCTTTTTTTTTTTTTTTTTTTGGTTTTAGGGCCACACCCAGTGGTGCTCAGGGATTACTCTTGGCTATCTGCTCAGAAATAGCTCCTGGCCGGGATTCGAACCAACCATCTTAGGTCCTGCTTGGCCAGGAGCGATTTCTGAACGTAGAGCCAGGAGTAACCCCTGAGCGCTGCTGGGTGTGACCCAAAAACCAAAAAAAAAAGTATAAAAGTTTCCTGAATTTGGGACCAGAGAGATAGCATGGACGTAAAGTGTTTGCCTTGCATGCAGAAGGTCGGTGGTTCGAATCCCAACATCCCATATGGTCCCAAGCCTGCCAGGAGCGACTTCAGAGCGTAGAGCCAGGAGTAACCCCTGAGTGCCGACCTAAAAAAAAAGTTTTCTGAATTTAATGCAAATTAGCTTCCAGTCTTCACTTCCCAAACACCTGATTTACAGTTTGGCTACATCACCTATTTACTTTAATTTCAAGATGTAGAGATTTTGTCATCAAAACAATTTTTCTCATTGTAAAAAAGTATTTGACATGCATTAATCAAAAGCATTTTAAAATCGGTTTAAGTCTTCTATCCCTTGAAATCACTTTAGCTAAATGGATCTGGTGCTCTTGTTGAACAGGAATAGATGATTAAGTATAGAAGCAAAATTTACTCACTTATGCTAAATTTGGGGAGATGCCAAACCATCATTTCCTAAGCACATGTCAATTACTACACACAAGTCAGGTGCTGTTGCAAGTCAGTCCCTGAAGAGGTTGACTGATAGAGGGATGGAGGATGAGGCTTTTCTCTTCCAGCTCGGAGCATGGGTCTCGCAGACAGTCAGGCTTGTGGAAATATTAGCTTTATTCGGTGGACAAGACTGAAGTCCAAAGACTCAGCCTCAGTTCCAGCAAAAAAGCCCCGGCCTTCCACAGACCCTTGTTTTTATCCCCCAGAATCAGGTACCACCCAATGGTGGGATCAGATACCAACCAACGGTGGAAGCAGAATCAGGTACTACCCTAGGGTGGGGGCAGAAAGCCAGGTCACACCCTAGGGTAGGGCACAATCACCAATCAGGTTAGGGTGAGTAACATAGTAATCCCCTAAAATATTTACATACACAACAAGGTGCCATGTCAAATCCAAAACTGCAGGGGAGGGCAGTCAGGCCCCAAGACAAAACTAATAGTTAACCAATGTTAAACTTTATTTATTTATTTATTTATTTATTTATTTATTTTGGTTTTTGGGCCACACCCGGCGATGCTCAGGGGTTACTCCTGGCTGTCTGCTCAGAAATAGCTCCTGGCAGGCACGGGGGACCATATGGGACACCGGGATTCGAACCAACCACCTTTGGTCCTGGATCGGCTGCTTGCAAGGCAAACGCCGCTGTGCTATCTCTCCGGGCCCTATTTATTTTTTTTAATTTGGTTTTTGGGTCACACCCAGCAGCGCTCAGGGGTCACTCCTGGGTCTAAGCTCAGAAATCGCTCCTGACAGGCTCGGGGGACCATATGGGATGCCGAGATTCGAACCACCGACCTTCTGCATGCAAGGCAAACGTCTTACCTCCATGCTATCTTTCCGGCCCCAAACAATGTAAAACTTTCTATCTGAAGTTTATTATCATTAATTAGTATGCTACATTGACAATTTGCAATAACACTTGTAAATTTCTTCTCATGTATGCATAAATAGAATAATCTATTTGTTTAATGTCGCTGTCTTATGGGCATAGCAATTTAATGAACACAAAAAATTCAATCTTAGTTCTACATCCCATTGTTTATATCTGGGTAAGATAAAATCTATTATTTTCAAGATTGAGTTTTATGTGTGCAAATTCCTGAAGCCACATTTTAAGGAAATCATCACAATTAATTTTAGATGTTGTCTTCCTTCATCTTCTGCAAGACACTTCAGCATTTAATATTGACATTCACCATCTAGTCAAACACTCACAAGCTCTTCGAATCAAATTTGGGGTCCTCAACATTTTCCGTTTCAACAAAACAAGGAGTAGAATTAATTAGTAGATTCAGTGAAGACGTATATTTTCCTTACTGCAGTAGATATCTGGACACTGTTTAGAAGATGGAGAAGTATAGGTATTTCTTGGCCTGAGTGTCTTAACAGTAGAGATGTAAAAGAGAGAACAAGATCATGAAGAGAGGCTGAGAGATAGCACAGCGATAGGGCATTTGCCTTGCATGCAGCCGACCCAGGATGGATGGTGGTTCGAATCCCGGCATCCCATATGGTCCCCCATGCCTGCCAGGAGCGATTTCTGAGCGCAGAGCCAGGAGGAACCCCTGAGCGACTCTGGGTGTGACCCAAAAACGAAAGGTCATGAAGAGACATGAGACTGACTGCAGAACGCTGTCACTCCCACTGGTGATAATAGTAGTAGTTGATGAAGTTTTAGTAGCAGTCGAGGTACCTACTAAGTGGTGCTATTTGAAACTGTTGTAGTAGTTGCAGAAGTTGAGTTCTCTGATAAATCTGCAGGGAGGAGCAGTGTCAATAGCAGCAGCCCCACTCCCAGATTGGCCTGTCCATGTCCACTCTGCCCATGTCCACTCCATCTGTGCAGGGTGCATCTCACAGCATGCGGGTGCATGGGGAAGGGCTGAGTCAGCTGAGCACAGGCAAGGTCTGGAAGGTGATTTTACCAACACATCAGCTCCCATTTCTGCTGGTGGGCCACTTCCTCCAAGAAGCCCACCTTGGTGTATCTAACAACTTGTACTTTTGATGAAACATTTATCATGATTTACTTTACCAGCTGCCACTCTAGTGTTAAGCTCATAGAATGGTGCTCACTCTGGGGCTGGAGGGATAGCATGGAGGTAGGGCATTTGCCTTGCACGCAGAAGGACAGTGGTTCGAATCCCGGCATCCCATATGGTCCCCCAAGCCTGCCAGGAGTAACCCCTGAGCGCTGCTGGATGTGACCAAAAAAGAAAAAAAAAAGAATGGTGCTCACTCTTTGGGTGCCTCCCCACCCTCAGCCCTGTCATAGGGCTTGGGGTACTGGTGGATGGTCTGAAATCTGCAGCCTAAAAACCCTGTCCCCTGTGTCCCTGACTGGGCCACTGTATGGCAGTGTCTGCCACAGTCACGGTCACTGCACATGGCTGGGATCCCTGTTGACCTGCTGTCTGTCTGAGCATAAGTGAGGGGAGCCTGGGGCTCCCTGTTCTTTGCTCTCTCCTACCCCCCCCCCCAGCCACCCCACTGAACTGGATACCTTTTCAGTAGGTGAGATTTAAAATGACCGACTAGAGGCCGCAGCCATAGTGCAGCAGAATAACCTGGGCTCCATCCCTGTTTGCAAACTGAGCCCTGCCAGGAGTCAGCCTAAATGAGCATCACCACCAGGTGTGGCCCAAAAGCCAAAAAAATAAAATGACCAATGAAATTACTTCATTTCCCTGGCAACCCTCTCCCTTCGTTCCAGAAGGGACAGACACTGTTCTAGTTGGTTATTGCAAGAGACACTCAGCAGATGGCAGAGCTAGTGAAGCTGGACATGACCTCTATTTCTTTTTTTTGGGGGGGGGGTCACACCCGGCAATGCTCAGGGGTTACTCTTGGCCAGGGGTCCTCAAACTTTTTAAACAGGGGGCCAGTTCACTGTCCCTCAGACCATTGGAGGGTCTGACTATAGTAAAAACAAAACTTATGAACGAATTCTTATGCACACTGCATATATCTTATTTTGCAATGAAGAAACAAACCAGATACAAATACAATATGTGGCCCGCGGGCCATAGTTTGAGGACCACTGCTCTTGGCTCTATGCTCAGAAATTGCTCCTGGGGGACCATATGGGATGCCGGGATTCGAACCACTGACTTGCATGCAAGGCAAATGCATTACCTCCATGCTATCTCTCCAGACCCCATGATCTCTATTTCTGTTGCCCCAAAAGACCTGTCCATTGTCCTCACCCACCTACATACACATCCACTCACACACATACTTCTATACGCTCAATACACACACACACACACACACACACACACTCAGACATACACTCCCATACATTCACACATGGTGCCACTACTCACCCACTTATACACATATACACACTGAGAAATACACATATACCTCCCACACACAGACAAGTTCAGACACACCCATACATTCACACTCACACATGGTGCCAGTCGTCACCAATTACACACACAGACAACCCTCACACACCCACATAATACACACATACACTCAGGCACACACACACCCATACACTCACATATCCTACACAATACACTCACAACACACACAGACACACATACCACACACCCATATACTCATAGAGCCATTGCTCATCAACCTACACACACACACACACAAAGTGGAGCCTCAAGGGCAGTAAGTACAGACGGGAGGATTCAGGCCTTCCCAGAAGCCAGTGGGGGAACACAACTCCCTCCCAGAATCCCGTGAAGATGCCCCCCATTTCATCACCTGGGCCAGGCCTGGTTCCAAGAGTTTATACTTACTGGTTAGGTGCTCACAAGCATCCTGTGAAGTGCTCCAGTCCCCTAGTCCAGGTAGGGAAACTGAGGCACCAAGAGACACTCAGTTGATGGGTGTAAAATAAAAATCTGTGAGTGGTGAGATGGCCCAGGGACCGTATTTCTAAACCCCCACACAGCTGGGTCTGAAGAAGCAGAGTAGTGGCGAAGAAATAAATCCAAGCCAGCCAGAAAAGGTTGAAAAATGGGGCTGGAGAGATAGCATGGAGGTAGGGCAGTTGCCTTACAGGCAGAAGGATGGTGTTTCAAATCCTGGCATCCCATATGGTCCCCGAGCTTGCCAGGAGCGATTTCTGAGCGAAGAGCCAGGAGTAACCCCTGAGCACCACCGGGTGTGACCCAAAAACCAAAAAAAAAAAAAAAAAAAAAAAGAAGAAAATGGCATCCGAGGCCTTTGCCTCGTGCTCTCTCTGCCTCTGTCAAAAAGTCAGAACTGCCTTTCTCTATTCAAACCAATTTCCAATACCAGGAGGGAGAAGGTCCTGTGAGACAAAAGGAAGTTAGGGAAACACCTTTGGAGTAGGCAGCTAGGTATTATCTTATAGATGGGGAGCCCACCCACTCTCCATATCAGAACCCCCAGGCCCTTGCAGTGTCACCCAATGTTACATACTCTGGGCACAGCTGGATGAGGTTCCTGGCATCCAAATGAAGCATGTGCCTTGAGAGACCCTGGATGGTTGATTCTTTTTTGTTTGTTTGTTTGTTTGTTTTTTTGGGCCACACCTGTTTTGATGCTCACGGGTTAGCATGGAGGTAGGGCAGTTGCCTTACAGGCAGAAGGTCAGTGGTTCAAATCCTGGCATCCCATACGGTCCCCGGAGCCTGCCAGGAGCGATTTCTGAGCGTAGAGCCAGGAGGAACCCCTGCGCACTGCCGGGTGTGACTCAAAACCAAAATGGGCCCGGAGAGATAGCACATTGGTGTTTGCCTTGCAAGCAGCCGATCCAGGACCTAAGGTGGTTGGTTCGAATCCCGGTGTCCCATATGGTCCTCCGTGCCTGCCAGGAGCTATTTCTGAGCAGACAGCCAGGAGTAACCCCTGAGCACCGCCGGGTGTGGCCCAAAAACAAAACAAACAAACAAAAAACAAAACAAAAATTTGAAGCCTCAGGGCTGAAGCACGGTGGGAAGGGTGTTTACCTTGCATGTGGCAGGCACAGGTTCAATCTTCAATATTCCATGCCAGGAGTAATTTCTGAATACAAGCCAGGAGTAATCCTTGAGTGCTACCAGTTTTGGGTTTTGACCCCAAAGCCAAAATAAATTTTTTTGAGATCTCTTTACACAGCATGCATTTACTCTACTTAGGAGCTACCTTGGCACTTATTAATTCACTTTATTTTATTTGGGGGACCCTTGGGCCACACCCAGCAGTTCTCAGGGATTACTTCTGGCTCTATGCTCAGAATTCACTCTTTGGCAGGTTTGGGGGACCATATGATATGGGATGCTGGGGATCAAACCCAAGTTGGTCCCTGTCAACTACGTGCAAGGCAAATGCCCTACTTGCTGTGCATTTTTTTTTAACTCACTTTAAAGTAAATGAGTAACTGGAACATGGATAAGGGAGACAAGAGAGATAGTCCAGGGAGGAGGGGGTGAGAATCTCCAGTTCAGTTCCCAGCATCCCATATGGTATCAGTGATACAGGGCCTCAAAAGGCCCAAACAATACCATCTGATTGATCTCACTACTGAACTGCTAGCCCAGACGTCTGTGCTCCACAGCCCTCTCCCCTTCCAAGTGAGAGCACCACTTGTAAGTCCCCCTTTCCATCCTCTCCAAAATAAGCAAGAAGGTAAAGAAAAATGAAGCAGAGGTACAGGAAACTGGAGAGTTCTCACAAACAAAAAGCAGCATCATTGCGATTCTTGGGACTTGAATCTGCCAGTTCAGATGCTCTCTACTTTCCAGCTCTTATGAGATCAGCCTGAGCAAACTTGACCTGAAAGCCTCCTTGAAGTACCTGTCGTCCAACCAAAGTTACTCAGTCCTCCAGACATGCATGCTCACATCTCACCTGGCCTGGTGTGACTCTTCTCCCCAAAGCCACAGAGCTTCCTGCCCTGAAGGTGTTCTCGTGAGTCACCCCCTCAGAGTCCTAAATTATGAGTGGAGCGGAAATGGCATTGCGGTGTTCTTCAGGGCGCTAGTCGGATTAATCAGCTCAGGCCCAAGCGTGCCAGAGTGTGACTTGTGTCAGGAAAGAGAATTTCTCAGAAAAACCAGCTTCCTGCTGCCAGCCCAAGACACACTGAGCACTGCAACAATAGCTCATCTTTCTCTAAAGCACAGAAAACCCAAAGAAGATGCCACTGTTGCTGAGGGTCTCCTAGAGACAGGCAGGCAGCCCAGGGCTGGGCACTCACAGATGGGGACAAAGGAGAAGCTGAAGCCCAGGAAGAGCGTGGCGACTCATTCTGGTGTTTGGGGATAAAGAGAGATTTCCTCTAAGGCTGGCCAGCTGGGGATAAGCTGAGAAAACAGTAATTTTTTAAAGTAGCTAATCAGGGTTCTGGCTCCATTGGTGAGAGCGAGCAGTGTGGATGCTTCTGGTATAGGCACTTTGTTCTCACTCTGGGTTGGACAGGAAGCACTGAGCACTTTTGCCATGTCTGGGGGTCCTGAAGCTGGGGAAGGGACAAAGGGACCAGAGCTGGGAAAGGCTCTCAGAGGAGGGGGTATACAGGCAATGGAGGGGACCTCTCCAAAACCCCTGGCAGGGGATAAATCTCCCCCGTCCCACTTTCCAGCCATGTTCTCTCTGGTAGTAATCAAGTTCTCTAAGGGACTACTTCCAGAGGGACTGGGAGCCTGGCGGGATAAGATGGTCCAGGGGCAGCCATGCAGGTGGGGGTCTGACTCTCATCTCTGCCGCTTTCACTCACTTCATTTATGACCACCTGCTCCTCTGAGCACACACACCTCGACCCTGTCCCAGGTTCCACAGCCGGAAACAGGAGGGCAAAAGCCACAGGAGGCTGAGAGTAGATGTCAACGTCACTGGGGCCTGGAATGGAGCAATTCTGACCACATCCCTGATGTGCAGGATGATTTCTGTGGCCAGCACAGAGGTGATTAGTACCATGTCTTAAATCAGCACTCTCAGAGCACGGGCCCTAATTGACTATTCTCCAGATCCAGGGAGGTTCTGGAAAACACTGCCTGCATTTTTTTTTTTTTTATTGCAGAGGGGTGGGGTGGCAGACATACACTTGGAGGTGCTCAGGGCTTACTCTGGCTCTGTGCTCAGGGATGACTCCTGGCAGGACTTGGGATCATATAGGATGCTAGGAATTGAACCCAGGTCAGCCACAGGCAAGGCAAGTGCCCTCCCCCTGTACTATCTCTTCAGCTCCATTTGATCTTTCTGTTTTTGTTTGGAGTTGTTTTTTTGTTTATTTGTTTGTTTTGTTTTAATTTGGAGGAGTGCACTATACCTGGTAATGCTCAGGGGTTACTTTGGCAGAGCTCAAGGGACCATTTGGGATGTCAGGGATCAAACCTGGATTGGTTACATGCAAGGCAAGTGCCCTACACACTATACTACAACTCTGGCCTCACCTGACTTTTGGAAGGTTCACACCTGGCAGTGCTCAGGGCTCACTCCTGGCTTTGGCACTCACTCTTAGTTGCCAAAAGGGGACTATTTGAGATGTATACTATCCCTCTGGCCCAACAATACCTGATTCATTTTAATTCAAGGATCCATTTGCCTGTGTATTGGGCCACAGCCAGATACAAACCCTTGTAGCCCTTGTGGGTGTGGGACATGGTGACAGACACAGGCAATAACTGGCCCAAAGGTGGTTCAGGCTGCCAAGGTTATGTATTTCCCTGATTCTTCGAATCCAGCCCTTTCTTAGGAAGAGCCTGGCTCCATTCACGCCAGTTCTGGCTCTTTCAGCGACTGGTATCTTTGCTACGGGTCCTGCCTCAATAAAAGTGGCACCTCCACCCAAATGGGGCTTGTTTTCATTGATTAGTAATCAGATTGGGAAGCTCCTGGTGGTTTTTGAAAACATGTATATAGAGAATGTGGGACGGAGAGAGAAAGCAATAGCACAGTGGGGAGGGCTCTTGCCGATCTAGGTTCAATCCTTGGCATCCTATATGGTCCGCTGAGCCCTGTCAGGAGTGATCCCTGAGTGCAGAGCCAGGAGTAAGCCCTGAACACTGCCAGGTATGAAGAGAGAGACAGACAGAGATAGACAGACAGAGAGATTGGAAGGGGTCACACTAACTTAACTCTATGGACACCATCTGACAGGAATGTGCATATATGAAATGAATGCAACAAGGCCGTCCTGGTGGACTTCATTCTGCATAGTCCCCTCAGAGACAGAATCCTCGATCTGGTCACTACTGATGGGTTTTCAAATACCCTACTTTGGGGGTTTGCATTTGAGCCACATTCAGTCATGTTAAGGGGCTACTCTAGTTCTGTGGTGACGGGAATAGGTGCTGCACATGGGGCTGGGGACTGGACTTGAACCTCCTGCAAAGTGCAAAGCTGAAGAACCCAGAGAGCCTGTTAGGAATCTAGCACCTAAAACCAAGCCATTATAATTTTGGCCAGAGACTTGGAGAAGGTTATTGTGTAATCCAAAGCCTGAGGTGCTTCCGTGAATCTCTCCCAGCTTTCCTAGGAGAGAAAAGAACTGCCTGGAGGGAAAGGACTGTGGACTGTTCCTAAGAGCTCAGGGCCGGTGCGGGCGCGAGCTGGCGCACACACACGCACGCACGCACACACACACACACACAAACACAGTTTGAGAGGATCCCCCACCCCCTGGGAGGACTCATGAGCATCTGTAGCTTTGTTTTGTTTTTTTTTTGTTTGTTTGTTTGGTTGGTTGGTTTTGTTTTGGGGCCACACCCATATATGCTCATCAGGGATTCTCCTGGCTTTGTGCGCAGAAATTTCTCCTGGCAAGGAACAGCCCATGGTAGGAAGCTTGCCACAAAGAGTAGTGAGTGCATTTAGGATAGAGAAGGGTCTACTATGACAATGATAGTTGAAACTGATCACTGTGGACAAGAACTGGCTGCTGAAAGGAGATAAAGTGACATGCACGGTACCCCTTCATTAACAATAGTGCAAACCAGGCGCCGGCGAAGTGGCGCTAGAGGTAAGGTGTCTGCCTTGCAAGCGCTAGCCAAGGAAGGACCAAGGTTTGATCCCCCGGCGTACCATATGGTCCCCCAAAGCCAGGGGCAACTTCTGAGCGCTTAGCCAGGAGTAACCGGGAGCATCAAATGGGTGTGGCCCAAAAAACCAAACCAAAACAAAACAAAAAACCAATAGTGCAAACCAGTGTCTAAAAGAAAGAAAAAGATAGAGGCGGGAGCAGGCAGGCAGGGTGAGGGTGGGAGGGAAACTGGGGACATTGGTGGTGGGAAATGTGCACTGGTGAAGGGTGCTGTACGCTGAAGACTTAAAATCAATCATGAACAATTTTGTAACTACAGTATTTAAATAAATGAGGGAAAAATAAAAAGAAATACTCCTGGCAGGCTCCAGGGACCATATTGAGATGCTGGGGATTGAGACTGGGTCAGTTGGGCCGGAGAGCCCATATGGTCCCCTGAGCCTGCCAGGAGTGATTTCTCAGAGTAAGCCCTGAGCACTGCTGGGTGTAAACCCCCCCCCAAAAAAAATAAGAAACTGGGTCAGCCATATACAGGACAAACACTCCACCCATGGCTTTATCACTGTGGCTCCCTGCTTGGGGTATTGAGCTAAAGCTGTTCTTTGACTGAAATACATCATCAGGGGCCGGACAGATAGCACAGTGGTAGGGTGTTTGCCTTGCATGCAGAAGGACAATAGTTCGAATCCCGGCATCCCATATGGTCCCCCGTGCCCGTAAGGAGCGATTTCTGAGTGCAGAGCCAGGAGTAACTCCTGAGCGCCGCCCGGTGTGACCCAAAAAACCCCAAAACCAAAAACAAACAAACAAACAAAAAGAATAAAATACATCATCTCAGCCCCCCTTGGAAAGTATGTCCCTATTTTACCCGTGAGAAACTAGGCATGGGGCAGGAGGAAGTTGACCAAGGTCACCCCACTGCTGAGGAGCAGAGCTAGAATCCCCACCCAGACCCTTTGCCTTCTGGAGTCAAACATTTCCACTTGTGGATTTTTTTTTTTAAAGTCTCTGTGCATTTTTATGGCATGACTAGGTGACGTGGAAAACTCCATTTGTGAAGATGTTGCAAGCAGGAAGAATTTCAGAAGGACCAGCAAAAGCGACTGGTGCAGCTTCTGGGTGGTCCTGGGGCTGAGCCAGCAGGAAAAACCACATTCTCCCCACCTGTGGGGCATCTTCTACTTTCTTATCTACTTCCCATGGACCGGCCTAGGGGCTGATTGACAAAGTATGACGTTAGTGGCATGAGCAAGAGACCGTGGATGTAGGGCGCTTGGTGGACAAGCAGCAGGTTTGATGCCTGGTACCATATCTGGTCTCCTGAGCACCTTCAGAGTGAGTGAAGTTGTGTCAGAGTCAGGAGCAACTTTCTTAGAAGTTACCAGGTGTGGCCCCTAGAAACCTAAGGCAAACAAAGATGGTACAACCTTAGCCAAAGGGAAATGCGGGTCTATGGTTCCTCCTCCCCTGCCTGACTCCCAGTTCCCGTAATCCCACACCCCTAAAGGACATGGGTCTTGGGTCTAGCTGCACATGCTCCTTTACAGACCTGCAGTGACCAGTCTGACACATGCATGCACAAACAGGAAGGGGCATCCTGCTCTGTGTCAGGCACTAGACCCTTCATGGGGACACTAGCAGGCAACACAAAGGAGGCAGAAAAGGGAGTCAAGAGTCCCATGGGGGGGAGGTCAGAGGGGGTAGTATAAATGGATCAGGAGGAACCAAGAAGGATCCTGTTGATGAAAAGTGGGGTTGGGGTTGAGGGTATAGTTCAGAGGCTTAGGTACATTCAAGTCTGGCATGTGGGGCTAGAGCGATAGCACAGCTGTAGGGTATTTGCCTTGGACATGGCCGACCAGGATGGACCCAGGTTCAATTCCCAGCAGCCCATATGGTTTCCCCTAGCCTGACAGGAGTGATTTATGAGCACAGACCCAGGAGTAACCCAAGCACTACCAGGTGTGGTCCAAAAACCAAAATAAAAAAATAAATATGGGACCAAGTGGTGGTGCAATGGTTGGGTGTTTGCCTTGCACGTGGCTGACCTAGGACAGACTGCAGTTAGATCCCCAGCCTCCATATGGTCCCCCAAGCCAGGGGGACCATATGAGCGCATAGCAAGGAGTAATCCCTGAGCATCACCCGGTGTGCCCCCCACCAAAAAACAAAAAACAAAAAACAAACGAAACACATGTTTAACAAAAAAGCCTGGTATGTGTGAAACCCTAGGTTGACTCCTGGCCCCATATGCTCCCCTCTCCAACATTGTAGGGAGTGGTCCCTACAACAGTGAATTGGGATGGGCCATACCCAGCTGTGCTCTGGTATCACACCTGGGGGGTTTGGGAGATCATGTGGGGTTCCAGGGATGAAACTCAGGCCAGCCATGAGCAAGGCAGCAAAAGCTCTTCCTTCTGTACCCTCCAGCCCCCAACAATAAATTAAAAGCAAAATACAACTGGAGGGAGGTGACTGAAGCTATAATAAGGTCCTTGTCTTTCATGTCACCAGCTCAAGTTCGATCCCTGGCACCCCATATGGTCCCGAGTACCCCAGGAGTGATTCCTGAGTGCAGAACCAGGAGTAACCAGGAGCACCACCTGGGGTTCCCCCAAACAAAACCAAACACCTGGGTTGAGGTAGAAAAATAGTACAGCAGGGAGGGTGCCTGCTTTGCACACAGCCAACCTTAATTGAATTCCGGTGTTATATGATCCACTGAGCACCATTAGGAATGAGTATCACAGGGTGTGGCCCCAAAACAAAACATTGGGGTAGTTCAGAAGGTTGGGTCAGGAGGTATTTTGAGAGCTGGGGAGATGTATAGGAGTTAAGGCACTTGCCTTGCAATGTAGCTGATGTGGGTTCGATCTTTGCCATATGATCCCTATCAGGAGTGAACCCTGAGCCTACATAGAGCCAGCAGTAAGTCCTGAGCACTGTTGGGTATGGGGCGTGGCCCTAAGCCAACAAAGTGGGCTTTTTTTTGGGGGGGGTCACACCAGGCAGTGCACAGGGGTTACTCCTGGCTCCACGCTCAGAAATCGCTCCTGGCAGGCTCGGGATTCAAACCAGTGTCCTTCTGCATGCAAAGCAAAAGCACTACCTCCTTGCTATCTCTCTGGCCCTGAAAGTAGGTATTTTGAATAGAGGGTGCTCAAAGGATTGGAACACACATTTTGCATGTGAGAAGTCCAGGTTCAACCTAAAGGCGTGTCTGCCAGGATCAAGCTCAAAGTGGAGAGTTGCTCCTGAGCACTGTTGGGTATAACTAATAAAGGGGGGGGGGTGTTTTTGGTTCACACCCAGCAACGCACAGGGGTTACTCCTGGCTATGCGCTCAGAAATCGCTCCTGGCAGGCTCAGGGGACCATATGGGATGCAGACAATCGAACCAGGGTCTGTCCTGGGTTGGCCACATGCAAGGCAAACACCCTACAGCTGTTCTATCACTCAGGCCCCCAGGGGTGATTTCTGAGTGAAGAGTTCGTGTGTGGTCCAACCACACACCAACCAACCAACCAAAACACACACACACACACACACACACACACACACACACACAAGTGTTTTGAGTGGAAAGGGGTTGTGGGACTGAAGGTTTTCAAAAGTGAAAGGTCGGAAGGGTGGCTGGGGACAGGATGGGGTGTGAGGGCTTCCTGGGTTCAAGTCTCTGCCTCTACTTACAAACTACAGCCTGAAGAGAATTTCTAGACCTCACTGTGCCTTCTTCCCCAGGGGGAAAGCAGGGTCCATGATCCTGCCTCCTCCACAGCTGGTGAGGATCAAACAGGTGGATGGCCATAAGAACAGGTCGGTGGAGTGTTCCAGACACAAGGCCTTTGGGAGAAGTCAAGAACAAGATATGCTTGAATTCTCTGCAGAACCGTCAGGAGGGACCAACGGGCCGGCGCTGCGTGTGGTCCCCAGTACCCTGGGTTCGCTCTAGGTGCACCAGGGTGGGGACCCCAGAGGGCGGCCAAGCTTTCCAAGCCAGTTAGCCTAAAGAAGCCAAAGGCGGGCACCGCTTTTCCAGTGGTTCCAGATGAGGGCGCGGGGCGGGAGCGAGGGTGCTTACAGGAGCCTGAGCCCAGTTTCTTTCTCCCCTTTTTCCCCTGGCTGCTGCGGCGGAACCCGAGTGTCAGCGGCCAGGCCCACGCTGGCAGCCGGCACCGGGGGCGGGTGCAGGGCCCGACAGGTCTGCGGTCCCGCGGGCCACCGCGGCTCTTCCTGGCAGGCGCCGAGCCGGTCGCTACGGTGCGATCGCAGGAGCCGGAGCTGCAGGTATTGGGGTCACGGGCCAAAGCGGAGCCCCTGTTCTGAGCAGGACCTCCAAGGCGGGCCGGAGTGCGCCCCCCGGGCCATCCCCGCGCGCGCGCGGGGCGAGCAGAGAGCACGGCCGGCCGGGGAGAGGCACCTGTGCTCCTCCATTCTCCAGCCTGTGGCTCAGGTACCTGCGTGCGACCCCCCCAGAATCAGCCTCTGGCTCTCATCAGCTTTTGGGGTGCAGGCCTGGGAACCCGCGTGCAGGGAGGGGTGTCAAGGCAGGGGTGCAGGCGACCAGCTCAGCGCCTTCCCACCGGGATCTGGGACCCAGGGGGCAGAACCCGCAGGTGCAGGGAGAGGGGGGCGGATGTGGGGCGGCTGGGCTAGTGCAGAAGCAAATGTGGGGGGGGGGGGACGTGATAGGGCCTAGAAAGCGCGGGAGCTCGAGTCGAGCTAGCTGGAGAGGGTGCGAGTGCATGGTGGGCGGGACGGGAGAGTTTTGGGGGGCTGAGCGAATGTGGGGCGGGGCAGGTGCTAGGGTGAGTAGATGCGGGGAGGTGGACACGCAGGACCGGGCTTAGTGGCAGAGGTGGGGTGTCCTGAGTGGCTCAGAGGGTGTGGACCCCCAGTGCCTCCAGCTTCCTCTCCCAGCTGTGCCCTGGTTTAGCTGCCGCCCCCTTAGCTGGTCCAAGGCCACCTGGCAATTATGTCCAGGAAAAATAAAAATAAAAGTTGTCAGCCAGTTAACTCTTCATTGGCCGCAGCTGGGTGTCCCTAGCACAGGCACATTCCGTAGGGATTCCTTCCCTTTGTTCCAAAAATGTGCAGGCAGCTGGATATCCCCCAGCTGGATCATAGAAACCCCCAAGGAGGGGAGAGCTGAACCCCTTCCCTGGCTCTGGCCTAGAGAGTTCCCAGGCCTGAATCTATACAGGGTAGTGGAGGGAGGAGACTTTCCAAGCCTCCTTGTTGCCTTTTGTGAAATGGATCTGAGAGTAGTGTTTGCTTCCTGGCGTGCTTAAAAGATTGCCAGCCCCCACCCCCCAACAATAGCACAGTGGGGAGGGTGCTTGCTTTGCAAGCACTTGGGTGTGATCCCTGGCATTCTATATGGTCCCCTGAGCCTACCAGGAATAGTTTTTGAGACAGAGCCAGAAGTAGCCCTGAGCATTGCCAGGTGTGGCCCCAAAACAAACAAAACAAAACAAAAGATGGTGCAAGTCAGGATTTAGGAGCAATTGGACAGCGGGGAGGGCACCGGCCTTGCATGCACTAGGCCTTGAGCAGGGCCAACCTGGTTCCCATCCCAGCATCCCATATGATCTCTGCAGGCTTTCCAGAGTGATACTTGAGTGCAAAGCCAGGAGTAAAGTCCAAGCACTACGGGATGTTTAAAAAAAAACAAAACAAAACAAAACAAAAACAGGGGCTGGAGAGATCGCAGAGCGGTAGGGCAATCGCCTTGCCTTGCATGAGCTGACCCAGGACAGACCTGGGTTCGATCCCAGGCATCCCATGTGGTCCCTGGAACCAGGAGTGATTTCTGAGCACATACCTAGGAGTAAACCCTGAGCGCCACCGGGTGTGGCCCAAAATCCAAATATATATATATATATATATATATATATATATATATATATATATATATATATATATATATATATACCAACCCAAGTTGACAGACTAAATCAATTCATCAGGTGCTCTACTCTTTGGCTCAGACCCATCTCACGAAACTGTTAGGAAATCAAATAACCATGAGAGCACAGCCCACCTCAGTAGGTCTGTCAGTGTTCTGGGAAGGAGGTAGGAGAAAATAAAACTTGTGGAGAGGAGGGCCCGGAGAAATAGCACAGCGGCGTTTGCCTTGCAAGCAGCCGATCCAGGACCAAAGGTGGTTGGTTCGAATCCCGGTGTCCCTTATGGTCCCCCGTGCCTGCCAGGAGCTATTTCTGAGCAGACAGCCAGGAGTAACCCTTGAGCACCGCCGGGTGTGGCCCAAAAACCAAAAAAAAAAAACAAAAAAAAAAACTTGTGGAGAGGAGGCCTGAATAGTGTCCAGTGCTATTAGGTTATTAATGGACAGACTTAAGCATGGGGAGAGGGTGTTTTCCTAGTATGCAGCCCACCTGGGTTCAATCTCTGGCATCCCACATGATCCCCTGAGCCTGCCAGGAGTAAGTTCTGAGCATAGAGCCTGGAGTAACCCCTGAGTGCTGCCAGGTGTGGCCCCAAAACAACAAAAAACAACCACACTTGTTTAGTACAATAGCACAGCACCTAAGGCACTTGCCTTACTTCAAGGCACAGTCTGGGTTCTTCATAAAGTTCTGCAAGCAATGCCAGGAGAGATTTCCGAGCACAGATCCTGGGGTAAACCTTGAACACAGCTAGATGTAGCCCGAACATCAAAAAGAAAGGGAAAAGCAAAAGTGTGTCCAAGAGCTGGAGAATGGGAGTTAGAGAGCCTTGTTGGTTGTTGTTGGGTTTTGCTTCTCTATGACTAAAGGACGGTTGCAACCTGGGGTCTCAGCTCAGATGACCTGGTTGGAAATGGAGGACCCTTTGCCAGGGTGACAGGCTTAGAACCTGCCAATGGGGACTCAGTGGGGATACCCCAGTATGGTTGAGGAAGAGTGGCCTGCTAGCTTACAGTCACCTCATCATGGTTCTTAGGCTACAGGAGCTCCAACCCAAGAGACAGGAAGTAGGCGCTCAAGCCCAGGCAGCCTTGAGCTCCACCATATTCCATTGGTCAGTCACAGAGTCCCCTAGATCCAGGCTGGGGACTCAGACCCTCATGTCCATGAGAAGAGAATGGACCAGTCTGCTGTCACTTGGAATCAACCATGACTAGAAAGACTCCCCTTTTGCCTTTTGGGGGGGTTTCTTTCTGGGTACAGTGATGACAGATGATTTAATCAGGTCCAACAAAGCTTAGAGACAAGATGTGCCCTCAGTGGAGACCAACCAGCAGACACAAATAACCATGTGCAGCCTGTTTGGGCCAGAATCCAGGGCTGAGGCGGGTCTGGGTCTTGTTTTCCCTTAGGGACCTTAAAAGCTTCAGTTCTCAGCACTGCCAAACCCAGGCTTTGCCAGCCAGGGGAGGCCCCTGGGAGAGTCATTTGGATTCAGAAAATGAGCTGGTGACAGGAAGCCCAGAGGGGTGCAGTGGCCTTGTCTGTGGCTCTCTGTTCCCTAGAGAAGTCTGTTTTCCAGAGCATGTCTGCCTGTTGTTTGGAGGGAATAGTGTCCAGTGCTGTTAGGTTATTAATGGACAGACTGGAGCATGGGGAGACTGCATGGAGGCTGGTGGAGGTGCAGGCCCTGTGGTTACTATGGCAACCTTGAAGCTGGTGGCTAAGGGTGGGCGTGGGTATTGGCACCGGAAGGAAGGCCGACCTGCTTGCTAAGACCTCAGACTCTCCAAAGAGAGATGAAAGACTCTCTCTCCTCTGTGACCTGCAATTGTAATGCATTTTCACAAGTGGCAGGGTGCACTCCTTGCCTCTCCAAATCAAAGTCTGCCTTCTTCTGAGGCCTTTAGCATATCCTGACACCTGTCCCAGTTTTATTACCTCTTAATTTCATGGCCAAGAAATGCATTTGAGGGGCCATAAGAGATTGTTTAAAGGGTTGAGTGCATTGAGCAATCCCTGAATGGAGCTGGTGAGATGAGAGAGGGTGGGAGAGAGGGAAAAAAAAGGGAAAAGAAAGAGTGGGAGAGAAGGAGGAGGGGAGGAAGAGAAAACAGAGAGGCCAGAGTTACAGTATAGCAGGTAGGGTACTTGCCTTGCATGCAACCTTCCCAGACTTGATGCCCTTCACATCACCAGGAGTGATCTCTGAGTATAGAGCCAGGAGTAAGCCCTGAGCATGGCCAGGTATGGCCCAAAGCCAAAAATCAGAAAAAGAAAAAAAAAGAAAGGCTTTAGAGAGTCACTGATTCCTTCACACATAGACTATTACTTTCCTTGCTCATTTATTTCGTGCCAAACCACTGTTCTCTGTGGCTAGAGCTTGGCCCTTATCACCTAGAGGGGGGTACTGACCACAGTACCAGGCATTCAGGCATTGACTTGAATTCAGAGCTGGTCCTGGCTGGGCTGTGCATGCAGTCTCAGCCCAATAGTAAGTTTCCCTCAATAACCCTGCAGGAACTCAGGGCTGTGTACCTCAAGGTGCTCAGGGTGTCTGCTGGGCCAGAGCTCATGTCTCCTAGGGGCCCTTTCTCCTTGAATGAACAGACATCAATCCAGCTCCCATATAGATACCAATTTGGTCTGCACAACTGACTCCTGGGCATTGCCAGGTGTGAGGGGCGGGGGAAAGGGAGAGGGAAAGGAAGATGGAGGATAAAAACTACATTTACGATTGCTAGTTTCAACAGCTCCTCCTGAAAACTCTGAGTGGTCAAAAGCTCTGTCTTGGGGTCAGGACTTAGCTCTGCACTTTTCAGCTTGTAACTCTGCATGCATCTAGTGTAATCCGCTTTGCTCTAGACCCACAATCATCTTCACTCCTGGAGCAGAGCTCAGGTTTAAAACCAGGCACAGAGGACCCAGAGGATGGCTCTAGCAACACTGGAGGCTGAATTCATCTACCACACTGCAAGATCCCTCTGAGCACTGCTGCTTTAAAGGCCTGAGCTCCAACTGGTATGTGGCCTCAAAAACCTAACCAAAAAACCCAGCACATAACAAGTGGCTGGAAACAGTTGTGTCCGTCCATGCTGTTCCCACTTCCTTGCTAATTTTGCAGTGCTGGGCACTGGGCACTTGGGACTTTCTCTCTGCTCCTCCTTCCGGCCTTTGTCTTCCCTTCCACCAAGCTGCTTCTGACCTGCTGCAGGCAGCCTCTGGCTCAGCCTCTCAGCTGTAGTCTGCGCCTGGATGGTCAAGGGCAGCCCAGGGAGATGAGTCAGAGAGGCTTCTGTAGCCAGTGAGCCAACGGTAAAGGGCAGACGCTTCCCATGTCAGCCCGGCCTCTCTGGCCACTTTGGTAGAACAGTGGGGGCGCAAAGGTCCTTCCTCCTGGAGGGCCTGCCCCCAGGTCTTCCCACCCAGGGGAGTCAGAGGGTGGACAGGACCCCTGTCTCTCCTGTGAGGCTAGTTCATGTCCGTGGCATCAAGGTTTGTGATTTGAGCTCTCGCAGTCAGGCAGTGGAGACGGGAATTAAGATTCTTGGTCTTGGGGCCGAAGAGATAGCGTTTGCCTTGCATGCAGAAGAACGTGCTTCAAATCCTGGTATCCCATATGGTACCCCTGAGCGCTGCCCGGTGGGACCCCCCCAAAAAAAAACAAAAACAGATTCTTGGTTTTGCCTAGAGATTTCTTTTTTCTTTTCTTTTGGTTTTTGGGTCCCACCCGGCAGCGCTGAGGGGTTACTTCTGGCTCTGTTAGCCTTTAGTAGCCTCCTGACCCTTCCAGGAGATCCTGCTCAGATATGGGTGCGGCTGAAAGGTAGAGAATGTTCCTGGAATGTGTGAGGCCCAAGGTTTGTTCCCAGAAACAAAGAATGTCTCTCCAGAAAACTCTTGGGGCCCTGGCTCTATGTCCAACTGTTTATTCTGGGGTCGGCTGGGTCCCTCATTGCTGTGTCTGGGGCTGCAAATACAAAGACCCAAGTCCTTGCGACTTTCTTGGGAGCCGAGATCCCAACTCTCAACCCCCTCACTCTGCACTGAAGACAGAAGAAAAAAGTGGGGACTGGCATCTTTTCCCACCTCCACTACACATTGATTGATTGGTGGTGTCAGAATCAAATCAGGCTTCCTTCATGCAAGACATTTGCTTTCCTAATGAGCTACACCCCCAGTTCCTTTGTTATTTATTTACTTTTGATTTTTGGTCCATACCCAGCAATGCTCAGGGGGTTACTGCTGGCTCTGCGCTCAGGAATTACTCCTCCTGGTGCTCAGGATACTATATGGAATGCTGAGGATGGAACCTGGGTTGGTTGTTTGCAAGGCAAATGCCCTATCCACTGTACTTTGAGCTGACCCAGCACCTTTATTATTATTATTATTATTATTATTATTATTATTATTATTATTATTATTATTAGATTTTTGGGTCACACCCAGCAGTGCTCAGGGCTTACTTTTGGCTCTACACTCAGAAATCGCTCCTGGCAGGCTCAGGGGACCATATGGGATGCCGGGATTTGAACCACCGATCTTCGGCATGCAAGGCAAACAAATGCCTTACTTCCATCTTATCTCTCTGGCCCTATTTTTAATTATGTTATTGGGGACTAGGAACCATTCCTTGGCCATGGGGCCAAGGCTTAGTGCTTAGGCCTGCAATGAGATACTGTGTAGGTCCAGCAATATGGGTGTACTCAGACCTCACCTAGTGGGGCTTGGGGGTCCCATATGGTGCTGGGGATCAAACTTAGTGCTCTGCATAGATGAAACCTGTGTCCTTACCCCCTGAGCCATCTCTCCAGCATCAAGACTTAGTGGGTTTTTTTTTTGGGGGGTGGGGGTGGAGGGTATGCCCAGTGGTGCTCAGGGCTTTCTTCTGGCTCTGTGCTCAGAGACCATTCCTGGAGGAACTCAAGGGACCTTGCCTGGGATCTTAGCCAGGTCTGCCAAGGCAAGCACCCTCCCTGCTGTACAGTCTCTCCAGCCTGAGGCTTCATTTTATTGTAAACTCATGTTTATCATTCCTGCTAGGTTTGCATCTGGGCTTCTGGGGAGAAAAGTCATGGGGATCTCTAATAACCCAAGGCCATTACTTGTGGATTGCTGGCTCCCTGCTGCTGCTGGTGCTTCTTCCTGTTGCAGGGACCAGCAGACTTAGTCTGGCTTCCGCCCTTACCACAGGCACCTCACTGATGGCTCACCTCAGCTGATGGCTCAGCCCATTTTGTCCTTCCACCCACATTCCCCAAGGCCTAGGGAGTGGGGAGAATGGGGACCCTAGGCCCTCAGAGAGACTGGTCCCTTCCTGGGGAGCTTGAGTCTGCTGCCAGCAGAGGGGGCAGGGCAGTCTAGGGGCATCTTGGGGTCTAGTGGAGGCAGGGAGCCAGACCTGCAGATGTAGACAGTGATAGTGTAAATGGCACATGTATGTATGTGGGTCATCCTTGAGACAGGACCGAAAATGCCTTTTGTGGGGGTGTCCTGGGGATGACTTGGCATACACCTCTGCATCTGCCTTTGTTTCCAGCTATCCTTTCAGTGGTCAGCCCATCTCTGGTCCTCTGTGCCCTTCAGACTGTCTCTAGGGCTTCCTCGTGGAGGAAAGAGCCCCACATCACCCATGAGGCTCTCCTGCATGTGTCTTCCTGGCTGGAAGGGTGCATGGTTTTGCATGCAGCTGACCCAGGTTCAATTCCTGACATTCCATATTCCATATGCTTGGGATACCCCTCCAAAAACAAACAAACAAACAAACAAAGCCAGATCAACAGAGGGAGAAGGTTAAACCCAGGCAGCCAGTGTTGATGGATCTCTGTGGGCCCCGGATTCCTCTCTATGAGAGGAGGGCGGCTGGGAAACCTGCAGGTCTGTTGGAGGTGATGTGATGAGACACAGAGTGGAGATCCCACCAGACCCAAGTCACCAGACATGCCATGCCCTGGGCCAGGCTATTTCAGAACAAATATGCTTGTCTCATGGCATGGCCCTGAGCAGCACGGTACCTGATACCATCTCCCTGCTGGGCTGAACAGGATCCAGGCTATCTCCAGCCACTTCCAGCCCTTGGAAGCATCCAGAGTTTTGTTTTCTTGCTGTGAGGGGAACACTTCCTGGTGCTGAGGAAAGGAGGCATGTAAGTTCTGGGGATTGAACTTGGGGCTTCATTGGCTTCAGCTCTAGTAGGTAGGACCCCCAGAGAGAGTTGAAAAGCAATGGTGCTGCCACCCCACCCCCAGAGAGTTTCATTTCACCATGGGAGCAGGGAGGATAGAGAGATAGCACAGGGGATAGAGTGTTTGCTGTCTTGCTGATAGTCGACCCCAGTTAAATTCCCAGCATTCCACATGGTCCTCTAAGCCCACCATAAATGCAGAGCCAGGAGTAATCAACCCCTGAGCACCACTGGGTGTGGCCATTAAAACAAATAAAATAAAAGGAAGAACCCAAAAAGTCGCATTTCATGAGTTTCATTGGACTGTGGGCATTGTTTGTTTGTTTTGCTTTTTGGGCCACACCCGGTGACACTCAGGGGTTACTCCTGGCTATGCCCTCAGAAATCACTCCTGGCTTAGGGGACCATAATGGATGCCAGGGGATGGGTGGATCGAACCGCTGTCTGTTCTAGGTCAGCGTGTGGAAGGCAAATGCTCTACTGCTTGCGCCACTGCTCTGGCCATACTGTGTTATTTTTTTAAGTTCCTAAGCCTTTTCTTTTTGGCCACACCTGGTGATGATCAGGAATTACTCTGGGGGCTCAGGGACCATATTGGGTGCCCAGGATTGAACTCAGGTTGGTCATATGCAAGGCAAACACTTGACCTACTAAACTACCTCTTTGGCCAGCTCCTAGGTCTTTTTTATTTTCTTATGTTCTGGGGCCACACCCCACTATGTTCAGGGATTACTCCTGGCTCTGCTCTGCACTTAGATGTCAGAGATCAAACCTAGGTTGACCGCCTGCAAGGCAAATACCCTCCCCGCTGTGCTATCGTTGGGGCCCTTCTGGTTCTTTTCTTTTTGGATTTTGGGCCGCACCAGGCAGTGCTCAGAGATTATTCCTGGCTCTGGACTCAGGAATCACTCTTGGCAGACTTGGGGAATTGAACCCAGGTTGGCCACGTGCAAAGCAAGAGCCCTCCCTACTGTGCAATTGCTCTGGTCTCCTGGGGTCTTATTTTTTATTTATTTATTTATTTATTTATTTATTTATTTATTTATTTATTTATTTAGATTTTGGGTCACACCCGGCGGCACTCAGGGGTTACTCCTGGCTCTGCGCTCAGAAATCGTTCCTGGCAGGCTCAAGGGGACCATATAGGATGCCGGGATTCCAACCACTGTAGGTCCTGGGTCAGCCACTTGCAAGGCAAACTTCCTACCGCTGTGCTATCTCTCTGGCCTCATCTGGGTCTTTTTTTAAAGGTGTAACACACTGACCTAGATGATGGTGACAAAGGGCTGCAGTACCCGTGTGTGTGTGTGTGTGTGTGTGTGTGTGTGTGTGAGAGAGAGAGAGAGAGAGAGAGAGAGGAGAGAGAGGAGGAGAGAGAGAGAGTGAGAGAGAGAGAGGAGAGAGGAGAGAGAGAGAGAGAGAGAGAGAGAGAGAGAGAGAGAGAGAGAGAGAGAGGAGAGAGAGATGGGAGTCAGCATCCCCAGTTATTTCAAGTGTCCCAGATTCTAACCTTCACGAGTGGCTCAAAAGGGAGCTAGCTGCCTTTTCTGGGTGCTCAGAGGTGACTGGGTGGGTTGGTGTTGGTGGGTGGGACCACCCCTCCCCTCCTCCAGCTCCGCCCGCCACCCCGCCCCAGCCCCCAGAGTCTCCGCTCCCCGGCAGTCCAGAGACCCAGCCCTCTCCCTGGGCTGCTGGTGCGTGTAACCTGGCGTCCGCCCATCCCGACCCGGACCCCGAGCGCGCTTCCGGGCCCGATCCGGGCAGCCTCCCTGCTGCAGGGACCATCCCAGACACAGCTGGGGAGGCGCCGGGCCGGAACCGGCTGGAGGGGGGCGTGATCTCTCTCGGCGGCGGGACGTCCAGGTGGGCCCCATCGCCTCGGCTCCTCCCCAAGAACCCGAATTCCTCCCCTCTGAGCCGCCTTCCACTGAGGAGTTCCCCGGGCCGCCTGCTCCTCCCCGCCTGGCGGCTCTTTCCTGGGGGTCCAGCGGGGCCAAGCAATCGGGGGCCCAGTGAGACTGATTGCAAACCCCAGTGGGCGGCCGCAGGAATCCATGTCATCACCCATGATCCGCGTGGAGAAAACGGGCGGAAAGGCAGCCAGGCGCCCGGCGAGCTGGAAGGTAAGCGTGGCTGCGGGCAAGTTAGTTTGAGAGGGGTGTGTGTGTGTGTGTGTGTGTGTGTGTGTGTGTGTGTGTGTGTGTGTGTGTGTGTGTGTGTGTGTGTGTGTTGTCTATCTTGTGTGTGTGGTGTCTTTCTTGTGTGTGTGTTTGTGTGTGTGTGTGTGTGTGTGTGGTGTCTCCCTACTGAGCTCTGTGTGTGTATGATGTCTCGTGTGTATGTGTGTGTGTGTGTGGTGTGGTCTCCCTTCTGTGTGTACGTGTGTGTGTTGTCTTTCTACTGGTAAAATCATCGGGTTTGTTTCAGGTTTGTGTGTGTGTGTGTGTGTGTGGTGTCTATCTTGTGTGTGTGTGGTGTCTCTTCCCTTCTGTGTTTGTATGGTCTTGTGTGTTTGTGTGTGTGTGTGTGGTGTCTCCCTACTGAGCTGTGTGTGTATGATGTCTCGTGTGTGTGTGTGTGTGTGTGTGTGTTGTGTCCCCATGTCCCCTACCGGAGACACTGTGCTTCTTTCTTGTTGTGAGTGTTCAAACCCTTATAGGCAGCCTCTGGTGCTGGACGTCTGGTTTGGGGGTTCAGATCCAGGTTTACTCCGCATGATGGATTCACCCAGATTTGCTTCTCTGGGCTTTGGGTTCTGTGAAATGACCCCGAGATACATCCGAGCCCAAAGGTGACCGAATTCCAAAGTGGTTTCTGGGCTGCTGAGGCGAGATGCTCCCTCCAGCCCGTCTCTTTGTGATTGTGGCTGGAGTGGAGCTGTTTGGCACAAAGACAGGGATGACATAAAGAAAAAGCAACGGGTTTTTCCTTCTTCACCCAGTATAGCCTCCAACCTCTAGAGCTGTTGAGCATGTGTGTTTGTGTCGGTGGGTGGGTGGGTGTGTGGGAGAGTGGGATTAAGGAAATGAAACGGGAGGTTTGACCAGCTGCAGGGGAAGGGAAGCTGGAGTTGGGCACTCCCCCCCCCCCCCCACTCCAGCTCTGTGATTTCCCCAGCGGCTCCCAGGACGGTGAGTAATCGTCTATGTGCTGTGGAAAAGGGGTTGACAGCTCACTGCATCCCTCAGGGCACCTCGGTCTCTTTGGGAGAATTGGCGGCCCCCAAGGGATGACAGCCAGACACCCTTCCTTCCTCTCCTTTGGGGCTGCATTTCTCATCTTCTCTGTGGCTCTGGAGACTCCCTGGACTGAAGATTGGCATTCAGAGACTGGGCTGATTTGTGAAGTTCCTGTTTTGGTTTTGGGGGCCCTGTAGGAAGGGGTTGTTGTTGACTGAGCTAATAGGAGCACTGTTTGAGACTGGGACTAACATGTGGCCTGGCAAGGTCTGGAGGTGCTGAGTGCAGAGTTGGGGCACTGGTGGGCCTGAACCCCAAGCCTGACCTCTGCAACTGAGTCCTGTTGGTGCTTTGTTCCCTCTGGGCCTGAGTGTTTTATCTGTAAAGTAGGTGCTGGAAAAAATGATTCTGGGTATAGATGGAAGAGGTGCTGGGCTTGAGGAGAGCTCTCAGTAGATGAGGCTTGGTCAAATGTCCCTCCATACATGGGAAGAGTGATAGAACCCTTCCACATCCACCACATGTTTCCAATTTTTAATCTGGGGGATCGGATCATACCCAAAGATGCATAAGGGCTGCTCCCAGCTTAGTGCTCAGGGACCATGTGGTGCTAACTCTCCTGGAACGCAGTCCTATACTCAGCCCATTGAACTCTCTCTGGCCCTGTGTCCTGTCACTTTAAAGAAGCAAAAGTCTGATAGGGACCAGGGAGAAAAGGGACACTCAGCAAAATTCAGCTTCCATTTGGGGGTACAACCTGTCTGGGGGTGCTATAATGAAGCCTGGGGAAGAAAACATACCCTTAAGCTGAGTCTCAGTCAGCTCAAACCAATGCTGAAGGGAGAGTGAGTGCATGTGTCCTTCCCACTTTTCCTCCTGGTAATGATATCATAGTAACGGAGCCAATATCTAGCCTCAGATATCCCCACCAGGCACCACCTGCATTTACATATCTGTGTTACATCCCTCCTCATTTGTGCTTACATACCCACATACCCTCCATCCATCTATCCAGTCACCCATCTATTTACTCTCCCACCTCCTGTCCACCTCCCCACCCTCCATGACACCCCTCATCCTCCATTGTTCCTAACCAAAATCTACCCATCCACCCATTTTTTCACCCATCCTCTACCAACCTGCTCACCCTTCACCTTTCTATCCACTCACCTTCCCAGCTACCCATCATCTATTAACCCACCCACTCACCCTCCTTCATTTACCATGAATCCATCCACCTTTCCATTTATCCATTCATCTGTCCTTCCACTCACCCCTCCATCTATCTTTCCTTCCATTCATCTCCATTCATCCATCCCACCATCTGCTATCCCTCATCCACTCATCAATCTCTTTATCTACCCACCCACCCACCCATCCATCCATTCATCCATTCCTTTCTTCCCTTCCACCCTCCTTCCCTTCTATCTACTTCCCATCCATCTATTTACTCTTCCGCTCACCTATTCATCTACCTTCAGTCCATCTACCCTTTATCCTCCTTCTATCACTGACCCATCCATCCGCATGTTCACTTACTCACCTATCTCCCATTACAGTCACATCCATTCTTTTTTCTCACATACCTTCCTACCCACCACTCCACTTCTCCATGTACTGAAGAAGGGTAGAGAGGTACAGCTCAGTGTGAGGTCCCGGCACCTCCAAATTCCCCCCAAAAGGAACCTTATTTCAGCTTCCCTCCTGACCCTGTCTGCTCTCCTTCTAAAGAGCTGTCAGTTTCTACGGTCTTGTTTCTTTGCTGACCATGCAGGGTCCAGATCTAACCCCTGTCATGCTGAGTTGCTTTTAATTCCCCAATCCTCTCTCATTTAGACAATTGCTACGTGACTTATCTCCCTAGGCAGAAAGGGACCTCAGCTCTGCAGCGTTTCTTTTTTTCTTTTAAAAATATTTATTGATTGATTGATTGGTTTTGGGGCCAGGCCTAGCTGCTCTCAGGGGTTACTCCTGGCTCTGTGCTCAGAAATAGCCCCTGACAGGCTGGGGGACCATATGGGATGCCAGGAATCGAATCCCTTCTGGGTCGGCAAGGCCAATGCCCTATCACTCTGCTATCTCTCCAGCCCTGCAGCAGTCTTTCTGACTTCTTTGCATACTTGCTGTTGGACTTTTGAGAGCATCAGTTACCCCTGTGAACTCTTGTGCTCTGGAGCGGGAGTTGGTGTCTCAATCTCTCCCCTGCCCACGAGAGGGTCTGGTGTTTCAAGAGGGGCTAGTGTCATGCTCTATCCCCTGTCCATGAGGCCAGCTGCAACCTGAATTATCTTGGAACCTGGCATTGGCTCAGAGCCTTCCCTAGGAAGGAAACTCAGTGAATCTTTGTCATATGAGTGAATGAGCAAGCGAAGTGGTGCTGAGTGGCTAAAGGAAAGGACGGTGGCGGAGACATGGAAGAATCTGGAGCAGAAGGGGTGAAGAGGATGGCTTGGTGCGGGGTGGGGTTTGGGTGTGGTCCATGAAGGGACAGACACTGTGTGTTTCTGTGGGCAGTGTGGCCAGTCTGCCTCCTACACAGTATGGCCTGTGGATGAATTTAGAAATATTCAAATGCGGGGCCGGGCGGTGGCGCTGGAGGTAAGGTGCCTGCCTTACCTGCGCTAGCCTAGGAGACGGACCGCGGTTCGATCCCCCGGCGTCCCATATGGTCCCCCAAGCCAGGAGCAACTTCTGAGCGCATAGCCAGGAGTAACCCCTGAGCGTTACCGGGTGTGGCCCAAAAACCAAAAAAAAAAAAAAAAAAAAAAGAAATATTCAAATGCCTCTTGGCAGAATAACGGTTTCCACACCTCAGCTTTGAGGGTGTTAAGGTAGAGGCAGAAAATGCATCTAGGAGCTGTGGCACTGGTTCTTGACAGGAACTCTTCTTTCTCTCTCTCTCTTTATTTATTTATTTTGGTTTTTGGTTTTTGGGTTACACCTGGCAGCACTCAGGGGTTACTCCTGGATCTATGCTCAGAAATCGCTCCTGGCAGGCTCAAGGGACCATATGGGATACAAGGATTCGAACCACCGTCCTTCTGCATGCAAGGCAAACACCTTACCTTCATGCTATCTCTCCGTCCCCTTGACAGGAATTTTTTTTTTTTGGTTTTTGGGCCACACCCAGCAGTGCTCAGGGGTTACTCCTGGCTGTCTGCTCAGAAATAGCTCCTGGCAGGCACGGGGGACCATATGGAACACCGGGATTCGAACCAACCACCTTTGGTCCTGGATCGGCTGCTTGCAAGGCAAACGCTGCTGGGCTATCTCTCCGGGCCCAGGAATTCTTTTATTGTTTTGTTTTGGGTCACATCTGGCAGTGTTTAGGAGCTACTCCTGGCTCTGTGCTCATGGTTTCACACTTGGCAGTGCCCAGGGGACCATTTGTGCCAGGGATTAAATCTGGGATTTCATTTTGTAAACTACATGCTCCAGGTCCTTCACGCTTCTCTGTTCAGGGAGGAAACCTCCATCGCCCCAATCTGGGGCGCTGGCGAGGGGTCAAAGGGCTGGCAAGCATGCTTTGCAAGCCTGAGTTCAATCCTTGATACCTAATGGTCCCCCTAATGCAGCTGGAAGTGGCTCCGAACACTGCTGGATGTGATGCACCTCGCCAAATGAAATAAATTAAATTTAAAAGTAGGGTACTGATGAGAGAGCTGGAGAGGAGGAAATGGAAATAGGAACTATTTTGGAGTTTAAAAGGGTAACATGGGACTAGAGAGATAGTACAGTGGATAGATAAGGAGCTTGTCCTGGCACATGGCCAGCCTGGGTTCAATTTCTGGCAGCCCATATGGTCTTCCGAATCTGCCAGGAGTGATTCCTGATCACAGAGCCAGGGGTAGCCCCTGAGTACTGCTGAGTGTAGCCTAAAAACAAACAAACAAAAACAGTAGCAGTACGGGAGCTGGAGAGATAATACAGCAGGCACGGTGTTTGCCTGGCATGCAGCCAACCTGGGTTCAATCCCTAGCATTGTTCCCCTGAGCACCACCAGGAGTGATTTCTGCAGAGCCAGGAGTAAACCTCGAATGCTGCTGGGTGTAGCCCCTCTATAAAAAAGGTACCATGGGGATCCAGAGGGGATTAGGCACTTGTCTTATATACAGCTGACCCCAGCTTCATCCTGGGCACAGCATCTGATCCTTCAGCGCCGCCAAGAGTGATCTATGAGCACAGAGCCAAGATTAAGCCCTGAGCACAAAGCGAAGGGGTGATGGATGATTAACTGCATGCTGTGGGTAAGACGAGGAGATACAAAAGACAGTCAGACAGTGAGGGAGGGACCACGGAGCCACCCAACCCAGAAGAGATCAGGGAGAAGGTAGTGGAAGAGGGGGTTCTTATGAACCAAGGTAGGTTATGGCCAGGACCCCTGAGGTTCTCAGGACTGAGCCCACCTGCAGAAAACCCAGCATCGAGTGTGCGAGAGTAAGGAGCTACGGGAGGGAGGGAGGGACCTTTGCATCTCGCTTATCTCTGAGCTGCCTGTGTCTAGCCTGGGACCTGGGAACTTGACAGATGTATACACAATGGTTCCTAGTGAGTGACTGGCCTGTGCAGAAAGCCATGCCACGTGCCTGAGCTTAGTGTCTTGATCCTGGACAGGGGGAGAATAACTATCGGGCTGTTGTGAAGGCCCTTTTGAAGGAGCATATCTGATGTGTTCTATGGGATATAGAGTTTGCAGCAAGGGCCAGAGAGATTGCTCAATGAGCTGAGCATGCAGGGACTTCACTCTGGATCCTGAGTCACATGGTTTACCTGAGCACTGCCAGGAGCCACCCCAAGCACCAAGTAAGCAGTAGCCTCTGAGCACCACTAGGTATGGCCCCCAAACAAACAAACAATGCCCCCATATCTTTTTTTTTTTTTTTTTTTTTTTGGGGCCACACCCGGCGGTGCTCAGGGGTTACTCCTGGCTGTCTGCTCAGAAATAGCTCCTGGTAGGCACGGGGGACCATATGGAACACCGAGATTCGAACCTACTACCTTTGGTCCTGGATCGGCTGCTTGCAAGGCAAACGCTGCTGTGCTATCTCGCCAGGTCCATATCTTGCAAATAAAAACAGTAAATCCTGGCACCGACGGTCACTGTTTCAGGAGACCTGAGCCTTGCTGTCCCAGGGCAGCTGCCTCTTTCTGCTTGTGCACAGTTAGCTGTCTATTCTGAAGCCTGGGCACTCATGAGCACACCTGTTCAGACATAGAACCTTCTAGACCTTTGAGTGCCTGGCAACTGAAAGTAAAGGGCAGAGCTCACAGCTAGGGAGCTTGCTGACCCATTGAGTCAGAAACTCTGGTGTTCTCAGCTTTAGCAAATCCAGCAGGTTGGGGCCAGAGAGATAGCACAGTGGTAGGGCATTTGCCTTGCAATCATCCAATCCCGGACGGACCCTGGTTCGATTCCCGGCATCCCATGTGGTTCCCTGAGCCTGCCAGGAGCGATTTCTGAGTGCAGAGCCAGGAGTAATCCCTGAGCACTGCTAGGTGTGACCCAATGCCCCCAAAATAAGCAAACATCACAGGTTATCCTCACACATATTGGGCCAAGAACTACAGCAGCAAAGACCCCACTTTGAGCTTCAAGACCACAGATGAGGCTGAGTTTTATGAAACTTCAACAAATGCTTCGTCCTGGTCCTGCAGGCTGCAAGCTTTCTGACTCAGTTGCCAAGATTCTGGCTGACATGGGCCCAAGGAAGAGGAAGCTCTGGGCTGAGCCCGGACACCCCCCCCCCCACCTCCCCACCCCTCTCTACTCTCACATTCGTAAACAACAGGCTCCAGGGCTGGTGACTCTTCGAGATTCCAGAGACGTGACCAGACGTGTTTGCGCTGTGGCTTTACCAATCTGTTTTGCCGGCCCGTGGGGGCCTGTGCTAGAGGTTGGACTTCACTATCTTGGGGGTGGATGGAGCTGGACTGGGGAGAAAGTGGGGTCACTAGGCAGCCACTCCGGGAACATTTTGGAGGCCTCAGCAACTGTCCGCTTCTCTGTTAGCCAAGTTAGTCCCTCAGAGCCCATAAATGTGGGCTAGCAGTGGAGGGACCAAATTGCTGGTGAAGGGAAGGGTTTTGAATGCAGATTGCGACTCACAGACTGCACTGCAGGCAGGTTGTGGGGTCACAGTCCCCACTTTCCCCTTCTCCCCTTTCTTTCTCCACCAGAACGCAGAAGCTGAGACAAAAACAAAACCCCACCCCAAACCACTTGTGCTTAGCTTGTGGGAATGTAACTTGGTGTCGCTGCCACCATGAATGATAGTTCCTCAAAATCTAAAAATAGTCCCTCCAAGTGTGATCCAGTAATTCCATGGCAGGGTGCATACCCAGGAGGAAGAATAGGGTCCCTAACAGACCCTTGTCTGATCCTTCTTTATGATAAAGGGTAGGAATGATGCCAAGGTCCTTTGACGAAAGGAAAGAGAGCATGTAGATACTAGAATACTGAAGAATATTATGAACACAGTAATATTGGAACATCTTTTTGTTGTGTTCTTCAGGTTTGTTTCTTTTTGTTTTGAGTTCACACCTGGTAACGCTCAGGGCTTACTTCTGGCCCTGCACACAGGAGTCACTCCTGGTGGGTTCAGGAGACCATATGGGATGCAAGGGATCAAACCCTGTAGACTATGTACAAGTCAAGAGCCTATCCACTGTACTATTGTTCCGGTTCTTTCTTTCTTTCTTTCTTTCTTTCTTTCTTTCTTTCTTTCTCTCTTTCTCTCTTTCTGTCTTTGTCTCTTTCTCTCTTTCTTTCTTTCTTTCTTTCTTTCTTTCTTTCTTTTCTTTCTTTCTTTCTTTCTTTCTTCTCTTTCTTTCTTTCTCTCTTTCTTCTTTCTTCTCTCTTTCTCTCTTTCTCTCTTTCTCTCTTTCTCTCTTTCTCTCTTTCTCTCTTTCTCTCTTTCTCTCTTTCTCTCTTTCTCTCTTTCTCTCTTTCTCTCTTTCTCTCTTTCTCTCTTTCTCTCTTTCTCTCTCTCTCTCTCTCTCTCTCCCTCCCTCCCTCCCTCCCTCCCTCCCTCCCTTTCTCTTTCCTTCCTTCCTTCTTTTCTTCCTCCCTCCACCCCTCCCTTCCTCCCTTCCTCCCTCCCTCCCTTCCTCCCTCCCTCCCTCCCTCTCTCTCTCCCTTCCTCCCTTCCTTTCCTTCCCTTTCCCATCCTTTCCTTTTTCCTTTCCCATCCTTTCCTTTCCCCTTTCCTTTCCTTTCCCCTTTCCTTTCCTTTCCCCTTTCCTTTCCTTTCCTTTCCTTTCCTTTCCTTTCCTTTCCTTTCCTTTCCTTTCCTTTCCTTTCCTTTCCTTTCCTTTCCTTTCCTTTCCTTCCCCCCCCCCCTTTTTTTGAGCCACACCCGGTGATGCTCAGGGGTTACTCCTGACTATCTGCTCAGAAATCGCTCTAGGCTTGGGGCACCATATGGGACACCAGGGGATCGAACCGCAGTCCGTCCTACGTTAGCATGTGCAAGGCAAATGCCCTACTGCTTGTGCCACTGCTCCAGCCCCTGTTTGTTTTCTGATCACACTCTTGTGGCACTTGGGAGAACCCTGCAGTGCTGGGAATCAAATCTGAGGGGGTCTCAAATGCATTTGCATGGGTTGGAGTGATTCTACAGTGCGTAAGACATTCACCTTGGAGATGGACAACCCAAATTTGATCCCCAGCATCCCATATAGTCCCTTAAGCCTGGCAAAAATAATTCCTGATTGCAGAGCTAGGAGTAAGCCCAAGTGTAGCCAGGTGTGGCCCCAAACAAACAAAAAAGCATGTGCTCCATTCCTTTGAGCCATCTCCTGGGGCCCGTACCATTCATTCAGTCTTTTTTGTTTTGTTTTGTTTTGTTTTGTTTTGTTTTAGGGCCACCACCTGGTGGTGCTCAGGGGTTACTCCTGGCTGTCTGCTCAGAAATAGCTCCCTGCAGGCAGGGACACCGGGATTCGAACCAACCACCTTTGGTCCTGGATCGGCTGCTTGCAAGGCATACGCTGCTGTGCTATCTCTCCGGGCCCCATTCATTCAGAGAAAGGCAGTTCTGACCCAGGCTTCACACAGAACAGCCTTGAATTTGTTGTTAAGTAACACCAATCAGTCCATCAAAAATAGGCTAAATATGGGATGGGAGGGATATGTCTCCTGAGCCTACCAGAAATAATCTCTGAGTGCAGAGCCAGTAGTAAGCCTCCAAAACGAAATAAAAATACCCCAAACAGGGGCTGGAGTGGTGGCACAGCAGTAGGGTGTTTGCCTTGTAAGCAGCTGACCTAGGACGGACCACAGTTCGATCCCCCAGCATCCCATATGGTCCTCCAAGCCAGGACTGATTTCTGAGCACATAGCCAGGAGTAACCCCTGAGTGTCTCTGGGTGTGGCAAAAAAATACCCCCAAAGAGTTCAAATATTATCCGGTTCCATTCAAGTGATATCCTCACATTCCCAGCATCACCAAATCAAGAGCTCGTGTGGAAAGGAGGTGGAAAGAGGATGTGGAGGGCAAGGAGGTGGAAAGAGGATGTGGAGGGCAGTTAGGAGTCAGTGGAGGATTGTGTGGCAGCTAGAAGTTTCTTTATGTCCCAGAAACATGGTTCAGAGATAACAAAAGATTTTTTAAACAGGGCTGATTGCAAATTTATTTTATTTTTGTTGTTTTTGTTTTGAGAGTTTAGGCAATATGATTATGGTAGTATCTTTGAATTTTTTTTTCTTTTTTTGGTTTTGGTTTTTGGGTCATACCCGGCAACACTCAGGAGTTCCTCCTGGCTCTACGCTCAGAAATTGCTCCTAGCAGGCTCGGGGGACCATATGGGATACTGGGATTCAAATCACCATCCTTCTGCATGTAGGGCAAATTCCTTACCTCCATGCTATCCCTCCTGCCCCCTTTAATTTTTTTTTGTTTTTTAGTTTTTGGGTCACTGTTGCAGAAAAACCCTTGATGGGGGGCTGGCTGATGGAGGGATGGAGGATGAGGTCTTTCTCCTTCAGCTCGGACTATGCGTCTGCTACTCTATTCAGCAGGTGGTTCTGAGGTGAATGCGGCGGGTATAAAGCTAACAGGCAGTCAGGCTTCTGAAGATAACATATGTTCCTGGCAGTGCGGTGCTTAGGGGACCATGCAGTGCTGGCATTCAAACTAGGAGCAGCTACATGCCCGCCAAGTGCCTTCTAGCCCTGCTCTCTCTCTCCACTTCTTTGGGAGAAATCTCCGTGTTTTCCATAGAGACCAAGAGATTCAGAGGATCATGTTTATGTTAGTTAGCACTGTGTTTTTTATTTTGGTTTTTGGGTCACACCCAGCAATGCTCAGGGCTTCCTCTTGGCTCTATGCTCAGAAATCGCCCCTGGCAGGCACAGGGAACCATATGGGATGCCGGAATTTGAACCACCGTCCTTCTGCATGAAAGGCAAATGCCTTACCTTCATGCTATCTCTTGCCTCTTGTTATTTTGGGGGGGGGGGTAGGGGAACCATACCTGGCTGTGCTCAGGGTTACTGCTGGCTCTGCACTCAGAAATTATTCAAACCTGGATCACCCGTATTCAAGGCAAATGCCCTATTGCTGTCCTATCTCTCTGACCCTATATACCAATTGTCTTAACGGTGTGTATGTATGTATGTATATATAAATTTGGGTCACACCTGACGGTGCTCAGGAGTTAGTCCTGGCTCTGTGCTCAGAAATCGCTTCTGGCAGGCTTGGGGGGGACCATATGGGATGTCTAGATTTGAACTGGGATCCGTCCTGTGTTGGCTGAGTACAAGGCAAATGCCTTACCATTGTGCTATTGCTTTGGCCCCTTTAACTGTAGTTTTAAACAGGAGAAATGATTCCTGCCTCATCATCACTGACCCCAGAAATGAGCTCTGGGGAGAACCTAGAGGTGAACATGAAGAGGGGTCAGTCCTCCAAGGGGACCTGAGAAGCTGGGGGAATCTTGGGTGGGGACTGGACATCACAGGGAGCAGGGGTTGGAGACTGGATTCTTTTTTTTGTTTTTTGTTTTTGTTTTTGGGCCACACCCGGCAGTGCTCAGGGGTTACTCCTGGCTGCCTGCTCAGAAATAGCTCCTGGCAGGCACGGGGGACCATATGGGACACCAGGATTCGAACCAACCACCTTTGGTCCTGGATCGGCTGCTTGCAAGGCAAACGCCACTGTGCTATCTCTCCAGGCCCTGGAGACTGGATTTTTATTTTATTTTATTTTATTTTATTTTTGGTTTTTGGGTCACACCTGGTGATGCTCAGGGGTTACTCCTGGCTCTGCGCTCAGAAATCGCTCCTGGCTTGGGGGACCACCTGGGATACGGGGTTTGAACCATGGTCTGTTCTAGGTTAGCACATGCAAGACAAATGCCATACCACTTGCGCCACTGCTCTGACTCCTATTTTAATTATTTATTTATTGCTTTTGGGCCACTCCTGGCTATGCACTCAGAAATTGATCCTGGCTTGGGGGACCATATGGGATGCCGGGAATTGAACTGCCTGCGGTCCGTCCTAGGTTAGCACATGCAAGGCAAACGCCCTACTGCTTGTGCCACTGCTCTGGCCCCTACCTTCGAGTGCTTTTTAGTGCTTTCTTGCTTGAGCTGGCTTTGGACAAGTCAAATCCCCTTTGAGTCCCTGTTTCTCCCCTATAACATGGGAAGTGACATTCCCACATGCCTCCACGGAGGTTAGTCTGTGAGATACCGTCTGGAGTATGTTGTGACTCGCTGCCCTTTCTGGCTCTGCTGGAGAGGACAGATGGTCAGTCGGGGCCAGGAAATGAATAAAAAAAGCATCAGATGCTGACAAGGCTCTGGGTTGGAGGCCAAGCAGACCGGAGAAAGAGATGTTTTAAATGGGGGTGGCCACATATCCAACCAAAATAAAAGCAAAAGCAACCAGTGCTGGTGTAGATGGGGGGGGGGAGGGAGCCTCACCTACTAATGGTGGAAGTGTTGACTGGGTCAACTGCTTTGGAAAACAATATGGAGATTCTTCAGAAAATTGCAACCAATAGCACAGTGGGTAGGGCATTTGCCTTTTACACGCCTGACCTAGGCTCAATTCCCAGCATCCCATATGGTCTCCTGAGCCTGCCAGGAATGATTTCTGAGTGTAGAGCCAGGAGTAATTCCTGAGTGCTACCTGGTGTGGCCCCAATACAAAACAAAATAAAAACCTAGGAATTGGGTTTTCAAAGGATCCAGCCATTTATTTTCTTGGTATCTACCTCAAGAGCTCAAAATTACATTCAGATGGGCTGCAGTGATGGTACAGCAAGTAGGGTGTTTGCCTTTTAAGCGACTGACCCAGGTTTGATTCCCAGAATCCTATATAGTCCCCTGAGCCTGCCAGGAATGATTTTTTTTTTTTTGGTTTTTCGGGCCACACCCATTTGATGCTCAGGGGTTACTCCTGGCTAAGCGCTCAGAAATTGCCCCTGGCTTGGGGGGACCATATGGGACGCCGGGGGATCGAACCCGGTCCTGATCCTTGGCTAGTGCTTGCAAGGCAGACACCTTACCTCTAGCGCCACCTCGCCGACCCCCAAGAATGATTTCTGAGTGCAGAATCAGGAGTATTTTCTGAGTACTGCTGGGTGTGGCCCTGTGCTCAAAAATCACCCCTGGCAGGCTTGGGAGACCATATCGGATGCTGGAGAGATTGAACCTGGGTCCTGCTTGAAAGGCAAACACCCTACCACTGTGCTATCATCCCCACCGCAGATATTTGCACTTCTTTGTTCATTGCTGCACTAGTCACAATAGCCTAAATCTGGAAACAGCCCAATTTTCAAGAACAGACGTGTGGATAAAAGGACAGTGGCACAGCTACACAATGGAAGATGAAAAATGAGATCATGCCATTTGCAACTATGTGGTTGGAACAGGCAGGGATCATGCTGAAAGCCAGAGGGAGGGACAGACATAGAGAGCACTGAATCCTAACTAGACCTAACCACTAGACCACCAGGGAACTTAGGGACAGACCTAGAATGAAGGCTTATGTGGGCGATAAAGAAGCAAAGCAGGCAGGGGAGGGGCCGGGAAGGTGGCGCTAGAGGTAAGGTGTCTGCCAAGGACGGACCGCGGTTTGATCCCCCGGTGTCCCATATGGTCCCCCAAGCCAGGGGCGATTTCTGAGTGCATAGCCAGGAGTAACCCCTGAGCGTCAAAAGGGTGTGGCCCAAAAACAAACAAACAAAAAAATCAGCTCAAAGCAGGTAGGGGTTGGAGAGATGGTACAGCCAACAGTTGGGGCACCTGCCTTACACACAACTCCACAACTAATCTAGGTTGAATCCCTGGCACCCTGTATGGTTCCCTCAGCCCCACCAGGAGTCATCCTTGAGCACAGAGTCAGGCGTAAGCCCTGAGCACTGCTGTGTGTGTGTGTGTGTGTGTGTGTGTGTGTGTGTCTGTGTGCGCGCGCGCACACGCGCGCGCGTGTGCTAGACTTGTGTTCAAGCACTGTAGGCCTGGCACTTATATATATTTTTGTTTGTTCGTTTGTTTGGTTTTTGGGTCATACCTGGCAGTGCTCAGGGGCTACTCCTGGCTCTACACTCAGAAATCGCCCCCGGCAGGCACAGGGGACCATGTGGGATGCCGGGATTCGAACCACTCTGACTCCATGGCACTTATTTTTAATAGTACTGTAAATCGGGGCCGGAGAGATAGCATGGAGGAAAGGTGTTTGCCTTGCATGCAGAAGGATGGTGGTTTGAATCCCGGCATCCCATATGGTACCCCAAGCCTGCCAGGAGCAACTTATGAATATAGAGCCAGGAGTAGCCCCTGAGTGCTGCTGGGTATGACCCAAAAACAAAAAAAAAAAAAAAAAGAAAAACAGTACTGTAAATTATAGTGCCTAAATTTTTAAAAAGTTTAAATAAAAATAAACTAATACAAGACTGGAGCGATAGGCACAGCATGGGCCTTGCACATGGTCAACCCTGGTTCAATTTTTGACATCCCAATGGCCCCCCCTAAGCCTGCCAGGAGTAATTTCTTAGTGCAAAGCCAGGAGTAAGCCTCGAGTGCTGCTGGGTGTAGTGCAAAAACAAACAGATGAACAACACCTAAGCCTTTCTCTGAAGCAAAAGTGCTTTCTTGCTTCCTTCTGGGAGGCCTGGGAGCTCTTGGCCTTTCTCATCTTCTTCGCCATGGGGAGGAGCCTTCTCCACCTCCCATAGCTCTTTCTTCTGTGTCTCTTCTGCCCTATGTGTTCATTTTTCCTGAACCTCTGCAGGGAAAACTGATTGGCTCAGGGTTTGACAGAGAGAAAACAAAGAAATATACTATATAGATAAGAAAAAAAAAAGCAGTCAGTCAGTATTGGTACAGTGGGAAGGGCATTTGCCTTGCATGTGGCTGACCTGGGTTTGATTCCTGGCATGTGGCCCCCAAGTATCCCAGGAATGACCCCTGAGCATAGAGCCAGGAGTAATCTCTGAGCATCACTGGATGTGGCCCAAAGACCCCACAAAATAAAAAAAAATTAGGCTAGGGGTTGGAAAGATAGCATGGAGGTAGGGTGTTTGCCTTGCATGCAGAAGGACAGTGTGGTTCAAATCCCGGCATCCCATATGGTCCTCCGAGCCTGCCAGGAGTGATTTCTGAGCGTAGAGCCAGGAGTAATTACCCCTGAGCTCTGTTGGGTGTGACCCAAAAACAAAAACAAAAATGGCTAAAATCATAGATAACAAGAGGAAAGAGAAAAGCAGGGTGTCCATTAGGCTTTAGTGGAAGGGAAGTTGGAAGTTGAATTTTGGCAGAAAGGGAGGCAGTCCTGGGGCTGGAGTGGGTGCATGGGAAGGGCTAGAACTCTAGGTGAGGCAGCAGCACACATTGTGGCGTAGATAGTATGGCTGTGGGCCAGGTGGAAAGAGCTGGGGCCACAATAGGTTGGTTCTTGTAGTTTCTGTAGGAGTTTGGTTTTAGTGTAGGGGTGAGGAGAAACCATGTGACTTTAGGCAGGAACAATACTGTGACTGCTGCTGAGCAGATGATGGCCAAAGACAGCAGTGGGGTGTGGGGTCTGAGATGTGGGAAGCCAGGGGTGTCCTGGTTCACACCAGGAGAGTTCTCAAGAGTCAAGGCTTGAATCAGCTGCACAGCTCTGTTCTCTGATGTTTTTGTAAGATGAAAAACAGATGTCGAGCTGGAGCAATAGCACCAGAGGGAGGATATTTGCCTTGCACAAGGCTGACCTGGGTTTGATCCCCGGCATCCCATATCGTCCCCTGAGCCTGGTAGGAGTATTTTTTGAGCACAGAGCCAGGAGTAACCCTTGAGCACTGCTGGGTATGGCCCCAAAACAACAAATAGAAAAGCAGGCATCTACCTCGGAGGGGCTATCATCAGGATGCTTACAGGGACCTGCTCTTTTTGTCCTTTTATTTGGCTATACCTGTGGGTGTGTCCTCTGAATAGTGTGGCCTCCACTGGGGCGGGGCCTCAGAGTCCACCAACATGGTTCAGGAGCAGGCAGGGGAGATGTCTGAGGTGCATGGATGGCCACAGGTGACACCAGCAGCTACAATGGGAGTCAGAATTAGTCCCCAGCTTTAAGGCAGCTGGGGCAGGGTTTGAGGGTCACATCTGCAATGTTTGGGCGCTACTCTTGGCTCTCTGCTTGGAAGTACTTCCCTATGGTGTTGGCAGTGGGGAGTAGGCAGTGGTGAAGATGGAGAGCATTGAGTACTGGGGGATCCAAATCCAGATGCAAGGCGGCCTGGAACAATAGCACAGTAGATAGGGTGTTTGCCTTGCACAAGGCCAATCCAGATTTGATCTCTGGATTCGACCCCCAGCATCCCATGTGGTCCTCCAAGCCCACCAGGAGTAATTTTTGAATGCAGAGCCAGGAGTAACCCTCGAGCTCTGCTGGGTGTGGCCCCAAGACAAAAACCGAAAACAAACAGATGCAAGGCCAGTGTCTTCACACCTGTACCATATCTCTGATCTTATTTCTCCAAGCGGGATTGGCAAAGTAAAGCTCTTTGGTTGGCCTGTCCACGGAGGGGCAAGGGTAAGGGTAGGTGAGGCCCGAGAGATAGTATAGTGAGGAAGGTGTTTGCCTTACTTGAGGCTGACCCAGCACTGCATAGGATTCCCTGAGCACCACCAGGAGTAATCCCTGATCACTGAGGGCTATGGCCCAACCTCTGAGAGGGAAGAGAGGGAAGAACGGGGGGGGGTCAGGAAGAACTGGGCCATGGCTCAGTGCCTCCGTGCAAGCCCCATTCAGATACTCACTGAACCACTGCACCTAAGTGAGGTGACTTCCAGAGTTGGGGTGCAGCAACTCTGTGGGATTTCATCATGCTCAATCTTGTTTGCCTTTGACTTTCAGGGGCGCCCCCAGCACCAGTCAGGCCTCACCTCAGGACGGCTCTGAGCAAGATGACCTTGGTGGAGACCCTGGGCCAGGACCTGAGGCCTTAGGGAGTGGGGGGCGGTGTGTACAGCAAGCCCCCCATCCCCGCAGCGGCATTATGGGTAACACCAGCACCGACAACATCTCTCTGCTCAACTGCAGCATCGACCACGCCATCCACCAGACGCTGGCGCCCGTGGTCTATGTGGCTGTGCTGCTGGTGGGCTTCCCGGCCAACTGCCTGGCGCTCTACTTCGGCTACCTGCAGATCAAGGCGCGCAACGAGCTGGGTGTATACCTGTGCAACCTCACGCTGGCCGATCTGTGCTACATCTGCTCACTGCCCTTCTGGCTGCAGTATGTGCTGCAGCATGACAACTGGTCCTACAGTGAGCTGTCGTGCCAGCTGTGCGGCATCCTGCTCTACGAGAACATCTACATCAGCGTGGCCTTCCTCTGCTGCATCTCCATCGACCGTTATCTGGCCGTGGCGCATCCCTTTCGCTTCCACCAGGTGCGCACGCTCAAGGCCGCCTTGGCCATCAGCGTGGCCATCTGGGCCAAGGAGCTGCTGGTGAGCATGTATTTCCTGCAGTACCCCGAGGTGGTGGAGGAGCACCACAGCCACCACCGCCTGTGCTTCGAGCACTACCCGCTGCTGCCCTGGCAGCGCGCCTTCAACTACTACCGCTTCCTCGTGGGCTTCCTCTTCCCACTGGGCCTGCTGGCCGCTGCCTACCAGGGCATCCTGCGGGCCGTGCGTCGCAGCCACGGCACACAGCAGAGCCGCAAGGCCCAGATCCAGCGGCTGGTGCTCAGCACCGTGGTCATCTTCCTGGTCTGCTTCCTGCCCTATCACGTGCTGCTGCTCGTCCGCAGCATCTGGGAATGGGGCTGTGACTTTGCACGCCGCGTCTTCAACGCTTACCACTTCGCCCTGCTGCTCACCAGCCTCAACTGCGTGGCCGACCCGGTGCTCTATTGCTTTGTCAGTGAGACCACACACCGTGACCTGGCGCGCCTCCGTGGGGCCTGCAGGGCGCTGCTACCCTGTGCCCGGACCCCCCGGACCCGGGAAGCCTACCCGCTGGGCACTCCCGACGTCTCCGGCCGAAGCGAGGAACCTGAACTCTTGGCTAAGGTCCCCTTGGCCTTCCAGACCCCGAACTCGGCCACAGCAGGAGCAGCAGCTGCTGCGGGAATGGCTTAGCCCGGGTCAGTGGGCATGAAGCGAACCACACTGCGGTGTGGACTGAACGTGGCCAAGCGTTGGCCCTCTTTCTGCTGGGTGGCAGCAGGATTTTCACCCACCAGATGCCCACTGGGGCTGTTGGCAGGTGGAGTGGGGTGATGGGCTCCCACAGATTCTGGGTGCTGCAGGAAGATAGTAACAAATCACATGCAGGTTTTTAAGGGGACTAAAAGAGGGGAGCAATGTGAGGGCCCAGAAAGGAGGCTAGGTAGGTATCAGAGAACCCCTGTGTTAATGCACCCCGTTTATCCAAGCTGCTGAGGCTAGACCCAGCCGGGCCACAGTGAGGAGGAAAAGAGGTGGGGTTGGGAGGTGGAGGGAAAGTTGGAGACATTTGTGTATACATGTCCTCCCTCCCTCTACACACACACACACACACACACACACACACACACACACACACACACACAGTCATGGAGGTAGAGTAAAATTTTGGGTATTCCCAATTTCATCGGGGGAGGAGAGTATTGCCCCTAAATCTTGGGGCTCCCTCTCCCATGCTGAAGGCCAGAACAGGGCCTAAAGCAGCTCCCCTTCTGCAGTATCTCTGCATCTGCACAACTGGCATCTATTTGTAGCACCCCAGAAGCTGTGCCCAAGGTCTGGGGCTCTGTCCTCTGATGGCTTCAAGGCTCCTTGATGGGAGAGAAGGTGACCGGCCTCCTTGCCTTTACTCACTCTGGGATATGGTACAGGTTGGGGGTCCTGTGGATCCTCTGGGCACCATGTTTGGTTGGGCCCAGAGGCAGGGGCTGGACAGAGTCAGGGCCCCTCTCACCTCAGCCCTGTGCCTACCCACTCTGAGCCCGGCCCAGGAGATCATACCATAGACATTCCTGCTACTTCCTGAGGCCGAACCCCCTTTATCCCAGAGGGGCCGACGCTGACTTCCCTCGGAAACCTGGGCTCAGAGGGCTCAGGCCCAGGGTAGGGAGACTGGGCAGGAGGGAAAGTGTGGTCTTCTGGTGGCCAGGACCACTTGTTCTCAATCTCCACCTCTCTTTCTATTCTAAGAGGTTGATTTACCCCGAATTGCTTACTTCTCCCATTCAGAGTGCCAGAGGCAGCTATCCAAGCTGGACTTGCCCCCAGAAAACTGGAGTTCCAAGACTGTCTGGATGGGCAGTCTCTATCCTAGCTCTGTAAGGTATACCGCTGATAATTTAGGGCTACTCTTGTCACCCTCCTGGAGGAGGAAGTGGCTAAGTCTAGGGGGACAGAAATGGCCATAGAGCTGAGGCAGCTGGCCCAGGATCTTGCTGGGGGTCACAGCCCTGGGTGTCCCCATCCATGTCTCCTCATTCTGTGGTGCCATCCCCTAGTTTGCCCTTAAGCGCTGGGGTTCCTGCTGGGAAGAACGGGATGGAGCGGGATGGCTCAGTTTACTATGGGGAGTCGTCTTTTCTTGCTTGTTTTGGGACCATGTTCAGGGGTTACTCCTGGCTCTGCACTGAGGAATCACTCCTGGCAGTATTTGGGGGACCAAATGGGATGCTGAGGATAGAATCCGGGTTGGCAAACGCCCTACCCGCTGTGCTATTTCTCCAGCCCTGAAAACTTGTATTTTTGTATCATCTTCTCTTCTAGGCCAAGTATGTGTGTGCAAGGGCTTGATGTAGCCAACTTGAACCTGCAAATAAAGCAAAGTAACCCCACCACTGGAGTGTACTCTAGTCCTTGCTAGCATTGGGAGGTTGTCAGCCAAAGCTTGTGGCATCCAGAGGGCCCTGACCCCCAGAGTTGTGCAGAAGGTCCAGGGATTAGTGTTTGAGAAAACAAACCAAGCAATCAAGCCCTTGCCTAGATCACCCAATGGTGAAGGAGGATAAAGAGCTCTTTGAGTGGACCATTTTTTGTTTGTTTGTTTTGGGGCCACACCTGGCAATGATCAGGAAATATACTCCTGACTTTGCACTCAGAAATTACTCCTGGCAGGCTCAGGGGGCTATATGGGATGCTCAGGATCAAACTAGGGTGAGCCATGTGCAAGGCAAATGCCCTCTAGCTTTGCTATCGCTCTGGCCCCATGAACCTTATTTATTTATTTATTTATTTATTTATTTATTTATTTATTTATTTAGGTTTTTGGTGACACTCAGGGGTTACTCTTGGCTCTGTGCTCAGAAATAGCTCCTGGCTTGGGGGACTATTTCGAACACCAGGGATTGAACTGCTAGGTTCAACATCCTAGGTTAGCCGTGTGCAAGGCAAGAGCCCTACCGATGCGCCACCACTCCTGCACCCCATGAACCTTTTTATTGTTTGTGTTTAAATCTTCTACTTGGAAGTCAGAAAGTACCTCCAGGGGCCAGAGAGATAGCATGGAGGTAGGGCATTTGCCTTGCATGCAGAAGGATGGTGGTTTGAATCCCAGCATCCCATATAGTCCCCCAGCCTGCCAGGAGCGATTTCTGACAAATGCAACCCCTCTAGCCTATACATGGCAACTTAGCATAGGTGGAAAGTTCATCACTCCTCTTTCTTTCATTTTTGTTTTTTTGGGAGGCCACACCCAGAGCTGCTCAGGGATTACTCCTGACACTGTGCTCAAGGACCACTCCTGGCAGTACTTAGGGGTCCATCTGGGATGCTGGGGATCAAACCCAGGTTGGCTGCGTACAAGGCAAATGTCTTATTGGCTACGCTACCACTCTGACCCCTCTTCCTGTTTCTCTAGAGAAGATAGCCCCGTCTCTCTGGGCTGTTCTCTGTCAGGGAACCACATTTGTTGCTGCCATCTTTTTTGACTGGAGAGCCACGCGCCAGTGTTATCACTGTTTCTGATCAGCGTCTGGCTCCAAGTTTATGGCTAAAGATAAAGAAAAGAACTTTAAATTGTATTAAAATATAAATTTGGTCTCGGTCTCTTAATCCTTCCGTGGTTCAAAATTCTCGGAATTCTGGAATGTTCCAATTGGGTGGAACCTTCTTCCAAACAGACTACAGATCATTTCCCTCCCAAGAAATTGGGAGGAGGAAGTGATCCCTCTGGTTTAGACCCAAGGTGGCAGAAGGCAATAGATTTTTTATTCACCAGAGGTACTTAGCAAGAGGATGGATTATCTCGCAGTTTATCCACTTCATTATCTTGCTGTTTATATTTATTGCTCTGTGGCTTGGCCAGACAAGGGTGGGAAACTTTTCCAGGACATAAAACATCTCCATCTGTTGCTTTCTTTCAATGGGCCTTATTTAGGAGACTCTGCCCTAAAGTTTGGATGCTTTACTGAATTTCCACCCAGACCACCACCACCTGCTCTGCTTCTGCACTCGGATTTAAAAAAAATTATTTATTTTTTTACTTTCGGGCCATACCTAGTTGTGCTCAGGGCTTAACTCCTGGCTCTCTGCTCAGGCATCACTCCTAGTGGTGTTCAGAGATGCCGAGGAACAAATCCCTGGTTGGTTGTGTGCAAACTCTCTAGTCACTGTACTGTCACTCTGCTCACCCCCTGCTCTGTTTTAGAAGCTCTCCTGGACTTCTGGAATGTATTGAGACCACCAACATTACTCAACTAGATCAACATTATTCCAGGAGATGCCAGAGGGCTACAGGGGAAAATCAAGCAAATGGGGGATCATGGCATGAAATTAGGGGACCACAGGAAGGGGACCACAATTGTTAAAAGGCTGAGGTAGACAATGGTCTTTGTTGGCAAACATCCCCAGTTCCCAATAGTACCCTTAGATCAGGGGAAATGATGTGGGTGGCAATTCTACTGCTTTATTTCAGCTATGGGGAGACCGAGATGTCAGTAGAGGCTGTAAAATATGGAATTTTGGGTGAATCATATCCTGTATGGATCCTTACTCTCACCCCATTTCAGCCTCCGCACCGCAGTCCAGGTTTTCCACAAACAACACCAAGGACACTGATTTGCTGCTATCTGAAATGGATCATCCCAGGGCTGATCAGAAAAATCTCAATTCTCAGGAGCTGAGATGGGAGTCCCTTATCCTAGGGGGTCATAATGCTGGATGGACCGTGGGGTCACATGACTCCCCACATAAAGGTACTTCAAGTTACCTCATGTTTTGAGCTTCCCAATGTTGAACCTCCCAAACTTATATTTGGACAAGATTTCTTATGCTAAATAAAGTGACAAAAATATACCCCACTCCAGGGTTGGACAGAGTACAATGGGGAGGATGTTTGCCTTGCATGCAGCTGACCTGGGTTTCATCTCCAGCATCCCATATGGTTCTTGGAGCAACACCAGGAGTAATTCCTGAGTGAAGCATCATTGGGTATGGTCCTAAAACAAAAGTCAACAAAAATCCCAAATCTGGGTGACTTAAAACAAAAGTTTTTGTGTTGTGCAAAAACTAGCAGGAAGCTGATTCTTGTCATGTTTTTTCCAAAGAACTCTTAGTGATTCAGATCCTTTTATTAAGAAGTTTCAGCATTGTGGGGTCTCTTTAGACCTTTGTCTTCCTGTGTATGTAAGCAGAGGAAGTCATACTTTATACATCCAGCCAATGAAAGCCTTTTCATTGTGGGGTTATTTATTTATTTATTTATTTGTTTATTTATTTATGCTTTTGAGGCCATGCCTGGTTGGCATTTAGGGCCTGCTTTTGGCTCTGCACTCAGAAATTACTCCTGGCAGGTTCAGGGGACCACAAGGGATGCCAGGGATCAAATTAGGGTCAGTATTGTGCAGGGCAAACATCTTAACCTACACTGTGCTATCACTCCGACTCTATTTAGTCTTTGGTGTTTTGTGGGGGGGGGGGGAAACCTGACAGTACTTGGGCTCACTTCTGCCTCTACTGAGGGATCGCTCCTGAAGGGAATCAGGGAACCATATGGGATACTGGAGATTGAATCCAGATCAACTGGAGATTGAATCTGGGTCAATGCAATGCAAGGCAAGTACCTCCTCACTTTAGTGTTTCTCCAGCTCCAATGAAAGCTCTTGAAGTCACTGCCAGAACCTTAATAGAACAAACCCCCTTTATTCCAATGTGATGCTTGGACCCAAAGTGAGATAAAGTCTGTAAGCTGCACATGAATTAAGGACACCATGACACTGCACTTCTGTTGGTGTTTATGCTTTTCTGGCTTGGATTGTTCCTGTGAACCAAGGTGGCTCCGAATCTCGCCAGCTGCCCGTAGCATGACCTTTGGACCGGACACTTGGTGCCTGAAGACTCCCCCCTCACAAAATGGGCTCAAAGCAGCAGGGTGCAGTGAGCAGGAGTAAGGGGGCGGGCTGAGATCAGTAGGGCCCAGACAGCAACAGCCAGGAGGTGATTCCAGGGGGGCTGGTTTGCCCAGCTGAGCCCTGGAGCAGCCCATGACCCATACGGGCCAGAGGTCAGGAGCCCTGAACACCATGCTGGAATCCTTTGCCTCAAGTCCCATTAAAAGGTCTTGGGCCCAGTGAACATTGAGTGTACCCAAATTCTACAATCTATTAGCAGCCTGTCTTGCCAGTGTACCCCAACATTCCAGGGGTGCTCACCTGCCCTTAATAGATGCCCCTAACCCAACTTGCACTTGCATGCAGCTGACCTGGTTTCCATCTCCAGCATCCCATATGGTCCCTGGAGCAACGGGAGTAATTCCTGAGTCAAGCTTGCATCATTGGGTATGGCCCTAAAACAAAAGTCAACAAAAAAACCCAAATCTTGGTGACTTAAAACAAAGGTTTGTTTGTTTGTTTGTTTGTTTTGGTTTTTGGGCCACACCTGGCGTTGCTCAGGGGTTACTCCTGGCTGTCTGCTCAGAAATAGCTCTTGCAGGCACGGGGGATCATATGGGACACTGGGATTCGAACCAACCACCTTTGGTCCTGGATTGGCTGCTTGCAAGGCAAACACCGCTGTGCTATCTCTCCGGGCCCAAAACAAAGGTTTTTGTGTTGTGCAAAAGTTAACAGGAAGCTGGTTCTTTTATTTATTTTATTTATTTATTTTTTGTTTTGTTTTTTTCGGGCCACACCTGTTTGATGCTCAGGGGTTACTCCTGGCTAAGCGCTCAGAAATTGCCCCTGGTTTGGGGGGACCATATGGGACACCGGGGGATCGAACTGCGGTTGTGGTCCTTCCTTGGCTAGCACTTGCAAGGCAGATACCTCACCTCTAGCGCCACCTCACCGGCCCCTTATTTTTATTTATTTATTTATTTTTGGCCACACCAGTTTGATGCTCAGGGGTTACTCCTGGCTAAGCGCTCAGAAATTGTCCCTGGCTTGGGGGGACCATATGGGACGCTGGGGGATCGAACCGAGGTCCTTCCTTGGCTAGCGCTTGCAAGGCGGACACCTTACCTCTAGTGCCACCTCTCTGGCCCCAGGAAGCTGATTCTTGTCATGTTTTTTTTCCAAAGAACTCTTAGTAATTCAGATCCTTTCATTAAGAAGTTCCAGCATTGTGGGGTCTCTTCAGGACACCCCACCATTCCCTCCAGATTATGTCTGCAAGCTTTTCCAGACCTGTGTCTCTACAGGCCACCCCAGACAAGGACATGGGCCCTTCTCCAATGTAGCCAAGATGAAGGTGACACAAAGCTGTGCTTCTCGGAAGCTCTATGAGGAAAAAGCTGAAGGAAGAAAAAACACTGAGCTGGACCCTGGAGCGCAGAGCACCATGAGCCTTGGCCTTTCTGGGAAGTTGGGGTACAGGGACTCCTGATCCTCCTCAGGGCCCTTGCTTGTGAGCAATGCCTTTTCCAGAGGTGCTTGGGGCAACTTCTTTCATCTGGTTCTCTGTCTCTTTCCCAATAATCACACCCCCATAAACTTCCCCATAAACCATCCCCCCAAAGACAACTCAGTCATATCTCAAGCCTCGCCACGTCAGAATTCAGCCATTAAGATTACAAAACCAAGGGTCTCCTATAGAGTTCTCCCACAAATGAGTCAGAGGAGGACTTTCAGCTCTGCCAAGAGTGAGGTTATCTCTCATCCAGACATAAGACGTAACAAATGCATTGTCTTGACTTGAGGTTGAGTGGTCCCTGCCAGAGGCGTGCTGGGCCATTCTGAAGTGGAGTGATGTTACCAAAAGGAGGATGGCACAGGATGAGGGGTCATCCGGCCTGACCGCCCAAGCAGGCAACTGAGCCTAGAGATGGGGACTCCCTACCAGCATGACAAATGGAGGTCACCCTCCCCACCCATGAAGGGGACATTTGATCCTACTCAAGATGACTTTACCAGATGAGTGTACAGCAGGTCCTTAAACAATGTCATTTTATTTATTTATTCTAGCATGGATGAGGTGAAGAGTATCAGGGGCTGTGGGGCTAAGTGGTTCCACCTCCTCTTCAGGTCCTGAATTCAAACTAACAAGCAAAACCCTAAAGCAAGCAGCCCCTATTTCCAACACCCCGGAATGAAGCGACATCAGGAGAACCTGCCCAGGTCAGCTGTGGTCTGGCTTGCCGGGAGCACTGAGCGAGAACTTATTGGGCCAGCAATAACACAGTGGGTGGGGTGTTTGCCTTGCATGCAACCAACCCAGGTTTGAACCCTGGCATCCCATATGGTCCCCTGAGCTTGCCAGGAGTGATTTCTGAGCACAGAGCCAGGAGTAATCTCTGCTGGGTATGGCCCCCAAACCAAAACCCAAAAAAACAAAACAAGTAAAGCAAGCAGTCCAGGGAGACTGCTGGAAGCAGGACCCCCCATGTCCAAGCCAACATGAGGGTGTGATAGTATCAGTCTGAGATGCCACAGGCTCTGACTGGTCACCCTGCTCTGTGTCCCTGGTGGGAGGATAGTGGAAGGAGAATTTTACCTTTGTGATTGGAGGTTGTGAGCAGAAATTGCTGATCAGGGCTTTCCAGGGGGACTCTGGGCTGTGAGTCCTGGAGAGGTGCAACTCAACCCTTGGGCCCCACAGTGTGACCATCCTGGACCTGTGAGGATTGCCCAGTACCTAGCAACAGACTGGGGTGAGCAGACAGAAGGGAAGTAATTGAACTGATCTCTGGCAGGGGCATCAACAGGTGATGGCCAGGGTCAAACTGGGGGGATCTTTTACTCCAGTAGACAATATGTTGTTGGGACAAGAGAACATTTCAGGAGCCAGAGATGGTCCCACAGGCTGTATGCTTTGTATGGAGATCCCGTTGCATCAACCACACTACAAAGGCCCTGGACATGATCTAGGAATAACACCCAAGCTCCGAGCCTGAACATTTCTGGGTGTGGCACAAAAAGCAACTGATTTTTTTTTTGGGGGGGGTGTCACACCCACCAGCACTCAGTGCTTACTCCTGGCTCTTTGCTCAGAAATCACTTCTGACAAGGACAGGAGTGAAAGTGCAGCGATAGGGCATTTGCCTACATGCAGAAGGACGGTGTTTTGAATCCCGGCATCCCATATGGTCCCCCTGAGCCTGCCAGGAGCAACTTCTGAGTGTAGAGCCAGGAATAACCCCTGAGTGCTGCCAGGTGTAACCCAAAAACCAAAACCAAAACCAAAACCAAAAACAAAAAAAAGAAATCATTTCTGGCAGACTTGCAGGACCATATGGGATGCTGGGGGTCGAACCCAAGTAAGCAGTGTGCAAGGCAAATGCCCTACCTGCTGTGTTCTTGCTTTGGCCCCAAACAAAACTGTTTTGATAATTTTGCTGTTTTTGACAGCAGATAAGGCTCTTATCTTGCCTGCAGTTGACCTGGGTTTGATTGATCCCCAACCTATGGTCCCCTGAATCCCACTAGGAGTGACCCCTGATCTCAGAGCAAAGAGTAAGCCTTGAACATCGTTGAGTGTGTACCTCACACTTCCCCCTCAGAAAGTTTAAAATTTTAAAATTTATTATTTAACATTATTTATTAATTTATTATTATTTATTATTTAAACATTTTTTTTTACAAAATTGTTCATGATTGAGTTTCAGTCATACAATGATCCCAAGCCCATCCCTTTACCAGTGCATATTTCCTGCCACCAATGTTCCCAATATGTTTAAAGACATAAATGTTTTACTGCTGTGGGTTCTGGTGAGTAAACCTTTAGCAGAGTCCCAGGGCTTTGTAAATATACACTGGGTGTCTGTCTGTTTGACTATTTCTGAACGAGCCCAGGGGATATTCAGAGCCTCTATCACCTGTTCTGCTTGCCTGCCAGCTAACCATGCATGGGTCTGTCTGAGTCTCCAGATGAGGCCTGCAGGTTGGGGGATGGGTGAAGGGCAAGGAACAAAAGCAAAAACTCCAACTTCCAGAGAAATGCTTTCTCATCTGCATTGGCCATTCACAGATTGTGGAATGCTAGGTCTCAGGCCAGGGAGCTTTTTTTCTTGCTCCCCAGGCCCTGTGTTTCTTTTCCAGGCTGCTGTGAATGAAACAGGTTGGGGAGACACCCCAGATCCAGACATGGTTCTCTGGGACAAGCTCCAAGCTCACAGCATGTGCAGGTCACCTGTGCCCTAGAGCGACATCCACCAGCTTCTGAATTATCTGGGCGTGTGTATCATGGAAGGGCAGCCCGTCCACCACCATGCCCACATTGCCTGTGACCCCACTCCGAACCTGGTGCCGGGCCAAGATGCCTAGCATCTCCTCCTCCTGTGGACAAATGGGAAAGACAGAACATTGCAGGGCGCAGAGAACTGGTAGCTGACCTGCATGCCTGTAGACTGCTCCCTGTCTTTTTTGGTTCTAGTGGTGTTTGGGGAACAAATAATGGCAGGAATTTAACTCGGGGCTTTGATCACGAAGCATTACACCTTGGCTTTTTAAGTCACTTCTCTGACATCTCAACCTGCTCTTCTGAAAAAGAAAAAAACTAAACAAAAAACAACAAACTGTATTGGAGCTCTCTTCTGAGAGGGGAGAGAAAAGAGAGAGAAGGAGGGAGGTGAGAAGAGAAGAGGAGAGGGGAGAGGGAGAGGGAGGAAAGAAAGAGGAGACAGGGAGGGGCCTGAGAGATAGCATGGAGGTAAAGCGGTTGCCTTTCATGCAGAAGGTCGGTGGTTCAAATCCTGGCATCCCATGTGGTCCCCTGAGCCTACCAGGAGTGATTTCTGAGCATAGAGCCAGGAGTAACCCCTGAGCGCTGCTGGGTGTGACCCAAAAACAAAAAAAAAAAAAAAAAAAGAGGAAAGGAGGAAGGGAAGGAGAAACAGGGGAGGAGGGTGAGGGAGAGAAAGAGTGAGCACTCAGTGGATTGGAGCACATGCCCTGGATGCTGGAAGTGGTCCTGAGCACAGCCAGATGTGGCCCCCTGCTGCCCCTAAGTACCAAAGCTACAGTCAGACAGACACCCTGGAAAAGAGCAGTGCACTGCACTGGCCCTCAAGCCCCCCTGCCCAAACTAGCCTGGAACAGTCTGGGCCTTTGTCCTGGCTGTGACCTGCATGTGAGCAGACAAAGATGTGCCTGCCTTCCCTCCTGGTGCTGCCCAGCAGTGGGCACAATTTCCTGCCCACCTGGCCTGGGCACTCTAGAAGGACCTTCGTTGCCACTGAGATGTTCTTCTGCAGGTTCAGCTGCTGTCACCTGGGGAATGGATCACTCAGTGGGGAGTCTGGAAGGGGCAGAGGGTAGGGGTGGGGCAGCTCCAGTTAGAGATTGAGCCTGGGCCAAGTATTTTTGGAGGAGTCAGACACCAGGACAGGGGTTTCCCTTTGAGATCTGTATAAAGGGAATGTTGAGATGACAGTGATGGTGATGATCACAATTATTATTGATTATTATTATGCCTATTTTATTTTGTTTTGGGTCATACCTGGCAATGCTCAGGGGTTATTCCTGGCTCTGCACTCAGGAATCATTATTGGCAGTGCTCAGGGACCATGAGATGCCAGAGATCAAACCCAGGTCTGCTGTGTACCAGGCAAATGCCCTACTGGTTGTACTATTGCTCCAGCTCCCTGCCTTTTTATTTTTTGTCTTTTTCTTTTATTCTTTTGGGCCAGAGGTGCTCAAAGCTTACTCCTGGCTCTGTGCTCAAGGGTCACTCCTGACAAGGCTTGAGGGACCTGAAGAGTTGCTGGGGAGACAAGTATTCCACTCTGTACCATCACTCCAGCCCTACAATATACCTTTGGAGAGCTGCTGTGAGGACTAAAAATATAAGATCCACCAAGCACCTAGCATGGTCCCTGGTATAGAAATCATGGAGGGGCTAGAGCCATTGCATCAGGGGTATGGTGTTTGTCTTGTACTTGGCCAACCAGGTTCCACCCCTGGCATCCCATATGGTCCTTTGAGCCTACCTGGAGTGAGTTATGAGTTCAGAGCCAGGAGTAACCCCTGAGCAACTCGGGGTGTGGCCCAAGAAAACAAAGAAATAACCAGAAATCAGAGTGAAGCTAATGATTATTTGAGAGCTCACAATTTTCTCCCTTTGGCTTATTTGCTTATTATTATTTTTTAATAATTTGATTCACTTCCAAAAAAAGATGCCAAAGAACCACTTGTCTAAGCCACTAATGTGTGTTCCAGTTGAACAGCTGTGACTGCATATCGTTCCCCCCAGCACCAAACAAGGGGGATAGGATGGTGCCCTCCTCACCCCATCATCCCCCCCACAGTCCCAGAATTGGTGTGCTAGGAACTCAGCTGCCTGCCAGGAACCTACTCCCTTCTGCCACCAGCCACTCAGTCTGAACGGGCACCCGTGGCTGCCCATGTGAGGATGGCTGGGGAGACTCTCCCAAACGAAGGGTGCCCATTGTTGACGTCTCTGCTTCTGGCTAGTTTGAGCATGTTTCCACTCTGCCTTGGGCACATAGAGCAATGCCAGGGGAGCTTTGTTTACTGACCCTTCCCAGGGGCTACCCGGCATTTTCCGCCCTTTGTCTGAGCTTTGTCCTCCTTCCTCTGCCCCGATTGGTCATATCCTCTCTTTATGGGGCAATGCTTCTGAGACCAAGAGGCCATTTCCTGCGGCACAGGGCTGCCTCCACCATTCGCTTCCTTTAGAGTCCCATAATTTGGGGTCCTCAAGGTCCTCTACTAGCAGCCTGAGAATTGGTGGGGTCCCAGTCTTAAGAGCCATGGACACAGCTGTGCCAAATGCTACTCCCAGGAAGCACTGAATGACCATGCCATGTCCATGGGGGTCTTAGGGAGATCCACTAAGTGGAAAGGGTGGAAGGATGTTGACCAAGGAGAAGTGGAGGAAGAACACCCGAATACTGTTTTACTAGACACAGAGGAGATAGTGAGACAGGAAAGAGAGGATGAATTGAGGCAGAATGGACAGGGCTGGGGGTTCTGCTGATGGGAGATATGTGGAGGGTTTAGGTGGCCCGTGGACTCTGTCTGGGAATCTGAGGGGGTTGGTATTGATGGTGATGAGGCAACACCAAGTGGGGTGGGATGTTGGAAGTGCTCAGAGTCATGTTCTAGGTAAGGGCTGAACAGGCAGATTTTTTTGAGGGGGCCCAGACCCGGTGACTCTCAGGGGTTACTCCTGGCTATATGCTCAGAAATTGCTCTGGCTTAGGGGACCATATGAGATGCTGGGGGATTGAACCGCAGTCCGTCCTGGGTCAGCCATGTGCAAGGCAAATGACTTACCACTGTTCATCGCTCCGGCCTTATGAACAGGCAGATTTTTAAACTCACCCACTGCATGGTCTCAACAGTTATGCATTCTATGCTACAAGACCACAAGTTTTTAAAAATGTTTTTTCAAAGGTAGGGTAGATGAAGGTGCTAAAGAGAATGAGTGCCTGTATTCCTTTCTACCTCTGCAGGAACTAAGCCTGCACTTCTCTTTCTATCATCCATCTATCCACCATCTAGCCACCACCATCCATTTATTCACCACCATCCATCCATCCATCCACCATTCTCTATCCATTCACCACCATCTGTTGTTTTTTTTTAATTAATTAATTAATTTTTGGGGGGTTTTTTGGGCCACACCTGGTGGTGCTCAGGGGTTACTTCTGGCTGTCTGCTCAGAAATAGCTCCTGGCAGGCACGGGGGACCATATGGGACACCGGGATTCGAACCAACCCCCTTAGGTCCTGGATTGGCTGCTTGCAAGGCAAACACTGCTGTGCTATCTCTCCGGGTCCATCTGTTGTTTTAATATAAAATACAAAATCTATAGTCCTAGCATTGTTGTGAGGCCTTTCTTGGCACAGCACCTTTACCCCTTCCGCTGGCAGGTCTGGAGAAAGGTAGTAGCAGCGAAATAATTTCACAGGCATCAGTTAAAGTTTCCTTGGAGTCAGCCAGCTTTATTTCATGGCCCTAACCGCATATGCATTTACTCACATGGCTTCTATGCTAAGCCTTTTCCAAGCAGCCACTTCTCTGTTTCTTCTCTTTCTCTCTCTCCCTCTGTCTCCCTTTCAACTGCTCTCCATGCTTCCTTGCTTCCTTCTCCTCCCCCTGCAGCACCCTTTAATCTTTATTCTAAACCACAGACCCCTCCCAGGTATGGGTGGGTCTGACCATCCAGGTGATATTAACATAGGGTATTGGGGGAAGGTTCCTAACAACCATCCATCCTTTTATCACCATCCATCTATCCTTCCATCTAGCATATATATGTATATATATATCCATACATCATCATTCATCATTCATCACCATCCATCCATTCATCACTATCCATCTATCCTTCCATCCACCATCCACCTATTCTCCACCCATCCTGTCACCATAATCTACCCATATTCCCACCACCCCATCTATCCATCCATGCACCTATCCTTTCTCTATCTGTCATCATCTATTCACCCATCACCAATCTGTCCATCATCTCTCTACTCTGCCAAGTGCCTTCTCTTGGCCAGGCCCTGAAGCAGGGACCAATCAATCATGGTCCATTACTTCAAGAGCTTAGATTCCCTCAGAGACTGTCAGCCACTGGGCATTTGAACAAAGAGACTTCTCTTCTATCTCTTTAACCCACATGGTTGCTGGCCTCTGGGCATCTTGTAAAAGTGGGAAGAGGTAGGCCCTGACACAAGAACATACATGTGAGATCATGTATGTACATATTCATCATAAATGGACTAGAGTGAAGCAGAAAGGGGCTAGATGCCTGACCCCTGACCTCAAGCAAGGTCCCCACCCCTGAGACCCTGCTTTAAGGCTAAAGTCTTGCCATCTAGTGGGAAAGTACAGAGAAAAGCAGAGAAGGCACCACTCTGACAATGAGTGTTAGAAATGAGCACTCTGGACAAGAACTGGGTGCTGAAAGGAGAGAAAGGGATATGCATGGTATTCCTTAAGTAACAATAGTACAAACCAGTGTCTAAAAGAAAATAAAAGGAATAGAGAGAGAGAGAGAGAAAGAAAGAGAGAGAAATAAAAGAGAAGAGAGTGGGAAGGGAGGGAGAGAAAGAAGGAGAGAGAAAGGAAAATATATCTGCTTTGGGGCTGGAGAAATAGCATGGAGGTAAGGCATTTGCCTTGCATGTAGGACAATGATTTGAATCCTGGCATCCCATATAGTCCCCTGAGTCTGCCAGGAGTGATTTCTGAGCATAGAGTCAGGAGAAACCCCTGAGCGCTGCCGGGTGTGACCCAAAAACAAAAAATAAAAATAAAAATAAAAATGTCTGCTTTATGGGGCTGGAGTGGTGGCGCAGCAGTAGGGCATTTGCCTTACATGCGGCTAATCTAGGAGGGACCACAGTTTGATCCCCTGGTGTCCCATATGATCCCCCAAGCCAGGAGCAATTTCTTTCTTTTTTTTTCCTTTGGTTTTTGGGCTACAACCAGCAGCACTCAGGGATTACTCCTAGCTCTATGCTTAGAAATCGCTCCTGGCAGACTCAGGGGACCATATGGGATGACAGGATTCCAACCACCATCCTTCTGCATGCAAGGCAAATGCCCTACCTCCATTCTATCTCTCCGGCCCCCAGGAGCAATTTCTGAGCACACAGCCAGGAGTAACCCCTGAGCATCACCGGGTGTGGTCCCAAAACTAAAAAAAAAAAAAAAAAAAAAACCCAAAAAAAGTCTGCTTTAGAAACAGGCAGGGAGAAGGCGGGAGGAAAACTGGGTCATTGGTGGTGGGAAATGTTCACTAGTGAAAGGCGTTGAACACTGTAGGACTGAAACTCAATCATGAGTAACCTTGTAATTGTGAGAAAAAAAACTATTCTGACAACCTTGTAACCATGGTGTTTAAATAAGGTTATTAAAAAAATGTCTGGCCCTCTCAGGGACAGGATGGTAAAGCTCAATTTCCCCTCTGACCTGATCCCTGGTGAGGTGTAGGGCACTGAGGCCTGTGAAACAGATAATGCTAGGCATGAGCATGGCCCTGCTGGGAAGAGGTGAGATGAACCCTCTGGCTGAGTAGGATCCCATCGGCCAAGACACAGAGTGACATGTGATGCCACCTGCCCCTGACCCACCCCATAAGCTGCAGAAACAGGCACTGCTTCTGCTTGATGCTGTATCTGCCCTGGGCCCTTATTGTCCATGATGGCTGTCAGACCCCAGAGCACAGACACTGGTATTTCTGTCCCTCCCAGGCCCACCTTTGTCACCAGCTCAGGATGTTGCTCTGCCTGCTCAGAATCTCTGATGCCTTTATGCTGTCCTGGAGATTTTGGCAGGACAAAACTAATCATGGCACCCCTCAATCCTTTATTTCTCTGTCTTTGTTTATGTGGGTTCTGCTCTCTGGAAGGCTTGTACCACCTTTTCTTACCTGCTACTTGGAAGCCTCTCACCCTCAAAGGTCACCTCAGTGTTAATCCCTGTAAGGAGCTTTCCTTCTATGTCCCCACAGCAGCTCGCTGTGTGTCTCTACTAATGAGATGATAATTTCCTGTGTTTCCTTCCCTGTGGATCTTGAGACATTCCTATCCAGGAGTCACGTTTGATCTGTCAAGGCCTCCCCAAATCAGCCTAGAGAAGGAGCTCCCAAAATATATGTTTCTATTTTTGTTTTGATTTGGGCCACACCCGGCTGTACCCAGGGATTACTCCTGGCCCTGTGGTTGGGAATCATTCCTGGCACGGATGGGGGACTATGGAATGCCGGGGTGGGGATTGAACTTGGATCAGACATGTGTAAGGAAAAACACCCTCTATACTATTACTCTAGTCCCAACACTTTCACGCTACAAAGGCTCCCTATGACTTTCTTTATGGGAAAACATATTGTTAATGCATTTATGGAGGAAGGAAAAGGAAAAGCAGAAGGAAAATTTTCCAACCAGAAATTGAACCCTGCTAGGCTGTGTGAAAAGCAGCAGCAGACTGACTACTCTCTGTGTCAAAGTAGATTCTGGTGGGGGGTGTCCTGCTGTAATACACTACCTTAGTGATGGATGGCAGGGCCTGCGTCCAGCTCTGTTCTCCAGGCGTTCTGGGGGGCCCTATGGCTTTCTGCAGGTAGCGCCCATGGACGGCACACGTGTTCAGGATGTAGAGTGCACAGGCCAAGGCATAGCCCCCCCAGTTAGAGACACCTGGAACAAGACAGATGCCATCACGGGATTAGAAGTGGCCAGATGCTCACTGACTTACCTCCAAGCTGCAGAGCGCGTTTGGAGGTGAGGAATGGTTCCAAATTCTCACCTGGGAACCTGTTAGAGACATGAATTGTTGGGAGGTAGGGAACCAAGTTTTCTTTTCTTTGTTTGCTTTTGAGTTACATCCTGATGGCACTTAGGGATTTCTCCTGGTTCTATGCTTAGGGATCTCCTGGTGGGCTTGGGGGAACCTATGAAGTGCTGGAGATTGAACCTGGGTCAGCCGTAAGATTTGACCTAAGCATCCAGTAACTTGCCGACTGACAGCTCTGGTTTTCTTCCTGACTTAGGGCCCTTAGAGATGCCTGCTTATTTTTGGGTCACATTCCACAGTACTCAGAAATCATTCCTGGCAGATTCCTGGGGCCCTATGGGGTGCCAGGATCAAACCTGGGGTGGTTGCCTGCAAAACAAATGTTTTACCTGCTGTGTTATTGCTCTGACTCATTCAGGCTACTTTTTTACTTTTGTTCCTGGGCCATACCCAGTAGTACTCAGGGCTCACTCCTGGCTCTGTGCTCAGGGATGATTCCTGGTGGGGGTTCTATGTGACTATGTGCAGAGTCAGGGATCAAACTGAGGTCCGTCATGTGCAAGAGACTTATACCTGTATGTCTCTCTGTCTGGCTCCCACTCAAAGTACATTTTTTTAAAAGTAAAAACAAGTTATTTTTTTGAAATTCTTAGGAAGGGGAGGGAGAGGATGGGGGTGGCGAAGTGATAGCATAGTGGGTAGAGCATTTGCTTTGCACACGTCCAACCTGGGTTTAATCTCCAGCCTCCCATATGATCCCCTGAGCTTGCCAGGAATAACCCCAGAGCATTTCTGGGTATTGCCCAACCCCCTCCCTCCCAAAGAAAAGAAATGAAAAAGCAAGTAATTCACTACATAAGTTGAGCTTCTCCAAAAGTGGGAGCCCTTTTACACATATCAGCATAAAGTATGAAAGTTCCCACCTCAAGGGGAGAGAAATGGTGTGTGTGTGTGTGTGTGTGTGTGTGTGTGTGTGTGTGTGTGTGTGTGTGTGTGAGTGAGTGTGCTCAGCCATAATGTACCCAGGCAACACATGTACCAATTACTTTTGGCTATGAGATGGGAGAGGATCTTATCATCATTTCTGTCAAACTCCCTGAAGCTTGGGGTACTGTCAGATAGTGGAAGGGTGTGGCAGGGAGGGACTGTACAGAGGGAAGGGACAGTTCTTAAAGGCGATACTGCCTAGGACTGAAGGGAGAGAAAGGAGGGAGCCCGTGTCCTCCAAACACTTGAGCACTTTCATGTTTTTCTCTTTTCTTCCTTCCCACCATGAAGGAGGTGCCCGTCAGAAGCTTTGCCCTGAGTGGCTTTGTCCCTGCAGCAGCCTGTCTGTCTGTCTCTTTGGAGTCTGGAACCCTGACCAGAATAGTATGAGCAGGCTGGTGTGTTTTGAGGCTCTCTGGCTGTCTCCAGCACTGAGAGGAGAAGTCAGTGGAACAGAGCAAGAGATTCAGATCCCAGAACTGTGTGAAGAAATGAAGGAGAGGAGAGACAGAGAACCCAAGTCCCTAATTAGCTCAGAACTTCTAGATTGTTCTAAACACAAGCTGAGTTGCAGCGGCCAGCGCAAGGCCGGCCTGTTCTCGGGACAGGACAGCAAGGCCTGACTCACCGGCGATGACAGCAGAGTCAGCTTCCACGTCACAGGCGATGGTGGCCCCATTGCGAATGCGTTTCTTCACGGCTTCCTTGACTTTGCCCATCCCTAGCTCGTTGCCTCCATCACCAACCCCTGGAAGGAAGAGAACTGTGTGATCTAGGGAATGGGCAAAGTGGGGGTGAAGGGCTGTGCAGCCCCCACAGATGTGCCTCATTACTTCAGGGAGAGGAAGCTATAGTCTCAGAAAAGCAGGTGTTCTAGAAAGTTCTCCAGTTCAAAAACAGAAACACAAAACAGTTGCTTTGGAACTCAACAGAACATGGGTGCATCTAGGGGACATTTTGTTGTTGTTGTTGTTGTTGTTGTTGTTGTTGTACTTTGAGCCACTCCCAGCAGTGCTCAGGGGTTCATCCTTGTTCTGCGCTCATAAACTGCTCTTGACAGGCTTAGGGGACCATATGGGAAGCCAGGGATCGAACTCGGGTAAGTCCAGGGTAGGCTTCGTGTACTGCAAACACTCTGCAAACACTCTACTGCTATGCTATCACTCTGGTCCCGGGGAGGGGTGTGTGTGTGACATTTTATTTGCAGAAGTGCCAGGCTCTTGGGAGAGGCAGGGATGAGGATACTCGGGGTCTCCCCCAAGTAGCTCTTGCTCAGAGAGGATCTCCATGGTACTCAGCCCATTGGTGTCCAGATGTTACTGATGGCAGAAGGAAAGTGTAATAGATTTTCTTTTTTTTTTTGGGGGGGGTGTCACTCTGGGTAATGCTCAGGACCTCCTCCTGGCTCTGCTCTCAGGCAGGCTCTCTCTCCTGGTAGGGCTCAGGGGACTAAATGGGGATGTCAGGGTTCAAACCTTGGTCAGCTCTGAGCCAGGCAAGCGACTTGCCTGCTGACCTATCACATCTATAGAAGGAACCATGGTTCTGTTCTGAGAATCTATTCTGAACCTGACTTCCAAGGTTTGTGTGTGAAGTTTCTGAAGTGTGTATGTGTGTGTGCATGCACTTATTATTGTCAAGGCCCAAGGGGGTTCAAAAGTGCCCTTCCACATCAGGAACAAGTACTCAGGGATCCGTTATCCTTTGAAGAGGCCACAGTCTGGTCTGCCTGAGCCACAGGGTTTGTTCATGGCCTTTGTGAGTAAGTTCTGAAGTGAAAAATGATCGAACAGGGCATAGAGAAATGCTCCTCCAGTATTATGGTGCTGTGCCCTCTCCTCAAGTCGGTCATGGCCTTGAGGACCCTCTTTGGATCGTTTTCAGGATCTTGGGGAGGGGTCTTGCAGTGTCTGGCAGTTGTGGGGACTATCGATGTCCTCTGTTCCTGGTAGTTAGTGGGATGGGGACAAGGAGCCTGGAGGTGTGATGAAGCCTGGCAAGGAAGAAACACTTGGGTGTGGGGGTGAAAATGGTGTGGGGGTCTTTTGGCTTCTGAATTCAGGAAAAGGTTTCAAGCTCTATTTAAGGCATAGTTAGAATCTGTCAACTTTAGTGCCACCTGCTTCTTCCAGGAGCTTGGGGGCATCATTTACACAACTGGGGGGGTGCAGGTGGGAGCCGCGTACGTGCTTCAGCAGCTTTCTTGGACACTAGCCTACCTCTTTGGAGTTTGTTTTGTTTGGGGCCACACCTAGCAATGCTCAGGGGTGACTCCTAGCTTTGCACTCAGGGATTTTCCTGGTGGGGCTCAGGGGACATGAGACCTATTGAGGATCAAATCTGGGTTGACCTTTTGCAAGGCAAGTGCCCTACCTGCTGGACTATTGCTCAGGCCCCTACCAAGCCCTCTGGATTAAAGAGACCCCTTTCTTTCCATCCTAGACATGGCTCCCCTAAACTCAGATCCTGTGGGTCCACTCCAGGAAGCTTGGGGCACTCCACCCAAGGCTCCTTCTGGGAAGGATGGCAATAAATTTGCGGAAATTTCCCAATAGGCCCATGCATTGTCTCCTCAAAACCTCAAAAGCCAGAGGCTGCTAATGAGTCTGGGAAACAAATAACCCCTAAAGGCCTGCAGCCTTAATGGTTCCAGCATTTGCCTCCCGACATCCCAAGAGAGGGCTGGTTGGTGGTTGTGGGGTCACACCTAGCCTTGCAGACAGGCAGAAAGACCAGAGGAACCTAGAAAGGCACATTGGGAGACAATTACGAGTTTGACTCAGCCAGGCAGTTGGCAAAGTTCCCTTGAGCCCCAGTGTTTGGGAAATTATTGCCACCTCACTAGTGGGATCTTACTTAATTTAGTTTTATTTTAAGGAAAATTATTCCAAGGGCCAGGCCTGGCTTAGCAGATGGAAGGTTTAATAGAGAGGCCTGAGACTAAGGTGATGTTCAGGGCTGCCTTGCAGTGCTGAGGACCAACAGGGCCATCTAGGAGGTGCTCAGGAGGTCAGAGGGTTGAATCCGGGTTGGGCAAATCTTAGGAGGCATCCCAACCCACTGTTCTCTCTTCCAGTCCCACTCCAGGGTTTATTTTTAGTTGGTTTGTTTTTGGCAGTGCTCAGGGGACCATAAGAGATGCTGGCGATTGAACTGGGATTGGGCATGTGCGAGGCAAACTCCTTTCCCCACCCTTAGGAATTTGTATTTTTGTTTTTGAACCACATTAGGTGATGCTCAGGGGTTACTCCTGGTTCTGCTCTCAGAAATTATTCCTGGTGGGCTCGTGGGACCAGATGGGTTACTGGGGATAGAAACCAGGTTGACTCCATGCAAAGCAAGGGCCCTCTCTCCTGTACTATTGCTCCAGCCCTCAATATTTTTGTTTGGGGGCCATACCTGACAGTGCTTAGGGCTTACTCTTGACTTGGGGATCATTTCTGGCAGTGCCGGGGGTGGAATACAGGTCAGCCAGGTGCAAACCTACTGCCTACCTGTTCTACTATTTTTCCAGCCACCCCTCATAAGATTTTATTTTATTTATTTTTTGTTTTTGATTCACATCCAGCAATGCTTAGGGGTTACTCCTGGCTCTATACTCAGTAATTACTCTTGGCAGTGGTGGGGACCACATGGGATACTGAGGATCAAACATGGGTCAGCTTCGTGCAAAGCAAGTGCTCTACTTGCTGTACTACTGCTCTAGCTCCAAGCCTTTCTGCTTGTACAATACCCTTAGGAGGGCTCATAGTCACTTAAGCAGGCAGAATCTTGTTAGAAGCATCCCAGAGCACTGCTCAAGAAGTGTGCTCTGAACACCACCAGGTCTACCAAATAAACAAACAAGTAAATCTGAGGGGTGATACTGGTGGGCATTTTGATGTTGGAATGGTTATATTATAAAACCCTGTCATGAATAGTATTGGAGATCTCCAGAACTCCTGGATTTTGGAGCCCTGCCAGGAGTGATCCCTGAAACAAGATCCAGGAGTAAGCCCTGAACTCTGTTGGGTATAGCCCCCAAACAAAACAAAACAAAACAAAAAATCAAACAAAGACTGACAAGTCCTTAAAAAGCTCACTGAGCACATCCTGCACACAGGTCAGAAGGTAGGTGCTTTATGACACAGCCTGGTGTGTCCCCAGCACAAGAAGCTGTAGGTGTCAATCCCAGGCTCCCTTGCTTTGATGATGTCGGTCCCCACTTAGAGCTTAGACTTAGTGCCTCTTCCCTTCCCTGTTAGTGGTATCCCATGATACCTAAATGCTGATGTCCTCAGCCTCGCTTCCACCTGATCAGCACTCACAGAGGCCGTGTAGGGAGCAGGCCACAATAAACTCCAGTCACTCTTTTTTGTTATAAGTCTACACAGCTTGAAACACCCTGAAACTGCATGGGTGTGTGGGAGGCCCCAGCCCCTGGCTTACCAGTGGATGAGATTCCAGGAATGGTTCGGGCAGCCACGAAAAGGTCATCAATGGGGTCCACCAGGTGCTTGATGTTCATCTTCCTTGCATTATAGTAATTGCCATCTGCTGCCCTCCCTGATCGCTCAATGGCCACCAGGTGGTCGAACCTGAAGGAAGCAGGGGCAGATGTGTGCTAGGTCCTCATATGGCTGCCCTCTGGGCTGGCGGGAAGAATCTAGCACTTTTTTTTTGTTTGTTATGGGGATATAGCCAGTGAGCTCAGGGATTACTCTTGGCTCTGTACTCAGGAATTACTTCTGGTGATTGACAGGGAACCATATGAGATGCTGGGAATGAAATTGGAATTGACCATATGCAAGAAAAGAGCCCTACACTCTGTACTATCCGTTTAGCCCGAATATCTCTGTACATATAATTTTTTTGTTTTTGTGCCACTCCTGGTAGTTTTCAGGGCTTTTTTCTGGCTCTACACTCAGGGATCACTCCTGGCAGTGCTCAGGAGGCACTATGGGATGATGGGGATTGAATCCATATTGGCCTCATGCAAGGCAAGCACCTTAACCACTATATAACTATAACTATATAACTCAGGAAGAATCTATATATTTTGAGTCTTTCCTTCCTATTAATCTTGGCCAATCACTTGCTGTGTGTCAAAGTCATGGCTTGACTATCAGACCAGTTCAAGGTTGGGATGTCTGGGAGCCAGTTCAAAGGGTCAGAGAATGGGTTTTGCATGCTCTCCAGGATTGATCCCCAGTACCACATATTATCCAAGATCTGCTATGAGCAAACCCATAGCTCTGATCCAAAAGTACCACTAGATATAGTCAAACAAATATGAGCACACAAATAAATATGCGTGGCATTAGTGGACATTTTGGTGTTGGAACAATTGTATGTATGAAAATATAGTATATGTATTGAAAACCACAGTACCTCAAATAGAAAATTTTGTTTTTGTTTTTGTTTTTTTGTTTTTTGGGCCACACCCAGTGGTGCTCAGGGGTTACTCCTGGCTGTCTGCTCAGAAATAGCTCCTGGCAGGCACGGGGGACCATATGGGACACGGGGATTTGAACCAACCACCTTTGGTCCTGGATCGGCTGCTCAAATAGAAAATTTTAAGTCAATTTTTTAAATAAGTAAGAACTTGCCAAAAAAAAAAAAAGAATAAAAAGGGAGATCACAGTAGGTCCACCTTCATCCCACAAGCTTGTTTCTCCAACCCTCTAGGTGAGGGGAATCTCCTGGCTGACATCCCTCAGGAACCAAAATCAGATTCCCCTCCCTTTCAGGGGGTGTCAACAGCCTCCACACCACATCTAGTCTCTACCATTCCAGCAAGCACAGCTCCACACCCTTGTTCTACCTCGCATCTCACATGGCTCATGTTTATATCACAAGTTATTGGGGGAATATGGGACAAGGAGGTGAAGATCAACACTTATCCTAATTCATTATAGAGAATACCAGGGGAGCTGAATACAGAGATTCACCCATAGCACAGTATGAGCACAGCAAACTCAATGGAGAAGCCATGAAGAAGCCTACCATGCTCAGTAAACAAGTTGGAAGGTTCTACCAGCACCAACCAGCTCTGTGTGCTGAGAATGACTTTAGGGACACCATTTTGAGGATGGCTCAGGTGCTTTGCAAAGCACAATAAAATATGTGAGTAGGAATGAGAAAACTACAATCAGAAATGAAGATTATGGTAGGTATTATAAAAAAAAACTTCAAGGGGCCAGAGAGGTACCATGGAGGTAGGGCATTTGCCTTGCATGCAGAAGGACAGTGGTTCGAATCCCGGCATCCCATATGGTCCCCCAAGTCTGCCAGGAGTGATTTCTGAGCATAGAGCCAGAAGTGACCCTTCAGCACTGCTGGTGTGACCCCAAAACCCCAACAAAATAAAACAAAACAAAACAAAAACAAAAACTCAATAGAAGCTCGGAGCAGTAGAACAGCTGTAGAGTAAGCTACAAGAAGAGATGCTGGAAACCTCTTAAAAAACAACAGAAAAAGGGGCCAGAGCGGTGGCACAGTTACTAGAGGGTTTGCCTTGCACGTGCTAATCTAGAACGGACTGCAGTTTGATCCCTGGTCCCCCATATGGTCCCCCAAGCCAGGGGTGATTTCTGAGCACATAGCAAGAAGTAACCCCTGAGTGTCACCAGAGCCATAACTCAGTTGTAAGGCACACGGCTAACACAGGACAGACCCTGGTTCAATTGGGCATCTCATATGGTCCTCCGAGCCTGTCAGGAGTGACTTCTGAGTGCAAAACCAGGAGTAACTCTTGAGTGCCACTGGGTGTGGCCCAAAAAAGGAACTGAGCATACGTGGGAAGGAGCAGGGTGTCTGTGAGAACACAGATGGAAGGAAGTGGGTACATTGGCAATGGGTGTTGGAAATATTGGATGGAGAGTATAATTAACAGTATAAATCCTGGCATTTTAATAAAAATGGTAAAGAAAAATGTAAAAAGGGGCCAGAGCGGTGGTGCAAGCTGTAGGGTGTCTGCCTTGCACATGCTAACCTAGGACAGATTGGTTTGATTCCCCCAGTGTTCCATATGGCCCCCCATGCCAGGAGTGATTTCTCTCTCTCTCCTTTTTTTTTTTTTTGGTTTTGGGGTCACACTGGCAGCGCTCAAGGGTTACTCCTGCCTCTTCGCTCAGAAATCGCTCCTGGCAGGCAGGGGGGACCATATGGGATGCCGGGATTCAAACCATCATCCTTCTGGATGTAAGGCAAACGCCCTACCTCCATGCTATCTCTCCAGCCCCCAGGAGTGATTTCTGAGCGCATAGCCAGGAGTAACCCCTGAGCATCACCAGGTGTGGCCCAAAAATTCAAAAAAAAAAAAAAAGTAAAAAATTAAAAAGTGAACCATGCATCTTTCAGGCCATTAGCAGGAGATGCTGTGGAAGTGAGGCATGGCCCGGGCTCCCAACAGTGGTGGTAAGAACGCTGTTGATGTGCCCCAGATCTCTGTTGCACCCAGAAATGGAGCAGATGCCCCACTGGTCAGCATGTAAGCTGCAGTGGAAAAACACATTCCCCTCTCCAGGCATCTTGTCCAGATTTCAGACATGAGACAGACAGAAAGGACTGGGCCAGAAGACAATAGGATACAAGTTCCATTTCTGCTTTAGACAGGAAGAGAGGGAGCTTGGGGCAAGGCACCAAGAAGTGGGCTGTGGAATTAGTGGGGTGGGAGGTCTGAGGCCAGGCTCTGAGGCTGCCCACCTTGGGCATGCCACTGCCCTGTTCTTATACCACACCAGACTGGACAGCAGCCAGCTGACAGGATGTGGAAAGGGTTAGATGACCAAATGTTCCCGAAGCAAATTCAGGCTCAGGAAGCATTGTGGTCTTCTTCTTCTTTTTTTTTTCATTTTTCATTTTGCGTCCCACCTGGTGGTGCTCAAGGCTTACTCCTGGTTCTGTGTTCAGGGATCACTCCTAGAAGGGTTGGGGCGCCATATGTGGTGCTAGGGATTGAATCTGGGTTGGCTCTATGCAAGGAAAGCGCTCTACCCACTCTGGCCCATGTCCTTTTATCTCTCTCCAAACCTCAACATGATGAAGCATCTTCAAATATTAAGTTTGGAGCCAGGGAGAGGTTTAAAGTAGTGAGCATAGGCTATGCAAGCAGGAAGCTCGGGTCCATCCCTGGTACCACAAGGCCCCTCAGCACTGCACTGGGAATAGCTCCTGGATACCGCTGGTTGTGCCCCCAAACTCAGTATCTATAAATGATTTTGCCTATGGAAAACTGTATGGTAATTACTCAGGAAGTTAAAGGAAGAATTCATACTATGACCCAGCAATCTCAATTTGTGACTGTACCTAAAAGAATGGAGAAAACAGGGTCAGAAAGATAGCAAACCGGTAGGGTGCTTGCCTTAATGAAACTAATTCGGGTTTAATCCCGACATCCCATATGGTCCTCCCAAACATTGCCAGGAGAAATTCCAAATGCAGAACCAGGAGTAATCCCTTGTTGGAGTAATTGGTTTCACTATAAACCCTGAGCATTGCAGTGTGACTCAAAAGCTTAAAAAATAATATATTTTTGTTTATTGGGTCACACCCAGTGGCACTCAGGAGTTCCTCCTGGCTCTGCACTCACTCAGAAGTTGCTCCTGACAGGCTCTTGGGATCATATGGGATGCCAGGATTTGAACCAGGGTCCATCCTGTGTTGGACACGTGCATGATAACTTACCACTGTGCTATTGCTCTAGCCCAGGGGTCCTCAAACTTTTTAAACAGGGGGCCAGTTCACTGTTCCTCAGACCATTGGAGGGTCTGACTATAGTAAAAACAAAACTTATGAAGGAATTCTTATGCACACTGCATATATCTTATTTTGCAATGAAGAAACAAAACAGATACAAATACAATATGTGGCCCATGGGCCATAGTTAGAGGACCACTGCTCTAGCCCCTTAATTTTTTTTTTTTTTTTTTTTGGATATAGCAGAGTCTTAGCGTTTGGAGAGAAGCCTCAATTGGCTGAGTACATGCTTTACATGCAGAAAAATCTAAGTTTGATCCCCGGCCCCAAGCACCCAAGCACCACTGGGAGCAACCCCCACGCATGAGGCAGGAGTATCTCTGGAGTATGGCCTCAAAGCAGACAAATGAACATGGGGGTTTTGCCATGTCACCCACATAATCTGAGATGAGACGCACATACCTTGGAAACATGGGGTTCCCGTCTTTGCAGAGAAAATGCTGAGCACTTTCTGAGGATCCACCTTGAAAAGTCAGGAGTGGGATACGCGTCTCCAGAACACCTTGAAACAAAATCAAAGGGGGCACCTCAGCCACAGTGTGGGGTGCTGGGAGCAGCTGATTTGGAGTACTGACACCTTGCACAGAGGAGCCTGGAGTGCCCTTAAGTTTACTTCGAGTCCCCGGGGCCAAATGGTGGCACAAGAGCTAAGGCATCTGCCTTGCCCGTGCTGGCCTAGGAAGTACCATGGTTCGATCCCCCAGCGTCCCATATGGTCCCCCAAGCCAGGAGCGATTTCTGAGCACATAGCCAGAAATAACCCCTGAGCATCACTGGGTGTGGCCTAACCCCCCCCCCCCAATTTACTTCTAGTCCCAAGTAAGCTGAGAGTGTGGCCCACTCTTGGGTATATGAGTGTACCACATGTCCATGAACTCGGCACTAAGGAAATCAAGCTCCTTCCTAATGGGCTCCTTTCCAGTGCTGGGTCCAGAGGATGCCAAGCCAGCTTTGGGTATGCTTTGTGACATACAGGCCCTAGTGTAGTTTTCACAGGAGAGGCCGGAGAGATAGTACAATAGGTAGAGCACTTGTCTTGCATGTCGCTGATCCAAGTAATTCTTAGTGGCTCTGAGTGTAGAGCCGAGTAACCCCTGAGCTGAGGGGTTAAAAAAAGCAAAACACAATTTTCATAATGATCCCCAGTAATGAACATCATCATTCTGGCCATTTTACAGAAGAGAAAGACCAGACAGTTTCACACAGGCAAAGCCACATTTTCAGACTGTCAGGGCTCTGGGTTTTTACCACAAAATCTCAGCCATGCCTCACCCCACCTCCCCACCTCCCCACCTCTTCACCCTTCCCTCAGGTTCAAGTTCAAGAACCTGAGGTGGCCGGAGAGATGGTTCAGTGGTCTGGGTGCATGCTCTGCATTCCTGAGGCCCTGAGTTGGATCCCCAACACTGCATGGTCCCCCAAGCACAGCCAGGAATGAATCTCCCCAAATCACCACAAAATAAGTGCCCCAAATAAAAAACAAACAAAAAGAACCACAGAGGAAAGCTCCAGGCCTTGGGGCCTTGAATTAGCTATTTGTGTTCAGAGAGACTTCCACAGTGGATGTGACACTTAAATATAGTGACCTGCTGCTTAAATAAATATATTAATAAAAAAATAAAAGAATATAAAAATAAAGGAAATAGAAAAAATATGAACATATTTGTAACCATGGTGCTTAAATATTTTTTGGTGGGGGGCGAGCGATGGTGCAAGTGGTAAAGCGTTTGCCTTGTACACAGCTAACCTGGGACGGATTTTTTTTTTTTAGTTTTTGGGTCACACCTAGTGGTGCTAAGGGTTACTCCTGGCTCTGCACTCAGAAATCATTCCTGGCAGGCTCGGGCGACCATATGGGATGCCTGAATTTGAACTACCGTCCATCCTGAATCGGCTATGTGCAAGGCAAACACCCTACTGCTGTGCTGTCTCTTCAGCCCCTAAATAAAGATATTATTAATTAAAAAAAGATTAGTGACCTATTTGGAGCCACAGCCATAGTACAGTGGGGAGTGCATTTGCTTTGCATGCAGCCAAACTGGGTTTGATCCCTCAGTCCCCATATAGTCTCTTCAACCCCATCAGGAGTGATTCCTGAGCACAGAGCCTGGAGTAAGTCCTGAGTACTGTCAGATATGGCTCAAAACAAAATAAGACAAAACAAAACAATACAAATCATCCTTCTACATCAAAACACTAAGTGTGACCACAACTGTAACCATGTGACTTGTGCTGCCATCAAAATCAAACTGATTTATAAAATAATCCTTGGGGGTTGGAACAATAAAATAGCAAGTAGGGTTTGCATGTGATTAATCTGGGTTTAATCTTTGGCATGCCATATGGTTCCCTGAAAATTCCCATCAGGAATGATATCTGAGCACAGAGCAAGGTGTAATCCCTGAGCAATGCCAGGTGTGACCCCCCCCCCAATAAAAAAGCTCCTTGGGATAAGGGGAGATGCCCAGAAGGTTGGGTCAGGCTTATGCTTTTGCATGTAGGAGCTTGAAAACTCTCCTACCCTCCTTTTCATGGAAGCTCCACTTTCAGTGGAAACTAAACCCTTTTCCCCTGGCCTCCAGCCCACCCAGGACCCCCCTTTTTGTTTCCTTCCTCTAGTCCTAATATAAGTAGAGCTGCACAGTGACCCACTCAGTGCTTGTTCTTCTGTTCCGGCTCCTTCTGCCAGATCTGAATTTTCCAGGATGCAGGATCAGATGTGGCTCCAGCTGGATCCTTGACTGACATCAGCACCCACCACCTCAACTTAATTTTTTGTTATTTTGGGCCATATTCAAGGGTTCTCAGGGCTTATTCCTGGCTCTGTACTCAAGAATCACCCCTAGACATGCTCTGGGGACCATATGAGGTGCTGGGGGTCAAACTCAAGTTGGCTGTGTGCAAGGTAAGTGCCTTCATTGCTGTGCAATGGCTCTGCCCCAGTCACCTCCACTATACTCCACCTTTCTGTGCTGGGGCTCCCACCTCAGCCTCTAATGGGTTATGTGGTCCTGAACGTGGTTTTCAGTTGCTGCTGTCAGGGTACAGATAACAAAGTGGAATTGCTGAACTACCTGGTACTTCATGTTGCCCAGGTACAAGTTAAATCTTAGCCACCAAAAATTATCCTTCCATTGAATTCAGAAACACAAGTGATTCAGATGGCTCAGCCAATTGGACCAGCCATTAATGTAGCTACAGCTAATCAAAATATTATCATTCTTCAGCCACCCAGCACCACCCCATGCCCAACAGTAATGAGGGCAGAAGTTCCTACCCAAACTTACTCCTATCTGCACCATCAACTGGTTCTATTTGATTCCCTATCAATGGAGCCAATGCTATAATAGGATCTAATAATTCTGTGCAAAATGTTTCAAGCCCACAGACTTTTAGAGGAAAGCATCTTGTTTACATCTTTATCAACATCTAATTCAACACCAACTTTTTTGGTTACCATGTCAAACCAACAATAGCCTCAAACCATTTCTGTGATATCTTCAGCAGGAACTACAAATCAAAGCCCTATGCAAATTATTCAACCTACCACTAGTGAAGATCCAGATACCAATGATGCCCTGAATGCATTTGGGTCTTTAGTCAGCTTCATTCAAAGTATATCACAGATGACTGGGTAAAGTTGTGTACAATTTATCTGTTAGTAAGCCTGCCAATACTCAAACTGCTGCAAACAGTCAAGCTACCCCAATTAACTGTGGTATATTAACTATTGTAGCATCTCCTATAATGGCAACTGATAATTCAGCCACACTGCCAAGTTAGTGTACCTAATAACTCCCCATCAGTAAACATATGACTTCTTTGTCTAACATGAAGTCCAAAACATTGAAGAAGCCAAGTGCCAAGAAACAGTTAGCCCCTTGCAAGTCAGCATGTCCCCTGAGTCCAGTCAAAGAAGTAGGTAAGTTAGATTGCACAGCACTGAAGGCTCAGCAGAGCCACCATGTAATGATGGGCTGCTGGAAATCCTGCCTGTTGCGTTGTCATCTGTTTCTATGTCACAGGTGAATAGCTCAAATGTTTCTGAGTAATTCTTTGGGTGTTCTACATTATGAATCAGTGATACCTGAGGCTGTATTCAGATGTAAGTCAGCAGAAGTTTATCTTCCCAGAAGTCTGTAACAAATGAACCTTTTACATCAGCCCCAACTAAATCCAAAGACTCAGATTCCATTTTATAAGAGACCTCTCAGGATAAGCAACCAACTGGTTTGACATTGTCAGATGTTGCCAAATCCTGCACTTCAGTCAACATGCTGAATCCATCTCCAAATGACCCCTGAATTTTGGTTTCTCAGGTCCCCGTTCAGGCGCCATCTAAAAATCAATCTTCAAGCTCCCAAACCAGGACACTGGAGAGAGACAGGACTGGAAGCAAATGCCTATGCAGAAAATAATCCACACACACTGAAAGGTGAAACAGGTTCAACATGCAAGTCTTCTGCTCCTAAGAAGCAGGCAGCTCAGTGGGGAAAACCGGAAACACAAAATGCATTTTTCTGAGACCCAGGATACTTAGGAAGAACCAGATCACACCCTGGGTGGAGAACGAATGGCCTAAACACCAATCCAAAGTGCTATGTTCAAAGCTGTATCCAACCAATGAGTTACAAGGCATATACCGAGTGGGTGTGGCACCTCGTTTATCCATAACCTATGGGCCTCCAGGGTTGGCAGTGCTGGGTTTCAAACTTTAAGTACACAGGTCAGGTCTTTGCATACACAAGGCACCCACCTGCCCACGGAAAGATCTCCCTGGCCCCATTTTCCCAACTTTACAGACCTGTTTTCCTACTTTTCCCAGTCACCTCCCTCTAAATCCCCAGATACAGTGCCCCAGGATCCAATATTTCCATCTTTGTCCTATCTGCCCCAGCCTGTTTCCTAGCACCCCACCCTCTCAGCTGCTCCCCCTAATTCCAGGACAACCTTGTCCACCAATCCAGTCTCCAATCTGTTGTGTCCAATTCACCCACCTTTAAAACAGACTGGATGGGGCTGGAGCAATAGCACAGGGGGTAGAATGTTTGCCTTCCACTAACTGGAGATCCAGTTAGATCTCCAGCATCCCTTATGGTCCTTTGAGCCAGCCAGGAGTGATCCCTGAATGCAGAGCTCTCAGCATGGCCAGATATGGCTCAAAAATCAAACTAACCAAACCCAACAAAATCCCAACAATAAAACAAAACAAAACAAAACAAAAACAGACGAAAGACAAAACAAAAACAAAACACACACAGACTGACTGGAGACACAGTTCTAAGGGCTGGAGCACAGCTTAGCATGCAGGAGCCTGAGGTTTGATCCCTAGCACCATGTGGTCCCTGAGCACCACAGGAACCGACCCTAAGCTCTGAGCTAGAGTCAACCCTGAGTGCATCTTTGATCTGTATCCCTGGTGCAGATCCTCCTCAAAACAAAACAGAGACAAATCTTGGTTAGACTGATGGCCAGGGACATCCCCCCACCCCCCCACCCCCCGCCAAACCAGCTCCCTTCTCAGCCAGATGGAGCCCTCTCCAGGGGGCCTCCCAACCCTGAGCTGAAAATAGCAGCCACCACCTGGCCTGTCATTCCTTGTTCCCAACTCCGGTACAGCCACTACAGCACCTGTCTTCCCACCTCCTCTCAACACTCTTGCGTGCTGCTACTCATGGTCTGGCTCCCTTACAGGTCTGTGCTCCCTCTTACAGGGAGGAAATCCTAGGTGCAGTGGATCCTGAACACTGCAGCCTGGGGTGTCATATTCCTACTTGACAAACCACATGGTCTTCTTGGACTCTCGATCTCTTTGTCTAGGAAGGATACTAGTGTTGCTAAGCCTAACTGATGCTCTTTAAAAAAATTGTTTTTTAATTATTTAGGATTTTGGGGACATACCTGGTGATGCTTGGGGGTTCCTTCTGGCTCTGCACTTAGGAAGCACTCCTGACTTTGCTCTGAGGACCATGTGGGATGCCAGAGATTGAACCCAAGTCAGCTGCATGCACAGCAAATGCCCCTGCCTCCTTTGTCCTATAGCTCTGACCCCCCAATTGATTTTCTGAACTGGAGAAAAACTCCCATAGCAGTATGTCCAGATCTAGCACAAGTTTCATAAATGCAGATTCCAGCCCACAGCCCCTGTCTATCAGCAAATATCCACTTCTGGAGGAGACAGGTTTTACCTCATGGCTTACCTTCTTCAACAGCCTCATCGACAAGCTTCTCAAACAAACTCAAGGCTCTCCCATCGACGACCATGGAGACATCCTTGTCCAGGGCGTGCAGGAAGGCGGCCAGGGCAATGGCTCCTGGTGGCCCGTCATTCTCCTCTGGAGGCTGGTGGTTGAAGTGTGTGGGGAAGCCAGTGGTGATGAGCACTGAGTGGGAGTGGGATAGTGACAGGGCAGCCCTCAGTAGTTCATCTTTCTGGAACAAGTGTCTGATTCCCCGGTTGCCTATCATCACAAAATCAAATAATAAATTAAAATAATAAATTCTCTTGTCCTACTGTATAACTCCAGCCACAGTCCAGCACCAGTCATAAAAGGGGTTCACTCCTTTAAGAAAGACCTTAATTAGGGGGCCGGAAAGATAGCACAGCAGTAGGGCATTTGTCTTACATGTGGCTGACCAGGGAGGGACCCAGTTCAATTCCCATCATCCCATATGGTCCCCAGCCTGTCAGGTGTGATTTCTGAGTGCAGAGCCAGGAGTAACCCTGAACACCGCTGGGTGTGGCCCAACAACCAACCAACCAACCAATCAAAAAATAAAGTAAAAAAAAAAAAAAAGATCTTAATCAACTATTATTAGCTAGCTGAACTTATAACATCCCTCCATCTCCCCCCAGTGAAACTTGCGGTGGAGAGTGGTGGCAGTCTGAAGCTGTATCTTTTTGGACTTCTTATCCTTTACTTTGTTTACCAGTTCCTATTACCTGGGCCTCAATCTGACTTTATTCTGGTTCCAAACGCAGCTCTCTCTTTTTTCTCCTATGGGTTTGTCATAAGGCCCCTCGCTTCTCTATTAAAAAACTCTTGAAGTATCTTGTCAGAACCCTGCTTGCTTGGCTTCCAACAAACTGAAGGCCCTTGCAGACTTTGGCAAATCCCAAGCTTAAAACAGAAATTCCTGCTAAAGGAAATGCATGGGGGAGCTCTGTTTCTGTAGTACCTTTGAAGGAGGTGGCAGAAACTGCAACTTGTTCTCTAGAATCTGTTTTCCTCCATCCCCAGAAGGGTAGTTGGGTTAAGGGCTGAGCGGTCTGTCTGTGGTCATAAGAGTGACAGTGGTCACCTTTGGCCAGACCACAAACTTCCCTAGGATTCTCTCAAGCACTTTTTTTTTTTTTTTTGAAGTCACATTCAGCAGTCTTCAGGGTTTACTCCTGGCTCTGCACTCCCTCCTTGTGATGCTGAGGGGACCATAAGGGATACAGAGGAATCCAACCCGGGTTGATCATGTCCAAGGCAAACACCCTACCTGCTGTACGGTCTTTGGTCCCTAGACACTTTTCATCTTGAGGATTAGAGTGGTAATGAATTACACCCCCCGGGGTTCACATTATGTAGTGTAAGTATTGCTGGGTTCCCTCGATGGATCTAATGGCATTGGTCGCTGTCTCCCTCTTAGACTGGCCTCACCTCTGCTCTCTCCCATCCCTCCTAGTTCCAGGAATCCACTTGGGGGATAGGTGTGTTCAAGAAAGTCACATCTGCCTTCTCCAGCTGTGCGTAGTTCAAAGAGCCAGGATCTAAACTCAGAGCCCAGGAGAGGGTTCTGAAGAAAGAGGTGTGAGCCGGAGAAGGCATAAAGCACCTCTGAACTTCTCAAGTGCCACCATGATTTAGTCCCAGATTTAGTCCTAAGATTCTAAATTCTCCCTCACTGATCATGGACCTTAACTGGACAGACAGACAAACGTACCCAGCAGATGCAGCCTCTGCTCTTACTTCCTACACCCACTCGGAGGGATAATTGCATTCAGTTAGCCAGTCCAGAAAACTTACCTGGAGAGCTCTTGTGTAGTCTATACCCAACTCTTCCCAGCCTCGGACAGAAAATGGGTTGAATTTATCGTGCAACAGCGCCCCCTGTCTCCGCCCGGGAGTCACAGTTTTGGTCTTGAAGGGAAGAGGCAGAAGCTCAAAAGCTCCACCATCAGCTTTAAGCAAACCTACCTGGAAGTGGCCATGGAGGAGCCCAAAAATCAAACCCCAGAATTGTCTTTTTTTCCTGAACCGCATTCCACATTCCACATGTGCTCTGTGAACAGCAATAGGCCCCCCTAGAATGTGGCACCCCACATTCTAGCTCCACTGTCTGGCACAGAAGAGAAAAGGCCTGTTCTCCAGCACCACAGGGGAAGATTAGGGACTTTATTTCTCTTTCTACCCAAATTTCTAGGACATTTATTATTTTAACAAATAAACTGTTTAACAGTATACTTTTTAAGAAAATAAAAAATGGGGTCGGAGAGATAGCATGGAGGTAGGGTGTTTGCCTTGCATGCAGAAGGACGGAGGTTCGAATCCTTGCATCCCATATGGTCTCCTGAGCCTGCCAGGAGCAATTATTGAGCGCAGAGCCAGGGGTAATCCCTGAGTGCTGCCGAGTGTGACAAAAAAAAAACAAAAACAAAAAACAAAAAAAGTAAGATGCAGTAACAGTGTTGCAGTGTCTGAGAGAGAGAGAGAGAGAGAGAGAGAGAGAGAGAGAGAGAGAGAGAGAGAGAGAGAGAGAGAGAGAGAGAGAGAGAGAGAGAGAGAGAAGAAAAAATGTCTGCCATAGAGACAGGTAAGAAAAAGAGCAGAGGGAAGGGCAGGAGGGAAATTGGGGACCTTGGTGGCAGGAAATGTGCTCTGGTGAAGGGTGTTGGACATTGTACGACTGAAACTCAAACATAAACAATTTTGTAACTGTATCTCATGGTGATTCAATTAAAGAATTTCTTTATATAAAGTAAATCTTATCCTAGGGATCCAGAGAGAGCACAGGGTGCTGAACACGGTAGCCCGGTCCAGTTTAACATTACTGGATGAGGCAGGTTCAGTCCCTATACTGGGGGAGAGCCCAGAGTTCCACCCACATGTGTTTCTGCTCAGATTTCAAAGGTCCAGTACCATGACAGATTTTTGAGAGACTGGTTAGCCCAAGACCTCATGGTGCTTTATGGGAACACATGGCCATGCTCCAAAGGTCTTAAGTACTGACAGTTCAGGAGGAACACAGAAGATTAGGTGGGAAAGTTGTGCAGAAGTTGTGTAGTAGCCCAAAACAATTGGACAGAAGGCTCCACTAGCATTGACACCCAGCAAAACCTCAGGTAATAACTTCAGTGACACTGTTATGAGGGATATATGTTGCAACGAACAATATAAAGCAAATTACTTTGTGCCCTCGAAGGGAGCAGGCTGGGAGAGGAGGGCGGGTAACTGGGAACATTGATAGAGGGAAGGTCACACTGGTGATGGGATTGGCGTTAGAATATTAAAATTCTGAAATGACTGTATTATGAAAACTTTATAAATCATAGTGTTTAAATATAATTTCCCTTTGTAATTTTGCTTATCCAAACCCAATTTTTTTTTGTTTTTGTTTTTTGGGCCACACCCGGCGGTGCTCAGGGGTTACTCCTGGCTGTCTACTCAGAAATAGCTCCTGGCAGGCACGGGGGACCATATGGGACACCGGAATTCGAACCAACCACCTTTGGTCCTGGATCGGCTGCTTGCAAGGCAAATGCCGCTGTGCTATCTCTCCGGGCCCCCAAACCCAATTTTTAAAATTTGTATTAAAATGTTGCAGACCGGGCCCAGAGAGATAGCACAGCGGCGTTTGCCTTGCAAGCAGCCGATCCAGGACCAAAGGTGGTTGGTTCAAATCCCAGTGTCCCATATGGTCCCCCGTGCCTGCCAGGAGCTATTTCTGAGCAGACAGCCATGAGTAACCCCTGAGCACCGCCGGGTGTGGCCCAAAAAACAAAAACAAAAAAAAAAATGTTGCAGACCATACCAGATTGTGCTAAGGGGTTTCTACTGGTGGAGCTCAAGGGTTCCATGCATCAAACCCAGGTTGGTTGCATGCAAGGGAAGTACCATACCCACTGTAATCTCTCTCCAACTCCAATTTAATTCTTGTGGCAGTGTGCTCAGCTAATAAATTTACTTCCTATAAACTCCCTATATATATATATATATATATATATATATATATATATATATATATATATATATATATATATTTTTTTTTTTTTTAGTTTTTGGGTCACACCGGCAGTGCTCAGGGGTTACTCTTGGCTCTGTGCTCAGAAATTACTCCTGGAGGCTCGAGGGACCATATGGGATGCTGAGATTCTAACCACCATTCGTCCTGGGTCAACGGCGTGCAAGGCAAATGTCCTACTGCTGTGCTATCTCTCCAGCCCCTCCCTAATTTATTTTTGAAAAAAAAAAAATCACCCATAATCCCCTACCCAGAGATCATCACCATCAGGATTTTGTATATTTAATTCTATCCTTGGGAGAATTTTTTTGGAGGAAGGTCTCCCAAGTGTATTCAGGAAGCCCAGGGGTTCCTCCTGGTCATTCTCAGCCAACCAACTGGTGGATCAATGTAAGGCTTCAGCACATGTGATGCTGCTCAGAACCTGTAGCTGGAGATGCTTAACTGCACTTGGCAGTTTCTGGGAACCCTCCAAAGCTGTACCTTGAGATTCTCAAGGGTACCAGGTGGTGCCAGGGATTGAACTGGGATTGGTTTTATGCATGGCACATGTACTATGTACTACGCCTATGGACTATGTCTCAGGCAGTTTTTAGGGGGATTATTTTTTGACCACACCTGATGCCATTCAGGTGTTATTCCTGACTCAGCTCAGAAATTACTCTTGGAAGGTTTGGGGGACCATATGGGATGCCTGGCATTGAACTAAGGTCAGCTGTGTGCAAGGCAAACTCCCTATCTGCTGTGCTATTGCTCTAGCTCCTCTTTGGGGGATTTATAAGTGATATAAACATTATAAAACATCATGGGGCCAGAGAGATAGCATGGAGATAGAGCGTTTGCCTTGCATAAAGAAGGACGGTGGTTCGAGTCCCGGCATCCCATATAGTCCCCCGAGCCTGTAGAGCTAGGAGTAACACCCGAGCGCTGCTGAGTGTGATCCAAAAACCAGAAAAATAAAAAACCCAAACAAACAAAAGAAATAAAAAAAAAAAACCACATCATATGGTAGGTCTAAAGAGATAGATCAAAGGGCAGAGCAGAGTCTTGAGTTCAATCCCTGGCACCATATGTTTCCCCAAGCACCACCATCTCTCTGGAAAGTCATAGAAACCCCTGAATAACTCATCATTGCATCTGAGCACTGAACCATGTAACCTGAAAAATTAGGCTGAGTATTAGGAGTGGTGTCTGCATCTGTTGTGTATGGCTTGTGCCCTCCCGCATCATATTGTGCATCTTATTTGCAGGCTGCTTTTATCCACATGGCATGGTAATGAACTTATTAAGGCCCTTAGGGGAAAATGTTCTTTTACCTGGGTCTATAGCAATGATAGTTTCTAGCTCTCGAATCTTCTGCACAGCTGAAGTTGAGGCAATGCTGTAGTGCAAGGGATCTTGGGAAATCTGGTAGACTTCTGGAATTTTCTCAGGAGTAAGAGAGCTGGTTGGAGTCTCTGTATCCATCAGGTCGGTCAGCACTGTACAGCCAGGTGCACTGGCGAAAGCCATTGGGATCTCTAAAACATAGCAAGGGGTCTCTAAAAAAACAGCATGGATTGAGCTTAGCCATCTCATCCCACCCTGTCTGTGCTCATCAGGCCCACTGGATGGGCAAGATGGTGTCACTTCCTCCCTCATTGCTCATTGGCTGCAGGTCAGAACAAGAAGCTGGTTTATCACTGAATCAAGTTTTATTTTAAACAGTACCTCCAATGGCTCGGAACAGTGAAGATGAGTAAGTAGGGGCGAAGATGTGAAGTGGAGCCACAGTTAAGGTTCCAGATGTTCCTGTCAATTCAATCCCATGGAAACCAGAATGCAACGCGTCTTGTCATCTTGCTTGACTTTGCAGCAAATGTCGGATTTGCTCACACATGGCTCCATCCTCTGAACCTAGCTTTTATTTTCTCAGAGGACTTATGATTTGCTTTGATTTATGCTAATTGAATCCTTTAAAAAACCCTTTCTGTTAGATTCCAGGCATCATGAAGCACTTCAAGCAGAGCTATTAAGGACACGGTGTGCATGAGGCAAACACTTGACTTTGAGAAGAGGATTTAGCCTCTCCAAATCCTTTTCTTTGACTCTAAAATAATGTTTGCATCTCATATTGTCAAAGCTGAATTGAAAAATGAGCACAAAAGGACCCAGTGGAGGTCCCCAGACCAGAGCCTCATGGTGTATAGTTCATCTTAGTCATCCAGGCTCTGAACTGGCTCATTTCTTTGTCCTATACCAGTCCCCTTCATTTTATTTTTTTAGATTTTTTGGGGGGCCACACCTGAGGATGCTCATAGTATTCCTTACTCTGCACTCAGAAATCATTCCTGGGGCTGTTCAGGGGACCATATGGGATTCTGGGGATCAAACCTGGGTAGAACATGTACAAGGCAAGTACTTTCCCTATTGTACTATCTCTCTGGTCCCCAGCCCTTCAGTGTTTATTCACTAGATTAAATGTTCACCTTTGACTTTCTTTAGAACCATTTTTTGGGAGGAGGTTGGATTTTGGAGCTGTACCCGGCTGTCCTACGTGCTATTCCTGCCTCTGAGTTCAAGAATGGACTCTGGTGATGACCTCTGGCCATAGTTGGTGTGGGGGATCAGATAGGTCTTCAGCATGCCAAGCAAACATCTGACCTCCAGTACTTTCTCTGCCTTGCCACCTCGCAAACTTTGATTTTGGTTTCAGATTCAACCCCAGGCCTCTTACCAGGCAAAAGTTCTATTCTCCCCACCTTTTATTTTTTAATCTAGTTTTGTTTTTTGAGTCACTCCCAAAAAAGCTAGTGCTCAGGGCTTATTCCTTGTTCTGTGCTCAGTGATTATTCCTGGAAAGCTAAGGAAACCATTTGGGATCCTGGGGATTGAACCCGGGTCAGCTGCATGCTTTCTGAAGTCAAAGCAGTCCCCAACCGACCAAGAATCCATTTTCTCTTTTTTTACAATCAAGTGTTTGTCACATGTCACAGCAAGAGGGGTGTGGCAAGTGGGGTGCTAGGGTTGCGAAACCCCTATGGGGACCTCCCTTGGTGGCAGAAGAAGGTGGGGCTACTCACAGAGGATACTACTGTCCATGTGTGAATGTGTGTTGAGTGTCCTCTCAGAGGGTGCCAATGCAAGCTGCTACAAACCTGACTGCAGCATCCATAGCCTGACTCCTATCACCTCTCCATCTGGAGGCCATGCCAGAGACCTCCCTGAGGAGTGTCAAAGGAAAAGGCTGGAATGTAACTCAGCAGCTGAGCACTTGCCTGGCACGTGAGAGGCCTTGGTTCCACCCCCCAACACCACCAAAAAAATGTGCAAAATAAGTGAAAGTAACACCAATTTTATGCTTTTTTTAGCACACATAGAACTAGATGGCTAGAATTTGACTCTTTTGTTTTGTTTTGTTTTGTTTTTTTGGGCCACACTTTGTGATACTCAGGGGTTACTCCTGGCTATGCACTCAGAAATTGCTCCTGGCTTGGGGGACCATATAGGATGCCAGGGGATCGAATCGTTGTCCGTCCTAGGTTAGCCGTGTGCAAGGCAAACGGTCTACCACTTATGCCACTGCTCTGGTCCTTGACTTTTCTTTTCTTTTCTTTTCTTTTCTTTTCTTTTCTTTTCTTTTCTTTTCTTTTCTTTTCTTTTCTTTTCTTTTCTTTTCTTTTTGGTTTTGGGGTCACACCCGGCAGTGCTCAGGGGTTACTCCTGGCTCTATGCTCAGAAATCGCTCCTGGCAGGCTCAGAGGACCACATGGGATGCTGGGATTCGAACCATTGTCCTTCTGCATGCAAGGCAAAAACGCCTTACCTCCATGCTATCTCTCCAGCCCAACTCTTATTTTCTGAGGGAAGGCGCACACCCAATGAAGCTCATGGATTACTCCTGGCTTTACACTAAGGAATCTTTCCTGGTGGTGCTCAGGACACCATAATGGGTGTAGGGGATTGAACTTGGGTCACCAGCATTCAAGGTAAGTGCCTTCCCTGTTGTACTATCTCTCTGGTCACAGGATGGCAAGAATACTTCAGTGTCTATTGGAAATAGGATTTATTATTATTGTTGTTATTATTATGTTTTTGAGCCATACCCAGAGGTGCTCAGGGGTTTACTGCTGGCTCTGAGCTCAGAAATTATTCCTGGCAAGCTCGAGGTACCATATGGGATGAAGGAAATTAAACCAAAGTTGGCATTGTGTAAAGAAAACACCCTTCCTGCTGTGCTATCTCTCTGTCCCCTAGGCTTCAATATAATAATAATAATAATTATTATTTTTATTTTTGGCCACATTTGACTGTGATTAGTATGTACTTCTGGCTCTGCACTCTTGGAACACTTCTGGTGAGGTGTGGACTATATGTTTTTCTGGGGCTTGAACCCTGTTTAGCCATATGCAAGGCAAGCACCTTACCCTGTTATTATCTCCCTGGCTCTCACAGTTATATTATCTTTTCTTTACACCCATTTTACAGTGAACTGCGTAGGGCGCCCTCTTGTGTCTCTCTGTAACATCATCTTGTCACTTGAGAAAACATTAAGGAAGAGGCTTGAAAAGGTATATTCACCGATTGACTGAGTTGGAATCAGCTTAATTTCTCCAGTGAGACATTCTTTTCATGGGTCTACAAATACTTGGTACACACCGTGTTACGTATTAATTACTTTTTCTTTTGGTTTTTGTTTTTTGGGTCACACCCAGCATAGCTCAGGGGTTACTCCTAGTTCTGTGCTCAGAAATCGCTCCTAGCAGGCCTGGGAAACCATATGGGATGCTGGGATTTGAACCACCACCGATCCTGGATTGGCTGCATGCAAGGCAAATGCCCTGCCTCTGTGCTATCTCTCTTGTCCGTATATTAATTTCTTGAGACTGATCTAGAAGGCTTTTCAGTTAAAAACTATATTGAATCAAAATGTAGTTAGGGGCTCAGTTGTACAGCACATGCCCTGTATGCAAGTGGGTTTTATCTCTGTGTGGCACTGTCAAATACATACAGACACATATACCCACCCTAAAACCAAAAACATAGGGCTCAGAGAGATAGTACAGTGGGTAAGGGTGGCTTGCATCCAGCTGACAACATCAATCCCTGGAATTACACAGGCCCTTGTGTATTGACAGATGTGTTTGGATGTCCCCACGCACCACAGGATATATTGTTTGCAATTATACTACATCTTTGAGTCCTCTCATTGAACCACTGGCTGGACTGGCTGATGAGTACCACTGGAAGTGGCCTCCAGATCTCTTGAACACCACTTGGGAGGCCCCTTACTCCTCCTCAAAAAAAAAAAAAATCAACCCACAGCATAAGAAAGAAAGAAAGCAACAAAATCAAAATACATTGGGTCTGAAAGACAAGGTACCTGTTAAGAAAACTCAGCCCCTGGAGAGATAGCATGGAGGTAAAGCATTTGCCTTGCATGCAGAAGGATAGTGGTTCAAATCCTGGCACTCCATTTGGTCCCCCATGCCTGCCAGGAGTGATTTCTGAGCATAGAGCCAGGAGTAACCCTTGAGTGCTACCGGGTATGACCCCAAAACCAACCAAACAAACAAAAACAAACAAACAAACAAAAAACAAAGCTCAGCCCCAGGACTGAAAGAGGAGACTAAGGACATTCACTTTGGCATCAGACCTATGTTTGTTTTTTCTTCTTTCTGTTCTTTTCTTTTTCCTTTGGTTTATTTTTGGGCCATACTTAGTAATTCTTGGAATTTACTCCTGGCTCTGCACTCAAGAATCATTCCTGGAGGTGCTCAGGGGACCATATGGGATACGAGGGATTAAGCCCTGTCCAAGGCATAACATTCTCCCCGCTGGGAGAATCTTTTGGTCCCAGCTTCACCTTTTCTGTCCTGTTTTGTGACTTGTTTCCCTAAACCTATACTTTCAAGTCTATACTTTTAAGAATGGAGGCCCACTAGGGGGCACCCCAGGTTAGCATCATGGCCCTGAGACCCAGACTTACTGCAGAGACTGACAGCCTGGAGACAGGTCAGCTGAGAAGGCCAGAACACTGGAACGTCTCCAGGCTCACAGGGCACAGCATGCCCATAGTCGGGTTTGGAAAGATCTTTGATTCCCAATAGTTCTGTGGATGGAAGAAAAGAGTGAGAGACTGAACATTGCTGGGCTCTGGGCCTGCAGGTTCCATCAGGCTCAGTGTGCCAAGTAATTTGTGCTTCTTTCTCTAGAAGGAACTCATGTATCTTCTGACTGCAGATATTGGAAAAGGAGCATGGGAGACAAAGAACCAGATGTTGATCAGAAAATGGTGACAGCTACCTGGGATAACCTTGCCAGAGTCTCAGCTACACCAGCCCAATTCCTGCCCATTCTGGGACAGATGCTAACAAGAACCAGAAATTAGAAAAGTTTATCTTGCTGTGGCCTGAGGTCTAATCTCTGTGCCTTGGCCTCCAACACACGGGACATATCAGAGTGCTCCAGAGGCTATGGAGAGGAGGGGCTGGGCTCATCCACAGCCCAAATGCCAAGACAGTTCAGTTGAGTATGGCTTTGCGTGACCCAAGAACCTCTTTCAGGAGCAAGGCCACATATACTGGCTGTGTCTTTTCTGGATGTCAGGTTTCACTTGCTTTTTAATTTGGTTTTTGGGCCACATCTAGCAGTGCTCAGGGGTTACTCTTGGTTCTATGCTCAGAAATCACTCCTGGCAAGCTCGGGGAGAATATATGGATGTAAAGGATTGAACCGGGTCAGCTGCATGCAAGGCAAATGCCCTACTTGCTGTACTACTGCTTGGGCCTCAAGGTTTCGTCCTATTTTTCCTGTGACTCTCCCTTACTCTCCAGAGGTCCTCGGGAGGCCTCTGAGCAGTTCGTCCTTGGCCCTAAGTCTGCTCACTCTTGACAGATTGAGATTGAACTGGGAGGCTCCCTACCCAGCTATGCCATCTAATAACAATCTAGATCAGAGTGTGAGCTCTGGGCCCCAACCTTGGGGCTAAGAGCCCCCAGCTCTAGGCCACCAGCACATCCCTGGCTTACTGGAAAGTTTCAGAAACAGATTGATAAAGGTGGTCAAACTGCTGAGAACACCACCTCCAAATCTGAGGGGTTCAAAACACCAACCCAAGATTCTTTTTTTGGGGACACCTCAGCAGTGCTCAGGAGTTACTCCTGGCTCTGTTCTCAGAAGTCACTCCTAGCAGATTGTCCTGGGTCTACTGTGTGCAAGGAAAAAGCCCTATTGCTGTGCTATCTCTCCAGCCCTCAACCTGAGCTTTGTTCAGGACCCTAACAGTGCCAGGCAGAGACTTGGACCCATACGGATTCAGGAACAAGCACACTCCTATTTGCCCTGGTCAAAGCTCAAGAGCTGCTGTAAGAATCATGCCTGAGTGTAGCTACTGACCTGGGTCTCCAATATGGATGGGTTGTCCTTGCTCACGTCCCACAGAGCAACCAGCCTGCAGCAGCCTTTTCAATGCACCTTGAGGGACAGGTCTCATGGTGACCACCAGGGGACAGCCAAAGTCAGCGATGGTAGCACAAGGCACTGATGTCTGACAAGAGAGCAAGAGAAAAACCAGAATTGAAATTCCAGAATAGGCTGAGCGAGCCGCCCCAAAGTGCCCGAGTTCAAGGCAGTGACAGAAGGAGGAGGTGCTGGGAGGTCTTAGAAAAATACAGTTTCTACTTTCATGTGACACAAGGGGGAAGTTTGCTGGTAATTATTGGTCTCAAGCAGAGAAAGCAGGCGGCTCGGGGCCCGCAATCATGGAAGGATATGTCGGATTTCCGCTTGAGGGGGTGCAATTTAAAATACCATTTTCCCACCTCTCCCTCAGATTCCATTCCTCTGTAGCTTCATGAACGGGTGAAGACCATGGAGAGAATCAAAGCTAAGGGGCTTGGAGACTAGGACCCTGGTAGGGCTGGCCCTGGAATCTTCTGGCCCTCCTGAGTCCTCACAGAGGCTGACCTGCATCTAGACCCACTGCCCCAAGTCTCCTTTTGCAGGCGACCTGGGTGACTTTCACGGGAGGGTTGTTATTCCCCTCCGCCTTGCTCTGGGCCTGCAGTGGGGATTAGAAATGATTTAGGATGTGGTGGGGTGATAATCTGTGGGGACAGACTTGGTGGCTGCTGGCAGTGGGAGGAAACCATGGTATGCCTGCCATGTGGGTAACAGCAGGGGCCGGGCACATGCCAGGGTTCCAAGGCGATGACAGACAGGAGGCTGACCGAGCTGCCTCCTGGGGACAGGGACACATTGTTCCCTCCAGGCCATCTCCTGAATCCAGTTTCTCCCATGTTGTCAATGAGCAGGGACCTTCGATGGAACCACTGAGGCAACCATGGGGGGAAGTGGAGGCAGAAATGTGTGCAGAAAGTCACTTAAATCCCACACCTGGCATGCTCAAAGAACCATATAGGGTGCCAGGATCCATCTCCTGTCAGCCGTGTGCAAAACAAGTGTCCTACCTGCTGTCCTATCTCTCTGGGCCCTGTCCTAGATGCTTATCATCAAAGATCGCAAAATCTGGGCAGCATCCTGTACCCTTTTCTTCTTGCCAATACTAAGGACTCTCTGGGGATAAGTAAGCACAGACAGAGTCAGAGTGATAGCACACTGGATAAGGCATTTCCCATGTACCTGGCTGACCTAGGTTTGTACCCTGACATCTCATATGGTCCCCTGAGCACAGTCAGGGGTGATTTCTGAATACAAACCCAGGAGAAAGTCCTGAGCACCACCAGATTATGCTCAAAAACAAACAAACAAAAAAAGGAATCACAAAGAGGCCAAATCCTGCAGTCTGGAGCATGTGACCCAACCCCCTAACCACTTCTCTGGGGACAGCCACCTAGTTAGTACTGACTAAATCCAACCAGGTGTGAGCATCCTCCAGTGTTCAGGGATCATTCTGGTGGGGATTGAATCGCCCATTGTATGAGGTCCTGGAACTCCACTGATCAGCACCTGCCCATGGAGACCACACAGCAGGACTTCCTCCACCACCAGTCACCTTTCTCCTTCAACCCATTGGAACATGTGCCAGCTCTGCTCCAGATTTCTGGTACAGGTAAGGTGTGCATTGGGTGCTCTGCATTCCTGGACAGGCAGGGGATGGCCATTGCATACTCCCCACTGTGCATGCCTGAGTTGCTGTCATGAATATGCATGATTTCCTGGATGTCACCCCCTCCCAGGGCAAAATGGTCAGACTCTCCTATATCTGAGAGGGGTCTATGGAAGGTAACAAAGGGGTTGCCTCAGGGGCAAAAATGGGATTCAGAGAAGATTTAGAGAGAGATTCAGCAAGAGAAGCCTCAGGAGGAGACCGCAGGATGGAGAGAGGGAGACAGGTTTTAAATGCGGGGCAGCTTGGGAAATTGCTTAAAAGGTTAGCTTAGAAGCCACACATGGTGGCTAGGGCCTGTAATAAAGTTTCATGTCTCCTGAAATGTGACTGCTGTGGATCATTTTCTTGCCACTACCCTGAATCTGCAGACCCTCCAGTTGTAAAGGGATGCAGGCACCCCGGGCTGCTGAGAAAGGCCTCACCCTCCATCCACCATCATCCTGCTCCATCCAGGACTCACATTAATTTCATTATTACTACACCTGGAAATCTACATATAGGTGCAGAAGACTGGTCAGTCCCCTGGACATGAATCCAGATTGCCTTGTCCTCTTCTGAATGAAGCTTGTTCTTTTTTCTGAAGCTTGCCACATTTGCCCCTACTTATAATCTACTTTCTTGCCGATAAAGCCCATTTTTTTGAGTCACTGTTGCTGTGATTTTTGTTTGCTGCTGGGAGCCAGAAACCACAGGATTCCCTTCTGCCTCTGGGACCAGGGCAAGTCCTGCCACCCTGGGGGCCTCAGTGTCCCATATACAAGCTGCCAGGGCTGTGTTGTGAGACCAGCCAGTTCTACCCACTTGATGACACCATGTTCCCTGCCAGCTTGTTTGGGGGCCCCAGGAGAACACAGACCAGTCGCATGCCTGTGTCCTCCATCTCCCCACCTTTCAAGAAATCCCTTGGGCTCATGTTCACAGAACTTGCATTCCTGCTCGTGGACTGTCTCATTCTGCCTGGCCTCTCTGGCGGGAGATCACACAAGTAAGTTGTCACCAGACAGACTCTCCCACCCTAACCCTCTCCAAGGACGCCTGAACCGACTGACCATTAATCTCACACAGCAAAGTCCCCAGCTCCACAAAAATGTCCTGGGAGGGGTCCCTGGCATGTGGAGAGCTTGTTCTCTCCCCTGGACTAGCCGTGCTCCTGAGAAAACCTCAGGGAAGGCAGTCTGGCATGAGGAGGCCAGCCACACTGCAGTGGTGACCCATAGCGGCCATCGCTAGCCAAGAACATGTCCTGGTGTCCCTGACAGCAAAGAGCAAACACAGCAGTTAACCAGCTGGCAGAGACTTGGCCACAAGTCCCTGGGCATCGGCCCTGGCATCTTTTCCTGGTGCCAAGAAGGTGGAGCCAGGAACACCTCCAAGTTTTCCTGGGATGACACCGTTAAAGGGACCACACAAAGGCTGGAGAGATAGGACAGTGGTTAAAGGGCATGGTCAACCTTGTTTTGAATCCTGGTACCACACAGAAATATTGAGCACTGCAAAGATTGACCTCTCACCACAGAGCCAGGAAGAAACCCTGAGCACTGCTGGCACTCCCTGCAGTAGATTGGGCCACTTGCCCCAAATCCAAAAGTAAATCAATGAAAATAAAGTAACCATACAAATGGCAGATATATTTGGTCCACAGCCCCACACAGCTCCAGGTCAACAGCTGGCTTACTGTCCAGGCCACACTGGGTATGCACAGGGTGCCAGAGAGGGGCAGAGAGCAGCTACTGGCACACAAGAAGAGATCAGAGAGGATAGTGGCTTGTCCTGTGAGGCACAGGCAGAAATGGTCATAACATCTCTAAGGCTGAAATCCTTTCTCGCTGCCATGGAAAAGCCAAGTGAAACCCTTTTCCCAGGCTTCTTCTGTGGGGTTGGGGTGCTGCCTTCCTACCTTGTAGGCACCTGCGAGGCTGCCACCCACTGGGCTTCTGCAGGGGAGACCGGCCTTCTCCAAGGTGCTTTCGGGGGTGTAGCTGCAGTTCAGGACAAAGATCACCATGTCCTTCAGTGCCTCTGAGTTCTCCTCCAGGGAGGTCACGCTACCTGTGTAGGTGCCCGACTCGTATTTCCAGAACTGGGGACGGCCATTCCTGGGGACACAAAGAGAGTTCACAGAATCCCCAGGCCCCACACAATACATTGACCCTGCATGTTTTGGGAAAAGACCAGGGAGAGAGGATAAGATGTCTGGGGGGTGACATGCTAGGCATCTCCAGGAGAATGTGGCTCTGCACACAGGCCTTGCTGGCAGCCTCATATCCCTGGTGGAGGAGCTGTGGGCATACTGGGTGCTACTAAATCAGCATATGTGTGTACTGGGCAGTACCCCAAGGAAACAGGCAAGACAACCATAATGCTAGGGCTTGGAGATGGTACAATGAGCTGATGAACATGCAGGAGCCCCAGATTCCATCCCTGCTACTGCCTATTCCTTCAAGCACCACCCAGAGCAGTGAGCCAGGAGTAAATCACTCCACACCACTGAGTGTGACCTGAAAATTCAAACCACGGCACCTCTCTGCTGTCATGATAGTACCAGAGGGAACAGAGGACATAGCAGGACTGTATATCCTTCAAGAAACTCTTCTGACAAGCTGACATCTTTAGTGACGAGCCTAGTTTTCATTAACTCCTAAATCATCTTGCTGAGCCTCTCCTCCATATCTGGCAGGTGAGGGGACAGCTGTGGCAGGATAGACCATGACCCCTACAAAGCTCATATCCTCTCTTGGCAGGTGAGACTGCTTTGAAAACAGAACCCTGTTCTGTCTGTGAAACAGAACCTTGAGTGCTAACAGTGTGGGTAGAGGAGAGACGGAGAGAAAACAGAAATTTATTCCCTTTCATCAGGCATGAAAGGGCCGTGGAGGACTCAGCCTAGGCCTAAAACATTGTTGGTGAAGAGCATGGAGACTGTGGGGATTGTGGGATCACAGGAAGATCCATTCTAAGCAGTAAGGGAGGTTGAGGAAGTAGCTGACACAGCTGACTTTTGGATTCTGGAGGGCTTTTGAAACACTCTGTCATGGGTGGTTGTAGGGATACAGTAGTGCTTTCTGGGAGAAGTTGGGGATGGCTGGAGTGCTGAGGTAGAGAGAGGCACTGAGTCCAGGTCATTATGGGTCTTGGCCTCAGACTACAGTCAAGTTGCTGAGCATCATTGATGGATTTTACCTGGGAGAATCACATGACTGAATGGAGCTTTAGAAAAGTGACTTCAGTGGGCAGACAAGTGGAGATGTGTATGGGCAGTGGAATCATGACAAGTGGAATCATGTTCCAGGAGTCTAGGTGGGAGTGATGTGAGCCATAGTGGGGATGGAGTTTCGTGGCTCATGGTAGGGTTGGTCTAGAGCAGAATCCTGAGTGGGCCAGTTCACACGTTTCAGAGTCTAGAAGAATCACAGGCCCAGAACTGGCAAAGCCTGATTCTATGAGTTAGGAATGCAGAGATTTTATAATCTACATCTGGGGCAGAAAGTGTCTGGTTTGGGTGATAAAGCAGAGTTGGCAGTGCCAGTGGGAATCTCTCTAGAGCTGGACGTTCTAGATGAGTCCAAGGCTTTTCCTCAGGGAGTGAGATGAAGATTGGAGGGGGACAGCTTGGGAATGAGGGTGAATGTTTGGGAAGCTCATTACAACAGTCAAAAGTGGGCAATATATGCCAGACTGGGGGGTGGTTTCCAAGCCTGGACAAAGAGGCCCAGAGCCACTTCTGCCATATCTGCCCCCTCCCCAGCTTGAACCCAGAACCCTGGCCATTACCTGGTGGCTGGATCAGTGCCCAGGGCAGGCACCCTCCACTTGCCTGGTGGGCTCCGACCCAGCAGGGACAGTGGACCGCTATTGGCCTGGCAGAACCTTTCGAAGGTTGGAGCAAAAGACTGGGGCAGAACCACCAGGCTGGCTGGCTGGAGTCCTGGGTTGGTGAGAGAAGGGAGAAGTACAGTCAGCTGTTCGTCTATAGAGCCTGGAGTTTATCTTCCACCAAGGCACTAGACAGGCACAAGACAGGGGCCAATCTTGGGACACCCAGCAGTGCTCAGGCATTACTCTGGCTCTGCACTCAGAAATTGTTCGTAGAAGGTTTAGGGGACCCTAGGGAATGCCAAGAATCAAACCTGGGTTGGTTGCATGCAAGGCAAATGCCTTACCTGCTGTGCTATTGCTCTGGCCCCTAGTCATGAACTTTTAACCACTTGAGCAGTCGAGCCCAAGAGAAAAAACTCAGAGGCCCCACAGGTCACTTCCAGTTGTCTCCAGTCCACAAGGCAGCCCCTTCCCTGACTTCTAACCCTGTAGATTCCTCACACCTGTTCCGAACTCTACCTGCCCTAACCAGATGATTGTCTTGAGTTTCCCATAATGCATTGTGTATCCATGGTGGTTTCTCTGTTCTCATGTCCATCATATGTACTCATGCCCATAGCATATTACCCAAAACAATTGTGATAGGCGGCTGAGAAGCTGCCAGTCTGGGGTCTTCACAAATGGTACCATCATGTAAGGTTTTTTTTTGTTTTGTTTTTTGTTTTGGATTTTGGGTTACACCTGGCATTCAGGGGTTACTCCTGGCTCTATGCTCAGAAATCACTCCTGGCAGGATCAGGGGACCTTATGGGACACCGGGATTCAAACTACCATCCTTCTGCATGCAAGGCAAACACCCTACCTCCATGCTATCTCTCTGGTCCTACCATCATATAAGTTTTATCTATTTTTACTTATTTCTTTTGCTTGTTTGGGGGTCATACCCAGCAGTGCTCGGGGCTTACACCTCACTCTAGCTCACCAATCACTCCTGGAGGTGCTCAAAGAGACCATAAACCGCAGGGGTCTCAAACTCGAGGCCCACGGGCCGCAAATGGCCCTCCGTACAACATTTTGTGGCCCTGCCCTAGGTACAACATTTTGTGGCCCTGCCCTAGAGGAATCTTTTTTTGTATTGTTTTGTTTTGTTTTATTTTAGTTGTTTGGGCCACACCCCCCAATGTTCAAGGCTTACCACTGACTTTGCACTCAAGGATCACCCCGACTTTGCCTCCTGCAGCCCCCAGGTAAATTGAGTTTGAGACCCCTGCATAAGGGGTGCTGGAGATTAAATTTTGGTATGCAGCATGCAAGGCAAGTGACCTATCTGCTATATTATCACTCCGGCCCAGAGTTCATATTGATTTTAACATGTTATCATGTATATTTTGAGTTGGTTTTGCTTATAGGTGGAAGGTTTTAAAGATGCCCACCCAGAGTGTTGGAACAATAGTAGCAACAGCAGGTAGGGCTGGCAGAATCCTTGATCTTGCTGGGGCTCATGAACCTTCTCCTTGAGCCTACTGCATGGGAACTCAGGAAGGTGGGTTTGCAGAGACAGTTGGCAGACTCCTGCCCTGGCACTTTAGATCATAGTACAGGGATATACAGAATGTTATGAAGGGGATTGGTGTTGATGGGAGAGAAGGGGCTGTGTGCATGTTGTAAAAAGGGAGGTCTGGGCTCAGTCCCTGCTACCAACCCAATGGTCCGTTGAGCACTGCTGGGAATGCCCCGAGCATAGAGCTGGGAATAGCTCCTGAACATCACCAGTGTGGCCAAGACACACACACACACACACACACACACACACACACACACACACACACACACACACACACACACCCCCTAAGACTATAGATGTGTTCAGGATATATCCTTTATTCCCTCCCTCCCTCCCTCCCTCCCTCCCTCCCTCCTTCCCTCCCTCCCTCCTTCCCTCCCTCCCTCCCTCCCTCCCTCCCTCCCTCCCTCCTCCCTCCTTCCCTCCTTCCCTCCTTCCCTCCTTCCCTCCTTCCTTCCTTCCTTCCTTCCTTCCTTCCTTCCTTCCTTCCTTCCTTCCTTCCTTCCTTCCTTCCTTCCTTCCTTCCTTCCTTCCTTCCTTAGGAATGTATCTTTAAAGAAACAATGGTCGGTAACAAAACAGCATGTTTGGGCATATTCTCCTCCTTACAACATTTTTTTTGTTTGTTTTTTTTGTTTTTGGGCCACACCTGGCAGTGCTCAGGGGTTACTCCTGGCTGTCTGCTCAGAAATAGCTCCTGGCAGGCACGGGGGACCATATGGGACACCGGGATTCGAACCAACCACCTTAGGTCCTGGATCGGCTGCTTGCAAGGCAAACACCGCTGTGCTATCTCTCTGGGCCCCTCCTTACAAAATTGATGAGAAAAGGTACTAGAAGAAATATATCTACAGAGAATCAACACATAACAAGAGCGTGACTTTTTCTTTATTTTTTGGTGGGTGATTTTAATTTTCTTCAATATTTAAAAATGCATGCAGCAAATATGTTTCATTGTATAACTGAGAGCTGGAAAAACAAACAAGAAGAAACATTATATTTTCCCCAAAGGACTATTTCTTTGAAATAGAACATTGTATGCCTGAAAGCCAATCTTGAATAATTTTGTAATTCACCCAACCGGAAAACAAAAACAAAAACAAAGCAACAAAAACAAGCGGTTCTCTTTAAAGAGAAAGAGACCTAAACTCTTGGAGAAAGAACCTCAGAAGCCCATCACCCAAGTGCCAGGAGATGTGAACAAGCAGGCATTTTGAAGACCACATGGGTAGGAATGTTTTCCAAGAACCCTGTGCTTAGTAATTTACTAATGTGATCACCAGGATCAGATACTGAGCATGAAGTTTCAGGGATGAAGTGACTGTCCTAGCTCACACATCTAGGGTGAGAGGTGCCTGCTGTCCTACTGTCTTGGGGCTGTGGGTGCTGAGCCTGGAAGGGTCCCTGAGCCTCCTCCAGAACTTTCCAATCATGAATGTGGAAGTATTTAGCTATGGTGGAAGAAACCAGATTTTTTTTTTTTTTTTTGGTTTTTGGGCCACACCCGGCGGTGCTCAGGGGTTACTCCTGGCTATGCTCTCAGAAATCGCCCCTGGCTTGGGGGGACCATATGGGACATTGGGGGATCGAACCTCGGTCCGTCCGCTTGCAAGGCAGACACCTTACCTCTAGCGCCACCTTCCCAGCCCCATTTATCCCTATTCTTTTTTTTTTTTTTGGTTTTTGGGCCACACCCAGCGGTGCTCAGGGGTTACTCCTGGCTGTCTGCTCAGAAATAGCTCCTGGCAGGCACGGGGGACCATATGGGACACCGGGATTCGAACCAACCACCTTTGGTCCTGGATCGGCTGCTTGCAAGGCAAACACCACTGTGCTATCTCTCCGGGCCGGAAACCAGATTTGTTCTGCAAGTTCTCTTCTTTCTTTCCTTCCTTCCTTCCTTCCTTCCTTCCTTCCTTCCTTCCTTCCTTCCTTCCTTCCTTCCTTCCTTCCTTCCTTCCTTCCTTCCGGTGGAAGAAACCAGATTTGTTCTGTAAGTTCTCTTCCTTCCTTCTTTCCTTTCTTCCTTTCTTTCCTTCCTTCCCTCTCTCTTCCTTCTCTTTTCTTTCTTTCTTTCTTTTTCTTTCTTTCTTTCTTTCTTTCTTTCTTTCTTTCTTTCTTTCTTTCTTTCTTTCTTTCTTTCTTTCTTTCTTTCTTTCTTTCTTTCTTTCTTTCTTTCTTTCTTTCTTTCTCTTCTCTCTCTCTCTCTCTCTTTCTCTCTTTCTCTCTTTCTCTCTTTCTCTCTTTCTTTCTTTCTTTCTTTCTTTCTTTCTTTCTTTCTTTCTTTCTTTCTTTCTTTCTTTCTTTCTTTCTTTCTTTCTTTCTTTCTTTCTTTCTTTCTTTCTTTCTTTCTTTCTTTCTTTCTTTCTTTCTCTTCCTCCCTCCCTCCCTCCCTTCCTTTTTTTTTTGTTTTTTGGGTCACACCTAGCAGCACTCAGGAGTTGCTCCTGGCTCGACGCTCAGAAATCACTCCTGGCAGGCTTGGGGGACCATATGGGATGCTGGGATTTGAATCACCTTCCTTCTGCATGGAAGGCAAACGCCCTACCTCCATGCTATCTCTCCGACCCTGTTCCATAAGTTCTTAACACAGGGGGTAGAAATGATAGGACAGCAGGGAGGGCGCTTAGGCTGATGTGACCCAGCAGCGCCAGCGTCTACAGGAAGCAGGTCCCGCTTTCTCACCATCACTGCCTGAAACTCATTATCCCGAAGCCCTCGGAGCCTGCTAAGGCTGCAAAACAGACTTGCAAAACGAGGTCAAGCTGGACACCCCAGCTGCTGCATGCCCAAGGAAGCTGAAAAAACCCTCAGCTCATCTCTAAAAAAGATCCCAAGACGAGGGAGGGGGCCCAGCTGGGCCCAGGCTGGCTTCCCAGTCCCCAAACACCCCTCTTACCTCCTAAGCCAATTGCAAGAGCAAATTGAATTTTTAATACAATAAATCAGGGCGCAATTATGCACACAAAGCAGCTCTGTTTGATTTTTAATTAAGTGTGCTTCAGGGGGCCTGCGATGGGCGCTGTTCATTTCCACCCTCGTCCCCATTACCATAGGATGCAGAATTGAGGACTCGGCCTTGTTATTTTGGAAGGGGGTGGGTGCGCACCATATGTACCTCTCTGGGTCTCTCAGCTCCATCCATGACTCCACCCTGCTGTTTGTGCAGAGAAGCAAAGCGGAGTCCTCAGAGTCTTTCTAGGTCCAATGTAAAGGATGCCCATTCTCTTTTTTTCCTTAACGTTATACTGAACAAGAACAGTCCGTGTATCTCTGATCTGTGTCTCTGGAAGTGAGCTATGCTCCTGGCGGTTTTCAGATGAGGTTCCAGGACATACCATTCACCTATAACAAGAACGAACCTCCCCCATGAGCTGGCTTTGCTGTCTCCACCTCTGGGGTCCCCAGGGGCTGGCAAACAGGGGGTGAGCTGGGGTTAAGTTGGTGTTTGTGATACCTCCTGTGTCCCCACAGTGTTCCTGGGAGTTGGCTAATTTTTAGCCTGGGGTTTCTGTTAACAAGCTTCACTGTGACTACAATCCCTACCCCCATTTATCTCACTGGGCCTTGAGCCTTGCTTAGTTGGTTAGGAGATAGATGAAAGGGGAACAGAGGCTTGAATTTGCTGGTATATTGGGGACCTTGGAATATTCTCTGGCAAAGTCCATATAAAGGTCCCCCCTTTTTTTTTTGGTGGGGAGGTGGTGCTTAGGGGTAGTAGAATCTAGAGTTCATACCTGCCAAGTATGCACTGACCACTGATCTACATCTGAGGCCCCTGTATGAAGTTTGACAATCACAACAGGGGCCTAGAAGGAGAATTTCAGAGGTGGTTCCAGAGGAAGGACCTTTCTGGAATAGTCCAGTCCTGCAGACAGCTTGGTCCAGTCTCCATGACAAGAACTATGCACATTCATCTAGAATTAGGTTCAATTTGGTTCAAGCCACCAGGGAATTAAAGGTGCCTCTTTTTTTGGGCACAATAGATAAATGTGGGCCTGCTGGGACTGGGAGTCCACAGTCCCTGTGGAGCATTCCACTTAGCCAGAAAGGCATTTTTTTACTTTTCGTTGTGAAATTTTGCTGGGGCATTTTCCAGGGAGGGATAAGTTGGTTATCTATTTTTTTCTTCTTTCTTTTGTAGAGAGACAATAGGGAGACCACCCAGGAAATAAGACCCATCTGAGACAGGGAGGCTTGATCTCTGTCAAAATAAAATGGAGAGGGGCCATATAGAAAGCACAGAGTGGGAGCTGGAGAGATAGCACAATGGTAGGGCATTTGCCTTGCAAGTGGCTGACCCAGGATCAATAGTGGTTCGAATCCTTGCATCCCATAAGGTGCCTGCCAGGAGCGATTTCTGAGCACAGAGCCAAGTAATCCTGAGCGCTGCCGGGTATGACCCCAAAACCAAAATAAATAAATAAATAATATAAAAAGAAAGCACAGAGTGTAAGGCACTTGCTTTGCACATGGCTGACCAAGGTTCAATCTCCAGCACTCCATAGGGTCCACTGAGTACCACCAGGAATGATTCCTAAGTGCAGAGTCAGAAGTAACCCTGAGTATTGCCAGGAATATATCACTCCCCAGAAACCCCCCCAAAACCAAAATTAAAAAAATAACCCCCCTAAAAAAAATAAAATGAAGAGTGATCTGGGGACACTTCCTGTTTCCCAGTTGGAGGCCATGCATCATTCTCCCTTGGAAATTGTGACAACCCCACAGAGCTGGTGATATCAGAGCCATGAGGCTCTGATGTCATCCTTGGGAAACCAAGTAGTGATGGCGCCAATCTTCCTCACTGCAAAAGCTCCAGGTCCCAGGGCTCCCTTGGTACTCCAAAAGCTGACATTTTTTGGGGGGGTGTCATAATTTGCATTTGAACACGTGTGTCCACTCACCGCCAGCCATGTGGGGTAGGTTCCTGAAGTTTGGTGTCTTTCCTAGAATCAAGCATCGTAGGGCGGAGGAGAAGCGAGATCCGAGGGGCCGCATGAGGGGCATCGTGCCATGCTCTGGCGGGTGCAAGAATCTGGGGAAGGAACAGAGGACACCACTGAGAGCACAGTGAGCTGAGAGGGCAGAGTCAAAAGGAGATACTAGTGCCCTTCCAGGAGGTTCTGGTTCTGCCCCAAAGTGGGAATCCTTGGCACAAGGTTTCAGCCCTGCCTCCAGATCTTGTACCTCCATTTCTTTGTGTTTCCCTTTTTACTTGATGCCAGGAATTGAACCCAGGGTTCATACATGCAAGGAATGTGCCTGACATCTGAGTGGCATTCCTAGTTTTTCTGTCTGTGTTTTTTCATGTTTTTTTTGGGGGGTGGGTGGGGGCACATTGAGCAATGCTTAGGGGTTACTCCTGGCTCTGCATTGAAGAATCGCTCCTGGTGGCTCAGAACTATATGGGATGCTGGAGATTTAACCTGCATCAGCCACGTGCAAAGCAAAGCTGTGCTACCACTCCAGCCTCTCTCTCTCTATTTCTAAAGAGAAATTCCTAATGCAGGACCACTTGCCTTGCACATGGCTGACCGGGTTAGATACCCACCATCCTAAATGGTCCCCTAAGTTTGTCAGAAGTGATCCTTGAATGCAGAACTAGGAGTAAGCCCTAATAACTGCTGGGTTGTCCCCCCAAAAAATTATAAGTTAGAAAAAAATCCCTGGGGCCAGAGAGAAAGCATGGAGGTAAGGCATTTGCCTTGCATGCAGAAGGACAGTGGTTCAAATCCCGGCATCCCATATGGTCCCCCGAGCCTGCCAGGAATGATTTATGAGTGTAGAGCCAGGAGTAATTCCTGAACGCTGCTGGGTGTGACCCCCCCAAAAAAAAATCCCTAATGCTTATGCTCTCCTCCGGTTTCTCCCTGCCCACCTTAGGCCTTTTGAGAATCTTCCACCTGCACACTGCTGGCATTTCTTTCCCTACAGTGGGCTTTTAGCCATTGACTTTGACTCTGAACCCCTTTTCACACTCCTGGGAAGACTCCAAGTACCTAGAGGTCAAGACCACCTCTTAGGCCTCATCACAGTCCTGCACACCACAGGAAAAAAATAGGAACAAATGAATAAAATGAACAAGTGAATCAAAGCCACATGCCCTCTCAGATAAAATAGAATTTTCTGTTAGTATAACTTCGGTTACTTGAGCTCATATACTTAAAAGGTAGAAATTTTGTTCCTTTTGTTTGTTTGTCTGTCTGTCTGCTTGGAGACCATTCCAGGTAGAGCTCAGAGCTACTCTCAATTCTGTGCTTAAGGGTCATTGCTCGAGGGAGGTGTCCATGTATTACCTGTGATTGAATCTGATTTATTGTATGTAAAGCAAGTGCTTCAACAACAACAAAAACAACAAGGGGCCAGAGCTATAGCACAGTGGTAGGGCACTTGCCTTGCATACGGCCAACCCAGGAAGGACCCCGGTTTGATTCCCAGCTTCCCATATGGTCCCCAGAGCCTGGCAGGAGTGATTTCTGAGCACAGAGCCAGGAGTAACCCCTGAGCACCACTAGGTGTGACCCAAAAACAAAAACAAGAAAAAAAAATGAGGGTCTAGGCTTGATCTTCGATGCAAAAAATGATTTTTTTTTTTGGCCACATGCTCAGGGATTACTCCTGGCTCTGCACTCAGAAATCACTCCTGGCTTGGGGACCATATGGGACTCTGGGGATCGAACCACAGTCCGTCCTGGGTCAGCCATGTGCAAGGCAAATGCCCTACCTCTGCGCTATCACTCCGGCCCCACGAATTAATATTTTTTTTTAAAAAGGGAAGGACTGAACAAATAGTTCAAACAGATAGAACACAAACTTTGTTTGTTTTGGGCCACACCCAGCAGTGCTCAGGAGTTATTCCTGGTAATTTCTGGAACTCAGAAATTACCCCTCGTACTGCTCAAGGGACCATATGGGATGCTAGAGATCAAGCTGTATACAAGGCAAATGGCTTACCCACTCTGCTATTGCTCTGTGCCTATCTGCCAGATGATGACCACCTGAAGTGCAGCTAAGGCAGAGGCCCAGGTCCCAGATATGTGTGGGTCCCTAGGGCCACTGCAGAGTGCTTTAGTACCTCACACAGAGAAGAGTTCCACAATCTTACACCTGGAGGGGAAAAGAGGACTTGCTTAGAAGACCCTGAAATGAAAGACACACCTCCCAGACACTTGTCAGCCACCTCCCATCATTTCTCTCCAAGGTCCAAGTCCATAAGGTCCAGACAGGGGCAGCAGCAGGACCTTTCCCTGGTCATGCCAAGATGTGAGCTTGGTGGGTATGAAGGAGAAGACACAGACCATTTCCTTCACACTCAGAGTCTAGCCAAGAACAGCAGATCTCTCCCAGCAGGAGAAATTCAGGGGACCCCACCACCACGCCTGTTTTCTGCAGACCCCTCTGGCTCATCTCCCCAGTCTCACACTCCTTGGTGATAGAACAGAAGAAGCTGCATTTATCCTTGTCTCCACGCACTCCTTTCTTTGGGGGTGGGAGTTGCTCAATATTTGCCAAGAGAGTTACTGGTGATAGTCTAAACACAACTGAAAAAATGTGCAAAATAGATGTTGCTGTAGGAAGAAGGTATCCTCAGGGGAGAAATATTTTCTTCTTGTCTCCCCTCGAGATGAAGGGACGCAAGGCTGGGGAAATGCTGGCAATTGTAATTGGTGTTTGTTTAAGAGGTCAGATAAAATGGCCCCCAGATCCCAAGGACTGTTAACAAAACAAATGTTTTCAACCAAAGCAGCATTGGTCTCTCCTGCCCCGCCTCCTTTCCTAAATAAGGGGACCCTAAAGTCATTCAACAGAGCCAAGAGAGGTGGAGGTTCAAACAGAGGGAAAGGGTCAGAATCCCAGGCAAGGTGGCTTGTTCTGTGCTGCCATGGCTGATCAGGAAATATGGGGTTATTCTTCACATGGATAAGAATTACCATATGGTGTCAGAGCCTAAGAAATGTGTCCAAGGAGTCAGACTGATAGTACAGTGGGGTGGGCACTTGCCTTGCACATAGTGTGCTGAAATCAACTGGGATTCAATCTCTGGCATCCATATGGTTCCCTGAGCACTGCCAGGAGTGATTCCTGAGCACAGAGCCAGGAGCAACCATTCAGCATTGTCAGACAAGCCCCCACCAGAAAATAAATAAATAATAAATAAAAAAGAGAAAAATGCCCAAGGACCCAAAGCTATAGTACAGTGGGGGAGGGTGCTTGCCTTCAAATGGCTGACCTGGTTCAATTCTTGGCTTCTCATATGATCCCTGGAGCACCACCAGGAGAGACTCCTGAGAAGAGGTAGGAGTAGGCTTGAACATTGCTGGGTGTTGCCCAAAACAAAATAAAGAAAAAAAGAAATGTGCCTGGTGTGTGTGTATGTGTGTGTGTGTTGTGTGTGTGTGTGTTTGTGTGTGGGTGTGGGGGTGGGTGGTATGTCTAGCTTTGCTTGTGAAAGCCACTTTGCCATACAAGTGAGCACATCCAGAGATCAGATCTTGGTTCTACTGATCACTTTTCTTTTTTTTTTTTTTTTTTTTTTTTTTTTTTTGGTTTTTGGGTCACACCCGGCAGTGCTCAGAGGTTACTCCTGGCTCTATGCTCAGAAATCGCTCCTGGCAGGCACGGGGGACCATATGGGACGCCAGGATTTGAACCACGGACCTTCTGCATGAAAGGCAAACACCTTACCTCCATGCTATCTCTCCGGCCCCAAAAGTAATTATTCTTACTTATGCCTCTTATTTTTTTTTTTTTTTTTTTTTGGTTTTTGGGCCACACCCTGTGACGCTCAGGGGTTACTCCTGGCTATGCACTCAGAAGTTGCTCCTGGCTTCTTGGGGGACCATATGGGACACCAGGGAATCGAACCGCGGTCTGTCCTAGGCTAGCGCAGGCAAGGCAGGCACCTTACCTCCAGCGCCACCACCCGGCCCCTACTGATCACTTTTCCATGAAAATGGATCCAGACTTCTTGGAGAAATAGTTAATTCCATCATTGGGGCAAAGAAGAAGGAAACTGACCCTGGAATATCTTGGTCTGAAAATGTAGATAAATGTGTTCAAAGAATGATGGGGCCAAATGGCCAAGGTCTATTCTGGAGGAGTATTGGGATACTTCTGGAGGGGCTTTGGGGAGATTCCTGGCTCTGTACTCAGAAGTGATCCTGATAATGCTCAGGGGATATGGTGCTGGGGACTGAATCAGGGTTATAGGTACTGCAGCCACATGTCAGGTAAGTGCCTTTTTTCTGTTCTATCTCAGGGGCCAGACAGAAGGGACAGAGAGTACAAGAATTCCCATTGGTCAAACTGAGTCCTGGAGTTTTACAGTAAATAATGATGGAGATGCTGCAGAACTCACTTCTAAAAGCATCTGGAATGTGAAATAATTTAAATCGAAGACTAGAATATTTCCTTGATGTTAAAATACCTCCCTCTAAAGTGCCCACTGGGTACAAAGAAGGAAAGTTTAACTGGTGGGCTCCTGAACCCCTTGATTAAAGTCACTCTCATAACATTTTTGTTTTTGAGTTACACCCGACTGGGTTACTCCTGGCTCTGTGCTCAGAAATCACTCCTGGCAGGCTTGGGGGACTATATGGGATGCTGGGATTTGAACCACTCCTTCTGCATGCAAGACAAATGCCCTACCTCCATGCTATCTCTCTGGTCCCAACTCTCATAACTTTTTAATTTCTTGATTTCCAGGTCACACCTAGCTGCACCTGGGTTAACTTTTGTTTCTGCATTCAGAAACCACTCCAAGAGAGGATTAGGAGACCATGTAGGGTGCTGGGCACTTATCCGAGTCAGTTGTGGGCAAGGCAGGTGTCCTATCTATCCAGCAGGTGGCCGTCATTCTCTACATGGTGCACCCTTGCGTGACTGGAGAGAAAGTGACTTCTTGTGGTGGTTTTTCTGCCAAAGAGGCAAATCCTAATTTGGAGCCTTAGGAAACTTCAGACACACTTTCTTTTCTTTCTCTTTTTTCCTTTTTTGTATTGTTTTTGTTTTGAGTAAAAGAAGGCTTGGTAGTGTGATTGGTGCCAGTGGGGATCTAACTTGGGTCCTGGGATGAGAAAAACATGGTCATAGATTTGGAGGAACCACACTGGACTCAACTCTGTGTGGGATTCTGGGTTGATTAGGTAAAAAGGTGTGTTTGTATGTCAGAAATACTCAGAAAAGTGGTTGTAAGGTGAAGAGCATTAAGACAGCATTTTCTCTGGGGCTGAAGAGATAGCATAAAGGTAAGGCATTTGCCTTGCGTGCAGAAGGTTGATAGTTCAAATCCCAGCATCCCATATGATCCCCTGAGTCTGCCAGGAGCAATTTCTGAGCATAGAGCCAGGAGTGACCCCTGAGTGCTGCCAGGTGTGACACAAAAACAAAAACAAACAAACAGACAAAAAGACAGCATTTCCCAAAGAGTTAAAGAAAAAGACTGTACTGTTTTTTGCAATGTCAATTAGTCTGTAATAGCTTCTATTTTTTTAAGCAATAAAAACATAAACTATAGAAAAATTCATTGTAAGAAACTAAAATGTGATCTAGAGGTACAAGGGTATATTTCCCAGGTCTAAGGAAGGCTGTTCTGCGAAGATTCCATCACGAGACAGACAGATATGGCAAGAATCTGCTGGCACGAGCTACCTGGAGCATGTGAGCTCGGAGAGACAGGTCAGGAAAGGTGGTCACCCCAGGCTGGAGATGACAGGGGACAGGAACTTGGCATCTAATGGGGAATCAAGTTTCAGTGTCAAGGAAGGACAAGTGCCAGAGCTGGATGGGGTGATGGTTGTTCAACAGGACAGGGGCACGCAAGGTCATATCTTAAGAAGTTGAGAAGAGACATTTCATGTTTTAGATCCTAGTCCACGCCAGAAACTTAATATTTAAATAAAAATGGTAAATGGTAAGGGGCGTATTAAATGTTTCCTTGCAAATTGGGGGTAAGAAGATGGGCCCAGAGATGCCACAGGTCTGATCACTCACTCAAATGAGTGACCAAAGAACTCTAAGCTTGATTTCTGGTTTTACCACCACAGACAGACATTTGTCTTGGGAAAGGAAGGGTTTTTGTGTAGCTGCAGTGCAGGGACCAACATTAACTTTATGACTGAAACTATGGGAGAGATGCTGGAAAATGCAACAGTGAAAACCTCCTTTCAGTTATGGCATTTTTGAGAGCCTCTTTCTTCAAAGCAAATTAATTTGGAGACTTATAGAGCAATCTAGCCTGATGGCAAAACGCCAAGGCTTGAAGCAGTTCTAGATGAGAGAGGCAGCCCCTTCTGTGGCCCCTTCCATGAACCTTCATGGCCTTTTTCATAGCCCTTTCTATGGTACCTTTCATGGTCCATGTGTGCTAGACTCTTAGAATCAGTGCCTTAGTGTTTGCTGATTTAATACAGAGGTTCTTCCCTGCTCTGTGAAAGCAAGTCTCTGCAGTGAGGAGACACCCCACAGAATCAGATGTCAGTGAAGATTTTGATGCTTTGAATCACCTGATAGGTAATAGGAGGGGCACCCAGAGAAAAGACCAGCACTACCTGCAGCTCCACCAAACTATCCAGCAAAGCCCGTCTTGACACTGTGGTCTCTGCACATCAATACTGGCAGACCAGGAAAGACATTTCTTTAGCCTCTTCTAGTTCTAGAGTTTTTCCTCATCTGTAATGACATGGCAGTTACTTAGGAGCTGGTCGTGGTGTAGATTATTAGGATTCCTGCCCCTCTTTCTCCAGTGTGGGTTTAGGAGTGAAATGGACTCTCTCTAGTTGATTCTTAGAATTGGAAGGTTCTGATCTAGAACCACTCGTTGGTCCAGAATGACACCTGCTCTGCATGGCAGGAAGTGGGGACTCTGGGTGCATAAATGTGTGGAACAAGTTCTGGGAAATGCCCTGACAATTAACTCTCTTCTATCATTCTTTTCTTTTCTTTCTTTTTTTCTTCTTCTTTTTTTTTTTTTTTTTTTATTTTTGGGCCACACCCGGTAATGCTCAGGGGTTACTCCTGGCTATGTGCTCAGAAGTAGCTCCTGGCTTGGGGGACCATATGGGACACCGGGGGATCGAACCGAGGTCCATCCAAGGCTAGCGCAGGCAAGGCAGGCACCTTACCTTTAGCGCCACCGCCCGGCCCTTTTCTTCTTTTTGGTTTTTGAATCACACACAGCAGTGATCAGGGATTACTCCTGGCTCTATGCTCAGAAATCACTCCTGGCAGGGTTGGGGGACCATATGGGATGCCGGGATTTGAACCACAGACTTTCTGCATGCAAGGCAAATGCCTTACCTCCATGCCATCTCTCCTGCCCCTCTCTTGTATCATTAGGCTTGATAGTAAAGTGGTAGATTTCTTTTCTTTAGAGCCAGACAGAACAGCGGTCAAGGCACTTGCTTTGCATATGGTCTGTCCCAGTTCAATCTCTGGCACAGCACAATTATTTTCTTAGCACCAACAGGAGTGATCCCTAAGCACAAAGCCTGGGCATAGCTAGGTGTGCCCCTACTCCAAATTTTACAAATTATTTTGTGTCTGAGCTGTTCTGGGAGACTTAAGGCCACTTCCATCCATACTCAGTCAATCATGCCTGACAATCCAGTGCCCAGGCCCAAGGATGAGGTGCTCTTTAGGCCTTAAGGTACCAGGGACCACCAGAGTCACACTTGCAGTGCTCAGGAGCCTCTAGGGCTATGCCTGGTTGTGCCCATGGGGCCACATTGTTCCAGGTTCAAAGTCAGGTCTGGGCATGAAAGACACCTTAATATCTGGGATAGCCCCCTGCTCTTTATGGCAGGCTTAAGGGTCCATGCATGTGCTCATGCATAATATACACACACTCAGACATACATTTATACTCATATATTTACATCTACACATACTTGCAATCACACACACTCACATCCACACTCAACCCTTCTTGCAGAACACAGATATACAAAAACTGGTGCAAATCCAAACGAGCGAAGCTGAGACGGGATCACGTCTGTTCTTCTCAACAACTAGGCCAAATAAGGTAGTGGAGGAGTGCATGTCAGGCCTGGACAAGGGTTCATTAGAACTATCCAGAATACTGGGGACGGGCCCGTTTGTTCTGCCTCAGGGTTCACTGAGCAGTAACTGGCTTCAGATACAGTGATGCCCTCCTGGCTTTATGTTCTGGTCAAGCTTCTCTGAAGCTCACCTCAGATTAGCCCTTCAAGGTCTACCTACTGATCTTGACTCAACAGCTCTGCTTTTTTTTTTTTTTTTTTTTGGTTTTTGGGCCACCCCCGGTGATGCTCAGGTATGCTCAGGCTATGCGCTCAGAAGTCGCTCCTGGCTTGGGGGACCATATGGGACACCGGGGGATCGAACTGCGGTCCATCCAAGGCTAGCGCAGGCAAGGCAGGCACCTTACCTCTAGCGCCACCGCCTGGCCCCAACAGCTATGCTCTTCCCCTTGCCACTCCAGCCAGATGTCCACCAGTGAGGTAGAAACAGGGTTCGGTGAGGGTGGGCAGGAATGCTGGAGGGGCAGCAGAGCCCACTGCTGGCTCTTTTGAGCCCTATACTGGACAAACTCCAGGGGTCCCTAAGAGAACTCAGAGAGACAGATTTGAGGATGCCCTTGATATCCCCAACAAGGATCTCATGTGAAACCAGCACAGCAAGAAAGAAACCTCAGGGTTCCTCTGACAGGTGTGACTTCTCCTGTGGCTACACAGTGGACAGGTCTGGGGGCCTCAGGGGTCTTGCCTTGAGCCACAGTATAACACTAACACTTGGGGCTCCCCAGCACGGAAGCCCGTCTCCATGGGAACAGCTGGCAGTACCATGCCGGGTGGCAGGCTCCATCTATTTCTATGGTACCTATCACCATGGCACCTACTTGCTCTGAAAAACAGGCTAAAAACAGAACATGAAAAAATGGGGGAGGGGCAGCCTACTTCCCCACTGTCACCTTCTGTGCCAGCTGCCGTGGCACCTTTAGATTGGCACGTGGCCCTTCTCCAGGCCTGGCCCACATCTGGTGACCATGGCCTGATAGCGGACTAGCCTTGGGTTGAAGCGAGAGTACGACGGGGAAGGCATTTGTCTTGAATGTCTCATGGCTCTTTTCCTGGCACCTGGGAGGGTTCCCTGAGCACAGAGCCAAGAGTGAGTCCTCAGCAATCTTGGATATGGCCCCCAAATGAAAGCAAAGCCACGAAGACAAGGCTTCTCCCCAATGTCCTGGTGCTCCAGGAGGTTCTATGAGCTCTGCCTGCTACAGGCAGAACATTCTGAGGAAAAGTAGATCTCTGGGACTGGAAGAGGGTGACATTATGAGGAAGTGTTTGTGGGGAGGGAGGGGATGTGCAAGGAGAAGGACCCTCTGGATTTCAGCAAAGTAGGGCATAAGTGAGAACAAGCAGGAAGTGGAATTCAGGGCCCAAGAGCTGCTCTATGGGTTCTTCCTAAGTCATAACTCCACCTGCGGACTCTCAGCTCATAGCAGGGCTAGTCAGGCTCTGGAATCACACTAAAGCTCAGTGTCAGCCTGGATAGTGGAGCCTCCAAGAGGTTCCATTTACTGTACTGTACGACAGAGATGAGAAAACTGGCAGGCAGGCAGGCAGGCAGACAGACAGACAGACAGACAGACAGACAGACACACACACACACACACACACACACATGCCACTTGGAATAAGGCACAAGGCTCTTACTAAGTCTGCAATCTGCACAATCCCAGCATCTTGGACTAAGCGGTTTCCACCTTTTCAGTTTAACACCATCGGGTGGACCCCCCTTACCCCTCAGGGGTGAGGAGAAGAAAGCTCAGCTTCTCCTAGCCTGGCTTTCTGCTTTCCCTCATTCACGAGCTACCCTAGATTCCCACTCTTCTCCGTGTTCTTAGGCATGCGGCGTGGTCTATGCCATAGACTGAAGATAAACTCTGAAGTGGGGATCCCTGTGGGGGAATTTTCGGGTACTTGGCCCAACACTCCTGACAGGTGGCATGTGGTTCCCACAGTGGGCTTTGGATCCAAGAAGCCCAGAGGGGCTCCCGTGTCCCATGGTGTCAGTTGAGAGTCCTTCCACAAAGGCCACTGGACTTCCCTGCCCCTCCTACTCTGTGAAGCGGGGTGACGCTTCCTGTCACACAGAGCCAGCACGCTGTGGGGCCTCCCTTCTATGACCCCCCACTTGGAATATTGCCTTGGCTCGGTAGAGCTGAGTCCTGTTTTGTGAACGAGGGACTTGTCTTCACAATAGAAGGAAACAGGCCTTTATCCTGCATTTGCAGGTTGTACTGTAAATGCTGCAGTAAAACTGCAGCTCTCAAGGCCCCAAGCCCAGGGGACCTCTCTATGTCCACCGCACTATTCCCTCCAACCCCCTGTGCTCCAGAAGGCTCAGTTCTGCCAGCCAGGTCCATGGGTACACTCTCATGCACAGCTTTCTGCAGCCATTTTTGTTTTATAAAAGCAGTTTCCAGTGATTGGCCTTGTAGCTGTCTTCTGGCCTAAATTCACCTCCAGCCAGTGGTACCCAAGTGTCCAATTGTGGGAGACAGTGCGTCTAGTGTCAGACTAGAGCTAAGCCAAGCCTAGCATCTCCTCCTCCTGCATGCGGAGATTGGTTCATGTGGTCAAGGTTGGACCAATCAGAGAGATTCTAGACCTCTTCCTGAGAATGGGGGTCAGAGGTCATCAGGGGCCCAATAAGCGAGTCCTGCCCTGCCATGATGGAATCCCAGAGGCAACATGCACCCAAATAGGCAGAGAGAATAAGCACTGCCAAGAGCTGTAGTTAGAACCGTGGCATGAACACAGAGATCAAGCTATCTCCCTTGGAACATCTTTGTCCTGTGCAATTCCAAACCCATTTGCTTAAATTTGGGGGAGCATCAAACTTAGATGTATCCACAATATCATCTTCTCTTCTAGTTTTAGGATCTCATCAACTCAGAGTAAACCCTCAAAATCCAGTTCAAATACTTGATTCTATTTTCCTCTTGGTCCTCTGGTCTGGGAGCTTGCTTGGAGGGTTAGTGCACATGCATTGTAAGTGGGAGGTCCAGGTTTGATCCTCAGCACTGCACAGACTCCCAAGCAATTTGCTCGGAGTAGTTTCTCAGCACTGATGAACGTGCCCCCAACTATAAACAAACCTCCACAAATAAATAAAATAAAGTGCTAACCCCTCCCTAAAAGTTATGGTGTTTTATGATTATTTGTTTTTGACCCACAACTGGAGGTGTTAAGGGCTTACTTTTGGTTCTGCATTCAGGGAACAGGGGTTCATATGGGATGACAGGGATTGAACCCAGGTAGGCAAGCACCATGCCCAATATACTATTGCTTAGGCCCAGTTATTATTATTTTTAAGCAGTAGTCTAAACAGATAGTACAGAGATAGTAAAGAGATAGTACTGGTGTGCACTTGACATATTCTAGTTCAAAGTCTTGCATCTCACTTAGTCCCTGAGCATCACTAGAAGTGATCCCTGAGTCCAGCCAGGAATAGACCCTGAGTACTGCTGAGAGGAGCCCAAAGTCTTTAAAAACAAACAAACAAAAAAAAAATATACAAACAAATAAAAACCCCACAAAAAAAACCAAACCAAATCAAAACAAAAATCCAAGCCTGGAGGCCCAGTTGCTCAGATGTTGAGCAGCTCACACATATATGTGTGAGGCCTCAGAGTTCAGTCCTTACCCCTGCCCACATCACTCAATGCAATTCTTTGCACTCTCTAGCCCACAGCCAGTGTGGTCCCCAATACCACTACCACAAACATGATATTTTAAACATGTATTCAATTCTAATAATAAAGGCAAACCAACTTGACTCCATTTCCTCCAGAAGGAGAATGAGGTCCTCAATCTCTAGGGTATCTAGTAAGATTTCAACTAAACGCAGAGGTGCTATGTGTATATATCCTAGAAATAAGACTTGGGGGGGTTGGTTTGCTTTTCTGTTTTTGTTTGGGGGACACACCCTGCAAGCTCAGGACTACTTCTGTCTTATTACCTGGAGGCCACCCTCAGTGGTGTTTGAGGGGCCCTATAGTGCTAAATATATTCTACATTCAAAGCATGCATTCCAACCCCCAGAGCTATCTCTCTGGACTCATTAATAAACTTTGATTTCTATTTCTAAATATTAAATTCTCAATTCAGAGATATGGCAAGTTGAAACCAGTGCAAGGCTAATTCTCCTTCCCACTATTACCATACACTGTAGTTCCTATAAGACATGCTTATTACCCAAGAATTCTTGCCTTGGCCCAGGCGTCTGACTATGCCTGGAGATCTATGAGTTTCTTAAAAGAGCATCAGGCCAGGGGCTAAGTAGTTAACACACATAATCTTGTTATTGGAAAATGGTTCATTGTATTGTTTGTTGTTGTTGGACCCAAAGACAAGTGGGCTTTTCCCAGGGCCGGGAGTGGATCCTGTTTGGACTAAAACTGCAGCTTTCTCTTGAGGAGAAAAATACAGGGGACAGTGCCCTTTGTCCTGGCTTTATGGAAAGAGCTAAAACCCTGCTCCAATGTCAGCCCTCCTCACTATGCAGGCACTCCTGGGTAAGCAGCTGCATCTACTTGGGCTCCTTGTCCCTCCTTGTCCATGGAAGCTAGGACCCCAGCATAGCTATTCTATCTGTTGAACTCCCAACCCAAGGCCTGGCCTGACTCTGCTCTTTCCCCTTCCTTCGCTTCACCTTTGTCAGGCACAGGTCAGTGGCTGGCTGTGACAGTCATAAATCCTTTCCCTGCCACCTGGAGGATGACCAAGCCTGCAAGGAGCCAAAGAGAGTCACAGAAGTTCAGAAAAACATGGGAAAAGGACAGATTGGAAAAAGCATCTGACCAACTCTTTGCCAGAGATTTTTTAAGACTGGAAAAAATGGGTGCACCAGAGAGCAGTACAAGGCCAGGCTGCTTTGCTTTGCTGCAAATTCTATGTGTTCTGATGGCAGCTGAGCCTTTTTCCTGTAGATTTTGCCTGGCAAATCTTGAACAGTTCCAGCTCTGACAGCTGGAGCCCTGCCTGATATACCTTAATAAAGAAAGTAAACAGAATTGCAGAGTAGCTTGTGGTACATTTGTAATCAAGATGCACCTCTCTAGGTAAATTTGATGAAACTGTATTTTTCTGGAGCTTAGGTGGGGACTGGGTTGGGGAAGCTGGGGTCAAGAAAAGCTTAGAATCCCAGAACACTTTATCCCCTTTATCCAATCTCCCCTGACTCTGAAGATGGAGGACAGTCTAGTCATGGTTCCATCACAAATGGGGTATCTGTGGTTACACAGTTATATCCTGTGGGAAATGGCTTCATTGCTATTGACGAGTGGCAGAGATTTCCAAGCAAGAACTCAAAGCATCAGCCTGGAGGAGGCGTTGCCAAAGATGTGAATTCTTGGGGCTGGAGCTACAGCACAGTGGGTAGGGCCTTGCACACAGCTGACCCAGGTTCGAGCCCCAGCATCTCATATGGTGCTGTGAGCTTGCCAGGAGTAATTTCTGAGCACAGAGCCAGAAGTAACCCCTGAGCACTGTTGGGTGTAGCACAACAAAACAAAACAAACAAAACAAAACAAAAAGATGTGAATTCTGGTTCCATACATTTCCCACTAAGTGGCACTTCATACAAATGATTAAAATCCAGGTTAGAGAGAGAGGAGAGAGAAGAGAAGAGAGAGAATATTGGAGGAAGGCATTTTGTCTTACATATGGTCGATTCTGGTTTGATCTCTGGCACTCAATGGTTCTTTGAGCATCTCTAGAAGAGACTGGGGTTAGCCCCAAGCACTTTCAGGAGAGGCCCTAAACTCGCCCACCCCCATGTTCAAATAAGTAGAGTCAGCCAAAGGACAGTCATCTATATTTTAGTTCTACTATCTACTACTTGTGGGGTTTAGGCAGAGTGTCTAACTTGCCTGGGTCTCTGACTAGCTGAGGAAAGGGAATACTGAACAGCTGAGGAATGGGAGCTCAGATTTTATAAGGAAGAAGTTCAGTGGGGTTTGGATATAGCTAACATGCATTATCTGTTTGTAATCCTTTTTATAGAATACCTGAAATAAAAAAAGACTTAGGACCCTACAAGAAGTAAATTTAGAGACCTTGGGACAAGGATAAATTTAGACCTTGGGACTCTCTGCTAATATTTTCTACTGGGACAAATTTTGATGAGTCTATAGACTAGCAGCCAGGTCTGAAGGAAAAGTAGGGACACTCTGCCAGGGGCCAGGCTTGGCTTTCCATGATGCCAGCCAGGAGATGGCAGCAAGGGCCAACAGTCTGCCAGTTATCACAAGGGCACTTGTTTGGTAAATTCCAAGGTGGTAGTATTTCCAGACAAAAACATCTGAGAGTGAAGGTGTGGGTTAACTGTGGTGGCAGCTATCTAGTTGGTGTGTGCTTCTATAGATTCTTCACTTTAAAAAAATCAACAGGACTGTGTCGGTGAGATAGCACAGCGGTAGGGTATTTGCCTTGCATGCAGCCAACCTGGGATGGGCCAGGGTTCAATCCCCAGCATCCCATATGGTCCTCTGAGCCTGCCAGGAGCTAGCTCTGAGTGCAGAGCCAGGAGTAACTCCTGAGCACCACCCAGTGTGCCCCCCCCAAATAATCAACAGTACTATGTTGTGGTTGTCAGAAGTAACAAAACTTCATGAGCTACATCACAGGGCAAGAGTGATACAGTGGGCAGGGCACTTGCCTTGCATATAGCTGACCCAAGTTCAATCTCAATCCCATGCAGTCCCATGAGCACTGAGCCAGGAGTGATTCCTGATTACAGATACAGAAGTAATCCTAAACATCACAAAACATCAAAACAAAACAAACAAGCAAAACTCCATAAGTGACATCAAGGAACAGTCTAAGTCAAGGTTTAGTGAACTACTTTGTATGGCCAGTAAGCTTGGAAGGGTTTTTTTCTGTTTCTGAATAGGCATCCAAATGGTGGACAAAGAGCATTTCACAGTGTGGAGTTCATTTTCTATGGCAACTTGTGGAATTATAGGGAATCAGATAGTTGATAAAATGTGGCTTCTGGGTGTTTAGGAAGGTATTTTTGATGAGAGGAGAGCCAGGAATCAGTTGATTAAGTGAAAAAGCAATGACTGTCCTCAATCCCCTTCAATTACTCAAGGACCTGAGCAGAATACTAAGAAGCAACAAGAAGGATGGTTCTTTCTGGGCTGTCTGAACTGACTGATACACTTATATTTTCCTGGTCTCCAATGGGGACTCCTGCCATGGGTGCTCCTGGCTCTAGGGGCCTCTACTTGAATTGCCACTGCAAAGCTAGTTTCTTTCTCTGACTCTCCAGATGCCCCTTGACTTTCTATAGGAGACCTTGCCTCTTGAATGGGAATCAATTTCTTAATAATATATCTATGTCTACAGGCTTAGCTCTATGGATAAACCCAAGCTGTCCTCAACAAATCCTTCTGTTTGTCTTTTTCCTATTGGCTCTCTGGAGACTCATGATGCATAACCAGTAACAGACACAACTTTCTCACTGTCACTAGTTTGTTGATTCATCTAGGCCACTCAATAGCTGACCAATAAATTGTCTCTACAATGAAGATTATTTCAATCCGTCCCCCATCAAGACACATGTCGTCATGTGCTACAGCGGTGTTGCCAAGTCAGTCATCGCAAGTGACATGAATCTACCATTCTTATTTAGGCTGATAACATTATTTCAGAACTAGAAAGGTTCATATCATCAGGGAAAAGCCTTTGTCCCACAACAGAACATGAACAAGACAAAAAAGTGACAGTGCATTAATAAGTGTGATGACATTTCTTCATAAATGGAGTTGTCAAGTATACCCTAGGCCCAGAATACAGTGAAGAGAAGGAAAGAAATTGAGAGAGGAAGGTGAAATATACATATAAAATGTTGAGAGACAGGGGCTAAGAGATCTTAAGCTCATCAGTGGTGTTAAAAAGGGACAGAACTAATTATCCACGCCAAAGTAAATAAAAATAAAATTAGGGGACCCAAACTTAAAAACCAACTTTACAGAGGTGCTCATTAATATAATAACAGATTGGGTTAGGGGTGGTGACATGGGATGGACTCTGAAAATATTGGTGGAGGAAGGCTGGTACTGGTTGTGGAACTGGTCTTGATGCATTGTATGTCTAAAACTCAACTATGAATAAGTTTGCAAATAACAGTGGTTTAAATAAAAACAAATTTTAAAAAAGGAAAAAAAAGTGACAGATAGGGGCCAGACAGATAGCATGAATTAGGGTGTTTGCCTTGCATGCAGAAGGACAGTGGTTCAAATTCCGGCATCCCATATGGTCCCCGAGCCTGCCAGGAGTGATTTCTGAACATAAGAGCCAGGAGTGGCCCCTGAGCGCTTCTGGGTGTGACCCAATAAAACAAAAACAAAAACAAAAACAAAAAAACAAAAAGAAAAGAAAAGAAAGAAAGTGAAGACCATCTCAACACACAAACAGATGATCCTTGCAAATGACAAAATTCATGATCTATTAGAACTAAGTTAAACTGATGCCAAAAATCCAAGGCTGGTCTCATACTAGAACATCAGTCAATATATTATTTATCCTATTGCCACTTTTAGGATCAAAAAAAGACTATCTCAATAAATGTTTGAATGTTTGAATATTCAATAACATTTGACATCTATGAGTGGTTAAAAAATCTTTCAATGAATGTGAACTGAAATTGGAGAAAGAACGTTTCACATAAAAAGTGAAAAAACAAACAACTAAACAAACAGCAAAGTCAACCCCATCAATAGTGCAGGCATGTTGACAGGATGGAACAAAGCTTGAGAAGTCGAATGATCACTTTAGAGTAGACTGTAGAGTCAAGCCAGCAAAATAAACTCAAGATCAACACATACAAATTGGAAAGGAAGGTGCATTGTGAGCTCAGAGCAGTGCAAGGGCCTGATTCAAGGCAGAGGCAAAGGCAGTCCCAAAGTGGGCATAGACTTCAAAGAACGCCGATCCACACATGGCCAGTCTGGCTAGATAAGCGCCCACTGACCCCACCAACTTAGGAGCCTTTGTTTTACAGATCCTGCTTGACTGAGATAACTGGGATCTGGGATCAAGTTGTATCTTTCCTTTTTCCTTCTTTTGTCTCTTTTTCCCACAATTTAAGTGCCCTCCCTTATGAGCAGAGTAAACCCATGAAACTATAAATGTCCCACCCTTGACCTCCAGATAATAGAGAGACCCCTGGCCCATGCCTGCTCTCTACCTAATACTTGTCAGTGGACCAAGTGTGGTTTCAGATCCTGTAAGTAATTAACCTCCATTTGTCCAAGGATTCAAGATGGTGATTGCTGAAGGGAATCTTGCAACCATAACTGTAAGGGCTGGTCTGGTTGTAGAAATAACAATAGGTTGAAATTATATAAGACAGGAGGGGGGAAATGTGCATTTTTTCTAGCAGTTTATTTATTAATTGATTGGTTTTAGGGCCATACCCAGTGATGCACAGGGTTAACTCGTGGCTCTGTGCTCAGAAATTGCTCCTGGCAAGCTTGCGGGACCATATGGGATGCCAGGAATCAAATTGGATTTGTCCCGGGTTGGCCGCATGCAAGGCAAATGCCTTACTGCTGTGCTACCTCTCTTGTCCCATGTGAAGGGTTTTTGATAGTCTGCATAGAACCCATCATTAGGCCAGAGTGATAGCACAGCAGTAAGGTGTTTGCTTTGCACACGGCCAACACAGGACGGATAGTGGTTCGAATCTCGGCCTCCCATATGGTCCCCCGAGCCTGCCAGGAAGGACTTTTGAACTCAGAGCCAAGAATAACCCCTGAGTGTTGCCAGCTGTGACCCCACCACCACCCAAAAAAGAATGCCCAACATTATCTTTAAATAAAAATTAGTAATAAAGGGGTTGTAAAGACAGTACAGTAGGTAAGGTGCTTGCATTCATGTGGCTGACCCAGATTCCATCTTCAGCATCCTGTAGGGTTCCCCAAAACTGACTACCAGAAGTGATTCCTGAGTACAGAGCCAGGAATAACTCCTGAGAACTACCATGTGTGTTTTCCCTTCCAAAAAAAAAGTCAGTAATAAAGTTCAGGAAAGTTTATAGGAAAGTTATAGTCAATATGAAAAAGTCAACTGCATTTCTACATAGCAGTAATCATTAGAAAAGGCAGTAATTGAACCACATAAACAAATATCACATACGCTGGAGTAAAGAGAACCTGTGAAAATCCTTTGAAAGAAAACAGAACAAATAAACATTAAGGAGACCTAAAGAGATGCTGGAGCAATAGTATGGTGGGGAAGGCATTTGCCTTCCTCGAGGGCTTTATCCTAGACATCTCACATGGTCCCCTGAACATCACCAGCAGTAATTCCTGAGTGTAGAGCTAGGAGAAATCCTTGAGCATTGCCAAGTGTGGCCCACATCTCCCAATAAACAAACAATAAATAAGTAAAGAAGATCTAGATAAATGGAGAAGGTATGGTTATGGGAGGAAGAAACAGGCAGAACAGAATTGCAAATATAGCCATTTCCCCTGAATGAGGCATACATATATTGCCATCCTGATCACAATCTCCACAAGACTTTGGTAAAGAAATTGATTTCAAAATTTATTTAGAAGGGAAAAGGGCTGGAAAATGCCAAATAATGTTTCAAGAACCACTGATGGAGATAGGGCACTTCCTTTACCAAAAATCAACACTTATATAAAACCATAGTCCTTGAGGCCACATCCCGGTAGAAAAACAATTCAGCTCCTCTACCAAGCCCTGAAAGAAAATAAATGTTGGCTGCTGACTCTTCCCAGGAGGTCTAGTCCTGGGTGAAAACTCTGGAACCTTCTCAGTATGGGTGGGGGCAGATTCCCCTTTCTACATGAAGCCACAATAGTCCAGTTCTAGACCCTACAGTCTGACAGAAATGGTTCATTTCCACTTAATGTTTTTCAAAATGTCAAGCCACCAAATTTGTTTTAGATCCATAGATTCTGGCATCTCAAAATTTTATAGTGTCAGTCAAACAGAATCCCGAAAGTTTCATAGAAAACCATTAAGCTCAGTGAGCTTAAACAGTAACACAGAAGGCTTAGTTAGAAAATCCTAGTAGACTTTAATTATACCATGGAGATATAGAACAATTATTTCAATTATTTCAAATTGACCTTATTGATTTAAATTTTGATAATTTTGATACTTTCATGTTTCCTCTGTGTTGTACCAAACAATATGAAGAAAATTTGTTTGTGTCTGCAAGGCGGCAGGTTAGAGTGGTGAAGGGAAATTGGAGACACTAGTGAAGGGGAGGTCATACTGGTGGTGGGATTTGTGTCTGAACATTTAGTGCCTGTGTTATGAACAACTTGGTAAATCATGGTGTTATAATAAAATCTGAAATTGCATAAAAAAACCCAAGCATCGTAGCCACTGATATTGATGGACAAAATTTCACAACTCAACAGCAAATACAAGTTTAAAAAATGACCATGAGAGCTGGAACAGTAGCACAGCAGTAGGGTGTTTGCCTTGCATGTGGCTGATCCAGGACAGACCTCAGTTTGATCCCTGGCATCCCATATGGTCCCCCAAACCAGGAGTAATTTCTGAGCTCATAGCAGGAGTAACCCCTGAGCACAACCAGGTGTGGCCCCAAAACAAACAAACAACAACAACAACAAACCAACCCCCCCAGAAATGAAGAGTTAAATTCTTTTGTTTTTGTTTTTGTTTTTGGGCCACACCTGGCAGTGCTCAGGGCCACTCCTGGCTCTGTGCTCAGAAATCACTCCTAGCAGGCTCAGGGTACCTACCATATGGGATGCCGGGGATTGAGGCTGTGTGCAAGGCAAATGCCCTACCATTGTGCTATCACTCAGACCCTGGAGTTAAATTCTAAATGGAAACCCAACAAGGTGTTCTGGGAAGGAGTAGATGTTTCTAACTTGTCTTTTCCTAGTAGCCTAAGATAAGGATACAGAATTGTAAGTCAGAACCTCTGACTTTTACAAGGCCATCTACTACAACCCAATGACAAATATTATTCTCAATGGAGATAAACTAAAAGCATTTCCTCTAAAATATGGTACAAGACAAGGCTGCCCTTTCTCACCACTACTATTCAACATAGTGCTAGAAGTTCTTGCCATAGCTATTAGGCAAGAAACAGATATCAAGGGTATCCAGATAAAAAAGGAAGAAGTCAAGCTCTCACTGTTTGCAGATGACATGATAATATATTTTGAAAACTGTAAAGACTCTACCAAAAAGCTTATAGAAACAATAGATTCATATTGTAAAGTGTCAAAATGAACAATATTAACACACAAAAATCAATGACCTTCTTATACACCAATAATGATAGCGAAGAAATGGACATTAAAAAAACAAGGCCATTCACATTAGTGTCACACAAACTCAAATATCTTGGAGTCAACTTAACTAAAGATGTGAAGGACCTATACAAAGAAAACTACAAAACCCTGCTTCAAGAAATAAAAGAGGACACACGGAAATGGAAACACATACCCTGGTCATGGATTGACAGAATTAACATCATTAAAATGGCAATACTTCCCAAAGTATTGTACAGATTTAATGCAATTCCCCTAAGGATACCCATAACACTCTTCAAAGAAGTGGATCAAACACTCCTTACATTCATTTGGAACAATAGACATCCATGAATAGTTAGAGCAACCCTTGAGAATAGGAGTATGGGAGGCATCACTTTCCCAAATTTTAAATTGTATTACAAAGCTAGTCATTAAGACAGCTTGGTACTGGAATAAAGACAGACCCTCAGATCAGTGGAATAGACTTGAGTATTCAGAGAATGTGCCCCAGATATATAATCAATTAATCCTTGATAAAGGAAGAAAGAAATGAAAAACGAAACAAGAAAAGCCTCTTTAACAAGTAGTATTGGAACAACTAACTGGTCAGCCACTTGCAAAAAAGCAAACTCAGACCTTCATCTAACACCATGCATAAAGGTCAAATCCAAATGAATTAAAGACCTGGATATCAGACCCGAAACCATAAGGTATATTGAACAACACATAGGTAAAACACTCCGTGACATTGAGACTAAAGGCATCTTCAAGGCAAAAACAGCACTCTCCATACAAGTAAAAACAGAGATAAAGGGAAGGGACTATATTAAGCTGAGAAGCTTCTGCACCTCAAAGGAAATAGTGCTAGAATACAAAAGCCACCCACAGATTGGGAGAAACTTTTCACCCAATACCTATCAGACAAGGGGCTAATATCTAAGATATACAAGTTACTGACAGACTTAACAAGAAAAAAAAAAAAAAAGACTAACCCATCAAAAAAATGGGGAGAAGAAATGAACAGGCAATTTCTCACAGAAGAAATACAAATGGCCAAAAGGCACATGAAAAAATGCTCCACATCACTAATTATCAGGGAGATGCAAATCAAAACAACTATGAGGTACCATCTTACACCATAGACACTGGCACACATCACAAAGACCAAGAACAATAAGTGCTGGCGGGGATGTGGGGAGACAGGAACTCTCATTTACTGCTGGTGGCAATGCTACCTAGTCCAGCCCTTATGGAAAACAATATGGAGATTCCTCAAAAAACTGAAAATTGAACTCCCATTTGATCTAGCTATATTACTCTGAGGAATATACCCTAGGAACACAAAAACAAAATACAAAAATCCCTTCCTCACACCTATATTCATTGCAGCACTATTTACAATAGCCAGATTCTGGAAACAACCAAGATGCCCTTCAACAGATGAATGGCTAAAGAAACTATGGCACATATACACAATGAAATATTATGCAGCCATCAGGAGAGATGTAGTCATGACATTTTCCTATACATGGATGGACATGGAAACTATTATGCGGAGTGAAATAAGTCAGAGGGAGAGAGAGACACACAGAATAGTCTCACTTATCTATGGGTTTTAAGAAAATAAAAGACAATATTGTAATAATGCCTAGAGATGAGGGCCAGAAGGACTGGCTCACAAACTGAAGCTCACCTCAAGGAGGGGTGAGTGCAGTTAGAATACTAACAACTACCATGACAATGTTAATGAGTGAGAGAAGTAGAATGCCTGTATAAAATACAGGCAGGGGGTGTGGGTGGAAGGATATGGAGTGAATTGGTGGTGGGAATGTTGCACTGATAAAGGGGGGTGGTTTTTCTTTTTGGGACTAAAACCCAACTACAGTCTGTAGTTTGTAATTTTTGTAATTTTGTAATGTTTGTAATTATGGTGTTTAAATAAAAATTAAAAAAAATTGGGGCTGGAGAGATAGCATGAAGGCATATCTTGCATGCAGAAAAATGGTGGTTTGAATCCCAGCATTACATATGGTCCTCTGTTGTGTATGTAAACATTTTAATGAGATTATTATGTTACTGACCCTACCCTGATCGATGATTGTGCCCTACCCTAGGGTGTGACCTGGCATTTTGCTCCCACCCTAGGGTGGTACCTGATTCTGCTCCCACCATTGGGTGGTACCTGATTCTGGGGGAAAAAAGCAAGGGTTTATGGAAGGCGAGAGGCTTGTTTCCTGGGGCCTAGTCTCAGGCCTTTTGGCTTCGGCCTCTTCATAGTATAAAGAGCTGTTTTCTTCGGAAGCCTGACTGCCTGTTAGCTTTCTTCCCCCACATTCACCTCAGAACCGCCGACTGAACAGGGTAACAGACATGTGGTCCAGGCTGGAGGAGAAAGGCCTCATCCTTCATCCCTCCATCAGTCAACCTCTTCAGGGGCTGACTTGCAACAGTCCTCCAGGCCTGCCAGGAGCAATTTCTGAGTGTAGAGCCAGGAGTAACCCCTGAGTGCTACTGAGTGTGCCCCCCCCCCAAAAAAAAAACAAAAAAAATTTTTTTTAAATTAAAAAAGACATAACCTCTGACTTAGGTCCAGAAATTATATTAGCTCAATATTAGACAAAGATGACTGTCCTTGCCCCAAAGCTTAACAACAATGACAGTATGTCCTTAGTTTACACTTTCCAAAAATATTTTGTTCTTGCCCAAAAGTCTACCCTAACTTTGTGCAAGTTTTCAAACAAAGCAGTGTGTCTGCAAAGCGACACAACTGTTTGACTTAGGGGACCAGTTCAAAGTGATTTTATTGATCATTCTGACACCATGAGCCTTCAGTCCACCCTTCCTTTCCTGTTCTTTCCCTAATAAACCTTTTTCCTGTGATGGTGCAGACAAGATGTTTGTTTTGAAACAATGAGTCTGCCATCTTCCAACCTGCCTCCATGTTGCGAAGAAAGCTTTTACTTTGATTTTTCACCTTGTCTTTTGATTGGCTGATCCCTAAGCAGCCATGGAACCAGAACTTCATGACAGGTATCAAAAAATTTTATGACTTTGTCCTTTTCCACCAGCACTGCTCCAAAGTTTTAAAAAGACCCCCTGGGGTTAGGGAAAGTGAGTATAGGCTTTTTCATTAATGGCTTGTATGTAGCTCAGAGGGTTGTATGTAGTTGTATGTAATTCAGTCACCACCTCTCCCTGGGCAAAGCTGCCACTCTGCATGTTATTGGCTCTAACTGAGGACATTTTTGTGCTGAGAAGGGCCCTGGCTGGACAGTACAAGCCTATGGAATCTGTGTAGTAGAACCCATCTCGACCTCCAGTCTACTTTCTCTTCATTACCATACTAACACACACACCCTCACGATGTTTGTCCATGTTATCTGTATTCTTTTTTTTTTTTTTTTTTGTGGTTTTTGGGTCACACCCGGCAGTGCTCAGGGGTTACTCCTGGCTCCATGCTCAGAAATTGCTCCTGGCAGGCACAGGGGACCATATGGGATGCCGGGATTCGAACCGATGACCTTCTGCATGAAAGGCAAACACCTTACCTCCATGCTATCTCTCCGGCCCCGTTATCTGTATTCTTGATGTATGTTCTTTTTATGTCTCAGTTATGTGTTGTCCCTTGTGAATATGTATGAGCTTCCTAGAAACTACTAGAATGTGTATAAGCTGTTATATCACTCTGCTTCTGCTGGAATCAAACCAAACTTCCTATGCTCTCTGAAGCTGTTCTCTGGTCCACAACCTGTCCAACTGAAGTTAGTTCCTTGCCAGTAAAACCCTCTGTGCTATTAAGTTGTTTCTATGCTTTTTCTGGGATTCATAAAAACAAAAGATTCCTGCAAACACTTCAAACAAGCTAATTCTGAAAAGCAGAAACTGCCAAGGGGCAGCTGAGTCTGGGTGTTGTGACCAAGAAATGCATTTGGGATGTCCCTGTGATGGTCCTAATCTCGCTTTATAAACTTTGCGACCTAGGTGCATTTTTCGCATGTCCTTGAGATGGTCCATACCCTGCTCGGCAAAATAATATGCATGGGAATGTCTGCTCCTGTGCTCTCTTGCTAGATGCCTGCAATGCACCAGACCCATCAGATATTTTATAAAACAGGGCGCTTGTCTTTGTTCTGAGCCCAGTTCTGGAACACAGAGCTGATGGGGCCTGATACATAATAAAATAAAACAGTGCTTTCTCACTTTTCAAGGAGTATGCCTTAGTTATTTTGGTTGGCTTTCAGTGAGAATTTCCACAACAGGATGATATAATTGTCTCAAGAATAGTTAAATCTCCATAGACACAAATAAAACAGGGTTCCTGGGAGGGAAAAGGAGAGTATGGGGAGTTACATTGAATGGGTACCACACTGCTGTTTATGATAATGAAGAGGACCTGGAGATGAAATATGGCAATAGTCACACAATATGAAGGCTTTTATGGTCCCTTTACTATACACTTCTACTGAATTAATTAATAAATAAGGCCCTTAGGATGGGTTTGGATGGAGGTGAATAGTGATGGAGTGTTGCATTAAATAATTAATGATGGTGGTGGATGAAGGATGGAGGTGGATGGATTTTTCTCCACCATCCCAGGCCACGTGGCTCAGCAATCTCCATTCAGCTGGCGGGTCCCAGGTTTAGGTGAACGGTATCATCTGTGCTCAAACTACTCAATATCTTTGAGATGTTTGTCATGGCTCCTGATCAGTGTCAAAATGAAGAAAAAAAGAGAACTTTCAGAAGTTTTGATAGCAATTTGATGGAGCAAGTTTAAATCTGTTGACTCTAATAAGAAAAACAAGGCCCTGTATTCTGCGATCTCTTTTTCATCTTTGCTAGTAACTATTTATTATTTTATTTCAGTAGGTAGCGGGGTAAACAGTGTGCTCTGAGGGCAGGCAAGTGCTACTGCAGAGGTGCAATCTCTTCACTTTGGTCCCTCAATGCAGCCCTGCATTTTTGGGGACAATTTTGGGAGCATCACTGGGGAGATCAGAGAAATTTTCCTGGACATAGTGACAGTAATAAAGCAAAGGAGGTGAAAGATGAAATGCAAGAAAGCTGGGAAAAAAATTTACACTTTCTATGTAACAACAGCTGACAACAAAGGACTTTGCAGATAGGAGTGGAAAAGGAGCACCAAAAGCTAATGATTTCATATAAGACAGGGGTCTCAAACTCAATTTACCTGGGGGCCGCAGGAGGCAAAGTCGGGGTGAGGCAGGGCCGCATAAGGGATTTCGCTTACCGAATATTCGCAATAAAATATCGTATTAATATGGGGCCGGTGAGGTGGCGCTAGAGGTAAGGTGTCTGCCTTGCAAGTGCTAGCCAAGGAACTGCTCGGGGTATGCAAATGTTTAATGCGATTTTTTTTTTTTTTTTTTGGTTTTTGGGCCACACCCGGTAACGCTCAGGGGTTACTCCTGGCTATGTGCTCAGAAGTTGCTCCTGGCTTGGGGGACCATATGGGACACCGGGGGATCGAACCGCGGTCCGTCCAAGGCTAGCGCAGGCAAGGTAGGCACCTTACCTTTAGCGCCACCGCCCGGCCCCGCGATTTTTTTCTTACTAATGCAATTTTTATTGCGATTATTCGGTAAGCAAATAATCGCGAATACTGTGATATTTGAAGGCTGGCCACAGGCCACAAAATGTTGTACAGAGGGCCACAAATGGCCTGTGGGCCGCGAGTTTGAGACCCCTGATGTAAGAGGACACCCAGCTATTAACCCAAAACAAAGATATTCCCCCATCTTCCTCTTTACAGTAAACCTCTTTCTTTGATATGTAAAAGGTGATGTTATGTATGTGATATATGTAAAAGGTGATATTATCACCTGGATCTTACTCCACCCTGTCCCACCTGGTGGGATGGGGATTGGTTTAATAAATAAAGAGGCACTCTGGCTTTTGGCTCAGAGAGACCACAAGATGCAAACTGGTTATTGACTGGCTTGGTTTATTAATCTTTCATTGCTACCCTGCTTCTTCAGACCCATCTGTCTGGGGTTAGAGATCCGGTGTGCGAGTGATCTCACAAACTTGTGAGATTTATTTTATAATTTAACAACAGTCACAGACCCCCCCCCAACAATTTGATAAAATATTTAAACTGAAGAAATCCAGGGATAGAACATAATCCAGAAGTCGAGCATGTGCCTTGTGTGAGGCCCCGAGTTTAAGCCCCATCACCACACACACAAATGGAATAAAATCCAAACCACAAAAGTCTGAATATGAAAGACAAAATAAGAAGTTTAAAGATCAAGGAATATTTTTATGACCTTAATTAGGAAAGCTTCCTTACATAAGACCAATTTGAAAATGAATAGCTCTCTTCAGAATGCCATAAAATGCAAAGGAAATCCAAAATTGCAAGTAAGTATCTGAACATATCAAATAGATATAGGACTATAATTTAGAATAGAAAAAGCTTATGAATCCATTTAAAAATACCAACAGGGGGCTGGAGTGATAGCACAGCATGCTTTGCATGCTACCAACCTGGGTTCGATCTCCGGCATCACATATGGTCCTCTGAGCCTGCAGGAGTAATGAGTAAAGAATCGAGAATAACTCCTGAATGCTGTTAGATATGGCCACCCCCCATAAAGAACAGGGGCTCATCTGGGAGGTTCTGGTTTATAAGAAGATACATGGACAAATGATTAGAGGGAGGTAGGTCACAAGAAATACTGCTCCTGTCACCATAGGATGACAGAACTCTGAGTTCATGGATATACCTAGTACAGGCCGTCAGATGAGAATTCAAAGTCACTGTAAGGAAATGCAAAGGGCTTTCATAGCTAGAGAGACATAGCTTCATATCCTCTGTATCCTTTAGTTCTTTGAGATCAACATTTGAAGCTATCTACAGAACAGGAAAAACAGAAAAATAATGCAGAACCACAAGAATGCAAGGAGACCAAACACATCAAGAGTTCGACTGAAGGGGCGAGAACTACAGTACAGTGAATCGGTGGGCACTTGCCTTGCATACAGCTAACCTAGATTTGATCCTGGGCATCCCATAGGGTCCCCCAGGCACTGCCAGGAGTGATCCTGAGTGCCAAGCCAAGAGTAATCCCTGAGCACTCCCAAACTAGAAACAAAACAAAATGACAAAAAAAAAAAAAAAAAGAGTTAGGCTAAGTATAACTCAGTGCCTTGCCTGGAGCATCATCTTTAGCAGGGACCTGATACAGTCAGTGGGTGCTCCCTGAAGGCCACTTTCCTTGGTATCTGTCAGATCATTTAGCTCCTAAGGCCTTCTGTATCCTTCCCTGAAATTCATCTTCCCATTTTTATCATGCTTTGTCACCAGAAGGGAAGTTGGATCCACACTTTGCTAGATTCAGGCTCTCATTGCCCCTTGAAATCAATGTGTGCTATGGAGATGGAGCCCAAAGAACACAGACATGCAGTAGCATGAGACTGCTGAGTTAAGCACCAGACCAGCAGACTGGTTTCTTGGTGCCTGCCTTGAGGTCTCAAATAGTGTCCGGGGCTCCAGGAGAATGGACTAAACACAGGCCCTCTTCTTTGATTAGAGCCCCAGGAAGGGAGACACTCTAGAGGTCAGGGAGCTAGGAATGGGCACTGCTTGCTGAGTGTGTTGTGCAAAGATCCAGGAAGGAAGACATTTATAGCAGGCAGAGTCCTGGAGCTGCAGGAGTGGGTAGAAAGAGAACAGGCTTCAGGAGTGGAACAGGCTTCAGGAGCTAATCAGTCTCCAGGGGAAGTTTATGGGAAACATGAAGCCAAGAACCATCCCTGGATTGTGCTCAAGGAATCCAGGGTGGGGCTGGCCTCCAGGAAACAGCACGGGTGAGAAACAGGCAGTCTGGGAAAAGTTAGGGCTTGTGTTCGGGTCCAAAGCGCACATCTGCTGCAATAAGGAGCAGAGTTCATTGCCAATTCCCGGTTCCCCTCATTCCTTCAGGAAGAGCAGGAGATGGTACAAAGGTTAAGGCACTTGCCTTGCTCACAGCTGAGGCTGCAGCCATGGTTTGAATCCTAGTACCTCCAGACAGGCATGACCCCTGAGTACTGGTGTATGTACTAAACCAAAGTAAAATAATGCCCACACTTCAGTTGGGCAGATATAGCTGGTATGCTGGAAACTGCATGTTCAGCTGACTTGTAGCTGAAACATTCTGGCCAATAGACCTGAGTAGCAAGTCATGGCCTGACTGAGAGTGACCCTGTTAGAAGTGGCTGTTTGCTCTTCATCTTTTTTCCTGCAGGCAGGAGCCAAAATTGGAGGTGATGCTTTTTAACAATGCAGAATTCTAAGATTTGGGGTGTCCCATGATAGAAGGAATCTCTGGGATAAACAGTATCTCAAATCCCTTCTCTAAATTAGCAGAAGAAAAATGCATTTCTTTCCTTTTTGAACAAATGGACATTTTTTTTTTTTTGGTTTTTGGGTCACACCCCGGCTGACTTAGGACAGACCCCAGTTTGATACCCTGGTGTCCCATATGGTCCCCAAGCCAGGAACAATTTCTGAGCGCATAGCCAGCAGTAACCTCTGATCGTCAACAGGTGTGACCCCAAAAACAAAATAAATAAATGCGATCAGCTAGGGAGCAGCTTCACCAAGCCAGAGTCTCTGATGCACAGGAATCTCAGTCACTCTGCTTTTCCAAGCAACTCTTTACAATGCTGACGTGTGTGTGTGTGTGTGTGTGTGTGTGTGTGTGTGTGTGTGTGTGTGTGTGTTAGGGGAGTCTTTCCATCTGGGATCCTCCAGGACTTCACCCAGTGGTGCTCAGAAGGCCATGCAGTGTTGGGATCAAACCCCAGGACTTCTGCATGCCAGGTATGCACTCAGCTCCTTTGAGACCCCTCCCTGGCCTACTCTTGGCGATTTCATCTGTCAAACCCATAGAGCTTCATTTTCCCAAGAGCTGTGCCCAGGGGCTGAGAGGATTTCAAAGCAGCTGCGAGATCAATGCAAGTCCTGCGGTCTCTACTGTAGTTCGATTTCTCCTAGAGAGCCAGGGAGGGAGATCCAAATTGCCTTCTTGTTGCTGGGGAAGGAATTGGTGTGTGTTTCTTAAAATGCTTTGAAAGCTATCAAGTGCTGCAGAAACCAAATACTAGAAAATTACATTTTCTACATGCAAACACCTTCTAGCAATTTGGCAGATGGCCTTAAAAAGCAGCTCAATCTGCCCAGGAGAGGGTGTTGGGTTTGGTGCAAGTGCCATTCTGAATCCTCCTCTCAACAGGGAGAGTTTCACTGAAAGCCACTGAAAACGCGCATGCCTACCACAATTCTAGCACTGCACTGCACTGCACCTTACCACACCTCTAATACACACATGTGCACGGATGTTTACCATAGAAAAAATCTGTTACCCAGACTGGAGCAGTACTCAGAGACGTAAAGAGGAACAGGGTGGGTAGAAAGCTAGGGTCCAGGATGTTACCAGAGCGAGGAGCAGGGACTGGGGCATCTCCATTCCCAGCACCAATGCTCCTGCTGCAACCTGGACCTGGACCAAGGTGACTCTCAGAGTCTCAAGTGGCATTCCAGCCCCACCCACTTTCCCAAGAATGCTCATATTCCAGCAGAAATAGGTCAGGGATCTTGATGGCTCTCCCAAGAGAAGTCCCATGGCCCGAGGGAGGTCCTCACCTACAAGTCACAAGTCAGAGCCACTTGCAGGCCACCTCCTCTCCCTCTTCCTCTCCTGACCTCACCTCCAGGGAAATAGCTTCTTCTGGGTTAGGGGTCCTCAAACTTTTTAAACAGGGGGGCAATTTTTATAATTAAAAAATATAACACACGCTGTAATGGGGGCCGGAGAGATAGCACAGCAGTAGGGCATTTGCCTTGCAAGCAGCCAATCCAGAATGGACGGTGGTTCAATTCCCAGCATCCCATATGCTCCCCTGAGTCTGCCAAGAGCAATTTCTGAGTGCAGAGCCAGGAGAAACCCTTGAGCACCTGCCGAAAAACAACAACAACAACAACAAAACCCCTATGAACAAATTCCTACGCACACTGCACATACCTTGTTTTGAAGTAAAAAAAAAGGGGGGGGGAACAATACAATATTTAAAATGAAGTTAAATCAACCAATTTACCAGTATTTCAATGGGAACTATGGGCCTGTAGTTTGTAGTTGTAGTTGGTAAGCTGTAGTTTGAGGACCCCTGCCCAAGAATGAGAAGAAGAATCGGAGACAGAGAGAAGGAGGGGAGTAGGGGGTGGGGTGGGGTGGCGAATATCCCACACATGTGCACTGAAGCTCCAGGGCGAGTAGGCTAGTAAGCAGGACAGGCAGCAGCAGCAAAAACACCTGTCAGGATAAATGTCTTTGGTGGGCCACAGTTGGTTGCAGTCCAGAGTTTAGGGACACCTGTTCTGGGTACTCTGCTCTCTCCTTCCTGAATTCCTCACCAGCCCTTGATGGCACTAGAGTCCCTTCCCTCTGCCCAGACACTGGCCAGTGCTACCTTCCTTATCTCTGCCAGCACCACCTCCTGGGCGCATAGGGCGATCTGTGACAACTGAAGGGCAGTTGCCTGCAAGGGAGGAAGAGTCCCCTACACACATTTAAATCCATTTTCTGGAGGCCGGAGAGATAGCATGGAGGCAGGGCGTTTGCCTTTCATGCAGAAGGACGGTGGTTCGAATCCCGGTATCCCATATGGTCCTCTGAGCCTGCCAGGAGAGATTTCTGAGCCTAGAGCCAGGAGTAACCCCTGAGCACAGCCAGGTGTGACCCAAAAACAAAAAACAAACAAAAACAAAACAAAAAGAAATATATATTTTTTGCAGCATTCGGTGCTTGCAGTGCCAATGGGCGGGGAAGCTTGCCAGAGGCAGGGGCCCTGACTGCTGAGTGCGACCTACCTTGCTTGGAAGGCCTGGATCCCTTTGCTATTTTGCAAGCCAACTGCTCCCAGGAGGGGCCAGTTTCCACTTTCACTTTTATTGCTCTCACTGACCTTGGGGTCCATCGGACAGTGTGTGTGTGGGGGGCAGTGACTGAAAGGCTTGGGTGGGGAAGGGGAAGGGAGGCGACGCTGCCCACTTAGGGGCACACAGATGACAACTCAGCAACTTCAGCCTTAAGTTTTCAAAAGCAAGAAACTGAAAGCTTCGGATGGCAAATTTTGAGGAGTTTCAGGAATTTTCTATCCGGTGATTAGTTTTGCCCTGCAGCCTCTCTGTAGCCCCCCTACCCCCAGACCTCATTGGGAAGTGGGGTGGGGTGCAGGCATTTGGGGGGGGGGGGTCCTGGAGGGGCGCTGCTGTGTTCCCTGCCCTCCTGACTTACTGTTTATTTGGAACGTCTGGATTAGGGTTACGGACAGTTCGGCTCTTTGTTCCCACCGCCTTGCAGAATGTGTGCTGGCCTGGCCGCACAGAGGCACAAAGCTGCCTTTTCTTTGCTCAGCCAAGTGCCAGCCCCGGTCCCCACAGCGCCGCTGGTGCCAGTCTCCTGGGCTGCAGCCAGCTCCTGGAGCACGTGGCCAGCCTTGCTGGGTTCTGCGGTATGCACCCCGGTTCAGGTTCTTAAAGGGGCAGAGCCTCCAGGCCTGCGTGCACGCGCCCAGCAGCTAGCCCGAGTGTCCCTGTGGAATTGCAAGTCACAATGCAGGGCAGGGCTACGAGGACTCTTGGAAAAATCCTGATGTTTGTGTCACCAGCCTCCCAGCCCCCAACTCTGATGGCATTGACCAAGGATACATTAAGGCACCGTGAGGGATCCTCTGTCTTGGGGTCCCCATCTGTATTCCTTAAGCCTCAGAGTTTGTAGGAACCAGTGTGTGTGTGTGTGTGTGTGTGTGTGTGTGTGTGTGTGTGGTGTGTGTGTGTGGTGTGTGTGTGTCTGTGTGTGTGTGTGTGTCTGTGTGTCTGTGTGTCTGTGTGTCTGTGTGTGTGTGTTCCTACTATTAAAAGGTAAATTCTGGGGCTGGAGAGATTGCATTGGAGGTAAGGCGTTTGCCTTTCATGTGAAAGGTCATCGGTTCGAATCCCGACGTCCCATATGGTTCCCCCGTGCCTGCCAGGAGTGATTTCTGAGCATAGAGCCAGGAATAACCCCTGAGCACCGCTGGGTGGGGCCCAAAAACCAAATAAATAAATAAATAAATAAATAAATAAATAAAATAAAATAAAATAAAAGGTAAATTCTAGGGAAGGAGCCCTGTCCACATTACTAATAATTTCTCAGGACTTGCTGCTGCTCTGACTCCTCTGGGGATTGCAAAGGGGGTGACTGGACTAGCTTCCCAACCTCCATTGTGGGGATTTTGTAAGTTTGTCCTCATCTCAGCTTCTCTTTAGTATGAGGAGTTACCACTGTCCAGAGGAGCTTGGAACATTGTGCTTTCCTCACCTGCTCAGCTCTCTGGGATAGTGTCCCCAGATGGCCCCTTTTAGTACTATCTGCCGGGGGCCTCTTCAGGAAATAGCAGCAGTTGCTTCCTCTGGCCTGTCACTGTTGTATCCAAACGCACAAATGCTTTTCAGTGTCTGCCCAAGACTGACTCACCTCTCCTGTCTCTCACCTATCACATCCTAACCATCAGCCGTACCTCCCTTCCAGCTGGGCCCTTGCTGCTCCCCACCTGGCTAACCTCTCCTCTACAATTGGCATGGTGTGATTCCTTGCAAGCGATTTTTGCTTCTCCCTTGTTACTTCTCCTTTACTTTCTGCTTCTGTCCATTGACTAGACTCTGGCCTAGTGGCTGATAGCACAGGGTAGGTGGAGCCAAGTTTGTTCCACACTGCCAGTAATATTGGAACATGGGGGGATGAATCAGGAGATGAATAGGTAGAATAAGCTGAATAAAGGAAAGGTTGCAGGAAGAACTAAAGTTCTCTCAGACTCAGAAATCCTGTTGTCCTACTATCTCCCCATTGCACATCTGTCCCCTCTGACCAGCTAGAACAGGAGAGGCACCCCAGCTGTAGTGACCACCGATTCATCCTTCCCTGTTCTTGGCAGTTTCTCAGGGGTGAGAGCTACAGTCTGATCCCCCCATTTCCAGAGGTCACACTAAAACAAATTCAAGGGGCTCTTATCTTAATGATTCCAGCTTTGATGTTAATGATTGTTAGACAAGACTGAAAACTGGAAGCTATCCACATGTCCATCAGCAGAGGGTAGGGAAGGCAGTGGCCTATGTACCTAGTGGAATGTGACCCAACTGGGGTGGAAAGGTCAGGATGAAGGCTCAAAGGTGGGAGGGAGGGCTTAGTTTTCACCAGCTATATCTCTTGGTTTCCCCCAGCATTCAGCCAGGAAATACCCCTGGGCACCTCTTTGGGTGTGATCCCTGAATAAAACCAAACAAAACATGTGGTCTGAATGATGGCACCATATGTGCGAAGAGTGTTTGCTTTGCACATGGCCAGCTTGGGTTCCATCACTGACATCCCATATGTTCCCCCAAGTCTGCCACAGTAATTTTTGTGCTCAGAGTCAGAAGTAGGCCCTGAATACTGGTGGGTTTACAATAACAAACAAAATAAAACAGGGGGAGGCGTGGAGTGATAACAAAGTGGGTGGGGTGTTTGTCTTGCATGCAATCAACCCAGGTTTGATCCTCTGGCATCCCATATGGTGCCTTCAGCCTGCCAGGAGTAATTTTTTTTGTTTGTTTGTTTTGGGGTCACACCTGACAGCACTCAGGGGTTACTCCTGGCTCTATGCTCAGAAATCACTCCTGGCAGGCTCAGGGGACCATATGGGATGTCAGGATTCAAACCACTGTCCTTCTGCATGCAAGGCAAATGTCCTACCTTCAGGCTATTTCTCTGGCCCCCGCCAGGAGTAATTTCTGAATGCAGAACCAGGAGTAACTCCTGAACATCACTGGGTATGGTCCAAAAACCAATAGACAAATAAATAAAATAAAACAAGCCAATGAAAGCAGGGAATTCTGGCACCTGTGACACCATGAATGAACCTTGTGGAGCTCATAAGGTAGATACTAGAGAACACATATTGTCTGATGCCACATCTGTGAAATTCCTGGCCCAGGTGAATTCAGAGAAGCAGAATGGGGGTTCCCAGAGGCCAGAGGGTAGGAGGGTGGGGAGTGAGTGTCCACTGAGACAGGGTTTTCTGGGGGGCCTTCACACCAAGAATTGCATGCTCAGAAAGGGTTAAAATAAGGATGGTGGCAATAGCACATCGGTGAGGGCACTTGCTTTGAACTTTCTATCCCCAGCATCTGTCTATGGTTCCTCAAGGCCAGCACTCAGGTATTATTACTGAGTGCAGAGCCAGGAGTAATCCCTGAGTATTGCTGGATGTGGCCCCCAAACCAAAACTAAACAATAGAAGAGAAAGGATTAAAATAGTGGGCCATGGGTGGTTCAAAGGACTATGAGTACACACTGTATGTGGGACCCCTTCCTGGCACCATATGGTCCCCTGAGCAATGCTTGGTTGTGCCCCAGAAAGAAATGTCAAATTGGGAAATTTTATGTATGAATATTTTACCATAATTTAGTACAAAATTTGTTAACTACCTTACAAGATATCCTAGTCTGCCTCTTGTCTTGGAGAATAACATAAGGAACAGAGTTTCAACCCTCAACTCTGTCTAGTCTTTCTATTGTCTTGAGGTTTCAAGTTTCAAGTCAGAGCTTCCAGGTTAAAAGTATCATGGAAGGGCCAGAGCGATAATACAGTGGATAGGGCACTTGTCTTAGGTTCCATTTCTACTATCCTATATGGTCTCCTGTGCACCACCAAGAGTGATCCCTTAACACAGAGCCAGGAGTAAGCCCTGAGCACTGCCAAATATGCCCCAACAACAACAAACAAGCAAACAAACTAAACACCAAAAATTTGCCCTGGCCAGAAAAGATGTAAGGAATGCTGAGGACTTATAGACGGGTGATATGGAGCAAAATTGTCCCTAACAGTGATTTAACAATATTTTCATAGCACCAGCAGATTCTTGGGAAAAGAAACCAATGCTTATGTCAAAAGAATCTAGAAATATAATCATACGATTGTTGCAATTGCTTTTCTAACACGAGGCCCACTCAAAAAAATATTACACTGGGTAACTATTGCGTGCCAGCAGGTAATTGGAGCTACTTAACATTAAGAAAAGCACGGCAAATGAAGCCATTCAGTCAATAAAAGAAATAGGAATTCAAAGTGTTTTCCCCAGAGAAGTGCCTCCAACTGAATTAGGCACAAAATCTGCAGGTGTTGTGCCTTTGCCAAGGTAGCAGAAGGATCACTCAGTGGCCTGGAGATTTCTGCAAACCAGAAAACAGATAAACTGGTCCTGATTTCTTCTGGAGTACACAGCATGGCTCAAAACCCTGAGGAGAGACAGCAGCCAGCAACCCTTAGTTTTTTATGTCAGTGAGAAACAAAACCCTAAAGAAAAAAGAAAATATGATGTAGGGCTGGATAGATGCAGTCCTGTTCACTACGACACCCTCCCAGGTCACTGGGAAGGATTTGACTTCCAGCTCTCTGCGATCCTGGCCAGCTATCCTCACCTCCTCTCTTGCTGTCTGCAGAGGGCCACATACACCCCTGCATGCATCCCTCTGCTCACACCCCTGGTGTACCCCTCTGCACACATACTGTGGTATAAGGCTCTTGACAGGCACTCCCAGCAAAATGCCCCTGTGTACACCCCTGTAAGATGACACTGAGCTAAAAACCAAAAGCAAAGCCATTCCCCATCTTCCTTTTTCTTTCTTTAAATCTATCACTTTTATATGTAAAAGCCCACCTGGACCACTTGACCTTCTTCCTCTTGGTGGAATTGTACTGAGAGAACAAAGAAAAAAGTCAGTTTGGCTTGACGGAGAGACCACAAGGGAGAAGACTGACTCCATGACTTTCTCTTAACTGGCTTGGTTTATTAAACCTTTGTGGCTACCTACATCAGACCCATTCGGTTGGAGGTAGAAACTCGTGGAATTTCTTTTACATACCCCTACATAAATACTTGCATGCATCCCTCTACCTGCATCCCTGCAGGCAGCCTTCCGCACATACAATCCTGTTTGCACCCCTCTACACTCCACCAATGCATACACACCCTTTCCTCTCCTTTCACCTCTCTCAGAAAAGGAGGGATGGAGACCAGGGAACATTATGGTCTGATCCAACCCTCTGCCCGAACCACGATGAACCCCTTTATGTCATCTCTGCCTGACTGTTTTCTGGCCAGCTTGAAAACGTCTGGCGCCAGAGTGAGAATATAACCTTGCTTGCAGCTGACCTGGGTTTGATCCCTGGAATCCTATATGGCCCCCTATGCACCACCAGGAATAATTCCTGAGTGCAGAGCCAGGAGTAAACATTCAACACTGCTAGGTGTGCCCCCCAAACATAAAACAAGAACAAGAACAACAAAAACCCTATTCAGAGGACATGGGGATGGCTCAGGGGATAAATACTCCTCTATGAGTTGCATCCTCTGGTGCTACTCACATATACCAAGTGCACAGTTCCTGCTGCCTGAGACCCCGGGCCCATAACCTGTGCCATCCCTGGCAAACAATCAGCAGAATGAGCACTGCCACAGATAATGTCCACAACCCCAGGAGAGCCTAGCTATTGAAAGGGGCTTGAGCACCACAGGGACTCAAGGGAGCACTCCAGCCAGAGGCACTGTTCAGTAAGCGAGAAAAATACAGACTGCCAATACTAAGTACTACAACCAAGTTGTGCAGGCTACCTTGAAATCACAATAGCACAGAGGAAATGGAGGGAAAGGTCAGGCGGGGTTCATTTAGCATGGTTCCTGCAAATCTGATTCAAATTATCATCATGGGGACTCAGAGCACTGCTGCAGTCAACCCTGAGTGGCCCAAGTATCTTCATCACTGTAGGGACCCCCTTTAACACTGCATCCTCAGGCCCCTGTTTTGAACTGCTGGTTCTGCTAGTGAAAATATTGGATGAGGTCTCTTGAGCACTACTTGAAAGCCCCCATTTTCCCCAGAAAAATCCAGGGAGATAGTTTTAAGGGCTGGCTAGCTTGCCTAACAAGTACAAGGTCCCTAAATTCAAGTTCTGACACTATATGCCTGCTAAGTCCTGCTATTAGAATCCTGGAGGCCCACTGAGCACAGATCTGTCTGTCTGACTGGTCATGTGTCTCTGAGAGTGGTGTCTGGACCTCTGAATATTGCTTAGAATCCCTGTGCCTCCCCAACCCCTGCACCACAACCAAGGCCAAATCAGCAACTCCTGTTCTACCTTCTTACAACTCACAAAGTTTCCCATGAAGCATGGAGTAGAGTTGGGGCCTTCTTGCCCTGTTCCTGAAGCTTGCTGGATGCCTAGTAGGTTCTCATGAAGCCAGTGTACATGTCCTGAATCACTGGTACCTGAGGAGACAGGAAGAGAGCTTGTGAGTCTTTTACTGGGGTCCTGAAAATTCATCTCAGTCCTGAGTGTATTTCTCTTTCTCTCAGAGCGATACTTCAGCAGCTCCATTTCCAACCACACTAGTGATTTCAGTGACCACTTAGCTGGCGCTCCTAGGTAATTCATCTCATTCTGTACTGACAGCTAAGCTCAGGAGTAGACATTGTGGTTTTCCCACATAAACAGAGAAGTTGAAGCTCCAAGGATTGACTCAGGCTTAGGCCCACGGTCCTCCGGCTCCAAGGGGCAGGACGGAGATCTGATTCTAGGTGGTCCCTTCCCCAGGGTGGTGGATGGAGATTCAGAGAGGTTAAGTAACTGGCATCAGGCGACATAGTTAGGGTTCAAGCCAGGCTTTGATGGCAAAAGGCAGCTGTCCTGAATGAACAAAGTGCTTCAAGGCTCAGTGGGAAAATCCCTTTTATCTTTTTTGTTTTTGTTTTTGGGCCACGCCCGGTGATGCTCAGGGGCTACTCCTGGCTATGCGCTCAGAAATCGCTCCGGGTTTGGGGGACCATATGGAACACCTGGGTCAGCTGTGTACAAGGCAAATGCCCTACTGCTGTGCTATTGCTCCTGGCCCCCCTTTTATCTTTTTGTTTGTTTTGTTTTGCTGGGGGCTTTACCCAGCAATGCTCAAGGGTACTCCTGATTCTACTCTCAGGAATTACTCCTAGCATTGTGTGAGGGACTAATGGGATGCTGGTGATTAAACCAGAGCCACCCATGTGCAAAGCAAATGCCCTAAAGCCCCAGAATGTAACATTAGAGTGTTGTTTGATCCTCTCCCTTTCCTCCTCTCCCTTCCCATTCTTCTCCTGCTCCTCCTGACTTTCTTCTTCTTCTTCTTCTTCTTCTTCTTCTTCTTCTTCTTCTTCTTCTTCTTCTTCTTCTTCTTCTTCTTCTTCTTCTTCTTCTTCTTCTTCTTCTCTTCTTCTTCTTCTTTTCTTCTTCTTTTTCTTCTTCTTCTTCTTCTTCTTTTTCTTCTTCTTCTTCTTTTTCTTCTTCTTCTTTTTCTTCTTCTTCTTTTTCTTGTTCTATTTCTTCTTCTTGTGTTATTCTTCTTTTCTTCTTCTTCTTTTCTTCTTCTTTTCTTCTTCTTCCTCCTCCTCTTCTTTTTCCTCCTCTTCTTCTTCCTCTTTCTCCTCCTCCTTCTCTTCCTCCTTTTCTTCTACCTCCTTCTTCTTCCTCCTCATCTTCCTCCTCCTTTCTTTTCTTCTCTTCCTCCTCTTCCTCTTCTTTTTCCTCCTCTTCTTCCTCTTTTCTCCCTCCCTCCCTTCTCCTCCTCCTCTTCCTTCTTCCTCCTCTTCTACCTTCTCTGTTCTTTATTCTTTTTGGACCATACCTGGTGGCGCTCAAAGGTTATTCCTAATTCTACACAGGAAAATTCCATTTTAGAAAATGACTAGGGAAGTACAGGTGAGAGAGACTGGCAGGTGAATGGGTCAGAATCTAAAAATCACTGGACAGAAAATTAGAAGTTTTTCTCACCTGCTGCTGTAGTGTGGCAGGCCTAGAAAAGCAAGGCCCTCTCCACCTCTGTCTCAGACATGACTCTGTGGGATGTAGCCCTTTGTGTGGAGGCATTCTGGGACAGGAGGGGAGGTTCTGGGCCACCTTGTAAACTTTCTGCCTTCAATTACCTACAGGGTCCTGCCACCAGGACCTCTCCTCTGTGGGGGTTCTGAAACTCAAGCAATCTGATGCCCATCTAAGGTACTGAGAGGCTCCTGCATCCACTCCCAGGATGAGGCAGAAGGAAATCATGGCTCTTGTCAGAAGGGGGTCACTCAGAGTGCAGGAGCAGGGAATCCCCCAACCCAGTCATGCTTCAGCATCAACTGATAACGGTTTGCAGAGTTTCGAAATCATGTTTCTCAGCCACAAATAATGTGGAGTCACGGCAGAACTTCCTGTTTGCACACACAGACCAGGCTAGAGTTAGGAGGAAAGAGGTCAGGCTTCTGCACCTTTGGGTGTGGACAGGGCCCCAAGGGGTGGGGGTAGTCAGCCAGCTGTCCCTGTTCTGCCTCTGTGCCAGTCTCTCCTGTGGAGAGACAAGCCCTCCACATGCCTCCTTGCCCACATCATCTATTTCCTCCAGACCCTGCAAAGCCCTTTCCATAGACCATGGAGCAAAGTCTGGGGACAGCCACAGCCCAGCCCTGGCCAACGCCTGTGACACACACATGGTAGGTTCTGGGCCTGAAACTTGGGTGCCATTATGCACAGTCACCAAGATGGGCAGCGATTCTCAGATACTCATCTACCCTAAGACTGCATGATGCCCAAAGTGCAGCATCCACACCATGATGGTGTCATTCCTGGATTCTCCCAATCATCTTTGTACTTCCTGCCCAATGGGGCACTTCCTGTGGGCCTGAGGCCCTTGTTTTCTTCAGTGCCCTGGGCCATCATGTGAATATCCAGCTACCCACTCCCTGTCACTCATAGTCCCTCATTAGCTTTGTGAGACCACGACCTGGGGTCCCTGAATTGGAGTCAAGCCCCCAGGGGTCACATTCTCAGCAACTTATTCATCAAATTGCATCTCTCCTATCTGGCTCTTCTGTGAATATTTTAAGCAAGTGCCTGTCTTTGGTAGAACTTATTTTATTTTTAATTAATTTATTCTTTTATGTTTTGGTTTTGGGGCCACACCCAGTGATGTCCAGGGCTGACTTCTGACTCAGGGATAACTCCTGGCAGGGCCCAGGGGAACATATGGGATACTGGGGTTTGAATCTTGGTCATTTGTATGCAAGGCAAGTGCCTTACCTGTTAGACTATTTTTCTGGCTCCCACACTGTCATTTGTGATTCAGGCACCATGATAAGAGATGCGGGTGATCTCCTGCACCCCATAATTTAGCCACTCCTAAAGTACAAGGCATTCTCTTTTCAGATCACCACCACCTAGATCATTTCAACAACACAGGAACAGAAAGAAAAAATACATTCTTAGACCTTTGGGAATTAAAGTGAGAGGCATTTGTGAGGCAACAATTTCATCAAACTTTAACTTTTTATTTCCTTAGGATCTGCAAACTCAAGAGAATCTCAATCCCTTCTGAGCCATAAAAATTGTTACTATTTAGAAAATAAAAATATCTTTTTTTTTGTTTTGTTTTTTGTTTTTTGTTTTTTGGGCCACACCCGGCATTGCTCAGGGGTTACTCCTGGCTGTCTGCTCAGAAATAGCTCCTGGAAGGCACGGGGGACCATATGGGACACTGGGATTTGAACCAACCACCTTTAGTCCTGGATAGGCTGCTTGCAAGGCAAAAGCTGCTGTGCTATCTCGCCGGGCCCAGAAAATAAAAATATCTTAATGGGAACCAGAGAGATAGCACACGGGTTCAGGTGCTTGTCTGTCTTGTGGGGCAAGCCCTGAGCACCGTTGGGTGTGGCCCCACTCTACCTCCAAATCTAAATGGGCAAATTGTATGGTACATAAATTATATTTCCAATAACATAATTAAAAAAAAATCAAAAGTGTTCCTCTTGCAATTCTTGTTTTGAAGAATGAAGATTTGCTTTTATTAAAGTGTTCCGAAATGTATCTGCACATGATTTTTATTATGGTTTATTACTATCATTTATGACCATTATTTTCATCTCTTACTAGTATAATTATTTGCACACTTTGGTTTTGTTTTGTTTTCAGATTTAATTGGGTAATGCTTAGGACTTACCGAAAGAGAGAAGCAGCCACAGAAAGAGAAGGGCCAGCAGTGTCCAGGTCAGCAGTATCCTGTCAGCAGTTTCCAGGGCATCAGTGTCCAGGTCTGCAGTGTCCAGACCTGGAATATCCAGGCCTGCAGTGTCTGGGTCAGCACTTGTCTAGGACAGCAGCATCCAGTGTGCAGTGTCCGGTCAGCAGTGTCCAGGCCAGCAATGACTGGGTCAGCAACATCCAGTGTGCAGTGTCTGGTCAGCAGTTCTAGGTCAGCAGTATCTGGGTCAGAGTGTCTGGGTCAGCAGTGTTGGGGTCAGGAGTGTTTGGGTCAGCAGGGTTGGGTCAGTAGTGTCAGGTCAGCACTGTCCAGGTCATCAGTGTTCACATCAGCATTGTCTGGGAAGTTGCCCGGCCCTTTTCATGCCTGGACGGGAGCCTTCCCAGATCATATTGCTCAGTGACTGCACTGTGGACTAATGGGGGTGGAAGAACTCTTCTCCAAGGGGCCATTTTGTGCTTTCTAGAACATTCGGCGATTTCCCTCACCTCAGTCTAGTAGGAGCCAAGAGTGTCCCTTCATAATTACTTAAGCCTTTTCCAAGGCCAGGTAGGTCGTGCCTGGCACACACATGCCTGAGTTTGGTTCCTGCACTGATGCCCCGGCCCACCCCAGCTTGTGGGGGTAATTCCTATGGTCCCCAGCACTGCTAGTCTGAGTAGAGCCTTATTAAAAGACTGAACATTGAGCTTTTGTGCCTGCTTAGCTGAGTATCATTGGGAGAGGCCCCCACCCCTGAACACTGCTTGGAGGTCTCCTAAAACTAAACATGTTATTTTGAAGAGCAGGATATGGACCACCTCAAGAATATGTACTCATTTGAAATATGCATCCAGGTCACAAAGGTTAAGTGAGATTAGGACCATCACAAGGACATCCCAAATACATCCCTGTTCATGTCATGGCACCCAGATTCAGCTGCCCCTTGGCAGCTCCTGCTCTCTGGTATTAGCTTGTTTGAAATGTTTGCAGGAATCTCTTTTCTCATGAATCCCCCCAAAAGCACAGAAACAAGTGAATAGCATAGAGGGTTTTACTGGCATGAAATTTACTTCAGTTGGGCAGGTTGTGGACCAGAGAACAGCTTCAGAGAGCATAGGGAGTTTGGTTTGATTCTAGCAGAGACAGAGTGATATAACAGCTTATACACATTCTAGTAGTTTTTAGGAAGCTCATACATATTCATGAGGGACAACAGTGAATACACAACTGAGACATAAAAAAAACATACATCAAGTGTACAGATAACCATGGACAAACATCATGATGGTATGTGTGTTAGTACCATGATAAAAAGAAAGTAGGGAATGGAGTGGTGGTACAGGGCGTGCCAGGAGTAACTCCTGAGCATTACCGGGTGTGGCCCAAAAACCAAAAACCAAAAAAAAAGAAAAGAAAGTAGACTGGAGGTCGAGGTCAAGATGGGTTCTACTGCACAGACTCCAAAGGGAGCTGGAAAGTGCCTGCTCTGGTGCTGGTGGTACAGGAGCGGGAAAGCCCCTCTGTGGGCTTCTGTTTTGACAGTTCAGCGTGATGGGCAGCAGAACAAGAAAGGATTCTGGGAAAGAGAGGAGAGAAGACTCTAACCTCAGCACTGAGCACAGGGAGGAGGCAGGGAGATGCTGAAGACACTACAGTGTGGGACCTGGGGTTGGCATCTGGGAGGAGCCAGACTGTGGGGTAGGGATTTGCTCCTGCACAGGGGCAGCAGGTAGGAGGCCTGGTGGTCCCTCCAGAGGGCAGCTGGCATGGACGCAGGAGCAGAGGGTGGGTGAGTTGTTTTTCCTCCAATGGGGGAAAGCCAGAGTTGTGGGGCCAGAGACTGGGCACTGTCTCAATAGTTTTGGCACAGCGGAGACCTGGATTTGATCCTGAGACTTTAGGACACTATGCACCACAAGTGACCACCAAGCAGAGCTGAGAGTAGCCCCAGAACAACACAGGGCGGGGCCCCAAAGAATGTTTCATTCACAGTAAATTGGCTTACCCCAGTTTCCTCCTAGAATCCATCCATCCTTACCCAGAGAAATTGAAATCAGAGCAAGAGATACACTGGGAGGCTCTTGGTGCTTTAGAAGAACCAGAAAATCCAATCACCTCTGGGTTGCTTTGCTCAGGTTCAAGAATGCTTTGGTAAGAAACTTTCTGGTGCATGTGGCACTTGCATTGACATCTGGTGCATTGTCATTTCCCTCAAGGCCTAGGACTGCCACCTGCCTGGCACCGCCTCCCTACAGCATCAGGATGGATGGTTTTCAGTACCATGTGGAAATGTCTGTCACAGAACAGGGACTGGAATGCTGGATTTCTCGTGTAACCACCCTCCGCCACCTGATGAGAACCATGCAAAAGTGACTGAGCCTCAGCATTCCCTAGATGGCTCATTCCCATCCTCACCTCTTGATTCACAGAGATCTTGCAGATCCTTTGCTTTTATCATCTTTGATTTTTGTTTGTTTGCTTGTTTGTCTTGTTTTTTGGCCCCATGTGGGATGTTCAAGAGTTACACCTAGCTCAGCTTTCAAGAATTATTTCTGGCGGTGCTTGGGGTTGCCGGGGATCAAACATGGGTCAGATGTGTGCAAGGCAAACATGTTACTGACTGCAATATATTATCGTTCCACTCCTCTGCTGTCATCTTTGAGCCACACCTAGCTTAGGGCTGGGTAGGGATTGCTCCTGGAGGGTCTTTGGGAGTTGTGTGGTGCCAGGGATGAAATTCAGACCTTTGCCTAGCAAAGTGGTACACTGGTCCTTTGGGAAATCCCTCTAACTTGGAAATATACATTTCTTTTTTTTTAAATACTATCTTTATTTAAACATCTTGATTACAAATATGATTGTGATTAGGTTTCAGTCATGTAAAGAACACCCCCCCCCTTCACCAGTGCAACATTCCCACCACCAATGTCCCAAATCTCCCTCCACCGCACCCCACCCCCACCTGTTCTCTAGACAGGCTTTCCACTTCCCTCATTCATTCACATGGTTATGATAGTTCTCAGTTTAGTTATTTCGCTAACTGCACTCACCACTCTTTGTGGTGAGCTTTATGAAGTGAGCTGAAATTTTCAGCCCTCCTCTTTGTCTCTGAGGATTGTTGCAAAAAATGTCTTTTATTTTTCTTAAAACCAATAGATGAGTGAGACTATTCTGCGTCTATCTCTCTCCCCTGACTTATTTCACTCAGCATAATAGATTCCATGTACATCCATGTATAGGAAAAGGAAGTATACATTTCTAAGCTCTCCAGGGCTGCCAGACCTGCACTGCCCATAGAAGTTGGGCAGGGAACTATAGTTCAGACCCTATGGTTATGTGGATTTGTGGTCAGGTTCAGGGTGCAAATTGGAGCTTGAATTCTGGCTCTGAAGTTCTTTGGAAGTTGTTTCCTGACTTAACTTATCCAGCAGAGTTCCAAGTTCACACCTTGAGAGCTCATTGTTACGTTTCAGGGAGAAACTAAGCCAGGTCCATAGCCAAAGGACATGTCCAGGAAAAGGAAGGGACGGTTCTTTTTATCCTTCTTCGAGCACGATCCCCACACTTGCCTGGCAATGGGGATCTGGCTTTCAAGACAGGCATCTAGTTGGCCTCAGAAGCTGTTAGGAGGTGACTGAAACCGTAATCTTACCGCCCTCTCTCCCTCCTCCTCCTCTGCAGCCCTGTCCCAAAAATAACCCCTACCACCCACCAAGGCACGGAGAGTGCTGACATTTTTAAGCGGAGGAGATAACTGATCACTTTCGACTTGTGTCATATTTTAAATGCATTATCTTTAAAATCTAGGTCAAGAAGAAAAATGAATTCAGCCTCCAGAATGTGAGAGTTGAGGGAACTTTTGCACCTTATTCTCCCTAAAGACCAGGACAAGGAGGCCCAGAGAGGGACAGCCAGTTGCCAAAGGTGACAAGGCAAGTTCCATGCAGGTGCAAACCAGAAAGACAGCCCTAGAATATCTTCCAACTTTTGGATTCTCATTCTTAAGGTTTTTCTTTTTTTTTAATTTTGGGCCACACTCTGTGATGCTCAGGGCTGACTTCTGGCTTTGAATTTAGGAATCACTTCTGGTGGTGCTTGGGAGACCATATGGGATGCGAGGCTTGAATTTGAGTCAGCCACATCCAAGGCAAGTGCCTTCCCCTCTGATCTATCCCTCCAGCACTGGGATTCTCAAGCCTGGGAGGTCAGGACTGGAAACATCATGGATAAGAACTCAGTAAGCCAGAGTGGGGAGCCAGTGGCAGGGAAGTACCTTGCCTGTATGAGTTCATGGGGATCCCTCAGTGGCATTGCATAAATAAAATTGTGAAACTCAGGGTGGCAGGGAGATTCAGGATTCCTGACAAATCTTGATTATCTTTCCAGGACAATGGTTCTATTGCACCCCAGCTCCTTTGTAGAGCAGATCAGAGTTTCTGGGGGAAGAAGGGAGATTTTATACTACCAATGTTAAAAAGAATTGAGGGGAGCGGAACCATAATTCAGCAGGCACAGCACTTGTCTTTGCATATGACTGAACCCAGTTTGATTCCTGTCACTCCATATGATCTAGTCTGCCAGGAATGATCCCCGAGTGTAGAACCAGGAGCAATCTCTGAGCATAACTGGGTGTGAGCCAAAAACAACAAAAAAAGAATTTGGAAGCATGGGCTCCATAACTCTGATATCTCCCTTTGAATTTTTTCCTTGCTGTTTGTTTTGTTTTGGGGCCACACCTAATGGTACTCAGAAACCCAGGCCACTTTCATGTAAAATATATGCTTCATCCTTGGAGCTCTCTCTCCAAATTTTAAAATGGGATTGGGCCACATCCAATAGTACTTAGGGCCCGTTCTCAGATCTGTGCTCAGGGGTCATACCTAGGGGTACTCTGGGAAATAAACCCGAACCTCCCTCATGCAAAGCTTGTGTCGGCCAGCCCAGCCCTTGAGTCCTCTCCAGCCCCTTTCTTTGATTCCACATTCCCTCTGGTTATTCAGAAGCCAGGCCAGTGTCTTCCCTCTAATTCCAAAACTGCTCCTGCTTCAAGCAATTTTTTTGCTCTTGTCTCCCAGTCTTCTCTGATAGCATCTACCCTGCAGTGCAGAGAGAGTTTGCTTGAGTGCAAAGCAGCACAGATGCTTTTATTCACTTTCATCTCATTTCCAAGGTGAATAAACTCAAGGAATATTGGCATTCAGTTCTCTTTTTCCTTTCCTTACTGTACTATCTCTCCAGCCATTCAGATTTATGTTTTTGAGATCATTTACGTGTGTGTGTGTGTGTGTGTGTGTGTGTGTGTTGTGTGTAGCATTTTCAGCTTGGCTTGAAAGTCCAGAGAGAGGGTAAGGAGCTTGCACTGCAAAAGTCTGACCCAGGTTCAACTTCCAACACCACAAGATAGTCCCCCAAGTCTATCAGGAGTGATTTCTGAGCACAGGACCATGAGTAAATCCTGAATTCTAGGGTGGGACCAGAAAAACAAAACTTGGCCTACAGCCACCAGACTTGTAGCTTGATGCTGTTTCCCACAGGATCAAATCAGCAGCTGCTACAAATTCAGGCTTTTTTTGTTGGCACCTCACAGAGCTGGTTGGTAAACATTTAGCAGCACCGCTGCCCACAGAACTTGGTATGAAATCGGAGAACCAAGTGAGTGAGTGTTCTCATTTGGTTGGTGTCTGGATGCTAAGTACAGTGGAGAGTGGAGGGGAGTGGATAATGCTGAGACAAATCTGTCTGCATACCTGTCTGGTATTGAATTGCTATTGGACAGAAAGATATCATTAAAAACAATAGCTTTATTAAGACATAACACACACAAACACATACTCACATGTTTTACTCACATACAGTGTAAAATTTAGGACTGGGGATGTGGCTCAGTAATATAGTTGTCACCTTGCATGCATGAGGCCTTGGATTCCAACTTGGCATTGCAGAAAAAATCAATCAAGTGGACAATGCTTTTGTAGTTTAGTTAAGTGTGATCATCATTATCAGAGTGATGCGATCATTTTTGTTTTCTTTTTGTCCACACCTGGCAATGCTCAGGGTTCTGCATTCAGAAATAACCTCTGGCAGTGCTCAGGAGGCCATATGGAATGCCAGAGATCAAACCTGGATTAGACACATGCAAGACAAATACCCTCCCTGCTGTGCTATCATTACAGATGTTAGAACATTTCTATAACCCCTCAAAAAGAAACATCAGGACATACACCCTATTTCCCCCACTTTCTTCCCCTGGCATCCTCCTTCAGTCCTGGAAACTCTTTCTGCCTTAATAGACTTTAGGCAGTTTTGATGCTAACATAGAAATCAGAAACTGAGAGGGCTAGTCTGGGAAGTGGCTTCCTGAGCATCAGCCAGTGTGGCAGTGCGTCCAGTTCTGCCTGTGTGAGTCCAGTGACATGCCCTTTCACCCCATGCTAATCCTTCCCTCCCAGGAGGCTGCTGCTCTCCCAGCAAGACTGAGACAGGGAAACTGAGCAAGGCTGAATGATGGGATCAGCTTCCATTGGGATGGCAAGAAGTTCAGAGAGAGGCTGGAGAGATAGCATGGAGGTAGGGCATTCATTCGCCTTGCATGTAGAAGGATGATGGTTCGAATCCCAGCATCCCATATGGTCCTCCGAGCCTGCCAGGAGCGATTTCTGAACATAGAACCAGGAGGAACCCCTGAGTGCTGCTGGGTATGACTCAAAAACCAAAAAAAAAAAAAAAAAAAAAAAAGAAGGGGCCCGGAGAGATAACACAGCGGTGTTTGCCTTGCAAGCAGCCGATCCAGGACCAAAGGTGGTTGGTTGGAATCCCGGTGTCCCATATGGTCCCCCGTGCCTGCCAGGAGCTATTTCTGAGCAGACAGCCAGGAGTAACCCCTGAGCACTGCCGGGTGTGGCCCAAAAAAAAAAAAAAAAAAAAAAAAGAAGTTCAGAGAAACCAGCCAGGTGTGTACAGCCAGGTGTGCTCACTGTGTGCGCATACATATGTACATGTAGGTATATAGACCACAAGAATAAGCATGTGGCTTGTGTATTTTGTGCATACAAGTAGGCACAGGCATGTGGGGGAGTGCATACAGATGTGTGAGAGTAAGTATGTACATGTATGCGAGTGAGAATGAATTGTTTGTGTTCACACATGCGAGAGTGAGTGTATCTGTGCATGTGTGTGAAGGAATGTGTACACCTGTTATATAAATTCCCATGTTGTGGAAACAGCCATCACTGGCTCTACTGGTCACCACAGGAGACCAGATATAAGGTCCCCATTCCCACCTCAGAACAAGCTGCTTGCAGGCATCATGGACTGACATCAGCCCTCCTTCTGCCTGCAATGGGGATTGTCCCTGACTAGCTCTTGGAGTTAGATGAGCTCAGGTCAGTGTTCTGGGCCATGAATTTCAGCTGCAGTAAATACTGATGTGGAGTGTGGATGATACCAGGGCCATCTTGACTCTTCTAGAGCATCATGCTGGGGAATTGCCTTTTAGGGGAAGGAGGATCCTGAGGAGATTTTGGGTCAGGCAGAGGACCACTTGCCTGAGATGCACAGAGATGCACAGAGGAGAGGATTTGACAGTCCAGGAAAAATTGGGGATGTTCACTCTGAAACTTCCCATGGCCACATTTCTCCTTCCACCCACTGCGAATAATGAGTCTTTGTTCTCAGCCCATGTCCTCCCGCTGTTGCCATATGTCTAGACTGAAAAAAGCTTCTCTTTGAACATCCACAAATGACACTGAGGAGGCCGTGTGTGGTTTGTGGTGTGTGTGTGTGTGTGTGTGTGTGTGTGTGTGTGTGTGTGTGTGTGACTCTGGAGAGTAGAAATCATACCCTAACCATAGAAAACTTGGCTCATTGCAGGAGGGGGCGGTGCATGGTGACTGGAGATGTCCCCTAGACGAGCATGGGGGATCTCGCCTGCCCCTCTATGGTCTCCTCACCCCTGGAAGATATCCCTTCCCAGTCTTGGCAGCCCCTGTGGCAGGGATGAATTAATTTCCAGGCAATAATTAGAATTTTCCTGATAACCCGGGAATGAAGTTCCAGAAGGTGGAAAGTTGGGAATGGCATCAGCTTTGGTGCTGTTGAAACTGGGGCTTGCTTGTGTTTGATCTGCTGGCAGAGTCAAAGTTGTTGGTAAAGGACTTGGAAGGTGACATGTCGCATGTAATTAAGAGAAGTGACGAGGCCTGGCGAAGGGCTGTCGAGTTCCTCTTTATCAGTCCAAGGCTCAAAGAGAGCAGAGTCATAGGTAGGCCTGGCAGACCTTTTTTTTTTTTTTTTGGCTTTTTGGGCCACACCCTGTGATGCTCAGGGGTTACTCCTGACTATGCACTCAGAAATCACTCTTGGCTTGGGGTACTGTATAGTACTCCGGGGATCAAACCAAGGTCCATCCTAGATGGGCCACTTGCAAGGCAAACACTCTACCACGATGCTATTGCTCTGGCCCCCAGACCCTTTTTTAACAGCTAGTTTGCACCCGTACAGACCCCAAATCTTGAGGTCATGGCTGGGATACCTCCTGGTATCCTTGGAAGCACACTGGGTCCCTCCCAGAGGCTCTTTTTAATCTTTCAACTCAGCCATCCTGTTTACATGTGGGTTTGGACACTGTTCTTGTTGTTTTATCTTTTTTTTTAATTAAACAGAAATTTTATTTCCAAGCTTTTTAAAGATTACAGACACAATATATCTATTAAAGATGTCCCAAATTAAAGGCACATTATCAAAAACTTGTGACATCAAGAATGCATTTACGGAGTTTGATTCCTGGCCATCCCATATGGTCCCACCACCTAGGAGCGATTTCTGAGTGCAGAGCCAGGAGTAACCCCTGAGCACAGCAGGGTGTGGCTCAAAAAAACAAAGCAAAACAAAAAACAAAAAAAAGAATGCATTTATGTTGTAACATATTCATTTTACTTTGATTTTTAATAATTTGCAATGTTCCATAAGTCATATTTTAAACATTTTTTTAAAAGATGAGATATTGTTGCTTTATCTTAATCTGTAAAATACACAAAATGCACTGTTGACACCTTTTTCCAGTCTACAACTTAGGAGGTGTGAAAGTTTGGCCTGAAAGCATGCACACTTATCAAATTCTTTGATTCCAGAACTTTTCATTACCCCCTCCCCACAGTTCCTGGCCACCATCTATTTTCTCACCTCTGTGGGTACGTCTGTTCTAGAGAATTCAGGCAACATTTGGCCTTGGGGTCTGATTTTCTCTCCATGTAACACAATGCCTCATGGTGCCTTCACACTACAGCCAGTGTCTGAGTTTCCTGTGTTTCTTTTTGTGGCCAAATAATATTCCTCAACAGGAACCCCATACCACTCCATCTAATCCTTATGCATTGTTTCTGTTGTGGTTGCTGCTGTTTCAATGGACCTGAGGCGAAATTTCGCCTCTATCTCCACTTATACCCAACAACAACAAAAACAATCCCACAAACTCTAAATTCTTGAGAATCTGAAACAAATCCATGATGATTTTGTTTCTGTGGACTAAATAAAGTCAGCACAGAGAATAACCGATGTTCTGAAGTTAAACCAGAGACTTGACGTCATCCCTGAAAAAGAGAATAATAACACTGGAACCTTCGTGAAATCCTTATGAAGTTTATTACCTTAGGACCAGCTATAGCCAATAGGACATCTGCTTTGAGCTCACTAATGAAAACAATACTTGGGATAGTAACTGGAATAAATCATTACAGGCTATTAAAACTGTGAATGTACGTAACAATTCTCTGTGTGAAGGCAAATACATGTGAACAGAAATTTAAAAAAAATCAACTCATCAACCTGTCTTTATTACTATGTGGCATTGTGCAAGTCCTGTCTTCTGTCTCTGGCCCAGTAAAACCATGCACCATCCATTCATTCTGTGACTCAATGCTGAGAGATGGCTGCTTGTGGCTACAGGTAAATGTGATCCTTTCTCCGAGTCTGTGATATTCTCCTAGGCTCTGTTCTGAGGTTTCATGGAAGATTCACTTCACAAAGTTCTGAAATGTGAGTAGGACTTGTGAGGGGCAGAGAGGAATAGTACCTGTGTGCCTTGTGTTGAACACTTGCCCCATGGTTCCCAGCTGGGGGACCATAAAACTGTGGGTTTTTGCCACACAGATATTTCATTCCTGTGTTCCCCCTGGCACTGTTGAAGATGGGGCTTCTGGAAAGGGAGAAGCCATAGGTATTGTTGAATGTAATAGATTAAATTTTGAAGATGAGTCCTTAGGGAAGGAGTTGGCTTAGCTGAGGCCATGGGCTCGGACTCCCTGGGATGGAAGAGTGGTCTTTCATGCTTTCTCTCATGTGAGGACACAGGGAGAGGGATCTGCAAGCCTGAAAGAGGACCCTTGCCCCAGCCTATGGTGGTGCCTTGACCTTGGTGACCTGCCTCCAGAACTAAGGGCAAACACATTTCTATTGTCATTGTCACCCAATCTGACAACATAGCAAGGGGCTTGGTATAGTTGTCCCAATGTTTTCCAACATGATGTAGGGTTCCTGATGCTGGGAAGGTGGGGAGCAGGGCAGGTGGTGGGAGGAGAAAGAGAGAGAAAGGGGGAGTAGGAAAAGAGAGAGGATAGAAAGAGAGGAAAGAGAGGGGAGAGAAGAGAAAGGAGAGAGGAGAGAGAGGAGAAGGAGAGAAAGAGTGGAAGTGCATGTGCCAGGTTCAGAATGTATGCTTCTCTAGAGGGCTGAAAGCCCCATGAAGAAAAAGAAATTACACACCCAAGGGGCTGGAGCATTAGCACAGCAGTAGAGCATTTGCCTTGCATGCGGCTGATCCAGAATGGACCTGGGTTGGTCCCCCAAGCCAGGAGCGATTTCTGAGCACAGAGCCAGACGTAACCCCTAAGCATCACTGGGTATGGCCCAAACAACAACAACAACAACAACAACAAAATTACACACCCAAATTGAGATGTGGGCAACCTCAGAACCAGGGTATGTGCTCCTTGCTTTTGCAAAGTTGGTTCTATTGTTTTATTTTCCAAATTTCCCCACTTGGGTTGTCTACAAGCTTTGAACATTGAGAAGACTTCTTTCATGTTCTTGTCATGGTCTTTAGTCTCTGTTGCAGTTTCTCCTCTCCAGAGGGGCCACAACCTACTCTGGGTCAGTGCTGGTGTCAGTTAGTGTTCAGTGGCCTTAGTTTCTGCCAAGAAGAGGGGTCTGGCTTTCATGCTTTGGGGCTTTTTAGGGTTGGTAACAGCCACTTCTTTAGATCATGTCTGGAATTCTGGTGACCTGTCCATCTCATCTTGTTTTCATCAGACATATAGTCAAATGAGGGTCTGAAAAAAGTCTCTAACAAAGGATCCTGGATTCAGACGCACAACTGTGTGGTCTGATGTGGCAGTGAAGGTATGTGGGAGCATCATCAAAGTGGCCCTGGAGGAGGTTTCCCCAATAGAGGTCATGAGAGAGGGTCTGCCTGGGTGGGGACAAAGGGCTGAGAATTCATGACCTATCTAGGAAAGCATATGATCAACAGTCCTTTTCACTCTTTTCAAAAATTGTTTTTGTTATGTGAGAGCCACACCTGGCAGTGCTGGGGGCAAGAAATTCCTGGCAAGACCACGTGATACCATGGAGCAATTCCAAGGCTTTTCACTTGTGAAATATCTGAGCTCTAACACTTGAGCCACATCCTAGCCTCCAGCCTACTTAACTTAAAAAAAAAAAATCACATCATACAAACACAGTTGCCATGCATCTGGCCAGTTTCATAGACTCACTGTTCTTTAAAGAGATGTAAACCAAGCTGTGAAAAATTGTGGGTACACCCTCCATGCAGCTGAAAGCTGGCAATCTTAAGAGTAAACTGAGTCCCGCCCTGCCAAAGCCATACTTGCTGGCTTTCCCTATCACCCACAATTGTCTCTTTGCCTATGGCCTTGCTTCACTAATCCTCTTTGGCTCTCTACTTGGGGTTCCCTCCCCTGCCTTCTACTTCCAGAAGACCTGAAGACCTGGCAACTTAAAACGTGCCACATAAAAGCTGCAATGTCAGCATTAGTGCTTGGAATTCCTGAAATGTGTAGCCTCATTCGTGGCTGTGCATCAATTCCATTTTTGTTTAATATAGTCATCCCCATAGGAAAACAATAATTTAGATGCCAATGTGTACCTGAAACCATCTAATGTTCAGAAATGAAAGAAGAATGACCAACTAGCGGGGCCGGAGAGATAGCATGGAGGTAAGGTGTTTGCCTTGCATGCAGAAGGTCGGTGGTTCGAATCCTGGCATCCCATATGGTCCCCTGAGCCTGCCAGGAGTGATTTCTGAGAATAGAGCCAGAAGTAACCCCTGAGAACTGCCGGATGTGACCCACCCCCCCAAAAAAGGAATGACCAACTAGCAAGAAGCGCTTACTAAACTTTCTGACAATGACTTAATAATCTCATTGGAGATACAATAATTTTCACAAATTTGCTTGTTGTTATACTCTTTTTTTATTTCTTCTTTTCTTTCTTTTTCATTTTTTAATAATTTCTCCCCCATTTACCTGGAAACAAATGCATTATGATCAACTATGTCAGCTATGTGATACATGGTCTTTAAATAAAGTCAATTAAAATTTAAAAATCACATTGTAATCCTATGATTAACAAAATACTAGGTTTCCTTTGAGACTATCGCAAAAAATTAAATATTGAGTGTACAGAGCCAAGCAAAGTCAGTGGGAGAAAGTCTTGCTTTGATTTCAATCTGCACATCTATGTATCGGCCATTCCCCATCCCATTCCAATATGCACCACCCCTCGCTCTCTCTGCCATCATATAGGAAATCAGCTCATTGGTTTGTGTTGGTGAAGAGAAGACATATAAACAGGGAAGCAACATGATGAGATTCAGGAAAAGCATGGTAGCATGGTGGAATAGAGAATGGGCAGGCAGAGATGTTATTACCATTATCTTAGAGGTTTTACTTTGCTGGGGATAGTTTGGGGAAGAATATTGCAGAAGAGTTGGATGGAGGCAGAGAACCAGTAAGACTGGAAGTGAAAGGAGGTGGAGTCTGCAGGAACAGAGAAGGGTCTTAGCCCAGGAAATACAACTCATTCATTTAATAGTATTTGTATTTTTGCTGTTCCTACTGTGTGCAGCAAGGAGTAGCACAGAAGAGCCCCTTATATCCCTGGAATTTGCCTTCTAAAAAGGGAAAGATGGGAAGAAAACAAATACATGGAAGAGCCTATTTTATATAGGGGCCACACCAGGGAGACAGTGTGGGGAACAAGATGAGATGGAGAATGATGGGAATAGGTAGGGGTTATGGAAATGATACTCAGCAGTTCAACAGAGCTGAACCCTGCAAAAGGTTACTTTTGCAGAGAAACTTGGGGTTAGAGAGGCAGAGCATCCAAGACTCTAAGGTGTTTACACATATTTCTGACATGGTTTTAAATAATGATCAATGTTGATCATTTTACCTATTTTTAATTATTTATTTATTTTTGTTTTTTTTGGGGGGGCCACACCCGTTTGATGCTCAGGGGTTACTCCTGGCTAGCGCTCAGAAATTGCCCCTGGCTTGGGGGACCATATGGTACGCCGGGGGATCAAACCGTGGTCCTTCCTTGGCTAGCGCTTGCAAGGTAGACACCTTACCTCTAGCGCCACCTCACCAGCCCCAATGTTGATCATTTTAAATAATGATCAATGATCATTGTTGCTGGTATTCATTTTTAACTTAAAGGCAAGCAAACATCTCCATGCCCAGGAAGGAACAGTGAGAAGCAAGTATTTTGCTCCTTCTGCTCCAGCTGCCCCTTCTCCTTGCCCCAGCAGGATGTCTAGGTCAGGCCTGGAGAGAACCTCTTTCCCAGGGGCTTCTCCCTGGGAAAAGTGGTCTCCAGCACTCTTTCTAAGCACAGATCAAGAGTTGAAAGTGAAGGGAGTCATAGCCCAGCAGGTAGAGCATTTGCCTTGCATATAGCCAAACTGGGTTCAATATCTGGCATCCCATATGGTTTCCTGAACACCATCAGGAGAGATTCCTAAGTGCAGAGCTAGGAGTAACCCCCGAGCATCACTGTGTATACCTTCTGGTCCCCTCAAAAAAACAATCGAACAACAACAAGAGTTGAAAATGAGGATAAGGCTTATAATAAATGCAGACCTTTCTGAGCTAATAATACGTGTTTTGGGGCTGGATGATAGTGCAGCTGGTAGAGCATTTGCTTTGCATGTAGCCAACCCAGGTTTGATCTTGGCATTCCATATGGTTCCCCTGGATCTCTCCAAGAGTGATCCCTGTGTCCAGAGCCAAGAGTCAGTCCTGAGCACTTCCATATGAAGTTTAAAAGCTAGAAAAAGAAAGAGTGAGAAATATGGGGCCCGGAGAGATAGCACAGCGCCGTTTGCCTCGCAAGCAGCCGATCCAGGACCAAAGATGGTTGGTTCGAATCCCGGTGTCCCATATGATTCCCCGTGCCTGCCAGGAACTATTTCTGAGCAGACAGCCAGGAGTAGCCCCTGAGCACCGCCGAATGTGGCCCAAAACCCAAAATCCAAAAACCAAAAAAAAAAAAAAAAAAAAGAGTGAGAAATATATATAAACGCTGTATTTTCATCAAAGTTGACCAAAAGCCTATACGGGACCCAAAAATTTTTGTACTGAACAAGAACTTCTTGGGGGTCTATACTCTGTCTTTCATTGGCTTGCAACATTAAATTAGGGGCATGGGGGTAAATGTCCATGGAGGCACTTGCAAATATTCAGGAGCTGGTCTCAATCTTGCAGACTACGAGAGTCCTATAGAGAAGACTGGAAATAATCAGATTATCAAAGTCACCACCTAAAGGAGTCATGTACAGTAGAATTGATGAATCCCCTAGCATTGAGATCTATGGGACATTTCTCCTTACAAAAGGTGTTGCAAAGAGAACTGGGTTTTCAGTTGCCTCCTTACAATCATCACCCTAGCAGACTCCATATGCTGTTTCTTAGAAGAATACCTCAATGTAGTGCCAAGAGCAACTGAGACAAAGCAAAAACACATTGGTGAAAAGAGGGAGCAGGAGTACCCATTGGATGTGTTTTATCATGTGCTTCTTTCATGGGAAGAAGGAGCCTGTCCACAAATTCTTGGAATTTCTCCCAAGAACGTATATTATCAGGATGAAAAAAAAAATGCAGGTTTTCAGATGCTTGCCTTGTATAAAGCCAATCCCAGTTCAATCTGCAGCACTGCTATGGTTCCTTGAGCACCAAAAGGAATGACTGAGCAGAGAGCCAGGAGTAATTCCAGAGTACTTCTGGGTGTGGCCCAAAACAGAACAAAAGGGGAGTATTTTTAGACTATTAGTCAAATCAACAAAAAAAAAAGTTTTCTATCGTAAGTGCCTTGTCTCTGTTTTTTCAATTCCTATGCAGTACTAACAGCCGCATCCCAAGATATCCAAGTCCTAATGTATGAAACCAGCAAATATGTTAATTTATGTAAAGGAAGGAACTGGAAGATGTCATGAGGGACCTAAACGTGGGGAGATTCATTAGGCCTTTCTGGAAGGCCCACTGTGATCACAAGAGCACTGAAAGGGGGAAGCAGGTGGTTCCGAGAAAAGCAAGGCAACAATGGGCAGAACATAATGATTCTTTTGTTTTTGTTGAGGGCAAAGTTCAGAGGTTATTCTTGGCATTCAGGGGTTATTCATGGAGGGGTCAGGGACCATATAGAATGCTGGGGATTGAACCCTGTTATCTATACAAGGCAAGCTCCATGCCTGCTATCCTAACCCTCTGGCCCCTTGTGACGATCTTTAAGGATAAATGCAAGGGGATGGGTCTTTCAGATGTGGAAAGAGTAAGGAAAAAAGAGTTTGCTGGGGAGCACAGTGCTCCCAACACCTTGATTTTAGGCTGCAGATTCCATTTAAGACTTCTGACTTCTGGAAATAATAAAGGTGTTATTTTTATGCAATTATTTTGGAGGCAAAAATCCCAGACTGTTCTGTCTGGGATTCTCTGCTACACCTCTGAGAAGCATCTGAAAGTTCATCCTGTGTTGCTGTGGGGTGCACATTTGGCTTTTTCTGGAGCATTTCATGTGGCTTAGTTACCATGGCACTTGTTTATGCTGAATGGCCTTAACCTAGCACAAGGCATTCTAAGGAAATGACTTTGAAAATGGGAGTGACAAAGGCACAGTTACCTTCTGAAAAGATGACCTTGTATGTCTCAATAGACTGAATGCTGTATGATGCACACAAAAATATAATCACTCATACAGTTTGTCGTTCATTTTTCTGAAGCTCAAAAGCAGAAATTTTCAACCTTTTTATGTTTGTTTAGTCCATAGACCTGTGGTTAAAACTACTGATTTCAAGCACATCTGCAGGACCTGAGAAAGAGAGAGAGAGAAAAAGAGAGAGAGAGGAGAGAGAGAGAAGAGAGAGAGAAAAACAGCTTTTGTGCTGGAGTGCATGCTTATGTGGGGGGTCTGCATTTGATTACTAGCACTGTATGGTCTCCAGAACACTGCAGCGAGACACCCCCAAGCATTAAGCTGAGAGGATCCCATGAATACTGGCAAGGGTAATCTACAAATAGATAATAAAACAAACAAACAAACAAACAAACAAGGAAAGACCGAGAAGCTAAGGATCATGTATCACCTGGTTCCATTTCTGGAACTACATGGTTGCCTGAGTGTTGTTGGATGCAGCGTAAGAGATGCAGCATATCTGGGGTAGCCTAGGTAGTCCTAGTATAAAGGACAAGATACTTTATCCTCAGGCCCTTGCATTGAACTGCAGACCAGATTAACCAAAAATTATTCATGGAGCACACAGGTACCCACAATTTTGGGGCCAAAGCAATAGTGCAGCAGGTAGGGCTTTTGTCTTAGGCCAATCTAGTTTGATCCCTCATACCTATTTGGCACCACCGGTCTGCCAGGAGTGGTCCCTGAATGTAGATCCCAAAGTAAACCCTGAGTGCTGTCAGGTGTGACCCAAAAAACCAAAACCAAGCCCAAACTAAGCACTTGGGAAGCCTCTCAATAAATAAGAAAATAAAGAGAACGTAGAAATCCCTATTTCTGCTGACCCTACTTATTGCATAGTCTTTACATTTATAGTTAAAAGCTTCTTTGGAGTTTAGGACTTTGTTTGTTTGATTTGGGGTCACACCCAGTGGTGCTCAGGTGTTACTCTGGCTCTGCACTCAGAAATTGCTCCTGTCTGGATCACGGGACCATATGGGATGCTGGGATTCGAATCATTGTATGTTCTGGGTTGGCTACATGCAAGGCAAATGCCCTACCTCTGTGCTATCTCTCCGGATCCTGGACTGGTTGTTTTTAAAATGGAGGCAACCATTTAAAATGGTATCATTTCCAATTTTGTTTATTTTAGCTGAAAACGTATAATCATAGAGCTAGAGAAATAAACAGTACAAGAGTTAAGGCAAGTTGCTTTGCATATAGTTGGTCAACCCTAGTTTCTTTACAAGGACTTTATATAGTCCCTTGAATACCACCATGAGTGATATCTCATGAGTGATATCTAAACATAGATCTGGGGTAAGCCCTGAGAAAGTTGAGTTTGTTCCTCAAAACCCCTTTAAAAACAAACTTGTAATAATTCACCTGAAAATAGGAATCCCTTAGTCATTCTTGTATAACAAAACACAGATGTTATTGATAATACTCATATTATACTGGCTCTGTAACTGGTGAGTTTCATCAAAAAGCTAAATAAGAGATCACCATAAGATCCCACAATTTTGGAGCTAGAGCAATATAGTGAAGCAGGTAGTGCGTTGCTTTACATGTGTCTGACCTTGTTTGATTCCTTGTATCCCATATGGTACCCCAAATCTGCCAGGAGTGGTTTCTGAGTGCAGAGCAAAAAGTAAACCCTGAGTGCTATTGGGTTTGACCCAGAAACCAAAACCCAACCCAACACCACCCGAACCAAAAAAAAAACCAAAAAACTATTGGGGACAGAGAAATCATGCAGCAGGTAGGGCGCTTGCTGTACAGGGGGCCAATCAGTTTGATTTCCTCATCCCATATGGTCCCCTAAATTTGCCACAAGTAATCTTTCAGTTCAGAACCAAGAGTAACGGGCCCAGAGAGATGGCACAGCGGCCATCGGCAAGCAGCCGATCCAGAACCAAAGGTGGTTGGTTCGAATCCTGGTGTCCCATATGGTCCCCGTGCCTGCCAGGAGCTATTTCTGAGCAGACAGCCAGGAGTAAACCCTGAGCACTGCTGGGTGTGGCCCAAAAACCAAAAAAAAAAAAAAAAAAAAAAAAAAAAAGAACCAAGAGTAACCTCCGAGTACCACTGGGTGTGGCCCCCAAACAAAATCAATCTAACAAACCAAAGATCCCATAATTCAACCTCTGGGTTTATATCTTAAAGAGTGAAAATCAGGGGCTAAGCTGATACCTGCCCACCAGTGTTCACAGGTGCATTTTCATAATCATGAGAAAGTGAGACAGCTCCAGCATCCAGCAATGGCTCATCAAAAGTGCTAGATAGACACACTCTGATGGTACTGTCATAAGAAAAGAATAACATTTTGATAGATGTTACATAAATTGGCCTTGAAAGTCTAATACATGAAATAGGCCAGGTATGGAGGAAAGACTATTCACTCCCATTTATATGAACTCCCAACCATCTACCATAGACAATTATGTGGAGAAAGGGCAGTAGGGAATTATTATTTAAAGTTTATGTAGTTTATGTAGTGGGGGATGACAAAATGTTTTGACTTTAGATAGTGGTGACATTCATATAATGCTGTGAATGGCTTTATGCTACTAAATTGTACACTTTAGAAATGGTTACAATGATATTGTACCACAATTTTAAAAGTCATAACAAATTCAATTCTATTTTCTGAATTTATTTTAACACAATATCCAAAAGGTGAGTAAAAAATTTTTAACAGAAATCTCTTTACCACAGTGTTATTTCTAATCATATTCTAGAGAACTTGAAAGATTAGGTAATTTGTTTTTTTTTTAAAGCCATGTATGTCCAAATTATGGACTATTTGGCACAAATCATGTTTACTAAGAGATGTTCACTGATATGAGATTTGCCTATAATGTTAAGTCCAAAAATACAGGTTAATATTTTGTTCAGTATGGTGAGCATATATTCATTTATGATATAAATAATTAAAATAGTGAAGGAAATAATCCACAACAGGGTTCTGGAAAGCTAATACAGGGGTTTAAAAACATTTGCCTTGGGGCCGGGCGGTGGCACTAAAGGTAAGGTGCCTGCCTTGCCTGCGCTAGCCTTGGACGGACCGTGGTTCGATCCCCCGGTGTCCCATATGGTCCCCCAAGCCAGGAGCAACTTCTGAGCACATAGCCAGGAGTAACCCCTGAGCGTTACCGGGTGTGGCCCAAACCCCCCCAAAAAAAAAAACAAAAACAAAAACATTTGCCTTATAAGTGGATGGTCACTTGTAAGTATGAGTTCAAACCCCAGAATCCCACGAGCCCTGAATATGCTCTGTGTAATCCCTAGAGCCGTAAGTGATTTCTTTATTGAGGGCTGGGGGAGGGCTGGTTATGCTCAGGGGTTTCTATGGCTCACTTAAGAATTACTCCTGGAAAAAAAAAAAGGGCTGGAGTGATAGCAGAGCAGTACGGTATTTGTCTTGCACATGGATGACCTCAGACAGACCTGGGTTCAATCCCTGGAATTCCATATGGTTCCCTCGAGCCTGTCAGGAGCAATTTCTGAGCACAGAGCCAGAAGTAGCCCTGACCACCACCAAGAGTGGCCCAGAAACCAAAGCAAACAAACAACAAAAAAGAATTACTCCTGGAAGTGCATGGGGGCCATATGGGATGCTGAGGATTGAACCTGGGTCACCATGGGCTAAACAAACCCCTTATCCACTGGACTATCTCTCCAGCTCCATACAAGTGTTTACTAACTGCATTATAGATAGCCAGGCTTATGTGATCACCATAAAAGGGTTATTATCCACATTAAATATCCTAACTGGAATAATGTGCAAGTGAAATGTGCAAGTGACACTGATAGGAAGTGGGAGTACTGGTGGGCAGGTGTGGGCTCATCATGGTCACCCCCAGGCAACAAGGCAGATCATATGTGTCACTAAGGGAGTGAACAGCCCCGGACCTCTGTGCAAGCAACCACAACTAGGGAGGGATGGGAAATAAAAATTTGTAATAAATCCAAAACAGTGGGTTTTGTAGAAATAGTAAGAAGTTAAAGAACTTGCCTTGTAAGCAGTTGGCCCTGGGTTCAATCCTTGACATCCATATATGGGCCTCTGAATACCACAGGTGTTGCCCCCAAATAAAGAAAAAAACTAAACAGTAGCAAAAGTTAACTCTAGATGGTTGGCTAAAAGGTTAACTCTCCCCTACATTCTTTTTGTTTGTTTGGTTTTTGGGCCATGCCAGGGGGCCAGGCAGTTCTGAGGATGGACCCTAGGCATGAAGCATGAGCTCTAGCCATCTGCTTGCTCTCCCCAGCCCAGGTTACCCTTTCTTTTTTTGGGTCACATCCGGCTGTGCTTAGGGGTTACTCCTGGCTCTACACTTAGAAATCGCTCCTGGCAGTCACAGGTGACCATATGGGATGCCGGGATTCGAACCACCGTCCTTCTGCCTGTAAGGCAAACGCCCTAACTCCATGCTATCTCTTCAGCCCCAAGTTATCCATTTTTATATTACTTTCCCCTACTTGCCAGTCTTCTACAGAGAACACTTATTCATGTACTCAAAGAGGATGCAAAAATCTAAATCCAAAAGGGTCCCAACTCTCCTTATGTTAATATGGCATAATTCTGGCTTATTTACCACATCCTCAAGATACAAGACTATCTTCATTCTTTATTTCCCCCCAATTTTTATTATAATACTGTGATTTACCAAATTGTTCATAATCCAGTCATTTCAAGCATTAAATATTCAAACCCATTCTACCACCAGGTTGACGACTTCTCTTTGCCAGTATCCTCAATTTCTAACCACCACTCTAGCAGGTACAAACAAATTTATTTTATTTTGCTTGTTACAACATAAAAGCAAATGGAATGGTAAAAAACTAGATCAATACAGGTCAATAATACTTTGAACTTATTTTTCTATCACTCTATGGTGCTACTAAAGCCAGTGTCTAAGGATTATTGGGCTGTCTAAGGATTGTGCTGGTTGAGCCTTCTGTGTTACAATTTAGGCTCACTGATATTGCTAGAATTATATGAAAATTTCACATCATACTTCCTGTCATACTACTGGGTTGACACTACTATAAGATATTGAGGTATCGCTTGCTACCACAGTCCAGAATTTATAAATTTAAGACAAATTTGGTAGCTTGGAAATTTGATAAGGAGCTGGGTCATTTCTCTGAAGGGTGTAGGGGGGTGGCACTGGGCTGTTATAGCTCATGCAGAAAAGGAAATCTGATTTCTCCTCCTCCTCCTCCTCCTCTTCTTCTTTTTCTTCTTTTTCATCATCATCATCATCATCATCATCTTCTTCTCCTTCCTTCTCCTTCTCCTCCTCCTTCTCCTTTCTTCTTTCTTCTTCTCCTCCTTCCTTCTCCTTCTCCTCCATCTCCTTCTCCTTCTCCTTCTTCTCCTCCTTCCTTCTCATCCTTCTTTTCCTTCTAATTTTCCTCCTCCTCCTCTTCTTCTCCTCCTTCCTTCTCCTTTTTCTCCTTCTCCTTCCTCCTTCTCCTTCTTTCTCCTTCTCCTTCTCTTTCTTCTTCTTCTTCTTCTTCTTCTTCTTCTTCTTCTTCTTCTTCTTCTTCTTCTTCTTCTTCTTCTTCTTCTTCTTCTTCTTCTTCTCCTTCTCCTCCTCCTTCTCCTCCTCCTTCTCCTCCTCCTCTTCTTCTCCTACTTCTCTTCTTCTCCTCCTCCTTCTCCTTCTCTTCTCCTCCTTCCTTCTCCTTCCTTCTCCTCCTTCTTTCTCCTCCTCCTCCATTTCTCCTTCTATTTCTTCTTCTTCTCCTCCTCCTCCTTCTTCTTCTCCTCCTTCTCCTTTCTTCTTTCTTCTCCTCTTTCCTTCTTCTCCTTTCTTCTCCTTCTCCTCCTTCTCCTCCTCCTTCTTCTCCTCCTCATCCTCCTCCTTCCTTCTCCTTCTCCTCATTTCTTCTTCTTCTCCTCCTCCTTCCTTCTCCTTTCTCCTCCTTTCTCCTTCTCCTCCTCCTTCTTCCTCATCCTCCTCTCCTCCTCTTCCTCCTCCTCCTTTTCTTCTTCTTCTTCTTCTTCTTCTTCTTCTTCTTCTTCTTCTTCTTCTTCTTCTCCTCCTCCTCCTCCTCCTCCTCCTCCTCCTCCTCCTCCTCCTCCTCCTCCTCCTCCTCCACCACCACCACCACCACCACCACCACCACACCTGGTGGCGCTCAGGGGTTACTCCTGGCTCTGTGATCAGAAATCACTCCTGGCAGGCTCAAGAGACCATATGGGATGCTGGAGATCGAACCCATATCCATCCTGGGTCAGCCACGTGCAAGGCAAATGCTCTCCCACTGTGCCAATACTCTGGCCCCTAAATAAAATAGTCTGTTGTATTGATTTACTTCTGGAATCATGGAATTATTTTAAAGGGGATGGCTTTGCATTAGTGGTTTCAAAGTGGAGTTCCCTATGAGCAGGTGAATTGTGAACATTCATTTGTAGAAACACCTCCCCTTCCCACCACCACCATAGAAACTATTCTTACCTCTTGATCCAAGGATGGATGTGACCCATGGGCCCTAGTTTGCTGATCCCTGTACTATGCTATTCTCACTCAAATTAGTGCCAACTTCTCCCCAGAACAATTCTAAAAATGTATTTAACTTTCCAGCTTGAATCCAGTGCTGTTTTCCTGCATGGATTCTCCCCTAAATGCCTCAGACATTCTGTCCTTTGGCCCCAAAATCCAAAAGAAGTAGAAGTCTGGGAGCTTCTACCTCATAATTACTCTATGACTTTGGACAAGTGACTTCACCTCTCAATGTTTTGGGTTCCCCATTTGTCTGTAAACTGTCTTTTTTTTTTTTTTTTTGGTTTTTGGGTCACACTGGCAATGCTCAGGGGTTACTCCTGGCTCTACTCTCAGAAATTGCTCCTGGCAGGCTTGGTGAACCATATGGGATGCCGGGATTCCAGCCACTGACCTTCTGCATGAAAGGCAAATGCCTTACCTCCATGCTATCTCTCCTGCTAAACTGGCTTTTAAGGTGCAACCTGCTGTGGGCATAGTTGGAGTCATGGTTTCTCTGGTGCTACCGACCCCCCACATTCTCATGGTCAGTCAATAAAGAGTTGTTTCTTGGTGATTTCTTGAGGTCCCACTCATACCAACATGCCCACTACCGCCATCATTGTCTGGGAGGCACAGCAGGCTCTGCGGAGCACCTGCGGCACTGTTAAGTGCCACCACTCAAGATCAGCGTCCAGACACCTGTGTCTAGAATGCTGCACCACTGTCCCAGTGTGATGATTCAGGAGGAAGGTTCAGACCGGGACTCTCTTATTAGAGGGGCCTAGAACAAGGCTGTGCATCAGTATCTATGGATGTCTGATAGGATAATTCTTTTATGTCAAGGGTTCTCCCTGTACAGAATCTAGGGAGTCCATCTCTGGGGTGTGCCACAGAAGCAGTCTCAGAGACCTCACCAGGCAACTGTTATCAGAACTGCTTTTACTTGAATCCCCACAATTTGATCAAATCCCACAATTGGCTCAGATACTATGATTTTATAAGCCCCTCATCTCTTCCTGGATGCTTGCCTTGGAGGGTTCTTCAGTTCCTCTGTACTCATCCCTCTGTTGAGCTTATACAACCCATTCATTTATATTCAAGACGAGGACCCCCTACCTCCCAAGTACATTTTCCTGGGTTTAGAATAAAGCAATCAGGGACCAAAGCAACACGGAGGATAGGGCATTGCCTTGCACACTGCAGACCAGGGTTGATTCCCAGCATCCCATATGGTTTCCTAAGCCTGCCAAGAGGACCTGAGTACAAAGCCAGGAATAATAATCCACTGAGCACTGCTAGGTATGACCCCACCTCAGAAAAGAATAAAGCGATCACTTGGTTGCAATTTTCTCTCTGTAAGAAAATGAAATATTAATGGAATAAAATGAAATATTAAATAAGAATGAATAAGTGTATTGACTAGCCACTTCTTTCCATTGAAACTTTGCTTCCAAGAAGCATCCATGCCCCAGTGACCTGTGTCTTCTCACTTGCCAGGACAGTACTGGTGCCAGATTCCCTGTATGCACCCTTTTTAGAAATGCATGTGATGGCTTCTTAGGTTTCCCCAGGTGCAGGCGTGTCTCCATCAGGTAGGGTCTAAGGCCCCCATTTTTTTCTTAAAACCTGCCAAGTCTGTTTCTTGATGTGAATAACCTCCCCACAGACCTTCCCTGTCCAGAGGGTGATGATGCTTCCAGGCCATAGCACAAGCCAGGAGACCTTATTTAAAGAAGAGCTTCTGTGTTGTCTGGACTGGTTTGGGCTAGGCAGCACAAGGTGGTCCCACAGAATAACATCGGTGATCGGTACTGCCACAATTCCAGACACAAACAGTAAGCTTTTACATGAGTACACCAATCTTCCTCACAAAAACTAGGATTTGTTTCAACTTTCCTCTCTTGTTAAGCAAACGAGTCGCTTGCCAATTTTGTGTCTTGTAAAACTTGCTGCAGGAACACAGTTGCGTGTGAACCTCAGTGCCCTGGGTAGGAAACAGATTTGGTCCTGATGAGATGGAATGACAAAGCCCACGCTGCCTGAGTGTGCGTCATCCCTCGACCCCGGAGCACTGACGCAGCCCAGCTCTTGGACAGCTGAGCTAAACCAGAACTTACGTGGCCTTGATAGCACAGTTGGTCCGTTTTCCTCAAGTCTGCAGGTGACCAGGAAATTCTCTAGGAGGAGGTCCGGTTCATGGAGGTGAAGATGATCCACTTCATCTCCGGAAGTGCTTTTCCCTTGGCGTCATTGGGCATCATTGGACCTAGACGTCAGCATGTTCCAAGGACTTCTGGCCACAGATTTTCCTTCTTCTCTAACGTATCTTGTTATTTGAAGCATCTTGCTATTTAAATTAGTTTAATTAAACAAGTGAAACTGCAGTTCTTTGCATCAGATGAAATGACATCAGTGCTGAAAGGACAGGAAATCTCATCACCGAATCACCTTGGGATGTTTCTGAGGCTTGTTTTCTGCCCACACCAGGCCCTTCCCAAGGCGTTCTGACAGAGGTGAGGGCTTATTTGCAATCACAATGCCACCACCTTTCCCATTCTCTCCTTCAGTTCTCAGAACAGAACTCTCAAGTACAAATAGCTATTTTTATCAGTTCAGGTCTATAGCTACAGCAGCTCAGATTCAATGAAATCAAATTGGTTTCTGGTCTATTTCTCAGTCTTCAGGCCAGCCTCTGGCTAAAAACCTGCCCCTTGTACCACGCTATGCAAGGAGTTTAATACCTACACAAGCACAAACTTCTCTGATTCCCTTCTCTTCTCTTTCCTTTCCTTTCCTTCCCCTTTTTTTGTCCCTTCTTTACCCTTCTAGTTCTTCTCCCTCCTCTCTCCCTCCCTCCTTTCCCTTCCTCCTCCCCTCCCTCCCTCCTTCCTCTTCCTTCCTTCCTCCTTCTCTTCCTTCCCTCCCTCCCTTCCTCCTACCTCCTTCCTTTCCTTCTTTCCTTCCCCCTCCTTCCCTCCCCTCCCTCCTTCTCTCTCCCCCTCCCTCCCTCCATACCTCCCTCCTTCATCCTCCCTTCCTGATTTTAGCTTCTCTGCCCTCTATGTTCAATGCCTGTAACATAATATCCATGGATTCTGTAATAAATGGTCACCCAAAAGAAGGGAGGATACTTGGAGCAAAATGATTTCAAGAAAAAAAGAAACTAGTTGGCTTAGTATTTGAGAGAGGCAGCAGGCAGTGAATATGGCAATGAATATAGCACATGATCAGTAGACCTGCTTTTTTGTTATTTGAGTGTTTTTTTTTCTTTTGTTTTGTTTTTTTTAGTGTTTTGTGGGGGCACACCTATCTGTGATCAGGGATTACTCCTGGCTCTTCATTCAGGAATCACTCCTGGTGACCTCAAGGGACCATATGGGATGCAGGGGATTGAACTTGAGTTGGTTATGAAAAAGTAACAGCAAATGCCCTACCCATTCTACTATTATTCCTTCCCCAGCTGACCCACTTTACATGGAGCCTCAGGTTAGGTCTGTTTTTATCCTGGGGCCTGTTATTTGGGCTGCAGTTTTGCTGTTGTCTTTTTTTTTTTTTTTTTTTAGTCCTTTCCCTCCAGCTTCTTTCAGGGGGTATTTCTCATCCTATGGAGTTCAGAAGCAGCACATGAATAATTACAGTTGCCTGTTAACTGTAGTCTAAACTGAAATATTTGACCACTCCATTTAAATCAGGGGTCTCAAACTCGCGGCCGGCGAGCTATATGTGGCCCTCCATACAACATTTTGTGGCCCGTGGCTGACCTTCAAATATCACAGTATTCGTGATTATTCGCTTACCGAATAATCACAATAAAAATCACATTAGTGGGGCCGGGCGGTGGCGCTGGAGGTAAGGTGCCTGCCTTACCTGCGCTAGCCTAGGAGACGGACCGCGGTTCGATCCCCCGGCGTCCCATATGGTCCCCCAAGCCAGGAGCGACTTCTGAGCGCATAGCCAGGAGTAACCCCTGAGCGTCACCGGGTGTGGCCCAAAAACCAAAAAAAAAAAAAAATCGCATTAGTAAGAAAAAAAATCGCATTAAACATTCGCATATCCCAAGCAGTTCCGTTCGGGGTATGCAAATATTTAATGCGATTTTTTTCTTACTAATGCGATTTTTTTATTGCAAATATTCGGTAAGCGAATAATCGCGAATACTTTGCGCCTAGTGCAGACGTCATTTCTGCAAAATATCAAGGAAATGAGAGAGCCAAGAGGGTTGCCAGTCTTAAAGCACATCTAACGAGGTAACAAGATTTCTTCAAGAAAGCAACCAAAGAGAATGTTGCATCAGTTGAAGCTAGTCACATGGTTAGTGAGATGATTGCTAAGTCAGGGAAACAATTCACAGAAGGAGAGTTTGTTAAAAAATGCATGTTACAGGCTGCACGTATTATCTGTCCTGAAAAGAAAGGTCGGTTTAGCAAAATCAGCCTTTCTGCCAACACTGCGGCAGAGCGCATTTCTGACATGTCAAGTGACATTTATCATCAACTGTGTGAGAAAACCAAATGTTCTGATGCAAACTCCGTTGCTCTTGACGAGGGCACAGATATAACAGACACTGCACAGCTCACAATTTATGTCCATGGTGTTGATTGCAATTTTGAATTGACAGAGGAGCTGCTCACAATAATTACAATGCATGGCCAGACCACAGCTAATGAGATATTTCGGCATCTGTGTGATGCCATTGAGAATGCAGGTTTGCCATGGAAGAGGTTTGTTGGAATAATAACCGATGACAGGGAGGAAAAATGGACTGGTGGCACTTGTTCAAAAAAAACTTGAAGAGGAAGGTGTAGAGAAGGCCATTGCTCTTCACTGCATTATCCATCAGCAGGCCCTTTGCAGTAAATGCCTGCTGTGTGACAACGTGATGTCTGTTGTTGTGAAATGCATCAACCAAATCAGATGCAGGGGCTTAAAGCACAGGAGGTTCCATGCTTTTTTAGAGGAAATAGAGTCAGAATAGAGATGTGCTCTATTTTACCGAGGTGTGTTGGCTCAGCAGGGGAAATGTCTTGAAAAGATTTTTTGAGTTGAGAGAAGAAGTGAAAGCCTTCATGGAGAAGGATGGGAATGCTGTTTCTGAGTTGAGTGATCACAAATGGCTCATGGACTTAGCTTTTCTTGTTGACATCACACATAAGCTGAATGTACTAAACACGATGTTACAAGGCCCGGGGCAGCTTATCAGTGCTGCCTATGACAATGTGAGAGCATTCTCCACAAAACTTGTGTTATGGAAATCCCAACTCTCTCAGACAAACCTTTGCCATTTCCCAGCATGCAAGGAACTTGTGGGTGCAGGCATACCATTCAGTGGTAAGAAATATGTTGATGCTATTTTTAAGTTAGAGAAGGAATTTGATCACAGATTTGCAGACTTCAAAAAGCACAGAGCCACTTTCCAAATTTTTGTAGACCCTTTTCCTTTGATGTACAAGATGCCCCTCCTGTGCTTCAAATGGAGCTCATTGATCTGCAATGCAACTCTGATCTCAACGTCAAGTTCAGGGAGATTAGTGGAAAAGCAGACATGCATGGGCAATTTTTGAGAGAATTGCCCTGCAGCTTCCCTGAGCTTTCCTGAATGTTCAAGCGCACCATGTGCCTTTTTGGGAGCACATATTTATGTGAAAAGTTATTCTCCACATTGAACTTCAATAAGTCAAAGTATAGGTCTAGACTTAATGATGATCATCCTCATACTGAGGGTTTCAACTGCTTCCTCTCTAAAGCCAAATGTGGTTCAGATTTGTGAAAAGAAGCACTGTCAAGTCTCTGGCAGCAAGGAATAGGCAAAAGATGCCATGTTCAGAAGAACTGTTCATGATCTTCACTCAATGTTCTATTCATGTTCAAAAGAAATAATTAAAGCTGTTAATAATGATGTTTGAGGACTTTTTTTGTGAAATTCCTTATGCGACCTTACCTCACCTCAACTTTGCCTCCTGCGGCCCCCAGGTAAATTGAGTTTGAGACCCCTGATTTAAATCATGACTTAATACTACCGAACAATCTGAATCTTCAGTGTTTCAGAGATAAACATGAGGTAAGGTACTACTGATGGGCAAATAGGCACAGCAACATCTGGGTAACTAACTGGTGTTTTGAAGGAGGCATTTATACCTTGTTTCTGACTAGCTAATTTAAGGGAACTCTTGGACCACATTTGGAAACTTGGAAGGTTGGAAAATTATCCTAAAGGCACCGGAAGTACTTAAAGGTGAACCATCGATGCTGTCCATAGGAGGAGAACAGGTCCATGACCTGCCTCACCTTTGGAGGTATCTTTGTTGGAAAGTCAGTGTTTATAGAATTAGAGATATGGTGAGTCCAAGCTCTGGAATTCATCAGTTGGTCAGAGCAGGGAAGAAAGGGCATAGACTAAGTGGGTTGGTCCCCAAGTGGGATAAGACTTCCCAGGAAATGGCAGGAGTCCACTATCAGGAGGGCTCATAGAGGACACAGGAGGAGGCTGCACTTCTGGATGAAGCAGAAAAACTCAACATATGACTTCTTTTGTAAATGGGGCTCACGAGACTCTGGCTATAGATGAACATTGACTGTAAATAGACACCTGAAAAGAACAATTGAGTCTTCCCACCCCACCACCAACCCTGATAAAAGGTACAGTCATAGTCCAAGGTCCAAAGAACACATAAGAGGAGAATTGATCCACACAATTGATTTATGGAGGGCTTGAGTGGGATGGGTCTTGGGGTCCTTGGGAAAGGGAGGGGCTTTACTGGTGCTGGGTGATTGAGGTTTTTGGGTCATACCTGGTGATGCTCCAAGTTTACTCCTGGCTCTGCACTCAGGAATTACTCCTGGTGATGCTCTGGGGAACTATATATTATTTGGGAATCAAACCACTTGTAAGGCAATAGCCCTGCTGCTGTAGTATCACTTCATCTCCTAAAATTGTTTTAAAATCATAAAACAATGCCACTCTTGGGGCCAGAGAGATGGCACAGTGGTAAGGCATTTGCCTTGTATGCAGCTGACTCAGGACAGACAGTGGTTTGAATCCTGGCATTCCAATGGCCCCCTGAGCCAGCCAGGAATGATTTCTAAGTGCAGAGCCAGAGTAACCCCTGAGTGCTGCCAGTTATGACCCAAAAACCAATATATATATAAATTATATAATGCCACTCTTTTACAATAAAACAAGTTGGGACGTAGCTGAATTGTAACCTGTGTGCAACCATAGATCCCAGGCATTGCAAATATAATATTAATATTAATAATAATATAATATAATAATAATGTAACTCAGTGGTGGAGCTTTGGCTTTACATGTGTGAGTCACAAGTTTTATTCCTGGAACCTCCTCCTGTCTCCTAGGTGCTGCCACAGTGTATGATTCACAGTCATAGTGACCGTGATGAAGACCAGCACAATAAAGGGATCAAAGGGAAGAGAGGAAAGAGTTCCCCCCGACCCCATTAAACAAATCCAAAAGGAATTATATCTAGAGAGATAGACCAGAACATTCTAAAATTCAGAGCACCCAGAGTCTGAAAGCTTCCTTTCAACAAGTCTTGCATAAGATCACAGAACTCCTTAGTTTTTTAGGCTTCATTGTCAAATGGACCATGTAGAATCTCTAGGGGTTGCAGGAAAGGACCCCACAGTGACTCAAACAAAATGAAACCCAAAAAGAAAGAAAAGAAGGAAAGTAAGACAATCAGGAATTAAAAAAAAAAAAACAGAACATCAATTTTGGAGGAAGCAGTTATTTTGAGGAAGAGAGTTCAAATGAAAGTGAACTAAAGTAAAAGAATCAATAAATAGATTCAGAGAATACTATGATAAAGGGCAAATAAGATTAGCTCTTAGAAATTAAAAAAGACAACTGATAAAGTTGTAAAAGAGTTAGTGGAAGGCCTGAGAGATAGCATGGAGATAGGGCATTTGCCTTGCATGCAGAAGGACGGTGGTTTAAATCCCAGCATCCCATATGGTCCCCCGAGCCTGCCAGGAGCAATTTCTGAGCACGGAGCCAGGAGTAACCCCTGAATGCTGCCGGGTGTGACCCAACCCCCCCCCAAAAAAAAAGAGTTAGTGGAAAGATATATAGTTTTCTTTCTGAAAGGAGATTCCTAAATACAAAGAGTGTTATAAATATATATGTATGTATGTATATATATATATTTACACACATATATTTAAGATAAGTAAAAAGAAAAAAGACAGAAAATAAGCATAGGAGATCCAAAATGGTATTAACAGTAGTTCACAAAGACAGTATAGGCCATCAAAGGAGAAATGTTGGAAATTTTTAAGCGCTGGAGCCCACACTACCTCATACAAGGCAAGCAGCTATCCAACTGTGCAATGTAGTCTTTCTAACTTGCTCACAGCTATTTGTAGCTGTTTTTCAGAGCCTTTCAGGATACCTCTTCTATATTATTCACTTGTTTGTTTTGGAGCCACACCCTGAGTGCTCAGAGATTCCTTCTGACTGAGTACTCAGGGATCACTCTTGACCAGGTTCTGAGGTTATAAGGGTTGTGTGCAAGGCAAGCACCCTTCCTGCTGCACTATTGTTCTAGCTCTTGCCCCTTCTATCTTTGTTTGTTTGTTTTGATTTTGGGCCACACCCGGCAGCGCCAGGAGTTACTCCTGGCTATCTGCTCAGAAATAGCTCCTGGCAGGTATGGGGGACCATATGGGACGCTGGGATTCGAACCAACCACCTTAGGTCCTGGGTCAGCTACTTGCAAGGCAAACGCAGCCGCTGTGCTATCTCTCCGGCCCCAGCCCTTTCTATCTTAAGAGGCAGTTCTGCAGTATCTCTCATACTGAAGATGTTCCATGCTTGGAATCTCTGTAAACTTCTTCTGTTATCAGCGAAAGAAAGTCCCCAGCTTTTAAAGGCTCATCATTTAAAGGTAGAGGAGATAGCTCAAAGTAAAGAGTGCTTGGATTTCAATCCCTGGCACTGCATGGTGTCCTGAACACCACTGGGAGTGTCCTCAGAACAGATCCAGGAAAACCCTTCTAAACACATAGCAATGTGTGAGTCCCTCCAAAAATAAAAAATAGAAGGCTATCATGATTAGGCTCATCAAGTTTGTCTTCCCATCTTCAAGTCAACAAATTAATAACTTTTATTGCATCTGCAAAAAATCCTCTTCCCATGTGATATCAATATAATCAGAGTGATTCAGGCCTGGGAACAAAGGTCATTGTGGCCATTTTATCCTACAACTATTTTTCTGAGAAAGTGACTTATTTACATGGAGGATGTATTCGATGATAAAAATAATTGTAAATACAAAGAAAAAATTAAGAAAAATATCCAATATACCCCAGGAATCAGATCATACAATGGGAAAAGAACTTGCCTTAACAGGCAGCCTACAAGTATCCAATCCCTAGCACCTCATATCAACCCCTGTCCCACCTCTAGTACAAGAAGTGATCACTGACTGAGCACAGAGCCAGTAGTAAGCACAGAGCCCATCTGGGTGTGGTCCCCCACAGTGTCACTTCCAAGTGTCACTTCCCAGAAACATACACCGATATTTGGAATTTATTGCCTTAACAGGTCCTTACATGTAACAGGGAAGAAAGACCAACAGACAAGTATGGGATCTGCAGGTATCCATAAGTAAAATGATTAAACTTTATTTTATAGACAATGAAATGGAAGTGAAATAAATTGCTCCCAGTTAAATGCTCTCCATCACACTAGAAATGAATTTTATTGTATTTAAAGATAAGACGAACACATAGAGGTCAGAGCAATAGTACAGTGGTCAACCCGGGTTTGCTCCCCAGCATCCTTTATCCTCTATGGTCCCCAAGCACCAACAAAAGTAATTCCTGAGTGTAGAGCCAGGAGTTGCTGGCTCCAAAACCAAACCAAAACCAAACCTAAACAAATAGAAAAATGCATATGAAATCATCAAGAAGATGGAATCATCCTGGCTTAACAAACACCGTGGTGCAGGCATTTCTTTTTTTCTTTTTTTCAGAGTGATCATTTCCCTGCCATATTTTTAGTGATTATTTTCTTTTTCATATCCAAAAGAAGAGTCAATTTGTACACCCACAGGTGCTTCCATTATTTCCCCCCTTTTCTTCCCAATTTTGGGAGGTATGTTATTATTTGTATAGCTTAAGAGTTTACAGTGTTTTTATTTTCCTCTTCAACCAAAACCAGTAAGACGGTTCTGTCTTAATTCTATTTAATACTCTTTAAGATTCATCTTCAGACATTTCTAAAACCCTCAATTTTCCTCCTCATTTATTTTTCTTGATTGGATCTCAGTGTTAAAAACCTTTTTAATATACATGAAAGTCCTGAGTTCTCTCACACCCAAGAAAGCTTAATGGCATTCTACACTTAACAGAACATTGGGCAGAATATAAAATCCACAACTCACACCTCCAGGCCCTTATATTTTGTAGCCCTCGAATAGTAATTGTGATTCTTGTTTTTTTTTTTTTTTTTTTTTTTTTTTTAGGGACTAATTTTATTTTTGGCCTCTGGACCACTTTTACCTTGATTCAACTCTTCATTTTAGTTGAGCTTCTTGTTGTATTTGTTCTGGCCTCTTCTTCAGTGATGCTGATTTTTCATATCTTGAAACTCATGGTTTATCTTCAGTAACTACCAAATCCTTAGCACTTGAAAAATTGCCCTGTTTGTTTCCACCCTGTTCCTTCCATTTTTATTCCACTGAATTTTTTTTTGTTCACTCCATTTTGGACTGATTTTAAAGCATTTTCCCTCTTTTCTTCCATGAGCCCTGCCAATTAGTTTTATTCTCTTTTGTTAGTCTATAATTCTTTTATTTGTACCGTGATACTCCTCTTTGAAATTCCGTTTAATTTTTAGAATTTATTTTTCTTGGTTTGGGGACCACACCCAGTGATGCTTGGGACTACTTTTACTTCAGTGCTTGGGGGTTGCTCTTGAAGATGCTCAAAGAACTATATGGTGCCAAGAATTGAACACAGACTTCCTGCCTACAAAACACACATTCAGCCCATTGATCTATCTCTTCAACCTGAGATGGTCTTTTAAGGGAAATAATTTGGGAATTTCTTCATTGATATGAAGAATCACGTGGAAGGGGGCCTTAGATATAGCACAGTTGAATTATTGTCTCTCTATGGGGAATGTCTCAGACATTGTCAAATGTTGCCACTTGAGAGGTGTTGGAGCATCATTCTTTGTGTTAGAGATGCTGAAGTGGGAGGTTACAGGTGTAGAACTTGGGCTTGGAAGCCAGATCACATGATAAGAGCAAGTAACCATCATCCTGTCTTTTCCTTGATAACACCCTTGCCTAATACAGTAGTCATTTTATCCTTGGTACCAAGAGCAACAGCTCAGGAAATGTGTACTGTGCTTTGGGCTGGAGGTTCAGGCTGGGGGCTCTCAGCATCTCTTCGATTTTGGAACAGGCTTTGCAGTTTATTTGGTAAAATACATACTTCATGGTTTGTGGTCTGAGGTTTGAAAATTTCCTTGTTTCGTTAAAAATAGGACTTTTCCTGTGTTTTTGCTGTTCTATTTTTTTTTCCTTTCTCAAGATGTTGAATGGAGGAGGGAAAGGGAGTAAAATGTTTTTTCTGCCTTTGACTATATAAATATATGCATATTTATCTTCTTAATATATTTAATGGGATGACTCCCAGTCCTCTCCCTGCTGAGCATTCAGAGTTCAGACCCAAATAAACCACATCTAGAAGGGAATCTCTTTACTCCACTGTGTACTGTTCTAGGAGTATCTTCTGGAATTGCAGAGGCTGGATGAGAACTGAGGGTTGTACCATAGTGCTGGATTAGTTCTCTGCCTGCCTCCCAACCTCATCTCCGGCTTTTTCTTTCTTTCTTTCTTTCTTTCTTTCTTTCTTTCTTTCTTTCTTTCTTTCTTTCTTTCTTTCTTTCTTTCTTTCTTTCTTTCTTTCTTTCTTTCTTTCTTTCTTTCTTTCTTTCTTTCTTTCTTTCTTTCTTTCTTTCTTTCTTCCTTCCTTCCTTCCTTCCTTCCTTCCTTCCTTCCTTCCTTCCTTCCTTCCTTCCTTCCTTCCTTCCTTCCTTCCTTCCTTCCTTCCTTCCTTCCTTCCTTTCCTTCCTTCCTTCCTTCCTTCCTTCCTTCCTTCCTTCCTTCCTTCCTTCCTTCTTCCTTCCTTCCTTCCTTCCTTCCCTTCCTTCCTTCCTTCCTTCCTTCTTTCTTTCTTTCTTTCTTTCCTTTCTTTCTTTCTTTCTTTCTCTCTCTCTTTCTCTCTCTCTCTCTCTCTTTCTTTCTTTCTTTCTTTCCTTTCTTTCTTTCTTTCTTTCTTTCTTTCTTTCTTTCTTTCTTTCTTTCCTTCCTTCCTTCCTTCCTTCCTTCCTTCCTTCCTTCCTTCCTTCCTTCCTTGCTTCCTTTCCTTTTCTTTTCTTTCTTTCTTTTTTTTTTTTGGTTTTTGGGCCACACCTGGCGGTGCTCAGGGGTTACTCCTGGCTGTCTGCTCAGAAATAGCTTCTGGCAGGCATGGGGACCATATGGGACACTGGGATTCAAACCAACCACCTTAGGTCCTGGATTGGCTGCTTGCAAGGCAAATGCCACTGTGCTATCTCTCCGGGACCTGGCTTGCTTTCTTATGACGTTTTTAAAATCCCTTATATACAAGAGGCCCTTTGTCTGCCTCTAGAGTTGGTATAAGCTTATTGGAATTCTTTCCCTTACTGAATTTGTCTAAGACTAGCCTGAAAGGCTGGACCATACCTTGGTAGCAATCACCCTTTTAGTTCAGTAACTTACACATAAATTCATCATCAAATTGTTCACTTCTCATCTGGTCACATAGTTTCATATGAAGGCTTTCCTGTCCTTCTAAATTGTGTCTTCACTATATCCAACAGGTGGCTTTTGTAGTTTGTATGGAAAGAGGAGACTAAGTGATTGTTTCTGGAGTTTCCTGGCCAGACTTGGAAATGACAGTGGCATCTGCCCACCTTCCATTGGCCTGATAAAAACCACATGTTTCTATCCTAACTACAAATGGAGGGGGGTGTGATGCTGTGGCCCTAGGTGTCTAGGAAGAGGACATGAGGCCAGACCGCCACATCCTGGTTAAAATCTACAATCTTTAAAGACACAGCCAAAATATAACACCTTTACAAGGACTTTCAAGCTTTTCCAATCTTCTCTCACAATATATACTGCTCCAGCATTTTATAATCCCCCTTTATAGCTTAATCATAATGGAAAGTGTACATTTCTTTATGTCATTATTTATACGCATTTATATTTCTAGACTCTCGGAGATCAACAATGGCATCTGTTTTGTTCCCATGATATTTATAGCAGCTATTATAGACCTGGGTACATTACTGATACAAAAGTTGAGTACAAATAATAGCACACCATCGAGAAGAAAGACCCCCAAGTAGGCAGCCATCTTTTCGTGAGATAAATGTTCTAGGCAGGTTGGCCTAGGGAATTAATGATATGAATTAATGATAACTCGAAGAGGTGTCCAAGTCTTCTCTGCTTGCTATTCTATAGGAATTTACTCCACAAATCTATAAAACAGAAATTACTTCCCACTGGGCTCTGTGTCATTTTAGGGCCCTACAAGAAAAGGATGGTTTTCAAATGTTTAATGTTTATAAAAGAATTATGTCTAATTAAATTCCATTTTCATAAAGTTTTATTAAAACTATTATATCTGTTAGTTTGCTTATTTGTTTTAAATTTTAGGTTACAACCAGTGGTGCTCAGGGCTTAGTCCTGGATCTTTGCTTAGGGAGCTTCCTTGGTTGAGTTTGGGGGGCCATATGTGGTGCTAGAGATCAAACACCATTCAAATGCATGCAAGGCAGACACCTTACTGCTAACCCAGGCCTGTAGTTTGATTATTGCTTATAATTGTTTTTGTACTATAATAGCAGAGCCAACACATTGTGAAATAGACCACGTGGTCACAAGGCCTAAAATATTTACTATTTAACCTTTAACAAAAGTTTTATGACCTCTGATCTAATCCCAGCTTAGTGTAAAGGTCACTACTATATTAAGTACAAGTGCAATTATTTAATCCCTCTTTTTTCCATTATACATCTATTGTCAGAAATTGGGCCTGGTAATTTGTATCTAGCAATATTTTTTTGTGCTGCTTTCTTGTACACTTTTTTTCCCCAGTTCATCCTTGTGATTAGAGCCAGAGCAAATTTTTCTTTCTTTGCTTTCTTGCTTGTTTGCTTGCCACATTTGGCTATGTTCAGGGGTTACTGGGGGATCTGCACTCAGTAATCACAGCTGGCAGGTGCTTGGGGGGCCTTATGTGGTTGGCTCTGTGTAAGACAAGACCCCTACCCTGAACTATTTTTCTGGCTGGACAACAAAAGCGAAATGCCTAAAAGAGTAGTTTGATATTGTACTTTGATATTGTAACTACTCTTGGAGACTGCCCTTACTGCATTACATAAAATCTGTTCAATTTAGGCCCTGAAGTCAATATTCTCCATCATCCTACCTTACCACACTATCTTTTCCTCTGTGTCTCTTGCCTCAAAGTTCAATCCAGCCGTATCAGTTCATGAAGTTTATCTCACGTCTATGTTCTGAATAAAAAGTCTGCTACTGGCCTTTATGTCTATCTTACCCCATCCTTTTTTTTTTTTTTTTTTTTTTTTTTTGTGGGTCACACCCGGCAGTGCTCAGGGGTTACTCCTGGCTCCATGCTCAGAAATTGCTCCTGGCAGGCACGGGGGACCATATGGGACGCTGGGATTCGAACCGATGACCTCCTGCATGAAAGGCAAACGCCTTACCTCCATGCTATCTCTCCAGCCCCTTACCCCATCCTTTAAGTTGGTTATCATAAATGCTTCTTTTCCCTACCAGCTTTCCCAGCTTCTCTAAGGAGCCGTGCAACTCTCAAATGCCCTTTGTCACAATAAAAATTAATAAAAAAAATACGCTTTGCATGATTTTTTGGGTCAAACTCTGCTTCACGTTCCTTTCAAAGTGTGCTGTTTAGAGTAAGGATTGTATTCTGCTCTCCATCACTGTATGCACTGGGTGCTTCCGGTGTGTATTTGTCAAAAAGGAAATATGTTCTAATCTATTCTTTGCGGATTTTCCCAGTGAGAGCTAGGATTGTAAGGTTTTCTAATGTCTAGTAGCAGCTACCTAATTTGGGCAACACACTTCATCTAACCTGTTTTTTTTTTTTTTTTTTTTGGTTTTTGGGCCACACCCTGTGACGCTCAGGGGTTACTCCTGGCTATGCGCTCAGAAGTTGCTCCTGGCTTCTTGGGGGACCATATGGGACACCGGGGGATCGAACCGCGGTCCGTCCTAGGCTAGCGAAGGCAAGGCAGGCACCTTACCTCCAGCGCCACCGCCCGGCCCCATTTTTTTTTTTTTTTTTTTTGTTAACCTGTTTTGTTAAGTTACTAAAGCTAATGCCACCATCTTAGTCTCCCAGCAGGATCACGTTTGTGGATATCAGCCTAGGAGCCCAAGTCTGCAAACACGTGCGAGAGGAGCGCGTCCCTCCAAGACCCGCCTTTCTTCACCATGATTGGCTGACCAATTAGGTTTTCCCCGCCTCCTTCAGTCACAGCCAATCACAGACCCCGAACGCCTCCTGACTACTAGACACTGTTTACTAACACAGAAGCTAGGGGAATAAGGGGGAGAGGGGAGTGACAGTTCTGGAGGAGGTCAGGGAAGGGAAAATCTAAACTGCGCGTGCGCGTTTAGAAAATAGGCGGGGTCTAGCCTTGGGTCTCCACCAATCGGAGCCATCGTGCTCCTCCCTCTCCTGCCTCCCCGCCAAGCAACAAACAATTCGAGGAGCAGGGCGGGGCGGCTCCGGAAGCGTCAGGGAAGATGGACCAATTAGGAGAGAGAGTGGGCGTGTCTCTATTTAGGCGTCCAATCAGCGGTGGCAGTTGGAGTGGGGACGCTCTAACTTGCTGGAGGTGGGCGGGGCGGCGCGGAGGAGGGGGCGGTTTGGTTGCGCGGTACTAGCGGTGCCAGCCCGAGGGGGAGGAGGAGGAGGAGGAGGAGGAGCAGCAGCAGCCGCGCGGCCAGAGCGGGAAAAAGAGCCTCTTCTGGGCGCTGCGAGGGGCCGGGAGCCTGTGGATCTCCCCTCGGAAGGACACCCCGCGGGCTCGGGGCAAGGAAGAAGATGGAAGAGGAGGAGGGCGGCAGCGGTGGCGGCGCCGCGGCGGGAGAGCTGCTCCGGACTGTCAAGCACGAGCTGCGCACGGGTGAGCGAGCCATCGGGGGTGCAACTAGGGGCGCGGGCCCCGGGCAATGTGGGGTTTGGGGTGGGGTGGGGTGGGCGGGTCTCGCGGGCACGGGTCCGAGGAGATCGGGGTGCATTTCCCCGATCGATCCCATCCCCGCCGCCGGCTCAAAGTTTTCCCGAGCCCGGAATGGTGGGGCAGCCCGGCGCCCCTCGGGTTTGGGGGTGCCCCCCGAATGTTGTAGCAGCCTGTGGGCAACCCGCGCTCTGCCGTGCGGATGCTTTCGCGCCCCCCTTCCCGCACAGGTTGACACAGCTGTCACTGATTGCATCCTGTCGCGGGGGGCAAAGGAGTGCCCGGGCTGCTGCTGCTTCACTGGGGTGGCCCCTTTGGGGTTTTCTGGCACCATCCCCTAAAGGTGTCCTACGGGAGTGCTGCAGGAGGGAAAAAATGTAAGATAATAAAAAATTAAAATAATAAAAATTAAGATAATACAAATTAAAATAATGAAAAATTAAAATAATAAAAAAAAATAACAATTTAAATAATAAAAATAAATAATAACAATGAAAAGAATAAAAAATAAATAATAACAATTAAAAGAATAAAAAATAAAAAGAATAAAAAAGGGTGGCTGGTCCCCAGGCTTTTCTTAAAACCCGGTGAAATAAAGCGAGATCCAAAGCTCCGGGGAGGGGGAGCTTAGCTTTTTTTTTTTGCAATCGGTCTGAAATACTATCCTTGGCCTTGGATTTGTTCTTGCAAAAGGTCCCCCGGAGAAGGCTGTCTGTCAGTTTTTCAGCCGCTAGGTATAGAGGCTGTAAACGAGGCTGCTTTGGGCTCTGGGCGTTCCAGTTTTCAACGTTTTGAGATCCCTGGAGTTGTCCCAAGCTTTCTACTTACTTGTTAAGTGACTTGGCTCCTGGTGTGTGTTTTTTGGGGGGGGGGGCAGGTTGTTCATTTTGGAACGTGTTGATCTGGGCTAACCAAGACGGTCTGGATCTGGGGTTCGTGTTGCTCAGAAGAGATCCTTATTTCTGAGTCTAAGAATTGCCTTTTCGGAGTTGCCCATTATTTCTGTTTACACCTTTGTGAGCCCTTATTATCAGATATAGTGGATCCAGCTGTGGAGAACTGGCTCCCCCTTTTTTGTTTTAAATATTTTGCAGTGTCGACCAGTTTAGAAGGTAGGTTTCAGGTGTTAAGTTAGTGCACCCTTATGACTGAACCCAACTACAAACATGTTTGTAATCATGGTGCTTCAAGAAAGATATTCTTAGAAAAAAAAAGTTAGTGCACCCTTGCTGCTTATTAGAAGCATTTGCATTTTTTGCTGTTTCTAAGATTCCTCACCAGCAAACAACTGCCAGTGTGGTGACTTCATTCAAGAGAGCAGTGCATTTCATTCTTGCTTTACTTCAACAGGTTTTCACAATCACTATGAATTTGTTATGAAGGAGAAACATCGCACTACCTATCTTTTTCAGTTATAATGGAACCTGTGTAATGTAGCTAGGTAGTTTGATGTTTCTCCTTTAATTCAATGGACAGCTGATATTTTCAAATAAATTGATCTTTTATTCAGTATTCACATATGATCAGTATTCTTAGATCAGTTATTCATATATGATCAAACTTTATTTGGGATGGAGATCTTGAATTCATCTTACCTAGCATAATGGGTCATTGATTTGGATAGAGGATCATGCAGAACAGCGAAGACCATTTGAAATCAGATGCTCATCAGCCATTGACCATGATCCAAGCAGCTTTTTGTTAACTGACCACGGAGCCAACCTCCATGTTTTTAGTAGTTAGCCAACTGCTCAGTTTTTGGGCTTTGCAAACAATGGTAGTTTTGTAGAAAACAATGAGTACTGCTTTATTTCCCCTTCTCTACTAACTGTGTGAATCATCAGCTTCAAGTTTGCATCTCAGAACATTGTCTGATGGATGGTGAGATTATGTGGAATTCATTAGAACTGTTAACTGTCAAAGGAAATGAACAGTCATTGTGATTTATTGCTGAACATTGGAGCAACTGACCGGATGTAGTGGTCAAAGGCACTATTAAAATATAACTTGAAAGATTTGCTCATCTTCAGCCAACTGTGCTCCTGTCAGCACATGGTACTATAATAAGCACTAAAGTCATTTGATCTTCTGTGGTCCCTTGCTTCTTAAATTGTGGTGAGGGGATAGTTCTATCAGCTCACCAGTTGCTGATCATCTGCTTGTGCCTGATACTGTATGCAGGGAAAGTGCAATCAAAGTTGCATGGGAAGGAGTGGAAATGAAAGGCATGGCGAATGAAAGTGCAACCCAAGTTGTGATGGAAGGAGTGGAAGCTGGCATTATTTATGTATGTATTTATTTATGTATGTATTTATTTTTGCTATGCTGGGGCTCAAACCCAGGTCCTCCACGTACAATGCTGCTCTTGCTCTACTGATGAGTCACATCCTCAGCTCAGGGGATGGAAATGGTTACAGCTGTGTATCTTGCACATGGAACCTGGGATACCTGAAGACAGACATTCCTGAATCCCTGCTCTGCCACGTACTAGCTGTGTGAACTAGGACAAGTCACTTCTATGAAGCTCACTTCTCTGTCGACCAAATGTGAGAATTGAAGATGACACCATGAGAAAAGTGGAAGGCAGAATGCTAGTCATGTATTAGAAAATGTTGATCAAATGCAATTCCTCAAGACTACCTTTAAAGCAGGGGTCCTCAAACTTTTTAAACAGGGGGCCAGTTTACTGTTTCTCAGACCATTGGAGGGACAAACAAAACTTATGGATGAATTCTTATGCACACTGCATATATCTTATTTTGCAATGAAGAAACAAAACAGATACAAATACAATATGTGGCCGGCGGGCCATAGTTTGAGGACCACTGCCGGTATGCGAATTTGAAACTTAATTTGGCCACAGGCTCTCAGCTTCTTCTGTGTAGATCTTTTCTGTAAACTCCTTGCTGTTAGGCAACCTTCTCTTCATAAATATTTACTAAACATGGTTGTAAATAATAATTGTTTTACTGGACCTAGCTAGATCCTTGGAAGCTCACACCATTGTCATTGTAATTTCAGCCATGGTGTTTGGTAGGTAAAATAGTCACAGAATAAATTCACTGAATGAATAAAATACTGACTGAGTCTAATAGTTTATTGTTTTCCCTGTATCTTGCAATTTGATACACTAATGACAATGTGTATAAAAGCTGAAGAGTGGAGAGTAAAAGACTGATTAGATCAGTTAAACATAGATTTCCTGATGAGCTTCTGTTTTCTAGGTTAGACGGTACTGATGACTTTAAAAAAAAGTGATGAATTTCCTTTTCTGATAGTAAGAGAGAAAACCGTATAAGTCTGTATTTAGGACATACTGCTGAAAGCCTAATCATAGAGTCATTTACAGACTAAAAGGCAGCCTTATAAATCCGACTCCAGGTTCAAATAAAATAGTCTAACTGTTGAAAAACAGCAACACAAAAGAGTGAGCTGTTACTTAAAGGCTATTGGATTTTTCTTATCCATTCATTTGTTGAGCAAATCCTTCATTATGTACTGGATGCTGTATTAGATGCTGGGGTTACAAAAGACATGATGTTCTCAATCAGGAAGCATCAGAATTTCAGAGAGGTATGTTTCTTTTCATCTCAAATCTGTGCTTATCTCCATGGGGACAGCTTCAGTCTTTAGTATTGTCCAGCTTTTCCCCCTGGGGAAAGAGGACCACTGAAAAACTCAAAGTCTCTCTCTCTCTCTCTCTCTCTCTCTCTCTCTCTCTCTCTCTCTCTCTCTCTCTCCCCCTCTCCCCCCTCTCCCCCCTCTCCCCCCTCTCCCCCTCTCCCCCCTCTCTCCCTCTCCCCCCCCCCCCCCTTCGGACACTAGAGAGACTGCTCCTTTTTCTTAGACTCAGGAATAAGCATCTCAGGAAGGATTTGATTGATTTAACTTTAATCAGGTGCCCACTTTCACTTTGTTCAGCTCATATATATACACATATGTATATATATATATATATATGTGGTAATGAAATTAAATTTTCTGAAGAGAAAGTATCATTGGAAAGATACTGTCCGCAGTGCTTGCCATTAGGAGCATGAACCAAACACTCAGGGGAGGTTTAAGGAAGAAGCTTTCATTGTCAATTGCTGGGGAACAAGCTGTCTTGAATTAATGGCCTCAAGTAGTTCAATAGTGTGCTCCCGGGATTTGAGAGTTGTTGGGCATGATTGTTCTTAATAACTAAGGGTTTTGCATAAAGTTTGTAGTCCACTCCAGGACTGCAGGACTGTCGACCACAGTCATCCAGAGACTTGTCTGGCATGGAGGTTTCCCTTCCATGCACGACTCATATGTTTTCAGTTGCATGTGTCCATAGTTCCTCGACATCTAGATCTCTCTATACTGATACTAGGTGGTTGTCATGACATGTCAACTGGCTTCTGCCAGGTGATCGAAGAGAATGAGCCTGGTGGAAGCTGAGTGCTCCTGTAAAGAGATATAATTTATAGCATAAAATAAGTTGCTTTTTTGGGGGCCTGAGAGATAGCATAGAGGTAAGGCATTTGCCTTTCATGCGGAAGGGCATTGGTTCAAATCCTGGCATCCCATCTGGTCCCCCGTGCTTGCCAGGAGCGATTTCTGAGCGTGGAGTCAGGAGTAACCCCTGAGCACTGCCGGGTGTGACCCAAAAACCAAAAAAAAAAAAAAAAGGCTGTTTTTTGCTTTTAGGCTACACCCAGAAGCGCTTGGGGACAACTCCTGGCTTGATATTTGGGGGCTACTACTCCTGATGGTGCTTGGGGGAGCAGGGATTGACCCAGCTTCCCGAATGCACAGCAAGTGTACTAGCCCTTTAAGCTATCTCCTTGGCCCCAAAATCCACTTTTTAGAAGTGTATAATTCAGTGACTTTGAGCACATTTATAGTTATACAACCATCACCACAATCTAATTTTAGAACATTTCAATCACTCTAGGAAGAAACATCTTACCCACTTATATCAGTCACCCCAGATTCTGCAGCTCCAGGCAACCACTAATTCTATTTTCTTTCCCTATATATTTGCTTATCATGGACATTTAATACATGGAATTTCTAGTATTGTACCTTCCATGGCAGCCTCTTTTATTGACAGTAGTGTTTTCAAGGTCTGTCTGTGTTGTTGCTTTTGATAGAGAGATTAAGACTGAATCAAGGTCATGAAGATTGACTTTAATTGACAATAAGATTGCCCTTATTTCCAGAATTCTAAGAGTTTATGCTATTAGTTGACCCAATTTTGTTTTTTGAGTTGATTTTTTTTGTTTTGTTTCGTTTTCATTTTGGAATCACACTCATTGGTGCTCAGAGCTTACTCCTGGTTCTGTACTTAAGGATCATATCTGGAGGGCCAAGGGTACTGAAAAGTTCTAACTAAAAATTCTAACCTGGTTATCGAACCCAGGCTGACTGTATGCAAGGCAAATACCCTACCTACTGTACTATCACTCTGGCCTTGTGTTTAGTTGGTTTTTGTATATCGTGTGATATAATCAGCCATGTTTCTTTCTTTTGCAGATAGATATCTGATTGTCCCAGCATCAATTGTTGATGTCTCTCCTACCCAAACCCCATCTTATTATCTTGGCATTCTTGTTGGAAATTAATTGACTAAAGATCAATGGGTTTATTTTTGATTTCTCAAGTTGAGCTGATCTAATTTTATTCCCCCTTCAGTTTTTGGCCCACAACTGGCTGTGCTCAGGAGTTACTCCTGGCTTTGTGCTCAAGAATCATTCTTGGGGGGCCGGAGTGGTTGCGCAGGGAGTAAGGCGTGTACCTTGCATGCGCTAGTCTAGGACGGACTGCGGTTCGATCCCCCAGCATCCCATATGGTCCCCCAAGCTAGGGATGATTTCTGAGCATATAGCCAGGAGTAACCCCTGAGCCCCAATTCCAAAAAAAAAAAAAAAAAAAAAAGAATCTTTCTTGGAAAGATTTGGGGACTATATGGGATGCTGCGCATTTAGCCTGGATCTGCTGCATGCAGGAAAACACCTACCGTACTGTGTCTCCAGCCCCTCATTGATCATTATATATATCTTTATTGTAGTACCATGCGGTCTTGAGTATTGTAAAATTTGAAGTTGGGAGTATGAATACACCAGCCCTTTTTTTCCTTTCAATATTATTTTGGCTATCTGGACATAATCCCTTCATTGAATTTTAGGATCAGTTTGCTAATTTCTGCAAAAAAGACAGCTGGACTCCTTGTAAGGATTTTTTTTTTTTTTTGGCCACACCTGGCCGTGCTCAGGGATTACTCCTGGATCTGCATGCAGAAATTACTCCTGGCAGGGTCAGGAGACCAAATGGGATGCCAGGGATCAGAACCGGGTCCGTCCTGGGTCTTCTGCGTCAAGGCAAACATACTACTGCTATCTATCGCTTCGGCCTCTGGGCTTCTGGTAGGGATTGCATTGAATCTGTGTTTCCTTTTTTGGGATATTTTCAACTTAGTATATTTATTTTTCTGATTTATGAACATGGAATATTTTTTAAATTTAGTTAGAGCTTTTATATATTTCAACATTTTGTAGGTAAGTTTAAACTCACTTTATTACATTTAGTCCTGAATATTTTATTCTTTATTGGTACTATTGTAAAATAAAAAAAACATTTTATTTTGGTTTTTTTTTGGGGGGGGTCCACACCTGGTGGTGCTCAGGGGATACTTTTGGCTCTGAGCTCAGAAATTGCTCCTGGCAGGCTCAGGGGACTATATGGGATCCGTGAATCGAACTAATGTCTGTACTGTGTTGGCCGCGTGCAAGGCAAATACCTTGCTGCAGTGCTATTGCTCTGGACCCAGAAAAATTTTTTTTTTTTTTGGGTTACACCCAGCAGCGCTCAGGGGTTACTCCTGGCTCCATGCTCAGAAATCGCTCCTGGCAGGCTCGGGGGATCATATGGGATGCCGGGATTTGCCACCGTCCTTCTGCATGCAAGGCAAAATGCCTTACCACTGTGCTATTTCTCTGGCTCCAGAAAATTATTTTTAATTAAAAAATTTTATTATTGCAAGATACAGTTGTGTTTGTTTTGGTGTAAATGATTTTGTACTCTGTAGCCTTGCTTAGCTAGTTTTTACTAGTTCTAATAGTTCTTTTTTCGGGGGAGATTTGTGTGGCTATTTGCTGTTTACAAGATAATGTCTAAAAAAGAGATGCTTTTATTTTTTTTTCTTTTCAAATGCCTTTTATTTAATTTCTTGTTTAATTGCTTTCTAGAACATTTAATAGAGGGCTCAGTAGCATGAATGAGGGTGAAAGGAGAGAGAGAGAGAATATCTTTGTCCTTTTCCTGATCTTAGGGAAAGCTTAGCCTTTCACCACATAGTATGAAGTTAGTTAGAACTTTTCATTTTTCTTTCCCACTCTTCTCTTCTTTTGGTGGAGGGAGGTTTGGGCTATCAGGTAGTGTTAGTGATTGAACCTGGGGCTCCTGCATGCAAAGTATGTTAAGCCATTTCCCCAGCCCCAAAGTATACAGTTATAATTATTTTTATAGCAATAGTGATGACCTACACTTACCAAGAGTTCAGTGACAGTCTGAGCTATCTCTAACAGTAATGCAGCCCTCTTCTATATATATGCATAAATATATATGTATATATATTTTTTAGAGGACCATATCCAGCAGTGCTCAGGACTTAACTGCTTTGCACTCTAGAATCACTTCTGGCAGGCTTGGGGAACCATATGGGATGCCAGGTATCAAACTCGAGTTGGCCACTTAAAAGCACCTACCCTGACTGATTGCTCTGGTCCTGTTGTTTGTGTATTTTTGATAGTACTCTTCCTTGAGAAGTATGCGAAGAACTTCTGGTTTATCTTAATTTTTATAGGATATATTGAAAGGTTAAGATGTAAAAATATAGATTATTAATAGCACTCTACCTTGAATTTCTAGAGCACAAATTTTAAGAAATAATTTTATTCTATTCTTTTATTACTGTTATATTTGGTCCACACCTGCCAATGCTAAGGGTTGGGGTTTGGGGGCACTGTAGAGGATGCCAGGGATGAACATGTGTCAGCTTCATGCAATGCAAGCATCTAACCCTCTGTACTATATTGCTGGACTCAAGAAATGATTTCTTTGGGGAGGGTCACATCCTGCAGTACTTAGGAGTTACTCCTGGCTCTGTGCTCAAGGATTACTCCTGGCAGTGCTCAGAAGACCATATGGGATGCTGGAGATTGAATCCATGTCATCCACATGCAAGGCAAGCACCCTCCTTATTGGACTATCTCTTCAGCTCCAGAATGATTTCTTTTTTTTTTTTTTTTTGGCTTTGGGCCACACCCGGTGACACTCAGGGGTTACTCCTGGCTATGCGCTCAGAAGTCGCTCCAGGCTTGGGGGACCATATGGGACACCGGGGGATCGAACTGTGGTCCGTCCTAGGCTAGCGCTGGCAAGGCAGACAACTTACCTCTAGCGCCACCGCGCCGGTCCCCAGAAATGATTTCTAAGCTCTCTGTCTCTACTATGAGTTTTCGGAATTAAGAAGAAAATGACCTTAATGGGAAAGGGCAGTGACTTCTCAGCTCTCAAGATTAAGGGATGCTCTAGTCTGCTTTGTATTTGTATCCTCAGGGGGCTAAACCTTTTTGGGGTAAGTCTAATGTCTCATCAGCTACAGCATTAACATTTACTCAGAAGAAGCAAGCTAAAATCTTGAAACTTCAGTATCTTGGAGACACAAGTTGTTCTATGGGCAGGAGCTGAAGATTAGTGAAAAATTCCTGAGAAAAGAGAGGGTTTAACATAGGAACTTCGTATATTGACTGAGGTGTCACAATTCAGCATGTTATTTTGACATAGTCCCAAGATATGGGGCAAGTACGACTGACTGACCCCAACACCTTTGAACTTATGTGATGATTTATACAAATCTCTCTATATCTTGAAAGTGTGTCATTCCTGTGAGTGGAGCCTATGGCTTCAAAATGAGGGTCTAGTGAGACACAGGCCTGGAAGCAAATGTTGATGCAGGAAATAATCCACACAGTGAAGAGGTACAAGAATGGGCTCTAGTTATCCAGGGAAATAACTACACTAACAACTATCATGACAATGTTAATGAGTGAGAGAAGTAAAATGCCTGTCTCGAATATAGGCAGGGGGTGGGAAGGAGGGTGGTGGTGGGAATGTTGCACCCCATGTGAAGGGAGTGTTCTGTTTATGACTGAAACCCAACTACAATCATGCTTGCAATCATGGTGCTTAAATAAAGACTTCATAAAATACAATAAAATAACCCTCAATGTTAGATTATGAGACTAGGGGAAATTCTGCATACCTACTCCCTTCATGAAGGAGATCTTTAACACAGGAAAGAAAGCATGCAGGGATTTGAAGTCAGATGGGCTTCCATTTAAATACTGTTCTGATTCTACTGCTTTCTGGCATTGAATCATTAAAAGTTGATTAAAAAAAGAAAGAAAGGAAGGAAGAAAGAAAGAAGGAAGGAAGGAAGGAAGGAAGGAAGGAAGGAAGGAAGGAAGGAAGGAAGAAAAGAAAAGAAAGAAATCCAGTGCTGAAGCAAGGAATTCAACCACCCAAGGTTTCTGCTTCTATTATGGAACACAGCTCAGTGGAAGAAGACTAAAGAATGAGCCTCTGTCTTCCTCAGACCCCTACTTTTATTGACAAGTACTAGTCCACACTCTAGGGTGGGAGAGGAATACCAAGTAGGGAATAATCCAATATTCCATCACCAGATCACACCCTAGGGTGCAGTACAAATATTGATTAGGACCAGTAACCCAACAATTCCTACCAGCCTCTTGGGTGCCTGGGAAGATCAATGATGTCTATATTAGAATTTGTAACTTCCTAAAGTTGTGAGTGAACTGACCACTTATCTCCCTTAAAAAACAAACTAACTAAAGCTTTAAGTGGTGGGGAGATAGTATAGGTCGTATATAGTATAGGCTAACCTTTTTGAGCCCAAGTGCCCAAACTGCCGCACAGTGTCTGTTCCTCCCAATGGCCAGTCCAGCTCTGTTGCCAGGTGAGTTGCAAAGCAGACAACGGCACACTCGCCTCCCGCCGCGCTGAAAATCTTAATTGTGGACCCCTTCCTGCGTGCCAGCTGCAAGGCCTTCTCGTGCCACCGAAGGTTCGCCATCGAAGGTACAGGACATCAGGTGCTTGGTTGACTCAGGTTCAGTCCCTACCTAGGACACGAGTGATCCGTGAGTACAGAGCCAGGAGTAAGCTCTGAGCACTGTCAGGTGTGGACCCCAGATAAAAAGAAGAGCCAAACAGAAATATTCAGTGTATATTCTCTAGTGCAAGGAGAGTAAAAAGATACAGTTCCTGATTTGTCTATTCGTGTTTTTTTGTTGTTGTTGTTTTTGGTTTTTTGGTTTTTGGGCCACACCCGGCGATGCTCAGGGGTTACTCCTGGCTATCTGCTCAGAAATAGCTCCTGGCAGGCACGGGGACCATATGGGACACTGGGATTTGAACCAACCACTTTTGGTCCTGGATCGGCTGCTTGCAAGGCAAACGCTGCTGTGCTATCTCTCCGGGCCCTCTATTCGTGTTTTTTGCAGATTTTTTTCACACATTTTTTTGGTGTGTGTAGATGTGCTGCTTTTTAATGTAGTCAGTGTGTTCCCAGCCCCAAATTGTGTAAATAGTATGTACATACAATTATTTGGAATATAGAAGGTGAATTGATTCTTAAATTATTAACTCTTTTCTTTTTTGGGTTCATTGTTTTGGGTCACACTCGGCAGTGCTCAGGGTTTATTCCAGCTTTGTTCAGGGATCACTGGTGGGGCCTTGGGGACCATATGTGGTGTTGAGGATCGAACCCATTTTAGCCTCATGTAAGGGAAGAGCCTTACCCTCGGTATTATCTCTCTAATTCTCTATTATTAACTCTTAGCCTGGAAAAAAATAACTTGGCGATCAGGTGTTTTATTTGTGTTTTTACTGTTGTATTGATTTACTTTGATATTGCTGTCTCCTCCCCTGGAGAAGCCAAGGTCCTAATATCAGAGCTGTGTCTGTTCTCTTCTATGAACAGAGGACCGTGCACACGTACTTAAATGAAGGATCTGGACATGGGGTTATTATCCTGGGTTATGCAGGTGCACTTAAAGTGATCACAGGATTCTAAAAGAAGAGACTGAGAAGCCAGAGTTGAGAAGGTGAAAAAAGTCTGGACGGGGAGTTGGAATGGAGGAAGATTTGGCTAGCTAGGAGGAAGCCACGAGCTATGGGATGTAGGCAAGCATCTCCCAAATAAACAGAACTCTGCTCTCACCTTGATTTTAGCTAGGGAGTCTCTAGGCTTCCAGATCCCTAGGAAAACAAACCTGTGTTGTTAATGAGCCCAAAGGTTCTATGCTGTATTATTTTTTTTTTTCCCCAGGACTCATCTATTTTGTTTCAGATTGGGTGAGCCAGAAGATAATTTTGCCCAGACCCAGTAATTCGAGTATGGTAACAATGTGAAGCATTTGGTTAAACAAGCAACAATTTCAGTAGAAAATGGTAACAAGTGTCATTCTTCTTCAGAGCAGAGTGGTGTCTTCTGTGAAGAATTCACAGAATTCCTTCCTAGCTGATCTTAGCGCTAAACCTCGCTAAGCTGCTTTTCTGCAGCTGTTGTTTTTCCTAGGAATGCTCTCAATGGGTTCTGGCAGACTCTGATCAAGTTGGTGGCTAGGAAGCTTTAAGTATTAGGGCTTTTACACTGTAAAATTCTGGTCTGACTTTGCATCTTGAGCTTCTTTCTGAGTCCCTGTACTTTCCTCTTTTTTGGGGGGTGGGGTGGGGTAGATTTTGGGCCACACCCAGTAGTGCTCAGTGCTTAACTCCTGGCTCTGTTCTCAGGGATCACTTGTGGCAGTGCTCAGGGGACACTGTACCCTGCTAGGATTAAAGTCAAGTTAGACACCTACATGAGAAGCACCCTTCTTACTGGACTATATATCTGGGCCATCTTATCTTGGTCTGTTTGGAATCTGGCTAAGTATATAATTAAAGTATATCTGTATACAGACAAACACACAAAAATACATATAAACTATAAATGTAGCCTAAAGTTCGGGAAGTTATTTCACATCTGGGTGGTGGGTTCCTAAACTGTGCTCAGGGTCCCTAGGATCCCTACTTCAGTACTTGTCCAATGGAGTCAGAGAATTGGTGCTGGGGCCGGAAGATATAGAACTCTTGGCCCCCTGTGCCAAGAGCCACCAAGGCCACCCCAACTGTACTCCGGGCCCCCACAGGACCATACTCTCTGCTTGGGAGACCTCTAGGCTCAGGAGGACATGCTGTGCCTAGGATTGAACCCTGGTGGGTCCTTAGTCCATGTACTATCTCCCTACCCCAAATACTCCTCTTTCTGTAGTGTTATTTCTTAAATACAATCTTTTTTTTTTACACGATTTTTATGTTACGTTTATCCTAAAAAGAAACCAAGATCTCCAGTTAATAGTACTTTTGATTTTTAAAAATTAGGTAATGAGAAAGCAATAAAATAAACATATCCTTTATAAAACGAGGCAAGCAAACTTGCTTTCTAGTAGCAGAAAGGGTAGTTTTTTCCATTTGGGAAACATCCTGTCTTAAGCTGGAAAATCCAGCCAGCTGAAGCACTCTCTGCTAACCACATCAATATTGGAGTGGAATTGTATGTTTTTCCTAAGGGAAAATTATTGAAAGTATTTAACAGGAGCAGAGCTGTATTTCTGTCTAAATGCAATATTGTGCTAAGAAGGTGGCCTGAACACGAGTCTTAGCAGATCTGAGATAACTTTTCCTGTAAACTTGCCCAGTTTTTTTCTTGATACTAGTCATTTGGAAGAAGACACTGTAATTAGGGCCAGAGCAGGACAAATTTAGTGGAACTATCCACACATCAAAATCATGATTTTGACCTAAGTTTGCTGCGATAGTTTGGGTGAAAGAACCAGGGTTTTATTCATTCATTAAAACTGTTTTGGTATGATCAAATTCTTGGTGTTGCGTACCATAGGGGATGCTGAGTTTTAGTGAGTAGACAATTAGACATACCTCCTACCCTCATTGAACTATACCCAAGAAAAAGACCTTAAAAAGGGACTTAAAACCGCTGAGTCATGGCTGAAGTTGTGCTAAACTCTGAAGACATCCAGGATTCCATGTGGGGGTGTCTAATAGTCTGACCTTGTGCTGTGTGAGGGCTGAGGGAAGGTTTCTCTGAGGAGGTAACACTCATAAACTGAGGCCCTGAGATTTACTGGGTGACAAGTGAGGTGGGTGGGAGTTCATGTTTCTCAAGGGGGAGGAGTAGCGTCACAAACCAGGACTTTTACAGGCCGTGATGGCTTGAGCAATATATTTCTGTCAGCCAGGAGGGCCACAGGAAATAAGACTGAAATGGCTGTTGGTTCTTTAGGCTGGAAGACTATATTGAATGCATTGTGAAACCCTTCAAGGGGCTCTGGGTTGGGAACAGGGAGATGAGTTTTGCATTATCCAGACCTCTCCTTGTAATGGGGCTGGCAGAAAGGACTCTACATAGGAAGCCACTTGGGGGCTGTGGCAGACCTTCAGAGGGAATGCATAGGATTGGGTTTGATCCCAGTGGGAGACCCAGCTCTAGGAGTCTCTGTGGGATGCTTTTAGGACGGAGAATCAACAGAACTTGGTGCTGCATCGGAATGGAATTTTCTGGCAGAAACAGGCATCTTTTTGAAAGTGCTGTTTGTTCAGATGGTGTATTAATTTCTGTGGCCACATAGCAAATTATAGCAGATCCTTCAACAAGGTTGTTTTCTTCAGTATACTTTTTAAAAAAAATAGATGAATATAGTGAAACCATCGGTTCATGGCTGGGTCACTCACTGTCTACGTGGATTTCCTCCAGGGGGCCTCATTTCCGTCCACTTTCTAGGTAGGGATGTGCCTGGTAGGTGTGGTGGGTCAAATGTCCCCGACTATGTGTGCATGTGTAGGTCCTGAGGGAAAAGGGCCTCTCTCCCAGTACTGGGCCTGCTTTTGCCCTACTGCTCGGAGAGATTCCAGCCACCTTGAGTGGAATAAGCAGGGTGGAAAAGGAACAAACAGATGATCACAAGTGATTGCTTCATATTAGAGCATAGGGGGTCTTTTTAAAGCAAGTTTCTGTGTCCAAAAATAGATCCTAGGAACTTAAACTCTGTTTCTGTCAGCCTGTGGTCAGCTTGGTTTTGTTAGACATTTCACTTCCATTCAGGTTCCAAGAACCTATACAAGGACTTAAGGGCTTTGTATATCACCAATTGAATGATAGTGCAATGATGCTCATTTCTTTTGCTCCATCCCCACCCCTAACTACACACACACACATTCATTGCCTCTGATTTCAGTTCCGCTGTGCTCAGAGATAACCTGTCTGAGCTCACTGTTAGAGGCAGCAGATAAGAATCTGCTTACAAGCTGCCCTTACAATGGGCAGATTTCGGTCCCTAGGGTAGATCTGAGTTTCCTTGCAGGGCTCTGCCAGCTGTGTTTCTCTTTCATTTGGCCTCTTCACCTGCAGGCCAGCAGAAGCTTGCAGGGGCCAGCGTCTCCTCTAACTGTAATTCCTCCATCACTTTTCCTGAACTCTCTGCCTAGGTTTAAACAGCTTTGGGAGCTGAGGTTCGTTCCACCTAGATAATTTTTCCTTTCATAAATGAACTGATTGGGACTCGTGATTGCATCTGTAAGTTTCCTTGATCATATGTCTCCTCATATTCATTCTAGGGGTTGAAATCAAGCAAGAGATCATAGTGGTTCCTCTTCAAATTCTGCTTTAGAATTTACAGGTGGGCTTAACAGGAGCTCTGCCTGTGGGGGTGGGCAGAGCAGATGGGCTTCGGTTCTACGTAGATTTTGGGAGTTTAGAGATGCCTCATGGCTGTATAAGATGATGGTCATCCCTCATGATGGAGATTTGCCCTGTGCTAGGAAGGTGTTTTCATGGACTCTCATTCAGACACTCATCATCTAAGCGCACTGCTATTTATTTAGATTTTTTTTCCCTGAGGTGGAAACTGAGTCCCAGAGACATCACAAGCTTGTTTTGACTACCAGGAAGTAAGTAGAAGTTACTAGCTTCGAAATTTGGCTTTAGGGGCTGTCTTTGCTCTTATGCTGTCAGCTTGGAATGGGGTTGAAGTACAGAAACTGCTGCTGATAAAGATCTTTGAATCACTGGCATTTAGATGACAGAGCTAGTCCAGATGTGAATGACCTTATCCAAGGAAGAGAACTGGTTGAAGGGAGAGGAAGGAAAGGGCTGAGAACTGAGTCCTGAAAACTCCTCCCTGAGGTCAAGGATGGCTGGAGAAGGAGCTGGTAGGAAAGGATATGGAGAAAGGTGAGAAGAGAAAACACAGGTGACTTTAAGATTGTCATGTCATGACAAGTCCTAAACCTTAAGACTGTCATGGAGTTACTGAAAAAAGAGGGGAGTGGGTTTCGCAGGGTTGATAAGCCTCAGACCTTAACTTGAACACTTTTGGGGTGCTTTGAGGTGATGCCAGGCTGGAACAGGCCCAGGAGTGGGTGTAATGAAGGAAGCCTTAGAGATTTGGTTAGGGAAGGGATTCGAGATGTACCCAGAGAGGAACAGAGGGTGTGAAGGCATATTTTGTTTGAAGTATAGTGATCGCGTGATGCTCGAGCTTCTTGAACACTGCAAGTCTAGGCTTCTGAAATGCATCAGTAAGATGTGAGAGCCAGTGGCATCAGGTACCCCAGGAAGGGCAGAATATTGGAATGCGGCTGGTGGTTGACCCTGAGGGGAGATGGTCCATGGTTTTCACTGTCACAGGAAGGAGGGAGGAGGTACAGTGGTGTAAAATCACCTGATATACAGTATCTCCAACCCCAGGTGAATGAGTCTGAATCAGGGCCACATACGAAATAATCCAAACCAGGCTGAGGATGGAACAACTGGCAGTCTTCTACTCATATGGAGAGCAAGCTGCCTGACACAACTGCCCTTTTTTGTTGAGTACAGAAACCACCCTGTTTGGGGCAGTAAGAACAGATAGCTCAGGCTATCCCTAGCCAGTCCCGCCCAGGTTTACAAGTAAGACAATCTCTGTTTTGGGGTAAATCCAAGTTGTAAACAAACATACAAAGGAATCAGGGATGATCTATGTTTTAGGTAAAAATAAGGTGTAACCTAACAACTGCCCTTTCTTTGTTCAAAAAATTGAGAGGGGTACATAAGTTGCATTCTATTCTTTGCAAGAGGCAAGAGCCCCAGATCAGAACCTACAAAAGTGGTTGTCATTTTGTATAGGGTTAGCAAAAGTTGGCTGTAATAGCATCAAAGTTTAAACTGTATACATTATTCTCAAAACAATCAGCTTTTTTTCCATATCTTTGTCTTATACATCTAAACACTTTCACAGGTGCCTTTTGAAATCTTAAAAAGGTCTTTTTTTTTTTTAATTTAAAGCATTGTGATTTACAAAGTTATTCATAGTTTCCTTTGTAGATTTGGTAGCAGAAGATAAGGGAGTTTGAGTTGATGGTCTCTTGTCTTTTTCTCTCCCTGTTTTTGGTCACACCCAGAGGTCCTCAGGGCTTACTCCTGGTTCTGTGTTCAGGGTTCATCACTCTTTGTGGGCTTTAGGAGACCACCTGGGGTGCCAGGGATCAAACCTAGATCAGCTGTGTGCAAGGCAAGCTCCCTACCCACTGTACTATCTCACTATTTCTTCAGATCCAGGGTTTTCTTAGTCTTTATTCAAGAGAGCTTTGCTGTTCCTAAAGTCCGTTCTTTTACAGTGTCCTCTGAGAGTTGCTTAAATGTGGTAGTGTGCTTCCTAAGTGGGCCCAAAAATCTGCTAGCAGGTCAAAGTTTATAGCACATCATTTTACTTTGCCATGTCACTTGGTCCAGGCAGAGGATTTTAGGCTGAGCCCATTGACAACTGGTTCCTAAGCTTTCAAACCAGACAGTTCACTACTCTTCCTCCTCCTCTCTTCCTTCTTCCTTTCTTCCTCTTCCTCTTCTCCTCTTCCTCCTTCTTCGACTTCTTTTTCTTTCTCTTCTCCTCCTCCTCCTGTTCATCCTTCTCCTTTTCTCCTCTTCTACCTCCTCCTCCTTTCCTCTTTCTCTTCCCCCTCTGCCCCTTCCACCCCTTCTCTCCTCCTCCTCCTTCCCCTCTTTTCCCTTCCCATCCTTCTCCACTTCCTTCACTTCCTCCTCCTCCCTACCCTCCTTCTCCACATCCTCTTCCTTTCTCTTCTTCTTTTCAAATCCTGATTTGCTCCAGCCCCTTCTTTTTCTCCCTTTCCAAGGCTTTTATTTTCAGATCAGTTTTATTTCCGATCAGTTCTTCTGTATGCAGTAGGGCCTGTATATAATGGGGGAAACTGCTGTTTGTTACTACTACTACTACCTTATAAGCATTTGTTTTCTAATGGACTTCGTTTTTGACAGTGACCCGACCAGGGAATTTCAGAGTCAGTTGACTAAGTAGACATTGCTGCTTTACTCCCCACAAAGAACAGTGAGGCTCATAGGGGGCACCCCTGGCAATAAGAGTTAAGTAAGAGGCTCACATTGCTTTCAAGTGCTCAGGCATTACATAGGACTTTGCGCTCCCTCCAGCCAGATGGTTGGCCCAGCCCCATGATGGGTCTCACCACCCATTGAAATGGCTTCAAGCCCAGGTGCTCACTCCTTGTTTAGGTTACTGAGGATTGTTACTTAGTTATGTGCTGGAGGTTCTTTGCCTAGGCACCCCTGAAGCTTGAGCTGCCATGTAACATTGTTTTATAAATAATTTATTTGCCCCTGACAAGAAGAAAAAAACACAAACTCAGAGAACCGAGAAAGATTTTTTTCTCACTGCATACAATTGTCACCTTTTGATGGAAGCTAAATTAGTTCAAGAAGCTTATGTTTCTGTGATGTTGAGTAAGAAAAGACAAGGTTTCATAAGAGGACTTTCACAGCTTTATTGGGTTGGGCCCGGCAACTTCGATCCTAAATACACATCTTCCAGTTGGTATTTTAAAATCAAATCTAAGCGTCCGAAGCGAAGTTGATTGTGTCAGTCTGTGCTCTGACGAGCTCTCTTGGAAATCTGCCACTTCCCCAGACTGCTCGCTGGCTTCCTCTGCGTGCCTTTCCTCCCCTCTCCTTTCCTTGAACCTCACACTCAACTTTCCGAAAACACATCTGAGTTTTCTTGGAAAAACCAGCAAGAGTCTCTCTGAGCCTCAAGTCATGGCTAGTGTTTTCCTTCCCACGAGTATTTTTTAAGAACATTTTATATTGGCTCTGTCTGCCCTCTTCCTTACTGTTCTCTCTCAGGTGTCTAGATCTCCTATGGGCTGGACATCACTGTCTTGCTGGAACCAAGCATTGAATGGTTGGGTTTATACTGCCTGGCCAAGCATCACCTAGAGTGACCCCCAGGACCTCTGAGCAGTGCCAGGGAGGCCCTTATTAAAAATACATTAAAAAATGTAAGTTCCCAAGTATCTGTTTTCCCATTTCAATGGCATCGTCTCCATAGAACCTCTAACCTCACAAAAGCAGTTGGTGGCTGAGGTCTGGCCCTGCTCTTTCTCAGTGGCAGGCCGAGCTCATGCTCCTGGTCCACTTCCAGCTCTGACTGCTCCTTTCTGCTTTCTCAGGCTCCCTTAGTGTGTCCTTTCAGTCTTCTGCTCCATTTGAGTGTTCATGTCAATGTCCCTCTTCTTCCTTTGAGTTCAGATGTAAAATAAATCCTCATATTATGAAATCACCTCACACACTGTATCTCCAATGCCAGGTAAACAGGTCTGAAGCAGGTAGGGTAGTGGCGAAGAATTATAAACCAAGCCAGTCAGGAGAGAATCATGGAGTTAGTGACTTTTCTCCTCGTGGTATTTCAGTGCAGGACAAGCCAGAACTGCTTTCTTTATTAACCCATTTTCAATTCACCAGGAGAGGAAAGGTCAAGAGAGACAAAAGTACCTATCCTGGTGGGCTTTTATATATCAAAGGAGAGGAAAGAGGAAGATGGGGGACCGTCTTTGTGTTAGGTTAATAGCTGATCGTTATCTTACAGTCAGAGCCACCCAGGCCTCTTTGCAACTCAAGACTCCTTCTGGAGGTGCTGCTGCTGCTGCTTTTGGCTTTCTGTGTTGTATCCAGTGGCATGGCCGCTTTCCATCCTTCTCTGACCCTCACCAGAAACGGTCTCAGTCTGGTCCTCCATGGTGCATTCTCCCTGTGATGCAGTTTTCTCTGCCAGCTGTCACTATCTCAGAGTTGCCTCCTTTATCTCAGTCTTGGCTTACCAGGCACCTGCCACAAACTTTGGCTAATTGGAACTCTAACTATTACTGTAATTGTTGTAGCTAATCACCTTAAGCACACACTCTGCTTTCCCTAGTCCGTTTATCCTGTCTTCCCTAAACACAGAAGCACACACTCTGTTTCAATTCCCTCTCACACCCTACCTGATTGGCTGACGCAGAGTCTACATCTTACTCTCTCCTAATATAAATATCCATTTCCCAAGAACAATAAACCAAGTTACTCTCCTGAAGTAGCTGGTGGATGCTACTTTGTGAGTGCTTTACTCAAATGGGATCCCATCTCACCAGTGACTTCTACATTTTGGGATCTGATTTCACCAGCACCATTTATAACTATATTCTTTATTATATTGCAGACTGTATTAAAACCTACCTTTACTGTGTTAATCTACCAGCAGCTGTACTTAGCTGCTTAAACTCTCTGGATTTTGATTTATCACGTTTCAGTTTTTGTAGGACAAGTTCAATATTTCTCAGAGGAAACTTGTCAGGATGATTCTCCATGTACTTCAGTTCCCCCAAACTGGAACAACTACAGAAATCTTCAGCCTGTTGAACCTATTACTTATTGGACTTCATATGTTTGTGACCATGCTGAGCAAGTGCTCTGGAGAACTTTGGTTCATCAGGTTTCTCTGATGGGCATTGTCTGACCCCTCTAGAATGTGCCTCCCAGCTCCTGTGCCTCAGGGTGTAGGCTGGTTATGGCACACACTGTGTATGGGCATCAGCTCCTCCCAGCTCTTCTCGGTTCAGCTAGCTCTAGGCCCATGTATCTGTTTTCGGGCCTGCACACACCCACTTCTCACTTTCTGCCCCAGGGCTTTGGTTTCTGCTCCAAGATTCTGCAGCACAGACCTTTGTCCTAGAGCTGGAGGGTTTTCCTATTCCACTGATGGGGGAGGCAGCTGATGGGCACTTCTCAGTTCTCAACTTAGAGTGGGAGCTGCCGAGGGGCTGCTTGCTAATTGAATGGCCAACAAGTTTTCGTACTTCCCTTTCCTTCTCCTTGTCATTCTCCCAAACATAAATTTACTCAATCCTCTCCCTGGAATCACCTCCCGAGTGAGTCACTTTCCACTAAGTCCCAGGTAAGACAGCGAAGGGCTCTAGAAAGTGACCCCAACGGCACTGTTGGAGTGATTCACCCAGGTAGCAGCAAGGACACCATTGCAACTGGGATTTGGGAGGTGGTGCCTTCCCCTGCATGTGTCTAGACTCCCACCTTTGAGAGACCAGGATTAGCTTTGTATGAAGGCATAGTATTGGGTCATACCATGGTTCTGGATTATAGTGGCATAGGGACTGAGGTGATAATGAGGACTCTAAAGTTGTCCACCTCTTGCCTTTGAGGACCCCGACAATAAGAGCTTAGTGATTCTATTAGTGAGTTCCCAGCACTCCTACAAACCCTTCACTGTGACTGTCATAGCCCAGGCAGTGCTTAGGACTGTGCCCAGTAGTGGGCTTGGGATGTGGTGCTCAGAGTGGGAGGTGGACTCCACTCTTTTTTTTATGGTTGGCTTTATAGGCCACACCCAGCAATGCTTAGAGATTATTCCAGGCTCTGAATTACTCAGAAATTACTCCTGGCAGTGCTTGGGGGGACTATGTGGGATATCAGGAATGGATCCTGGGTCTGCTGGTTGTTCTTACAGGGACTACCTCAAATCTGTGCTTTGGTCAGCATTGTCTTTTGATGGTATGTTAAATCAGTCCTCCAGCTCCAAAGCCAGGACACTGGAGACTTCGGGTCTAGAAGCAAATATAAATAAATAATAGGAAATAATCCACACACACTAAAGAGGGTGGAATGGGTTCAGGAATTCCACCACATAAGCCTTCTGCTCCTAAGAAGCAGGCAACTTCATGTGAAAGTCCATAAACATGAGAAAGCATTTTCCTGAGATCTAGGATATTTATTGGGAAGACTCAGACCATACTCTGGGATAGATTAAGTGGTCTAAACACCAATATTTGAATATTACATTCAAAAATTCAAAGAGTAACAAGGCGTAGACTGAGTGGGAAGGCATCTGGTTATTCCCAGTATTCTTTTAATTTGTAAACAGGGATGTTTTCCTTTTTTTTTTTTTTTTTTTTTTTTTTTGGTTTTTTTGGGCCACACCCAGCGGTGCTCAGGGGTTACTCCTGGCTGTCTGCTCAGAAATAGCTCCTGGCAGGCACGGGGGACCATATGGGACACCGGGATTCGAACCAACCACCTTTGGTCCTGGATCGGCTGCTTGCAAGGCAAACACCGCTGTGCTATCTCTCCGGGCCCTGAAATTTCTTTTAGTAGTAATCTATAGTTTTCTTTGTATAAATCTTCTACCTCTTTTTTCATTTGTTTGTTTATGGGCCATACCCGGTGATAATCAGGGGTTACTTATTGGAAAATTTAATAGATAAGAACTTCCCAAGTTGAGAAAGGCGTTAGATACTTAGATCCAGTAAGTTCGAAATATTAAACAAACTAAACCCAATAGATACACTTGAAGATACACTGAAATTAAACTGGTACAAGTTAAAAGCAGCAAGAGGAACATAAGAGTCACACCACACATAAGGGAACCCACAGTGCCACTGGCAGATTTCTGTGCAGAAACTGAGGCCAGAAGGGACCGGGGGTGAGGTGACAAAGTGCCTGAGGAGAAGGTCTCTGGCCAGGAATACTGTGCCCAGTGAGGTGACTGCTCAACTTTGCCAGAGGAATAAGCAGCTTTTCCAACAAATAATGGTTTAAAGATTTCCTTGCTCTGAAACCAGCCCTTCAAGAAATTCTTAAATGACCTTTACAAACTGAAAAGAAATCCTATTTGGATAGTATTAACATACAATGAAAAACACAGAATAGCTTAAAGGACTCAAGTGCATGTTTTGCACGTGGGAACCCTGGGCTTGATCCCTAGCACCTCGTGGTTGGTCAGAGTGACCTTTATTTATTTTTTGGTTTTTCAGCCACACCTGGTGACACTCAGGGGTTACTCTTGGCTATGTGCTCAGAAATTGCTCCTGGCTTGGGGGATCATATGGGACGCCGGGAGATCAAACCATGGTCCATCTTAGGCTACTGCGTGCAAGGCACCACTGCTCCAGCCCCCAAAGTGACCTTTTAGTACTCAAGCTTGGAAGAGCCCTTGAGTACCACTGGGTCTGACACACAAATCTTAACCAGCAAAGCAGAACCAACAAACCTTTGGCACTGTTATAACCAAATAACCCCTTCTCTGCACCATTTAGATATCTCAGTGACAATGACAACAAAAGAACTGCAAAGGGAAGAGAAAAAAATTAAATGGAACTTTTCTTTCTTCTCTCACTTTCTTAACTCACTCTTATTTTTCTCCCCATTTCTCCCAGTACTAGGGATGAAAGCCAGGGCCTCACATTGCAAGGCAAGTTCTGTACCTTGGAAAATTATTTTTGTTCTGCTTTAGAACCTGTTAACACACATAGCTGGGGGCTGCAGTTTGCTCAGAGGCAGCCCATGTATTATTGGTCACCTTTTGAGGAGTTGGGAATTGCAAGCCAGAGGACTACATGTCCCCAGAGGAGTGGACAAAGGTATTAGTCATCAGTGTGACTTTCTGCAGTTGTCCAGCAATCCTGGAGACTCAAAATTGGTTTAATGTTCTGGTTTTTTACTAGCAAGGAAATAGGTCAGTCAGGAATAAGCCTTGATTCAAGCTGTATTCCGCTTAGCAGCAGAGCGAACTCAGGAATCCCAGATTTCAGAGTCGGGATCTTTTCCCTTCAGACCTTCTTCTTCACAGAATCCCACAGTGATACTGATTATGGATCCCAGGAGCTGGCAGGAGGGAGCAGGCCAATTAGGAAGGATGAGAGAGAGAAGAGGGAGGGAGAGAGAGAGGGAGAGGGGGAAGTTGAGTTGATGGGGAGAGAGAGAGAACAAAAACAAACACACTTGGGCTATGCTGTAGGCTTTGTAAGGAGAGAGAGAGAGAGAGAGAGAGAGAGAGAGAGAGAGAGAGAGAGAGAGAGAGAGAGAGAGAGAGAGAGAGAGAGACAGGGACAGAGACAGAGACAGAGAGACAGAGACAGAGACAGATAGGCAGACATGGGATAGGCTGCAGGCTTTGTAACAAGGAGAGAAAGGAGAGAAAGAAGGAAGGAGGAAGGGAGGAGAGAGAGACAAGCAGACTGACACTAAGGCTATATTATAGGCTTTGTAACAACCAAGTTTTAGTGGAGTGTGAATTCTCCTGAAAAGTGTGAGCTAGGAAGGCTCTCCTGGAACAAGATGAGAGGAATGGGCAGAGAAATGCCCACAGAACACATAGGAGGAGATTGCAGAGTCCAGACTGCTCTGGGAGGAAGCAGAGCAGCCACACCGCATTAGGGTTCCTGGGGCTACTGTAGGGCCTGGTACAAAGCCTGTCCTCAATAGCCCCAAAGGTAGGTTCTACCTGCCCTCTGGAGAAACCTATTCAATTATTTTTTGTTTGCTTGGTTTTATTTTGGGGGGGGGGGGCGCATACATCAGTGTTCAGAGATTGCTCCTAGCTCTGCACTCAGGAATTACTCTTGGCAGTGCTCAGTGGATCATATGGGATGCCAGGGATCAAACCTGGGTCGGCCACATGCATGGCAAACACTCTACCTGCAGATTGTCCTTGTGGAGCCTATCCAGAAATTCATATGAACTGAATCTTTTCCAGGGAAGGTTTGGCCCCACCTAATGGTGCTCAGGGCATCATTTGTGGTACAGGGAGAGTTGAACCAGGGTCCTAGACAAACCTGTTGAACTTAAGGCAAATGCTTTTCCACTCGTTCTATCTCTCCAGGCCCTGGAAGGAAGCTTTGTAGAACATCTTGTTATTGGCGATGAGGATGGTAGAGTATATATGCATAAAGAGGGGCGAAGCTGTACCCCTCAAACATACAGCATTGTAAATCAGCAGAGGAACCCATCCAGTTTTGTTTTTATGTCCAATAAAGGTCTGTTTTCAAAGGAGAGAGTGAAGCAGCAGTGCCTTTCTTTCCCAAAGAAGTGGTGCATGGCTCAGTGGCCACTCACCTTCTGTAGACTGCCACAGTGTCATTGTTCTGGCCATCTTTACTTAGTGACCTGGGTCTGTGGCGACTCTTGTCTGTGGGACTCTGGCCTCAGTCAAGCTGGGGACAGAAAGGCAATGAAAGAGCGAGTTGGGCTATTCTTTGTTTTTGAGGGTTTGTGGCGTGTCGATGGGATTCCAGTTGTTTCTTGCTCCTGTTCGCTTGTGTCTGCATCTCCTTTCCAAATGCCTGTTGTTATGCTTAGCTCCAGGCACTGGGGAACAGTCTTCCTGAGCTGGTTCACACCTGGAACTGTGCAAGGTTAGTCTCTAGCCATATCCCTCATGCTCAGAGTGGGTCAGCTGTGCCTCTGGACCAGGGGTCCTCAAACTTTTTAAACAAGGGGCCAGTTCACTGTCCCTCAGACCATTGGAGGGTCTGACTATAGTAAAAACAAAACTTATGAACAAATTCTTATGCACACTGCATATATCTTATTTTGCAATGAAGAAACAAAACAGATACAAATACAATATATGGCCCGCGGGCCATAGTTTGAGGACCACTGCGTCTGGACAGTTGTTCCAGGCCCTACTGTGGGACGAGGACTTCCTGTAGTAAGGTGGGAACATTATGGAGAATGTGCCTGAGAATCTCAAGCCCTTGATTTTCCTGGAATCCTCTAGGCAGCACTTCTCCAGTAAGGAGACTATTTCCAGAGCCTTTTGGAATGATGCTAATCCTTCTTAGAAGCTGCCTCAGCCCTTCCTCAAGAACAAGACACAGCCTTAGCATAGTCTAAGCATAGATATTCTTGCTCTTTGAGCAAATGCTCAAGACACAGGGGTCCTCATACTTTTTAAACAGGGGGCCAGTTCACTGTCCCTCAGACCATTGGAGGGTCTGACTATAGTAAAAACAAAAGTTATGAACGAATTCTTATGCACACTGCATATATCTTATTTTGCAACGAAGAAACAAAACAGATACAAATACAATATGTGGCCCGCGGGCCATAGTTTGAGGACCACTGCAAGAGTTTCATGCCTTGGCTAAAATGGACCAACAGGTACCAGAGGACTTTGAAAGTGGATCTTAGAGGTCTCAAACTTGAAGAAGCAGATTAAGACTGGGAACACAAGGGGAGAGATTATTCACAGGGGACACAACTTTTAACTCAGGGTTTCACTTCCTCATAGCCTGCTTCACATGTTCTGCAGGGTGCTCTCCCGAAGTGTAGCCTTGAGTATGCTCTGTGATCAGTTTGAGAAATATGCATGTCAGGAATCTCCTAAAAAAGAGGCTGGAGTGAGAGCAGGTAGGACAGTTTTCTTGCACAGGGTCAAGCCAGGCATGGCTCCTAGCACCCCATATAGTTCCCTAACTCTGAGTGCAGAGTTAGGAGTAAGCCCAGAGCATCGCTGGGTGTGGCTCAAAAACCAGAGGGAGAAAAAGGATATGAGAAAAGATTAATTCGTTTTTAGTGATGGAGAGCATGTTTTCTGGGAGGGTCTATAGAAAAAAAATTTTTTTATAGAAAATTTTAATTCACTACGTTTTACAGATCGTTCTAGTGAGAAACCATGAGAGAAACATCCATAGCAGTAGATTCCCATGTGGTGGTACTCAGTGGTACTTGGTATCATTGGGAAGGTGGATAATAGGGCCACTGACATCTGGGATGCTGGGATGGACAGCCAGCCAGGATGTACCCCAACTGGATTGGCTGGAAACATTTCAGAGAGATCTGAGCCTTCAGTTGTCTTCTTTTGAATTGTAGTTCCAGTTTTGGGTGGACACTCTCAGTAATGTTCTATAGAATTCAGGTTGCTCCCTTTGAACGTAGGGGTCTGGGAAAAAAAGCATGAGCCCCATCTCCTTGGTTCCTCCAAAAACCTTCTCTTCCTCTGTGAGTATCCTAACATCCCACCCCTTAAGATGATGTCAGTTGGCCGTAGGGTTGTCATTCCTGGTCCTCAGTGATTTGCCCTTCTGTTGTTCTGTTCTTTTTTGTTCATCGTCAACTCTTGTTTCATTTCTTTCTTTTTAAATTTTTTTCAAATGTTTGCTCATTTCTGTTCTTTGTTTTATCTTATTTTTCACATTAGGATTTTTTTTTCTCATTTCCCTAATTTGAAGATTGAAAGATTTGGCATGGTGTGTTCTATCCTCATTTTTTCAACTTTGTGGTTTCTCCGGGGTGGGGGGGGGGGAGAGGAGGGATAATTTTAGCCAAAAAGCTTTTATTCATATTCTCTGGGTTGTAGTGGCTGTTTGCAGTGTTTGTGGCCTGCTGTTCTGTCTCTCTGTCTGTGCATTCCCTTCTGTGAGAGTGCCTGTGCCCTCCTCTGATCTCTTTCTCCTTCTAAGGATGGTATGCGTTTTGGGGGAGGTCTTGTTTCTTTCATTTCTGTGGATTCCTGAAATGGTCCTACTCATCTTCTTTCTTTTCACTGCTGTGTTCTGTTTCTTGGCTACTGCCTGTTCTGTCCAGTTTCTTGGCTCTCTGTGTCTTTTTGAGCATCGAGCCCTGAGCTGTACTTAATCTTCTTGAATTTCTGCTGGCCCCTTTTGGGAGGTAATTTTGTCTCATTTCTTGGTGCCCTTTCCCTCGGTTTCAGCTTATTTTGGGCTATATCTATTGGTGCTCAGGGGCTATACCTGGCATGTGCTCTGGGATCACTCCCAGCATTGCTCAGGAAACCTTTCACGGCATCAGGATCGAACCAGAGTTAACAGCATGTGAGGCAAGTGTGTTATTTCCCTATATTATTTCTCTGGTCCCATAATTTAGTGTCTCTTATGTCTCTTGGTTTGCCCACAGATTTACTTTGGGGTATAAACAGGGGGAAGTTCTGTTGGCATTGGAGGAGGAAGGGTTGGCTTTTTTTTTTTTTTTTTCATCGTAGTCAGATTGCTTTTCTTTTTCTTTTTTCTTTTTTTTAATAAGGAAGTATTACCATTCTAAACTCAAACACATTCAATGCTTAGTATAGTACATCAAAGGTATATCTTGTTCTTTACAGTAAGTTTCCGAAAACATTATAACATAATTACAGGATACACACAAAATTAAATATATCAGCATGATGCAACTATTCAGTACTACATACAGTACATTATTTATAAGACACCACAAGGACACAATTCTTATAAATTAACATGAATTATTGTTCTCAAGTTTGTGCTATTTATACCTGTTAGTGATAGTGACCATCAACTTTTTTTAAGGTTTGGAGTCAAAGGAGCACTGTAAAAACAGTGTTAGTGTGGCAATTATTGTTTGCATGGGCCCACCAAAGTATGGGGGTCATGGAAAGGAAAAACTTTGGCCTAAATACAAGGAGACCCTACCCCTGAAGTTTCCGACAGAAGACCATTTCTAGCCTCCAGGCAAACCAGTTTGTCCAATCCCGGTCATTGTCTGCAAGGGGTTGACTTTTTAATGACACAAACACAAAGGCAGCTTTAGTAAGGGGAGGGGAGCACAAAAATAGAAATTTCAGGCTAGATCGTATACCAGTTGGGTATTTTGCCTTGCACAGGCTGACAAGGTTTAATCCCTTGCATCATATATGGTCCTCCAGAGCTCCATATCAGCAGTAGCGATTTCTGAGCACAGAGCAAGGACTAAACCCTTACCACTGCCTGGTGTGGCCCATAAATCAGAAATAAAACAAAGCAAAACCAAACACCCAAACAACAAACAAACCCAGAAGTCACTCTTCTCACCTTGCCTTTAGATCAGGAAGCCCTGTACTCTTTCTCTACACCTCCCATAGGCCCCTAAACCTCTTTCCTATGCATGGAGGAACTGACTCCAGTTCTGACTCCAGAGTGCTCCACTTTGGTCCCAGGTTCTGACACTCTTCCCACTATTACTCACCTGTTGGGTTATGGCATTTGACTTTTTTTTTTTAACTAATCATTGGAGCACTATTATTTTCTATGTCTCCTACTTCTGCTAAAGCATGGGCTATGGGTACTTCTATTTCCTCTTTTTTATTATTTATTTTTTTTGGCTTTAGGGTGGGCTTAATTTTGAGACTGAGCAGGAAGATTTGAAATAGAGCCTTCATTTCCCCTAACTCAAATCCTCAAATCTCTCTCTTTTTCTCTCACACACATGTACATTTATGTATGTATGTATGTATGTATGTATGTATGTATGTATGTATGTATACATACATACATACATACACACATATATATATATTATTTGATGCTGGGAAGAGGTTTTGGCTATACATGGTAGTGCTTAGGGGCTGTTCCTAGCTCTGTGCTCAGGAGTAACCTTTGGCTTTGCTTGGAGAACATAAAGCAGCACTGGGGATAGAGCAGAGTTTGTTGCATGCAATGCAAGACCCTATCCTAAGTCTTTACTTTTAAAAATTCAGCTCAAAATTTACATTTTCTCTTCTTGGAAACCTTCCCTGAGAGTTTTCCATTTCCTTGTTCTGATAGTTGCTGCTGCTTTTTTGTATTCCTAGCTGCCTTTACCTCTCTCTAATTACATGTGTTATATTGCACTGTAATTATATAACGGTTTCCCCTTCCCCATCATGTTGACTGTCTCTAAGCCAGCAAAAACTGTATGTTTCTTTTAGTGATAATAGTAGATCCCCACAGAAGGAATTGATTTACTTAAAGCGGAATAGAGATTCACTTGATGAATGTCACCTCTATAAGTCTTGAATAATGAGAATATCTTGGGGTGATCTTCAGTTTTGAAAGAAGAGTAGAAAGCCTGAATAATGATTAGGTTTATGTTATAGTAATACTAATATTTAAGGTGATGAATGGGCTTACTAACCTCTTCTGCCATGAAGCTTATAATGTTAATTGATTTTTTTTATAGGTTTTGGGGGGTCACTCCCAGCTCAGGAGACCCTGTAGTGCTGGGAGTCAAACCATGGGAGGCTCATGTGCAAAGCAAGTGCTCCAGCCATTTGATCTGCCTCCCCAGCCCTAAATGATGATGATGATTTTTTTTTTTTTTTAGTTTTTTTGGCCACACTGGAAATGCTCAGGGGGTTATTTCTGGCTCTGTACTCAAGAATCACTCCTGGCCATGCTCAGGGGACCAAATGGGGTGCCAGGAATTGAAGCTGGGTTGGCTGCATGCAAGGTGAGCACTATTCCTAAATGATTTTTAAATCATTTAGGCTCCCAGTCCTAAGTGATTTTTAAAAACAGAAATGACTCTTTGGGTGGGAGGGGACTATGGGTGGGCCAAGTCTCTCTTTGCTAAAGCCTTGGCAGCTGCAATCACACCCCACAATTGCCAGCACACCAGTGGCCTGTCTTCACTGCTTTTCCACTGATCTCTGCAGAGACACCTAATAGACAAACACTCCAAGTATGTCGATTTTCTTTGACTGAGAATTCTGGGTTTTCTCAGCGTGAAGGCAGGCAGCCTCACTCCAGCAGCCCTGGCAGCCACACCCACATTCAATGCCATCACTTTCTCAGCTCAACACATCAGCCCAGATCCACAAATCCTGGGATTCCTGGAGTGCACAGATGTATATGGTATGTGGCTGTGACACCTTCAAAATGCTTTAGTACTAACACCCCAGTTGGAGCACACTAAATTAAATGCCAAAGTAGCATAGAGGCCACCCATGATCATAGCACTGAAGGCTCAACTAACAACAGCTTAGTAAACCTTCTGGCAAAGATTTAATGACCTATTTGAGATACAGCAATTTTCAGAGATTTTTTTTTTTACTGAAAAATTTTTGGATAATTCCATTAGCATTTAGCTATAACAAGCAATATAAAGTAAGTTATTTCATGCCTGCTAAGGGAGTAGGCTGGGGGTGTATGGGTGGGTGGAAAACTATGTACAATGGCGAAGGGAATGTTACATTGTTAGTGGGATTGGTGTTGGAACATGGAATGCCAGAAACAATTGTATTATGAGTAACTTTGTAAAACCCCTGTGTTTCAAGTAAAATAATTAAAAATCAACACTCTAAAAAGTAAATAAAAACTTATAGATGAGAAAACATGAAGTTCAATAGGATCACATGTCCAGAAATAAAACTACACAACTATAAACATTTGAAAGAAACATAAATGGGGGCCAGAGTGATAGTATATAAGGCAAGGTGCTTACTTTGCATGTCCCAACCTGGGATCTATCCCTGGCATCCTATATGTTCCCCTAAGCCTGTCAAGAGTGGTTCCTGAGTGCAGAGCCAGGAATAAACTCTGCACTCTGCTGGATGTGGTTACCCCCTTAAAACTCCTAAGAAAACAAATTAGGGATCGGAGAGATAGCATTGAGGTAAGTCGTTTACCTTGGCATGCAGAATGACGGTGATTCGAATCCTGGCATCCCATATGGTCCCCCAAGCCTGCCAGGAGCGATTTCTGAGTGTAGAGCCAGGAGTAACACCTGAGTACTGCCGGCTGTGACCCAAAAAACAAAAACAAAAAACAAAAAACAAAACCCAAAAAAACCCAAAAATGACTTTCATACATACATTTTCATAACTAATATTGTTGATTAGTTGAAGTTCTGGAAATTGAAATGACTCACTTTTTAAAAAAGAGTATCTATGAAAAGGTTTTGCAAAATCACTATTGTTACAGATAATTTTAGAAGTGACTTTATATATATTTTTGCCATACAAAGCAGGTTGCATATTCCACATGGCTAAAGTTGCTCATGCTTATGAAAAAGATAAATCTGGTTACTGAAAGACACAGTGCTTGATGCACCTGATTTCTTTGGATGTAAATTTGCCAAAATATTCTTTTTATTGCAGTTCCTGATGCTGTTTAGCACTCTTCAAAGACCTGAACTGTGCTTGTTCTGTAACTGGTTATAAAAAAAAGAGTTTGACAATGTGTGTATATGTCCTTTAGCAAACTAGACATGTATAAATCCAGTCCTTTTACATAGTAACTATTAAATATTTAATTCAAAGAAATTCTGAGTTTTTTTCTACCCATCTTTTCATAACATGAACAGATTTTAAAATAAGATACGTGTCTTTTCAGTCCATGTGACTTTTTTGGGGGGCGTTGGGTCACACCTGGCTGCACCCAGGGGTTATTCCTGCCTCTACTCTCAGAAATCGCTTCTGGCAGACTCAGGGTGACCATATGGAATGCCAGGATTTGAGCCATCATCCTTTTGCATGCAAGGCAAATGCCCTACCTCCATGCTATCTCTCCAGCCCCCCATGTGACTTTTTAAAACCATTTTGTTATTTTTCATACTTATTTTGTATTGTAGGTCATAATTTTTAGATACAACAGTCAGATAAAATTTGAATATTGGAAAAGAGGTCTGTAGAACTTTGTCATGTTGTTTATAGGATTTAATAAAAATGGATTTTATCCAGAATTTCTTATAGAAAGATATCCTTTTTTTTTTTGGTTTATTGGCCACACCCGTTTGATGCTCAGGGGTTACTCCTAGCTAAGTGCTCAGAAATCGCCCCTAGCTTGGGGGGACCATATGGGATGCCAGGGGATCGAACCGCGGTCCTTCCTTGGCTAGCACTTGCAAGGCAGACACCTTACCTCTAGCGCCACCTTCCCGGCCCCCAGAAAGATATTCTTATTAATAGCATGCACACTGTTGTAGAGGTCAGAAAGTAATCGTGTCTAATTAAATTTATTTAGAAAATAAATTTGTTAGTTTCATTTATTCTGGAAAAAAGAGAAACGGGAACAGAATGGGGAGTTGCCTGATATTTCCGTAGCAAATTATAAGCAAATCTTTTATGTTTGTTTGTTTTGGGGCCACACCCGGCAGTGCTCAGGTGTTACTCCTGGCTCTGAACTCAGACGTTACTCCTGTCAGGCTCAGGGGACCATATAGGATTCTAGGAATTGAACTTGGGCCGGCTGCATGAAAGCAAATGCCCTACACTCTGTACTATCACTCCGGTTCCAGCAATCTTTACTATGATTTTTAGTTGAAAAAAATCACTTGATTTAGTTCTATTTGCATGATAAAATTTAAATTCTATATAATTTTTGTGGGGGGCTCACTCCCAGTGCTCAGGTCTTACTCCTAGCTCTGCTCTCAGAGATCACTCCAGTCAGGACCCAGGGAATCAAATGGGGAGCTGGGGATCAAACCTGAATTGGCCATGTTCAAGGCAAATGCCTTCCCTGCTGTGCATTCTCTCCAGCCCTCAAAACTGTGATCTATATTTAGATGTATTTTTATTGTTAAAAAAAATTGCTAAGTCAACCACCTGCACTAGAATTGTTGAGTAATTTCTTTGGAAATGATTTACTTTTTTGTTTTTTTGTTTTTGTTTTTGAGTCACACCTGGCAGTGCTCAGGGGTTTACTCCTGGATCTACGTTCAGAAATCACTCCTGGCAGGCTCGGGGGACCATATGGGATGCTGGGATATGAACCACTGTCCTTCTGCATGCAAGGCAAATGCCCTACCTCCATGCTATCCCTCTGGCCCAGAAATGCTTTATTTTCATCTGGATATTAGGAGAAGCTATTTATGCTTGGTGGTTTTATTTATTTATTTATTTATTTATTTATTTATTTATTTATTTATTTATTTATTTTAACAAAGTCGCCTGTTTATCATTCAGAGATTGTGAACACATGCTCTGCTCTCTGGAGTATGGACCAAACCCTTAACTTGGTGATGGTTCTTGTTGTTGGTGTAACCATTCAGGCAGGTGTGTTATGTGTTCATCCTCATGAGGTCATTGAGCACTTTGCATGTACACATGTTCTGATAGTCTCTGTGCTTCAGAAGATGAGACTAAGGTGCTTCATTCAGTTCACATGTCTGGCAAGAGGCAAAATTGGGTGTAAGTCCAAGTATCGTTCTCTGACACTCCATTCCTGAATGATTTTCACCCTTCTCAAGAAGAGCATACCTTGATTTACTCATTGATTTTCAAAACTGAGGGTGATGTGAGAGCAAAGGTGGTGAGCTCAGATTGAGGTGATGAACTAAGGTTATCTTGTATTTTTGGGAATCATAAGTTATTCAAACCCGAGGCCCGCGGGCCGCAAACGGCCCTCCATACAACATTTTGTGGCCCTGCCCTAGAGGAATCTTTTTTGTTTTGTTTTGTTTTAGTTGTTTGGGTCACACCTTCCAATGTTCAAGGCTTACTACTGACTTTGCACTCAAGGATCACCCCGATTTTGCCTCCTATGGCACCCAGGTAAATTGAATTTGAGGCCCCTGTTTTAGCCTTTTATTTTCGGGGTTGGGCCATGCCTGGTGACATTCGGGGTATTCATGGCTCTGTGCTCAGAAATTACTCCTGGCCAGATTAGGGGACCATTTGGGATGCGGGGGATCGAACCCAAATCAGCCGCATTCAAGACAAATGCCCTACCAATAGCTACCAATAGCTCTGCTATTGCTGCAGCCCTTAGGCTTATTCTTTTTTTTAATAAGGCCATTTTTAACATATGAATCGTTTCTGATCTCTATTGTATATTATCACTCATAAGCCTACCAACTGATGTTAACTGGTCCTGATATTTTTCAGACAGTAAAGCATACCAACTCCATTGAGATATAAAAACTGCTCTTAGATCTCCAGTCTCCCCTTGTCTTCCTTTCCATAAACAATCATTGTTCTGAATCTAGTTCTTGTCATTCTGATGGTGTTTTCTACTTTTAACACGTAATCATATACTTAAAAATGACAGTACATAGTATTTGTATGCCTTTCTCTCCCATAAATGACATCATATTGCATCCACATCTTTATTAAATGTGTGCATCCTATTTCCACATCGTACTTATTTTTCATTGCTAACACTTTAAGGGAGAGTAGTTTTTTAATATTTTCCCACTGTTATTCAGTATTTTGTTGTATGATAACAACCATTGCTTGTGTGTGTGTGTGTGTGTGTGTGTGTGTGTGTGTGTGTGTGTGTGTGTGTGTATGTGATGGTGATGGGGAGGTGGTGGGTGAGTATGATACAGACTTGTTTTTCCATTGTTCTGTTAGTGGACTTTTACATTTCGGAGTTGTGTCCTGATGTTGAGTGTGGCATTCCTCTGTGTCCATGGGTATACTTGTATGTGTTTCTCTGTGCTACATACATATCTAGGAACAGAATCACTGCATTGTGAGTGGCACAATTTCAACTCTGCCCAGTAGCCCAGAAGACACACACCTAACTAATCTAGGTTCGAATTTCTGTCACTCTATATTGGTCCCTGAGCATCACCAATAGTGATCCCTGAGCACAGCCATGGATGTTTCCCCCCAAGCCAGAAAAGGACTAACAAATATCCTCCTGATCTCAGTTCTGTCAGTATGGCTAAATGCTTTCCAAATTGATTGTATTAGTTCTTCTCCTCATGAACTAGATAGAGGAGTTCTTTTTACTTTGAAAACTGCTCATCATGAGTTAGCATTTTTTGAAACTGAGTGATTAGTAAATTTATTGGCCTTTGTTTTTCTTCTTTTTTGAAGTTATCCATTCATCTCACTTGCCTCTTTATGCAAAAATGGGTTTCTAAGTATATTTATTCTCTACTGTGATGTGTACTTTTCCTCTCTCTCTCTTATAATTTTTCTGTTTGTTTTTGTTTTGGGACCACACCCGGTAGTGCTCAGGGGTTACTCCTGGCTTTGAGCCCAGAAATTGCTTCTGGCAGGCTCAGAGGACCATGTGGGATCCCGGGGATAGAACCTGGGTCTTCCTGGGTTGTCTACATCAAGGCAAATGCGCCACCACTGTGATATCACTTTGGCCCTTTGTTTACCCTTTTTTTTTTTTAAGTGATTTTACTCCACTAAGAAACAACCACAAAAATGTGTTTATAATGCACAGCCTTCACTTAAAAGTAGTTCTTTATATTGTATCCAATATTTTTTTTATTCATCTCATGTTGGAGCTCCTTCGTAATTGGCTTGGTTGCTATAAATCTGTTATTCATAGCCTTTACTGAGCATTTAAATCAAGGGCCAATACAATGGGTAAAGTGCTTGCCTTGCAAGACTTCCAATCCAGGTGTGATTCCAGCATCCCATAGTACCCTGAGCATCTCTTGGAGTATCCCTGAGCATTGCTGGGTAACCCACATTTCCCACCCCCATCAAAAACAAAAAAAAGAAACTCACCCCTTATACTTTTCATATATGCTTATAATTTTTTTTATTTCAGTGCTCATTCTTTTTTTCTGCAGGCTGGCTTTGCTGACAACTTGTTCTAACAGTTCTATTGTTTCTTTGACCTCATTAAACATACTCAGCATGTGAGAATGTCACCAAAATCATTGTCTGAAGATGTACTATGCTTGCTGGTGCTGCTTGAACCTCTGTTTTTGTTTTAGCTCATAAAGCATAGTGGGCATCCACACAGCTACCCCATCGGGTTTGTTGTACTTCTGCAGTGCTGTGAGAAGTGTGAAATTAGAAGATACTGCTCAACAGTCATGCACTTCAGCAGTTGTGGGGCTGGACCCCTTGGCATGGTGGATTTCTTGGACTTAGCTGGATAGTAGAAGAATCTATCTTACCTCCCCCGCCCCCATTCTGAAAAGGCAATGGAATTGTCAGCTGGACAATCATTCTACCTGTAATGATGTGGTTTTGTGCAGAATTCAGGAATTGTGTAGCTGAGCCCTTTGCTATGGGAAAGTTCCCGTATGGGGGCTACTGGCTAGTTGGCTCTTTCTTATGCAGCTTTTGTTACCTGGTTTTGAAAGCTATTTTTTTTATTTTTTATTTTTTTTTGTTTTGAAAGCTATTTACTGTTCCTTGTAGACAATCATTTTGTCTAATGGGGAGAAAGCAGATTTCTTTTCAGAAAATCATACATATAATTTATATTTATTTATTTATTTTGGTTTTTGGACGAGATCCGGTGATGCTCATGTGTTACTCCTGGCTATGCACTCAGAAATTGCTCCTGGCTGAGGGGACCATATGGGATAGCATGGAGGTAAGGCGTTTGCCTTCCATGCAGAAGGACGGTGGTTTGAATCCCGGCATCCCATATAGTCCCTCATGCCTGCTAGATTTCTGAGCGTAGAGCCAGGAGTAACCCCTGAGCACTGCCGGGTGTGACCCAAAACAAACAAACAAACAAAAATTGGTTCAAAGTAGCATTCAGTGAAAGTTTTTCATTGTGACTGTCTCTTCTGAAATTAAATTACATTTCTGCTTAATGACAAAATGTTCTTCATACACTGATATATTTATTGTCAGACGAATTGAAATGCAAAATTAGTTCATGGTTTCTTTATGAATTTTATAATTTTCTAAGTATATGACTATTGAATCTTAGTTCCTTTTCATTTCAGCCAGTGAGCTTTGTTTGCAATAATTGATTAATTTTGTTAATAAAATAGTTAATCATGAGACTGGAGTGGTGGCACAAGTGGTGGGGTGTTTGCCTTGTATACACTAACCTAGGACGGACCATGCTTCCATCCCCTAAAATCCCATATGGTCCCCCAAGCCAGGAGTGATTTCTGAGCACATAGCCAGGACTAACCCCTGAGCATCACCAGGTGTGGCCCAAAAAGCAACAACAACAAAAAAACCCAGTTAATTGTAAATGATTCTTTATTTTTACATTTTTCTAAGAGAATTATGGATAAAACTCTATATATTCCTTGTGGAAAATAAGGGGGCAGTGGAAGCATAAGGAAGAAAAATTTAGGCTTTTTCTGCTCTAGAGAAAAACATGTTCTCTCTTAAACATGTATTTTTTTCCTTTTCTTTCTCATCACACTTTTAAGTAAAAACTATCTTGTTTCACACACACAAAATTGTGAAAACTATCTGTTCATGTATAATAAGAGTTAAAGTCTAGAGATTAATTCCCAAATAAACACAGGCTGCAAGTTACAAATGATCAGAGGTCAAGTCTGTGCACAGGTCTCAACAGGCAAGTGTTGGTCCAGGTGCCTGCTGCAGCGCACCTGGCACCAGCAGGAATTGTTGGGTACAGTGACAGGTTTACAGCAGTATGGGACATAGTTGGCACATATGGACTCTCATTTGCATTCTTTCTGAATTGTGTGACAAGCAACAATAGTGCAAGTGCTATAACTCTTTAAAATTTTGATTCATTTAGGCTGGAGCAACTACTATTGCTAAAGCAGGTGGGGCTCTTGCTTTGCACTGGGCTAACCTGATTTCCAACCCTAGCAGCTTATATGGTCCCCTATGCTGCCAGGAGTGATGCCTGAGTAAGCAAGCAGAGCCAGGAGTAAGCCCTGAGCACAGCTGGGTCTGACCCCCAATATTTTGGATTCAGTAACATTTTACATCCTATTTAATATCTTTGCTCTCTTTACAGATTATGGGTTCATACAAAGCAAATGGTAGCACTGTTTTTATAAAATATCTTTACACATGTTGCATATTAAAATAAGTATATTTTAATGCATTTTCTAGTGCTTACAACAAATAAAATTGTAGCAGGTTTATGTTAATACACTACTATTTGAAGTGTATAGACAATATGTTTGTCATGTCTTTATTATATGTTGACAAATGTTGACCAGAACGGGAATGAGATAATAAAACTCTGTTAGTCATTAACATTATATCTATTGAATCATTGATATTAATTGGTAAATGAGTCATGCATTAATAAAGAGTTATTTAAATAAGAGCACACTAAATTGCATATTGGTGCATTGTTTTTTTGAGGTTTGGGGAACCGTACTTAATGTTGCTCAGAGGCTGTATCTGACTCTGTGTATGGGGTTATTCCTAACCCTGTTTGTTCTTGATCCATGGTCTGTTGCATGCAAGGTACTATCTGTACTACCTTTCTGCCCTTGGCTTATTATTTATAATTAATTTTTGATAAAGTTAAAATAAAATAAATGTATTTAGTGCTGAGCAAAGAACAAAACCCCATTTATTAGTTTTAATAATATTTCAGCTTGTCTTTTGCTATCCTACACAAAATTATATTCCTGAAGTCTTGACTGTTTTTTTTGTTTTTTTTTTTGCTAACCCAATTATTGCGAAACATTTTGATTCTGGCAGGAGAAATTGTACTTTTTCATTCATATAAACATCTATATCTTCTGATGATTTTATGCCACTATTATGATAAATAATTTAAAGAAATCTAAATTAAATAATTTAAAGATAATATGGCTGAATCTAAGGAAAACCACCTTCCAGTACTTTAGAAAAAAATTTCAGGCAGCCAAGCATGTCAGAACTTGTTTCAGCAGCATCCAAACAAGATGATGATGGGTAGTGTGCTGCTTGCAGCATTTCATTACCAGTTTCTGTATCAAGAAAACTACATGTTATTGGTGAAGAACAATTTCTGCTAGCTGTGAGATATTAAACACTATTTACACAAGTCAGCATTGGATAGAATCAAGAACATTTCTTTGAGTAGTCATACAGTGCAACACAGCAACTGATTGATGCAGTGGCACAAGAGAGATTCAGTTCATTATGTGAGTATTTAAAGACATCCCGGTATTCAATACAGCTTGATGAACAAAGTTGCCAGGAAATGAGACCTTACTTTTAGCATATGTACAATTCATAAAAGAAGAAGAAAAAGCATGCTATGAATGATTATTTGTTGAGAATTATTATTATTAGAACTATTGTTGCTGGAGTGAGTGATAATACAGAAAATAGGGCACTTGCCTTGTGCATGGCCAACTTGAGTTGGGTCCCTGACATCACATATGGCTTTTCAAGCTTGCCAGGAGTGATCCCTGAGAATAGAGCCAGGAGTCAACCCTGAGCACCACTCTTTGTGGTCCTCATCCAAATCCCTCCCAAAGTAATACCAAACCAATAAACAAAAATGGAATTTCTGAATATATTTGATGTACAATATTTCACTCATCATCAGTATTTAGTTGCCATAAATCTGAGTGAACATCTACACAGGTCATATGTCATTAAAGCACTCAACAAAATCAGAAGAAATCTATTGAATGAGGATTGTTTGGACAACTTTGTATTGAAAGTGATGTATTCACACACTTGCTATTTCATAGAGAAATTTATAGGCTTTCAGGACTGAAGTAATATGGGAGTTAAGAAACAGGGCTCAAGGCAAATGGCTACCCAGTTCAATCAGGGGACTACATAAGATCCTCTGAGCACCACCAGGTATGACCCAACACTATCTCCCATCACATCCCACCTCCACAAAGTTTGTTAACTATCAAAATTCCTTATTGGGCTGGCTGCATGAACTCTGACTCACGTTCCTAGAAAGCAAGGATGATTCCAAAAATGACATGACGTATCTTCTTTGACAGCCTTGTTTAATAAATATAATGAACAGGTCTACAGTGCCAAGATGATGAGCTGAATTTAATCAGAACAAAAGTTATGTCTGTGTTTGTTGTAAACCTCCTTCTGTACAAACTTAGTTTAGGATGGGAGAATTCAGCCAGTTTCCAGATTTATCAATAGCAGAGAAAGAGAATGACTTGCTTCCCTGTTCTGAGCACAGGGAATCTCTCTCTTCTGACCTCAGTTAGGAAATTGAAGATATTCTTCAAATAAACACATTTGATTGGTGTCAGACACTTTTCCAAGTACATACATAGGAACGTCTCCAAAACAACTTGAAGAACTTAACTGATGGAAGTAACCACAAGTGAGGAATAGAAAATTAGTTCTGGTTGCAAAACCAGACCCTGACACTTGGTCCCAGATTATAGACTAGGGTATAAAAGGTTTTAATTTCATCTTGATATGTAGTGGGATATGGGCATAGTGCAGCCATGAATCTCTTACCTAATATCAGAAATTGAGTGCAAATAGCTAATCACAGTGATATAAGAATGCTACTGACCAAAATAAGGGTAAACATTAATAAATTGATAGCACACCAGATTGATTCTTGTGATTGGAATTGCTTTTAATGTTTATAGTTTTTCTTTAACATTATCCTTTTATCTTTTTTAATATCTTTATTTGAACACCTTGATTACAAATATGATTGTAGTCAGGTTTCAGTCATGTAAAGAACATCCCCCTTCACCAGTGCAACATTCCCACCACCAATGTCCCAAATCTCCCTCCTCCCCAACCCACCCCCGCCTATACTCTAGACAGGCTTTCTACTTCCCTCATTCATTCACATTGTTATGATAGTTGCCAGTGTAGTTATTTCTCTAACTGCACTCATCACTCTCTGTGGTGAGCTTCATGTCGTGAGCTGGACCTTCCAGCCCTCCTCTCTTTTGCCTCTGGGAATTATTGTAAAAATGTATTTTATTGCGATATGGAGATTCCTCCAAAAACTGGAAATCGAGCTCCCATACAATCCAGCTATACCACTCCCAGGAATATACCCTAGGAACACAAAAATACAATACAAAAACCCCTTCCTTACACCTATATTCATTGCAAGACTCTGGAAACAACCAAGATGCTCTTCAACAGACAAATGGCTAAAGAAATTGTGGTACATATACACAATGGAATATTATGCAGCTGTCAGGAGAGATGAAGTCATGAAATTCTCCTATACATGGATGTACACAGAATCTATTATGCTGAGTGAAATAAGTCAGAGAGAGAGAGAAAAACGCAGAATGGTCTCACTCATCTATGGGTTTTAAGAAAAATGAAAGACATTCTTGCAATAATAATTTTCAGACACAAAAGAGAAAAGAGCTGGAAGTTATAGCTAGCTCACCTCAGGAAGCTCACCACAAAGAGTGATGAGTTTAGTTAGAGAAATAACTACATTTTGAACTGTCCTAATAATGAGAATGTATGAGGGAAATGGAAAGCCTGTCTAGAGTACAGGCGGGGGTCGGGTGGGGAGGAGGGAGATTTGGGACATTGGTAATGGGAAAGTTGCACTGGTGATGGGTGGTATTCTTTACATGACTGAAGCCCAAACACAATCATGTATGTAATCAAGGTGTTTAAATAAAAAATATATAAAAATGTATTTTATTTTTCTTAAAACCCATAGATGAGTGACACTATTCTGTGTCTATCTCTTTTTTATGTGTAATGTGAATGTTACTTACAGCATCTTTATGTTGTAAAACATAGAATTACAGATACGTTAAATTAAGTAAATTTGCAGCTGGAGTTATAGTCCACTGGGTAGGGTGCTTACCTTGTGCACAGAAAATCTGAGTTTGATCCCCAGCATCCTATATGGTTCACTAAGCTTGCCAGGTGAGATTCCTGAGTGCAGAGCCAGTAGTAACTCCTGAGCATTGTTGGATGTGGCTCAAAACAAACAAACAAACAAACAAAAAACCAAAAGGTTATAAATCTGTCATTGCTCTTTCTATTTACTTACCCAAAGGAGGTAGATTTGGGGTCAAAGAGCTAGCTCAAGGGAACTGCAGCCATGCTTTACATGAGAGTGACGCTAGCTTACTTCTGGCAATGTCTGATCTCTGCACCCCAACACACACACACACACACACACACACACACACACACACACTAGAAGTTTTGAGTACCACTTGTGTACTTCTGGCAATGACTGATCTCTGCACCCCAACACACACACTCATACACACACACACACACACACACACACACACACACACACACACACACACACACACACACTAGAAGTTACTAGAAGTTTTGAGTACCACTTGTGCATCTGAGTACCACCATGTGCAACCCCAAAACAAAACCAGATAAATAAAGAGTGTAGATTTCCAGGGGGGTGCTTAGTTTTTTTTTCTCCTGTAAAAGGGCCATTAAACCAGATAAGTTTGACAATCTCTGCTGTAGACCAGTGTTTTCCATCTGGAGCCATTGGTCCTGAGGATAGTGCAAGGGCATGCACAGATGATAAAATATAATTGGGAGGGAGGCCAAAGCACAAGCCTTGCTTTCTGCTCTGTGGAACTTTCTGAACAATGGAAACTTAAAATCCTACTGTCCACATTCTCTGTAACTTGATAGTTTTCACATAGGTAAGTGTTGTGAAGTTGGTTATTATTGTTACATGGAGGTATAGATTATTCATCATCATCATCATCATTATTATTATTATATATTTTTGATATTTGGGCCAAATATTTGGTATTTTTCCTGAAAGTGCTTGAGGGTTACTTCTGGATCTGTGTTCAGGAATTACTCCTGACTTGGGGACTATATGGATGCTGGGGATTGAACCTGGGTGGGTCATGTGCAAGATGAATGACCTCCCACTGTGCTATTGCTCAGGACCCTCACTATTATTGTTTTTTGTTTGTTTGTTTTGTTTGTTTATTTTTGGGCCACACCCGGTGACGCTCAGGGGTTATTCCTGGTTCTGTGCTCAGAAATCACTCCTGGCTTGGGGAACCGTATGGGACACAGGGGGATCAAACCATGGTCTGTCCTAGGCTAGTGCGGGCAAGGCAGATGCCTTAATGCGTGTGCTCATTATTATTGTTTTAAACTAATACAGGTGTGAAAGTTAAAGTTCATTCTGTTCTCAGTGGACAGTTGAGTTTTTCTTTTTCCTATGGAAATATTGCTGTGGACGTTTTTGTTACATTTTTTCTGTTTGTGTATAAGAGTTTCGTACTTTCTATATATCTAGAAGTCATATACTCCAGTGATCGTGGGCATTTGTACAGCTGTATTGGATATTGCTGATTATTTTTAAATGGTGTATTAACATACTCTTACCAATAATGTGTAAGTAATTTGGTTGTTCTTTATTTGTTCAACAGTTAAAAATTGATGCTCAGGGGATTACTTCTGGCTCTCTGATCAGGAGTTACTCCTGGTGGTGCTCAAGGAACCATATGGGATGCTGGGGATCAAACTTGTGTTGGCTATGTGTGACACAAGCACCCTACCTACTATATTATTACTCCAATTTTTTTTTTTTTTGGTGGTGATCAGGAGAACCTGAGACTCCTCCCTGAAATTCTTGGTCAGCAGCTGGTGGTCTGATGTGAGGATCCCAAGAACTGATGCTACTCAGCCAGGGGTCCTCAAACTTTTTAAACAGGGGGCCAGTTCACTGTCCCTCAGACCATTGGAGGGTCTGACTATAGTAAAAACAAAACTTATGAACGAATTCTTATGCACACTGCATATATTTTATTTTGCAATGAAGAAACAAAACAGATATAAATACAATATGTGGCCTGCGGGCCATAGTTTGAGGACCACTGACTCAGACCCTTTGATTCTGGGGATTACCTGGGCCACCTGGGCATCGCTTAGAAATCTCCCAGGCCAGACATGGTGATGCTTGGGGGGGAGGTGGGAGGGGAACACACCATGTGGTGTTGGGGATCCAACAGGGTAAGACATAAACCTTCAACTCTATATATCCCCATGTATTTCTCCTGCCCCAGGGATCCCAATGTTTTTATTGCTGATAAAAAATGAAATCTTGTTAAAAGAAAATGATGGCCACTGATTCTTCCCAGATAATCTGGTTTGGACTGATACTTTTTGGACTTCTCAGAATGGATTTGGGCATTCCCCTTTCTGCCACAACAGCCCACAGTCACTCTCTATACCCTCTGACAGAAATGGTCCAGGTCCCTAACTTGACTAAACTGTATCAAATTGCCAGCCCACCAAATCTATAGATACTGGACCATGTGGCTACATTCAGTCTTTGTCACATATCAAAATTTTACAATGGTATTAAGATAGTAGGATATCTGATAGGAATATCTCATAGGAGTTTTCCATAGAAGACCACCAAGTGCCAAGGGCTTAAACAGTAACATAGATGGCTCAGCTGACACCAACCACAGTCTGGTATAAATCCTTAGACACTAACTTAATGCCATGGAAAGATAATAACAATGATTTCAAGGTGACCCTTATTGATCTAAATTTTGATCATTTTATTTGCTTTTGTGTTGCAACAAACACTGTTTATGTGTGCAAAGGGCAGGCAGACTGACTAAGGTAGTGGATAGGAAATTGGGGACATTAGAGAAGGAAAGGTCACTTTTTATAGTAGGATTGGTGTTTGAACATTTAGTGCCAGAAACAACTGTATCATGAACAACTTGGTAAATCTTGGTGTTATAATAGTAACTTTTAAATATTAGAAAAGAGAAATCAGGGTCAGGAGAGATAGCACAGCGGTAGGGCATTTTCCTTGTATGTAGCTGACCCAGGACGGATGGTGGTTTGAATCTCAGCATCCCATATGCTCCTTCCAGGAGCAATTTCTGAGCACAGAGCCAGGAGAATCCCTGAATGTTGCTGGGTGTGACACCCTAAAAAACCCAAACAAACAAAAAGAAATCTCTGCCATTATAGGGGATGAAATTAAACATCTTATTGTGATTTGAAATTTGTGTTTTTCTGATTACTAATGCCGATGATTGTTTCTAGTGTTTATTGATCTTCTATATCTTTCTAAGAAATGCTGTCTTGCAACTATTTTTTCTGTTGCTTGGTTTGTCTTTATTTTTATTTAGGGGAATATTATAAGTTCCAAATCTCCTTAGCCAGTAATATTTGTGTTGCAAATAAAATGACATTCTCCAGAGTTATAAATACCAGTGAATACACATTTGCTTGGGCTGCTTCTGCAATGCTGAATCTGCGTTGTGGTGGGGCCTCTATTCTTCAAACCAGTGGTAGTGAGCTCCTTGCCAACAGAAATATATCCCTGGTGTTTTAGCTGGATAGCACGCTCTCCAGCTTGCACCCAGCACCATGTCTGGCTATCGGACTGTCTTACATTTTATTTCCTATTATCTATTAGATAGCTTTGGAAGGGGGGAAAGAAGCTATTTTCTTTCTCTTTGTTTTTCAGGCCTGTCTTAGTAACTGGTATGAGAAACCCAGTTCTCAGTGTTTATTATAGTAACTGGAATGAGAAAGCTTAAACTCCAGTGGTTTAAGTAAGTAAATAGGATTAAAACCCCACATCTGGAGGCATCTAGGGTCAAGTAACATTTTCTCCAGAGAATCCTGATATAGAAGTCTAAATTGAATTGTCACCTAGAATTTTCAAAACATAGCCCATTGTCTTCTAGCTTCTTTTGATGTCATTTTGATTCCTCCTGCTTTGTGTGTGACTTATTTTCCTTTAATTTCAGAAAGTAATTTTGAAATTTCACATTTATATATCTTTATTATTATCATTATTACTTTTTTTTTTTTTTTTGGTTTTTGGTCACATCCGGCAGCGCTCAGGTATGTGCACTTGGCTCTATGCTCAGAAATCGCTCCTGGCAGGCTTGGAGGACCATATGGGATGCCAGGATTTGCATGCAAGGCAAACACCTTACCTCCATGCCATCTCTCCGGCCTCACATTTATATATCTTGGTATGGATGCTTTTCATTCAATATGCTAAGCACTGACTGTGTTTAAAAATCCTGCCAGGGGTCAGAGAGCTAGTACACTGGGTAAGCCACTTACCTTACATGTAGCTGATCTGGCTGGGTTCAGTTCCCAGTATCCCATGTAATCCCCTACACTTGCCAGGAGTGACCCTGAAGCACAGAGGAGTAAGCCCTTAGCACTGCTTACTCCATGCTCTAGTTTTGGATGTGGCCCAACACTCCTACCAGAAATCCTAAAACTCTCTTCAGTTCTTTGGCTATTTAAATATATACATATATTTGGTAGTCTGAGAGATAGTACAGTAGGTAGGGCATTTACTTTTTGTACAGCCAACCAGAATTTGATCCCTAGTACTCCTTATTGTCCCCTGAACATCACCAAGAGTGATCCCTGAGCACTGCTGTGACTTATCCCCCAATAAAGATATTATAATATTTAATATATAATGTATATTTCTCTCTCTCTCTCTTTTTGTTTTTGTTTTTGCTTTTATTTTTGGGCTACACCCGGTGTTGCTCAGGGGTTACTCCTGGCTGTCTGCTCAGAAATAGCTCGTGGCAGGCACGGGGGACCATATGGGACACGGGGATTCGAACCAACCACCTTTGGTCCTGGATCGGCTGCTTAAAAGGCAAACGCCGCTGTGCTATCTCTCCGGGCCCCATATTTCTCTTTTAATTTGGCTTATTTCTTATTCATTCAGACCTTAATAAACTTAAGTTTTACTTAAAAAATTTTTGTTTTTTGGTTTTTGGGCCACACCCGGTGATGCTCAGGGGTTACTCTTTGCTGTGTGCTCAGAAATCTCTCCTGGCTTGGGGGACCATATGGGATGCCGGGGATTGAACCGAAGTTCGTCCTGGATCAGCCATGTGAAAGGCAAATGCCCTACCACTGCCCTATTGCTCCAGCCCCTAAGTTTTACTCTTTTATGTTTTCATGGTTAAAATATATTTCTTTAGAAAGAGTATGGGGGGGGGAGGGAGAGAGAGAACAACAAAAACATACAAGAAGAGAGAGAACAACAAAAACACACAAGAAGAGAAAGAGAGAAAGAAAGAGAACAACAAAACACACAAAAACAAAAATTCTTTGTAAGGGACCCTGATAGTATAGTAGTGTTCCTTTGGGAACCTCATTTGTCAAAGGTGATGCATTTTTCCATAGGAGGATGCTCCAGAGTTTTGGGGACCACCAACTTGCTCTTTGCATGCTAGAGCCAGGATGCCATTCAGACCTCTAGTTAAACTTTTGTTTTGTTCTCTGTCCCTTATTGTGCTTAATAATCTCAAATCTGATTCTCCCCTTGACCTAAAATTATTAATCTAACATTTTGTGACTATGAGAAATTGGGGGAATAAAACTCTTTAAAAGGCCTTCAAGGCCATGCTTGTAGTTCAGCAGTTAAGTGCATGCTCTGTCAGCATGAGAGAGAACTTCATCCAATCCCTGGCACTGAAAAGGTTGTTAAAAATGAAGAAATGGCTGGGGAGATGGCTCATGGGATGGGAGTGCAGGCTATGCTTGTAGGAACACCGGAATTGGTTGTCCCCTTGAGAATGACTCACAAGTACTGAGCTAGGAGTAGTTCAAAACCCTGAATAGAAAGTGTTTATGCTGATTAATATGTTACCGGCTTTTTACTTGCCTTTTACCTTCCAGATGGTTAGCCCAAATTTAGAATTATTAGGGGCCAGAGCTATAGTAGAGTCGATAGGGCATTTGCCTTGCATGTGCTGATCTGGGTTCGATCCTTAGCACCCTCTATAGTCTCCTGAGAACTGCCAGGTGTACTTTCTGAGTGCTGAGCCAGGAGTAACCCCTGAGATCAACCTGGTGTGGCCCCAAACTAGAACAAAGTACCCCATCTCCAATTCAGAACTATTATAAAGGTAAATAAATTGAGTTTCTTTCATTGAATTTACCAACCCTTCAAATATTTTTGATGTAAAACAGGGAATCTATGGCATATAAATAGAGACAAAAATTGGTATTTGACTGTAGACAAACATCTTTGGAAAACACACATACTTATAAGCTAATGCATGCATATAATTGTGGTTCCCTTAAATTATTAAATGTTCTTTATAAGGGTATTATGATTACAATCATCTTCCATAATTTAAAGTCAATAGCTTGCTAGGCAAAACTAAATTTGTTTTTCGAGAACTGTAATTAAAGCATTTTAGTTCCCATCACTCGGCCAACCAAAACATTACATGTCTTTGACAGGGTGTACTTAGATTTACTGTTTGTCATTTGAATTTCTTAAGAACATGATTTCTTTGATTGAGTCAATCTAGTTTTCACATGCTAAGGAAGACATTTCCTGATTGCTTTTAACAGAAATATATTTAGGAATATTTTCAGAAGCAATTTCTTTTAAACAGTTTATTTTTTAGATAGCCTTGATATCTAGTCTGTTACTAGGGATAGATCCTTTTTGTGATTGGGTCTAGTCATGTGAGTCTACTCTAGTTCTGGCCAATGAAATTGCACGGAAGCCTTTTGCCCTGTGCATTCCTGGCAAACATGGTACTATTCACAGCTTTTTTTATTGTTTCTGATTCAGCAAGTGGCAACGCTTGTGCTGTTCCCTGTAATCTTGGGACTACAGTAAAATATAGTGATAGACCCCTGAACAACCCTTAGTGGACATGTAGAAGGAAGTAGAAAAAAATTTTTTAAAGCTGCTAAAATTGGGAGCAAAGGTTACTGCATGTCACTTAGATAATTCTAAGTGATACAGATGTGTGTGTAATGAAAGTTGCATGAAGCCACTCAGAATTTAGGATCACAAAGCTGAAAGGATTCTCCTTTCTTTATTTCATTTTTGCATCATACCTGTTGGTGCTCAGGGCTTACTCTTGACTCTGTGCTTAAGGGATCACTCCTTAGAAATGTTTGAGAGATCAAATGCAATGCCTGGGATCAGACCTAGGTCAGCTGTGTGCAAGGTAAGTATTCTAACTGTGGTATTATCTCTCTGGTCCAGGCTCCCTCAATCTTTAAAAATTAAAGATGAGTGGAGTTTACAGAGAGGATTAGGTGAAGTTAGGGCTGGAAGGCTTTAACATGTTGAACACTCCTAAGAGACTTCTAGACCAAGCTGAAGATTTCTAGTTCATCTTGAGAGCTTTTTGTCTTTTTAGGAGGGACACTTCAGAAATGACACTTGATAGTGATTAAGGCTAGATTTTTTTTTTTTAGCCTGGTTCTAAATATTTATATATACTCTGTCCATCCCCATGCCCAAATCTCTGAAAAGCTTAAATAATGACAAACTTAGGGGCTGGAGAGATAGCACAGTGTTAGGGTGTTTGCCTTGCAAGCAACCAATCCAGGACCAACGGTGGTTTGAATCCCAGCATCCCTTATGGTCCCCCGAGCTTGTCAGGAGTGATTTCTCAGCGCAGAGCCAGGAGTACCCCTAAGCACCGCTGGGTGTCACCCCAAAAAAACAAAAACAAAACAAACAAACAAAAAAGAATAAATAAAACCTCATCTGACCCGTGTCATCATCTTTGCTGGGAGAAAAGAAACTAATTCAATTCAAGGTAGTTAATAGGCCTCTACCACATACAAAGCATATGCTTCAACTCTTCTTTCCAGCCAGAGAGGGGATTCTTAAGAGAGCCTGGAAAAACGAAACAGAAAACTTAGACAAAATAGGGGTAAAAATCACTCTCAGGAGGGTAAAGAGTTGACAGTATGTGCCCAAGTACGTGTTCCCATTGTGGGACTTGATGGATTACAAGTGCTGGCTAAAGGAAGGGGCTTGAAAGTGAGCAGAAGGGTCCAGAGTACAGCTGTAAAGTTTTGTTCATGGGGCAGAATCTACTTTGGAAGGGGAGGCCACCTTGGGAATGGACTTGTAAAGAGCATATGGTAGTGGAAAGACCAGTCTCACAGAAGCAAGAAAAACTACTCACCAATTTCTCTTGTTCTCCACTAAGCAAAGTAAAAGAAGGGCCCTGCCCCACTAGGAACCTCATGTACCAAAAACCTGGAAATAAAACAAACCAGAAAATATTAAACTACCATAAAAAGCAAACAATCAAAACATCAGTGAATGCAATTTGCCCCAAACCCAACCATTATACTGAAGAAAAATAAGAACACAATGTTCCAACTGAGTAAATATCCTCCGACATTCATTAGGAAATGTAGAAAAAAACACTGGGAATCAGATTTTCAAAAGCTAAGGGGAAAAAAAAATGCAAAAAAAAAAAAAAAAATCTCAACCAGGAGGAAATTGAATGAAAGTTTACTGAAATCAGGAAAATCTTAGAAGGAAGAGCCACAATAGCATAAGAAATGGAGAATAAACAATCAGATACTCAAGGGAAAATAGATTCAAGGGAAAATTTTATAATTGACATTAAATAAGACAGGAAAAAAGTCTTAAAATCAGTTGACAGAAGAAATAGTAAAGGTCAGACAGAAGGCAGTTGGAATGGAGGAGAAACAAAGATGTAAGATCGATACAGCCAGAGTCTAAGAAGAAAAAACAACTATCTAGGAAAAGTTGCAGCAATAAACGAAAACTTGAGTTTACCTGTCAGCTATGGTTCCTGGGTACTGGAGGCAATCAATAATGATATATTGGTTGGTTCTAAAACATACCATTTTATACTTTAGAAGATTTTTTGGTTTGCTTTTGTGTTACATCCAGTAGTTCTGAGGGATTACTTTTATCCCCATGCTCAGAGATCAATCCTGGCAGGCTGGGTTGGGCTTGATATGTGGTGCTAGGGATCAAACCTGGGCCTGCTGGGGCCGGGCGGTGGCGCTCGAGGTAAGGTGCCTGCCTTACCTGCGCTAGCCTAGGAGACGGACCGCGGTTCGATCCCCGGCGTCCCATATGGTCCCCCAAGCCAGGAGCAACTTCTGAGCGCATAGCCAGGAGTAACCCCTGAGCGTCACCGGGTGTGGCCCAAAAACCAAAAAAAAAAAAAAAAATAAAAAAAAAAAAAAAAAAAAAAAAAAAAAACCTGGGCCTGCTGTGTGCAAGGAAGGGCCCTAACTGCTATACTATATTATCTCTCTAGCTTCAATACTATTACTCTTGAAAGGTAAAGTTTTTAGAACTTCCAGACAAAAAATCAGCTAAAATTAGATAAAGGAAAGATCATTTACTGAAATCAGACTTCTCAAGAACAACAAAGGAACATAATCCTGAAAACTTAAACAAAGAACCTTAAGGAGATATAATGTAAACCAAGAATTAAAGTTAGCCAACTGCCCTTAAAATGAAGGATTTGGAGCAATAGTCTGACAGGAGTAATGCTCAAACATTGTTGGGTGTGGCCAACAAAACACCAAAACTCAAAACAAAAATAAAATTAAGGCCAAATGCATTTCCAGAATGGGCGGGGGCACATTTCCCTTAATTTATAAGGCCACAGCAGCTCACAGCCTCCCCCAACATCCTTTGACAGAAATGGCCGAGTTTCTGCAACTGAATTTAGTTAATATGAGCAGCAGACCATCTCAGGTGGGATCAGAATACAGGCTGAAAACTCTGGGATATTTTTGGAATGAGTGGGATCCCCCACACTTACCCCACCACCAGAAAACCCAGCACCCTCTGCCCACACCTACCATTTTCCCTAAAGAAAAAATGGCCCAACTACTCTACAAAGCTACAAAAACAAAACAAAACAAAAAAAAGCCACAATACTTCTCAGGTAGTCTGGTCACAGCTAATAGCTCTGTGACCTTTTCAGAAAGGTTAGTAGTAGTGGTGGTGGTGGTGGTATTCCCCTTTCTGTCTGAAGCCGCAGAGCCCAGTGCCTCACCCAACATCTTCCTACAGAAATGGCCCACCTCCACAACTTAACCTCATCAAACTTCGTAGCCACCAGCTTTGTTTTAGATCCTGGACTTAACCATGCCACACCTCAAAATTTCATGGCAATACCAGCTCAGTAACTGTTGGAAAAGTTCTATAGTCATGTGCCAAGCTCAGTGAGCCTAAACAGAAGGCTCAACTAGTACCAACCATAGCCCGGGAAATCCTTAGACAGCAACTTTAGTAACATAGCACCATGGACAGATGTTATTTCAAATCTGTGCCTTGTTGATCTAAGTTTTTTTTTTTTTTTTTGGTTTTTTGGTCACACCTGGCAGTGCTCAGGGGTTATTCCTGGCTCCAGGCTCAGAAATTGCTCCTGGCAGGCACAGGGGACCATATGGGGCGCCGGGATTCGAACCGATGACCTCCTGCATGAAAGGCAAACGCCTTACCTCCATGCTATCTCTCCGGCCCCAATGTTGATCTAAGTTTTTATCATTCCGGTTGCCTTTGTGTTGTGCCGAACAGTATGAATTATTTTTGTCTGTGTCTGCTAGGAGGCAGGCTAAGGTGTTCGGTAGGAAATTGGAGACACTGGTGTTGGGAAGGTCACATTTGTGGAGGAATTGGTGTTTGAACATTTAATGTACAAAGTGACTGAACAACTTGGTAAATCACAGTGTTATAATAAAAAAAACAATTAAAACTACATGTTAGAAGTTTGGAGAATGCAGGAAGTTAGAGTATTTCCTCAGGAAGTGATGTTTCTGAAGAATCTTTAAGACAGTGACATTATCTACTAGACAAAGCAGAATAGACAGGGAGAAAAGATTACTGGAGAATCCTTAATATGTATTTTTAGAGCTGAGACTCAAACATGGAATGAGCTACACAAAGATCGGTGGCAATTGAACTTTAAGTGATAGCAAATGTGTTAATATTTCCATGTTTTGCATATGTATGCTCAGAGCAGAAATATGTGTGCATGCTTGTTCCCAATCTTAGCCTCCATGTCCATGTCCATGTCACAGCAAAATTGATTTCTTTGAGTGGTAGCTCTAGAAGCAAAAAAAGAAAACTTGCTAGTGTTGCCTTACTTCCCATTTAGGGTTTTGTTTCTAAACTAAATTGGTGGTGAGAACAGTCTAGAGGACTCAGCTCCCCAGGAACCCTCGATCTGCTCCTAGCCTGGTGTTTCTTGGTTCAACACAGGGAGGTGAGCACATAGATTGTTGGGTGAGAGGCCACCAGGTAAAGGCTCAAGGCCACTGTCGAGAGACATAGGATGGCTAAGACACTCCACATGGGTCCAACTGTTATTCTAGCTGCAGTATTCATTGTGGAATCTGGTGTGAGCTGGCCCTAGACTTAGTGATTCATTTGAGATGACTTAAACCAGCAAATAAGTCTAAGGTCCAATCACATGCAAATGATTTCCTGTGTGAGGAAATTGTAAGCGATGGTTTTAAACAAGGGAAGAGTATTTTGAGACACATGCTATATATGCATACAACATGCATCCATGTATAACTCAAGTATATGAATAGCAGATTTAAGCATATATGTAAGGCGGTAAGTAAGTATACATTCGTGAAGGAACCTGGAAAGCAAGTAGCAGGGAGCCAAGCTGGCATCCAGATCTTGATTTCAAGCACTGTTTCCCTGTCAGAGGAATCACAGCTACTTAGAGAGCTAAGAAATGCCAAAACAATTAGAATGGAAAGTAAAAGGAACAAAGCCAACTGGAAGGTGTTTTCAGTGACCAAATCAGAGTCAGTGCAGCATTAGAATCCTTAGGGAAAGTAATGAATTAAAAAAAAAAATCACCCGTGGGGTGGATGATAGTCGGAGAAGGGAGAATTTTTTAAATCCAGTGCTCACTGATTACTGGAGGAGTGGAAGAGAGGAAAATTAGTGTTTTGCAGCCATGATAGTAAAGATTTGCTCAGGCAAGAGTCATCAATGGGTGGTACCCCACCTACGTGGGAGAATTTGTTGAGGAACAGGACATTTCTGGTCCTTGGGGATCTCTCCTCAGATTGCTCATTGCAAAGAAGAGTTAATCCCTATGAAATGAGAAATTTGGACAATCCCTTGACAGGATGATTAAAACCAGCTACCAAAGAGTGACCAACTGGTGTTTTGTGCTCTGATTATAATACATAAAGAGGCAGACATCACATAAATAATGTTTCAGCTAGTCATGTACAACCTGAGTCATGAGGAAAAGCCAAACATGAAATTCAGTTAAACAAACCAAAATAATGACCTCTATTCAAAAAAAACAAAAACAAAAAAAAGGCCGGAGAGATACACAGTAGTAGGGCTTTTGCCTTGCACACAGCCGATCCAGGACAGATGGTGGTTTGAATCCCGGCATCCCATATGGTCCCCTGGGCCTGCCAGGAGTGATTTCTGAGTGCAGAGCCAGGAGTAACCCCTGAGCACTGCCGGGTGTGACCTGAAAACCAAATATATATATAAAAAATGGGGGGCTCAGTTATAGGGACCCAGAAATAGTACAGCAGGTAAAGCATATGCAGGTAAACTTGCTTACAGCTGAATTGCAGTCACTCATTCAATCCCTGGTATTTCTAATTCCCTGAGCCAGGATTGATCCCTGAGCACAGCCAGGAGTAATCCCTGAGTACTGCTGGGTTGTGGGTCCCGACCTCCCCAGAAAAAGGGTCTGTTATAAAAAAAAAAAAAGACAGGTTGAAGAAGACTCACAGATGAACTGGGACTAAAGAAACAACCAAACCAGTAAAGTAAGTAATCATGTAATAGATTTTATTCTCAAGAAAGATGTTTAGTCAATGATGCTCTAGTAATTGTTCAGAAAAATGGAACCAGTAGAATGTTTGTGTATGCATGTCTACAGAGAGATTTATTACTGGAGTTGGTTTATGAGTTTATAAAAGCTGGCAAATCCAACTGGCAAATCTGCATGGGCCAGCAGAACTAATGTTCCAGTTCATGTCTGGAGGTGCTGCCGGGGAATTTCTCATGCAGGGTAGAGAGTGGATTTTTCCTTCTATTTTGGCATTTGGCATTTGGCTTATTGGATGAGGCCCTCTTAGAGTGGAGGATTTTCTAATTTATTCAAAATCATAGATTTAAATGTTAATCCTTTCTAGATGCCCCATCACAGAAGCACCTAGAACAATATTTGACTAGCTAAATATCTGGTCACCTTCTTAAATCAACTTAATTGTCAAATAAAGATAATAATAATAATAATAATAATAATAACAACAACAACAACAATAAGGCCCCCTTTCCTCCTAACATGACCCAGCTATACTGTACACAACCAAAATATACTAATAATTTCCTCAGGAGAGGGTTCAAGGTTTTTGAGTAATGTTTACTCTTGTTTTTATTTAAATTCACCACTATAGTATGAAGTCAATGAAACTTATGTGATAAGAGGATAAATGAGGGGTGGGAACAGATATTTGTTCTGTACGTATGTGAAGATCAATGAACATTAATACCCAAATGTAAAATAAAATCCACGAGTCATGAGATCACCCAGGCACCACATCTTCCTTCCTTCCTTCCTTCCTTCCTTCCTTCCTTCCTTCCTTCCTTCCTTCCTTCCTTCCTTCCTTCCTTCCTTCCTTCCTTCCTTCCTTCCTTCCTTCCTTCCTTCCTTCCTTCCTTCCTTCCTTCCTTCCTTCCTTCCTTTCTTTCTTTCTTTCTTTTCCCCTCCCTCCCTCCCTCCCTCCCTCTCTCCCTCCCTCCCTCCCTCCCTTCCTTCCTTCCTTCCTTCTTTCCTTCCTTTCTTCCTTCCTTCCTTTCTTCCTTCCTTCCTCCCTCCTTCCCTCCCTCCCTCGTGCAGAGAGGTTTGCTCATCTGTTCTTCCCAGACTATGTTGTCACCAGTTTTCCTTCCAAGTTACTCATCTTCCATACAAACCATTGGTCACAGCTCATCCATTCAATGTGATCCTCCATCTAACCACTTCTTTAAAGAAAGTGAACAGCCAGTAGGAGGCTGCTGTTCTCTGTTCTGCCCTTAGGACAGGGGTCTCAAACTTGTGGCCCGCAGGCCACAAACGGCCCTCCGTACAACATTTTGTGGCCCTGTCCTAGAGGAATCTTTTTTTGTTTTGTTTTAGTTGTTTGGGTCACAACCCCCAATGTTCAAGGCTTACTACTGACTTTGCATTCAAGGATCACCCCGACTTTGCCTCCTGCAGCCCCCAGGTAAATTGAGTTTGAGACCCCTGCCCTAGGAGGTCTTTCTTTCAGTACTTTCTGAGAAATGTCCCTGAAAGGAACTGCTGCTCTCCTCTTGGGTAGTGGTTGCATCTCATGCAGAGCCATCTGTGAACCAACTACATGTCCTGTCTTTTCTGTCAGCTGATCCTCTAGAACTCCAGCCATGCCATAATGTGGGCTGGGAAAGTGAAGTCTTTATAGTGGAGGTGGGGCCGTGGGTTCTGGGGCTACTTCCTATTACTACCTTCAGGCTGCCCCAGTCTTGTGGACTCCAGTTCCATTTGGTGATGGCATATCGCTACTCTTGTCTACGGAAGGCAATCTGCTTCACTTATTTGAATAGCAATCATGACAATCAGCCTTCCTGAAGCACCCAGAATAAAGCTTGACCAAAAAGCCAAGCACCTGAGCTTCTGTCTGTTTCACATGTCAAGTGAGCCAGCACAGAGACACAGAGGACTGACAAATGGGGCACTAAAGTATTTTTATTAGTGTTAAATGTGCAGTTTGTTGACTGTATTGAGGTTAACCAAGAGAATTTTTTTTCTTTTTTGGGGGGGGGGGGGCCACACCCGGCGGTGCTCAGGGGTTACTCCTGGCTGTCTGCTCAGAAATAGCTCCTGACAGGCACGGGGGACCATATGGGACACCGGGATTCGAACCAACCACCTTTGGTCCTGGATCGGCTGCTTGCAAGGCAAATACCGCTGTGCTATCTCTCCGGGCCCTAACCAAGAGAATTTTTAGAAAATGCCCATTGAACTATAAGGGTAAAGGTGGTGACATGTGTGTGCAAAGTATTTAGCTATAAATGAAGGCATTAAGCTCGTGCATGTATGAGTATGTACATACAGTGTCAAAGTAAGGGGAAACAGATGTGGCAGAATGTTACAAACTGGTGGTTTGAACCAGGTGCTCATTAAGGATCAAGAGGAGGGGCCAGAGAGATAGCACATCGAGTAGGGCATTTGCCTTGCACACGGCTGACCTGGGTTCGATCCCTGGCATCCCATATGGTCCCCCAAACCTGCCGGAAGTGATTTCAGAGTGCAGAACCAGGAATAAGCGCCACTGGGTGTGACCCAAAAAAACCCAAAACACACAAAAAGAATCAAGGGGGTTATGAATTCAACTATTTTTAGAATTTTGGATTGTGAATTCCTTTTAAAATAAACTCATAAATGATGAGAGAACATTATAGTTATTTAGAGGCACAAAAGATGTGGCTTTCTGGGAGAGGGTTGGGGTAGAGGATGTAGTGTCTGGGCCACTATTGATGAATGTACAGAGGCTTTTCCTAACTCAATTTGTTCTCTAAAGTGACCCCCCCAGTGGTATTTGGGGGATCCTGTGCAGTGATGGGGATTCAAACCAGGGTTGGCTACATGCAAGGCAAGTGCCTTAACCTCGTTACAGTATCTCTGGTCTCTGGACACATGACTTTTTTATATGGTGATGTAGTTGTGCTTATACCAATGTCCAGATTTTGGGAGCAAAAATTATGTCACTTGATTTCAGGGTAATGACTTCTACACTTTCTGTCTAAACTCAGAAAAGTTGAAGTCATAAGAGCTCTTTGAGGGAGCCCTAGTGTCTATGAATCCCCAAGAGCACTCCCCATCTTCTCTATAATAAACTTGGGGACTAGAGCATCGTGGGAGCGAGTGAAGGGGTGTGTGGAGAAGACACAGTTAAAAATGAAGGAAAGGAAGAGGATGCATTTCACATCTTCAGCCTCCAGTGTTCGTAGCATTAAATTAAGCACTGCACTGTGAGTTCCCGTTAACATTTTAAAAAAGTAGAACTGTTCTTGAAAAAATGAGTTGGCAGTAGCCCTCTGAAAGTTTGTAGCTTTCTAAACTCCGCATCCCTGCGAATTTATATCTGAGTTCTTTCTAAGTAAGCTAACGGTAACCAGAGCAGCACCGTGCCTGGCACACTGTCTGGAAACTAGGAAAAGAAAGAGTGTTGACAGAGTTTCTTTTTTACAGTTGAATGAAGTGGAGCAGTAACAATTGAATTGCAGTGAAAAAAATTAGATTATGACTTAGGAGGAGAGAAGTACTGTTGTATTTCTGTATATTCTTGCATTATATTGAAATCTGAAAATTCCCCCCAACTCATTTGACTTGCAAGAAAAGTACAATTTAAAGCTTACCATCACGCACCAACATTCCTTGGTGTAGTCGTGCTTTGGAAGTTGAAGTGTTGGTTTTGCTGTAGTAGTTTTGCTTTTTATTGTTGAAAAGTTGCTTCATTTCTGAGTGGCCAAAATATGGGTGCAGAGTTGCTGTTGTAAATGAAGGTCTGCTATCACTCAGTCATTCTGGGGTGTTGTGTGGAGTGTAGAGTGTGTGGGTCTGGTTTCTGCCTGGTTGAGGTTGGTCTAGTGCAGTGATGGCTAACCTTTTTGAGCCTGAGTCCCCAAACTGCTGCACAATTCCCGGTCTCCCAGTGGCCAGTCCGGCCTTGTTGCCAGGTGAGCTGCAAAGCAGACACCGGCACACTCGACTCCTGCCATGCCGCATATCTTAATTGCGGACCTTCTCAAGTGCCAGCTGCAAGGCCTTCTTGTGCCACAGTTGGCGTGCGTGCCATACGTTCACCATCGAGGGTCTAGTGTGTGATTCACTTTAACCTGTCTCCAGATGGTACCTGGGGCTTGTTTCCTTGTCTGAGTATCTCCTCTGGACTTTCTCCACTGTTTGGTGTCAGGGCTTTTGTCTGTTCCAGGCTCAACAGTGCTTTACACAGTACTGATTACAAGTAAGCTTGTAATCCAAACACTGGCTCGGTGTGTTGATGATATCATTCAATATAGAGTAAGATGTCTACATAAAATCTGAAAAATGAATATGAGCAGGCAAAAGGGGTTTCAGGCACAAGACAGGCAAAATATGGGGTTCCAGAATTGTTTGGGGGGAACTGCTCTGAGGTATTGCTGGCTTGGTACCATACTCATAAAAGAAGAGAGTTGGGGGAAGTGAAAGGAAACAGACTGATTTCTTAGTTCTGTTCCCATCAGCGAGGAGAAGGGAAAAGGAAGTTATATGATTGAAGTCCCTGGGATGGTCGGGGCAGTGATCCACCATCCTGGGGCTTAAGCTTGGTACCATACATGTCACTTTACCATTTTTAGCATCCAGTTTTTGTCCAGAGTGATATGTTTTAACTATCAATGTCATAATGTACCTTTCTGTATTCTAACTGAACTCACCACTTTCTATGGCAAGCTTCCTATCATGGACTTGTCCTCCTGTCCCTCATCCCTATTTTCTCTAGATATTATTACCATATTGCCATTTATTATTCCTATATGCCACAAATGATTATTCTGTGTCTACACCTCTCCTTCTGACTCATTTCACTCAGAATAATAATCTGATGTGTTGATGTATGTACAGATGATGCACTGTGCATGGCTCAGTGTTTTTGTGTAGTCACAAGAAACAGAAGTTGCGCACTCATACATTGTATCCACTCATTGTATGATAGACTGGATTAAAAAAAAACTCCCTGCTGAACTAAACTTTGTGACAGATAACACAGTAAAGATAATTTGTGAAATTCACAATTGTGATCAAATCCAGGCTATTCAGCACCCTGGGTGAGAGTATGGATGCCCACTACTAGCATCTTCTTCATGAAGAAGTGAAGTGGCTGTTCAGGGGAAGGGTGCTCTCTTGCCTTGTTGGCAAGAAGGAAGAAGTAGTGCAGTTCCTGTGAGAGCAGAACTCTGACTTTGTACAGCCCCAGTTGGACAAGGAATGGGTAGCTAAGCTTGTGTATTTGGCAGACATTGTTCATTTTCTCTTTGAATTTAATATTTCTCTGCAGGGGAGTTTCACAAGTAGTTTTTACAGTGAGACATAAGCTGGATGTGTTCAAAAAAGAATCTGATTCTGGGATAGCTGTGTCTGATAAGGAGATATTGAAATGTTTCCACTCTTGCAAAAAATTTCTGATTGCCACTTATATTATGCAGAAAGTCATAATCAATATGAAAAACAGCATTTAAGGGCATTAGCTCACAACTTTAATCATGAGTACTCTGAACATGAGAATCCACGGAAAAGAAAACTCTGGGTTGAGAATCCCTTCATGGAAGATGCCCACTCTTGTGCAAAATAAAATATGTGTTTTAAGATCACTCCAGGCACTGTATTTCTAAACCCCACCCATCCTGGTCTGAAGAAGCAGGGTAGCAGGAAAGAAATAAACCAAGCTATCCAGGAAAGGATGATCATGGAGTCCATGGCCTCTTACCTTGTACTCTCTGCGAGCCCAAAAAAACTATAACACCTCTTTCTTTATTAAAACCAATTCCCAATACCAGGAAGCTTCAGATCAAGAGAGAGACAAAAGTACATATTCAGTGGACTTTTACATATCAGAGGAAGAGGTTTAAGAAAGGATGATGTTGGGGGAACACCTTTGTTTGGGGATGATACTGGGTATCATCTTACACTCTTGGAGCCGGCCACCTGGGCTGCACACAGTGCGCTCACTGACAGAGGCTAGGAGCAGAGTTCTGATTCCTGGAGCGGCCGCCTGGCACACAGAAGAGCCAAATTAACAGTTAGAAGAGCCACATGTGGCTCGTGAGCCACAGGTTGCCGACCACTGTCCCAGGGGATCTCTGTGACAAGAAACTTGACAAGATAAAAATGTATAGATAGATTTTACTGAAGTAGCTATATGAAAGTGACTTGGGAGCCTTCACAAGAATCTGAAGATAGAAAAAAAAAAAAGGATGGTCCTGGGCATTTTGGTATTAGGTGTGTTGAAGAGGGGCAGGTCTTGGCAAGGGGCAGGTCTTGGCAAAGGGCATGCCAGAACAGAGGTGCTGGGATCAATAGTCAGTGGCCATTTGTTTTTGTTCTCTGTGTCTTGTGTGTAGAGAGAATCGGGTGTTTTTCTGACCCTTCTCAGGAAAGTCTCTCTTGCAATGTTATTTCTCAGTTTTCTTCAGTTTAATACAGACATGGTATCAAGGTGCCATGTATTGGGGTAGCATTTCCTGAGCCCGCTCAGTGTCCTCTCAATCTCTGTAGAAGTTTAGTTCCCTGTCTGGAACTTTTCACACACAAGCTCTTTGGGAAATGCAAAACTTCTCCTTTCAACTTCTGCTTTCAGTGAAATTCTGTCAGTAATATCGCCATTTACCAGATGATCCTTTTTGTCCTTTTTATCTAGCAAATTTGGTCCCAAGGGGAGGAGGTGTTATTAGCAAATTTGCTGAGTTTCTCTGTGAAAGTGAGGGACCCAGCCTGTTAACTAAAAGTCAACGAGTGTGATCAGTGAGTGTTCGACATTAATTGAATCGTGCAATGATTCTCTGGCTCAATCTCATTTCTGCTCTGACTAGATCCTGATGAATGCATCCTCACTTATTACAGTAACCTCACCCCATCATTCCATGCATAGGGCAGGCTGCCACTTGGGTTGCTTTCTTCTGACCTTACTTTCCATCTTGTCAAAAGCCACTACTGCGGAATGATTCAGCCAAGACTAATTGTCCGGTGTTCCAGGTTTTAATCAACTAGTTTCCTGGATCTGTGTGAGAGTATATTTTTGCTCTTGTTTCTCCCACAGAAGCCATTTAGAGCTCATTAGCACTGTACTCTTAATGTTCGCTACCAGGAAACTACTCATTTTGTTCCAGCCATTCTTCTAGTTTAGTTTCTCATTCTCTCATCCTTGCCAATCCCGCACTACTGAGATGAATACCCAGCACTTAGCTCAGGTATTGGTAGACTGGGTGAAGGTTAAATGAGTCAGTAGATGATCCATATCATCACTCATCCCAGCTAGCTCACTGGATAATGATGTTGGTCCTCATTATCCTCAGATTTCAGAATCCTTCCTACTAAATGGCTTATTTTAAATTAATGCATGATTAGTTCATTAACTAATATCTGATCATAGTTCTACACTAAGAAGGGAAGGAGGCCAGGGCTGGCAGTGGTGAGATCCTGGCACTCGGGTATTGGTTATGGTGCAGTCACTTTGTATGTCTAAAACCCAAATAGGAATGAATGTTCTTATAAAGCGTGTATCTCAATTAAAAAGAGGGTGTAAAAACTTGAAATGGCTTTCAAGCCATTATTTTCTTTATTCTACTTTAACTGTAAAAGTGTTTTTAAATTAAGCCTTTTCATAGCTTTAACACTGTGAATCATTAGATCTAATCGAATGATTGCAGCAAAGCTCTGTTCAATTACATTTGTGCCGCTTAGCGGAAACTATGGCAACAGAATGAAAAAATGTGTCTTTACCGATTGTTTTCCTCAGTAAGGGGAATTTATATGTTCAATATTAGCAATTTGAAATATGCACTTATATGCATTATACATGCATTACAAATTATATTTGCTAATAGAATGATCTCGAATGTCGGGTTAAGAATCCATATTTTTCAGTCATAGATTTAGGACTAAAATTCTGAAAGAATCAGACAAGGATTAACTATTTTATCTTTCAACTTTGGGGGCTACATCCTGCTATGCTCAGGACGTAACCCCTGATTCTATGCTCAGGGGTCATTCTTGGCAGGGCTCTAGAAATCCATATGGGGTGCTGGGCAATTGAATGAGGGTCACCTATGTGCCAGGCAAGCCTTACCTCCTTACTGTGCATCTTTGGCTCTAATGATATTTATCTTTGAAGGTGGGGGGTATAGGAGAGTTTCAGGGTCACTTTTTTGCTTATTTAGTTCCTAGATTTTTTTTTTTTTTAACTTTTGGCTTTTGGGCCACACCCAGTTATGCTCAGGGCTTTATTTCTGGCTCTATGCTCAGGGATCACTCCTAATGGGGTTGGTCTAGGCAGGGGGGGAGGGTATATATGGGGTGCTGGGGGTTGAATTTGCATCAGCCATGTGCAATGCAAGTACCTGCCTGCTATACTATCATTCCAACTCCTGTCTTAACTTTTTCAGACTGTGAGCCTCATTTTTTTTTTCATTTTTTGTAGGGTGGGAGTAGGTCATATCAGGGTGTTTGGGTTTTTTTGTGTGTGTGGTTTTTGGGTCACACCCGGCAGTGCTCAGGGGTTATTCCTGGCTCCAGGCTCAGAAATTGCTCCTGGCAGGTATGGGGAACCATATGGAACGCTGGGATTCGAACCAATGACCTCCTGCATGAAAGGCAAACGCCTTACCTCCATGCTATCTCTCCAGTCCCTGTTTTTTTTTTGTCTCTTTTGGGCCACACCCAGTGATGCTCAGGGGTTACTCCTGGCTATATGTTCAGAAATTGCCCCTGGATTGGGGGACCATATGGGATGCAGGGGGATCGAATCACGGTCCATCCCAGGCTAGCTCACACAAGGCAGATGCCTTACAATCTGCGCCACCACTTTGGCCCTTGATTTTATTCTTTACTCAAAATTTTTATTTAAGGAATTATATCAATCATAAGTTCCCACAGTGCACATAGGTATATTAATAATAGGAGGAGCTGGAGGTTTAATTGTAGTGTAAGGGGGCCAGGAAGGTGGCGCTAGAGGTAAGGTGTCTGCCTTGCAAGCGCTAGCGTAGGACAGACCGCGGTTCGATCCCCTGGCGTCCCATATGGTCCTCCCAAGCCAGGAGCGATTTCTGAGCGCATAGCCAGGAGTAACCCCTGAGCATCAAATGGGTGTGGCCCAAAAACCAAAAAAAAAAAAAAAAAAAAATTGTAGTGTAAGGAAGCCAGTCCTTCATCTTCATTGTATAACCTGAGAGTTTCCCTTTAAGAACTGTTAATAAACTGGGGCCGGGAAGGTGGCGCTAGAGGTAAGGTGTCTGCCTTGCAAACGCTAGCGTAGGACTGACCGCTGTTCGATCCCCTGGCGTCCCATATGGTCCCCCAAGCCAGGGGCAATTTCTGAGTGCTTAGCCATAAGTAACCCCTGAGCATCAAACGGGTGTGGCAACAAAACAAAACAAAAAACAAAAACAAACAAAAAAAAACCTGTTAATAATTCCAGATCTTTTGGAATGGGAATCATTTACCTATTGAAATTCATTTGAGTTGTGACAAATACTGTTTTAAAAATACATTGATTTCCGGGCCCGGAGAGATAGCACAGCGGCGTTTGCCTTGCAAGCAGCCGATCCAGGACCAAAGGTGGTTGGTTCGAATCCCGGTGTCCCATATGGTCCCCCATGCCTGCCAGGAGCTATTTCTGAGCAGACAGCCAGGAGTAACCCCTGAGCAACACCGGGTGTAGCCCAAAAAACAAACAAAAAAAAATTTTGATTTCCTGTAAGGGCTTAATTAAATTCAGTCTTAAAAGTGATTTCCTAACCAGAGAGTACACTTTATAGACTTCTAATACTGATGAAGAGTTGAGTTTTTAATGGGATTATTCCTAACATTTTCATAATAAGAAAATTAGTGAATTTTTTTTGTTTGGTTTTTGGGTCACATCTGGCAGCGTTCAGGGGTTACTCTTGACTCTATGCTCAGAAATCTTTCCTGGCAGGTTCAGGGGACCATATGGGGTGCCAGGATACTAACCACCAACCTTCTGCATGCAAGGAAAATGCCTTACCTCCGTGCTATCTCTCTAGTCTCTAGTAAATTGTTTTTAATAAAAGTATTAGAAGTGTTCACAACTGTCTTGTAAATGACTAAACATGGGAATGTATTAATGTAAAAGAAAACTATCTGACACCAGAGATTGGCACACATCACAAAGAATGAGAACAATCAGTGCTGGCGGGGATGTGGAGAGAAAGGAACTCTTATCCACTGCTGGTGCTGGTGGGAATGCCAGTTAGTCCAACCTCTATGGAAAACAATATGGAGATTCCTCCAAAATCTGGAAATTGAATTCCCATTCGACCCAGCTATTCCACTCCTAGGGATATAACCTAAGAACACAAGAATACAATACAAAAACCCCTTCCTCACACCTATATTTATTGCAGCACTATTCACAATAGCCAGGCTCTGGAAACAACCAAGATGCCCTTCAATATCTATCATGCTGAGTGAAATAAGTCAGAGGTAGAGAGAGACACACACTCATCTCTGGTCTCACTCATCTATGGGTTTTAAGAAAAATAAAAGTCATTTTTGCAACAATCCTCAGAGACAATGAGAGGAGGGCTGGAACTTCCAGTTCACTTCATGAAGCTCACCACAAAGAGTGGTGAGTGCAGTTATAGAAATAACTACACTGAGAACTACCATAATCATGTGAATGAATGAGAGAACTGGAAAGCCTATCTAGAGTACAGGTAGGGGTGGGGTTGGAAGGAGGGAGATTTGGGACATTGGTGGTGGGAATGTTGCACTGATTAAGTGGGGTGTTCTTTACATGACTGAAACCTAATCACAATCATATTTGTAATCAAGACGTTTAAATAAAGAAAAAAAATATTAAAAAAAAGAAAACTATAGATGCTTTTATTTGGGGAGCGGTCACATCTGGAGGTACTCAGGGATTACTCTTGGCTTTTTACTCAGAAATTATTCCTGGCAGGTTTGGGGACCATTTGGGATGCTGGGGATCAAATTGGGTTGGCCATGTGCAAGGCAAATGCCCTACTTGCTGTACTATTGCTCTGCCCCTCTCCATGCTTTTGATAAGAGCTGGCTGTCTAAGCTTATGAACAGTAGAGATAGTGATCAGGGATGTGGCAAAGTACATGGCTTGCATGAGGAAGGCCCTGGATTCTTTCTCTGGTACTGCAGAGAACAAAAGAAAAAGAGCGAGAAGAAAAGGAGGAGGAGGATAGGTATTAAAGTAGACTTTGAAATATTAAAATGTGTATTTATTACCTTGGTCCAAATTTACTCATCTTTAACAATCGCTAAACTTTTTTTTAAGGGAATAAGAGAACAATCCTGTAATTGGAGAATCAAAACAGATGCTATATAGAAACAACTGCAATGTACTAACTAAATAGCTCCAGTCTAACATTTTGAAGCTTAGGACTGGAGAGATAAGTGGAGAAGGTGCTTGCCTTGCAGATGGCCGATCTGGGTCTGATTCCAGCATCGAATGTGGTCCCCCAAGCACCAGACAGAAACATTTCCTGTGTGCAGAGAGCTTGGAGTAACCCCCGAGCATCACCAAATGTGGCCCTAAAACAAAAACAATAAAAATTTGAAGGTTGTGAGGATTCTTTGTTAGTTCATGCATTTGTAAGAGTTTTCACAAGTTATGTGGGAAGGAGCTAATTTTTGTTGTTGTTGTTGTTGTTAGGAGTTAGGGGTTGAGTACAAAGGTTTTTAATTTTTATTTACCCTTATGTTCCTATAGAGCCAGAAATCTACAAATGCCCAATTTCTGCCTACTCAGTCTGCTCTTGTCTCTTCGGAATCATTCGGGAACTATGATCCAGGCACAGTGGCCTGCAGGGCCTGTTAATGAAGTTTCCAAGCACCCTCAGGCCATACAGAGGCCTCTCAGCTGCTCTTCAAACCTGCCTAGCAGGGAAAGGAGAGTTGCCTTTGAGAGTGGCAAAGCTGTACTTAGCTTTTATCCACTCCCCTTCCTTCAGCATTGGTTTCAAATTCTGTGGAAAAATTCCCTTTATGAATAAAACAGTTAATTTACCCAGTTGTACATTGACTCATTGACTTGTTTACTATCTGTTCCTTAAATAAAGTGAGTATCCTTGGGAGGAAGAAGCTGCATGTAGTTTAGATTAAAAGCCAAAGGGGACTCCACTTGCTTTCCTGCCCTCATCTAATCATCGTGGCACCATTGTGTTTAGCTCTGTGACATTGTGGTTAGTTTGTTCTAGTAAGGCACTAGGTCCCACCAGAATCTCAAAACTAACTTAGTTCAGTGCTCTGTGTAGAAAAGGAAGATTCTGTATTATAGGAGAATGAATTTCCACTCAGCTTCAGTGGGGTAGGCCAGTCCTACCCCCTACCAGAGTTTGTAGCAAAAAGTAATGAGCTGATAGCAAGACTGTTCTTTTAGGGGTCAGAGTGATAACACAGTGGGCAGAGCATTTTCCTTGCATGCAACTGACCTGGGTTCAGTCCCTGACATCCCATATGGTTTCCCCAAGCCTGTCCAGACTTTCTCTGTGCATAGCCATGAATAACCCCTGAACACTACCATGTCTGGCCCCTCCAAAAAACAAAAACAAAACAAAACAAAAAAAAGCACAAAAGCAAAACAAAACAAAGGTTCTTTTAACACCTGACTCCACCATCTGTTAACTTGTGGACTCACATTTTGGCTTCTTAAATAATTAGATTAGAAACTGGCAGGGGTTGGACAGAGGTGTGCCTTGGCATGAAAAGTGCTTCTGCAATCCCAGTAGTATCATCTACTTTCATATATGATGAAAGACATGGGCGGTTCTCTCTCTTGGGAGTCTCACACCACAGACTCAGCATAACAGGCTGAACTTTTATCAAGGCTTCTTCAGAATGACTCAGAAATGCAGGCAACTTCTGTCATTGGCTAATGTTTATTTCTCCTCCGGGTGAAATAAAATGTGTAAACATTTAAAGGCCTGTTCTAATAAATGTTAGTGTTTGCCGGGAAACTTGAGCCCTTGTTCTTTAGGTTAACAATTTAATTAAAAGAATCATAATTTATTTTTAGAAGCTCGTGCTCAAAGGCTTATAATCACAAATAATAGCATAGAAATGCAATAATAGCACTTAGATACCTCAATTTATGTACTTGAAGAGATGTGTGTCACTGGTTAAGATGCAAGATTAGCTTATTTACTTTTGGCTTTTAGCTGGTTTTTGTTTTTTTTTTTTTGACACAATTAAATTTTGTGTGTGTGTGTGTGGGGGGGCATACCCAGCAGTGCTTAGAGGTTACTCATGCTTCTGAACTCAGAAATAACTCCTGGCAGTGCTCAGGGAACCATATGGGATGCCAGGGATCCAACCCAGGTTGGCCACATGCAAAGCAAATGCCCTGCCTGCTCCAGCCCTAATTTTTTTTTTTTGATAATTCCCATGTCCAAACATGAGAACTTCCTATTGATATGTCTCTATAGGTGTAAGTCTTTGTAAAATGAAGAATCATATGGGTAAAGTTCAAGATCCCTGCAATGGGCCATTATAATATCATTTTTAGAATGTATTTTACCTTTTCAAGTTAACTTGCTAGGAGACTTAAATTAAAAGTAGAGTATCACAGTGTTGATGGTAGGAAAGGTTTAGCATCTTGTAATGACAGAATACGACTTTCTACTGGAGAGATTCCTTGCAGAAAACAGCTATCCAACCAGGACTTAATGTAAAAAGAACAGCTTCAAAGCAAAGAGAGAGAGAAGAGGAGAGAAGAGAAGAGACAGGCCAGAAGCAGAGAGACTGAAATGAGGGAAGTTGGTGGCTGGAGGGGGAACTGGAGGAAGCAATAAGAAGTAATTTTCCCTTTTCATGGACTGTAACTGCAGGCTAGTTAACAGTTCAGACCCTGGAGGCACTAGTGGAAAAACAAGAGTGTCTCTGGCCCTGGAAACTAGAACACTTGAAACCACAGAATCCTGACCACTGAATAGCTTGGAGAAATCCCAGGAGGAGAAGTCACAGGCAGGCCTTCAGGTTTGTATTTACCCATTTCTGACTGACTCTGGACCACGCGGGTGTATGAATATGGCAGCCTCAGAATAGCGCTCACTGAAGACAGAAATCTGACCTGGACTGTGAACAGGCTCCTAACCATGAGAGTTTTCTATTCAAGTCAGGGTATTTGTTGAGAAAAAAGAGAACTCTAGGGGCTGGAGCAGTAGTATAGCTGGCAGGACTCTTGCCCTGCATATGGCCGACCTAGGTTTGATACCCAGCATCCCGTATGGTCTCCTCCTCCTCTCCCATTCGAGCACCACCAGGAGTAATACCTGAGTATAGAGTAGAGTCAGGAATAACACTAAGCATCTCCAGGTGTGGTCCAAAAACAAACAAAAGAGAAATATCTCGTATTAGAGGGAAAGGAGAAGTCTACAAAATTTTCACAAATGAAAGTTTATAATATTAAATGTAAGAATAGAACTCAGAATTAACCACTGTATGAAAATAAAGAAGATAAATCATGTTCCAAGAAGGAAAAACCACTGAAAAGAGATACTGCAGTAGCAGACAAGAATTTTTTTTGCAGTATCTACAATGAAATGACATATTTTCAGTGAGTAAAAAAACAAAAAACAAATATAATCAGATAAGTACAAAGCATTAAAAAGACAAATGAAAGTTCTAGATATAAAAAAATTAGTGATAAAAATTTACTGGATGGATTTAACAGTTGAATAGGAATATCAGAAGTAAAACCAAGTGAACTTTGAAGATAGAACAATAGAAAGTCATGTTCAGAATGGGAAGAAACTTGAGAAAACATTAATGGAATCTCAGAACTCTCTCAGAACATATCTAAAGCCAACCTATGCCATTCTCTCTCAGGACAATTGAGTAACACGTAGCTGTACAAGCCTTGACTCCAGGCTTTCTGTGCACCCTAACTACAGAATCACCTCATATATGTGGTCTGCTGCTCATTATAGGAGCATGATATTCCTACATGATAGGAAATTCAGTGTGTGGGGAGAATGGGTAGAAAAGTATTTGAAAATTAAGGCAAAAAAATCCCCAATCTTTGGAGGGACGGGGTTACTTCTGATCGGTAGGAGCTACCAATGATCATGGTATCATTGATACATGGGTGGTTGCTACCAGTGGTACATGAAGGTCACTTTCAGCAGTGTCCACCTGGGATGCAATCCTAACTTCCTACAGCAAAGTATATATTGACATTGTTGAGCTACTGCTCCCACAGTAGCCATACCTGTTGGTGCTCAGGGCTTATTCTTGGCTCTACACTCAGGGAACACATCTGGCAGGGCTCGGGGGTGCTGGGGTTCTAACCCAAGTTAGATCTAATTCAGGTTGACCATGTGCAAAGCAAGAGCCCTGCCTACTATACAATCTCTTTAGCTCCATATTTATCTTTTTTTTTTTTTTGTCTTTTTTAACCACACCCGGCAGTGCTCAGGGGCTATTCCTAGCTTTGCTCAGGACCCCTTCCTGGCATGCTCAGGGAGCCATGTAGGATGCCGGTGACCGAACTCAGGTGGAGCGCGTGCAAGGCAAGCGCCATACCCACTGTTCTATTGCTCCGACCCCCTCCATATTTATCTTTTTTTAAATGCTCTTTCATTTCTGAGAATCCAAAGATTAATCTGGTTGAATTTGGGGAAGTCATTGGAGGGCTCTCTCATGCAGTTCTCTGCTCACTGAGTCAGTGGTTCAATGGGAAAGCTAGAGAATGTGGTGCTGTCTGGCCCTGCAGTGCCATATTAATTGAGCTACCCTAACAATGTTTCAGTCATCCAGGGTCATCCCAGCAGAGCTTTTAAAATGATGATTAAAAAAAATGCCATATGAGAAAACTCAAAGAAGAAGGTTTCACAAGAGTTCCATGTGAAGGTCTTCTGATTAAAGTGATTTTAGTTTAGGGCTGGAAGATGGTATAGCAGTTACAGTACATTTCTGTAGCCAAACTGGGTTTTGTAGCTGGCATCACGTGGTCACTCAAGCATGAATTTCTGGAAATGGCTTCCAAACAACATTTGGGTATAACCCAAAATTTTTAAATTTTTTGTTTATTTTTGGGCCATACCTGGAGGTGCTCAGGGGTTACTCCTGGTTTTTTGCTCAGGAATCACTCCTAGTGCTGCATGGGGAACCATATGGGTATCAGGGTTTGAATCCGGGTTGGCCACATGCAAGATAAACCCTTTACCCACTGTGCTATCACTCCAGCTCCAACAAATAAAAACTTTAAAAGAAAGAAAAAGGAGAAGGTAAGCTGAGATCTGAGGTAGCTCAGAAGATCAAGTTCAATCCTCAGCACTACATAACTCTTGGAGCTCCACTAGGTGGCTTCCCCCAGTGGTCTGCCACTACCTGGTTCAAGTGGCACCACTGGTAGACCTGCCCATTCCACACATCTCTCCTTCAAATAGACAAGCCACAGAATTGGATAATGCATTTGAAAAAGCATAACTAGCAGATCAGTTTTATTCAGAGTACCCAAATAACTAATTACATTCAATGGGTAAGGATCGGAGAGTAAAAGATAGTAAGGGAGTCTTGCATGTGGCTGGCACCATTTAGATCTCTTGAGCTTCCTCTGGTGTAGAAGGTCATGGCTGCAATGCATGGGGCACTGGGTTCAGTTCCTGGCACTTCGAAACAAAAGAAATGAGAAGTATTAGTTTGGAAGTACTTTGTTCCCAAATATAGTACATACATTGACACCTCTTAGGATAGGACCTGAATTCAGTTGTCTCTAACTTTGAACATGCTCATTTATATAACACACTAATTTTATTTAGGGCAGAATATATTATTATTATTACTATTATTATTATTATTATTGAAAAGCTTATGTCTTTAAATATACCTTGGGTATTTTTTTTCTATCTAAATGTATTTAGTTTTTTTTGGGGGGGTTGTATTTTGGGTCACACCTGGCAGCGCTCAGGGGTTACTCCTGGCTCTACGCTCAGAAGTTGCTCCTGACAGGCTCGGGGGACCATATGGGATGCTGGGATTCGAACCACTGTCCTTCTGCATGCAAGGCAAACACTCTACCTCCATGCTATCTCTCTAGCCTTCTAAATGTATTTAGGATAGAATAAATTATTATTGAAGAGCTTATGTCTTTAAATATACTTTGGGATAACCCCAAAGAACTGGTAGAGATGTCAGAGTTTGAAATCAACACTGATTTCTGAGCAGAGGAAAACCAAGACACGAGAGTCTTATGTTAATCGCAGGGTAATTAATGCAGGCAGCACATATTCCAGTTGCTTCGCACCAGAAATGGGAGCTGATCCCAGGCTAGAACCTGGGGGTGGCTTTTAGTAGACATGCGGTAAATATTTGTTGAATAAGCGAACACATCTTCCAAATCTGTCCAGTTTCCTCTCCCCTACACCTCTATCAATGTTTTAGAATTTGTGTTTCTTTTCAGGTTACATTGATCACTTGAGATTCTTTTGACACCTTATTTTTGTGTGTTTATTTATGGTACAAATAATACATGATCATTTATTTCTAAAAACCACAGTGGTACTGTGATGTTTAACATCTAGAAAATGGCATCCCACGTTGCTGTGTAGTTTAATATGTAATTATAAAGTGAATCCTGGTTAACTACAAGTCAAAGGAAACCCTCATGAAGCTCATCCCCTTAATTATTTTCTTTTTTTCCCTCTCTTTCTTTTTTTTTTTAGCTAACTTAACGGGACATGCAGAGAAGGTGGGGATTGAAAATTTTGAACTCCTGAAGGTCTTAGGAACTGGTGGTAAGTCTTAAGTTAATTATTTTTTTATGTCTAAAATTCTTATTATTCTTAGCACAAAGGCCTGATATCTCCAAATTATAACTCAGTTAAAATGTCAAAAGCACTGAAATGCAGTAAGAGAAGTGTTGAAGAATATGATCAAACCATTTATAGAAGAAATATGAAAGGCAAAATGGAAAAGACTTGGCTATCTGAGTGTGACTCTGGAGTCCCAAAAGCATTGTTGGGTAATCATAGCCCCCAAAGGCTCCAGTAGCTCCACATCTTTGGATTTGAACCACTGGTTTGGTTGATAGGATCACTGGGAGGGGCCCTGGGCCCTTAGAGCATGGCTTGGGAATTTCCTTCTCCCCTCCATAAAGAATTGGTAAGGGGCCTGGGAGACAGTTCCAAGGGCTGGAGCATAGGCTTCATATGAGTGAGTTTAGGGTTGTTGCCTGGCTTCTTGCATAACTGCTAGGACCCACCCTGGTGCCTCCCAACACTTCTGGGCCCAGGCTGTGCCACATCACAGTGACACCCTCATCTCACCCACATCCCCAACTTATTCCCCTTTTGGGAGGCCCAAAGGAAAACTCATTTAGGAAGCAAACAAACAAACAAAAAGAATTGGCAAGGATTTAGGAAAACCAGTCACTTTGTACTGCTGTCTGGAATAGAAATGAGCTCAGTCACTGCACAGGACAAGATGTAAAAACACCACCAGGGTTTTTTGAGCACTTGCCAGGCTCTCAGAAGTGCTGTGTACTGATCAAGTCCTTCAGACCTCATCCACCTGTACTGGTGTTCAGCACTCATTATGTTGAGTCAGGAAAAAGCTAAGGAACCTGCAGAAAGAAACAACACAACTTTGGCTAACTGGAATGTGGAACTAAGTGTTTTGGAAACAGTTAAGTGAAATGAGCTGTTTATTTAATGTTTTTTGGGGTGTGATGGTGTTTCCATGTGGTGCTCAGGAGGTCTGGGGTCGCAGAGATTCTTAGCTGACTGAGTTGACAGCTCAAGATAAGGACCTGAGGATGTGGTGTTGCTCAGGCCCTGCAGTGCTGGGTATTATGTGGGGTGGAGTGGGGGACTCGGAAGGTGTTAAGGAGTCTCCAGGGCTCCATCCAGCAATGCTCAGGGGATCCTGTGGTGCCAGGAATGGAGCTAAATTGCATGCACCTTAACCCTTGTACTATTTCTCTGGCCCCTACTATTCCTGCCTCTCCACGTTTTTGTTTTTGTTGTTGTTAACCACATTCAGTGGTGTTCAGAGCTTGCTCCTGGCCCTGTGCTCACAGATCACTCCTGGTGGGGCTCAGGGGAATATATGGGGTGTTGGCAGTTAAACCCGAATCAGCTGTCTGCATTCAAGCTGCCTTTTCTGCTGTACCCATTACGGACTCTTTTGAAAGCTTATGTAATCAGTGAAAACAAACCTCAAAAGCTGCAGAAGAGAATGTACCATTTCTATATTGTAAAACATTGCCTGAATAAATGTCTACATGGATAAATACATATCAAAACATCATCGTGCACCAAAATGCCATTTGATGCTGGTGTTAACATGCCCCAAAATGCTATTTGACGCTGATGTTGACACTGGTGTTAGTATTTTAGATGAGTTTACCTTTCTGGTTTATTCTGTGCTGCCCTCATTCTTACTGCTCCAGAATCAGGGCCTCAGGGGCATGTGACTGACTGGGTCAGCTTCAGAGATCCTCCTACTTAGCAGTGCCTCCTGTTTGATTTTATGCCCTGCTTTCTGAAATTCTGAAATAATTCCTAAACCAGGCACTGCCACCTTTTTTCTTTTTGCCTGAGGACCACCAGTCTCATTGTCATTGGCCTGGCAAGGAGCGATGCATGCTGCTTCAGCATTCAGGAGTGAGCTGCTCTGTGCTTGTTCTCGCCCTGGGAATGTGCTCCTCCCATTTCTCTTCCTTCAGGTAGAGAAGCAATGGACAATTTCTATCCCATTTCCATCCATCATCTCTTTCCCTAGAAGGGGAGAGAATGTCTCGAGATGGACCATTTTTCTTATGCTATAAAGTTCCACTTCCTGTCTCAGAGGCCAAGCCTTTGGATTGCAGCTGGCCACCTGAGTGGACTGGTCTGCCCATCCTGAGGGCTGGTTCTCCAGCAGGAGGGCAGTAATTTCTTCTCCGTGCTGATGGTTACTCCTATCTCTGTGCTCAGAAATTGCTCCTGGCAGGTTTGGGGGACCATATAGGATGCCAGGATTCCAGTCATCATCCGTCCTGGGTTGGCTGCTTGCAAGCCAAATGCCCTACTGCTGTGGTATCTCTCTGGCCCCCAGAAATTTCTTCTGATTCCCAGCCACAGATCTCAGCTTTCTTATAGATATCTGTATGTCTCAATTCATGTGTGTCATTTTGTGTTTTTAGGCCATTTGGTAATGAGCCTTAATAAATAATCACTGCTGACTAAAGCCCTCATGATGTCCCTGAGCGGAGGAGCCAGATTTTACAACTATAAGTGAACGTATCTAATGTTTATTCTCTTAACTACGGCTTTTAATGTCGGGGAGAGTTTAGTGTAATTTTCAACTTGGAGGTTTATTGCGCATACTGGCCTTTGAAATTTTTGTACCTGGGGGTGAGGGAAGAGGATATGGAAGGTAGGACAAAAACGGAGGAGATGGGAAGACAAACCGGTGATAGGAATCCCCCCTGATTTTATGTAAATATGTACCTAAAATATTATTGTCAACAATATGTAAGCCACTATGATCAAAATAAAAATTATGTTAAAATAAAAAAAGAAAGGTAGAGTAAGCTAGACACAGAGGGGACCACTTATTCTAACAGCCCGGGGGCTGAGGGTGAACAATATGGAATGCAAGATGGGAACGGGGGTGAAAGGAGGGCAAGTTTCGTGATGGGAATTCCCCTGATTCAATGTTAATTGAATGTACCTAAAATGTTAATCCAATGTACCTAAAATACTACTGTGAAAGATATGTTAGTCAATATGGCCAAAATAAAAATAAAAAAAAATGTTTTAAAATACAACTTCTATCATGCAGAAACTGGCTTTCAAAATATCAAAGCATTATCTTCAATTCCCATCTTAATCCCATTGCAATAATAATATCTACTCAAAAGGTTGCCCAATACCTTGGTTTACTCATTTCTCTTAAGAACAGTGTTTGTGGCTCAGAGACATAGTGTTGGGGTCAAAGCACTCGCCCTGCATACTGCCAATTCCCTGTTCGATTTCTGACATTGTGGTCTCCTGGGAATTTCTAGGAGTGACTCCTGAGCACAGAGCCCAAAACAGTCCGTGAGAACTGCTAAGTATGGTCAAATCTCTCCTACTCCCCAATAAAAAAAATTAATGGTGTTTGTGATATCACATCTTAAAAGCTTTGTTTAGGTTAATATTAATCCAGAAATATATATAAATCTGCAATTTCTTCTGAGCACCATTTTGAGATCAAATTTACATATCATACAGTTCCTATATTTAATGTTTAGATTCAGATATGTTTTAGATTTTAGAATATCTTTCTTAATTCAAAAAGAAATTGAATATGCTTTCTCTTACTTTGCAAACTTATATCCTCCTCTGTTCCAAGCAATCACTAATGTGTTTTCTGATGCCATCTATTTGTCTATCCTGATATTTCATATAAATGGAATGGTATATGTCATCTTCACTCAGCATAATAATTTTTAAATTTATCTTTATTGTAGCATGTTTCATTACCTTTTATGGATCACTATTATTTCATTATCTGAGCAGATCAATTTTGTTTGTCCATTTATCAACTGATAAGAGAGCAAATCCCTAGCAATCCAGATCCAGCTTCATCGTAGAGAAACAGATGGATATCAGAGAGGGAGAAATATGCTAAAGGCAGCCAGAGAGAATAGACTTATTTATGAAGGAACAGTTATTAGATCAACAATCAATCACTGAGTAGCAGCCGGGAAGGTGACAAAAGAATGCAAGAAATAGCTGTGAAATGTTCTAAGAAAAGAATTATCAATTTGGAATTGTATACCTAGCAAAAACTTTTTCCAAAAGTGAGGGTGAAATAGTTTCTGTCAGATGTATAAAAGCTTGAAAGAAATAGATAAAAGTTTGCAAGTAGTTCTGCCAATAGTTCCTCACTAAGATTTTCTAATGTAGTGACCTTAAGAGAGTTTCTAAGTGCAAAAATAACTTGGTGAACAAAGAAAAATTAAAAGGGTTGACTGTAAAACTAGCCAGTGTCACGTTTATGGGGTTCAAAACCAAAGAAATGTCTTTATTGAACAAAAATAGCGTTGAGGAGTTGGTGGTCTGAGGCTGTGTTGCTTATACAGGAACTTTTACATGTAGAAAGACAGCAGAATAGCCACTAAAGATTGATCTAGAAGTGAAAGATTGATCCGGATGTGCAATATTGACCTGGAAGTGAAAGTCTCCCCATGTGGAAAATGCCTGATACAGGTCTCAGAAATGAGTCCTGTCTTCCCTTTGAGACAGAGATCACTCTGGCCATCTAAGGCACTTCAAGAGCACAGAAAACGTGTGATTAACATACATGGGAAGCTTTGAAATAATCAAATGTCTAACATTCAAACCACTATGTATTTTTCTTTCACAACAGGAAAGCTTTTTTACATTCTCTCAGACCCTACTGTTTGAGTGATTTGAACCCACACTTTCAGAGATCACTGCCACTCTGTCCCAGCAGTTGCCCTGTGCTGTCCTCTGAGGAGCCCACTCTTCACCATGGCCGCTGCTTTTCTTTTGTGTCAGCTGACAGGCCGGGGGCTATTCTGAGGAGAAGATGGAATCACTAAGAAATGCCATTGTGGGCACTTGTACATTTTTAAATCATAGTTTTGATGACTAAAAAGAGGAGGTGGAAAGTTTTATTATGAATATAATAAAATCTTGATTTTTATTCAGAAATCTCACCACTAATCTTTCTGTCTTGTTCCCTTAAAAAATCCTTTAAAAAGATGATTCCCCCCCCCCCCCCCAGCACTTCTGAGAATAATAGAAAAACCTCATCAGATGTCTTTGTGTGTCTTGTCAGATTTTCTGTGGAAGTGAAACCAAAAACTTCTGATGAATTAATTTTTGTATATTTTGAGCCAAAAATTATATTCACCATGGATTGTGAAGGCTTTGTGGAATATTTGACTATTAAATATTCACCCTTTTCTCTCATACCAAGGTCCATGGAATCTGTGTGAATATTCTCTCTTACTCAGAATGATTGTCTTTTTTTAGTGATTCTTTTTTTTTTTTTTTGGTCTATTGGTACTCAGTTGAGTAATTGTCTGAGCTAGAAACTTGGAGACAACTTTTGGTTCTTCTCTATGTTGACCTTTTATTCCTATTTTCTCAGTCCTAAAATTATTTTCTCAGTGTGACCCTTGGTTTTTTTGCTTTTTTCTTTCAGCTAGTTCTGCCATCAGTGGTGTCCTCAGGCTTAAAATTTTATTAGTAAACTCTCAACCCATTTGCCTTTTTGTCTTCTGACTCCTCTTTGCACATTTTATAATATATTTGATTATACAATGATATGCAACCCTATTAATACACATTATTTGAATTATTATATTACCAGACAGTATTCCCTGTTTTAGAACTTTGGATGTTTTTCAGTTGAATGTATGATCAAATTCTTGCCTTGCTTTCAGCCTTCACACGGTTTCTCCAGTCTTTTCCTCAGAATTCTGCCCACTTTCTGGCACAACTGATGTTTTTTTCCTCCCCTGGAGTGGTTCTTGTGTCTCCATCCTCTGATTTACTGCACCCTCACCTTGGTGCTCTCCTGTCCCGCTCTTCAGATGCTTCCTAGATCGCTTCCATCGCTTTTCAGTGCTGTGCTGGCACTGAAAGTACTGTGTGGAGACCCAACACGGAATAGCTCTCTAAACTTTCCTTTACCACTGTTGTGTGTAGAGTGTCAGCTCTGATGGTCATGCTTATATTCGACTAAGGAGATGGCTTAAAGGGTTGGAATGTGTGCTTTGTGTGCGGGAGATCTGGGTTCAAAACCTAGCAGTACCTAGTCCCCAAGCATTGCTGGGAGTGGCCCCTAAGCATCTCCAAGTGTAACAAAAGAATATAAAAGAAAAAGATAAAGATCATCCTTGTGTTCCCCACCTGGCCTGCTTTTCACTTATTGTCATATGAAGAAAATCTCTAACAAATATGTCCTTTATATTCTTTATCTTTTTTTTTTTTTTTTTTTTTTTTTTTTTGGTTTTTGGGCCCCACCCGTTTATGCTCAGGGGTTACTCCTGGCTGTGCTCAGAAATCGCCCCTGGCTTGGGGGGACCATATGGGACGCCGGGGGATCGAACCGAGGTCCTTCCTTGGCTAGCGCTTGCAAGGCAGACACCTTACCTCCAGCGCCACCTACCCGGCCCCTATATTCTTTATCTTATTTCTTGAGATTAATACTTTCAAATCCAGGAAATTTTTCTGGTTCATATTTTAGAATTATTTTTATTCATGATGAAATTTTAGGTTCTTTGTGGGAATAATGATTGTTTCTTTCTTAGCTTTTCTTAGCTCTTTCTTAGCTCTTATTGTCTTCCTTTTGACCATGTCTGTCCAATTATATCAGGAGAAGGCATTTTAACACACTTGTAAAATGCCTGACTAGTATTTTACTTTGAGTGGTTTTGTTTTGGTTTTGGCATGCCTATCAATGGTCAGGAGTTACTCTTGACTCTGCTCAGGAATCACTTCTGGCAGTGCTTTGGGGATCATATGGGATGCCCGGGATCAAACCTGAGTTGGCTATGTAGTACTATCACTGTATTATTATTCTGGCCCCTGATTGTGTTTGATTGTTTTGTTTTGTTTTTTTTTTGGGCCACACCAGGTGACACTCAGGGGTTACTCCTGGCTATCCACTCAGAAATCGCTCCTGGCTTGGGGGACCATATGGGATGCCGGGGGATCAAACCACAGCCCATCCTAGGCTAGCGCCGGCAAGGCATACACCTTACCACTGAGTGCCACTGCTCCAGCCCCTTGTTTGTTTTTGTCTATCATACATATTCATGTATTTTGGAGTTATTTAGTTATTATGAAAAAAGGAAAAAGCCTGCCAGGAGCTATTTCTGAGCAGACAGCCAGGAGTAACCCCTGAGCACCGCTGGGTGTGATCCAAAAACCAAAAAAAAAGAAGGAAAAATAAAAATTGCTCCTGGCAGGCACGGGGGACCATATGGGATGCCGGGATTTGAACCAACCATCTTAGGTCCTGGGTCGGCTGCTTTCAAGGCAAACACCTCTGTGCTATCTCTCCGGCCCCTTGCCCAGTAATTTTCAAGGGTGCAGCTAAGTTGATTTCTTCTAGTTCCTTGATTTTATAATTATAAAGTATTTGGGTATCAGAATGACTTAGAAGATCCTAGACTGAATCTTGATATTACCACGATCTACTGGTGTACCTTGGTAAACCACATGAACTCTGTGTGCCTGTCACTATCAGCTTAAATTAATTATGTCTCTTACAATGTTGTTATAAGATTAACAAGATAATAGATATGAAGCTGGAAAATCATTAGTCTAGTTATTGACTGGAGAGGGAACTTCATTGGAAAGCTGTACCTTAAATAAGGAAAACAATTATTTAAGACTTTTAAGGATAGATGCTGAGTTTTCATACCTAGGCACTCTGTTACCATCTGTGGGAGTAATTTTAGCTAAAATTCTGTTTCTTGCAAGAAATGTATAACAAAAATAAATTAGATATTGATAGTTGAAATTCCATTAGCATTTCTGAGAATTTAATTTGTATACTACCTTAAAAATTACATCACTGATCCAAGACCAAAGGTGGTTGGTTCGAATCCCGGTGTCCCATATGGTCCCCCATGCCTGCCAGGAGCTATTTCTGAGCAGACAGCCAGGAGTAACCCCTGAGCACTGCCGGGTGTGGCCCAAAAACCAAAAAAAAAAAAAAAATTACATCACTGAGAGGCCAGAGGGGTAGTACAGCAGGTAAAGCACTTGCCTTACCTTATACTGGCTAATAATCGCAGTTTAATTCCTGGCACTACGTGTGGTTCCCCAAGCACTTCCAGAAGAGTAAGCATGGAGCACCACCAGGTGTGTGACCCCCAAATTGAGAAACAGAAATCATACCAGATGAAAAGATCATAATTTTTTTTGTTTGTTTGTAATTTTTTGACCACCCTGGTGGTGCTCAGGGGTTACTCTTGGTTCTGCACTTAAAAATCGCTTCTGGCAGGCTCAGAACCATATGGCTTGGGGAACCGTATGGGATTCTGGGGAATCCAGTTCTGTCCTAGATTGGCTGTGTGCAAGGTAAATGCTTTATCTACTGTGCTATCACTCCAGTCCCCCTTTTTGTTCATTTTTGGGCCAGACATTCATGGCGCGCGCGCACACACACACACACACACACACACACACACACACACACACACACAGCGCATTTGGTCCAAGCCTTTTAGTTATCTGTCCCAATCCCAGGGCTACACCTACATGTGTTCAATGCTCAGGGATCACTCCAGGTGGGTGTTTGGGGGACCATATAGAGTGTTGAGTAACTCTTGTACAAGGCAGATGTCCTATCTGCTGTATCTGCTCCAGCCTCATATTTCTTTTTCTTCGTTTTCTTCACTTACCTTTCATAGATTTTATGTTCTGAACTATCTTTGTGTTTTAGGTTATTGTATACATATGTTGTATACATTGTACAAATACTGTTATACATGAATGAGTAATCAAACTTTCAGATTGCCCTACAGATAGTATATTTTCATATTTTGGCTTGTTGTAGACCCAGAAATGGAGAAGCCTAGCTTCTAAAATAGCTAACAAACTGCAAGCTCTCAGATGATCTAGATATGTAAGTGGGTGCTAATTTTTCAGACACATTTGATCATGAAACCCGAAGTGTTTCCCACCGTTGGGAAATACAACCCCCCCCAGAAGATGGCTTACTTTTAACCTCCCACTTCATACTGAATGTCCCCCTGAATCTGTCCTTCCTCCATTCTCCATACCGAGTGCCCCCTTTATCTTTCCCTCTATCCTGCATACTGAGTGTTCTCCTAATTTGCCCTTCCCTCCATCCTCCATACTAAGGATCCCCCACAGTTTCCTTCCCTCCATTCTCCATATTGAGTGTCTTCCATAATCTAACTTCCCACCATTCTCCATAATGAGTGTCCCCTTGAATCTGTCCTCCCACTTCATTCTCCACACTCTTCCCAGAAAAACAATCTTTCTCAGGTTAGATTTGATCTGTCATTTCTCCACCGAAACCCTGCACTTATTTTCTCTATTCTTGGGACTAATCAGTCCATGTGCAGATACTGTTTGGAGAGCTAGAGATCTTGGGTGCTCCTGTGCTCCCCTACCTGTCCCACAACCCTTGCAAACAGAAGGATATGTGTGGGGTAGTGGTGGTAGTGGTGGTGGTAGCTCTGTAATGTAGATGTTTGCTGGGCTTTAAAGCTTTGGGGGGCAGCATCCACAGCAGAGAGAACCAAAGTGCCAGCTGTAAATCTATCTCCAGAGCTGCCCCACTCTTTGGCATCCTGCTCAGAAATTGCTTTTCCTTCCCATGTGCATTTTGGGATGGGGTTTGTCAGCATACTGGTGCAGAAGGTTGTAGCAAGACTATGAGACAGGTTTCTCTGAGTGTGAAGGGTCACCCTTGCCGTGGTACTTGTTATGGTTACGAACTCACTGGCTCCAGATAAATTCATCCCTAATATAGCACCTTTATTTTTACTTTAATAATTTATTTATTTATTTATTTAAGCACCGTGGTTACAAAATGTTTGTAGTTGGATTTCAGTCATAGAGTATACACCACCCGGGTGAATGGTGGTGGACCCTTATTTTTTTTTTAAATGTTTTTGTTCATTTTTCCCTTTCTGCTGTGTCATTTGCCACTAGAGGGCGCTGAAAGTCGCACCAAGCAGCTTGAAGACCCAGCCGCTACTTTTTGGGGAGAACATGGGGGTTGGCGGGACTTGGGTTGACTCAAGACTTGTACAAAATAAGATGACTTAGTCATCATTTGTCATTTTCTTCTCTTAGGATTGGGGAAGGTGTCCCTGTTAAAATAGTAGTCTTAAAAGTATGTTCATTAAATTGTCAAAATTGTCATTTAAAAAATTATAATTTTGCATTTCCATACACTCCCCGTTCCTGACACTTTGGTTCCAGAATTCAGTGTTGATGTTGTTCTAACTCTTAGAGAACTGTGGAGTCAGAATATTCAGAGGCTCCCACTGGGTTCTGTCTCCCTTGCCCGCACACATGCCTTTTGACTTTTGTCCATGCTATCTTGGGTTTTTGTCCACTGGGACAGGGATTTGGGGGTTTCTGACTTCTGCAATGAAGCTCAAGCAAGTGAGAGAAACAGGGTGGGCAGGGGCAGCCTGCGTTGGTTGTATCAGAGTTGCAGAACTGTAATACCCGGTGGGGATACCAGCATCCAGCTGTGCTCTGGCAGGTAACTATTCCCATTCATGGGGATGGCCATCAACACTGGCTGGCAATAAACAGATTCTGATCTAAAAAAATAGCATGTTGAAGCAGGGCCAGGACTGTGTAGTGGAAATGCTTCTTTGCTGGCCAGCCTGCCTGGTTCTCCTGAATTTTTCATTTAGTCAAATCCTTAGGTGATGATTGACTCCTGGTAGGTATTTCCAAGACTGGTCATAGTCCCAGACTATGGTCATTGGTTTCTTTTGCAGCTTTTTCTTCTTTCCTGCCTGGCCAGATTTTCTGGTTTTCTAACCTTCTGGGCCCAGGGGAAAGAAATAGTCTATTGGGACCTGAATAATATCACAACGGTGGGGTGTTTGCCTTGCACACAGTCGACCTGGGATAGACCCTTTTTTTTTTTTTTGCATCTCATATGGGCCCCTGACCTGGCAAGGAGTGATTTCTGAGTACAGATCCAGGAGTGATCCTTGAGCGCTGCTGGGTTTGCAACCCCTTCCCCTCCTCCTCTCCACCCCCCCAAAAAAGAGATAATCTATTAACTCTGGATCATCCATCTTGAGAATCAGGTTGGCCTCAGCACATAGATCCATGTTGTTAGGAACTGGTACAGATCATGATGATGATGATGATGATGCTTGCTTAATGGATATAGAAATGGATTCTACAGAGAATCTTATCCTGTAACTATTTTCTCCTCTTCTTCTTAAGGGGAGTCTCAGATTCACTGTCTCTGTACATGCGGGCTAATGCTTAGAACCTCATACTTGCCCTGAATACTTCCTCACCCCCCCCCCCAACTATCTATGGAGTCCTGCCTCTCTGGGATCCCTAAGTAGCAGAATCCATAGCAGAAATGAAAGAACCGCTTCACAAGTAGCGGGCATCTGACTAAACTTGTGGCCTCATACTTGCCCAGCAAGTGCTTTGGGCCACTGAACCATTATCCAGGCCCTTCACACAGGCAGTAAGAGTTTGGAGCAATGGCCCGATCTCCTAGTGCACACCTGGTGCTGGGTTTGGATTTACAATCATACACTTACCAGGCATCCAGTAATTTTCTAGATCCTGGTGTTTTGTTTTATTTTTTTAAGTTTTCCATCTTCTTAGATACACCTTTTAGAGAAGGGATTGGACTACCACTCACAATGCTCAAAGATCATTCCTGGCTCTGTGCTCAGGGATCATTTATATGAGTGCTTGGAGGATCATGTATAGCAGGGGTCTCAAACTTGTGGCCCACGGGCTGTTTGCGGCCCTCCATACAAAATTTTGTGGCCCGTGGCCGGCCTTCAAATATCGCAATATTCACGATTATTCGCTTACCGAATAATCGCAATAAAAATCGCATTAGTAAGAAAAAAAATCGCATTAAACACTCGCATACCCCGAGCAGTTCTGTTCGAGATATGCAAATGTTTAATGTGATTTTTTGCGATTTTTTTCTTACTAATGCAATTTTTTTATTGCGAATATTCGGTAAGCGAAATCCCTTATGCGGCCCTGCCTCACCCTGACTTTGCCTCTTGCGGCCCCCAGGTAAATTGAGTTTGAGACCCCTGATGTATAGTGTTGGAGATTAAACCCAGGTCAGCTGCATACAAGGCATGTTTCTTAGCCTCTGTCACTACTTGTACAGTGCCTCAAAATCCACTTGTAATTACTCTACTTCTTATTTATCTTAAATTTTGCTCTTATGATCCTAGCAGTCCTTACAACAGTAACAAAATCTAAAAATAGTTATAAGTCAGTAGGCTCAGTTCTCCTTTTTCATTTTAAAATGACCTAGAAATAATTATTTTTATGTGTGTCATTTAGTGTTTGGAATTTCGTGTGTAGTGAAGATACCCATTGTTTAGAGAAATTTGGGAGTCACTACTTCTGTCTGACAAATGCATGAAACCGAATACATCTTATTTCCAATGTGTTTTGAAATTGATTTTCAAAAAGGAAAATTTATTTCATGACATTTTGAAAGATTAAGAAAAGAAGGTACAGGAAAAGTGGTCTAAGCAGAGCAGTAAGAGGAAATTAGGGCTTAGAGACTGCTAGGATGAGGTAGTGGTGGTAAATGAGTCTTACTGATCTTCTGAGGTTACCAAAATGTGAAAAGAAACAATTTTCAATTCCCCCATTTTATATCTTTTTTACAAGGAAAGGCTGGGTGGGGGAGGACTTAGCTGGGAAGAGGTCTCTAACACCTAAAGTTAGAAAGAGGGAGGTGGAAGCCAGATCCTTTAGAGACAAGAGGTTATATTAAGGATTCTCTGGGAATGGGAAATCAAGTGGTTTTAGAATAATTAGACTTTTATTTTCTTGTCATTTGGGGCCCACCTGCTAGTGCTCAGGGAGGACTCCTGTGTGGTGCTGGAGATGGAATCTGGGCCTTCTGATTGCAATGTTTGTGTTCACAGAGCTGTCGTTCTGTCCAACAGTCAGACTTAGCAATAACTTAGGTGACAACACAAAAGGAATGCTTGTAAGAATTTGAAAGCAGACTGAAAAGCATAGTTAGGATGCTTGATAGCTATGTCTCCCTTTAACAAGATTCCAGAAGGAGAAGCAGGAGCCTTTCTATAGCCCTGAATGTGGCCTTTCGTTTGCAGATATATTCTCATAGGGTGGACTTGTTGGTAATTTCAGTTAATCCCAAAAGTTTGTAAAAGTAGAAAAATCATTTGAAAAGTATAAGCATATATATAATCATGTGCTATCTACATATTATTTTACTATTAAAATATATAACATACATTTTATATATAGTCATATATATTTACTTGCCAGTCTTAGGATGTGGGCACAAGATACTCTGAAAATAGTTTCATTAAGCAATGAAATTAATTTAATTTTGCCTAAATCATACTTTTTACGGCATCACGTAAAATTAAGTTTCAGATTCCTTAAAGATTCCTTAACATAGAGTGAGAATTAAGCACATTGAAGTAATCTGAGTACAAAAATCCTGCTAGATTTTCACCATTTCCCTTCACCTTTTAAAACTGTTTCACCCACACCTAAATTTTCAGCAGTTTCTGAAAATTTGTTTGTTTTTTGATTGTTTTTTTTTTTTTTTAAAAAAAAGGACCTGTTTTTATCTCCCCACCCCGAAACATTCAAGCTCATTTTTGCTTTTATTTCACATTCACATTTCAGTGGTTTATGTAACAGGAATTATATAATAGGAACCACATATACAACAGGGATAAGCAAGGCTGACAGTGAGTGTGTTCCGCAGGGACAGAAGCTCTAGGGAATAGTCATCAGGTTCTCTACAGCAGTGGGCCACAGGGCAGAGGGCGGGATCATTGAGCCTGGGATATGGCCCAGGGGCTGCCATCTAAATGAAAATTAAAGCAATAATTCAAGTTTCTTGTTTGGATGCTTTGAAGTTACACCTGAGTAAATATGACATGGCTAGTGACTGAATTGTGCCGTAGACACAGTTTAAAGCCCATTTAACATGTGGGGCCAAGTGAGACAGTTCAGGAGTTACAGAGTTTGGCTTGTTTGTGAATGACTCTGGTTTTTGGTTCTATTGTTTTGTTTTTGTTTTTCAGCCATACCCAGCAATGCTCAGGGGTTATTCTTGGCTCTGTGCTCAAGTGTCATTTCTGGTGGTAAGGGACCATGTGGTCTGCCAGGGATCATACCCGGTTGGCCTCATGCAAGACAAACCCCTGACTCTAGTTTTCTATCCCCATCATCACATAGTTCATCCTTCCTCGAGTACCACACATTGTGACCTTCTCTTCCCCAAGCATAGCCAGAAGTAACTTCTGAATACTGTCTGGTGTAGTTCAAAGTCTGCACCCTCTTGCCTCAATAAAAATAAAATGTACTCTTGGCAGGAGTTCTCAGAGACTGAGCCCTTTACCTACCAGTGAGAGCTGTATGTCCCAGTTAAGTACTGAAATAAAGGATGCACAGTAGGAAACTTCTCTATTTTTTTTTTATGGCTCAGAGCTGCTTTCTGAAAAATAATGCCTTTGTGTAGACACATTTATACTTAGTGAAACACATCCACTTTCTTGTGTTTCTTTATATGACATTATAAATAGATTTTTATAGACAAACCGGTAAAATTTTTATGGTCTTTTTTTTTTCCTTTTTTTTTTATTTAAACACCTTGATTACATACATGATTGTGTTTGGGTTTCAGTCATGTAAAGAACACCACCCATCACCAGTGCAACATTCCCATCACCAATGTCCCAAGTCTCCCTCCTCCCCACCCTTTTATGGTCTTTTTAATAAAATTTTAGAGTAAAAATAATGAGCTCAATTTTGCTCAAAGCAAAGATTAGCAAGTTTACTGGGGCCAGAGCAGTAGCACAGTGGGTAGTGTGTTTGCCTTGCATGTGACCGACCCAGGCTCGATCCCTAACATCCCATATGGTCCCCAAGTCTGCCAGAAGTAATCTGAGCACAGAGTCAGGAATAACTCCTGAGCACTGAAGGGTGTGGCTCAAAAATTATAAAAAGAAAAAAGATAACTTTTCATTAGCTTGATAAATCAGCAATAGAAGTTGTGCAGTGGGTCTTGACATGGCAACCTGTGATTTTATTTTTAAGTTACCAGTTTTAACTTTATGACATCAAAAAGCACTAAACAACTGATTCAGAACAATAATTATGACAGATGGGACAAGAAACTCATATTTGGAAAAGCAGGTTGGGAAGAGGTTAAAGAATTAGACCATGTCACTTGATGCCATGTTTAAGTCGTTTAATTTATTTGATAGAGCAAGTTCTGGTATTAGGACAGAATTACAAATCATGTTTTTGTTTGAACAGAACTGACTATATGTGTGTGAGTGTGTGTGGCCACATCCAGCAGTTCTCAAAAACAGTGTTTGGAGAATGATATATGTAGTATTGGGGGCAATAGTCCACAGTGATACCTAGAGTGGCAGGTGCCTTAATTTCTGTACTATCTCTCTGGCCTGCCAGTTCTCCTTTCATATAACTGCGTGGCTAAAAAAGTATTCATAGCTCTCTAACAGGCTCCAAAATGGTGTTTCAATTGAAAGATTAGCCTCATTTATATGGTCACAGTGTCTATCAGCTAAGTAAGGAATTAATCCTTCTGATCATGTTTTTTTTTTTTTTTTTTTTTTTTTGGTTTTTGGGCCACACCCATTTGATGCTCAGGGATTACTCCTGGCTATGCGCTCAGAAATCGCCCCTGGCTTGGGGGACCATATGGGACACCGGGGGATCGAACTGCGGTCCGTCCTATGCTAGCGCTTGCAAGGCAGATACCTTACCTTTAGCGCCACCTTCCCGGCCCTGATCATGTTTTTTTTCTTAGAATTGGCTTTTGGAGATGGGCTCTCCAAATAAGAACTTTACCTCAAGTTCAGTCAGGTTTTGGAAGACCAGGAACCAAGCCCTCTTTTGTTCACAGTTCTTGACAGAGTATCTTGAAAAGGGTCCCAGCTGTGATAAAGTTGATTCCAGTTGGTGCATTCCAATCTATTCTAAGGGATCACCTATATCTCTAAGTAAAATATGTGATTTTTTTCTTTTCTTTATGTGCCACCCCCACCCTCTCTCCTCTGGAAAAGCCTATATTTTTTCCTTAAACACGTTTCTTTTACAGTTTCCATTTTTACATTTCCCTGAATAAAGCTCTTTTACTTTGCTTTAAAAAAGTTGATTAGGGCCAGAGTAATAGTACAGCAGGTAGGCACTTGCCTTGCATGTTGCAGATTTGGGTGTGATTCCTGGCATTCTGTATGGCCCCCTGAGCCAGCCAGGAGTGATCATTGAGCGAAGAGCCGGGAGTCAGCACTTGAGCACCACCCAGTGTGGGCCAAAGACAAACAAAAGATGGTTAGATTCATAGTGGTACATAGACCGCTGAAGACGGCCAGTCGAGCATTTGAATCCACTATGTGGAGAGACAAATTTAAGAGTGATGCTCAGATTTGATGCTTAATTTCATTAAGCACCAAATACAGACATGCTTCCAAAATTCTGTTTTGGGGTTCCAATAATGCAAGAAGTACTATCTTTAAGTCTTTTTTTTCCTTCTGGTTTTTGGGCCATATCCGGTGATGCTCAGGGGTTACTCCTGGCTCTGCACTCAGAAATCACTCCTAGCTTGGGGGACCATATGGGAATTCAGGGGATTGAGCCGCAGTCCTTCCTAGGTTAGCGCATGCAAGGCAAATACCCTACTGCTTGAGCCACTGCTTCGGCCCCAAGAAGTCCTATATTTTAGAGCCACAGGATTTTTGCTATTATAGCCTTTCCAAAGATGCTGTCAGAATATGGATTATTTAGTGATATCAGTGTAAACAGATCCAATGGAAGCCAAGGCCTGGTTGTACTAGAAGATAGTCATTCATTGAGTCGCACATGAAGCAAAGTTTGCCACCTATTTACTCCACTCCCAGGGCTCCTCTTAAACTTTTGCAAAGCTTGTCGGTAAAATGTTGCACAGAAGGAACACTTCTCTTTCTCCCTCCACTAGAAGCTGAAAACTAGCCTTCCTCAGAGAAGTGGCCTCTTCAAGATCTCCACTGGTGAATGTGGGCATGTGCCCGTGGCAATGTGACATGCAGCCTTCTCTGCGCTTAACACCAAGGCTGTTCGGAGGTGGTGAGGCTTGAGATCGCCGGTTTATTCATCATTTGTATCATCTTCTTTCAAGATGTTAGTGTAGATCATGGCAAGGCTCACTTTGAAGCTGGTCAACAAAGCATCTTTTGGCACTTAACAGGTGATAGATCCATGCTAGCTTTCATGTTATTTGTAGTGATTGTGACAGTAAAACCAGAACATAATGTAATGCCAGCCTTTTCCTCCTCTCTCTCTCTCCTTGACATTTTCTGATAGATGAACGTAATTGTGTTGGCAGGCTCTATAGTCATTCGCTCATATTAGTGACAAACTTCTGTTTGATACACAAGGAGGATGATTGATATTATTGGATTCCATAGTGTTTAGTATGGGCATTTCTATTAGAGACCACATACCTTAGGCCCCTTTGCTACCTCAAGTTTATTTCTAATGAAATGTGACTCTTTAAAAATAAGTAATAGGTAAAATAAGAATGTATTTACCAATAGCACATCAAGAGAATTTTCAATATTATGAAAGATGAGTGGAAAAAAGTTAGTATAATCCAAGGCAGCATCCTGGGGGTGAGATATCTCCTGGTTACTCTAAGATCAGCTTTAGGGGCTAGAGTAATAGCACAATTAGTAAAGCCCTTGCCTTGCACATGGCTGACCCAGGTTTGATTCCCAGTCATTCATTATGGTTCCTTGAGCATTGCCAGGAATGATCCCTGAGCATTAGCTGGGAGTAAACCCTGAGCAACTCTTGGGAGTAGCCCCCCCAAAACAGACAACAGCAACAACCAAAAATTAGCTTTAGGAATAATAATAATTTTTACTTAGATGAGATGGTGTGATGGTGCTTTTAAATATTCAAAGAATTATCTTCTAGAAAAAAATCCACTTTTTCATTTTCACAAATGTACTTGCTATGGAACTTTTTCTTCTTTCTCTTCCATTTTTTTTAGTTTTTATCTCAATTTTCTGATTTTTTTTAATAACTTTACTTTTGGGGCTGGAGAAATAGCATGGAGGTAAGGCATTTGCCTTTCTTGCAGAAGGTCATTGGTTCAAATCCCAGCATCCCATATGGTCCCCCGTGCCTGCCAGGAGCGATTTCTGAGTGTGGAGCCAGAAGTAACCCCTGAGCACTGCCGGTGTGACCCAAAAACCAAAAAAAAAAAAAAAAAAAAAAAGAAAAGAAAAGAAAAAACTTTACTTTTGGTCATCTTGAAACAAATGAATTATGATTAGTTATGTCAACTATGTGATGCATTTTCTTTAAATAAATTTATTAAAAATATATATACTTTTTCAGAACTCCCCAAAGCATAGAAGGACCAGCAGATGAATATCCCAGTGCAGCTTGTTTCCATGCACCAAGGACAAATTCAGATATTTAGATATTCCTTTTTGTTTGTTTGTTTTTGTTTTTGTTTTTGGGTCACACCCGGCGTTGCTCAGGGGTTACTCCTGGCTGTCTGCTCAGAAATAGCTCCTGGCAGGCACGGGGGACCATATGGGACACCAAGATTTGAACCAACCACCTTTGGTCCTGGGTTAGCTGCTTGCAAGGCAAACGCTGCTGTGCTATCTCTCCGGGCCCTATTTAGATATTCTTGTCAATGAAATGGGTGACTTTACCCATTCCATTGTTTGTATCATCTTCATTTGAGATGTTAGTATAGATCATAGCAAGGCCCACTTTGAAACTGGTTCAACAAAGCATCTTTTGGCACTTATCAGTTGTAGATACACTCTAGCTTTCATGTTAATTGTAGTGATTGTGACAGTAAAACTAGAACATAATGTGGAAACAGCAATGCATCTGTCCCCCAGTGAGCACACCTCACAGTGCTCACTGCTTACAGTGCTCACTCCTCCTTCTATACTTGCCTTTGAGATCATTCACTTATGAGAGGTTGCAGGAGCACTGCTGAGAGAGTGGTTCTTTATCCATTACAGAGAAGTGAAGAGGTGTCACAGCAATAGTACAGTGGGTAGAATATTTGCCTGGCGCATGGCCAATTGGTATCCCATAAGGTCCCCCAAGCCAACCAGGAGTGATTCCCTGAGTGCAGAGCCCTGGAATACTGCTGGGTGCAACCCCCAAACCCAAAACACAACAGCAGTGAAGTTATATAAATCAAACAAGCCACACACCTCTCCTTGAGTGCCAAGAGGTAATCAGCTGATAGATGGAAGTACCCTGTCTGTCAGCAGAGGCTGACTGATATGAGTACTATGAAGAGATCAAATAGCCATCTTTGAGATGTGGAGAGCTCAATGCGGATGTGGGCAAATATTAGTATTTATTTTTATTTAAAATTTTTTAATTAAATTTCTTTCAGACACAGTGGCTTACGGAGTTGTTCATAATATAGTTATTTCTGGAATTCAGTATTCAGTACAAATCCCACCAACAGTGTAGTAGTCCCTCCACTATTGTCAACAGACTCTTCCTTGAAGCCTGCCCTTTGGCAGGTATGAATAATTTACCCAATATTGCTTATTACAACTAAATGGTAATGGAATTATTGAAAAAAAAACTTAATTAAAAGAAAATTTGTGAAAATTGTCATATCTTGCAATGGGGTTGTTACGTCATTGTCTGAAGGTTTACTAAGCTGTTTATTGCTAGTTGAGCACTGTTGTTGGTTTTATTGGTTGTGCTTATGTGGCTTCTATGATAATTTCACATCAAATTTGGTATGTTTCTACTGGGAAGTCAACATTAAAATTATGGGGGTATCATGTGGCCGCTTATGTGACTGCACATTCCAGGAATTTGAGGATCTGTGGAGTGGGGCCTATAAGCTCATATGGCGACCGGGATGGTTCATAGGCATGGATGCTGGGACTTCTGGAAGTATGATGGGGGAGGGAAGGGGGGGGGTTGGGAGGATAGTCATCTTGCCCTGGCTCCATATCCCTGGATATGTCAATATATGTGATGTTTTTGGCGACTAGAAGACTGTAGAGATTAGTAGAAAAGCAGTAAAGCTAGGGTATTAGCACGGCAGCAGTTGTATGGTGGATTTGTGTGTTCAGCTGCCGGGACTTCTGCAGGGCCAAATATTAGTATTTCTAAGGACCATGGCACCCTGGAGATGGGAATTCAGAATCCAGGAATTTTGGATAGAGAAGCCCCATTGAGGACCAGCTTTCATCTATAACTGACCAGATGGCTCCCTCGTAAGAAAACAGTCTGCATCATGAGCATGATTTCTAGCTATATTTCACTGCTTCTTTATAGACTTGCAGTGAGTTGTTCAGTTTTATAACTGGCAGGGTTTGCTTTTGTCAGTCACAGACCCTTGATCTCTAGTTATGCTTTATAAAGAGATAGACCATTTTCAGGGAGGGACTTCAGAGCATAAAAGCCGGCTATCCTTTGCAAAAGCTGGCTCCCTGTGTGTGACACCAGGCGGGGAAAATCCGCGAAAGTACACCGGCCCAGTGGGGCTCAGCTGTGAAAGACTGTGAGTGTGACCTGTCTATGTCTGTCTACTGTCCTCTTGCGTGAAACTCTTGCGAGTGGGGCAAAAAGAGGCTCAGAGGAGCACGGCCGCTCCGCTTCGCTACGCGGCCGTGCACTCTTTCTAAGGAAAGAACTCCATTGCAACAAGAAGGAAAAATCACACTAAGAACGGCGCTATATCACAGAAGCAAACATTTCTCTCTGGACTGTCTTCTCTGTTACATGCTCGGGCCTAAGATTTGACCCAGTGTGAGGCTTCATCCACGGAGGACTCCCCTCCCTTAGAGGCAAGTCAGCCCATCCAGAAAGGGAGGAGCCAGAGGAGTGTGCTGCCTACATCATATAGACAATGAATACCACTACAACACGTAGAAAAACCCACAATACAAATGTGACAATGGGGAAACAGCGCAGGCCAGCATCAGACATAGAGAATGAAGATGACAATTCTGAGGACCAGATAATGACTGAACAACTAATCAACCTCTCAGATAAGGACTTTAGACTAGCAATATGGAAGGTGCTCAACAGACTCCAAGAAACCATGGATCGAGTTGAACAGAACACTAATAAGAACCAAGAAAATATGAAGGCAGAAATGACAAAACTCCAAACTGAAATAACATGTCAACTAACAGGCCTGAAAAACTCAGTAAACGAAGTGAATGACAAAATGGATAAGCTCTGGGACAGGGTATCAGAAGCTGAGAATAGACTTGGTGCTGTGGAAGATGAGATACATAACAATTCCATACAGCAGGAGAGATTGGACAAAAAACTTAAAGCAAATGAGCAGACAATGGAAAAATTAGTCAAAGAATGGGAACAGACGAAAATAGAAGTCTATGATAAGATCAACAGAAACAACTTAAGAATCATTGGAGTCCCAGAGACCCAGGAAGAAAATTTCCAGGAAGAATCAATGGTCAAGAACATCATTAAAGAGAAACTTCCAGAGCTAAAGAATATATGTGATCAAATCCTGCATGCCCGAAGAGTACCAACCAAAAGAGACCCCAGAAAAACCACCCCAAGACACATCCTAGTCACAATGACAAATCCCACAGATAGAGACAGAATTCTGAAAACAGCAAGATCAAAAGGGGAAATCATGTTCAAGCAAGCTTCCCTGAGATTTACAGCAGACCTGTCACCAGAAACGCTCAATGCCAGAAAGCAGTGGTGGGATATTGTGACAAGACTGAATGAAATGAATGCTTCACCCAGAATACTATACCCAGCAAAACTCACTTTCCGGTTTGATGGAAGAATACATGGTTTCACAGACAAAAAACAGCTCAGAAACTTCACAGACACAAAACCAGTCTTAAGAGAAAAACTGAAAGACCTAATCTAAGACAAGACTACCCAAAAGACACACCAAATTTTGAAATAAAGATGGAGTTAAATCCCAGGACAATTCTTTCTCTCAACGTCAATGGACTAAATGCACCAGTTAAGAGACACAGAGTGGCTAAATGGATCAAAAAACTCAATCCAACCTTCTGCTGCCTACAAGAAACGCACCTGAATAGTCAGAACAAACATAGACTCAAAATAAAAGGCTGGAGAAAAGTTATCCAAGCAAACAACACCCATAAAAAAGCTGGAGTGGCCATACTAATATCAGATAATGCAAACTTTATACTCAGGAAGGTTGTAAGGGACAAAGACGGACATTTTATATTAATCAAGGGGTACGTAGAGCAGGAAGAATTCACTCTCCTAAACATATATGCACCGAATGAGGGGCCAGCAAAATATTTAATACAACTGCTGACAAATCTGAAAAATAATATCAACAACAACACAATAATTGTGGGGGACCTAAACACGGCTTTGTCAACACTGGACAGGTCAACCAGACTGAAACCCAACAAGAATATACTAGACCTGAGGAGAGAAATGGAAGAAAGAGGCCTAGTGGATATATATAGGACACTCCATCCCCAGAAACCTGGATACACATTCTTCTCCAATGTACATGGGACATTCTCCAGGATAGACTACATGCTGGCACATAAAACATACCTCCATAAGATCAAGAGGATAGAAATTTTGCAGACTACCTTCGCTGACCACAAGGCTCTGAAATTATTTGTGAACTCCAAAGGGACTCAGAAGAAACACTTTAACACCTGGAAGTTAAACAGCCTCATGCTCAATAACCAGTGGGTCCGAGATGAAATCAAGGAGGAAATAAAAAGGTTCCTGGAAACAAATGACAATAAAGACACAAACTCTCAGAACTTATGGGACACAGCAAAAGCAGTACTGAGAGGAAAATTTATAGCTTTGCAAGCACACATCAGGAAGGAAGAAGGAGCTTACCTGAGTAGCTTAATGACACAGCTAATAGAACTAGAAAATGCTCAACAAAAGGACCCAAGAACAGGAAGACAGAAGGAAATAACAAAGCTGAGAGCAGAAATCAACGAAGTGGAAACTCAAAAAACAATCCGAAAGATCAACGAAAGCAGAAGTTGGTTCTTTGAAAAAATAAACAAGATTGATAGACCACTGGCAAACCTAACAAAGAAAGAGAGAGAGAGAAACTTGATAACTCGTATCAGGAATGAAAAAGGAGAGATCACTACTGATATGACAGAGATTCAAAGGGTAATCAGAAACTACTTTGAAAAACTCTACGCCACTAAAAATGAGAACCTGGAAGAAATGGATAAATTCTTGGACTCTTATAATCTTCCACGGTTGAAGGAAGAGGATGTAGCATATCTAAACACCCCCATCACCATTGATGAAATTAAAACAGTAATCAAATGTCTGCCGAAAAACAAAAGCCCAGGTCCAGATGGATTCACTAATGAATTCTATCAAACTTTCCAAGAGGAACTACTGCCAATCTTGGCAAGACTCTTTCATGAAATTGAACAAACAGAAACACTTCCAAATAGCTTTTATGAAGCCAACATCACCTTGATACCTAAACCAGACAGAGACGCTACCAAAAAAGAAAATTACAGACCAATATCACTGATGAATGCAGATGCAAAGATCCTCAACAAAATCCTGGCAAATAGGATTCAATGCCTCATTAAGAAGATCATCCACTACGATCAAGTAGGTTTCATCCCAGGAATGCAAGGCTGGTTTAACATCCGTAAATCTATCAACATAATACACAACATCAATAACAAGAAAAATAAAAACCACATGATCATATCAATAGATGCAGAGAAAGCATTTGATAAGGTCCAACACCCATTCTTGATCAAAACTCTCAGCAAGATGGGAATGGAGGGAACCTTTCTCAATATAGTGAAGGCCATCTACCACAAGCCAGTGGCAAATATTATCCTCAATGGAGAAAAACTGAAAGCCTTCCCTCTAAATTCTGGCACAAGACAAGGCTGTCCTCTCTCACCACTCCTATTCAACATAGCACTGGAAGTACTTGCTATAGCGATTAGGCAAGAAAAGGATATCAAGGGAATCCAGATAGGAAAGGAAGAAGTCAAGCTCTCACTGTTTGCAGATGACATGATACTCTACTTAGAAAACCCTAAAGACTCTATCAAAAAGCTTCTAGAAACAATAGACTCATATAGCAAGGTGGCAGGCTACAAAATTAACACACAAAAATCAATGGCCTTTCTATACACCAACAGTAATAAAGAAGAAATGGACATTAAGAAAACAACCCCATTCACAATAGTACCACACAAACTCAAATATCTTGGAATCAACTTGACTAAATATGTGAAGGACCTATACAAAGAAAACTATAAAACTCTGCTCCAAGAAATAAGAGAGGACACACGGAAATGGAAACACATACCCTGCTCATGGATTGGCAGGATTAACATCATCAAAATGTCAATACTCCCCAAGGCATTATACAGATTTAATGCCATCCCTCTAAAGATACCCATGACATTCTTCAAAGAAGTGGATCAGACACTTTTGAAATTCATTTGGAACAATAAACACCCTCGAATAGCTAAAGCAATCATTGGGAAAAAGAATATGGGAGGAATTACTTTTCCCAACTTTAAACTGTACTACAAAGCAACAGTTATCAAAACAGCATGGTATTGGAATAAGGATAGGTCCTCAGATCAGTGGAATAGGCTTGAATACTCAGAAAATGTTCCCCAGAGATACAACCATCTAATTTTTGATAAAGGAGCAGGAAATCCTAAATGGAGCAGGGAAAGCCTCTTCAACAAGTGGTGTTGGCACAATTGGATAGCCACTTGCAAAAAATTAAACTTAGACCCCCAGCTAACATCATGTACAAAGGTAAAATCCAAATGGATTAAAGACCTCGATATCAGCCCCAAAACCATAAGATATATAGAACAGCACATAGGCAAAACACTCCAGGACATTACAGGCATCTTCAAGGAGGAAACTGCACTCTCCAAGCAAGTGAAAGCAGAGATTAACAGATGGGAATATATTAAGCTGAGAAGCTTCTGCACCTCAAAGGAAATAGTGCCCAGGATACAAGAGCCACCCACTGAGTGGGAGAAACTATTCACCCAATACCCATCAGATAAGGGGCTAATCTCCAAAATATACAAGGCACTGACAGAACTTTACAAGAAAAAAACATCTAACCCCATCAAAAAATGGGGAGAAGAAATGAACAGACACTTTGACAAAGAAGAAATACGCATGGCCAAAAGACACATGAAAAAATGTTCCACATCACTAATCATCAGGGAGATGCAAATCAAAACAACGATGAGATACCACCTCACACCCCAGAGAATGGCACACATCACAAAGAATGAGAATAAACAGTGTTGGCGGGGATGTGGAGAGAAAGGAACTCTTATCCACTGCTGGTGGGAATGCTGTCTAGTTCAACCTTTATGGAAAGCGATATGGAGATTCCTCCAAAAACTGGAAATCGAGCTCCCATACGATCCAGCTATACCACTCCTAGGAATATACCCTAGGAACACAAAAATACAATACAAAAACCCCTTCCTTACACCTATATTCATTGCAGCTCTATTTACCATAGCAAGACTCTGGAAACAACCAAGATGCCCTTCAACAGATGAATGGCTAAAGAAACTGTGGTACATATACACAATGGAATATTATGCAGCTGTCAGGAGAGATGAAGTCATGAAATTTTCCTATACATGGATGTACATGGAATCTATTATGCTGAGTGAAATAAGTCAGAGAGAGAGAGAAAAACGCAGAATGGTCTCACTCATCTATGGGTTTTAAGAAAAATGAAAGACACCCTTGTAATAATAATTTTCAGACACAAAAGAGAAAAGAGCTGGAAGTTCCAGCTCACCTCAGGAAGCTCACCACAAAGAGTGATGAGTTTAGTTAGAGAAATAACTACATTTTGAACTGTCCTAATATTGAGAATGTATGAGGGAAATGTAGAGCCTGTTTAGGGTACAGGCGGGGGTTGGGTGGGGAGGAGGGTGATTTGGGACTTGGGTGATGGGAATGTTGCACTGGTGATGGGTGGTGTTCCTTTTATGACTGAAACCCAAACACAATCATGTATGTAATCAAGGTGTTTAAATAAAAAAAAAATTAAAAAAAAAAAAATAAAGAGATAGACATCAACCTTTTATGTACTTTTTGCTGTATTCTAAAATGTGTTTGATGAGTTTGAAGTTTTGTTCTTATTTAGATCAGAACATCTGGTTACTGGTTTTGGTGAAGAATCTGTTTTGTTTTGTTTTTCATTTATTGAAGATTGAGCAGTGGCCCGGGAGTCATGCTGTTGACATCTAACCACTTTTGGTACTTCTTGCCCAAGTCTTCTGAACTATTAACTATTCTGAACCCATTTCTTCCACTGTGATATGGAGATCCTGAAGACACTATCTTTGGTGGCCCTTGAGTCATTAAGTGACACAGCCTGTGGACAGTTTACTTAAGAGCCTGGCATAGAGAAGGCCTTTGTAAAGTTTGGGGTCTCTTCCCCTTTGAGATTGTTGTAGTTGCTCACCTTAATCTGCTTCCCAGAGAACTGAAGCAAATAGTAGAGGAAACACAAGCCTTTCCCTTAAAGCTCTCAGAATAGAGTGGGTGGATTAGAGCCAAATTGTGTGCCAGCTACAGCGGCCGTGTGGGCAGAGTGTGTGGAAGCCCCAGTCTGCGTCAGAACTCAGGCTCCCTCCAGCATGGCCTGACTAAAGCATTTCATTTTCTGCATCTGACTATGCTTACCCATCCCTGCTGGGGCTGCCTTGTTAGAGGGGAAAAAGAATTTGTGCTGTGCTGTGTCCGCAGGAGTCGGGGCATGTGCTTTGTCTCTATCACATAGTTGCCTTCTTTCTGCCTGTCTCTTCTTCCATGTCTTCCTGCCCTCCTCCTGCTCTTCTCAGGAAATTAATGCTGAAAATCTGTTCTCCCAGCCAGCTCAGCATATGGGGTCTCACTTCTCTAGAAGACCATGGAACCCCAATAGGAGTTGCCTAGGAGAGATCTTTTTTTTTTTTTTTTTGGTTTTTGGGCCACACCCTGTGATGCTCAGGGGTTACTCCTGGCTTCTTGGGGGACCATATGGGACGCCGGGGGATCGAACCTCGGTCCGTCCTAGGCTAGCGCAGGCAAGGCAGGCACCTTACCTCCAGCGCTACCGCCCGGCCCCCCTAGGAGAGATCTTACTTTTAAAAATGAAAACAAAAATGTGATAGGGCTGAAGAGTACAATGGGTAGCGGGCTTGCTTCACATATTGCCAAACTGGATTCAATCCCCAATATTCCAGATGGTCCCCTGAGCCCCACCAGGAGTGTTCCCTGAGTAGAGCCAGGAATAAGTCTGTAGGGGATGCCCCCCCCCCCAAATTAAAAATGACCAAAAAAAGTGACCAGGTAGCATAAAAGGAACTGAGTGCTACTTCAGTTTAGCTCTTTGTTTTTGTTTTGTGTTCAGAGGTTACTCCTAGCTCTGCTCTCAGAACTTACTCCTGGCAGTCTTGGGAGACCATCTGGGATGCCAGGGATTAAACCTGGGTTGACCACATGCACAGTAAATGCCCCATCTGCTATGCTATCACTCTGGCCCCAGTTTGGCTCTTTGTTTCTTAAACCCGAGTTTGTCACTTTCCTGTCAGTTGTTATGGCTTTGGATGTAACAAATAAAGGTAGAGGGACACAGCTCCTAAACACACACACACACACACACACACACACACACACACACACACACACACACACACACACACACACACAATTCTCTCATTTAAGACCTATTTTAATTGGTATACATTGTCATTTGTTTACATTTATAGCAAAACCTAGCGGGGTCCCCTCATCCCCCATATCTATAATGTCCTGGCTGTTCCCTAATTGAACTGTGGCTAATTGACCATAATAACAGCTAGTTTTCTACAGCTAAAAATACTGAGAGAATAACAGAGTCAAAGAATACACTTGTCAGCAGTAGCTGGAGATATAAATACTAAGGGTCAAGAGCTAGACCCATAAAGTAGAAGAATCTATCAAAGAACTATTTGAAATAACAAAGGATGCTTTGTTTTTATTTTGGTGCCCTAGGAAGACATTCCTGGCTCCACACTCAGAGGTTGCTCCTGTTGGTGCTGGGTACTATATGAGGTTGGGGGTGGAATCTCTCTCTCTCCCTTTCTCTCTTTCTCTCTCTCTCTCTCTTTCTCTCTCCCTTCCTTCCTTCCTTCCTTCCTTCCTTCCTTCCTTCCTTCCTTCCTTCCTTCCTTCCTTCCTTCCTTCCTTCCTTCCTTCCTTCCTTCCTTCCTTCCTTCCTTCCTTCCTTCCTTCCTTCCTTCCTTCCTTCCTTCTTTCTTTCTTTCTTTCTTTCTTTCTTTCTTTCTTTCTTTCTTTCTTTCTTTCTTTCTTTCTTTCTTTCTATCTCTCTTTCTTTCTATCTCTCTTTCTTTCTCTCTGATACTTTTTCATTATGTGTACTTTTGTCCCCTCTCCCCTTGGATTCTAACTTCCAATAAACCACTCTTTATTCTAGCTCTTTATTTTCTTTTGATCTTTCTTTTCAGCTTATGGAAAGGTGTTTCTGGTTCGTAAAATAAGCGGCCACGATTCTGGAAAGCTCTATGCCATGAAAGTCTTGAAAAAGGCAACCATCGTTCAAAAGGCCAAAACCACAGAGCACACACGGACGGAGCGGCAGGTGCTAGAACACATCAGGCAGTCCCCATTCCTGGTGACGCTGCACTATGCCTTCCAGACGGAAACCAAACTTCATCTCATTCTAGGTAAGTGTCACCCCTGGGTGATTATGGCCCCTCTGGGACTTGAGGGGCACCCCACCTCAGCTGTAGAAGGGAGGGCCCCTTCTCACTCCCACCCTTCTCTCTCTGGTGGCATTTCATTGTACTCTGGGCATTGCCCTGACCCCGCCACCAGAAAGAGTAGCTATGGACTTTCCCTGGGTGTCCACCTCCACTTCCAGGACAGTGTGTTTTCTTCTGGGTACCAGGAGCCAAATAGGAACCACTCAGGCAAATTAGTAATGCAGGAAAAATGCAAGAGAGGACTTTCATTGGTAGAGTTTTGCTTTTTTGGGTGAAAACCCACAAGTTGTGTAGATTCTCACTGCTCTCAGCTGTTGGATTACATTCACAGGTAATTTCTGAATTCATTCTTGTCCCAGAAACAATTGGAGCATCGTATCTCAGAACTTGGGAATGTCCTTGGCCCTTTTTGCTGGGATACTTTACAGAAAAGATGCTCCCTTTTCTGCTGCAGTCTGAAGCAAATAGGAATGCTACTGCCATCTTTCAATACTTTGTCAGTTTTAGACCCTTTGCGATCATTTGTATTTTTGCACCGTAACTCCTTCTTAACTAACTGTTGTAAGGATCCAGTGAAGCAGTGTATGCTTGGTAAGCATGTCATTTCTTATGTCTGCAGGATGTTGGCGCCCCGTTAGATACTCTCTATTGTATCACTTACCCTCACAAAAATGTTGTCATCATTGGTGACATAGAGGCTTCCTAAACTGTATTTCCTAAAGTTATGTGAGTCATGTCAACTTCTAAGATAGGAAATTGTGAGGCATAGTACAGCTGGTAAGGCCTTCCGTGTATGTAGCCCTCCTGGGTTTGATGCCTGGTGCCACATATACTCCTTTGACACCTTCAAAAGTACATGAGTATGTGAGTACATGAGTTCCATGAGTACAGTTGGACATAGCCCAAAACATAACTCACAAAAAGGTGTTTAGCTTGTGAAAAGAGCCTTTGTATTCTTTATTAGTAGTATAGGGAGTTTTTTTTCTATGCGTATGAAGTATTCTTATTTAGTGCTCTCAATTCTCCATGCTTTCATGCCTGCTGCATGCTCTCAATCTGCTGAGATCTCTACCCAATCTAGTTCTCTCATTTTAAAAATTATGTTTGTATTAAAATTGCATTCACTTTATTTGGTGGGGGAGGCTCTAGGGCAAGTGGTGTTTGGGCCACAACTTGCAGTGCTTAGGAGCTACTCCTGGCTTGGCTGTAGTGCTGGGAGTTGAATCCCAGTATGCACGGCACATGCTCCAGCCTTTTGAGCTGTCTCCCTAACCCTGCATTCACTTTATGAAGCATGACTCAGATTCATTTTGCAATGCCTACAATCAGCTAAGAATTCTCAGCCTTTTATGACCGACAATCACAGGCTCTCTAATCCTGTCAGCATCAATTAATTTTATCATCTGCCTCTTGTGCTAGTCATCATCATTCAGTTCTTCTGCCTCTTTCTTTTGAAGCATGTGTTCCTTCAGTATTCTGACCCAGTTTGATTGGTGAGCATGTCACTGAGTATGGGAAAATGGTTGAGTGGACTAGGGTACTGCTTCATGCCCTGTGCAACACCAGGACTGACCAACCCCAGCACTGAACCTGGAGCCCTTAAGTACCTCTGGGTATGACCCAAAAAATTTAAGAATTTTATGGTCCAGCAGGTAGAGCAATTGTCAGGCACATAGGTATCCTGTATTTGATCTCTGTCATCCCATATGGTCCCCTAAGCACTGCCAGGAGTGTTACCTGAAGGCAAACTCAGGAGTAACCACTGAACATTCTAGGTATGACCCAAAAAGTAAACAACAACAACAACAAAAATGTAAGAATTTCAAAAAATTTAAGAATGTTCAAGTATTTTATTAGCAGAAAACCTTTTCCCTAGATGGAAAACATAGACATTCAAATGGTAACCATCAGAAATGAGTCCATCTGCTTGAATCTGAATTTATAGGCTGCTTGTTCTACTGGTTCCATCCTGGTTTACATCTGGCCATAATTTTCCAGGGAAGTATTAGGTTAACTGTGAAATGTGGTCTGATGTTCTAGAATACATTACTCTCCCCTTAGAGTAAAGCGGCCAGTTTCTATGCTAGGTCAGGAACCAGAACAGTAATAGGCTCCTGGGCCCCTCTACTCAGTCTCTTTCCTTCCCATCATTGCGTCATTGGCTTTTGTTGTCTATTGCTTTGTGTTCTTTTTGTAAATTTTTTTTTCATTTAAAAGAGGTGAGTGAAATTAGATTTGATTTAAAATTATGATTGTTGAGAATACTATTTCTCAATCTTTGCCCTTTGTCAGGGGGTTATAAATAAACAAATGTTTTTTAAAAAAGGCAAGAAACACCATTCCCTGTACCAGTTCAGAAATAGATTATGGACAGGCCAGCACTTTTGTTCTGATCTGCCTAAGACAGCAGGACTTAGAAAGCATGCTTTGGGTCTTCTCTACCCATATATATTTAATATAACTTCCCTATGTGTATGAGAGTTGTTAGTAGGTTTTTTTTTGTTTTTTTTTTTTTGTTTGTTTTGTTTTTTGGATTTTTGGGCTGCACCCATTTGACGCTCAGGGGTTACTCCTGGCTAAGCACTCAGAAATTGCCCCTGGCTTGGGGAGACCATATGGGATGCCGGGGGATCGAACCACGGTCCTTCCTTGGCTAGCGCTTGCAAGGCAGACACCTTAACTCTAGCGCCACCTCACTGGCCCCGTTAGTAGGTTTTTTTATAAAAGCAAGAATTTGGGGACAGCGACATAGTACAGGTACTTGCCTTGCATGTGGCCCTCCCTAATTTGATCTCTAGATCCTCATATAGTCTCCCAAACACTGACAAGAGTGATCCCTTAGAATAGATAGGAGTAAGCCTTGAGCACAACTGGGTATGACTCAAAATCCAAAAAGGAAGGAAGGGAGGGAGGGAGGAAGGACAGAAGGAAGGAAAAAAAGGGAGGAATTCAGAAAGGATAGGAGGGAGGAATGAGTCGGAGATAAGACTTCTCACATCTAGAGTCACTAACAAAGTAGCACAGAAATGGATGTTCATGACTGGCAGCTGGAGCTTAATATCTGGGTTGTTCAGATGAAGATTGGTCTTTCCTGCAAGCCAAAGAGCAGTGTGTTTGGGCCTCTCCATGCTTTGCTGCCCCTCATTGTGCTCAGCTGCTATGGTGAATCCCTTTTCTCTGAAGACCCAGGAAGATCTCTCAGAGCTGTCCCAGAGACTCTAACCTAATTGCCTGAACCTATACCCCACCCACCCCAAGCCCCATTCTGTGGGTCTCAGGGTGGGGTATAGGGCTGGGTAGTACTTCTTGCTGTGGATTTGGGGGAGACAACACCATTAAGCCTGTAACTATCCCTGAACAACCACTTTGTTGGTTTTGTGCATGTCAGAGGTTAAGAGCAAGACTGTACATGGCCAGCTAAACTTTTTTGCCTGATGAAGAACTACATAGCCTGCCATTTTATTATATATAAACATATATAATGTTTTATATATATAAAACATATATAATATATAAAACATATTTCAATAATATATTTGGGACCTGGGATGTGACTCAGTGGTCCATCACATGCCTTACATGTCTGAGACCCTGGATTTGATCTCTGACACATAAAAAGAGACGTTTCAAACACTAATTTACTACTTCAAAATTGTATGTTTTCTTATAGAAGGGAGGAAAATAAAAAGTAAGAAAACAAGAGCTCAATGTTTCCCTCAATATATATATACCTCGATTGTTACTTAGCATACTTCTTTCTACATTTTTCTATTTGTCTTAACTGCAAGCTTGTGTTTTATGCTCTCCTTTTGTGCACAACCCCCTCCCACAATTCACTAATTGAATTGCCCTTCTGGTTTAGTCAAATTTTGGTTTACTTAATTCTCAGTCTGTATAAATTATGTATCACCACACAGCAAACCACTGTAACATGTAGTTTCTTTGTTTGAGGCAGTGACTGGTGTCCTTGTGATACTAGGGTTGGCTTGGCACTTCTTCACTGGTTTGGCCCACAGTGGTTGGTTGGAGAATTGGCTGCACTAGAAGAGCCAAGATGGTTGTACTTGTGGTCCAGGAGTTGGGTCTGGATGCTGACACTAGACAGCCCTTCTTCTCCTACACCAACAAGGGGGTCTCATAGCAGTTTCTTCATGGTCTGGCAGGCTTAAGCATTTTCTGGAGAGTGACAGAAGGGCAGTGAGCACTGAAGAGGCCAGGCTCAGTGACTGTCCATGGCCCCTCTACCTACCATTGCTTGGCCTGCCCTGGTTCAACAAAGGGGGTTCTTGACTTCTCTTCTTGATGGGGGGGAATGCAAGATGGTTTTGTGTCCTATGAGGCCACATTTCAATGCCATATCACACCCCTCACTGCTAACTTATGAAGCAGGATCCAGCCTGTACACTCTTGTGTGGTTATGCTCTCAATGTCTTTTCATCTGGAGCCTTTTCTTTTTTTATACCCTTGAATTCATGGGTCTGAAAATATATCCCATAGTGTCTGTCAGCATGTTCCTTCCAGGCAGTTGAGAAATGAGAGCTGAAATATCGATAGGCTGGCACCTTATCAAATGTTCTGATGTTGGCAGTGACTGCCATGCTGAAATTTTATAATTATTATATTTTAAATTATTTTACTTAAACACCGTAATTTATAAGTTTGTTCAGAGTCCAGTTATTTCTGATGTTCGGTGCTCCAGTCACACCACCCATGTGACCTTCCCGCCATCATTGTCCCCAGTTGCCCTGTGCCCTGTTCCAGGCCTGCCCTTTTGGCAGGCACAAAAATTAATTTATTATATAAATATAATTTATTTTAAATTGTTTTTCAAAAATAAATGATAATGTTCCCCTTCCTTCTTCCTCCCCTCTCTCTCCTTCTATTCCTTTTTCTTTCCTTTTCTCTCCTTCCTCTCCCTTTTCTTTTCCTTCTTGCCCCTTCCCTTTCCTCATTCATCCCTTCCTTTCTCTTTCTTTCATTTTCCTTCCCTTCCCTCTTTTTTCTTTTTTCCCATTCCTTTCCTCCCTCTCATTCCATCCTCTCATTTCCCTCCCTCCTTCCTGCCCTTCCTCCATCCCTACCTCCTTCCTGCCCTTCCTCCATCCCTACCTCCTTCCTGCCCTTCCTCCATCCCTACCTCCTTCCTCCATCCCTACCTCCTTCCTTCCTTCCTTCCTTCCTTCCTTCCTTCCTTCCTTCCTTCCTTCCTTCCTTCCTTCCTTCCTTCCTTCCTTCCTTCCTTCCTTCCTTCCTTCCTTCCTTCCTTCCTCTTTTCCTTCCTTGTGCCATGGCATACAAAATTGTTATTTTATATAGTTTATTACTATATTTACATAATTTAGGACATCCTTCTGTGGCTTCCCACACCCTCCACCAGAGTGTCTACTTCCCTGCCCCATCATCTCAATGTGTTGCCACTCTATCCTGTTCTCCCCTGTGGTCAGCTTCCTTCCAGAAACCACATCTCAGTTTCTGTTTTCTTCATGCGCCTGTTACTCCCCTACCATGTTTCCTCATATCCAACCTATGTGAGGTCATCCTATGTCTGTCCCTCCTCTTCTGGTACGCCTCACTCAGCCCTGGAGATTTCTTAACAAGGCTTGTTCCTTCAGGATAAAATTTGTCTGATTGGCACAGGCGTTTCCAAATGATAAGATTGTTAACAGAATATTAGTTTGCCAGGTGCCAGATCAGAAACTGAGCTTGACCTGTGTCATACTTTATCAGTGGGGACCACCTTCCATTCAGTTGTGCTGCTACCCTCCAAATAAGAGCCAGCACTTCCGACTTTTGAAGACCTGAAGATCACGCCTGCACTTGTAAATAAATAGGTATGGCAGGACTCAGAGAAAAAGGTGATATAAAGCAGAAGACCAAATGTGACCTCCGGCTGGTGACTTCTGTAAACTCATCTGTGATAAGTCATGTTTGTTTTGTTTATTTCTGTACAGAATTAGGATCTCTAATATCTCTCATGATATATGGATTTTTTTGTTTTGTTTTGTTTTGGGGTCACACCTGACGGTGCTCAGAAATCGCTCCTGGCTGGCTCGGGGGACCATATGGGATACCGGTATTTGAACCACCATCCATCCTGGATTGGCTGGGTGCAAGGCAGACACCCTACCGCTGTGCTATCTCTCCAGCCCATGATATAAGGATTTGATTTTTTTTTGTATTTATTTTTTAGCTTTTCTGAGTCTTACAAATAGAAAGCAGACCTCCCTTCATACTCTGTACCTCTGAATGGCAGCAACAAGAAGTCTAATTTCTATCCTCTCTTTCTCAGAATTCATAGTCCTTACAATCACTGTGGGAGTGAAATCTATGTGGAAAACATTCTGTAGAGAGCAGCTTTCTTTGGGGGTTGTGTGATCTCTGTTAGTGGTGATTTTGTCACAACACTGGCTCATCTGTGACAGTATCAACTGTCAGGTTCATCAGTTGAATTCATGAGACACTCTCACACAAAGGTATTTTTAAAGGTGATGCCAGGGAGCCGTCTCAGAGATGAATGCCAGCCCAGCCCTGGAGGCAGTTCTGTCCCCATGAGTCATCTATCGTTGTTGAGTTCAGGGGTGTTTAAAACATTGAAGTTTCATTTCTCAGTGTTTGTTTCATCTTAGAAGTTGTACAGGTGAGGAGGCTTGCTCGATGGTAGCAGAACTGTTCACATTACACAGTCTGTCATGCGGCAGGACAGTCACTAAAGCAACTCTCCTTCTGTTGTGAATGCAACTGACTCACAGCACTGACCAACAGTCAGAATTTAGTAGTGGTTCTGGTAAGCTGGATGCACAGAAGGTGCCATTAGAAAGTTGAAAGTTGAGTTAAAATCTAAAGAGGAGTGAGATAGATTTGACATGATATACAGAAATGACAGAGGTATCGCCTTAAGATGATGCGGTAAGACAAGAAAAGGGAGCAGTTGAGAAATCTAGGGAGTCTAGAGGAAGGAGAGGAGGTGAAAATGAGAACCTGAATACGTGGAAGTTGATATATGTAATGGACATCTGAAGGAACAGAAAAGGTTGTAGGAAAAAGCAAAGTGAGAAGAAAACCAAGAAATGCCTGTGGGGTGGTCTGAATCATGAAAGAAATAGGGACCAATAACCACTCTTTGGAAGGTGGTGCCATAATGTGATAGCCAGAATATGAAAGAAACCCAGATGTTCAGTGGCAGAAAAGTAGATAATGAAGGTGTGGTATATAGAGAAATGGAATACTCTGCAGCCATGAGGAAGGATGAAATCTATTTTTTGCAAGTTAGGTGGAACTGGAGGATCTTCTGTTAAGTGAAGTATAAATTTTGTTAAGAAAAGAATATATACCAGCTGCTCTTATTAATCTGATTTGCATAGTAACTTTTTTAGGTATCAAAGGGCAAAAACATGGGTTCTAGATGATAGAAATAAAAAAGAGAAATAGGGGGCATTTGTCTTGCATGCAGCCTACCTGGGTTTGATTCCCAGCACTCTCTATGTCCCTCTAAGCACTACCAGTAATGCCTGAGCACCTCAGGGTGTAATGCAAACCCCAAACCAAACAATAATTCAGCAAATCGCCACACCTAAATAAAAATCATAAAAATAACAGTGCTTTGATGGGGGGGTGCACAGATATTTGCAGCTTTCATGGGTCTGTTGCTCAAATATAGTAACAAACAACTTTAACACAGTGCTAATCATTGGAGCCTTATCATCTAAAAGAAGGACCCACATTGAATGAATCTCAATTATTTCACATAAGGAGCTCAAAGGAAATTCAAAAGGTCCCAGTGAAAGCAGGAAAGGAAAAGATAGAAATCTCTTCTGTCACAAGGGAAGGCCTTCCCAGAAAAGTGTTACCTAGGGTAAGAATCAAAGTTTTAGGAGTGACAGAATAGAATCAGGAAAAACATTGCACACCCAGGGTGTCTACATAGCCAGGCAGGTAGACAGAGCACTTGAGAACTGCAGAGTGTAAGTGCAGTCAGTCCTGTAGCTCAGACCATGCAGGGCCAGTCAAGTCTGGAGTCAGTAGAGCTGAGATTTAAATTCTAGCTTTGTTACTTACCAGTAAGAACTCAAGCAAGTCACTTTGTTATAATTATAATCTATGATATGGTTTACTATGATAAAAAAATTACAGGGTATATGTGACCAGAGAGATACCATGAAGGTAGGGTGTTTGCCTTGCATGCAGAAGGATGGTGGTTTGAATCCCGGCATTTTATATGGTCCCCCGAGCCTGCCAGGAGCGGTTTCTGAGCCTAGAGCCAGGAGTAACCCTGGGCGCTGCCAGGTGTGACCCCAAAACCAAAAATAAATAAATAAAAATTACAGGTATAGCTTTATAGCTCTTCCTATGTGTGGGACCCACCACTGAAGTTCCAGTGTCATTTCACTATCTACTTATTTATCCCCTCTCTTTCCCCAACTCATTTTCACCAAATGCAAGAGTTAAGTGTTTTTGTTTGGGGCCTACAGCCAGTCTTGCTCGGAGGTTACTCCTGATTCAGTGTTCGTTGTGAAGGATTGAACCCAGGGCTCCTGCATGCAATGTATGTGCTCCAGTCTTTTGAGTAATCTCCTTCACTCCAGTTCTTGGGGTTGTGTCAACACGAGGTTAGTTTTCACCTTAGCCTGTGCCTGAATAGGCACAGAAGTTTTAATAAGAGGCAAAAGTTGTATTATAAAGATGAGAATTGTCTCATAGAGGCAAAAATTGTATTATGGGAGTGGAAATAATAGAAAAGGAAGTTGCATGTTGCAGTAAAGAAAAGGAGTTATATTAAGAGGAGGAAGTTGTGTTATGGAATTGAAAGATGCCAGTATCTTAATCCTCAGAACCATGAATTTGTTGCCTTGTATATAATGTGTTGAGTTACTTTTAGACTGCAGATGGATGTCGAATTGTTAGCTGACCTTGAAATTGATTTTTTGGGCTTCCTAGGTAGTCTTTAAAAAGTCAAAGAGGGAAAGGGGGTGGAGCAGTGGCACAAGCAGAGGTGTTCGCCTTGCACGCGCTAACCTAGGATGGACCACAGTTTGAGCCCCCAGCGTCCTATTTTATCGCTCAAGTCAGGAGTGATTTATGAGCGCATTGCCAGGAGTAACCCCTGAGTGTCACCGGATGTGACCCAAAAAGTGAAAAAAAAATTAGGGAAAAAGGAGAGGTGAGACTCACATGGTGGTATGATTTGTGGTGCAAGGATGGACTTGATTGCTGTTGTTGGCTTTGAAAATAAAGAAGAGGAGCCATGAGTCAAGGATGACATCTTGACTCTGGCAAAAGCAAGAAAATCAACTTTCTCCTCAGCTTCCAGAATAAATGCAACTCTGCTGATTTCAAGCCAATTTAGAATCCAATCAGACTAACTCATGTGTTGTTTTAATCCACCAGAGTTAGAACAAGCTGTAAGAGCAGCAATAGGCAGTAAGCAGAGGGTAAACAGAGTAAGATCAGACTGAAGATCATGCTAAAGATGTTTTGCCACAAGAAAGAAAGAAGCAAAGAAGACAGGCTCTGAGGGATTCAAGAGAATGGTGTAGGATTTTGTGCAGTGGGGAGAGATTTTGTGTATTTGAATTACCCTATGATTTGTGTGATTGCTCTGTTATTTTTATGCCTCTTGGAGACAGAGCATTATAGTGCTTCAGCTGTCACTCTGCCATCCCAGAAAAGCCTTTGAAAGAAAGTTAATTGCACTTGAATAAAACCCAGCGATCTCTGCAATTTTAAAACTTAAGGGTTGTGAGAGAAAAATCAATTACAGGAAAAAGTTCTCGTTAGCTACTTAATACTCTAAGACTAATTAGACCCTACTAGTACTTTGCAGAAACATTAGCATTTCTAAAGTTTGACTTATGCTTATGCTGAGAAAATAGGTAAATCAGGACTTATGAATTTGAATTAAAATTTTTTAAATGATTGTGGCTAAACTTGGCAATATTTTTTCAGTTCTTTGTAATTAATGCCTTTAAGTGCTTACTGTGGGTTGAGCCCAAGTTCACCCCGATACACTTGTTTAATCCTCATGACACTCATGTGGGAGTATGAAATTACATTCACGCATATAGATAGGGAATAAAACCATTCTATGTAGAAAAATCATTTAGCAGGTTTAGAAGAATGAAGATATAATCATTCAAATAAAACATTTAACTTAATCATTTAACTTAATCAACCAGTGATCTAGAGTAGTGTTTCTCCACCTTTTTTATGATTGTGTTCCCTTTGCCATTCACCCCAGATCTCCCTGTTTTACTGTTTGTCCCCCTAGTCTTAAGCCATGGCTTAAGGTCCACTTATGCAGTTTTTATCTCTGTCCCTCTTCTTCCCCAGAAAATTTTGGGTACCACTGGGAGTCTTTGGCTTCTTGGTTTGTGAAACACTGGTCTATATAACCATCACACTCAGATATTCTATTGTAAAACTGAGAATAAGAATAAATTGATAAATTTTTGCTTTGAAGTTACTTTGGAGAAATGTGCCTCACAGCTTCTGAGAACATACCAGTTTCATTCGCATGTTTATTTATAATAATCTTGAAGACGGGCTATTGATGGCCCCTTCTGTTCGTTAGCTCTGAGCAGACAGACTCAGTCTTTGCTTCCATGGAAAATAGATGAAATCCAACTGCCACAGACTCATGCTCTCATCCCTCTTTGAAAACATTTCTATTTTCTGGAAAAGTCTTTCACATTGGTTAAAAATGAAAGACAGAGGGGCTGGAAAGATAGCATGGAGGTAAGGCATTTGCCTTGCATGCAGAAGGGCTGTGGTTTTTAACCCCAGCATCCCATATGGTCCCCTGAGCCTGCCAGGAGCGATTTCTGAGCATAGAGCGATAGCATGGGGGTAAGGCATTTGCCTTGCATGCAGGACAGTGGTTTGGATCCCAGCATCCCAAATGGTCCTCCGAGCCTGCAGGAGTGATATCTGAGCTTAGAGAGCCAGGAGTAACCACTGAACGCTGCCGAGTGTGACCCAGAAACAAACAAAAAAAGACAATGACAGTCTTGAGTAAGAATATTTGGGAGGGGGTAAAAAAAAGAATATATTTTTATTAATAATTTTTATTTTGACCAAAGTGGATTAAAAATCATTCATAGTAGTATTTTAGGTACATAGTGACATTGAATCAGGGGCATTCCCACCACCCATATTGTCCTCCCTCCACCCCTGTTCCCAGCCTGATTCCCATATCACCCCTCCTTTGCCCCCCAGGGCTGCTAGTATAAGTGGCCCCTTCTGTGTCTAGCTTGTTGTAGATTGGGTATCGATTCTGTTGTAGTTTGCTTTGGATTTGGTGTATAAGTCTGATCATTTTGAGGCATTCATTCACCGTTCCAGGTGACAAAAAATGACTATTGCTTTTTTTGAGGGGGAGGTGGAAAATACAGTTTGTTTTTCTTTTTTTTTTTTTTTTTTTTTTTTGGTTTTTGGGCCACACCCGGCGGTGCTCAGGGGTTACTCCTGGCTGTCTGCTCAGAAATAGCTCCTGGCAGGCACGGGGGACCATATGGGACACCGGGATTCGAACCAACCACCTTAGGTTCTGGATCGGCTGCTTGCAAGGCAAACACCGCTGTGCTATCTCTCCGGGCCCCAGTTTGTTTTTCTTAATTGTGCAATTCTTACTGGGTACCAGGCACTGCTTTGGCATTTTCCTTATATTCCTCATCCAGCCTCTCTAAGAAAACCATAAATTTGAATTTGCTTCTCTCATTTAATTCATGAGGTGTCTTTGCTTAGGAATCAAGAGATGCACACAGGGTACATGGCTGGGATGTGAGGGAATCAAGCAACTTGATTTCTCTTAGCTCAGACAGCAAAGCCTCATTATTTATAATAGCAGAACATTAGAAGTTTGTTGTCTTTTGTAAAATAAGATCCACACATTGTGAGATCAACCCACGCACCGTATTTCTACACCCAGGCAGATAGGTCTGAAGAAAGTAAGGCAGCCACAAAGATTAATAAACCAAGTCAGTCAAGAAAGGATCATGAAGTCAGTGGCTTTTCACTTAGTCATCTCTGCCTGAGCAAAAAGCCAACACTGCCTCTTCCTTTATTAAACCAATACCCATTCCAGGTGGGACTGGGTGGAATAAGATCCAGGTGGGTTTTTACAAATCAAAGGAAAAGGTTTAGGGGAAAGAGGAAGATGGGGGAATGTCTTTGTTTTACGTTAATAGTCTCCACTTCTGCCCTCTTTTTTTTTTTTTAACCTTATTTAAAGAAAATGCTTTACATAGTTGACATAGTTGAACAGATGAGTGAAGGCAAAGTTAGTGAAAAACTAGAAAAAAGAAAAAGGAAGAGAAGACAGTTAAAAAGAAAAAGTTAAGTAGCAAGCACATTTGTGAAAATTACTGTATCTCCAATGAAGTCATTAATACAGTGGCAGAAGATTTAATAAGCTCTTGTTGTTAGCTGTCCATTCTGTTAAATTAGTGTTTCTAGAGGGATGACTGTGTCAAACAAATGTTGTTCAGAATTTCAAAGTACTATTACTGATACTGTGGCTTTAGCTGCTAAGCCTCCTGGAAGAAGGATGATATGGGGCAAGGGTGCCTTCATTTTGCTTCAAAAAGCCCTTGTGATATCAGCCCCAAAACCAATGTTCTTAAAGTTTGGTCAGATTGGTGTCCCTGAAGGGAATTGTAGAAGGTGATGAAGTAGGGCCATTTTCTAATGGTGATTCTGGGTGATGGAGGCTGCAGACATGGCTTTGGAAAGATGGGGCTTGGCCCACCCTCTCTTCCTGAGATGGCCAACTTTCTGCTGCATGGGCCAATGTATCCATGATCTGTCATGGCTTGGTAAATAATCTTGTTCCAGAAAAGAGGGAGTCTATGGAGCTGGCCTAGTCCTAACATGATGACTGCACTTGTCCAGTTTTGCCCTCTTTTGATCCTTTACAATTCATCCTTCATATTGTGATTTTGTTTTGGAGTTGTTTGTTGTATTGTTGCTTTTTGTGGTTTTTTTTTGTATTGTTTTATGCTTGGGGGGACTTTATGCAGTACTGGATAAATCAAACCTGGGCTGGCTGCATACAGAGCGAGCACCATATACTCTTTATCCCTATTATTATTTTATTATTATTGTTATTATTATTATTTGAACATAGTCATGTTAACTTCCTCTACTTACTATTTACTTACATCACATCACTAAAGCCAGACCCTCTTGTTTTCAACCTGCCTCTGCCCCATCTCCTGTACTCCTGTGCTTGGGTTCCAGGCTGGAAATCTTCCTCTTGTCAGCCTGTGCTCCTTTTCCCTTCCCTCTTCTCCACTTCATTTGTATCAGATAGGCACTCAGATTTTAGCATTTCTTGGTACCAAATTGCTTCATCTCTCTGACCCTGTGTTTTCCCATGTATATACCCAGAATAGTTAGTCTTAATTGGGATGATGTGGGCAAAGTGTTTCACCTCACCCCTGGCAGACAGTTATCTTTAAGTAGTGGCCTCATTAAAATGAAGCCTAAAAAGCACAAGATAAGACTCGCCCTTCCTTAGCTGGAGAGATTGTACAGCAGGTAGGGCATTCACCCTGCACATGGCCAACCCAGGTTCCATCTCCTCCCCAGCATCTCATATGGTTCCTCCAAGCCTTTCAGGAGTGATCTCAGAGTGCAGAGAGAGTCAGGACTAAGCCCTGAGTACCACCAGTGTGATCTCAAAACAAAAACAAAAGGCTGAGCCCTCCTGGTACACCCAAGGGGGAAAATGTGGGCCAGGATATGTTTTCTACCTTATAATTGTGGCCACCTCGTCATCACTCAGCTGCCTTTTCTGCTTTTAGTCCAAGTATATTCACTAGTGGCACCTGGACCTGCATTTGTCTTCTTGTGGGTTTGAAGCCACAAAAGCCTAGAATTATCATGTGCATTGTTGAGGGGTGTCCCTATGCTGCCTTGTGTTTGTGCTTAGACCTGCCCTCTCTTCCAGGGAGGAAATTATTAGACTGCAGGGGCAGAGGGACACTGAGTCCACATCAAGCCCTTGTTCTTTCTGTGCCCAGAGGCCTCCACTCCTTCAACACCAATGGGATGGTTTTATTTAGACTCAGCCTTAACCCTCATGAGGGTAGAAATAGCAGGGACTTAAAATGATTTGATATTTTTTTAAGTTGTCACCCTACTTTTACTATATGTATAATTTTTATTTCATGTAAATGTTAAAAATGTATTAGCATGGAATTATTTAGGCAATTTAAAAAATTGATAAACTCTTCAAGACAGTTTTGGGAAAAAATTATCAATATAATCTCATTGTTTTCAATTTTGTGAAATCTCAGGAGTTTAGATTTATTCATTTATATGTGAGTAAGATTACCACTGCCACAGTGGAAAAATAAAAATAGGGGGCCGAAGAGATAGCATGAGGTAAGGCGTTTGCCTTTCATGCAGAAGGTCATTGGTTCGAATCCTGGCATCTCATATGGTCCCCGAGCCTGCCAAGAGCAATTTCTGAGCATAGAGCCAGAAGTAACCCCTGAGCGCTGCCGGGTGTGACCCAAAAACCAAAAAACAAACAAACAAACAAAAAACAGTTTCTCTTATATGTGGGATAGATAGAAATATTCTAAGGGAATAACAAATGACCAAAGGCATTAGCACTGGTAATTTTATCTACAGAACTGAGCTTTGGGAAGTGGGGTGGGGTGTGGCTGTGAGGGGCCTCAGAGAAAGGCAACTCTGGTGGTGGTGGGTGTGATCTTGGGATGAGGTCAGCACAGGAAGTTTGATTAACAGTGTTATAAATCCAGTACTTTAGTAAAAATTATTAAGGAGGAAAAAGAAAAAAGAATACCTCAGATTTGGATTTGTTTTGGAAGAAATTGGCAGAAACATGGAAAACTTAAGACCCAAATGTTGATCAGAAAGGTGGCCACGTGACCCAACAGAGCAGAGCCTAACTCAGTCTATTCTAGTAGTTTCCATTTAAAGTGTTTCATCACTGCTGAACTTGTTACTAAGTGGAGGAGCATCTTATACCCACCAGGAAAGGAAAAGGATGCAGATGACAGGGAGGCCTGAGTGAGTGTCTCAGGGCCTGTTTTCAGGCTCCCCTCGCTGTGTTTATACCCTACAGTTCTTGCCAAACACAGACTCTGCCTGTGTTCTTAGCTACAACATTCTCCAAGAGGACATCATACAACCCCAGTTCAATAATATCCCTTATGGGATATGGAGATTATTATGCTGAGTGAAATGAGTCAGATGGAGAGGGATGGCATAGAATGATCACACTCATTTGTGGTATATCTATAAAAAAAAGATTGTATGGTATTAGTAACCAGAGACAATAGAGATGAGGACAAGGACGACCAGATAGGAAGCTTGCCACAGAGTGGAGGGGTGCAGTTAGGGCAGAGAAGGAAACACTATGACAGTGATAATTGGAAATGATCACTCTGGGCAAGAACTGGTACTGAAAGGAAAAAAGGAACTGGCGAGATAGCATGGAGGTAAGGCGTTTGCCTTGCATGCAGAAGGTTAGTGGTTCGAATCCCTGCATCCCATATGGTTCCCCAAGCCTGCCAGGGAACCCTAAGCGTGAGCCAGGAGTAATCCCTGAGTGCTGCCAGGTGTGACCCCAAAGACAAAAAAAGAAAGAAAGGAGATAAAATGATAGGCACAATATCCCTTCAGTAATAATACTGCAAACTACAGTGTCTAAAAAGAAAAAGGAAAGAGAAAGAGAAGAAAAATATCTTCCATTGAGGCAGGAAGGAGGGAAAGTAGGGACATTGGTGACGGGAAGGATGGTGAAGGATGTTGGACATTATATGACTGAAACTCATTTGGGAACAATTTTCTGACTGTATCTGACAGTGGTTCAATTAAAGAATTTATTTGAAAAAAATAATATCCCTGATGATCTCTTCCAAAGGTTGTTTTCTTAGCTGTTTCTCTGGCTGACTCCCTTGTTTTCAATTTCAAGGACAAACCCCAGCCATCCCCTCATCGACTCGCTTGATGTCTATGTCTACACAGAGGTGTCAAATAAGTGGAGATTCAGTTCCAGCACATTCTCCGTCGCCGGGGAGCCTGTTGAAATTGAACACCTCTTGCTCCATTTCACTTTTTAGCATGCTACTTTGCCAAACTGGGGTGGAAGTCAGGGAGAAGTGATGTAGAGTGCCCAGGTCAGGACTGGGCATGTGCTGGAATTGGAAGGTTTACTGCAGCGCTGGCTCTTAGGCCAGAACTTACAAGAATGCCACAGTCAATTGTATAAGGAGGCTTGTTTATCAATGTAGCGGGAGTTCATCCATTCAAATGAATAATGCTAGAATTATGCATGTATGATAATGCTGTTTTCTTAGTGTGATGATCCTTCAAGTTTCTGTGACTTGTAACTCTTTAGAAAATTAACCCTTTTCTCAGGAAAAAAAAAAAAGCACCTGTGATTACATATACTTGAAAATAGTATAGGAAGTGTCAAGGAAGTGGCATCCCCTTGCTGGGAGCTTTCCTGTTCTTCTTGGTAGTTGTCGAATAAAAACCCTTCAAATACAAAAATACATTCATTTGAAAAGACATGTATATATCTATGTTCATTGCAGGGCTTAGTACAGTTGCCAGGATATGGAAACATCCCAAATGTCCAATGGCAGACAAATGGATCACAGAGTTATGGTGCATGTACCTGCAAGAATACTATGCAGTCCTAAGAAATGATGAAATTATGCAACCTGGATGCAGGTTTGCTGCAACCTGGATGGAAACAAAGGGTTTTATATAAAGTGAAATAAGTCAGAGGGAGAAGGACAAATACCAATGTTCTTACTGAGCTGGGGCATATAGAGTAGTGAGACAAGGAAATGAAGAGTAGCAGCTGATCACACACCCTTGGCCCTGGATGATAGAAATGAAAATGACAAGGAATGGAGGGGCAAGGAATGATGAGGTGGACTGCCAATCATGGGAGCTTGTCCAAAGGGATTGGACACTTCAGAGGTGAAGTAACTGTACATCAGAACCATAAGAGTCAACACTTTTTGTGTGGTTGGTCCAAAGTATATGTAAGTTGGGATGTGTATGTGGATAATGCAAGTTTGCTGAGATGGGTGGTGGGTGGGAGGGAAGTTTGGGTCGTTGGTAGAGGGACACTGATGTAGGTGGTAGGCGTGGAGGTGGAGCTTTGCCTGCCTAAACTCTGTAAACAGCTTTGGAAATCATTGTGCCTAAAAGTAAAGAGTGTTTAATCCATGAGAGCGAGGCTGTCCACCAGCTTGCCCTTTCCAAGCTTGCTGTTCCCACAGCCTTGCCTTTTCTCAGTTTCTCAGACAGCAAGGGAGAGCGGGATCCCTGTATCTCCCCACTTCCTGACTGTTATCTCTCTGCTTCCACTTTTGTTATGTTCACAGCATAGGAGCCAGAGACATTGAAACTGTTGAGATGAAGCCATTTCGTTTGACTTCTCTATACAAGATACATTTTTTTTTTTTAAGATTTCTCATGTCATTCAGAGTTAAAGATAAAATCCTTTCCAGGACCAGAACCTCTGTTCTGCCCAGCTCCACAGGTCACTTATCACTGAGATGGCAGTTTCCTGGCAGTGTCTGAGAGTTTGGGGCAAGCCCAGTTGCTACAAGTTGTAGAAGAGAAACTTGGAGAAGGTGTCTGGAAATCTGTACACATCGACTGACTCGTTTTTTTTTGTTTGTTTGTTTGTTTATTTATTATTTTGTGTTTGGGCCACACCTGGCAGTACTCAGGGGTTGCTCTTGGCTGTGTACTCTGGAATCACTCCTTGCAGGCTTGGGAGACCCTATGAGATGTCAGGAATCAAACCTAAGTGAGCTATGTGGAAAACCAGCGCCATACCTACTATACTGTAGCTCCAGCCCCTCACCAACTGACTTGTGACAATGACAACTGGGGTTAAGAAACATAGTGCCAAGCAAAGGATGAGCTCAAGGCAGGCTGAAAACTTGAAATCAAGATTTTCATGGCACCTGCCTGGAGGAGTTCCAGTTCCTTCCAAGGTCCAGCAACTTGGCGAGCATCATAAGATGTTTCTCTAATCTCTAGAAGAAACACTATCCTGGAGGAGAACAAACATTTCCCAGAACCAGAGAGAACTGTTGATAGTGGGTGTTAACTCACTGACTAAAATTAGGAGCCCCTGAGTCCATTGAGACATAAATAAAAGTAATTTAAGATAGGTTTGGATAGTTCCATCATTTCAGGGTAGAAATGTGAAATGTTGGGGCTGGAGAGATAGCATGGAGGTAAGGCGTTCATGCAGGAGGCCATCGGTTTGAATCCCAGCGTCCCATATGGTCCCCCGTGCTTGCCAGGAGCAATTTCTGAGCATGGAACCAGGAGTAATCCTGAGCACTGCCGGGTGTGACCCAAAAAAACACACACCAAAAAAAAAAAAAAGAAAGAAAAGAAATGTGAAATGTTAAGGAGATGCTGCAAAGTGACAGTGGTTGTTAGGATGAAGGACCGTCACCGAAACCTCACAGTGAGAGCAGTGTTACTTCCCCATAACTCTTCCCAAAAGCAGCATCTTTGAAGCGATGGTAGATCACAGGGTTGGAGCGACTGCAGAATTCCTAGTCTAAATGTTAAGTATCAAGGCTCTAAAAGTCATGGAAAGGAAGAGGAAATGTTAGAACTTGAGGAAAAGAAGTTCTGTGATATTTGATTTTGAGCAGGAACCTTGTCTAGAAAATATTTGGGGAGGAACATGTTTTAGGATTAAAAGTTCAAAATTTTAAATTTAGGACTGAAGATTAGATGGTCAAGATGTATTGATTTCCTGACTTTTCCAAAATTAATATACTGAGGTAATACAAACAAATGAAGGGATAGCAAAGTGAGTTTTGAAAACAGTCTATCTAGCCTTTTCATTAGCAAATTATATCCATATATTTTTGAGGGGCATATCTGGCAGTGCTCAGGAGTGCTTGGTTCACTACAAGTGAACAAATTGAGTGCTGGGGCTAGAACCCAGGTTGATTACGTACAAAGCAAATACCCTATCCACTTTACTATTGCTCTTGCTCCCTTTTTCATAAATTTTTAATTGTTTCCTGGGCTCAGCAAGATAATTCAGTGGCTAGAATGCTTGCTTGGTATTGCAAAGAAAAAACAACACCAATTTTTAAGAAATTGTTTCAAAATAAAAAAGCAATAGTTATTTCTATATGTTGACATAAGATAACTAGAAATGAGGGGCCAGAGTGGTGGTGCAGTGGTAGGGCGTTTGCCTGGCAATGCAGCTGACCTAGGACAGACCACAGTTCGATCCTCAGCATCCCATATAGTCCCCCAAGTCAGGAGCGATTTCTGAGCACATAGCCAGGAGTAACCTCTGAGCGTCACTGGGTGTGGCCCAAAAAACAAAAAAGAAAAGAAAGATAACTAAAAATTAAAAAAAAAAGAAAAGAAATTTTTACCGTTTTTAAAACAAAACACTTGGAAATTTGGGGGGGGTTGTTTTTTGTTTTTGTTTTGTTTTTTTTTGTTTGTTTTTTGTTTTTGGGCCACACCCGGCAGTGCTCAGGGGTTACTCCTGGCTATCTGCTCAGAAATAGCTCCTGGCAGGCACGGGGAACCATATGGGACGCCGGGATTCGAACCAACCACCGTAGGTCTTGGATCGCCTGCTTGCAGGGCAAACACCGCTGTGCTATCTCTCTGGCCCCGGAAATTTGTTTTATAAACTAAAATACATCGTAAGAGAAAATAAAGACACCTTAATTAACAGAGCTCTATCTATTTGGCTTTGAAACCAAAGTATTAACATCTCAGTTCTCTTTAACTTGAACTATACATGCAAAGCTTTTCCCAATTAACAAGACAGGCATGCTTTTTTTTTTTTTTTTTTTTTTGTAGCAACTGCCTAGCTGACTCAAATTTATCTGCAAAGGGGCTAGAATGATAGTATATCGAGTAGGCATCTGCTTGCAAGTAGCCAACCACATATAGTCCCCTGAACCCTGCCAGGAGTGATCCCTGAGCACAAAGCTAGGACTAAGCTCTCACCACCTCCAGGTAGAGCCCCCCAAAAAAACCAAATAAAGGAAAAAAGGAGAGGGAGGAGGAAGAAAAGAGAAGAAAGATAAGAAAAAGAGGAGAAAGAATAGAAGGGCCAGACTTGGCTCAAAGGGCAAACAAACTGTGCTTTGCACCTAGAATGCCCATTTCTTTTGGATCCCCCAAGTCTTGCCAAGTTCCAAAATAAAGAAATAAATAAGAAAAAAAGGTTGAGCTTCTCAAAATTAAACATTTTCCACTCAACAGTAGACACTTAAGACAAAGCCTCAAACCACAGGCTCAGATTGGATTTGCTGTGGATTCATCTGAGAGAATTGTATACAAAACTTGCAAGAATACCTTGGAGGGAATCATAAAAAAGGAGAAAATTGAAGTTCACACTCTGAGAATGGCAGTGTGAAGAAGCCCATGGATCAGCTCTCCTGGGAAACTTTACTCTAAAAAAGGGCCAGAGAAACAGTACAGTAGGCAAAAGGCATTTGCCTTGTATGCAGCCATCACAGATTCTACCCGCAGCAGTAGTCTCTTATATATAGATCGAGGAGTGATCTCTGAACACAGGGCCAAAAAAACAAGGCAAACACCACTGTGCTATCTCTCCGGGCCCTAGTGGTCATTTCTATCACACTTCACAATGCCTGCTCTGCTGTTCCCAAACTTTGGCAGGTGCTAGGTTCACTTTTCCCATTGTGAGTAGTCTGGCTGTCTGGAGAGAGCCGACTCCATCTTGGGTATCAGGCAGCACTGTGCGTGCATTTGTACATGTGTAAAAAGCATTGTTTTGGTTGATTGGTTGGTTTTGCATTTTTGTTTGTCTTTTTAAAGCTAAGGCTTCTAACTTGCTGGGTTAAGAAAAGTTGATCGCATGTTTCTTGGTTGTTGTTTTGTCTATTTAAATGTTTAGTTTTACTCTGTCTCTCCTCCTAAGTGGGAAGCCATCACTTTTTTATGTTTCATGCTCCAAGTATCCATAATTCTTATTCCTGTTGTGCTAATAAAGAATTGAAATGCAGAAAGATGGAATTTCCCCAGAATAGGACAGTGGTGCCTTATGGTTCATTCCAGGTCAGTCAAAATTCCAGGTTATTTCGACCATGTCATCTTGCCTTGATGGGGCAGGAAAGGAGATGGGCTGGGTTTAAGGTGTTTCGCCTACACATGGTTGGTTCTGGTTTGATTTTTGAGTCTTGCTACCATGTATGGTCTTGAAAGTTTCCTGCTCCAGCACTACCTGTTTGGGGCCTGGAGGCCCCCCAAGCACTGGAAGTGGTCTGAGCCATCCCCAGCACTGCAGGGCCCTAGTAATGCTATATTCTCTGGCACAAGCATTGAGACATCTGCTGATTGGCTAAGAATTTCCATGTGGTACCAGGAACCCCCTATGCACTGCTTGGAGCCTCACTCCTCCCCAATTAAATAACACAGGAACACACTTTTTGCTTGTTTATGGGTTGTGGGCTACACTCAGCTCTGTGCTTGGGAGTTTTGCTTCATGGTACACAGGGAAACTTGGAAGGACCAAACCCAGGGCCTCCTGCCTATACAAAGCAGATGCTACCTTTAAGTCAGCTTGCTAAGCCTTCAGATTGTTTTTTATTTCCTCACAATCCACTTGCCTTTTGAGTTTTGGAGTGACTTTTTCCCCCCTAGCACTCTATTTCATGTTTATGCAAACTTAAAAAAAATTCTGTTTAGTAAGTAATCTTCCAAGCATCTAGTGAGTGCCTACTGCATGCAGTCACTATAGTTCGTGGATTTGTAAGGATGAAGATATTCTTCTGGATTTTGAAATGATCTGAGTTCAAGAAGAAGACAAGCATGAAAGTCAACCTTTCAGGCCAGTCAGTATACTGCTAAACTTAATTTTTTTAAATAATTTCTTTATTTAAGCACCATTTAAGTTACAGAAATGTTCATAGTTAGGTTTTAGTCATAGAATATATACCCCCTTCACCAGTGCAACCTTCCTGTCACCAATGCCCCCCCATTTCCCTACCTCGCCGCCTCCCCTTTCCCCACTAAGCTTTAAAAGAAAGAGATCAGTTTGTCTGGATGGTTATTAAAGATGAGATGATCGAGTAAGACTCCCAGAGATATGTAGGTGTTTGCCAGTGACCTATGGGGGTCTGTTCTGTGTCTTGACTATAGAGAAACCGTTTATGCAGAACAGTAGCATTAGATTTTAAGTAAATAACTGAAAGTGGGAAAAACTCATTGTTAGTTTGCAGGAATGTTGTGTTCCTTTACACCTTTTAATAATTAGCTTTGTGCTCAGATATAATTAAAACCCCATGCCAGATACAGAACTCTAGGAGAGACATGCTTTTTTTCTGGCACGTGTTTTCTGAATTATATTGCAAATCACCAACAATCAGCATTCTTTCTTTCTGTGATATTTGTTTTTCGGTATGTAAAGTTAGGTGGGCAAGATGAAACAACTTGGTGAGTTGAAGAAGCTGTTGCTTTGCCCTTTTATTGAGTTACGGTATCATTGAATGAAAGGACATATGAACTTATACAGCAGATCTATTTGGGATACATGTATTTCAGATTCTTTAAGGACCAGGGAAATGGCTCAGAAGGCTGGAGCTTTTTATGTTGAGCCCTGAGTTTGATCCCAGAACCACATGATGGTTCTCTCTAAATATGCATAGTTTCTAACACATAAAAACTATTTGCTAATGTAGCTATGGTTATTTTCTAGTGAAATTATTATCAACTGACTAGCCAGTTCCTCGCTATAGCTAAAAATCACTGTCACATGATTGCGTCTTCTTATTTTTAATCTTTGTGCCCTTAGTACTGGCAGTAATCCTTTGGGCTGCTCCTGAATTATTCCTCTTTGCTTAAAAAGTAACTTGAAAGGGTAGCAGGAATCTCCCCAAATATCAGAAGTCTTGGTTTAACTAGGTTATGCTACTTACTTGGGAGCTTGATGGACTAATAATCACCAGCTGCTTAGTGTGTACATTTTGCAAAGGCTGCAATAGTTCTGGAAAACTCGGGAATCTCCTTTAAAATACTAACTGGCCCTATTACAAAGAAATGGCCCGGAATTTTGTATTTATTTTTTAATTTTAGTTCTCGAGATGCCAAATGTCTTGCTACTTCACCATAAGTTAAATATTGAGCTAAGAAAAGGTGACTGGCAGTACTGGGTGGGGAAATGTATTTCAATAGCAATTGATTTCATGTTATGGTTTAAGGGCAGCTTTCTATTGCAGACTTATCATTTTATCTTACAAATAACATTATTCTGAATTTAATAATTTCATCTCTATGGAAACTGTCCATCTTACACCCAGCTTAGTACTGAAAGATGTCAAATCAGTGTCTTGCGGGTAATCCAACATGCTGAAAAGGCAATACTTTCTGTAGTGTCTGTGAATGCAAGTGAAAGAAAGAAAAAATATATCTCGTTTTTAGATTATATAAATGGTGGAGAACTTTTTACGCATCTTTCTCAGAGAGAGCGTTTCTCAGAGCACGAGGCGCAGATCTATGTGGGAGAGATTGTGCTCGCGCTCGAGCACCTCCACAAGGTAAGGTCCCCCCCTGCCCCCTGGGGTTTCTTCCTGGAATGTTCTGTTCCACCATGGTGGGAGAGAGTTCAGAACAGGGGTCAGTGCAGCCTGCACAGCATGTAAGGGCGCGCTGGCCAGTGGGGAGTTCATCTCCATGGTTCCACTGGGCCCTTCCAAAAGCCAGTTCTACCTTCCTGCTTCTCCTGTGTGGCAGCTGGCAAATGGAGGCCCTGTGGAGTTCCTGGATGCTATTCACTTAGTGCGGCACCTGAAGGGCCCTGGTGCTTATTTTAAGGCAATCCTAGAAAGGACACTTTTCCTTCTTAAAGTGACTTTTAAGATGAACCCCCCAAACAAAAAGTAACTGTCCATGATGCCCTGCCTTCAGTTGGTGACTTGCTCTGTTACCTGTATTATCTTCAAGGGCCCAGTCCCTGATGAGGTGGGAGACCTTGGGAAAAGCAGCTCCCTCCAAGCCTCTACCCCTGGGTGGGTGGGTGGGGGTGCCCCATAGTCCCTCTCTCTACTCTGGTTTTCTTTCCAAATGTTTTAGTCTCAGATGTTCTCTTGCTCCCCATGGCCTAAACAGTGACTCCTGTGACTTCACATTTCCAGTGGAGTTTACATCTGTTATTATTGTTTGAACGCTATATTATAAAAAATAGCTTAAGGCTTTTAATATCATGTGTGGGCTTCATCAGCAGGTAAAGCACTTGCTTGCCTTTCACAAAACTGACCCAAGTTTGAGTCCTGGCACCCCAGGTGGTCCCCCAAACCCCACCAGGAGTGATCCCTGAGTCTGGAGAAAGTACTGAACATGGCAGGGTGTGGCTGAGAAAAATACCTCCCCTGCAAAAAAAAATATAATCTAGTCAGTCAACACATATTAATAAAATTATGTTTTTGGTGCCAGTGTGTTAAACAATAGCATTTTATGTATTTTAATCTTGATCCAAGCAATTTTGACTTCAATGGTTCTTTTCACATAATGAGGAAACATTATGCGGAAGCAATCATTATGATATCTAGGCTTATGGCATTTCTTCCAAAATAGGAAGCTCTAAGGACCATACTCCAAGGTGTGCAGATACTAAGGAGCCTGCACAGAGGCTGTAAGTCAGTAGAATGCTAGAGGAGACCCATGTGTTCAGATCCTACACTAAATCATAGAAAAGCGGATTAGTGTGCTTACCCTGGGAAAAATGGAAGAAAAGGGAGTAGAGAAATGGAGGATAAAGGTAAAGCAGAAGGATGGAATTTCAAGGGAGGCAGGGAGCTGGGACCACATGATGGAGGAATTGGAGAGGAGAAGTAGTGAGATAAGATGATGAGAAGATTAAATTGTCAAGGAAAGGGGTAGATCTGACCCAAAGCAAAAACAAGACAGGACTGTTCCAAGATATAAGGTTCAGCATCAGAGTAAAGTGTGTATGCTGGGGGTGGTAGGAGTATGGGGCATGGGCCCCGATGTCCTTCTAGGCCCAGGGGTCGGCAACCAGCAGCTCCAGAGCCGCATGTGGCTCTTTTGAAGCTTTGCAGCAGCTCCAACAGCAGGACCGATAGCAGAGGGGCAGGGAGTGGTATCACTTAAATCTTTTAATTGGCTGTTAATTTGCACAAATACATGTTTTACATTGTTAAGTGAAAAAGTTCTTTTTTCTTCAGATCGGCAGCTAACTGCATGATCCTGGATATAGCACTAAGATAAGAAACAGTGTATGGTTTTGTAGCTTCCAGAGTCCAAGTGGCCCTTTACGTCTTAAAGGTTGTCGACCCCTGTGCTAGGGAAAGACCAGGTGTCTTGCTAAGGAAAGGCAGAGAGAGAGTTGACCTGTCACGGTTCCTTTTTGATAGGAGCATGGGGAAAGTGACAGGTTTTATGCCTGCATTAACTTTGTGGGACTTTAAGTAGTGACATCATTATGCATAAGTAAGCCACAAGGATCATTGAATTCTAGGGCTGACAGCAAAGCTCTGGATTTGTTTAATTTGGTTATTAAAGGAAAATCCGTGAACATCATTATAAAACCAGGATAATCAGAATCACAGAAGTAGAGCATGTGAATTCTGAATGTAAATGTGATTAATGCTTCAGAGTTAGAGTAATCTAGCCTATGCAGTCTCAGCTAAGTTTTTCTTATGGTACAATCCTAAAAGACAAGTACAATGAAGCAGAAAGCCAGAATTTTTATCTTGATGTAGCTGCTAGCATTGAATTTCTCAAGATAGAGATGGGAGTTTTCTTGGAAGTGCTGAGTTAAAACACACAATGACGATTTACACTGAAAGTTTTTCCTAAGAGGTATTTTTTAAGTGTTATTAAGCTAAATGTCTGTCTATAAGACTAAGAGATGCTGTTGACCTCCTTAAGAATGTTCGTGTTGTTTTCTTTTTCTCTTATCTTACAGTGCACTGAAATTCTTGGAGGAAAATTGCCTAGGACTTTCCCTTGAGTTTTTTTAACTTATGTTTTAAGAGATTATTAAGAATCTCCTTTCTCATATACTTAGTACAGTGCTTGTAAGTACACAGACATTGAATTTAGAGGGTAGGGAGATAACTCAAGGGGCTAGAGCACATGTTTTCCATGCAGGAGGCCACGTTTGACCCAGAGCCACATGTTTCCTCAGCATTAGTGAGAGGGGACTCCTGAGCACAGAGCCAGGAGACATGTGAAATGCCTGATGTAGTCCAGAAAGCAAAGCCAAAGAAAGGCACTGAGGCTATCACGGTGTTATTTGACCTTTGTACATCTGTGGACTGGCACCATGGCAGTTACAAGCAAGGAAGTAGATAGTGGTTTGCAGTCTGGGGACTGGTAGGTAAAGAATGGACAGACATCATGAGAGACACGAAAGTTACACATAGCCAGAGAGCATTGTCTGTGGCTTGAGATTTTGGGTCTTGTTATTTGCTTTGAGGGCCACACCCAACTGTGCTTAGGGATTACTCCTGGTTCTGCACTCGGGGATCACTCCTAGTGGGCTCGGGGGACCAGATAGGGTGCCCTGGATTTGAACCTGGGTCTGCTATGTGCATGCCAAGTTTGAGATTTATTTATGTTGCTTTAGTAACTGAAGACTTTTGCTATAAAACTTACATGTAAAATAAATGGAAGAATATATAAATGTTTTCTCCTGTGTTGACTTTGTTTATTTAGCATTAAATGTAATAGCACAAAAATGATTGAGGCAGGTGAGATAGCACAAAAGATTAGAGTGTATACTTGGCATGCAAAGACCTCTACATTTGATACCTGGCACTATATGGCTCCTTACATATAGATGAACATAACCCCAGTGATACCAGGCTCAAGTACCAACTGTTAGGGCCAAGTGTTGCTGGGAGTGGTCTCTGAACTCCTAAGCACTGCTGAGGAAATCTCCCTCCTAAAAAATGAAGCTCAAATTAACTAATGACCTTTAGTCTTTTGGGGATGGTGGTGGATCACACCCAGCAACACTCAGGGATTCCTCCTGGCTCTATGCTCAGAAATCGGTCCTGGCAGGCTTGGGGGACCATATGAGATGCTGGGATTCGAACCACTGACCTTCTGCATGCAAGGCAAATGCCTTACCTCCATGCTATCTCTCCAGCCCCAACCTTTAGTCTTTATGTTATGTTTAGGAGCCTATTATTATAAAAGTTTTTTATTTGACACACTGTGCTAAAAAACACAGAATGTGCTTATAGCAAGACAAAAGTATCTAGAGAAAACCATTATCTTTAAGTACAAAATACATATTGCATGTATATGTGAGAATATCTTGATTTTTTTATATTTGGGGGGTCAGGGACACACCCCACAGTGCTTGGGGGCTTCTCCTAGCTCAGTTTAGGGGTTTTTCTCTTAGTATCACTCAGGGGCCCTGTGGTACCAGGGATGGAACCTGGGTCTTGTGCATGCAAAGCTTACATTCAGCCCACTGAGAAATAAGACTAAGAATAGAATAAATGGTCAAGACTCTCTTGGTTGACTTCCAGAAAATTGCTGTTGTTAAATGCGTATTTGTTTGTTTTTACAGTTGGGGATTATATACCGGGACATTAAGCTTGAGAATATTCTCCTTGATTCTAATGGCCATGTGGTGCTGACTGATTTTGGTCTGAGTAAGGAGTTTGTGGCTGATGAAGTGAGTATTATCTGTTCATTTAAAGTTAGTAATAATTGATTGTCAATGCGAATGATCTGTAAAAACTAATCTACAGAACAAGCACTTCACAAGACGGTGTCAGATAGGTGATAGGTTTTGGTGCATTGGCCCATTTTGACATGCATGACTGTTTTTTGTTTAAATTTTTCTTATTTGAATTACAAAAAAAAAAAATCTTTGGTGGATACATCAGAAACTCCAGCTTTAAACAAGACAATAGTTGCTCTGTAAAATATAGCTGAAGTCTTCTAAACAAACCAATAGAATACACCCACATAGTAACCAATAGAGAATCAAAAGCATAGCTTCTATACTTTATATAATGTATGTAACGTTGGCCACTATGGAAGTCCCTTGATTTTACAGCAGTGATCACAGGCATCTACTCCCTACAATTTTAGATAATAATGCTTTTTCTTTTCTTTTCTTTTTCTTTTTTTTTTTTTTGCTCAATGTAAATTAACTTGTAATAGATAATGTGTGGATTTTAAATGTGGAAGATTTGCATTCTCAGTGTTGATTAGAACTTGTTTAGTATTAAAATGTGCTTAATGGTATTTAAAGTCGTTCACCTCCTACTTACAAGTAAATGCTATTTATAAAGCAGTAATGATTATATTTCACACTACTAATTATTCAAAATAACTAAATGTGAACCTCAATCTATTGCTAAGAAATTTTTGGTTTCGCTTTGTTTTTTGGAGCCACTTTTGGTGATGCTCAGGGATTACTTCTAGCTCTGCACTCAGGAATCATTTCTGGTAGTGCTCAGGGGACCATATAGGATGCTAGGGAGTGAATCCATTTGGGTTAGTTGCGTGCAAGGTAAAGTGCCCTACTGCTATACTATCTCTCCAGCCCTCAAAAATTCTTGGGATAGGCCAGAGAGATAGAACGGAAGTTAAGGCAGTTGACCCTTATGCAGCTGACCCCAGGTCAGTTCCCTAGCATCACGTATGATCCCTTGAAGCTAGAGTGAGGAATAAACCCTGAGCACCATAGGGTGTGACCCAAACCTCTCACTTCACATAAAAATAAAATGATCATTGTAGAATATAGAATCAGTAAAAATGAGATGGTACAGGACTTCACTATAGACCACATCATTCACGGTTTCCAAGTCAGGCGTATCTATTTCTGATGACTTAATTGCAGTATAATCAAATCAGTCTTCGGTGGTTTGCATTAGTGCTAAAATTATAAAAGCTAAAGGTTCTGACTGCTTTTCATAATGATATTGATCCAAGTTACATATTCAGTTATTATTTCCTGACCACCTCACCTATGCCAAATACTGATAACACAATGAGAGGAGTACATTGAAAATAATCTCTGCTTTTATGAATTTGTGGCAGTTATAATATGTGTAATGTGTTGATTCCCTCTTTGTAGGAAAACCATAGTTAGAATAGTTAATGTTCCAAGGAGTCTTTCTGAACACATTACTGGAAAATTCTTTCTCACTAAATCCCACTCTGCATATGAGAGAGAGAAATGAAATGGGCAAGAACTTCAGGACAAAGATGAAAATAACTAGATTTGGAAGGGAAAAAAAACAGAAATACTAATTTCTGCAACTGATTGAGCAGTCCCTTAAACAGCTGAATCTTACTGATTCTAGTGAAGTCAATGCTGCAAGAGACCCCAAAGCTGGACCTCTGACCCCTGAAAACAGTGCAGGAGTGGGGGATTTACAAGAATCTTTCAGAGTAAAGAGGAAGGTAATATAGGACCCTAGATAAGAAACATCACCCCAAGATTTCCTCTTTACCCTGTTCCCTAAGGTAGCCAGATCCTAAGGTAGCCATGCAGCCCCCAGACCTCTTCCTGTACCAGAGACTAAGAACAGCAGCATTCGTGGCTTTCACTCTGGGAAGCAGAAAACTAACCATCACAGGTACTGTCAGCCCATGGCCTGACCAGTCAGTCATGCTGCCCAGCCAGGTCTGCTTGCAAAGGGCTGTGATGGCCTGCCTATGTCACCAAAGCATATCACATCTTTATTTCCTATTTTGATAGCCATGTTTCTTGTCATTGGTGGCTTCTGCCCTTGGCCTTGTCTGCAGCTGGCCTGGGTTCAATCCCTGGCATTGAATGCCTAAGCCCTATCAGGAGGGATTCCTGATCACTGGTTAGTGGGAACCCCCCCAAAAAAATGAAACAGGAAAGAAAAAAAACACAGTTCTCTGAGAATGTGGCCTTTCGGCTACCGTGGCATCAGGATTTGGTCATCACCTTCTTTCCTCTCTGGACTCGTTCAGACACTTGCTCATGCCTCCATCAGTATATCTGGCCAAACTTCCATCTGCCAGACAGGAGACTCAGCTTGGCTGAGCAGGTAGCCCTGCGGTGATGAGGAAACCTCAGGGAGTGCTTTCAGCATGCGTAGCTGATCATTTAGCACCAGGCAGAAGTAGTCTCTGGCCATGGGGAACAGCAGTGCCTGAGACTGACCAAGACAAAAATTAACCAGAAGCAAACATTGTTCTGAGTTATTAGGTTTTCGAGAGACCCAACCACAGATTAGTTCAAAATGCTGTGTGAGCATCGACCAGCTCTCTCTCCTAAAAGAAAAGTCGAATAATTTCTGCTCCTCATGTCAGGAGAATGAAGGGGTTCAGAGTGACATCAGAAATTTTTAGGTAGGACACCTGCCTTGCACACTACCAACCCAGATTCAATCCTCAGCATCCAATATCATCCTCCAAACAGAGCCTGGAGTAACCCCTGAACATTGCCAAAACAAAAACAAATGAAAAAAATAAAAAGAATTTTCCAGAGTGTAGTTGTTTAGTTTAAGAAATGAGATACTAGGGTTGAGTCCAAAGCAGATAAGTAGTCGATACTGTTTGCACAACATTTGGCTGAATCAACATATTTTGCTGCCATTTAAAGCCATATTTTCCCTTGTTTTCTGGCTCCCCCGCATCACACTCATAGATGGCCCAGGCATGTTCCCTTGGCCCCATGGACGTACTGTCATTCGAGACTTAAGGTTTAACTTGGGTGGGTTGGGGATGGCTTTTTTTCTGAATTCCCTAATTTTTTTTTGTTTGTTTGTTTTTTTGGGTCACACCTGGCGGCACTCAGGGGTTACTCCTGGCTCTCTGCTCAGAAATCACTCCTGGCAGGCTCAGGGGACCATATCGGATGCCAGGATTTGAACCACCATCCTTCAGCGTGCAAGGCAAATGCTTTGCCTCCATGCTCTGTCTCTGGCCCCCAGAATTCCCTGAATTTGAGCCAATGATCTTTTGCCCCTAGTTCTTCCCAGCATCTGCATTGTACCTGCAGAGCCCTTTCCATCTGAAAACATGCTTGTTTTTATTTGTTTGTTTTTTGGGTCACACCTGGCAACGCTCAGGGGTTACTCCTGGCTCTACGCTCAGAAATCACTCCTGGCAGGCTCGGGGGACCATATAGGATGCCAGGATTAGAACCACTGTTCTTATGCATGCAAGGCAAATGCCTTGCCTTCATGCTATCTCTCCTGCCCCTGAAAGCATGCTTTTTGGTCTCTTGTGATTACATGTCATTCCCTTTTTCATGGACATATTAGCCCATTTCACATAAATCAAAAGTATCATTTTTCTTGAATGATTCCCTCCAAAACCCTAATATCTAGTCTACCTCCTTGGCTTATAGTTAATCTGTCCTCTTAAAACCTCTTTACTCTTTCTATTTTTATTGCTGTTTAAAGATGCCCAATCTCTCATCTGCAGTCTCAAAGTTTTTAAATTGGACAAGAGATAAAGAAGTTATGATTGATATACATAGTGGGATAGTAGGCAGTTGTAAACAAAAAAAAATCATGCATTTTACCACTTAGATGGATGGAGTTCTGGGGTATCATGCCTAGTGAACTCAGTAGGAAAGAGATAGATGCAGAATGACTTCTCGATAGATGCAGAATGACTTCTCTCATCAATGGAACAAACAATAAGAAAGCCAAAAATGGGCAAAGGCAACACAAGTAGAGAGCTGATCCATAGAACTGAGCTTATGGAGCAGGGGTGGAAGGAACAAGGAGGGGCCTTTGAGACTTTGGTGGGGAAATGGATATGATGTTGGATATATTGGAATTATATATGTATGCAAGAAATTAATATTGCAAGTCACAGAACCTCAAAATGTTTTAAAATGGGGATGATAGATGGATGGATAGTTGGAAGACTGGCTGACTGGCTGGCTGGCTGGTTGGATGATGGATGGATGGATGGATGGATGGATGGATGGATGGATGGATGGATGATAGGCTGGATGATGGATGGATGAAGGGAATGTGTATGTATGTATGTATGGTTGGATGGTTGACTAATGTCCAGCGAATAAATAAAGGTAAAAAGAAAAATCCACTCATGAAGGGGGTGTTCTTTTCTATAACTGAAACCCAACTACAAACATGTTTGTAACGGTGCTTAAATAAAAATATTATTTAAATAGAAAAGAAAAATCTTCTCAGACTCCATAGTTGTTTCTAACTACCATATTGTTCTCCTTTCTCTGCGCATCACTCGTCTTATCACTACTACTCTACTTTGGTTGAACTTCTCCGAAACAAACCTTCTGACCTCAATTTTAGGTACTTGTTATTCTTTCTCTTACTTTATTGCCTCCCAGTGTTGAATTTGAAATGGTTTTTTGCCTTGCCTTTAGTGGTATCACACTCCCTGACCTTCCTTCTTCTTGTTGTCTCTTACGGGTTCTTCTTTTATATAATCACAGTGAAGTCCTAGGCTGTCCTTTTAAGCTTTAATTTATCTCTCTGTTTTGTTTATTCTCAAATAAAAATGGTCAGTCCTGACCTCACTCTCTCTGACTGCAGAAATGCAGATGCCTGTAGTATATCTCCACTTGATTTTGTCTTTAATAGCTCAGGCTCATCCTTTTGAAAACTAAACTAATCTTTCTCACCCAAATTTGCTTCTCTTTCAATACAGTGCAGTGTTATGAATTGTGAATTATGCCCTCTTTGGTCTGGGAAATGTGTTTCTATTAAATTTTCAGGAATTGGCGTGCTGTTGATGTTTGCAGTTTTTGTTCATGGTATAACCTATGTATATTCATAAATTTAATAATTCAGCAGTGGTGCCCACTTCTGAGCTAGATTTATATGGGCACTAGAAGTATAGGGCTAGTGTCTTGACACATAGCCCAAGATATACTACAGTAGATAAAGAGTTTGCTTTGCCTACCTAGGTTTGATCCTCTGCTCCCCATATGGCCCTTTGAGCCCTGCCAAGAGTGACTCCTGAGCACCACTAGATGTGCTTCCTATTCTCTAGATAGTACATGTAACAATTTTTTTATCCTCACAGACCTATATTCTAGAAGTATTCACTAAATATTCAGTCACTTATAAATAATAGTTTGCTAAACTTAATTATATATAGGACCTAATTGATTTATCTTAGAAACCTTAAAATTCTTCTGGATAGGGGCCGGAGTAATAGGTAGGTGCTTGCTTGAATGCAGCCAAGGTTCAATCTGGGTTCAATACCTGGGATCCTATATGGTCCTCCAAGTCTGCCAGGAGTGTTTTCTGATACTAGAGCAGAAGTAACCCCTGAGTGCTGTCAGGTGTGCCCTCCCCCCAAAAAAAGAAAGATAGAAGTGGGGGAGCTGAAGACTGAGCATTGCCTCAACTCATACAAAAGAAAGTGAGAGAACAGCAGTAGACATGCCCTTCACAAACGCCTCTTAGGGCAGAGTGAAATTGTGTGGAAAACATCGTAGAAGTGTGAGCTGGTAGAGAGAGTTCTGCTCAGTGTGATTTAGGAGAAATGACAGATGTGTTGTGCTGGTTGGCATAATCCTGAAAGAGATTCAGGGCACATGTAATAATGACACCAGAGTGACAGAGGACATGGCTGCAACAGAGCCTTTGGCGAGGTGCGCTCAGGGCATGGGCAGAAATGTAGCCTCAGCCACTGCCTTGGCCACTCCATTCTTAGAGCCAGGGATTTGATACTGGCCACGACTATGTCTGGCTGGCAAGACATGGCCCTGGGAACATAGAGAAGGTCGTTTTTCATTGCATCTATTGCCTCACTGAGGCTGAGGAAGGGAACGAGTCTTAAGATCATATAAAATAACTAGCAAGAACAGTAAGAAACTGAATTAAGGGGCCGGGTAGGTGGCGCTGGAGGTAAGGTGTCTGCCTTGCAAGCGCTAGCCAAGGAAGGACCGCGGTTCGATCCCCCGGCGTCCCATATGGTCCCCCCAAGCCAGGGGCGATTTCTGAGCACATAGCCAGGAGTAACCCCTGAGCGTCAAACGGGTGTGGCCCAAAAAACCAAAAAAAAAAAAAAAAAAAAAAAAAAAAAAAAGAAACTGAATTAAAAGGTTAGGTATTTCTGGGGCTGGAGTGGTGGTGCAAGCTGTAGGGTGTTTGCCTTGCATGCATTGACCTAGGACGGACCATGGTTTGTCCCCTAAGCCATATGGTCCCCTAAACCAAGAGCGATTTTTGAGTGCAGAGCCATGAGTGGCCCCTGAGCATCACCAGGTGTGGCCCAAAAAGAAAAAACAGGAAGGAAAAAAGGTTAGGTATTTATCTCTTTCTTCTTGTAGTGGCAGGGTCAAACCCAGGGCCCCCAAGTCATCTCCCCATCTCCTGAATGGATTAGGGAGCAAGTATTTCCCTGGGCAGTCTCAGAGGCCCACCAAGGTTTATGAGCACAAATTAAAAGTGAACACGAGCCACCCAATGGTTTTGTTTTGCTTTAAACAGGGTAGCTGCACAGGTACAGGCCACAAATGGGCAGTGGTTGAATTTCATCCTGTTTTATGCCCTGCTTTGCTGGTGTATAAACAGCATGTCACCTTGTGCTCCTAGCATGGACCCCAGTGGAAAGCCTTATGGCAAATGGCTTTTCTGTTTGACCCCTTTTTGTAATCAGTTCCTACTGGTTAATATGACTCTTTTATTGGTTGCAGCTGCTGTAGAATGTTTTGATGTAAATTATCCTGCTTTCTACCCCCTACTGAGATACATGAGATGTATCTCATATATCATAGTATTGCTTTTTTTTTTTCTTACATTACTGATTTGTTGAACTTTTTCAAATATTGTAGCTGCCCATCCATAATGATATATTTTACAAGTTTGTAATGGCATATTTCACAAGTAAAATGATATGTTTACAAGTTTATAATGATATAATGATAATTTATATGTTTATAATGATATAATGATAGATTTACAAGTTTTGTAAGGATAGATTTTGCAAGTTTACAGTTCTTCCACTTGTCTTTTCACTGATGTTTTTGCCACTATCATGCAACATTTTCCTATAGTGACATTTACTTATTTCTTAAAGTTGGCTTCTCTAAATCTTTTAAAAATATTATTTTTTTTTTTTTGGTTTTTTGGGCCACACCCGGTAACACTCAGGGGTTACTCCTGGCTATGTGCTCAGAAGTTGCTCCTGGCTTGGGGGACCATATGGGACACCGGGGGATCGAACCGCGGTCCGTCCAAGGCTAGCGCAGGCAAGGCAGGCACCTTACCTTTAGCACCACTGCCCGGCCCTAAAAATATTATTTTAATTGTAGTAAAACAAGATTAAAACCACCTTCTTAATCATCCTGGACCATCTGATTGAGAATTCAGCCCAGCTTATTCACTGTTCATGGCATTCTGGGGTCAAGCTCTAGAACTTCTTCATCTCGCGAAGCTTAACTCAACACGCAGCTGGTAGCAGCTCCCTATTTTCTTTTTCTTTTTTTTTATTTTTTTTATTTATTTTTTTTCCATTTTCTTTTTCTTGGCATCCTCCAGCCTGCTCCCCATCTCTGCACCTGACTACTTTAGGCCACCTAACTGGCATCACTTGCATTTCTCTATGGGCTGGCTTATTTGAATCAGTAGAATGTCCTCAAGGGTCATTTATGGTGCAGGGGTCCTCAAACTTTTTAAACAGGGGGCCAGTTCACTGTCCCTCAGACCTCATTGGAGGGTCTGACTATAGTAAAAACAAAACTTACGAACGAATTCTTATGCACACTGCATATATCTTATTTTGCAATGAAGAAACAAAACAGATACAAATACAGTATGTGGCCCGCGGGCCATAGTTTGAGGACCACTGTAGGGTAAGACAGAATTCCCTCCGTTTTATACTGAACACTGCCTTACTGTGTGCCTGTACCACTTCTGGTTTCTTGATTCAGACCCCTGCGCTCAGGGGTTATTCCTGATTCCTCAGGAATTATTTCTAGAAAGGCTCAGGGATGCCAGGGAATGAAACTCGGGTCAGCTGTGTACTAGGCAAGCATCCTACCCACTGCACTATCATTCCAGTCCCTATTTTTAATTTTTTGAGGAGACTCTACACTATTTTCTGTTTTCCATGCACAGAGCACACCAGTTCTCATTCCTCCACTTCCTCACCTGTGCTTGCTACTTTGCCCTTTATGGCAAGAGTGAAACATCCTGACGAGATGTGAGAGCGCCTAATAAGGCAGTATTTATATTCCTAATACTATGGACTCTGTTTCCATATGTTTGTTGACCATTTGCATATTTTGTTTAGAGAAATGAGAGCAAGAGAGAAGTAAGAGACCATAGCAACAGAAACCAAGGGGAGAAAGCTCAGGATTCCTAACCGCTTCATCCTTTTTCTCTCATTCTCTCCGACTCTCTCCTTCCTCTTCCTAGGCTTGTCTGTCTTTTTTTTTTTTTTTTGGTTTTTGAGGCCACACCCGTTTGATGCTCAGGGGGTACTCCTGGCTAAGCGCTCAGAAATTGCCCCTGGCTTGGGGGGACCATATGGGACGCTGGGGGATCGAATCGCGGTCCTTCCTTGGCTAGCGCTTGCAAGGCAGATACCTTACCTCTAGTACCGACTCACCGGCCCCGGGCTTGTCTGTCTTAATAAGACTTTGTTACTTCACAGCAACTGTGAAATCAATGTGGGCAATTTTTGTGGATTGAATCTTCTAATTTTATTTATTTATTTATTTGGATTTTGGGCCACACCCAGTGACACTCAGGGTTACTCCTGGCTGTGCACTCAGAAAACGCTCCTGGCTTGGGGGAGCCATATGGGACATCGAGGGATCTAACTGTGGTCCGTCCTGGGTCATCCACATGCAAGGCAAATGCCCTACCGCTGCGCCATCGCTCTGGCCCCTGAATCTTCTAATTTTAAAATGACCAATGGATTATTAAATATTTAGATATTGAATTTGTCTCAAACACAGTTGGTCAGGTATTACCAAAGTTGACCACATCCCCACACACCACCACTACACTAGTACTGCTTGGGAGACATCCTGAAAAAAAAAATAAAAGTAGAAATAGAAATTTACAACTCAAAAACCAGATATTTTTATTTAGTCTGTTTGGAACTCTGACAATATTCAAATTAATTTCTCAACGATATCTTCTAGTTATGAAGTCTCTCTTTAATTGAGTCTACTCTTTATTCTGCCTATTTTTATTAGTATGCTTTTCAATTACGTAACTATTTCTAGTGTTCCATTTGATTTGTGTGTGTGTGTGTGTGTGTGTGCTTTTCTAATCTCTTCTCTATTGATAATGTCTCTGCTACTTAGTTTTCTAGGTATTTTCCCTCCATTGTATCTCTCTAGTTGGACAGCATACTTTTATCATTTTTTTATCTTGTGATTTTAAGTGAATTCTACGTTTTGTATCTGCAGAAATCTAGTTTACTTCTTCTGGGGACTGTGGTCTTTATGCAATTTGTGGCCCTCTGGGTGGGATTATTTCAGTCCTGTCATCCATTCCTGAGGATCAACATATGGGACCAGATTGCCTCAAACTGTAAGGGCAGAGGGAGAGTAAATTCAAACCCACAAGAAAAAGAAGCCTAAGGATTTAATTTCACATAAAGCATTTATTTGTGTGTGTGTTTCCAACTAGAACCAAGATATAAGCTATTATAAGGGGTGAATTGATATTTTTCTACAATTTTCTTTCCCCAAGAGCTTTCATGCTGCCAGTTAGGTGAGTTATCTTCTTGAGCCTTATTGATGGAGACAGGTGAAATGCTAAATTTTGTGATGCAATAATTTAAATGTTCTCTTCAGCAGTATTTATCTTAAACTTGAAAAAAAGTTCTTGCAAAACAGTTAATTGACTAAATAAATTTAGTCTAAAAATGATTTTATAGTATTCTTTTGTTAGTAATTCTATCTTCTGGGACTAGAGAATTCACTTGCCCTGTCTGAGACTGGCCCAGATTCAATCTCTGGGACCCCATTTGGTCTCCTGAGCACTACCAGGAGTGATTTGAGTGCAGAGTCAGAAGTAAGCCCTAGAACTGCTGGGTATTGCCCCAAAACCCTCCAAAAGAAAATTAAAATAATTCAGCCGATAAATGCTCTCCAATACATCCATTTTTCTCCCTAAGAAGTATGTATAAAACATTCTTGATTACTTTTTATGCAGATTTATATGGAATGAATTTTACTTATATTTAATCTTTCTAGTAGTTTGATACAAACTTAACCCTTATTATTAAAATTATGAAGAAGATAATGATATTTGATAGATGAATTTATATTACTTATTAAATAACATTTTTCTAATAGTTAACAATGAAGAAAATTATCTGTAGACCTAAGCATAATTGAATTATTTTTTTTAGTTTCTAAGGAATAATAATCTTCCATAATATTATCACATACAAATGAATCTTATGAACCATAGTTCTACTTCTATTAATATTTATGTCTATGAAATTATATATTCAAAACACATTTAAGTAGATCACACTCACATTCTCTGCAGCTTGCTTGCCCTTCTGCCGACAGAGACCTCTATAACATAACTAGAATAATGTTCTTTACATTGCTGGGCTAGAGAGATAGCATGGAGGTAGGGTGTTTGCCTTATGTGCAGAAGGACGATGGCTTGAATCCTGGCATCCCATATGGTCCCCTGTGCCAGCCAGGAGTGATTTCTGAGAGTAGAGCCCGGAGTAACCCCTAAGCACTGCCAGGTGTGACCCAAAAATCAAAAAAAAAAAAAAAAGACAATAAAGGGGAAAGCTTTTCTTTTAATCTTCCTGATGAAAGAATAAGGAATCTATTGGAGACTAGAGAGATAGTACAAGGTTTACAATATTGAATTTGCTCTCAGGGCTCACTCTTGATAGGCTCAGGGGACCATGTGGGGTACTGGACATAGAACCCAAATCAGCTGTGTTCAAGGCAATCATCCTACCTGCTGTATTAACTAAAATTCTGGGGTTCTTTGTACTTTTTAATTTTTTAATAAATTTATTTAAAGAAAATGCATCACATAGTTGACATGACCAAAGCAAAGTTATTTAAAAAATAGAAAATAGAAAAACTAAAAAAAAAATGGAAGAGAAAGGAAAGAAGAAAAAGTTCATTAACATTTAAAATTAATCAAAATTAATTTTGAAAATTTTGTATCACCAGTGAACTCATTAAAGTGATAGCAATATGTTTAGTAAACTCTTTTTTTTTAATGATGAGTTAAAAAAATACAGTAAAAAAAAAAAGGTGTGAGAGTGGCAATTGTTGTTGCTTGTATAGGTCCAGCAAAATATGAGGGAAATAGAAAGGAAAAGCCTTGGCCTAAATACAAGGAGACCTTACCCCTGACTCATTCACTATGGTACCAGTAAAATTTTTTGGCACAATAGCTGTTGTTGGTGCCCAGTTTCTGTAGTTAGAGATCCTGGTTTCTGTGCATATCCTACATCGAAGTCAGGATGATGTGGAGCAAGTCAGGATGATGTGGAGCGTCCTCTGATTTCACCTCGCCATTAGAGGGCAATGCGGAGAGTGCTGCCCTGCAAGCAGATTGTTGCTGTTGCTAAGTCGCCTCTTTGGAGCAAGTCGATGCCAGGGCAGTGGTAGGGTCTTCCCAGGTAGAGGTTTGCTTCCTGGTGATGTTAGAGACAATCGTGGTTGTTTCTGTAGATGGTATCTATGGTTCAGGGGTGAATGGACAATGCCCATTCTTCTGATGCCTGAGCCGGGTCATTACGACAATGTTCAGGGCGAAAGGCCCCACTGCATTACAAAATTTGTGTGTTCCTATCTCTATTAGATAAGAACGTGTTTGCATATATAATATTTTCCATTTTAATGTGCCTGTGCAAAAGAGGAACAATGCCACAAGGTATTATTGGTGCATATGGGGGCCAAGGGAACAAGTCCAACAATCCCCGTAACTTGGTTCTAACATGAACTTTAAACAGAGAGACTGTTCTACCAGAAATCCTTATTGAACAGATCGCCAAAAAATAAATAAATAAAATCTGTTTTTAATTAATTCTTCACCTGATACATTAAATACCCTTTTCGAAATTTTAAGAAATCTTCAAAATGAAAATAACTCTCTTTAAAAATGTCTTTTGGGTGGGGCTGGGAGACTACCTAGGTTCAATCCCCGTCATCTCATATGGTCCCTGAGTGCACAGTGAGGAGTTACCCTTGAACACAGCTGGGTGTAACAAAAAACAACAAATAAATAAATAAATAAATAAACATTAAAAAACTGACAGTTTTGCTTTATTCAAACTAAACATGCTATTGGCAGTGCTAAACAAGGTGGTATGGTTGGAAAAGATTTTTTATTTTTCTTCTTTTATTTTTTTAGATTGTTTATTTTTCATCTTTGTATTCTTTGTGCTCCTTCTAGCATTTGATCACTTTTCCTTTTCAAGTTTCCAGTGTTTTCTCCAATTTTGCCTCACTAGAGATAGTCACTTATGCTAAAATATCAGACAGCTCATGGTACCCTGTTTAGGATTACATTTTTGAAAAAGGATGAATAGGGAATCAGATAAACAGGTACATGAGTGGATGGACGGACGGACAGATGGATGGAAGAAAGGAAGACCATTTTAGGGTTTCAGGTACATGATATTGGTCCAGAACTCATACAGCAGAGGTGGCATTGCCCAGGAGAGGATAGAGTCTGTCTCTCTGCAGATCTAAATTCTGCTGCAGAGACCCCCACTGCTGGCAGACAGTGTGAACTTTCTTTTACAATCACTGGTCATGGCTAACATACGATCAAGTCTCTTTTTATTTGTTTGTTTAAGGCTGAAAGAGCATATTCCTTCTGTGGAACTATTGAATACATGGCCCCAGATATTGTCAAAGGAGGAGATTCAGGACATGACAAGGTACGTTCTTTTCATTCTTTTTGGTTGTTTGTCTAAATCTGTTCAGCTGAAGGACCGTTCCAGCAAGCCTAGTGCACCTTCTCAGTGGCACGTTCCAGTGTTGGTGAAAAACTGTCATAGTATCTCTGCTTTGTAGAGCAGAACATGCTTTAGCTGATATTTTATAGGGAAAGAGCCTAGAAATTTCTGCCTTTAGCTTTGTTGATTGTCTCTGCAGTAGAGATTACCACTGTAAAAGTCCTGAGAGAATAAAATGAAAACTCAGCATAGTCTATATTTCTAAGCCTCCTAAAATTTTTTATTTTCCTCCCTTCCTGATTCCCTGTACATGTACAAAATAATGATTAAAGAAGAAGCTTCATTATGTCATTTGATAATACCTAAGTCATTCTATTCCTGTATTAAAGGTTTTACATTTGTTCTGTCTTTGTGCTTTGTTAATAATTTTTTCCAAATGAGTAATTTGACTATTCCTCCCTCTTCCCCTTTCAAAGTCCTGTATATAGAATACCTTGGTAGACTATTTAGAGAAAGATTAGAGGAATATCCTAACTTGGAAGAATATTTGTTCCCCTGAGTAATGAACGACTAATGATATATTTAGAAGCCTGTTACACTTCAAGTTTATGTGTATTGGTTTCAGGCCCAAACTCTGATTATAGATCTGTACCTCTTTAACAACAGGGCTTTAAATCAGTCAACATAGCATTCAGAAGAGACCAGAGAGATAGTACAGAGGGTAGAGTACTTGCCTTGCACACAGCTGGCCTCGGTTCGATCCTCAGCACCTTATATAGTTCCTTGAGCACCACCAGAGTGATCCCTGAGTATAGAGCCAGGAGTAAACCTTGAGGATCCCCAGGTATGCCCCGCAAATAAAACAAACAAAAAACAGAAATGTTCAAATAGTCTCCAACTCAAATGGTTAATAAGACATGTTTCACTTATTTCATAAAAATTCTCTGCACTATTGAGAAATCTGAGAAAGATTTTAACTCTTAGTTTTGTAGATTATCTTCTAAGACCCAATGAAACTAACTTTTAGTTAAGAAACCTAGAGGTCTGGAATACTCAAAGTTCAGAGTACTAGTTAATGACTACTCTCTTCCGATCCTGCAATCCCAAGATGCAGGTGAGTTAGTTGAGTAGGATAATGGGCACAGTTCTCATCTCCATGCATCTCTGAGGAAACTTCTAGTAAACCCTCTACCTTAATTATTTTAGCCCACCTGTCCTCTTTAGTATTATTCCTACCTATATTTTAAAGTTAATCTGTAAGTGGGCCAGAGAAGTAGTCTAGTGAATAAGTTGCTCTCCTTGCATGCAGCCAACCTGGGTTCAATCCTTGGCATCCCTTCTGGTCTCCCTTGTACAGCCAGGAGTAACCCCTATAATCACATGCTGGGTATGGCACCAAAAGGAAAAAAATAACAAAGAATCTCTAAGCTTGTAAATTTTGCATCATTTCTTTGAATCATTGGCCATGAAATCTGGAAGCAGGTAGCTTAAAATTTAACATTTAATATCTCATTGATTTAAAAAAAAAAAGCTCATATGTTCAACTATCACTGAAGTTTTGACATGCCTAACTACAAAAGAACTAATTTTTCATAAACTTAATAAATTTTTTATTAATCTTAATTTAGGTAACTGAATTTATCAATAGATTTCCATTCTTTTATTTTATATTTTAAATCTCTTCAGGCCTCCATGGATGTTTTTAAGAGTTATAAGTTCAGGGGCCGGCGAGATAGCATGGAGGTAAGGCGTTTGCCTTCCATGCAGAAGGACGGTGGTTCAATCCCAGCATCCTATATGGTCCCTCGTGCCTGCCGGGGGCGATTTCTGAGCATAGACTCAGTAGTAACCCTTGAGCGCTGCCAGGTGCGACCCAAAAACCAAAAAAAAAAAAAAGAAAAAGTTATAAGTTCTATCAGAGGAATTGATTAGAAGATTATGAAAAGTATCACCCTTAGATTATTGTTTAGTTATATTTTTTAAAATGTTTAAGGCTTTTTTGGGTCTGAGTAATGAATAAAAATATTAATTTTTATTTCCCCTTATGAAAAATCCAAACATTTCATTTACTTAAAAATGTAAAAAATTGTTCTCAAATTTAATTTTTCTTAATTAGCCAAGAAAGCAAAATCACTGCTATTTGAGGAAATGATGAAAATGCTTTTTAGTTCACTGGTAGGGTTCACTGTGTTGAAGTTTCCTTATTTCCATATCTATCCATCAATGTCTGTCTTGAATACAATCATTCACTACTCCTTATACAGAAAAATCTGTTTGCTAAACATTTTCAAATGTTCTGCTTTTTTGTTCACTTTTTATAAAATATATATTCAGTACTATCCTGAAGCTGAAATTGTTCTTTCATAGGCTGTTGACTGGTGGAGCTTAGGTGTCCTAACGTATGAATTACTCACTGGGGCCTCTCCTTTCACTGTCGATGGAGAAAAGAATTCCCAAGCTGAGATATCTAGGTAAGACTTAACAAAATAATATGTACATTATTTCTGTATGGGGCAGATCAAATTTCTGCCATTAGGCTGATGGGAAATTTTTTTTTTATAAATAGACAAAATGAGATCTTTAAATTGTGTTTGAGTTTTGTTTGGGGGCCACCACCACCCCACCACCCCACCACCCCCAGTGCTCAGGGCTTACTCCTGGCTCTGTGCTCAGGGATTACACCTGGTTTATTTGGGATACCATCTGGGGTGTCAGGGATCTAACCTGTTCCAGTTTCGTGTAAGGCAAGAATCCTACCTGCCGTGCTATTGCTCTAGCCCCCTGTTAAATTTTGTTGTTGCTGTTTTATCTGATGGGGTGATCCAAATCGTCATCCTGAAAATTTTGGGCCATTAGTGATATTACTGAGATAGGATTGTAGTCATTTTCAACTACCCTTTATCACAGCATGATGATGCCCCAAGGTAATGGATCTCCTGAACCCTAGATATAATCTTCCTTTCTTCCATTGTAGAGTAGCAGTTACTTTTCCTCTTGCTCAAAAAGGATACTGGGTGAAGTCAGGACTGGTCATGACTGAATAAGCTTCTGCCCTGAGTCCACCAAAGGATACTCAGGTCCTGGCAACCCTCCTAGAGCAGCTATCCAGTTGTACCTGAGTTCCATTGGTTCTATTTGACTTGGAAATTAGTCCCTAGATTTATGGTCCTCAGGCTGGGGCAAGGTTATTTGTGCTCTTTATAGGAAGCGGAAACAGTCATAGTTCTGTCAGGTCCAGGTCCTTGCCTTTGTCATAGAAAAGAATCTAGGATGGCATGCAGTGAAGCATAAGAAAGTTTTATGAAGGATAATAAGCTTGGACTACAGGAGACCAAGTGTGATAAACCAACTCAGGTGCCAAAGGGTTGGCTGGGAGGGGTGGATATTCATGAGAAAGGGGGGCTTCAGTGGTCAGGATGAATCACCCCAGTTAGCAGCATTGTCCCCTTTCTTGATTTTGAGATTTCAGGGTCCCAGAGTCTTCCCCTCCACTTCAGCAGGACTATCATCTACCAGTGGGGAAGTGTTCCTGTCCCTGCCACTAAGCCCTGCTGGCAGCTCAGCCTAGAAGCAGGAAGCAAGTGTTGCCCCAGCAGAACACAGCAGAACACAGGCCTATTAATGAGAGTCCCACTCCCATTGCTGCACTTGATTCCCAAACCCCTGAATCCTGGGAGGTTGGCATCATATCTGACTCACAACATATCCCACCTCCCAGAGAAGCCAGTCCAGCAAGGAATTGCCACCTAAAGCTGTGCCATGAATTTTGCAAAAAGCTATGCCATGGTGTTGTCTAGCTGTTGATTTTAGCAGCATGGAGAAGTTAGTGAAACCAGTAAGTTCCATGAGCCTGGGCCTGTTAGGCTACTCCCTTGACTGGTGTATATATTCTTTGATCTGCTTCAATCTTCTATGGAATGAATGACAGTGAATAAGGGTTCTTGGGCCTCCAAGAACGTTGATTTTGGGGAAAGCACCCTATGCAGGGAAGGTTTTGCTGGCATCTATTGCAGTGAAGACAAAATCCGGCCCCTTTTCTGCATCGAGGACACTCTAGGTAGTGAGCCAGGTGCTCTGTAGCTGACTGATCATTTCAGGGTGCGGTCTCAGCTATAGCTGTCTGATCCCCCAACCCCAATGGAATGGTTGTATAGTGAAAACTCACTGCTGCTGATCAGTGTTACCAGTCCGTTGAGTACTCTATGGCTGCCATAGCCAGGCCATCCCTTGCAAGTGGCACTTCAGCTGTAGAGCCATGGGTAACCTCCATTCCTCCTGTCCTGGCCACAAGGCTCATGAGCCCATTGGTACCAACAGGGATCACTGCAGAAAGATGCTAAATGCCAACCACATTAGGTCATCCTGGGAGTTTTGATCCCAAAATCCTCCTCTCTGGTGGTAACATTTATATTGGACCCATATAACTTATCTCTCTACTCCAACACCATTGACCCTTGGCTCTCCTTGTCACAAATCTAGATACAAGTTTTGGGCTAGATCAGCAGGTAGTATAGCAGCTAGAGTACTTTCTTTGCAAGTATCTGTCCTGGGTTCAATCCCTGATGTCCTATATTGGTCGCCCTTTGTACCACCAGGAGTGATTCCTGAGTGCAGAGCTAGGAGTAATCATTAAGCTTTGCTAGGTGTGGCCGCAAAACAAACAAAAAATAATAATAAGATAATCTACAAGCAAGTTTCTTTTAAGTCTCTGAGCATCCAAGCAAATTGTTGGTGTGAAATTGCACACCTGGGCACATCTGACTCTCTCCTTTCAAGCAAAATGAACCATCGAGTCCAGAAATCTTAGCCCTCAGCCCTGCCCCTGAGGATTTTGTTCCCTACCCCCTCCTCATTCCCTCAGGGATATCCCAGCATCAGTACTGGTCTTTGCTATGTTTTGGAGTCTGCAGAACCATCTGTAAACCAAACCTATGCCTCCTCTTAATCACTATGGAGGACCCCCACAAGACTGCTGAGACAGACTAGAAAAAAGGAGGCAGTGAAGAGGAAGTGAGGACTATCTGTACCATGTCTTCATATAACTTACTAGTGCCTTCAAGACAAGCTCGGGCTGGTCACAGATGTCACAAACATCACAGACATAGTAGGGCTGGCGTCAGGGGGACTGATAATGCCCAGTTTAAGCAAGGCAGATTGTACACCCACCCACAACTTGGGGGGCCTGAGTTAACTCTCGCCTATTCTCTTTTAAGACCTAGAACCAAGAGCTGTTTCTCAAAGGGGGAGTAGTTTCCTGCTAGAAGGTATAAGGAGATTTGATCCAAAATTCTAATAGTGGGCCAAGGAGAGGACTCAAATGATGGAGCACACGTTTGTTTTTGCATGGGGCAGGCCCATATTTGACACCCCCCCCCAGCACTTCAGGGCCTTGTGTGTGTACCATAAGGAGTGATACCTCCTCCTCCTCCAGAGCTACACATAGCACCTGAGAAATGCCAGGTGTAGCTTCCTCACCAAACAAAACAAAAAAACAAAACAAACAAACAAAAACCCAAACCTATGAACCTAATAAATTTCTGTCTTAAGGGCCTGTGCTATGAGTTACCTAGCAGGGTCCTTCTGATGCCTCTCACTGGCTCCCTTTCTGCAACTGACCCCTGGGTACATTGGATCCTGAGGATGCAGAGCAGCTTATAACAAGCCTGACCCAGTGCAGAGCTTCCTCTTGAGGTGGTCATCACTCAACATCACCCCTGTTGAATGGACCCAAGGACTCACTCCATGAGGGAAATTTGTTGTTTCCCAAATGCAAAACAGTGACAAGGCCTTGTGCCACCCTTATGGCTGTAGGAATTTTTGTACACTTTCTGAGTTTTCTTCACTCTTCCTCTCTGGATCTCTAGAAATGTCACAAAGGGACAAGGGGGAAGAAGTAAGCCAAGTAAGTATATGTAAGGGACTTTTGTGGGACTCAGCATGCCTACCTTTTTTTTTTTTTTTTTTTGGTGAATTAGTCTGTTTTCGGTTATGACTACAGGAATATTTCCAAGGAAATAGCCTTCAGCTGTTTTAGAACATGCTGTTGCCTTGGGTCGACCAGTTGGCTTTATGGTTCTCAAAAGAGAAAGATGGCCTGGATCAAGTCTTAAAACCTAAACTTAGGGTTTGTACTAGAACTTTAATGTTTAGAGGCACTTGAATAGGATTCTTTTTGCCTTTAGCTAGTTAACTATCTATTTTTTCATATGATTTGTTTTAGAGGTGTGTGTGTATATTTGTGTATATTGCGTGGCTTAATATTGTTGGTGATCTTGTTACTGAAATTTGCAAACTGTGTGGTAAGTAACTGAACTTTTCTTCTTGAATAATCATTTTTGAATGTCTTCACTGATGAAAAAAATCTTTTATAGTCTTCCTTTTTAGACATGCACTGTTCAGATAAATGGTATCATTATCATGTCCCCAAACATCCTAATTAGCTAAGGCTTTTTTCCTCACCATTGAATCCTTCCACTCCTTAATTACTTTGACCTTCCCTGAGCTGTGCATAATTTTTATAGTTTTTTCTTCCAGCTTCAAAGTAACACACTATTCAAGAGTCTGCTTGGCCTATTGTCCACAGTTGATTGGCTAAATCAAAATATAAAAATTTTTGGTTTATCAGATTTTAAAATCTAAGACTTTAGAAGGAACTTGACTCCAAACTGTAAAGCTCTCTCAGTCAATGCCCCTGAGAGTCCTCCTTTGTGTCTGAGCATCCCTGAGGACCACCATCCTGGCATCCTCCATCAAGCTGTGTTCAAGGAATCCCCTTCTATTATGGAACAGCTTTAGGTAGGCCCAATTTTCTCTCCCTTAAAGCATGTATTTCTTGCTGCTCTGCACTTCAGTCTTGGTCCTCTTCTCTAAAGCAGTGTTTGCAACTTTGGGTTTTGTTTTGGGGTTCGTTTTTGGTGTGGAGGATGGGAATCAATCTGCCAAGTAGTGTTCAGAGGGCCTGGAGACCACCTCTAGCAATAATCGATATTCTATGCAAGAACCTGAGGACATGGTGTTGCCTGGGCCTGCAGACCAAGCCTGCCTGGTCACACTCTGTGGCCGTGTTGCAGCCAACATTTAAAAGCACCACGTAGAAGACTATAGAGGTGGGAAAGCTCCATTTTATTTATGTCAGGCCCCTTTGAGCTTTGCTGCAAAACTAGGACCTAAATGAAGGCAAGAGCTTCATTCTATAGAATATCTGATGGGGGGTGGTGCCTTTTCAGGCAGCTGGCAGGAGAGCACAGAAGCAGAAAATCCCACACATGCTATTTTGCAGAGCAGCTGCTGGACCACCTCAAGGACATGAGCCCATTTGGAGGACATTCCCAGGTTACCAGGATTATAGTGAGATGGGGGCCATCACAAGGACAACTCTGCTTGTCAGGGTGCCCAGACTCAGCTGTACCTCCGCAGCTCCTGCCTATTTGAATTGTGGGCAGAGCTCTGTTTTCCACTGGGGGCCACCAGGGCCACACCAAACAGGACTGTGGGGACCAAGTGGTGCAGGGAATTGAATTCAGGTCCTCCTTATGGCAGCCACAAGCACCGTTCTTTGGCTCAGGTCCCAGACCCATGGGTAGAATTTCTTCTAGGGGTGAGTGGTGCTGCTTGCGGGGTGGCGCTCTCCCAGGCACTAATGTGGCCATCCTGCTTCTGCCTTCCCTCCAAGAAAAGGGGCTCCCCCTGGGGCTCTGCAAACCCCATTTCCAGGTTGCCCCTCAATATGGAGTCAGGTCTGGGGTGGGGCTTCCCCTATTCCCCAGCACCACACAACATGGGGGTGGGGTTCTTTATCCTACTTTATCTGCCTTTAAAAAATATTTATCAGAAGAATAATTTGAGAACTGGAGAGGTAGTTCAGTGGGCAGAGCATTTCCTTTGCATAAAGCTAATCCCCATCTGACACTCGGCATGGCCAGGAGTGAGCAGAGCCAAGGATAGCCCCTAAGCATCATGGGGGTGATCCAAACACCACCTCCTCCCCTAAAGATGTTTATGCAAGATTTGCCTTCCATGAATAAAGAGGTGTATGCTTCATCTTTGTGTTCTGTTGTGTGGTGTCACATAGATCAGGAAGTATTGCCGAAATGAAGCTATGAGAGGCTGAAGTGGGGCCCCCACGAAAGGCAGAAAATCATTCTATTGCCTGTTTTTGTATTAACTGTGAACTAAGAATGGTCTGGGGGTGAGGCGGGGTTGAGTTGACAGTGCTCAGAGTTTACTCCTGGTTTTACAATAAGGAATTATTCCTGGTAGTGCTCAGGGGACTATATGGGAGGATGGAGATCAAACCCAGATTGGCCACTTGCAGGGCAAATGCCTTACCCGCTGTACTATTGCTCTAGTCACAGGTCTTTACATGTCTAAATGCTTGTACAGTATCAAAAGGTAAATTTCATGGAGCTAGGTACATATTACAATGAGTAATGCTCTTGCCTTCCTCGTGGCTGATCTGGGTTCAATCCCTGGAATCCCATATGGTCCTCAGAGCACACCAAGTGGTGCTTCTTGAGTGCAAAGTCAGGAGTAACCCTTGAGCATCACCAGGTGTGACCACAAACAAACAAACAAAAACAGCAAAAAAAATAAATTTCTTGCTGGTTGAAAAGTAAAGGGAATTTATATTCCCATGACCACCTGCCCAATTTCAGTTGAGCTGCCTCATGTTTATCATCTCGGCCCCTCCAACTTCCTCCCTTCTTAGAGCGACACAGCTGAGTATTTGCCCCAGAAATGGTCCAGATGGTAAAGCCAACAAAACTGACTCTCCATCAAGCCTTGCAGTAGTCACCTACCCTCCTCTGCTAAGTAGCAAGCCACCTCTGAAGAGAGCAGCTTCAAGCAAGTCCTTTCTTTGTAGTGGACTGGGCACATCTTGGCTAATCTCCCAGCTCATCGAGTGCACAGACTGCAGTCAGGTGGCTTCCTGAGCTGGAGTCACTTCAGGAAGTCACTTTGGGAAGAAACGAGATTCTTTCCTGACACCCCTGGCTGCTGGCAGCCTTTGGGCCCTCTGGGTCTTGGCCTGGGGTCTTGATGTCTTGCTGGCTGCAGAGCAAAAACCCCTCTGGGTGGTTAGTGACTCTCCAACATCATAGCTTCCTCAAAGCCTGCATCCAGAGGAGCCAGAAGCCAGAAGATGGTGTTTATAATCTTATCCTGACTCTGTCTCAATGGGTCATGAGAAGCTCACCTGCCCAGGTCACAGCCAAGGAGAATGAGGCATGGGAACAAGGAGATAGTGGGCTTAGGGTACCGGCTTGAGGATCTGCCAGCCAAAGGTCCTTTCCCAGCCTGTGTGCCTACTTGACTCAGGCACCTGGTGGCCCTTCCAAAAAGCATTTTTCTGTAGGTGATTGTTTTAAATACATTGACCTTTGTGCGATATATGCTCATGTAATCTTATAAATATCAAATCGCAACAGTAATTCTGTTTCTTTCTATTTGATCCACGCTCATATCTCTTATCATCCCATTTGTATTTCTTAAAACTTCTACTTGTAGATAGCTTGCTTTTAGAGACGCGCTCAGAGTAATAGAGCTGTATTATCTCTTACCCTGTTATGAAAGTGATCGGATTAATTTTCTCATTATCTTTCTTATTCCTCCTAATAGCTTTCTGGTAAAAAAAACAAAAAAACTTTTACTGACTTAATTCTATCAAGCCTTCTTGATTCTCCATAGGAAGAAATAGCTCTGAGTTATTTCCAGTTCAGAAACCAAGCTTTAGGTTTCTGAAAGCTTGACATGCTGGAACACATGTTTTACATGTAGGAGATCCAGGGTTTGATTCCCAAACACCAGGAGCAGATTGGGAGTAGCCTTCAGCACTGCTCCGTTTAAGCAGAAAAACCGAAAGAAGAGAAAGAAGCCAAGGTTTGTGGATGAGATGAACTTGCAGCCACACTTGCCCTTGACAGTGGGCCAGCTACTGGGGGGCTCACAGTGATGTGGGTCAAGCTGACAGTCACACTCACAGGACACCATAGGCTGGCATCAGGCTCCATTTTTACTCACTGAACTTTCTAGAAGGCTCTAGATTGGAATCACAGGCCATCAATATGGCAGCTTTAGCCATCTTTAAGGAGTCCTTCCCACTGGTGGCACCCAACTCTGGCCAGAGTTGGACACGATGAGTCAAGTGTTCACCATGAGAATGAGGAGAAAGGTGCTGATAGACCTGTGGGGTGGTCTCAGCACAGGAGCTGGTCGGATCACCACCAGAACTCAACTTCCACAGATGTCCAGAGCAGGAGAGGAAACACCATGAAGCCGTGTTCCCACAGAGCAGTTTAAACATCTGGGATATCATGCCTCTCATATCCTCTCCAGGAGTTTTTCTGGGTCAACTGGCCCAGTTGTCTATTCCTGACCTACTGATGTCAAGCCCCCCAAGCAGGTGCCCCAAGATCAGACTTTCCCTGAAGCCAAGGTTTGAGTGGCTGTGGTAGGTTTCTCTGCCTCTCCCCCCACCCCCAGCTTTAGTTTTTTTTTTTTTTCTGGCATTTTAAATTTGGCAGTAGAGGGTTGAGCCATACCTGGCTGTGCTCAGGGCACACTCCTTACCAGGCCCCGAGTGGTTCTTTCTTCCCTTCTCCAAGCCTGGTGGGGGCCATTGTCACCTTCTGTGTTCCAGTCCTGCCCCTTATACGGAAACAGCCCAAATAACTATTATCTTGGATAAAGAAGTTGCAGTTTTCAAACACCATGGAATTCTATCAGCCACAGGAATAGCCACAGGTCATGCCATTAGCTCCAACTTGGATGAAACTGGAGGGCAGCATGTTAGTAAATAAAAGCAGAGGGAGAAGGACAGATTCCAGATAATGCCACCTGTCTGTGGTGGAGAGAATAGCAAGACTGTCCAACAGTAACCGGGCCCTTGGCCCTGGATTTATGAAAACAGGATTACTGAGCTATGTTGAGGGGTGAAGAGGAGAGACAAGGTGGAATAGAAGTGATGTAAGGACAATGGTAAAGGACTTAGGCTTTTCCTTGGATGGTAAGGAAGGTGCATCTGAGTGGGACTGATTCTGTTTGGGGGCCTCCAGAGCTCATTCAGTAGATGAAGCCACCCATGTCAGCCTTGTGGACCACACTTCTCCCCAGTGATTTAGCAAGTTAAAAAATTTAACAAAACTAACAGGCTCAGTCCCCTCGGACTCTTGAGTCCTGCTGAAGCCAAAGAGAGTGTCAGCAAGTATCTCTCCCCTGATGCTCTGGCTCAAGGAATTCTTCCTATAGAAAGTGCATTAGAAATGGCCTGAGTGGCAGCCACATTGTGTTCCACCTGAGAAGTGATGCTCCAGTGTCTTGCAGGTGTCGTGAGAACACTGAAGGATCTGAGCAAGAGAGCCGCTGGGTTTTTCCACAGGATGTTCCATTCAGATCCTCTTTGGTTTAGCGATGGCACTGGATGTGGAATTAGCCCCACACTAGGGTTCTGGAAGGATCACAGCATTGCCTGCACCTCTCTTTTCAGCCATCTCAGCAGCCCCTGTTTACCATATTAGACTTACCCTCCATGCCAGGGATAGCCAAGCCAAGAGTACCGTATTTTCTGGCGTATAAGACGACTTTTGAAACAAAAAAAGTCAATCGAAAATACCACCTCACACCAGTGAGGTTGGCTCACATCAAAAATAATGGGAACAACCTTTGTTGGAGAGGATGTGGTATGAAAGGAACTCTCATTCATTGCTGGTGGGAATGCCCCTTGGTCCAACATCTATGGAGAAAAGTCTGGAGAGTGCTCAAAGAACTTAGAATTGAGCTGCCATTTGACCCAGCAATTGCTCTCCTAGGCATATATCCCCAAGATGGAAGGACATTCATTCCAAAATACATATGCACCCCACTATTTATTGCAGCACTCAGTATAATAGCCAAATCTTGGAACCAACCTCGATGTCCAACAACAGATGAATGGATCATTAAGATGTGGTACATATATACAATGGAATATTACATGGCAGTTAGAAATGATACAATCACAGACTTTGCAGCAACGTGGATGGACCTAGATCATGTTATGTTAAACGAAGTAAGTCAGAAGACAAAAGAAAAACACAGAATGGTAGCACTATTCTGAAACACCTAGAACACATAAAAAACAAAAAAATGACATTGAAGAAGCATAACTGCTAGAACCACAAAGAAAGACTTCATAAACTCCATTCCCTGATCTGCACAGCCACCAAGATCTTTAGAAACAGGTCTGATTTTACCATCCAAGATAAAGTAGAAGTCTTCCACATACCACGAAAGCAGCAAGAGGAGAATAAATGATCTATTTTTTTTGACGTCTTTATTTTGGTGTGGAGATTACGGTTGATGTCTCCAATATTATTTTATTTTGTTTTGTCTTTCTCTTTCTTTTTTGCACTTGAGTATGATTTGATTTCAGAACCGAGATTATTGTGTGGTGCCTGTCTTTATTGCTGTGGTGCTTATCGGTTATTTAATTCGATATTTTTTTTGTATTGTTGTGGTATTTTAATTACTTTTTTCACATCCTCTCTCAAACTGAGGTTGGAAGCCTCTAGATAGGACTCTGCCTATTTTCAGCATATTTGATTTTTGATTGAGAAGAGGACATATTAGGTGATGGGTATTCCCCTGATTCAATGTGAATATGTACCCAAAATACTACAGTGAAAGATATGTAAGCCATTATGAAAAAAAATTGTGTTTTTAATCAGAAATTTTCTTTGACTTACATGTATTATTATTATATCAATTATATGTTATGTTATGTCACTATATTATGTTATATTAGTTTACCTCATTATGTTAATCAATTTTGTCCTTTAAATGAATTCTTACTTTAAAAAAAAAAATAAAAAACAACTTTAGTTTGCTCTGAAGAAAAAAAAATAAAATAAATAAAAGATAAGATAAGGCCTCCCAAATCTTACCACAGGCTGTGTTCTTTACACTGGCTGTATAGAAAGAGGAGGTACAGTAAAGGCACCCCATATACACCTCAACACAGGCCCCTTGCCGGGTATGTATTGTGAATTGGGGGACAAAAAAAAAAAAAAGAAAGAAAATCGGGGGTCGTCTTATATGCTGAGTATATCCCGAAAAATGTTTCAATATGCCGTTAAACAAAAATTGTCTGAATATTGCCACAAAATGAATTTTCCAACTCGATCCTGCACCAATCACTGCAAGGCTGCTCAGACCGCCTCTCTAACTCAGCCAATCCAAGCAGGCTTTTGATGCATGCAAATTAGACAATGTTCTGGACCCGAACCTACACTGTCAAAAGCCTGCTCAGATTGGCCAGAGTCAGAGAGGAAGTCTATCACATTAGAACCTTTGAACCTTTGCTTGTTGTGATTGGCTCACTGTGGTACATACAGTTGCAGCACAGGAATGTTCTGTCTGATACAGCGAATATAGGCCTAAACCTATGTTTCAACTGCAAAATTAGGGAGTCGTCTTATACGCCAGAAAATACTGTAATTCAGTCCAATTCAAAGCCCAGGTCTTATCTTTTTTTGGGGGGGGGGGTTAGAGAGGGCAAGAGTTGGGCTACATCTAGTAGTGCTAGTAGTGCTCAGGGATCTTTGGGGGGGATGGGGGGGACCATATGTTTCCAGGAATCAAACTTGGTTCAGACATATGCAGAGCAAGTGCTTTACCTGCTATCCTATGACTCTAGCCCCAGAGTCCAAGTTCTGACTCTTATAAATGTTGTATTTAGTTTGGTCCATCACAGCTAATGTACCCTCAGGAAACCTTTGTGCACCCAGAGAAAGTGGCTGTTATTTTATTAGCCCTCTAGTGAGCCAAGTTGTTTGCTTGATTTGAGTCAGTCTTATCAATGATCTGGCTTGGGGGCTAGGTTGATTTCCTTGCCAAACTTAGATTGAGGAATGGGATCTTTTTCATGTGTATTTCCCATAGTAAAGATTAGAATTGACTCCTGGAGGGCTACATGCCTTGAGCTGACCAAGTCTGACTGTGTTCTGTTAGCAAGTACCCTGATAGATAGTGGCACCCTGAGCATCCATCCTGGGTCCTTTCCACATGAGCAGAGTTGGCTCTGACTCCTGTTCTGGGATTCCTCCCCCACCCCATGCTAGTCCTGTGTTTGCTAGCACACGGGGAAAGAAGAGTGGATTCAGGTGTCTCTGTGTCTCATGTCCATTGGTATTGAAACTTTTCTGCATTCCTGAAGCATTCTTTCCATTGTGAAATCGCTCTTCCTCAAATATAGGCTCTGGATAAGGATATCTCCTATCCTATCCTCTGCCTTGCCTCTCTTTCCAGTTAAATATTTGGGGTGACTATTTCCCTTTAGGAGGATCTTATCCTAAAAAGACCAGACCTTTTGTGTCTGCTTCTTTCACAAACAAAATTTTCACATTTCACAATTTTAAAAAGCCTTTTAAATGCTTTTTCCTAGTTCCAAGGATGCTCCACTGCACTTGTTTTTTTGGGGGGAAAAAATACCATACACTGTAACTTCACTGCCAGTGGTTCTAACAGCAAGTTTTTCTCTCAACAGGAGAATATTGAAAAGTGAGCCCCCATACCCCCAAGAAATGAGTGCTGTAGCGAAAGACTTAATCCAACGCCTCTTGATGAAAGATCCCAAGAAAAGGTTAGGATGTGGCCCACGCGATGCTGATGAGATCAAAGAACATCTCTTCTTCCAGGTGAAAGGACTTGCATGGGTGGTTCTGTCTGTCTTGCTGTCTGTCTATCACCCGTGATCCACATCCTTGGGGAAAAGACTGGAATTACTACTGCCTTTGAGTTAGTTTCTGTTTTCTTTTTTTGTTTGTTTTGGGGGTAGGGTTGGACCACACTCAACAATGCTCAGGAGTTACTTACGAAGTACTCCTGATGATGCACAGGGGACCAAATGGGATGCTGGGGGTCAAACCCAGGTGGGCTCCATGCAAGGCAAACTTCCTCCCCACTGTATTCTTTCTCTAGCCCTAATTTTTCAGTTTTTCTAAGCAGTTCCACTGTTGTGTCTACACAGTATCGGACTCCAAGGAATAGTCAGAACTGAACATGTAGGGAAGAAGATGATCTCTTTCTCCCTCGATGAAATGGGATAAGAAAGATCATGAGAACTTTCAATTTTCTATTAATGGTTAGAGTCTCTGAGAATTAATTTCTATTCATGTATGCTCTCAAGATATAAGGAGCCTTTTATTTTTATTCCTTCTGAGTTCATGAGTTATAACGGCCAATATTTTTCAGCTGTTAATGATTTCATCACTTCTTCATTTCCCGGGACAAATTACAGAAAATTCTGATCTTCCTGTTACTGAGTTAATATACTCAGAGTAAGCTAGGAGTTATTTGTTAATTTTCCTTATGCATGTGGTCGTCATATCAGTATATTAACCATTCTATAGACACCAAGCATCTGTTCCACTTATCCAACTTAGTGTCTCCCCCCAAAAAAAAATCTTCATTAGAATTTTTGATAAGTAAAAAAAAGACAAATTGAGTACACTCTGTCTAAATGGTCCAAACTTCAGATACCAGGTCCTTAATTACAAGGGTCCTGAGTTTAGGCTTTTAAGTAATTTCATTCTTTCAGCAAGGTGTGAACTAAATATTTATATTCTAGAAGGACCATCCAAGATTTTTGTGTGTGTTTTTGTTTTGGGGCCACATACAATGATGCTCAGAACTTACTCCTGACTCTGTTCAGGGATCACTGATGGTTATTTGGGGGATCATATGGGATGATGGGGATTGAACCTGAATTGGCCACGTGCAAAGCAAGTGGCCTACCTTCTGTACTTTTGTTCCAGCCTCATCCAAAAATAAAGGTTACATTTCATTCTGCAAACTAAGCTTTTAACATATTGTCACCAAATGAAGATAGCATACCAAATTTAAGAAAGCACTTTGTTATAAGAACTATAAAATGTTTATTTTATTTGACTGAATGATAAATAGTACAGTGTGTAGGGCACTTGCTTTGTACACGGCCAACCTGAATTTAATCTTTAGACCACCCATATGGTCCCCCAAGCCCACCAAAAGTGATGGAATTATTGCTGAGTGCAGAGCCAGGAGTAAACCCTAAACACCATCATCTGTGACCCAAACACCAAGCATAAAACAAATTTATGTTGTTGTTTTTTCTAAAATAGGAAAAGTACATAAATAAATATTGTAAAATAGTGATTAAGCATAAAAGCATGATCTTGTATGTCTTTGCTCAGAACAGGCCACATTTATTTTCATCTCTCAGTATAACAGTTTTATTTCATTTTCATTTATTTATTTTTGGTTTTGGGGCCACACCAGCAGGCTCAGGGGTTCTTCCTGACTTTGCACTCAGGGATTACTCCTAGCAAGGCTTGGGGATTATATTGGATTATATTGAATCAAACCTGGGTGAAATGCATGCAAAGCAAGCATCCTCCCCTCTGTACTACTAATCCAATCCATCAGTATAACCACTTAAAATATATCAAAAAATCTCTGGGGCCAGAGAGATAACATGGAGATAAGACCTTACGTGCAGAAGAATGGTGGTTCGAATCCCGGCATCCCATATGGTCCCCTGTGCCTGCCAGGAGTGATTTCTGAGCACAGAGCCAGGAGGAACCCCTGAACACTGCTGGGTGTGACCCAAAAACCAAAGAAAAATCAAAAAAACCTCTGTGATAATAAGAAACTAAGTTCAAATAAATTTACATGGATTTTATAATTAAATATGGCTTGAAGTGGTTATTTAAAAAATTGTCAAATATCTTTTTTAGAAGTCTAACTGAAAAATGATAGTGTAAAATTAAAGAAATATTTAAGCCAAATACTGTAAATTATATTTTCTGAGTCTTTTTTTCCTATGGCTTCCTGTATTTATAGTTATTGCAATAAATTTCATACTAGAGAAGTATCTTTTTTCTATATCTTAGAGGAGTAATTTTAGATTAATTGCCTTGACTTTTTAAAATTAGTGACACTGTGGGAAAGATGAGATTTCTATTATGAAAGACCTAGATGGAATGGAGGTGGAGATTAGCATGCAGTGTTCTATATATTAAATGTTTTTACAGCAGATTTCTTTAAAATACTCCCTTCACTCTAGAAGTTTCTCCTAATGTATATACAATAGCCAACTACAAACCAAATGTTTGTTAAGGAAAACATTGCAGCCGGTTGAAGGAAAGGACCCTAACTAGAGGGTTAGAAGACTGTGTCTGGACCCTGACTTACCTATTAATGTTAGAATAAAAACATTGCCCCAGAAAGATAGTCCAGTGGGTTAAATGAGTGCTTTGCATGCAGGGGGTCCAGGCTCAATCTTTAGTACCACCCCACCTGGTTCATCCCTCAAGTTTCTAGCTGAGTTGACCCTCAAACAAAAATAAAATAGATGAAATAAAAAGCCTAGTTCTTGTCTCTAAACTTTAGTTTCCATCTAGAGCAAATAAAGATGAAGTGAATGGTTCCAACTGCCCTGAATTCTACTACAGCCAAAAATTTAAGATTTCTGGGGCTAGAGCTCTAGTACAGCTAGTAGAGCATTTACCTTGCATCAGCTAGCACAAGTTCAATCTCCAACATCCCATATGGTCCTCCAAGACCAGTAGTAATTTCTGATTGCAGAGTCAGAAGTAACTCCTGAGCACCAAAACCTGTGGCACAAAAACAAGATTCCTAATCGGATTAGTTTATCTCCACTCCTACCACAAGAGGGCATAATTAAAACATTTTGTTAGTTGATTAAACTTCCTAAACATCAAGCAAGAGATAGAAGTTTCACACTTTGTCTGAAGTCAGTACATCTCTCCCAGTGGGAAAATCTGCACTGTAATTAATAATGCTTTTTTTTTTCATAATCTATAAAGTGATGGTATAACTCATTGCCAACAGTGACATTTTAGAATCAAAGAAATTCTGCAGAGAATGTCTCTGATTCACTTCACTAAGTAGGATGTGAAGCTATTTACATGCCGAAAGGATTATAAAGAGAAAGCAGACAGCTGAGCTGGAATCACGTCAAACATCGCCACATCGAACATGTATTAGATGGACTTGTCTGGCATGAATGCAGGGGGCCTTAAATTATCCCCATGAGGGAGAGGAGAGACTGTTTTTAATTCTTGATTGATCCCCTGATGATTTCACTCTTACATGGAATATCAGTAACCAAAGCAAAAGAATGGAACCTTTCTTGGAAGTTTCAAGACAAGAGTGATGTGGGGTCAGAGCCATGGTATAGCAGAGAAAGCATTTGCCTTCCAGGTGGTCCACCCAGGTTCGATCCTCGGCAACCCATATGCTTCCCCAAACTACACGAGGAGTGATTCCTGAGTGCAAAGCCAGGAGTAAGTCCTGTGCAGCACCATGTGTGACTCAAACGCAAAAAGAAAAAAAAAAAGGAGAGAGATTATATTTATTCTCCCTGGGTGCAGTCCAGACTGTCTGTGTGCCCCTGACAAGGATTGGATGGCAAGGAATAGCAGCCTCATCTTCAGACCCCATCACTCAGAAAGTGTTATGATGTGGAACTAGAGAAATGGCATGGTGAGGAGGGCATTTTCCTGGCATGTGCCATGCCAAGGTTCAATCTCTGGCACCCCATATGTTCCCTTGAGCCTGCCAGGAGTAATTACTGAGGGCAGAGCCATGAGTAACTCTGGTACTCCCAGGTGTGGCTTAAAATAAAAAAAAACTTTTTTTAAAAAAGAAAGAAGAAAAAAGAAATTGTCATGATGCCTAGGGAAAAATGCATTTAAAAAAATAATTGTCATATGTGTCTTTTCCCTCTTGTTCAGTTAAAACTATGAACTGTCTTTGTTGCCTTTTTTGCTTGTTTGTTTGTTTTTCTTGGGAGATGGATTTCATCAGCTTATCATTGGTTTGCAGTTTGGTGTAGCTCTATTCATTTATGTGTGTGTCACTACCTTCACCATAAATTATTTTTAATCTTTATCATATGTGTGATGTAAAAGAAACATAGTGTGGGCACAACAAATGGTCCAAGTTATCAGAACTGGAAAATTTGAGCTTGCATGGGGTGAAGTTGAGGGGGTCATTGGGACATTGGGGTTTGGGAAGCAGCCTCTGGCCATGGGTGTGGTGTTGGAACAATGTCTACGTCCAGATACCTCCTTAAAAATGGTGTTAAAAATATTGGATAACATCATTGTTGATGTCTTCTTTGTACCAATGCTCTTTCTCTGTTTCAGAAAATCAATTGGGATGACTTAGCTGCAAAAAAAGTGCCCGCACCATTCAAGCCGGTCATCCGTGATGAGTTGGATGTGAGTAACTTTGCTGAAGAGTTCACAGAGATGGACCCCACCTACTCACCCGCAGCACTGCCACAGAGCTCAGAGAGGCTCTTCCAGGTACATGCAGGGTTCTGGGGTTCTCAAAGTGCCAGGTGTCCTCCAGTGTGCCTGACTCAGGCCCTGTGTGCTGAGGAGGCAGAGACATTTCCCCCTAAAAAGTCTTTTTGACATCTCAGGGTGGAATTCTCTAGTCTCTTAAAATCACCCGATACCGAGATAATATATTGTTGACTGGAGCCTATAGTTTGTTCAGTGGTGAATAGACATGTACTTATTTTTTATAAACAAAGTGATGCCTTTTATAGCTGAATTTTTCTGTTCAGACTGTATCTGTGGGACTGGTCCTGATCTATTCCTGCTCTCTGCTTAGTGCTTAGAGATCACTCCCAGAAGTAGTTGGAAGACCTTGCAGCTCCAGGGATCAAACTGGAGTCAGCCGCATGCAGGCTAGCCCTTTAACCAAACCTGTACTGCTATCACCCCAGCCCATGTTTAGTTTCTTCAGCATAAATATAAAACTTTGTCTTCCTTTATACAACATATTCTTTCATTCAAAAGCAGCATTGTCTAATTTATTATCTTTAAAAAAAATACTTTATTGAGTGGTTGGTTGGTTTCTGGGCCACACCCAGCAGTGCTCAGGGGTTTGGTTACTCCTGGCTCTGCACTCAGAAATCACCCCTGACAGGCTGGGGGACCATATGGGATGCCAGGAATAGAACCGGGTCCCTCTTAGTGGGCTGCATGCAAGGCAAATGCCCCACCACTGTGCTTCTCTCCAGCCCCTAATTTATTATCTTCATTGAATAATCTTTAGAACTGGACTGTTTGTGGGTGACCTTTGGGTCCTCTGAGTACTTCTTGGGAGGCCCAAAAATAAAATTTAAAAAAATTTAATATTTTTTGGATAAGGTCTGATGGGCCAGAAAGATAGTAAAGCAGGTATGGTGCTTGACTTACATGTAGCTGACCTGAGTTCAATCCTCAGGACCTCAAATGATTCCCCTTATGTTGCCAGGAGTAAACACTGGCATCAATGGTGTGGCAAACCCCAAATTAATAAGGTTTGAAAGGATTCTGCATCATAAAAAAGGTTCTTACTTGGATATGAGATAAAATACTCACTCACATAGAGGGCATTTTATCCCACTTCTTACCCAATAAGTCTACCATTAGTATAATTTCATCTAGTATTGTTCATTTTAGCTTTTTTTATTCCAGCCAGGATCTAGCACAGAGCTGGGCACAGAGTAAATGCTGAATTGCTGAATTAGAAACTACCCAAACTTTATTTATGCTATTTTTCTACTTCGGAAAAAAGGTACACTTGTACCATTTTTGTTTTATATCTTAAAAATTTGGAGTCCTGTGGGCCAAACAATAGCACAGCAGATAGGGCATTTGCCTTGCACACAGCCAACCTGGGTTCAACCCCCAGCATCCCATTTGGTCCCCTGAGCCTGCCTAGAGTGATTTCTAAGTGTAGAGTGCCACAAGGTGTGGCCCAAAAACAAAACAAAATCCGAAGTCTTTTTTTGTTGTTGTTGAAGAATTGTGTTTATAAGCAAACTTGTGAGCAAAGCAAAAAAAAATTTACAATTCTGATTCAGATACCAAGGATGGCTAGAAAGAAGTTCCTTTTCTGCTTTCATTTTTTTTCTGAATTGATTTATTTCTACCAGAAGATGGCATTCTCTCCTTCCAAAAACCATTTCTGTACAAATCTAAAACAGACTTGCATTTAGGAATTACAAGTGAAATAAAATCAGATTCACCTTAGCACATATTTGTATGTATTCTTCTCCCCTGCCCCCCCCCTAAACCTTTGGTGTAAGAAAAAGTGTATTGCATTCATTGTAATAAACATTTTATAATAAACATTCATGTTCTCAGGGCTATACTGCGTGTCTCTTCTTTCTACAGTTTGAGCTCTGAAGGAAGTGAGGCAGTTGACATCCTGGCAGGACAGCCATTTAGAATCTTTCTTTCTCTCTTTGACTGTATATAGTTGAGAGGAGTGTGGCTAAAAATATAAGCAAAGAGATGTGATGCTTCTTGAATGAACCCTTTAGGAAAGGTCTTGCAAACTACAGTGGTTGCTGTTGGATTAGGCTTTAAAGGGAAAGGTAGAGAGATTCAGCCAGTTAGTGTACAAGTTTAGAATCAACCTACTTGAACAACAAGTACTGTGAGTGACCCTTGAGTCCCCTGGGTTGGAGATAGACATCTTCTAACAGAATACAGAGGCTCCAGAATGATGCAAGATGACAAGGATGAGATCTTGTTTTGAGTTAGTGACATATTTGGAAAGTATGTTGATCCACTACCTCTATTGAAATGGCATCCCAGGAGGCTGCCCATTCCACTGAAGTACTGGAATCTTTCCTCATGTATATAATGTCCGTGTCTCTCTTTAAGAATAAACTAATGATATCCCCCCCACCAAAAAAAAAAATCTATTGCTATCTCCTCTGATCTATATTGGCAAGCGGCAAGTCCTTACTTTCATCTCCTCTGTGCTTTGCTTTTTTTAGGGCTATTCCTTTGTAGCTCCTTCCATTCTCTTCAAGCGGAATGCAGCCGTCATTGACCCACTGCAGTTTCATATGGGAGTGGAGCGGCCCGGAGCAACAAACGTGGCCAGAAGTGCAATGATGAAGGTACATCATATGGCTAATCAAAGCACATATTCATGACTCAAAGACCAACACTAGCTCATGTGTCAGGGCCAGTAAATTGAATTGACTTGCCATTTGACTAAGGTGCAGTATTTCCAAACAAGTACCTGGAAATAGCGTCATTTGCCTGAGATCATTGCTAGCATTTATTGGAATGAGCCCCCTTGTAAGTGAATGGGAACTTTGTTTTCCTAAAGGATCTAGTTGAAAATGGAAAGGAACTAAAGTAAGGGGGATTTTAGGTGTTTTTTTTTTTTGTTTGTTTTGTTTTGTTTTTTTTTTGTATTCCTTCCATATTTAGTCACTCGGGCAAGCTGTTCCTTTCTAGTTTTATTTCTCACTGATGTATTCCTCGTAGTTCCTTAAGTTCATGATTCTGCTTTCTTGTCAGGACTCCCCATTCTATCAACACTATGACCTCGACCTGAAAGACAAACCTTTGGGGGAAGGAAGTTTTTCCATTTGCCGGAAGTGCGTTCACAAAAAAAGTAATCAAGCGTTTGCAGTCAAAATTATCAGCAAAAGGTATGGCCATTTCTGGCTGTCTCTCAAATATATTCGTTCTGGTCACTAAATTATTTGAATTAGTATTCTTATTTTTAAATCAGTGGTATATTATTGTTGGGTTTGCTATTGGTTTTTTTGTTTGTTTGTTTATTTGTGTGGTTTTTTTGCCCATGAGTTTAGCTATCTCACTTGTCAGTTGGATTCCTCAGACTTATCACTCTTTACTAGCTCTTGGCTGATAAAGTAACACACTGGAGGCATCAATCTTTAGTTGCTCTACTTCCAGGTCAATTTGGGGGAGACTTTTCTGTGGCCATGATTAGTCATTTCAGCAGCTGTTGCCTTTGTAGAGTTAGAGGCTTGAAATACCCCTTCTTCTGGGGCGATTTTGCAATCTGCTGGTAGCTCTGGGAGCGGGCAGTTGTTTTGGTAACTGCTCATTATCTCCATGTTCATCTATTCTTATTACCAAGCTTCCAGACAATGAGGGTGTCCATTGCTTCATGTGCTCAGCGCTCTCCTGACTCAGAAATAGTCATTCGCTCAAGAATAACGCCTTCCTTGTTCGGGTGGGTGGTGTGACTCAGCCTGTTCATGGAAACCTCATTCTGTGTTTCAACATGAATATTCTGAACACATTGTAAATAAAAACAAAAGTAGCGGGGGGAGGGGCAATGCCAAACCTAAGCATGGTGAGAGATTATAGAGCCTCTAACTGACTCCTCTTGCAGAATGGAAGCCAATACTCAAAAGGAACTCACAGCTCTGAAGCTCTGCGAAGGACACCCCAATATTGTGAAATTGCACGAAGTGTTTCATGATCAGGTACCCCAACTCTTTCTTCCACTTTGACTCACCATCCTGAGAGTTGGGTGCTGCGTCGAGAGCATTTCAGACTTGATGGCACATTGAAGGCTGCATCCCCAATGCTATTTTTTATGTTCTAGAGATTCTAGACTCTTTTTGTGTTTTGTTTTGTTTTGTTTTGGAGCTTAGGGCTTACTCTTGGCAGAGCCTGGGGATCATATAGAATGCTGGGGATTGAACCCAGATCAGCAATATGCAAGGCACCCTACCTGCTATTGCTCTAGCCCCGATATTCTAGATTCTTAAGTTGTTTCATGGACTGACTGGAACAAATGCATTACTGTTCTCAGAGCAGTGACCAATAACCAGGTGGGGGAAACCATGATGTGGATCATTTCCAGATCCTCACGTTATCTCTTCCACCATGGGGGAATCTTGGGGCCTATGACCAGGCAATAGCAGCAGGACAGTTCTGTCTGTGTGTCATGATAACAGATTACCCCAGACTGACAAGAGGTCAAATAGATGATTTTAAGAGTTTGGAGACCAGAAGTCCAAAGTCAGTTTTTAGTGTTATAAAGTCAGGGCTCTTAGTCCTTTCAGTGCCTCACAGGAAACTTCCCTCTTTGCCAGAATTAGGACCTGTGTTCTTGTTGCCTCCTCATTTGTTGAGTGAATGATGGGTATTGGGGACAACCTTTCCAGCTCCAGATCTAAATCACACCTGCAAAGAATCTTTGCCTAAAAGGTGACATTGACCTTGTCACATGCTCTGGGAATTTGGATATGGACAGCTTTGGAAGGCAGTTAGTTATACAAGTGGCCACACACACATCTGCTCACTGTAGATGCATTTTTGCATTTTATTGATAAGCATCCTGGAGGGCTAGAACCTCAGAGTCAGAGGTGGCAGAACTGGCATTCACCACCTGGTCTGACTCCAAAGCTTACCTTTGAACCTACCCGCTATAGTAGCAAAGCCTCCCTTGAAATTCTTTTTTCTCTTTGTCATTGATAGCTCCTCAGTTCACAATGCTATTTTAGAAATACAGCTTCAGGCCTGCTGTGAAAGTACATTCCCCACCTGCACATCCCACCCCCCCCAGGATTGTTAAATGTCACTGGCACGTGGCTATTAGCCAACCTGCCACCTTGCCTTATTTTTCTCCCCAATAACCTGGGACCAGTTCCCATTTGTAAAGATTTCTCCTTTACAGTTTTCCCATCACGTGCCAGATAATGTATTTATAATTATTTTTTAAAGCACTCCTTCTTGATCTTGCTATTCACAGGAAAACATTTTGTTTATGATGACACCTGGATTTGAATATTGATTTGATACGAACTTTATTTTATTGATGGACATGTATGCAAGCCATATGCTCTTTTATACTGTTCAATTAAAATAGTGTGGGATCCCTTCTCTAAATAATTCACAATAATAGGTGGGCATCTGTCATGGGTATTAACAGGAACCCCAAAACAACCCTGTTGGTACCTTTTAGGGGGTTCAAAGTGACAACACTAAGCAGTATCATTGGAGGGGAAAGTGGCTCTTGCCTAGGTGTGCCAGCGCCCTCTGGGCACTCAGCCATATGTCATAGACAAGTTTAGGATATTCTTTAAGGAGAAAGACTTCAGTTGATTCTATGCACAAAGGTCCACTTTCCAAAGAAAAAGTGGCAAACTTGATAGAGAGGGTTGGAATAGACTCGAAAGGAAAGAATTTGTCAAGGAAAAGATATATGAAGATGCTGCTGCAATACTTGAAATTTTCCACTACCAAAATAGAATTCTAAAAAGGCCGCATTACCCTGCATCATTCTTCTTCTAAACTGCATGGAGTGCTGCTGATGAATTCAGCAGAGGCCTCTTCACCTGTTCTGGGGGTAGTTCACTGTCACTGCATGATCTGGGAATTAACTGTTTGCTGCTCTCTATTCGACCCGTCCACATTTCCTCTCTCTTTTTCCTAGCTTCACACATTTCTCGTGATGGAGCTTCTGAATGGGGGGGAGCTCTTCGAACGCATTAAGAAGAAGAAGCACTTCAGTGAGACTGAGGCCAGCTACATCATGCGAAAGCTCGTCTCTGCCGTTAGCCACATGCACGATGTTGGCGTGGTGCACCGTGACTTGAAGCCTGAGGTAGGTCGCCTCTTCTGTAGTCTACCCCTGAAGCAGTAAACACCCCCCCCATAGATGCATCTTCCTCTGTTCCCTCCCTCTCTTTCTTCCTTCCCTCCATCCTTCCCTTCTTTCTCTCTCTTCCTCCCTTCCCTCTCTTCTTCACTTCCCTCTCTTCCTCCTTTCCCTCCCTCCCTCCCCTCCCCTCCCCTTTCCTTCCTCCCTCTCTTTCCTTTTCCCCTCCTTCCCTTCCCTCTCTCCCTCCCTCTTTCCTCTTTTCCCTCCTCCCCTCCCTTTCCTTCTTCCCTCCCTTTCCTCCTTCCCTCCCCTCCTTCCCTCCTTTTTCTTCTTCCTTCCTTCCCTCCCTCCCTTCCCCTTTTCTTTCCCTTCCTTCCCTCCCTTCTTTCCCTTCCTTCTTCCCTCCCTTCTCTCCCTTCCTTCCATTCCTTCCTTTTCTCCTTTCCCTCCTTCCCTCCATCTCTCCTTCTCTTCTCACTCTCCCTCCACTCCCTCCCTCTCCCCTCCCTTCCTTTCTCTCTCCTCCCTAACCTCCCTTCCTTCCTTCCTTCCTTCCTCCCTCCCTCCCTCCCTCCCTTCCTCCCTTCTTTCCTTCCTTCCTTCCTTCCTTCCTCTTTCTTTCCAGACTAACTGCTAATAGATTCTTTCAAAGATCATGTTTCTTGGATTTCTTTGTCTTTCCTCTTACAGCCTAAAAATCTCTTTCCTTCTTTTTTCTTTTTTCCCCCCTTTTCACCAGCTGATTATCTTGAGGTTATATTTGTAAGTGTGAAAGCCCTTTTATGGAAGAAACGCTTTATGCAACAGTTGTAGACTAAAAATAGTCCTCGAAATTTTGGTAACAGAAAATAATAATTCCTTCTATATGTACACTCTTTAAGATGGGGTGGGGGTGGGCATTTTTTAAATGATGGATTTGGAAAGCTTTTCTTTTTACATTTATTGTCGAATTTTATTTGTTCATGAATAGGAATGTGGATAAGACTGTGCTAAATCTTTAGACATAAAGAAAATTATCCTAGAGTAATTAGCTCTCTGTCCTTTATATGTTTTTCTTGCCCATGTACTATAATATTTATAGAACTATATGCCAACACAGAGGTAGATATATTTTACACATATATTTCAAAGATGAATAAAGACCATTTAAAACTTTTGTTTTTAGTGCCTCTTTAATGCCCCAAATCAGAAATTTTTCCCTTTTAGATCATCAAAATAATAATGAAAATTGGAAGATAAAACCCAGTCATTTTTAAAGGGATAACTATGACTCAGCCTTAACATATGCAGAGTTATACCCACATCCTCTCCAAAATAGAGAGCCTCATTATTAATTTCCTTGTGATTATAAGGCATCCTTAAATCTATTTAAAATAATTGCTTGACATTTAGTGTTTGTATTAGAGCACATAAGACTCTTCCTCAGAAAGCACCATTTTATTGCCTCTTATTGAAGGGCTCTTGGATTATTGGGAAGGAAAAGGATAGTTTTGAAAAGGAATTCTTGGCATTAGGCTATCATGGAGATTCCTGAACTGTTTCATCTTCCATCTATGTCCTTTCTCTGCTGTTTTGCATGTTACTAGTCATTAACCCAAAGGGAATTTGTGTTTCTGTGAACTTGCAATGCTGAGAGCTGTGTCTGTGCTTTCTCCATTATAGTTCTCACTCTCCTACGTGACGCCCACAGAAAAGATGGTTCTCTGCACATTGGAGATGAGCTGTCTATTTTCAAATATGAGAACACACCACTTAAATGGCTTTTTTGATAGACAAGGAACAAGCATGTAATTTTTTAATTGAAAGGCTCTGTTCCATGATTGTATAGAACTCATTTTCACATGTTTTATTCTTTGATAACTGGCCATCTGTCATCTCCTGAGTTTCAAATGATGCAATTGTGTTCTCCCAGCAGAATTTCCATAGGCCTCCCTGTTTTTCTAACAAAAAAGATATTTCTGTAGCTGAAAGTTTTTCTTTTGATCACTTGAGAGGAAGCACTATCAAGTTTATTCAGGGTTTGCAACTGCAGTTATAGCCTAGATAGAAATATATTTTGGAGAAATGAAAATAAGCATCTTGTACTTGTATTTTCATTTAAAACAATTAGCAATCACTTTGACTTTCAAATGGCAGGATGTATTACTTTCATGCAAAAGGAAAATTTTCCTATTAATGTAGGATTTTAAGATTTGATTACATAAATTTCTGTGGAGGGGGCTGGGAAGGTGGCGCTAGAGCTAAGGTGTCTGCCTTACAAGCGCTAGCCAAGGAACGGACCGCGGTTCGATCCCCCGGCGTCCCATATGGTCCCCCCAAGCCAGGGGCGATTTCTGAGCACATAGCCAGGAGTAACCCCTGAGCGTCAAATGGGTGTGGCCCAAAAACCAAAAAAAAAAAAAAAAAAAATTTCTGTGGAGGTTTTTTTTTTTTTTTTTTTTTTTTTTTGGAGGGGACACAGTGGCATTCAGGTGTTACTTCTGGCTTTGCACTCAGAAATTATTTCTGATAGGCTCAGGGACCATATGGAATGCCAGGGATCAAACCCTGGTCGACCATGTGCAAGATAAACGTCCTACCCATTGTGCCATCACTCCAACCCCCAGTTTCTGTTTTGTTCTTACTTGGATGGCACACTCAGAGGTGCTCACTGCTCATGCAGTGTCAGTTAGCGTATTTTGGTCTCTCTATGCAAAGCTCATGCTCCATCCCTGCGAGCTATTTTCCCAGCTCCTGTTTATATGTCTTTAAGCAGTCAGTTATATATGACATTCGTTGTCACCATAACCAAAACTCCTCAATTCTAGGTGAGAATCAGATATGTGTAGAAGCTGGCTGACATTATAAGTAGGCTGCTATATATATTTTTTCAAATGGGTTCCATTCTTTTGAATGAGTAAGAAAACAACACATCAAGTGAGTTGAAGGCAGAACTGAGCTTGGATTCCTTCCTGCTATCTCAGCCACACAAACTGCATCTCTCCACTCAAGGAACTGTGTTTCCCAAACTCTTTCATTAGTCCCAGTTCAAAAGAAACTGGGTCCTTGGCCTTAAGAGCTCCAGATCGACTGTGTGTGTCTGCACATCTCGGGCATTGGCTGGGAGCATTTTTTCATACTTATCTTGGGGTCCCATCTGTGGCTTCCATTTTGAGGAAGTCTTCTTCATTCTGTCAGCTTTCCCATTTTTTAAATTTTATTTATTTTTGGCTTTTTTGGCTACCCTCAAAGGTTCTCAGGCCTCAGGTAACTCTTCTGGTGTCAGTGTGGTTCAGGGGACTATAATTAGATGGTCCTGGGGGATCAAACACTGTATGATAGAAATGTTAAGAAAACTTTTCCAACCCTTTTCTTGCATTTCTTTCTTTCCACTTTGTTAGTTTTTAATTTTTGAGTGGAAGATTGAAATATTTTCCTTCTTTGAGTTAAAGAAGCTTTTTCTGGTGTCTTTCCATTAAAATAATGTTAACAAAGTAAAGTAAATGGTGTTCCAGAGCTAGATACTAATTTTACAAACATGAAGGCATAACAGATTTTGTTAGTATGTCTAAGAATATAATTAGATTCACTCTCTGGGGCCCTAGTTTAATTTACTAATAAAAAATGATGTTTCCATGGACTGGAAGATAGCAAAGCGTTTTGCCTCACACGAAGCTGACCTGGGATGGACCTGCATTCATTTTCTGGCAGCCCGTATGATCCCCTGAGCCTTCCAGAGCAATTTCTGAGCACAGATCTAGGAGTAACCTTTGAGCGCTGAAAGGCATAGCCCCAAAACAAAACAAAAAAGGTATTTCCATGTATTTTCGGCTTCGCATATATTAAGCCCATGAGAAACACTAAAGCAGTACATAGTAAAACTTAGTGGTTGAGAAGCTTTGGCTGATTTAAAAGAACAATTGTGGGGCCGGAGAGATAGCATGGAGGTAAGGAGTTTGCCTCTCATGCAGGAGGTCATCGGTTCGAATCCCGGCGTCCCATATATGGTCCTCCCGTGCCTGCCAGGAGCAATTTCTGAGCCTGGAGCCAGGAATAACCCCTGAGCACTGCCGGGTGTGACCCAAAAACCACAAAAAAAAAAAAAAATAAAAGAACAATTGTTTTGGTACATGACTAGGGTAAATAATTATTAAGTTTTGCACAAAAAAAAATTTCTGAAATGTAATTTGTCTCTACCATGCCTTCTTTTTTAAAAAAAATAATTTTTATTGGGGCCAGTGAGGTGGTGCTAGAGATAAGGCATCTGCCTTGCAAGCACTAGCCAAGAAAGGACTACTGTTTGATCCCCCGGCGTCCCATATGGTCCCCCCAAGCCAGGGGCAATTTCTGAGCACTTAGCCAGGAGGAACCCCTGAGCATCAAATGGGTATGACCCAAAAAAATAATAATAATTTTTATTGTGGGGCCAAGAGATAGCACAGTGGTAGAGCATTTGCCTTGCACACAGCCAATCCAGGACAGACATGGCTTGAACCCTGGCATTCCATATAGTCCCCCAAACCTGAGACTTCTGAGAGCAGAGCCATGAGTTACCCCTGAGTGCTGCCAGCTCTGACCCAAAAAACAAACAAAAAAATTTTTTATTGTGACCAATGTGATTTACTAATCTTTCAGTTATATTTAAGGTAAAAAGTGACAGTGAATTAGGGTCATTTCCCCTATCAGTGCTGTCCTCCCCCCACCCCTGTTCCCAGTATGCATCACATACTTCTCCCCTTTGCTCCCAGACTGCTAATATAACAGGTCCCCTTTGTGTATAATCTATTGTAGATTGGGTATCGATTCTGTTGTTACTGACTTTAGGTTTGGTGTTTAGGTCTGATCATTTTTTATTTCCACTCAATGTTCATGTGACTGTTTGCTCCTAGTACCATCTACTTTTTGCCCCCTCAATTTTGTATATACAAGGCAGAGCAAGATAATTCAAGTTCTGTGGTTCTGTTGGGGGGCGGGGGAGGAAGGAAAGAGAGAGAGAGAGAGAGAGAGAGAGAGAGAGAGAGAGAGAGAGAGAGAGAGAGAGAGAGAGATCTGGGAGGAGTTTGTCTAGAAGCTATAAATATCAATTTAAAGGGGAAAAATAAAAAAAATGAAAGAAAAAAACACCATACCAAAACAAGCAACGACTAAAAGCTCAACAACAACATAAAACAGCAACAATAAGAAAGATAAAGAAGGGGAAAAGAAAACAGAAGGAGGGCTGGTGTGGCAAGGTTTTGTAGTTTTTCTTTTCTTTTTTTTCTTTTGCATAGGCACAGTAAGTATTGGAGAAATTAGAAAGGGAATCCCCTTGGCCTAAGAGATACAGGATTTTTCCACCCTTGAAGCATACTATCATGGGAACAACTACAGGCTCCAGACAGGCTCATTATCAAACCCCAAGGTCTTTTTATGGTGTCAGGAAACATTCTGTTCAGTTGTGGATGACAAAATCATTCCTCTGTAATTAGAGATCTTGGTATTTGCACAAGTCATAGGACGAAGTTTAAGATAGAGTCTTTTTTTTTATGGCTCTAGGCAGTGGTCCTCAAACTATGGCCCACGGGCCACATATTGTATTGGCATCTGTTTTGTTTCTTCATTGCAAAATAAGATATATGCAGTGTGCATAAGAATTCGTTCATAAGTTTTGTTTTTACTATAATTAGACCCTCCAATGGTCTGAGGGACAGTGAACTGGCCCCCTGTTTAAAAAGTTTGAGGACCCCTGCAGAGGTTCTGCTTCATCACAGTTGTCTGTAGTTAGTGATCTTGGTTTTTGCACAGATCCTAAGACAAAGCCTAGGGTATAGTGTTTCCTTGTGATTCCAGCAATTCTGCTCAGTTGCTGTTGTTGAAGTCAGACTTCTGCAATTAGAGATATTGGTTTTTGTACAAATCCTAGGCTGAAGCTTAGGCTAGGGTCTTTCTTATTGGTCTTAGGAAAAGTTCTGCCCAGTGACAGTTATCAAAGTCAGTCTTCTGTACTTAGTACTTGGTTCAAAGGATGTAGTGTCTTCTGATTTCATCTTACCATTAGGCTACCAATTCTTAGATCAAGTTTTTGCTGTTTCAACGTCATTAGGATGTCGAATCAACCAGGCACAAGTTGGTGCCAGAGCGGTATTAGGTACTTCCTGGAGGGAGTTTGGGAGTTTGGTTTCTGATGATGTTGCAGGGAACTGTGTCAGTTATACTGTTGAGATCTGGGACTCAGGTTGAATGTTTGGTGTCCGATCACATGGAGTCTAAGTCGAGTCCCCAGGACACATGTTCAGGGTAGGAGGTGCCCTGTATTATAAAATGTATCAGTTCTTATCACTGGTAGATAAAAGCTTGTTTCTATACATAAGAGTTCTCCTCTTTTAGTATTCCTATACAAAAGGGAATGGTGGTGCATTTGGAAATAGGAATGATAGGCTATACAATCTCTGTGCCCTGGTTTTGACCTGAACTTTTATCCCAAGCAAGGATTTTTCTTCTAGAATTTCGTAACAAGAAGAACCAAAACAAGTATAATTTAAATATATAGAGAGAGAAATTTTTAAAAAATCAAAAGATAAAAATTAAATTTTAAAATGACGAAAGGAGTTTTAAGTGCCTGTGCCTAAAACAGATACATTGAAACAATAAACTAGAATTTTAACTTTAAAAAAAGAAAAGAAGAAAGGGATGGAGGAGGCTATCTTTACATTGGAAATAAACACGCTAAGAAGTATAACTGTTGAGGTATTAAACATACAAAGAAACTACAGATATCCCCATTAAGTCTTTTGAGGCATTCTTGGGGGGGGTGAGATGTAGGGCACATTTTCACCCCACACCATGGCCTTGTTGAGTTTGAGTAATGGTTTGCAGCAGTAAGGGATCAGGTAGTGTCCTTGAGCAGGGAGTTCTTCTAGAGTTGAATCAGGTAGCATGCAACAGTCCACTTTAAGAAGGATGTGAGACGAAGGGCCACGTAAAATGAGTCAGCAGGAGTGGTGTTTGCAGCTTCTTGTCGGGGCACGAGATGTGGGACTGAGAGGGTGTCCTTTCACTTGGGGAGCTGGGTGGTGGCTTATTAGTCAGTCAATCTTGGTACATAGTGAGTTAAGATCTGTGGCCAGAGTGGTAGCGCAGTGTTAGGGCGCTTGCCTTGCACACAGCTGACCCAGGACGGACCTTGGTTTGATCCCTGGCATCCCATATGGTCCCCCAAGTCAGGAGCGATTTCTTAGCACATAGCCAGGAGTAACCCCTAAGCATCATGGGGGGTGGCCCAAAACACACACACACACACACACACACACACACACACACACACACACAAATAAAATAAAAAGGAAAAGAAAAAAAGATTTGAGGGTAAAGAAGGTTAAATAGGGAAGAATCATAATTGGGAAGATGAGAGGATATAAGGAGTTCTGAATGGGGGGAGGAGGGATAATATATGAGGGGCTATATACAAGATAGGCATGGATTATTTACAGTATGTATTGGACAAAGAGGAGTTGAGTGTATACAACTTCACGCCCTCTCATAGACAGATATTAGAAATCTATTTATGGGTTGTTGTTGGAGGCCTGACCCTATGGGATGGGTCTGAGCACTTAAGAAATAATTGAATTAAGGAAAGATAAATAGGGGCCAGAGAGATAGCATGGAAGTAAGGTGTTTGCCTTGCATGCAGAAGGTTGGTGGTTCGAATCCCAGCATCCCATATGGTCCCCCAAATCTGCCAGGAGCGATATCTGAGTGTAGAGCCAGGAGTAACCCCTGAGCGCTTCCGGGTGTGACCCAAAAAAAAAAGATAAATAAGTAATTAAATATAGATTACAAAGAGGGATAATAATAATTTGCAAAAATGTACTTGATGAGTGGGATCCGTACCATAGGTTTGTGTTGAGCAGTTGTATGTTTCAGTTCTCGATGGTCATATGTTTTAGGATCCGGTCTACCATACCTTCTTTATTTGATAGATTACATTAGATCTCCTATAGCTCTCTTACTTATGGCTTCATTGAGTGAAGGACATTTACCAAAGCCCCTACTAGATGGTTTGGCCTACTTTGACACCCAAAGCCTGAGGATAGGCCCCAATTAACTGAACACAGCACCAGACCTCCTGAGGGTTTCAGGGTGATGACAACTTGAGCAATCAGTGAACCCTGCCAGAAAGAAAAGCTAAAGGACTCCGGGAGAAAATCTTGACAGTTCTGGCTTCAGTTTGGTGGAGGGGTTGGAATGGTATTTATTTATTGATTTATTTATTTATTTATTTATTTATTTATTTTGGTTTTTGGGTCACACCCAGCAGTTCTCAGGGGTTACTCCTGGCTTTATGCTCAGAAATCGCTCCTGGCAGGTTCGGGGGACCATATGGAATGCCAGGATTCAAACTACCAACCTTCTGCATGAAAGGCAAACGCCCTATCTCCATGCTATCTCTCCGGTCCCATGGAGTGGTATTTCTAAAGGAGGAGCAGTTAAACTGAGACCAACTGGAAGAAAGGTTGGCAGAGGAAGCAGAAAATAAAAGATGCCAACAGAGGAGAAATAGGAAAATCTGACTTCAAAAGAGCAAGGCACAGTGCAAAAGGCATATGTGGAAAATGCCACATGATATCATACAATTAAAAAATTCCGGGGTGAGGGAAAAAATTCAATATTTGGGGGTCAGAGTGATATTTGCCTTACATACAGGTGACACAAATTTAATTTTGATCTCCACCAACTATGGCCCAAAATCCCTTTAAAAATTAAACTTTTGATTTGGTTTTTGGTTTGGGGGGTCACACACATAATGCTAAGGGTTATTCCTGGCTCTGTGCTCAGGAATCATTCCTGGTGGTTCTCAGGAGACCTGATACCAGAGATTGAATTTGGGTCAGCCACATAAAAGGCAAGCACCCTACTTACTATACTATCTCTACATCTCCCATACTTCCTATTTGTTATGGCAGGACTCACTCAACAGGGTGAGTCCATGGTTTGCAAGTGGGTAGGTTACAAATTGAACCCAAAAAAACAGGGTTTAATCCCCAGCACTGCCTGGTCCCTGAGTACTACTTGGAGCAATCCCTGAACTCTGAACTGAGAGTCACCTCCAAGCATGGCCCAGATACAATAGAGGAAAAAAAGCAAATTTTTTTCATCACTCACTCATCCATAGTCAAAATGAAATGTCAAAGCAGTGCTCTGCCTGCCCCTGTCACAACACCTCTCCATACGGCCCTGTTGACCTTGACTGTATATTGTGTCTGCATCCAGGTCCCAGAGTCCAGCAGTGTCACTTAGGGGCCTTCGTCACCAGCCCCAACTCCTTGAAGGGAAACTCATTCATGCGTTTGTGTCTTTCAGAATTTACTGTTCACGGATGAGAATGACAATTTAGAAATCAAAGTCATTGACTTTGGATTTGCACGCTTGAAGCCTCCCGACAACCAGCCGCTAAAGACTCCGTGTTTCACACTGCACTATGCAGCCCCGGAGCTCCTCAACCACAACGGCTATGACGAGTCCTGTGACCTCTGGAGCCTGGGCGTCATTCTAGTGAGTCTTCCCAGTGGCAAAGCCTCCATCTCTCTCTCTCTCCCTCTCTCTCCCTCTCTCTCTCTCTCCCTCTCTCTCCCTCTCTCTCTCTCTCCCTCTCTCTCCCTCTCTCTCCCTCTCTCTCCCTCTCTCTCTCTCTCTCTCTCTCTCCCCTCTCCTCTCCTCTCTTCTCCTCTCCTCTTCTCTCTCTCTCTCTCTCTCTCTCTCTCTCTCTCTCTCTCTCCCCTCTCCTCTCCTCTCCTCTCCTCCCCTCTCCTCTCCTCTCCTCTCCTCTCTCTCTCTCTCTCTCTCTCTCTCTCTCTCTCTCTCTCTCTCTCCCCCCTCATCTTCCTTCCCTCCCACCCCCTTTTTCCCCTCCAATTCCTGAAAGTTATGGCCAGTTGGTTTCTTTCCCATATAGCATTTTGGGTTTAGTTTGTTTTATTTTATTTGGGGGGGGGGGTGACCCATAGCCAGTAATGCTTCAGAGTTACTCCTAGCTCTGCACTCAGAAGTCACTCCTGGCAATGCTCTGGAGACCATATGTGATGCCAGGGCTCAACCTTGTGTTGGCAAATGCCCCCACCCACTGTACTTTCTTTCTAGTTCCATCCTATATAGCATTTTGATCAAGCCATTTAAAAGAGCTTAACATTTAAAAGAGCTTTTGTTTTATTTTGGAGATTTTTTCCTTTGTTTTTGTTTATTTTTAGTTTTTGGGTCACACTCGGTAATGCTCAGGGGTTATTCCTGGATATGCACTCAAGAATTACTCTTGGCAGTTTTGCGGGGAAGGAAACCATTCTCAGGGGGTCATGTGGAATTCTGAGGATCAAACCCAGGCTGGCTGCATACAAGGCAGGCATCCTATCCACTGTACTATTGCTCCACCCCCACCCCCAAAGTTTCTTGTTCTCAAAACTTGTGCCAGAAGGGCCCTAGAGTTAGTACAGGTAGGAGTTAAAGCACTTACCTTGCACTCTGATGACACTGGTTCAATCTCTTTGGTTCCTTGAGCATCACCAGGGATAATCCCATAGCAGAGAGACATTTAAAAGAGCTTAACAAATAGCTTCTTTTGTTTGTTTTTTTTTAAGATTTTTGTTTGGTTTTTTTTTTTTGTTTATTTTTAGTTTTTGGGTCACACTCGGTAATGCTTAGGGGTTATTTCTGGATATGCACTCAAGAATTACTCTTGGCAGTTTTGCGGGGGAGGGAACCATTCTCAGGGGGTCATGTGGGATTCTGAGGATCAAACCCAGGCTGGCTGCATACAAGGCAAGCATCCTACCCACTGTACTATTGCTCCAACCCCATCCCCAAAGTTTCTTGTTCTCAAAACTTGTGCCAGAGGGGCCCTAGAGTTACTACAGGTAGGAGTTAAAGCACTTACCTTGCACTCTGATGACACTGGTTCAATCTCTTTGGTTCCTTGAGCATCACCAGGGATGATCCCATAGCAGAGAGCCAATTGTCAGCCCTAAGTACCACCACTAGATATAGTCCCAAAACCAAAACCCCAAACAACCATTCTCCCCAACAAAAGAGATTGCATTAGAAAAGATGTAGACATTTTTATTTGATTTTCTTTGAAACACTTAAGGCAGCTGTGTTTCAATTGAACAAGAGTTACATGCTATTTCTCAGAAAGATGCCATAGGGTTGGCATGTAGTCCTGTGGTAGATCACTTGCCTTGCATGTATGAGGCCCAGAGTTACAATAGTATATTTCCAAAGATATGCCTATTCTTTGTTGGTTTGTTTGTTTTTTGGTTTTGGTGTTTGGAGTCATAACCAGCAGCGTCCAGACTTAGTTCCTGCTCTCTGCTCAAAAGTGACTCCTAGGGGGCCAGTGAGGTGGCACTCGAGATAAGGTGTCTGCCTTGCAAGCACTAGCCAAGGAAGGACAGTGGTTCTATCCCCCAGCATCCCATATGGTCCCCCCAAGCCAGGGGCAATTTTTGAGCATCAAATGGGTGTGGCCCGAAAATCCAAAAAAAAAAGAAGAGTGACTCCTGGTCATGCTCAGGAGACCAAAGACAATGCCAAGGACCACACCTGACCTATGTGGCATTGATGTAACATGGAAGGAGCAGGGAAACATTCACAAATAAGCATGTCAAACTGTTCTGGGAAACTTTCAGACTGAGAATGTCACTTCAGAACATCATTTAGGATGAATAATAAAATCAACAGATAAAAGGAGAAATAGTCATCGTAACTTGAATCATCGTGGGAGGCACACACTTCACAAAATGGCCTTGGCTGACTCCATCAGAAACAGAACATTAGAGCTAGAAAACTTTCTGCATGTTTTTTCTCAAAATAGCTTTACTTTTCCCTGCATTTGTTTGGTCCTGGAAATTAGGCAGACCATTTCAGATAATCCAGAAAGTTCTAGAAAACAGTATTCCTGTGTTATATCCCAGATGAAGGTAGTACAGGCAAGCTCTCTTTCATCATCTCTTCCTCCCTCCACCAACCCTTTTCTTCCCCCACCCCTATCTTCCTCTGGCCCCATCCTCCTTACCCCTTCTGTAATTCCTCTGCAGTGAGAATAGGGTTTGGGTCTTGCTGGTTTTTGAGCTTGGGGGCTAAACCCAGGGGTACTCAGGGTTTCTGGCTCTGTGCTCATGAGACACTTATTATGGTTCTTTGGGAACTGATATTTTGTGATGCTTAGGATCAAGTTGGGATTGGCCACATGCAAAGCAAGTGCCTTCTCCTGTACAATCTCCTAAATTTGGGTTTTTGATAAGTGAGATTATATTCTGCACATAGTTTGAGTTTCCATTCATTTAAACTAAAGAGCAGCTGACAGGTTCCAATTTTTATAAGTCATAAGTTGTGCAAATTATCTTATATATCACTGTGCAGATACCCACAGCTTTAGATAAGCCTGCTTGTACTTGCCTCCCTGTTTCCTTGGACACATGTTAGGGTGAGGGTCTGCACCTCTTGGCTGTAACATGAATTCCTGTGAGAAGTTTCTCCAGACTGCTTTCAGTACCACCTCGGTGTGTGAATCCTTTCATTCACCTCCACTTCAGTTGTCATTTGGAAAGATGGTGATGGTTTGCATGCATTTTCTTGATGATGGTTTAGTCTGAGCTCCTTTTCATCTTTAGCTTCCCTTCTATGATCTGATGTTTCTGAGCTTTGCCCATTTTCCTCTAGGCGATTCTTCTAAGCAAATGTTAAAGCTTTACTTGGGGAGATTTAGTTCTTGACCTGCCATTAGTGTTGTTAGAAAGGCCAGTTTTTAGAAAAGTTTGTAGAAGGTTTTTCTTTATGTTTGCAGGGGAGCTGAGGTACACATGTCCCGATTCTCTAAGTGGGCTCTTCCTTTATGGGCTCGGGCTTGGATGTCAGATTGTCACTCCACCCCTGCCTCAGCCCCCAACTATAAAAATAGCCTCCCTGAGTCTCCTCTCGAGTTGCGTTTTATTTTTACACTTAAATCTGGGCTCCATCTGGGATTGATTCTGGAGTCGGCTTGTTCCTCCTCTCTTGCCTCACCAGTTGTCCCGGTCCCATGCTATGGTTTTTCTTTTGAAGCTTTATATGGTTTTTGTTTCAGAAATCTTATTGTTTATCATTTTGAAACTAAAATTGTAATTATGAATAAGATTGTTGTTGTTGTTCATTGGGCTACACCCAGCGTTGCTCAAGGACCACTCCTGACTTTGTGCTCAAGGATGTACCTGGGTCCATGCAATTAATTGAGCTGGGGATGGAGCCCAGGCCTCCCACTCGCAAATCTGCATTCCACCTCTTGAACCACTTTTGATTCTGAAGATTTCTTAGGCTGAAACTCAGTTTCCCCAACAAAGAAATCATAAGTAAAAATAGCTTGGGGCCAGAGCAGTAGTGTAGCAGGTAAGGTGCTTCCTTGTATGTGGTCGACCTAGGTTGGATCTCCAGTGTCCCAAATAGTCCCCTGAGCACCGCCTGGAGTAATTTCTGGGTGCAGAGCCAGGAGTAAACCCTGCGCGCCATCAGCTGTGCCCCATAAAGCCAAAAATCATCATAATAAAAAAAAATCAAGAGTTTAACAAATAAGTTATAAGAAAAGAAAGCAGCCCTACAGATTAAAGACACTTAAAGTTTGCACCATACTTCAGGTAGGTGCAAAATCTAATTTCTGTTCTATTTATAATGAAATGCAACGTCTATCCCTAAACCACTCAGCTGTGATTACTTTTCATGGTACTACATTTATCATCACAATCAGTAGGAAAATTTGAATTGGATATTGGATGAGAGATACTTAATGAAACATTCATGTGAACCAAAATTTCATGAAGCTGAAGAGACAGTATAGTAGGAGGGCACTTGCCTTTCACACAGCTGATCCAGGACTGATCCCCAGCACTTATATGGTCCCCCAAACCCTGACATTAGTGATCCCAGCATAGTATTCAAAGGAAGCCTTGAGCAAAACCAGCAATGGCCCCCAAATTTTTAAAAAATAATAAATTTTAATAATTAAACAAATGTAATATCTGCTCTCTAAACTGCCTCCCCCCAAAAAAGAATTTTGCTGGAGCAAAAACTGATCTTCAAAGACTCTGGGCTCTAAGCCTGAGTCATCCCATAGCAATACAAACTGTCTTTGGAGTCTTCTGGGCTGCCTTTGTCTCTGCAGCTGATGATCACAAATGTGGGTGCAGTTCAGCCTCCCTCCAGGCTGCGCAGTCTTGGCCTGAGGTCCCAGCACTTTGACTCAGATGTGCTTCTACGTGTCTCCATCTGCTCCTACTGCCGTCATAGGGCACACAGCCCATCTGCCCCCAGAAACAAGCACTTTTTCCCCCCAGTTCTGGACCAGAAGTCTACCATTTGCTCCCTGTGTCCTCCTGTACCCCACACAGTATATGCACTTGGAGACCATGACAAACTCTCTTGCTGTCATTCTGTTTTGATTTTTTTTTTAATCCATGCTCAGCAATGCTTAGAGTTTACTTCTGGCTCTGCACTCAGGAATAACTTTCAAATGGTGTTTGGGGACCATATGGGATGCCGGGGATCAAACCCAGGTCAGCTGTATATAAGGCAAGCACCCTCCCAGCTGTGCTATGGCTCCAGCCCATCTTGCTGTCCTTTTTTTTTTTTTTCCCAATAAGAACCTTAATTTTACTGGCTCTGATTTTTGCTCTTACAACCTCCCCGAACATTAATTCACTCTGCTAGAGTTCACCACTCCAAATACTCACCATGATGGGGACTGGCTTTCAACAAATAAAATTTCATGACTCACAAACATGAATTCCATGATATAGAATATAATGGAAAATCAGATAGGATTGTACTCAACAAGTAGGGTCTGACCACCCAGGGAGAGCTATACATTCCATGCCAGACTTCTTTCAGGTGTTTATTATGGAGATTCTTCCCTTTTTATTTTTGCCTTTGTTCCCCCAGTTTTAATTTTTTTAATTGTTATTTACAAATTTTAGACTTAGTAAAATTTGGAGAGGTGGTGTGGCAGGTAAGACACTTGCCTTGCATGTGGTACCCCAAGCACTACCATGAGTGACCCCTAAGAAAAGAGCAAAGAGTAAGTCCTGAGCACTGCTGAGTGTGAGTGACTCAAACATAAACAGATAATAAATGAGTTTAGAAAAAGACAATGATGGCTGACAACTCTTCCCAGGAAGTCTGGTCCAGGCTGAAAACTCAAAGGCCTTCTCGGAATGGTTGAAGGCAGATCTCTCATTTTGCTTGAATCCACAGAAGCCAAACCCTATACCCTCTGGCACAAAAAGATCCACAGTTTAACCTTATCAAACTGCCAAGCCACCAAATTTGCTACATATCTTTAGATACTGGACCTCACTATCACTTGCAGTTAGTTATACAACACCTCAAACTTTTCTAGTCATGTCAGCCTAGTAGGTTCACAGCAAATCTGATGGGGAAGTTCCACAGAAGACCACCAAGCTCAGTAAACCTAAATAGTAACATAAAAAGCTCAGCTTTTTTGTTTGTTTGTTTTGTTTTGTTTTGTTTTGTTGTCTTTGGGTCGCACTGGGCAGCGCTCAGGAGTTACCCTGGCTCTGTGCTTAGAAATTATCCCTGGCATGATCGGGGGACCATATGGGATGCTGGGATTTGAACCACCATCCTTTTGCATGCAAGGTAAAGGCCCTACCTCCATGCTATGTCTCTGGCCCCAAGGCTCAGCTTTTGATCCACACTCAACAATGTTCAGAGGTTACCCAGAAAATCCTTATATAATGACTTCATTAACACCCTTGAGAGAAAGAACTATCATTTCAAATTGACACTTACTGATCTAAGTTTTGATATTTCCATTTGCCTTTGTGTTGTAACAAACCATATGAAGTAAATTCATAGCCTGCAAGGGGGCAGGCTAGAGTGGTGAGTGGGAAACCAGGAACACTGGTAGAAGGAAGGCACCTTGCTTGTAGGGTTGGTGTTTGAACATTTAATGCCTAAACTATTAGGCAATAAACTATGTTATGAATAACTTGATAAATTACCATATAAAAATAGAAAATTAAGTTCATTTTTTCTAAAGATACATATACATTTGTTTAAATTTTAAGTGATTTTTATTTGGGCCAGAAAGATAATACAGGGATTAAGGTGCTTAGCTTACCCTGCACACCACCAACCCTGGTTCAAATCCACACATGACATAAGGTCCCTCAACCCGCTGCCAGAGTGATCCCTGAACACAGAGCCAGGAGTAAACCCTGAGCATACCCCCTGAAAAATAAATAAAATTTTAGACTTAGAGAAAATTTGTGTCCTGGGTGCCCTGTTCAACACATGGATCCAAGCAGGACATGAAGGGTCTGGGTTTCTCCCTTTCCCTCTGCCCCTTAGCAAAAGCCATAGGCCCCTGGGTAGGAGAGTTGGCAAGCATGGAGTGTGCTTGATTGCTTTGGCATGGAAAGGCCCCTTTGGGTTCGTGAACAGTATCAGAGCTAGAAAGAGAGCAGGAGATTGCTTTTTCCTCGGTAGCCTGTTAGCCCCCATACTTCTCTGTCCTGGCATCACCAGAGGCCCCTGCACTGTCCCCCCGGCCTGACTGGGTGTCCCTGACAAATCAATGATACCAGTGCAGAAGCATTTGCATGGCAGCTACTTCTTCTCTTCCAGGTCTTATTTCTGCACTGCCTCCCAGCTCCTTCCAGACCATTCTCTTGGTCCTGCACTGGTCATCCAGGGTTTGCCAGCCTCTGAGCCTAGGCATCCTTGCCAAGTTTCTGTAGTCTTAGGGTGCAGACTCTGCTTTCTGAGGAGGCAGTTCCAGTGGGTCTGGTGTGGGTGTGACCGTGTGCTAGGAGCAGGGTGAGAGTCGTGGCCAGATGAAACAGAAGCAGCAAAGCTGCTTAACTAGCCCTTGTCCGTCTAGCCCAGCCTGATCGGCTCAGGCTCCATAAAGCTGTTTGTTCCTTACAAAAGGAACTATTTGTTGTTCGCTCCTCACGTGCCCTGCCATATCCTTCCACCTAACAAATACCTTCCTTGTTCAGTGGCTCCAAATTTGTAACCAAAGTGGCTTCTCTTTGTCTTCCACCTTCACACTCTTCTTCCCCACGCAGATTAGTTTTCACCTTCTGGGGTGTGACTTTCTTTGTCTCAGAGGGTCCAGCTTCACCCCAGGCCTCCAGCTTTGCCAGTCTCTCAGGTGCCCTGTTTCTCTTCACGCTTGTGACTGTCGTGTCTCTCAGGCTCTGTGCACTGCCCATCTGACTGAATCACCCACTCTTTCCTTTACCTAGGAACCTCTTGAGCAAACATTCTCCTCTTGGTGTCTCTCCCCAGCTTCCTGAGCCAACCCCACTGCAGTCTGTGTCTCTATGAGCAGAGCCCACTGGTCCCAAAAACTCCTCCTGAGCTCCAAAGATGAACCTCAGGTTCTTGCTCTTCTTTTTTTTTTGGTTTTTGGTTTTTGGGCCAAACCCGGTGACACTCAGGGGTCAGAAATCGCTCCTGGCTTCTGGGACCATATGGGACACCAGGGGATCGAACCACGTGGTCTGTCCTAGGTCAGCTGTGTGCAAGGCAAACACCTTACACCGCTCCAGCCCCCCCTTTTTTAAAGTAAAATCAGGTTTTTATGTAGGAATTCTGAGGATGTGTGTGTGTGTGTGTGTGTGTGTGTGTGTGTGTGTGTGTGTGTGTGTGTGTGTGTGTGTGTGTGTGTGTGTGTGTGTGTGTGTGTGTGTAAAGGGCAGAAACCTCTTCAGGGCAACCTTTCAAATATATAGCTACAGTAAACACAGGTGGGCATAGATATTCTATATATCAAGCACAACCATGATAAAAGCAAAATATAAGTGGAAATGATTACAAACAAAAGAAGAAGGTACAAATGAAAAAAATTGCTCCAAATCCTTAATCATTTCTTTATTTTTAATCTTCAAGCTTGGATATGCAGAGTTGGGGAGGAATAAAGATGATTAGGAGGGTTTCTGCACGCTTAATTTTCTGTTAATTTTAGTAAGCCTTCCTATTTGTGATGGTGGTTGGTCTGGTTCTTGGATTGTGGCTATACCAACAGCTATGACCTCCTGGGTCCTCAGGAACCTTGCAGTGCCAGGGATCGAACGCAGGGCTTTGACATACAAAGTTTGTGCTCCAACCATTTGAGCCATTGCCCTACCCAGCAACATAAACGCCATCTGTGTGAAGCATTTGAATTATCACTTTGATTTTTCTTCTTGGTCTTTGAGCCACATCTGACTATGTTCCAGGTCTAGGTCTGCCTCTGCATTTGGGAATCTCTCCTAACTGGACTCAAGAAATATGTTGGGTGGCAGGGATTGAATCCAGGTCAGCTGCACACAAGGCAAGCATGCTACCTGCTGTACTCTCTTTCTGGCCCTTGGTTATCACTTTCTGTTCTTATTTCCCTGAATATAATTATGAAACTAGCTTAACTCTTGATATAACAAGCTAAGCCAGAGACTGGATCAATAGTACAGAAGATAGGGTGCTTGTCTTGCATGCAGCTGATCCAGGTTTAATCCTCAGCCTCCCATATGGTCTCCTGAGCACTGTCAGGTGTGATTCTTGAATGTGGGGCCAGGAGTAACACTTGAACATAGCCATGTATGACCCAGAAACAAAGGAAGGAAGCAAGCAAGCAAGCTTAGGCCATTTATTTTTTTTATAAACTTTTAAATGTGTTGACTGTTTTTATGATGGAAATCACAATCTTTTGCTTTGTTTTAGAGCCATGCCCAAATGTACTTAGTGCTTACTTTTGGCTTTGCATTTAGGGCTCACTCCTGGTGGGGTTCAGGGGACCATGTGGGCTCTGGGGATGGAATTCAGGTCAAATGCATAAAAGCAAATGCCTTCCCTACTGTACTACCTTTCCAGCCTCCAAATCATAAGCTTCTCACCCCATAATGCTAGCTGTTGGTAAATCATGCTGATAACATTGGTGATAAAATGACTAGAATGTCATGGAGAGATAGCTCTGTCTGTAGACTGAGCCCAGGTCAATCCCCCACACGACTGGGTCCCCTAAGAAATGCTGGGTGTGGCCTAATATGAAAATGATCATTATCCTCTCTGAGTGACTGAAAGTGATTATGGCTGGCAGTCACCGTGATGTGTTCTCTCTCTCTAGTATACCATGTTGTCGGGTCAGGTCCCATTCCAGTCTCAGGATAAAAGTTTGACGTGTACCAGTGCAGTGGAGATCATGAAGAAAATTAAAAAAGGAGATTTCTCCTTTGAAGGAGAAGCCTGGAAAAATGTTTCCCAAGAGGCTAAAGACTTGATCCAAGGTAAGAATCCCCTGAAAGGCAACCAGACCATTCAAGCCTGGGGAATGATAACAAACTTGGGCCCTCAGACCTGTGTGCTTAAGGGGAAAGGCTATGGGGCAAGGCCAAAGCAAGTACCTCACCATCATGGCCTTCCTCAGAATAGGCTTCCTTCCTGTCCTACCCACCTTATGATAAGAGCCTCATTTACAAGTCCAGTCTTCTTGGGCCCGGAGAGATAGCACAGCGGTGTTTGCCTTGCAAGCAGCCGATCCAGGACCTCAGGTGGTTGGTTCGAATCCAGGTGTCCCATATGGTCCCCCATGCCTGCCAGGAGCTATTTCTGAGCAGACAGCCAGGATTAACCCCTGAGCATCGCCAGGTGTGGCCCAAAAACCAAAAAAAAAAAAAAAAAAAAAAAAAAGAACAAGTCCAGTCTTCACTCTGTGGTGCTCCTTTCTTTCCCCTTTCTTCTATTATAGGGTCCAAGTTGGGGAAGAGAAACTGGGCCTTGTCCCAGACTCCTGATCTCTCTCCCTAGGGGTCCCTGTAGCCTGTCAGTTGGGCTGGCATCTTCAAGGTCCTATTTCCTCTGTCCACCTTCAGTCAGCCGAGGGACCTTATCCTCTCCTTGCTTACAAATCCAAAGATGACAATTCTCAGGGCCTGGACCCTCATGCTGCCCTCCTTTAACATTCCAAGTCTCCAGGTTACTGTAAGACTAGACATGTGTCCTGTGTCCTGCTCACCCATCTTCACAGAGAGTCTCACTCATTCCCATCCCTGGGGCTTTGCTGCCTGCTCTGGTCCACCTCTGGGCTCACAGATAACCTGGGTGTAAGGCCTTAGCCCTAGGACTTATTTCCTGTGACCCAGACACACCCTCCCAATGCCACTGCAGGCCTCATTTATCCCCAGGCCTCTGGCACCGTCCTGCATTCTGGGAGTCCCAGTGGATGCTCCTCTACACATGGCCTCGACAAGTCCCACAGGGGAGTTTGGTTTGGGGATGAGCGTCTGTTCCAGACTGAAAAGCCAGCTCATCTGCAGAAATCAGCCACTCTGCATGAGGACAGGGACAAGGCAGAGATGAAGCAGTGGAGAAACTACTGCATTCCACCCATCAGTGCAGTTGAGATCTGTGGGAGGTTGTTGCAGACCCCATGAGGTCAGTTATCAGCAAAAGAGACCTTATTTATTTATTTATTTATTTATTTATTTATTTATTTATTTATTTGAACCACAGGACTGCTCACCGTCGACCCAAATAAGAGACTTAAAATGTCCGGTCTGAGATACAATGAATGGCTTCAAGATGGCAGCCAGCTGTCCTCGAACCCTCTGATGACGCCTGACATCCTGGGGTCTTCAGGAGCGGCCGTGCACACCTGCGTGAAAGCAACCTTCCACGTAAGGCACGGGGCAGCCAGAAGGGGACCAGGTGTTTGGAAGCTCAGAGACATTTTAAACCAGGTCTCCCTCCCATTAGTTGGGTTTCTGAAAAGTTTCTGTGACATGAATGTGTATATGGAGGAAGGAGTCTAGGCTAACCCTGAGAATATTTGGCTTTGAGAGCAAGCCAAGTCTTTCTTATCTGAACTGAGGCAATAGTCAGATAGTAGATTTGTTTGTTTGTTTGTTTTGGTTTGGGGCCACACCTGGCAGTGCTCAAGGCTTAATCCTGGCTCTGTGCTCAGGAATTATTCCTAGAGTCCTATGGGATGTTGGGGATTGAATCTAGACCTACTGTTTGCAAGGCAGATGCCCTGCGCTATACTATCTCTCCAGCCCCAGTAGTCAGATATTCAAATAGTTGGAAGTGTTCAGTGGACAATGAGAACAAGTATGTCTAAGATCAGAATATTTTTCTTTCAAATAAGCTAATCCATTTTTTTTTTTATTTTCGGTTTTTGATTTTTAGTTTTGGGGCCACACCTGGTGACACTAAGTGGTTACTCCTGGCTATGCGCTCAGAAATCTCTCCTGGTTTGGGGGACCATATGGGACACTGAGAATCCACAGTTCATCCTAGGCTAGCACCGGCAAGGCAGACGACGCCTTACCGCTTGTGTCACCACTCTGGCCCCGCTAATTCCTTTTCTTTATAATCTATACACATTAGAAACCAAGGCACGGGGCCGGTGAGTTGGCACTACAGGTAAGGTGTCTGCCTTGCAAGTGTTAGCCAAGGAAAGACTGCAGTTCGATCCCTGATTCAATCCCCCGGTGTCCCATATTGTCCCCCAAGCCAGGGGCAATTTCTGAGCGCTTAGCTAGGAGTAACCCCTGAGCATCAAATGGGTGTCGCCCAAAAAAACAAAACAAACAAACAAAAAAAATAAGAAACCAAGGCACATGGAAATACCATTCATTCAAGAGCCATTTTGTTTTAATCTAATACTGTCTAACATCTGTGAGGATTGAAGGTAGTTGATATTAAACATAGATTCAAGGAGACCAAGAAATAGCAAGGTGTGGGTAAGGCACTTGCCTTGCTTATAGCTCATTCTGGTTTGAATCCCCAATTCCACTCAAATGCAGAGCCAATAATCGCCCCTCAACACTGCCATGTGTGAGCCAGAAACCAAAGAAAAAGAAAGGAAGGCATATAGGGCATATAATAATCAAGGGTTACTCCTGGCTCTGTGCTCAGGAATCACTCCTGGCAGGCTCTGGGGACATATGATATGCAGGGGATAGAACATGGCTCAGCTGCATGGAAGGCAAACACCCTACCTGCTGTGCTATCATATCACTCTGGCCCCCTATCAGCAATTTTTTAACCTCTGTAGCTCATGGTGATTTAAAACACTTTGTCTTTTTTCTTTTTTTTAGTTTTTGGGTCACACCTGGCAGCGCTCAGGAGTTACTCCTGGCTCAGAAATTGTTCCTTATAGGCTCAGGGAATCATATGGGATGCCTGGATTCAAACCACCATCCTTCTGCATGCAAGGCAAATGCTCCACCTCCATGCTATCTCTTCAGCCCCACACTGTCTTTAAATTAAAAATTTTCAAATTTAAAATAAGTGGACTTTGTCCCCACAAAAAACTTGAGACCTTCTTTCTACTGTTTCCAGCCTGCCAAGACAACATTAGCGCTTTCACCTTCACGGTTCCCCCCATTTTCTCTCCTAGGCTTTCAACAAATACAAGCGAGAAGGCTTCTGCCTGCAGAATGTCGATAAGGCCCCTTTGGCCAAGAGGAGGAAGATGAAAAAGACCAGCACCAGCACGGAGACCCGCAGTAGCTCCAGCGAGAGCTCTCACTCCTCATCCTCACACTCACATGGGAAAACCACCCCGACCAAGAGCCTGCAGCCAAGCAACCCCTCCGACAGCAATAACACAGAGGCCCTCTTCCAATTTGCCGACTGAGCAGCCCCACCAGCCCCAGGGCACTGTGGTCCCCTCAGCTCAGGTCTCAGCCTGGCCCCAAGACATGTGCTTCTAAGAACTCGTCCTGTTGATCTCTGGGGAATCTGCCTCAAATGGAGGAAAACCCCATCAACAGTCAGGATGAGGCTTTCAGTGGTATTGGAAACCCTGTGGGTGTTCCTGACCCGAAAGGCACCAGACTGAGGCTGATATTGTGAATAGAGCAGACAGGATGGTGTCAAGCCATGGAGCCTAGTCCCAGCAGGACTGTTCTAGAATGAGCAGAGATGAGCTGGTGACATCTGCTTAAGGGCCAAGCTAGATTTGAGCAGTTCACACAAATCCCCAGTCTGCCAGCTATCTGCCAGCAACTGCAGACTCAGGCTGGAGAAACCCATTGGTTTTTGCCTTGTGGTCTTGTATGTGTATGTCTGTGTGTCTGTGTGTGTGTGTATACGAGTGTATGTGTGTGCTTTAAAGAGATTTGCAATTACTAAAGAGTCATTTCTCAGAGAAAAAGGTCTTGACTGTTTGCAGAAAAAGTCTGTCATAAATTTTATGTGTGGCCTGTCTTAAATTTCTTGTGAGAGAATTTTAACTTATTGTTTTGATTTATGGCTACGTATGATCACAACCAGCTAGGATTATTCTTTTCCTTAAAAAAGTAAAATTATATATGTATATATATACATAAAATATATATACATATATCTGAGAATTGCAGGGCCCCTGTGCTATTGGGCCCCACCCGAGCTGCATGCTAAGCTACGTCTGTCTCCTTTTTTGCACTGCTCCTTCCTGGCAGTTTGTTCTAACGGTGACTTCATAGCATCAAGGTACATGTCTGTTTTCAGTAATGCTGCACTTTATAAGGCACACTGTTTTGACGCATATGTACTGTATTTCTGCCATGCCTCCCAACAGCCCCCCCCCCAATCTATTTAAAACTTGTTCTCACATCCCACTTCTACTTCCAATGAAAGTAGAATGGGCCACACTGCGGAGATGCCATCCTTCGCCACCAAGGCCCACTGTGAAGAAAATCTAAAGGGAAATTCTCGGAACACTGTGCTTCACATTTGGACACTGTGTTGGGCTACGGCGAGGCAGCCCTCCTGTAGTCAATCTTCTGTACATACTATTTTCGAACCATAGCTTTGACTTGTTTTTTTTTGGTTTTGGTTTTTTTTGCCATATTTTGGTTCACTTTTAAATCCCGGAAAGCCTATTTTATAACTCTGTGCCAAGCACTTTTATTGCTCTTAAGTTCCGAATACATACAGAAGTCAAGTGCTACTAGTTGAAGACATTTCCCTGAAAGACTACTACTGCAGTCTTTAAATAATATGGTCTGGGGGCCGGAGCAATAGCACATCAGGTAGGGCACTTGCCTTGCATGGGCTGACCCAAGTTTGAGCCCCAGCATCCCATATGGTTCCCTGAGCAATGCCAGGAGTTAATTCCTGAGTCCAAAGCTAAGAGTAATCCTTAAGCATTACCAGGTATGCATCCCAAATATATGGATTAATTCACTCCCTATGCATAAAAATAAAATAAATGATAGAACGTGTATATTATTTTTAAACCATCCCATAAAATGTCAATGCTGAGAAAAATGATCTTTGCAATGTTTACAGGAATCATGCTTAAAAAGATAATGCTCAACTTGTTTATTTTATTGTTTATTTGGTTAATGATAATCTCTTGAGCATTGGTTTGGAATTGGGGCATGATATTTATTTATTGCTCTCGAGCTAATAGCGTTAATTTCAAACAATTATGAATACTAAAAACAGTGCACTCTGTAATAGTATATTTATTACTAAATCAATGTATATATTATTAGCACAGGCAACAAAACTGGTGAATATTAAAATATTTTCAAAGTATTATATTATCCTGTTTACATTTTTGTCTACAGTGGTGGTTGGAAATAATTTCCTAGTTTTCAGAAGCTCAGAAGGCTGTTGAGCAAGTTTTTACTCCCCTCGTTCTTAATAATGATGGGACATTTTATCTGAATTATTAGCCAGCTACATTTTTTTGATTCACAAAATAGAATTCTATTAAAGATTATTAACCATCAAGAAAATACCCATTTTAGGGGCCAGAGTGATAGCACAGAGGTAGGGCATTTGCTTGCACATGGCTGACTCAGGACAGACCTCAGTTCGAACCCCGACATCCCATATGGTCCCGAGTGTCTGCCAGGAGCAATTTCTGAGCACATAGCCAGGAGTAACCCTTGAGCATCACTGGGTGTGGCCCAAAAACCAAAAACAGAAAAAAAGAAAAAATAACCATTTTAAACACATAGTTGTATCGAGTATATTGGAATATACTATGTTAGCTATTTTAGTCATTTCTGAAACAGGGTCTTCTGGTAGAAGATACAAGTTGTAAAGTAAAAATTAAAAGGACTTGGTCACTCATGGAAAGGATCCAGAGCACTGATGGGTCAATCTGTACTAGTAACTCAGGGGAAATTGAGTGTGAAGACTGGACATTGGGAGGTTTTGATTTTTTTTTTTCATTGCCCTGCCTCTTCTAAGGGAATTCATAGAAAATCAGATGGGTGGAAAATCAGGTAGTAGAGGGAAGTAAGGGAAAGAAAAGGTTTGTAGTTAATAGCAGATTAAGCCTCCCTAAAACATATGCAGGACTTGGAAGAAGAGCCCCAAGAATCCTCCCTGGTGCCCTCCTGCCCAATAGCTTGTCCTCTGCACATGGATAAGGACCAGCCTGGCAGCCCGATGCCGCCTTGCTCACATTCCCTCTGTGAGTTGCTTGCACCTTCTTGGTATATGGTGAATTACACTTCCAGATTGCAAGGCTTGTATTTCATCCTCTCAAAAATAAACTAAAATATGTTTCCTATCCAATGCAATATCCAATATCCAATGCAAGACCTTTTTCTTGACATTGGAAGTAAAATGGAAGTAGGCAAGTAAACAAAATACTTTTGAAATTCTCTCTAGGGGCTGGGCGGTGGCGCTAAAGGTAAGGTGCCTGCCTTGCCTGCGCTAGCCTTGGATGGACCGCGGTTCGATCCCCCGGTGTCCCATATGGTCCCCCCAAGCCAGGAGCAACTTCTGAGCACATAGCCAGGAGTAACCCCTGAGCGTTACCGGGTGTGGCCCAAAAACCAAAAAAAAAAAAAAAAAAGAAATTCTCTCTGGAACATGAATTTGGAGAACTTAGCTACAGTTAGTTTTGGATTTATTTTTTTGTTCTTATATGTCATTTTCATGCCAGCATAAGTCCAAATTTATGTCATTTCACTAGGAAAAGCTCATTGGGAAGCAAGAATAGGAAAAGGGGGCTGAAGAGATTATTCAACTGGTAAAACACTTGCCTTACACATGTCCAACCCAGATTCAATCCCAGCCACCACATAAGGTCCCCAAGCACATCCAGAAGCGATTCCTGAGCACAGTTACAAAATTGTTTATGATTGAATTTCAGTCATGTAATATCTAACACCCAGTAACAGTGGATTCTTAATGGTTCGGTTTCTTTTCATTCTGTACTGCAGCCTTTCACCAAATGAGGTAAATTAGCTATTTTAACATTCATTTATGCTTCCAATTCTCTGTAAAATAATAAACCATCACCGAACCACTGGAACAGAAAATCAAGTATCCTGAGTTAATTGAAACAAGCTTGTTTGTCTTGGAGCTGCAGGTTCATTTATCCACCAAAAAAAAGACTCTTAAATTTTTCTCTCTTTTGTACATTTCTGCTGATTTCTTAAATGGGTAAGTAAGTAGTTTATATACTTTTATTTGGGATGTGGGATTCAGGAGGCAGGGGATACCAGCTATACTCCGGGCTTACTCCTGGCTCTGAGCTAGTAGGGTTCAGGGAACTGATCATAGGGGGAGTAAGGATCAAATTTGGGTTGGCCCATGTAAAGAACATGCCCTCTACTATGGCTCTGGCCCTAAATAGCTCCCTTTTAAATGGAAAGTTATTTTAAAGACACCTACTAGAATAGCAGTGACCATAAGTATGTTCTTAAATATTCTATGAAAATCTACAAATTACTATTTTCCTTGCTTCTATTCTCAAATGCATATTACAAGGTACTTCAAATAGTGACAGTTTCTAAATCATTGGTCCTTTATTCCTTCTTATTACTTACTATTCTTTGTATCCCTCCAGATTAATAAGAACATGATTTAGATCTTTTTTTTTAAGAGCTAAGTCAAAAACTTAAATCTTTTAGGCTACTAACACTGTGTCAGAATAATTGACTTACAGATGAATTCTTGTATTATAATAAGTATTTAAATTATGTGGCTGTTAACTTTACAGATTCTTTATATGATAATAACCCATTTTATGGTCTCCGATTAATTTATTTCCCCTGTATCAGTATTCATCTTGATTCAACTCATTTACTATGTTCAAATGAATGTATAAGGCTCTTAAGAAATTTTAAATTTAAATGTAAGTTATTATAAGACTCAAAAATGGAAAAGTAGTAAAAAGATAGCAGAGGAAGTTTACATCAGATAAATATTTTAAATATAATTACCCAAAGAAAGTAGTTTGCTCCTGCAACATAGAAGTTCTCTTGTCCAAAGTAACTTTTTCCAATGGTGATAAGTCCTTAAATGAATATTTTCCTTAAGAATAATCTTTTAATACTTACCTGGCAGGGGAGATACCATGATCATGAAGGTGGTTTTCCCAGGATGAGGCTTATCCATTGCACTCTGGATGTGCTGACCCCTGCGATTTCCCCAAATGTGAGAAACTCGACTGCACAATTTGTGGTAGTGGGGAACTGCATTCGCACTCTCCCCTGAAAAAAAAAAAAAAGTGATCTTTTAGGGGCTGGAATGATAGAACAGTGAGTAGAGTGTTTGCCTTGCATGCAGCCGACCCAGGTTTGATCCCTTTCATTCCCATATGGTCTCTCAAGCCTGCTAGGAACTATTTCTGAATGCAGAGCCAGGAACCCCTGAGTGCTGATGGGTATGGCCCAAAATCCAAATGAAAAAGAAGGTCTTGGGGCCGGGCGGTGGCGCAAGAGGTAAGGTGCCTGCCTTGCCTGCGCTAGCCTTGGACGGACCACAGTTCGATCCCCCGGCGTCCCATATGGTCCCCCAAGCCAGGAGCAACTTCTGAGCGCATAGCCAGGAGTAACCCCTGAGCGTCAACGGGTGTGGCCCAAAAACCAAAAAAAAAAAAAAAAAAGAAAAAGAAGGTCTTTTAAATTTTGTTCACATGTATTGGGGTCAGGATGGGAGTTAGGCCATACTTGGGATGACTTTGGCAGTATGCAGTGACAACCATTGAACTGGGATCAGCCACATACAAATATCTTACCCTCGTGCTAGTTATGTCCAGAAAAAAAAAAAAAACCCACATTTTTAAACTTTTTATTTTTTTATTTCTTTTTTGTTTGGTTGGTTATTTTTGTTTTTGTTTGGGGACACACCTAGCAATGCTCAGGGGTTCCTAGCTCTGCACTCAGGAGTCATTCCTGGCTATGCTTAGGGGACTACCGTATTTTCCAGCGTATAAGATGACCCCCTAATTTTGCAGTGAAAACATAGGTTTAGGCCTATATTCGCTGTATCAGACAGAGCGTTCCTGTGCTGCAACTGTATGTACCACAATGAGCTAATCACAACAAGCAAAGGTTCAAAGGTTACACTTAATAGACTTTCTCTCTGACTCTGGCCCATCTGAGCAGGCTTTTTACAGTGTAGATTCAGGTCCAGAACATTGTCTAATTTGCATGCATAAAAAGCCTGCTTGGATTGGCTGAGTTAGAGAGGCGTCCGAACAGACTGGCAGTGATTGGTGCAAGATCAAATTGGAAAATTAGTTTTGTGGCAATATTCAGACAATTTTCCTTTAGCGGCATATTGAAACATTTTTCGGAATATACTCGGGTATAAGACGACCCCCGATTTTCAGTTGACTTTTTTTTGTTTCAAAAGTCGTCTTATGGGGCCGGGCAGTGGCGCTAGAGGTAAGGTGCCTGCCTTGCCTGCGCTAGCCTTGGACTGACCGCGGTTCGATCCCCCGGCATCCCATATGGTCCCCCAAGCCAGGAGCAACTTCTGAGCGCATAGCCAGGAGTAACTCCTGAGCGTTACCGGGTGTGGCCCAAAAACCAAAAAAAAAAAAAAAGTTGTCTTATACGCTGGAAAATATGATATATGAAATGCTGGGGATTGGATCCAGCTCAGCCACTTGCAAGGCAACCTGTTGTGCTGTTGTTTCAGCCCAGGAGAGTGCTTTTCATCAAGAAACACTTGTCAGAGGCCAGAGCAACAGCACAGCTAGTAGGTTGCCTTGCAAGCAGCCAACTGAGGTACAATCCCTGGCATCACATATGATTCTCCCAAATCCTAAAGGAGTGATCCCTGAGCACAGAAACAGGAGTAACTCCTTAGCAGCACCACCAGGTGTGCCCCAAAACAAAAAAAATAAAAAGAAACACTTGGCACTATTTCAGGTTTCATCTTTAGCATTTCTTTTTGTTTTGTTTTTGTTTGGGGGCCACACCCAGCGCTGTTCTGAGTTTAACTCCTGACTGTACTCAGGAATCACTTCTGGCAGTACTCAGGACCTTATGGAATACTGGGGATTGATCCTGGGTCTGCTGTATGCAAGCCAGGCAAGCACCTTGCCCACTCTCCAGTCTGTTTAACATTTCCTTAGTTTGAACTGTCCAGCTTTTCTGGAAAAGGCAAAGACAAAAGGAAGCTTTTCCCACTGTAATTCCAGCTCTCTATTCATAACCCAGTGGCCCCTGCTCCACCTCCCCACAGCTGTTACCTATCTTTCAGTTCATGGAAATTTGTAAATTCAACAGATGCCAGGATTTTAGTGTATCTTATTATTCAACTATAAAAAAAAAAAAAAGCCAAGAAACTAAGGTGGCTCCAGGATATTTCCGCTTTGGCTACATCACACTCCTGCAAATCGACTATAGCAATCGACTACTATTTATGGCCACTTATGCCCTCCCCTTTGTGACTTGTAACCACTGGGTAGCCAGCTGGTTATTTTGCATTTAGAAGGAGATTTGGAGAAAAAGATGAAAGTAGTCAGTAGTGGGCAGGCCTTCATCAACTGCTTTCCTGCTGTGTTTCTGCTGGGGAAAGTGGTCTGACATGGCTGCTGGTTGGTTTACAGACGAAGGAAGGCTTCAGCTAGGTCAACTTCTGGTATTGAATATAGCGACTCTTCCTCCAAAACACTGGATAATGCTCAACACCATGCTTTTCCACAGCATAGTATTTTTTTAATTTGGGGGGAGTCTAGGGTGTGGGGGTCTAGGGAGGTGGAGGCTGAGGGGGTCAGGGCCATCCCAGCAGTAGTCAGGGGTTATTCCTGGCTCTGCACTCAGGAATCATTCCTAGCAGTGCCTGGGAGACCATAAGGGATGCTGGAGATCAAACGCAATTCAGAAAAGTGCAAGGCAAATGGCCTCCCTTTGTATTATTGCTCTGGCCCACAATATATTTTATTTGCCTAACTTTATAACATTTGTTTCTTCACTATCATAAAAACCCAGTTTTCATTTTTATTTCTTCCCTATATAAAATAATTGTGTGGACTTTTTTATCCTTTTGTTTATGTTCTGTATTTTTTACTGTAAAAAGAAAAAGAAGTCATATCTTAGGAGAATATTATGGGTTTGGGGGCTTTTTCTTTTGCATTGCTAGTGATGGAACTGAGGACGTCACATATGCAAGAGTATTGGTCTGCCAATGAGTAGGCCTTGGCATTTCTTTTAGTGGTTTAGAAAAATTTTTTTGTTTCTAAGTATTGTAAATCATGGTATCAAAAATAGAAAAAAATTAAAGGAAAGAAAAAAATAGGACATTTTTGTTTTGTATGTTTTAAAGTCCAGTTAGGTAGAGTAATTTCACATTCTAAACTGCAAGGGCCGAAGCAGTGGCGCAAGCAGTAAGGAGTCTTTCTTGCCTGCTCTAGGACAGACTGTGGTTTGATCCCCTGACATCACATACGGTCCCCAAGCCAGGAGCGATTTCTTAGCGCCTAGCCAGGAGTAACCCCGTGTGTCACCAGGTGTGGCTCAAAAACAAAAACAAAAAGATAACATTCTAAATTGCAGTTTTTGGGTGTTTTGGGGTGTACTTATTTGTTTGGGGACCACACCCAGTGGTGCTCGGGTGCTCAGGGCTTCTGATTCTGCATTCACATCTGGCAGTTCCAGGGCACCATAGGGGGTGCCAGAGATCAATCCCAGGAAAGCTGCTTGCAAGGCAAATGCCCTACTTGCTGTACTATCACTCCAGCCCCAACTGCAATTTTATTTTTAGCTTTCTAAGAAGCTTGTCGTGGAGAATGTATTCTGTTGGAATGGATGCCTTATAATTTATTAATCCTCATTAAGACTGGTGGCTGTGGTAGACAGTTGATTATTCATAGTTTATTTTAGGTTCTGTAGTGCTGTTCTGTTTGCTCAAAGTTATCACTACTGGTAAAATGGAAGATTAAATGTACAATAAATTTATTTTTTTTTTTTTTTTTTTTTTTTTTTTTTTGGTTTTTGGGTCACACCTGGCAGTGCTCAGGGGTTATTCCTGGCTCCAGGCTCAGAAATTGCTCCTGGCAGGCACAGGGGACCATATGGGGCGCCGGGATTCGAACCGATGACCTCCTGCATGAAAGGCAAACGCCTTACCTCCATGCTATCTCTCCGGCCCCAATAAATTTATTTTTAACTGCATAAGAAGGTGCTATGTGACATGCAAAATTAATGCCATATCACTAAACTTTTGAAAAATCTCTAAAAGGTTTTTCTGGGTTAAATGGAAACCACATCTACAGAGTTTTGGCAGAGTTGTGTAAAATTTGGCATTTTTATGGTATAGTAAATGTATTTCTGTCCAGAGAGTGTTATATATACTTGGGTCAGGAGCCAAACACTTGTTGATAATTATCTAAGCTAAAATGATCAATATTACTATGTAAATTCTTCCACAAGAATTTATCCTAATGGAAAGTAAATAGAAGATAGAAAGTCTGGTTCATTGTTCTATATAGACCTTTAAGAGAGAAATAAGTTTCAGGGCCTGAGATATAAGGCACTTGCCTTACATGTAGCCAACCAGGTTCAATCCCCAGCATCTTATATGGTCCCCCTTCCCACCAGGAAAAAGCCCTGAGAACTGTCAGTGTGGCCCAAAAACACAAAGAGAAAAACAAGTCACACTATCCACAGTTCCCATGAGAGTTATCCCTGGCCTGTCCCTGTAACCCTACCCATCAGTCTCCACACTGTCTCCATCACCTGCAGCCATTGTGCCACTTCTTGCACCTTATTCTTGGACCACACATAATGACATTGCCTGATGCAGGCATTTATTTAATTCATTGTTGTTTATTGGAGAGAGAGAGAGAGAGAGAGAGAGAGAGAGAGAGAGAGAGAGAGGGAGAGAGAGAGAGAGAGAGAGAGAGAGAGAGAGAGAGAGAGAGAGAGAGAGAGAGAGAGAGAGAGAGAGAGAGAGAGAGAGTTTACAGCACTGAGATTCAGACATTTGACACTGAGAGAGGGTCCACTTCACAGAGTTGATCCAGTTTGGGCCATGTCAATGAATTTTTTGGGTTTGTTGGGTTTTTTTGTTTTTATTTTTTTGGGTGTTGGGGTTTTTGGTTTTGGTTTTTAGGGGTTCTTTTTGGTTTTTGGTTTTTGGGTCACATCTAGCAGTGCTCGGGTTACTCCTGGCTCTGTACTCAGAAGTCACTTCTGGCAAACTCGGTGGACCATATGGAATGTCAGGATTCAAACCAGGTCCTATCCTATGTTGGCCGCATGCAAGGCAAATACCTAACCACTGTGCTATTGCTCTGGCCCAATGAATCTTTTTTTTATTTAGTGCTTTTTTTTTTTTAGGCCATACCTAGTGGTACTCAGGGGTTACTTCTGGCTCTGCATGCAGGGCTTGGGAAACCATATAGAGTATCAGAGATTGAACCCAGGACAGGCACATGCAAGGCAAACTTTCTACTCTCTGTACTATCATTCCAGCCCCAGTGAACCTTTGAAAAATTGTTCTGTTTTATGGATCAGTGAACCTGCTGCATTTATCTCTATAAGGTGGCACTTTTCTTCTAGAAGGCCTCAGAATAACTTCCCCTTCTTTGGATCCTTCCTCTTTCCCAACTGTCCTTCCATCTTCCCAGCCACTGGCACATTCCAAAACATGACTTAGTTCAGTCCAAAACATGACTAAAACTACTACAAGGGCCCGGAGAGATAGCACAGCGGCGTTTGCCTTGCAAGCAGCCGATCCAGGACTAAAGGTGGTTGGTTCAAATCCCGGTGTCCCATATGGTCCCCCGTGCCTGCCAGGAGCTATTTCTGAGCAGACAGCCAGGAGAAACCCCTAAGCACCGCCGGGTGTGGCCCAAAAGCCAAAAAAAAAAAAAAAAAAAACCAAAAAAACAAAACAAAACAAAAAAAAAACACTACTGCAAACAGAGATGATACTTTCAGTACAGGAAGCAGAGATAAAATATACAGATCCTGGAGCCAGAGTGATAGTACAGTGGGTAGGGTGCTGCTGTCTTGCACAAGGCCAACCTGTGTTTAATCCCCAGCACCCCATATGGTGCTGAGCCCTGCCAGGGCTCAGAGTCAGGAGTAAACCCCTAAGTACCATTGGATGTGTCCTAATAGGAAAAAAAAAAGAAAGAAAGAAAAGATCCTATGAAGTATCATAGGAATGCTTAGAGGTTTCTGTACCTCCGATAACCAGACCTGAATCAAGTAAGGACACCCACCAAATCTAAAAATCATCACCATTGTGTGAACTCCTGTCACCATAGATTAGATTTGTCCTTTAATTAAATTCCATTTAAATAGAACATTTAGATGAAACTGTGGTGTCTGGTTTTATTTGATCCTTGTGTCTATAGAACTCATCCATCCACATTGCTGTATACAACAAAGTTAGTAGCTTCCTTTTTTGTTGTTGTCTACTAATCACCAGCTGACCAGGTAACTATTTATAGTGTCATCCTATCATTGCGATGTCATTTTCACTGACCTTCGTTCAAATTGGAGGCAGGACATTTGCCTTGCATGCAGGACAGTGGTTTGAATCCCACATCCCAAGCCTGCCAGGAGCGATTTTTGCATAGAGTCAGGAGTAACCCCTGATCACTGCTGGGTATGAATGAAACCCCCCCCACAAAAAAACAACCAAAAACAAATTTATCAAAGTCCCCTATTTTACTGAATCTAAAGAATTTGTATTTTTCTTTCCTAGATTTTTTTTTCTGGTTTTTGGGTCACACCTGGCAGCACTCAGGGGTTACTCCTGGCTCTATGCTCAGAAATTGCTCCTGGCAGGCTCGGGGGGACCATATGGGATGTCAGAATTTGAACCACCATCCTTCTACACGCAAGGCAAACACCTTACCTCCATGCTATCTCTCCAGCCCCTTCTTTCTTAGATTTTTAGCTCAGATCTTCTTTGATCTTTTCTGTAGCTTCCAGTACTGCTGAAATCCTGTCTTTTCCTTTATAATGGACCATAATGAAAATAATTGAAAATTATTTTTAAGTTCTTACAGGGTCAAATAAGACCTGAGATATTGCCTGGGTTGTTTCTTTTGAGGCATTTTTCTCCTGGTTTCCAATCATTTGCTCCTTCTCTCTAAAATCCTTAGCCGTTGATCTCAAGTATCAGGCATTGTGTCGGGGAAGATGGTCAGGCCACCCATGAAGTTGCTACCGGCTTCTAAACTTATTTATTCTCATAGCAATGGGGGTGGGGGGACAGATCATCATAATCTTACTGAGAGTGGAGATTAGGCTTTGGGTTTGGGTTTGGGTTTATTTCTCTGTTTGGGAGCCATTACCAGGCGATGCTAAAGGCTTACCCCTCCTCTGCTTCAAGGATCACTCCTGACAGGGCTCAGGAAAACATATGTGGTGGCAAAGACTGTCTGCCCTACCCACCATACTATCTCTCTGGCCCTGGAACATCCATTTTCAATCCCAAAATTCCTTCTCCACAGTAGCTCCAGTTAAAACCAATCAGGATGATGGCAGCTTCATGTGCAGTGGCCCAAACTGACGAGCTTGTACACACTGAGCTTTCTTTGGTCTGGAAGTCACGTCCATTAAGACAGGGGGCTGCTCCTGGCTTAGTGCTCAGAGGACCATGCAGAACTAGGAAGGAACATGGGTGTGCCGACCCTGCATAAAACTGAGCTATGACTTCAGGAAAAGTCTGCTCTAAACCAAAAGAACAGTAAAGAACAGCCACTCTAGGTCCAGCTTCCTGTACAGAGGCAACCCCAAGGTTTCTGGGTCAGACTTGTACTAATTAAAGACTTTCTTAGCTGTGGGTGACAGAGAGACAGCCGAGGCCAAGAGCTTTGCATGACGACACCTTCCTATTTTATACAGATATTTTCAGACTCCCTTCACCTTCACAGAGACCCTTCCTTAACTCACACATAACACACTGTGCTTTATTTATTGGGCCAATTTTGAAAGCAAAAACATTGTCTTTCATTTTATTTCTAAACCCTTCAGACCAGACACAAGCAGGAGAAAAAAAAAATCACTCTGGAGCCCAAGTGTGACCATTTGAGTTTAAACTTTAGAAACTGACTCTCTCCCCTCTGTAGAAATCTATACTCTCTCTGATACCTTCTTTCATATACTCCCTTCCTCGTTCCTGTCCTGACTCTCCATATTTACCTCACCTCCCCATATTCCCTAAATAAAATCATTTACTTAAAAAAATGTAACCCAAGGAACTAATTTCTGGAGCAAGCTTAGCTCTGTGATCCGATCTTTTTTTTTTTTTTTTTGGGGGGGGCCACATGTGGCATACTGAGGGGTTACTCCTTATGCTCAGAAATCACTCCTGGCTGTGCTTCGGGGATCCTATGCACTGCCATGGATTGAACCTAGGTTGATCACTTTTAAGGCAAGTGCCCTAGCTGTCATGCTATCTCTCTGGCCCCAATCATCAGTTATTTTTATGTGCTTCGATGTCTGATCTGTCCAATCAGCCTACTGTGGCTTCTCATTTTTAACTTCAAATACCACAAAGCACTTTTGAAATGCTTTGAGCTACTAAAAATAAAAATGGCTGGGTATTCTCAGGGTTCCAAAATAGTTTAAATGTGTCTGTTACCAAGAGAAAAAAAAAAAAAGCCAACCAACATCAGATGTGACCTAGTGGCCTCCAGCACAGCCAGGCCTTGTTAGCACTCTGTAGGCCTGATCTTCGGACCCTCCACCAGTGGTCCTCAAACTATGGCCCGCGGGCCACATATTGTATTTGTATCTGTTTTGTTTCTTCATTGCAAAATAAGATATATGCAGTGTGCATAAGAATTCGTTCATAAGTTTTGTTTTTACTATAGTCAGACCTTCCAATGGTCTGAGGGACAATGAACTGGGCCCCTGTTTAAAAAGTTTGAGGACCCCTGCTCCAGCCCATAGTTGTGACTAAAGACTTCTGCTCCTCTCCCCATAGGCTTATGTTCCCACTTCAGCACCTTCTCCTGATGATATTTGTCCTTGTCCAAAGTCATACCCCAGCACAATTATTTGCACTTTCAATTTCAGTTGATTTTCTTGTGCTCATGAAGCAAAGAACAAGAGCATCATGTATAGTAAGTAGGTCTTGGTAGACCAGGATGCACTCAGACCATGGATCCAGAATTGTAAACACTTGATTTTGGTGTCTTTGGAATAACAGCCCTTTTAGAATGTATGAGGATGTTTGTTAAAGTGAAAGAAACTGGAGAGAAAAGCCCACTTACTTAAGATTTTATTTATGTTCAGAATAAGCAAGTTCAGTGAGAGAGAAAAGAATTCCTAGCAGTGCCCAAGGGATGATTAGCACAAGATATGGGAAGTGACTGCTTAATTGAATAAACTAAGAGACACCCAGTTTTTTGACTTAAGTGGCAAGTTGCATATATTAATTCTTACACACACACACACACACACACACACACACACACACACACACACACACACATTATAATAGAAGGCTGGAAAAGATAGCACAGCAATCAAGTTACTTTCCTTACATGCAGCTAATCCAGGTTCAATCCCCAGCATCCCATATGATTCGAAACACTTCCAGGGTTACTTCCTGAATATACACCAGCAGTAACCTCTGAACATAGCCAAGTGTGGCCCAAAGGCAAACAAAAAATTTTTAATTAGAGATTTGAGGGACCAAAGATACATTACTGGGACTAAGGCATTTGTCTTCCTGTGGCAGACATCTGTTTGACCCCTGGCACCTCCTGGTCCCCTGAGCCCAGAGCTGGGAGCAGACCCCTAAGTTCTTCCAGGTAAGGCCCAAGACAACTTAAAAATTTAACTTATTTGAGCTATTTGCTATATTAGAAACTTGAAAAAAAGAATATTTAGTAAATTTCAATATTGGTTTCATCTAACTTGGTTTTTTGTTTTGTTTTATTTTGCACCTGAAGATGCTCAGTAGACAGTGCTCTGTTGATTTATTTATTTATTTTGGTTTTTGCCGGGTCACACCTGGCAGAGCTCAGGGGTTACTCCTGGCTCTGTTCTCAGAAATCGCTCCTGGCAGGAACAGGGGACCATATGGGATGCCGGACTCAAACACCATTGGTCCTGGGTTGGCTGCTTGCAAGGCAAATGCCCTTCTGCTGTGCTATCTCTCTGGCCCTGCTCTGTTGATTTAATATAAAATATAATGTCTAATGTCCACGTGTCTAGGTGTGGCCTTTCTCAGCACAGCAAGGCACGGCGCTTTTAGCCCCTTTGACATATAGGTCTGAAGACACAGAGTAGTAGCTGTGGAGAAATAACTCACAAGCAGTCAGTTAAAGTTTCATCGGGAGTCAGACAACTTTATTCCTAGGCCCTATCTGCCATATACTTTTCCTCACATAGCTTCTATGCTAAGTTTATTCCTAGTAGCTTTCTCTTTGCTTCTCCTCTGGCTCTCTGCCTCTTTCTCTTCTTCCTTCTCCCCAGCCAGACCCTTTTCTTCATCCTCTAGATCCCTACCCACCAGGGTGGGGCAAAGCCCTGTAATCCAGATGTGATTAACATTTCAACAGAAAATTTAGGGCTTTGAGGAAGGAGATACCTTACAATGCTCTACCTGCTGTATTATCTCTCCAGCCACTCATGTTTTGTTTTGTTTGCTTGTTTGTTTTTAAAGTTAGATTATAGTCATGGAAGAGTTTTTATTTTAATTAATGCATGCTTAAACATTTTGGGGTGGAACTTAGGTATTTGGTCTATAGCTGGTGGTGTTCAGACTATTTTTTGCTCAATATTTAGGAATGACCCCTTGCAGGAGCACATATGATGCCAGGGAATGCCCTCCCCTCATCAGTGGCATGGAAAGCAAGCTCCTTACCTCCCATACAGTCACATACATAGGGAATTTTATTGTTTTATTTGTTGGTTTTTGAGCTACACTCAGTGGTGTTCAAAGCTTACTCCTAACTCTATATTAAGGACTTGGAGGAACATATGGGGTTTTGGGGATCAAACCCAGTTCAACTATGTGCAAGGCAAGCACCCTCCCCACTATCTCTGACCCAAGGAATTCCTCAAATATAAGTCAAAATCTTATCTTCATGCTTGCATTATACTTACTTAAAATTAAGTTGCATTGATTGTCTGTCATATACATACCTTAGTTTAGAGGAAATGCTCTCCAGTTTTCCATTCCGATATTAACAACATTGTTATTAGTTACTTGTAACCCCCTAGAACCCTGCCAGCAGGGTGGACTGAGGATCACGTAGTAATTCGTGGGTCACGAGCGGGATCCGACCTAAAAAGGAGGAAAGAGGCTGAGAAAGAAATGAGCTCAAGTCAAGCTGGCTGATCAAGAGCTAAAGTTTATTGAAAGGGGGCTAGTTTTTATAGATAAGCAAAATACGGAAATAACAGTCAGTACTTTTCCATGGTGTCTATAGAAAAGTAGGGGGGGGGGTCGTACAGGACGGACTTTCAGTTTTACAGCATACCCTTAGATCATACAGACATTCTTTCACAATGGTAGCTTAACAGGATGTGATCTATATCTTATCAACTCAGGAGGTTTATTGGAGCATCTTGTGACTATTGCTAACTGAACTATGTGGCTGTTCTTTCCTTTAGGCCCATGGGGGAAATGCCACAGTACAGCCTGTCAGGTACACAGGCCTTTGATTTCTCAGGCATCAGAGACTCCATTTTGCTCTCTAAGTCTTATGGCTTCCAACAGTTACTTAAAAGTTTGGTATTGTAATGAGTACCTCCATATGTCTGTATATGTGTATCTAACTACAAAGAGAGACATATTTGGTTATAACACCTCATTAGTAAGACCTAAATTAAACCATTGAGCCAGAGAGAGGAGAACTTGTGAGCCTCATTCCTCTCCATTTCCCTTCTACCCCAGCAGAAAAGAAGAAAAAAAGAGAAATGAATTGTGTAATTCAGGGAAAATGCTTACACGTATGCCACTCACAGGACAAACTCTCCAGAATCTATGCCAGGTTGACTTGCACCACACCCGCTGCATGTACACTAGTTTTCATTCACTTCACACTCAGACGCTGTCAACTCACACCCTGTCTGGGCAGCTTTTATATCATTGGACTAACATAAATATTTGCTTCCTCTGGAGACATTTAGACATTGAAAGTAGTGATTTGCTGATGAACTATAAATTTAAGGGAAGCTTTTAGATGAAATTTGCATTCTTTCCTTTTTTTTTTTTTTGGTAGATGAATTGCTTGGGCATAATGCTAGCTTTCTAGACTGTGGGATATTGAATAATGCTCTTTCTTTTTATTTCTATGATGCATGTATTATTAGATTAGCTCTGTTTTTGTTTTGTAGGGTGCTGTGATGGTTGGGAACACTGTGTGTGTAGAGGTTACATGCCAAGAGACCCATTGTTTAGTGAGTTTGGAGCAAGAACCCCAGTCTTCGGAGGCTGGAAGAAGCAGCTGTTATATTACAGTCTCCCCTTTTAAGCACTTGACTTATGTGGAATTGTTTTCTTATTGTTGTTGTGTCACACCCGGCTGTGTTTAAGGCTTATTCTGGCTCTGTACTGGAGATCACTCCTGGTTGTGGCTTCAGTGCGGTGGCAATGCCAAGGATCAAGGGACAGTTGCATGCAAGGCCATCTCCTTTCCTTCTGTACCATCTCTCTGGTCTCCAGAAGACCCATTCTTCAGTGAGCTCAGGCTCATTGTGAAGTACTGGGGGGGGGGGCACAGGAAGGGAACCTGTGATGAGTATGCCAGCTTAAGCCAGGCTGAAGGATGCCCTACAATCCTGGCCCCTTACCTTCTTTCCCCTCTTTGAAGATTGCTAGGGTCTTGGATTTGCTAACTGGCCTTCCATTTTACATCAACAAAACCCATCCTGTTCCTGAAATCTTTTCTTTTCCCATCACCATGGTCTTCCTCCAGCTTTCTCTTAGCCTTCTGAGTAATTTCTCTTCAAGGTTGCTGTCTTCCAAGTGGCTGAGATGAATCCACCACGGACTCCAAATCCAACAGCATTAATGTCCTGCATGGTGCCACCCAATTAAATGTGAGAGCATTGTTACCAGACTTTGGCCATTACCATGAGCAGCCCAGGTGGCTCTGAATACAGAGCAATCACCGGCTTTCCTGTAGGTATTTCTAAAATAAAAGGCTTAAGGCTGGAGAGATATTGCAAGGATGAAGGCATTGGCCTTTCATGCTGCTGACTCTGCTTCATGTCCCCAACACCGTAAATGTTCCTATAAGCACTGCCAGCAGTCATTCCTGAGTACAGAGCCAAGAATAGGCCCTGAGCACTCTGGATGTGCTCACTGTCTACCTCTCCAAATATATTAAATTAAAAAAAGAAAAAAATCTCAATATGTGGCTGCACACTCATCATAATTTTCCGAGGCAAAGAGACTAGTTCTGCTGGTGTCTGGGACCTTGTTTGTTGCTGGCTCTGTATAGCTGACTCCCCAGCACCCAAGTCTGTGTGGAACATCATCCACTCCAAGTGCTCCTGGCTTGCTCCAAGCACCGGCTCCTCCCAAAGGGACCCAACTCTTCCGTTTGTAGAGATGGCTTTGCCCTTTGTGGAGCTTTTCTACATCCAACTTGGCTTAAAAAGGCATGTTCCCTGTCCAGATTCCCCCCCCATCTCTCCTTCCCTATAACATACCATTTTTTCAGCCTCCCTCAATTCCCCCCCCAACATATTCTAATATGAAAAATAAATCTTTTTCATTCAAGAAGGGAGATGGAACCAGAAAGAGTGTAAAGTACTTTTTTTTTTTGAGTGACTTCTTGTTTTGTTTTGTTTTGCTTTGGGGCCACACCCAGGGATGTTTGGGGATTACTGCTGGCTCTGCTCTCAGAGATTACTTACTGCTTTCAGGGATTAGTGATCAAGAGACTACATAGGATGCCAGGGATTGAGTCCAGATCAGCTAATGCAAGGCAGCACACTACCCATCATACCATCTCTCCATCTCTAGTCCCTGAATACTTATTTGTTTTTGCAGAAAGTTGATCCCAGTTCAATCTCTTAGCTTTGAATATTGTTCCCCAAGTACTATCAGGTGTGATCATGGGACATAGAGCCAAGAGTAATCCCTGAGCACAGTTGAGTATGGCCTGTCCCAATAGCCTAGTCCCCCAACACCTCCCCTCAAAAGAAGCAAAATGGTGCAATTAAGTCATGTTCATAGATAGGATTTGCTTGCTTTTAAGATAGGTCATTTCTTATTTTTCTTATAACATCAATATGGACAGTAATTTTGGAGAAAGTCCTTCTCAGACAAACCTTTGGCAACGTCATTCAACTGGCATGTAATTAGAGTTTTATTTGCATAGCTTTGATAGCTGAGTCTTTTCTAGAAGAATGTGACATTCTTAACATGCTTATAGTTCTTAAAAATGGGGCTGGAGTGTTTGGCAGTGCTCAGGACAGCGTCACAAAGTAAGCAACCCCCATCTCAAGGACTGAGGCAGAAGGTGCGTCTGTTTGGCAATGTCCAGCACAGCATCGTGAGACACAAATGGGAAAATCTTAAGCGTGAGCTCAGCAGAGTGAGACCAACAAGAGCACAGCCACTCCAATTCACACCATGACTGTGCATTTCTTCCAGTCAAAGAGCTGTACCACAACACTTAATAAGAGTTTCATACATCAAAGTTCACAATGGTAATACTACACAGAAATCCACTACAACTGTAACTGGAAAAACTAGTTCTGGAGACCAAATCAACAACTGCCAGCTATATAACATTTCTGATCAGGACTTTAAAGAGGAAGTTCAACAAACTTAGAGAAACGATGGAATGAATGGACAGCCCAGAATACTCAATAATATGAGAGTAAAAATGAAAAAAACTTCAAGCAGAAATATCAGGTCTGTAAAACCTAATAGGTGAAATGAAAACCTCACTGGAAAGTTTCACCAGCAAAGTAACAGCCACTGAGAACAGAATCCGTGATATAGAAGATGAGCTGCACAACACCTTTTATACAACAGAAGAGGCTGGATAAAATCCTTAAAGAAAGAAAACAGGAATAAGCTTAATGAAACAACAGAAGAATCATTGGGGACCCAGAGACTCAGAAAAAAATCCCCAATAAAGAACCAACAGTCAAAGACATCATTCGAAGAAATTTCCAAAATTAAAGAGTGCATGCAACCATATTCTGGATGCCTGAAGAGTACCAGCTAAAAGAGATTCCAAGAAAAGTACCCCAAGGCACATAATAGTAACAATGACAAAAGCCATAGATAAGTATAGAATACTGAAAGCAGCACAATCATAAGGAAATTTATATACAAAGAGGCATCTGTAAGATTTACAGAAGATTTATCACAAGCAACTCTCAAGGCCTGAAGGCACTGGTGGAATATAGTGACAAAATTCAATTAAATGAGTGCTTTGTGGAGGATATTTTACCCATCCTGATTTTCTTTCAAGTTTAAAGGGAGAATACACAGCTTCAAAGACAAACAACAGCTAATAAATTTTTTCAAATTTGGGGTCAGAGTGATAGTACAGTGGTCGGGAATTTGTCTTGCACACAGCTTACCTGAATTTGATCCCTGGCATCCCATATGGTCCACTGAGTCTGTCAGGAGCAATTTCTGAGAACAGTGCCAGGAGTATCCCCTGAGTGCCTGCCACCAGGTGAGGTCCAAATACAAAAAAAAATTTTTTTTTACAGATTCAACTGACTCAAAACCAATCTTAGAAGAGCTGAAGGATCTACTCTAAGCCAAGGCAGACCCAACAGACAATAAACTCCTACAATAAGATGACACTCAATTCCAGGACAATCATTTCTCTCAATGTCAATAGACTAAATGCACCAATTAAGATACATAGAGGGGCTGAAGAGATAGCATGGAGGTAAGGCATTTGCCTTGCATGCAGAAGGTCAGTGGTTTGAATCCCAGCATCCCATATGGTCCTCCTGAGCCTGCCAGGAGCGATTTCTGAGCGTAGAGCCAGGAGTAACCCCTGAGCACTGCTGGGTGTGACCCAAAAACCAAAAAAAAAAAATACATAGAGTGGCAAAATGGATTAAAATGTTGAATCCAACATTTTGCTGCCTCAAGAAAAACATATTAATAGAGCAAATATAGACTCAAAGTTAAAGGTTGGAGGACAGTCATTCAAGCACACAACTCCCTTAAAAAGGCTGGGGTGGCCATACTAATATCAGACAACACAGATTTTAAACTTAAAGGTTATAAGAGAGGGGCCAGAGAGATAGCATGAAGGTAAGGCATTTGCCTTGCATGCAGAAGGTCAGTGGTTCGAATCCTGGCATCCCATATGGTCCCCCGAGCCTGCCAGGAGTGATTTCTGAGCATAGAGCCAGGAGTAACCCCTGAGCACTGCCGGGTGTGACCCAAAAATCAAAAAAAGAAAAAGATTATAAGAGATAGAGATGGACATATATTAATAATCATGGGATATGTACAACAGGAAGAAATCACACTCCTAAATATATATGCATCCAATGAGTGGCCAGTAAAATATTTAAAATAATGCTGACAGATTTGAAGAAAGATATCAATAGTAATACAATGATAATGGGAGACTTCAATACCTCTCTATCACCACTTGATAGGTTAAACCAGGCTGAAACTTAACAAGGATACAATGGCTCTGAAGGAAGAAATGGAAGAAAGTGACTTGGTAGATATATATAGGGCTCTCCATCTCCCAAAAGCTGAATATTCATTCTTCTTCAATGTGCATGGAATATTCTCCAAGATAGACCACATGCTGGGACACAAAACACACCTCCATAAAATAAAAAGAATACAAATTATATCAACTGCCTTATCAAATCATCATGCACTGAAGTTAGAAGTCAATTACAAACAGACACAGAGAAAGAACTTTAACACCTGGAAATTAAACAATTTACTACTGAATAGTGAGTGGTTAGAAACAAAATCAAAGAGGAAATCAAAAGATTCCTGGAAACAAATGAGAATGAAGACATGAATTAGCAGAATTTGTGGTACACAGGGGCTGGAGAGATAGCATGGAGGTAAGGCATTTGCCTTGCATGCAGAAGGATGGTGGTTCAAATCCCAGCATCCCATATGGTCTCCCGAGCATACCAGGAGTGATTTCTGAGCATAGAGCCAATAGTAACCCCTGAGCATTGCCGGGTGTGACCCAAAAACAAACAAACAAAAAATTGTGGTAGACAGCAAAGGCAATATTAAGAGGAAAATTTGTAGCTTTGCAAGCATTTACCAGGAAGGAAGAAAGAGCAAACTTAATTAATGGAACAGCTTACAAAATTAGGAAAGAATCAACAAAATGAACCAAAAATAGGCAGATGGAAGAAAATAACAAAGCTCAGAGGAGAAATTAATTAACTGAAAACCCAAAAAACAATCCAAAAGATTAATAAAAGCAAGAGATAATTCTTTGAAAAAAAATTGATAAACCTCTAGCAAGATTCATAAAGAAAGATAAAGTTAATAAACCAAATTAAAAATGAAAATGGGGGCTGGAGTGGTGATGCAAATGGCAGTGCATTTGCCTTGCAGGTGCTAACCTAGGACAGAGTGCAGTTCAATCTCCCAGTGTCCCATATGATCCCCCAAGCCAGGTGCAATTTCTGAGCTCATAGCCAGGAGTAATCCCTGAGCATCACTGTGTGTGGCCCAAAAAAACAAAAAATAAAAAGGAAAGAAAAAAAGAAAGAAAAGGGGGAAATTACTACAGAAACTACAGAAATTAAAAGGGTATTCAAAGATTACTTTTAGAAACTCTGCCACGAAACAAGAGAACATGAAAGAAATGGGTAAATTCTTGGATTCCTATAAACTCCCAACATTTGAACCTGGATGAACTGGCATATATGAACCTATCATTATTGAGGAAATTAAAATGGTAATCAAAAGTCTTCCTAGAAACACTCAGGTTCAGATGGATTCACTAGTGAAATCTTTTAAACTTTTCAAGATGACCTACTGACAATCCTTTTCAGGCTCTTCCAGGAAATTGAAGTAGAAACACTCCCAAATAGTTTTTATGAAGCTAACATCACTCTGATACTAAAAGCAGACAGATCCCCCCCACAAAAAAAAAAAGATAACTACAGACCAATATTCCTGATGAACACAGATGCAAAGTTCCTCAACAAAATTCTAGCAAATAGAATCCAGTGTCTCATCAAGAAGGTCATACACCATGGCCAAATAAGATTTATTCCGAAGATACAAGGATGATTCAATATATGCAAGTCAATCAACTAATATACCATATCAACAAAAGAAAAATTTAAACAACGTGATCCGGGGCCAGAGAGATAGCATGGAGGTAAGGTGTTTGCCTTGCATGCAGAAGGTTGGTGGTTCAAATCCCGGCATCCTATATGGTCCCCTGAGCCTGCCAGGAGCGATTTCTGAGCATACAACTAGGAGTGACCCCTGAGCGCTACCGGTGTGACCCAAAAACCAAAAAAAAAAACAAAACAAAACCAAACACATGATCCTATCAATAATGCAAATAAAGCATTTGACAAGGTCCAACAACCATTCATGATTAAAAAAAATTCTGAGCAAGATTGGAACTGAAGGGACTTTTCTCAATATAGTCAAGGCTATTTACCACAAGCTCATGGCAAATAATATACTCAATGTGGAAAAACCAAAAGCATTTCCTCTAAGATCTTTCACAAGACAAGGTTGACCCCTCTCACCACTTCTATTCAACATAATACTGTAAGTACTTGCCATAGCAAATAGGCAAGAAAAAGATATCAAGGGCATCCAGAGAGGAAAGGAAGAAGTCAAGATCCCACTGTTTGCAGATGACATGCTACTATATTTAGAAAATTCTAAAACTCTACCAAAAAGCTTCTAGAACCAATAGATTTTTGTAGTAAAGTAGCAGGCTACAAAATTAACACTCAAAAATCCATGTCGTTTTTATATACAAATAATGAAAGAAAAGAAAAATACATTATAGGGGCTGGAGCGGTGGTGCAGGGGTAGGACGTTTGCCTTGCACGCGGCTGGCCTAGGACGAACCATGGTTTGATCCCCTGGCATTCCCATATGGTTCCCCAAGCCAGGAGTGATTTCTCAGCACATAGCCAGAAATAACCCCTGGGCTTCACTGGGTGTGGTCCAAAAATTAAAAAATCAACCCCATTCACAATTATGCCTCACAAGCTGAAGCAATAGCACAGTAGTAGGGCATTTGCCTTGTACCAACCTTAACCAACCTGAGACAGACCCGGGTTCAATCCCCAGCATCTCATATACTCCCCAGAGCCTGCCAGGAACAATTTCTGAATGCAGAGACAGGAGTAACCCCTTAGCGCCACTGGCCCAAAAACTGAAATAAATTTTTGTGGCTCAAAAACCAAAATAAATAAATAAATAAATAAATAAAATATTAAAAAAAAAAAGCACAATTGTGCCTCAGAAAATCAAGAAAGAAAGAAAATCAAGAAAGAAAGAAAGAAAGAAAGAAAGAAAGAAGGAAGGAAGGAAGGAAGGAAGGAAGGAAGGAAGGAAGGAAGGAAGGAAGGAAGGAAGGAAGGAAGGAAGGAAGGAAGGAAGGAAGGAAGGAAGGAAGGAAGGAAGGAAGGAAGGAAGGAAGGAAGGAAGGAAGGAAGGAAGGAAGGAAGGAAGGAAGGAAGAGAAAGAAAGAAAGAAAGAAAGAAAGAAAGAAAGAAAGAAAGAAAGAAAGAAAGAAAGAAAGAAAGAAAGAAAGAAAGAAAGAAAGAAAGAAAGAAAGAAAGAAAGAAAGAAAGAAAGAAAGAAAGAAAGAAAGAAAGAAAGAAAGAAAGAAAGAAAGAAAGAAAGAAAGAAAGAAAGAAAGAAAGAAAGAAAGAAAGAAAGAAAGAAAGAAAGAAAGAAAGAAAGAAAGAAAGAAAATTGGAAATTAAGGGGCCAGAGTGTGGCACTAGAGGTAAGGCATCTGCCTTCCAAGTGCTAGCCTAGGCTGGACAGAGGTTCGATCCCCTGGCGTCCCATATGGTCCCCCGAGCCAGGGGCGATTTCTGAGTGCATAGTCAGGAGTAACCCTGAGAGTCAAACGGGTGTGGCCCCCCAAAAAACAAAAACAAAAACAAAAAAAGGAAATTGAGCTTCTTTATGATCCAGCAATACCACTCCTAAGGATATACCCCAGGAACACAAAATCACAATACAAAAATGACCTTTGAAACTCCTATGTTCATCACAGTACTATTTATATTAATCAAAATCTGTAAGCAACCAGACCACAGATGCTCAGGGCTTGCTTTCTCCTGGCTTCTGGCCCAAGAATCACTCCTGTTGGTACTAGAAGAACCATATGTGGGTCCGGGGTTCTGAGCCCAGATGGGCTGCAAGCAAGACAAGCACTTTACCTGCTATACAATCTCCATTTCAATGTTCTCAGATGGTTTACTACATTGATAGTTGGTACCACCTTTGATGAAAAGTAAGCTTATGGAATCAAGACTTTTTATCAGATGAACTACTTCTTGGGAGTTCTCAGAATTCCGTAGCTGCTTTTCTTTTCTTTCTTTCTTTTTTTTGGGGGGCGGGGGTCACACTCAGCAGCCCTCAGGAGCCATTGCTCCTGGCTCTATGCCCAGAAATATCTTCTGGCAGCCTCAGGGGACTATATGGGACGCTGGGATTCGAACTACCATCCTTCTGCACGCAAGGCAAATGCCTTAAACCTCCATGCTATCTCTCTAGCCTGGTAGCTGCTTTTTTTTAACAATTAGGAAGAAGCATATATTTTTTCACTTTTTGTCCTTTGTTTAGGCCACATGAGTTATATTAACACACGGAAAACATCTATGCATCTAGATTGCAGGCATATCTAAAAATATGATGTTTTCTTTTTTTCTTTTTTTCTTCTTTTAGTTTTGGGACTACATGCAGCAGTGTTCAGGGCTTAGTCCTGGCTCTGTGTTCAGGGATCACATGGGGTGCTGGGGTCAAACCCAGGTAAGCAATATGCAAGATGAGTGACCTGCCCCCTGTACTATCTCTCTGGCCACAGGTGAAATTTTCTAATTTTGGAATTTTGGTGGAAAAGTTTCATATGTAAGCTCTATTTTTTTAATGTCTGAAAAATTTTAAACACCGTGATTTACCAACTTGTTCACAATACAGTTGAAAATAATTTACTTTATATTGCTTGTCACAACAAATACCTCATGCCTCCATGATGTTACTAATGCCATTGTGAGGATTTAGTGAGCTGTAGGTGCTAAGAGTACCAGCACTCCAGCCCCAAAGCATTTGTCTGTGTGTAGGATTTCCCAACACTCTGACATAATAAAAGAAACAAATGCATTGGAAAATTTGAGCTCTTACCTGAGGCTGGAAGCATTCCAGGTTTGGAGAAATGCAAACCCAGAGATAAGTGGTCAGCCAAGCTCTACTGTGGGGTGTGTGAGCTTCAAAGTACTGGCATGTCCACAAACCCAGCTACCTCAGAACTCAGCAAAAAGAGACTTGAACATATTTTTTCCTCATGGCTGACGAAAAAGACTTCTGCAAAATTCATCCCCTTACTCAAATTCTACCCCACAGTTCCATGGCAAGTCGAGGACAGGCTCCTCTAATCTATATATCCCAGAATATTATTTTTACTTTGGGGTGTGTGTCATATCCAGCAGTGCTCAGGGATCACCTGTATACAGAAAAGGATCTGAAGGCAATCTGAACTGCTGGTCCAGTATTGAACCTGGGTTGGCTACATGCATGACAGCCAACTGTACTATCTCTCATTGCACTCCTATTTTCACTCTTAAAAAATATTTTTAGGGGCCGGGAAGGTGGCGCTAGAGGTAAGGTGTCTGCCTTGCAAGCACTAGCGTAGGATGGACCGAGGTTCGATCCCCCGGTGTCCCATATGGTCCCCCAAGCCAGGGGCGATTTCTGAGCGCATAGCCAGGAGTAACCCCTGAGCGTCAAACGGGTGTGGCCCAAAAACCAAAAAAAAAATATATATATATATATATACAATATATATATATTTTTTAGGGTCCAGAGAGATAGCATGGAGGTAAGGCGTTTGCCCTGCATGCATAAGGACAGTGGTTTGAATCCCAGCATCCCATATGGTCCCCTGAGCCTGCCAGGAGTGATTTCTAAACATAGAGCCAGGAGTAATACTTGAGCGCCGCTGGGTGTGAGCCAAAAAAAACAAAAAAAAATTGTTTAAGGTACTGTGATTTTACTAATTATTCAGAGTTTTAGGAATATAAATGTTCCCACATAAATTTTACCACCATCAACTTTCCTCCACCAGATCCTAGATTTAAATTTGGGAGTTCTCAAACTTGAGATACAGCAGAATACCTGGTAATCTTGTCAAGACACAATGGCTGGAGGACAGGGAGGTGGTGCAGAGGGCAGAGCACATGCTTTGCATGCAGAGACCCACTTTGATTCCCTGTACCATTTGAGTAGCAGTAGGAAGGAGCCCCAGAGCAAAGTCAAATGGTTTCCCTTCAAAATTAACATGAATGGAGCCAAAGAGATAGTACAGTGGGTAGGGTGCTTTCCTTGCATGTGGTGGACCCAGGTTTGATTCCTGGCATCTCATATGCTCTCCTGAACACTGCCAGGTGTTATTCTTTATTGGGGGAGGCGGGGAGGTTATGCCACACCTGGTTCTGTGCTCAGAAGTTACTCCTGACAGGCTCAAAAAACCATATGGGATGCTGGGGATAGAACTCGAGTCAGTGCGTGCAAGAAGATGAATATTCTACCTGCTGTGCTATTGCTTTAGCCTCTGCCAAGTGTTCTTCCTGATTTCAGAGCCCAGAGTAACCCTTGAGCATTGATGGGTGCAGCCAAAAACAAAAGCAAAAAATATATAGTGGAGCTGTTCCCTTGAACAGCACTAAGTGTGACCCAAAAACAAATAAATAAAGCAAGATTTTTTGGGGGGGGCCCACACCTTGTGATGCTTAGGGGTTACTCCTGGCTATGCACTCAGAAATCGCTCTTGACTGGGGGATCAAACCAAGCTCCATCCTGTATCAGCTGTATGCAAGGCAAATGCCCTACCACTGTGTCATCGCTTTGGCCCCAAAGCAAGATTTTTTGTCTATATCTGTTACTCTAGAACACCTGTTATTTGGGGTTATGGGATCCAAGTTGGCCTGTGGGTGCAGGTGACTCATTATCTTATCAGCTTTGGTCTATGCTATGGATCAAGGGATTGAATTTATAGGCTGTCAGTCTGAGAAACACTTGTTTGTGGGCTTTTCCTCCAGATTGGTGGTTTCCTTTTATTCATGTACCTCCTACTTTCCCCCTCAAGGCCAGTTCCTTCCATCTAAGTTCAGTTCCTCTCTTCTTCTCTCCTCTGCAAAGAAAATAGTGAAAGGGAGGAATTTTTTGGAGTTTCTTCTTGTTTTGGGGGGGGAGGGTCACACCCAGAAATACTTAGGGATTCTTGTCTTTTTTGGGGGATCACACCCAGCAATACTTAGGGCTTACTCCTGGCTCTGCCCTCAGGAATTACTCTTGGCAGTGCTCAAGGAACCATATGGGATGCTGAGGATTGAACCTGAGATCAACCACATGCAAAGCAAGAGCCTTACCCACTGTGCTCTCTCTTCAACCCCTATTGGGGTTTGTGAAACCCTTGGGCAGTCAGGGATCAGAAATGAAAACAGTCATAGATGTAACAGAGATGGACAATAAAGAAGACTAGATAACAGTGAAAATGTGGTAGGGAAATAGGAAGAACAGCGAAAAGAATTAGAGTGAGAGCCATGTCCCCATTAACCCTCCAGCTAAGAGGGTTGAGAATAGAACCTCAAACATATGGAAGTTCAGGACCTGAAGAAAGAAAAGGGTGGTTGCCAGAGGAACAGGAGGTAAAGGAAGGGGTACCTGCAGAATGGGAACTCCCTGCCCCCTACACTTGTATTACTGTAGGCAAAGTGCAGAAAGAATATTTCCTGGTTCTCCTGGTAATCCTGAACCTTTGTGGCCCTGTAGGTGGAATGATGTGGGTATAGTAAACCAGGTGTCCTCAGTTTAGACGTGAGTTTACTTCCAGATCAAGAAGTAAAGCTAGTCAGCTGTAGGATCAGAAAGCACCAGATGTTTCTTCTTGTCCAGGTCTCCTGTCCCAGCTTTGAAGGCCTTTTCTACCATACTGGGACAATATCCAGATAACTGTTTTCAAATCTTCTCGCTCTCATAGTGGCATTTCTCCAACAGAAACTTCTCTTTCTTTGTACATGAAGTACATCCTGCCGGAACTGGGGGTGGTGATTGCCAAGAAACACTTTTAAGGTGGGGGCAGAGATGGCACAGTAGGCTGGGTGCAAGCTTTGTGCTGGACAGCCTGGGCTTGAGCCCCAGCACCTGTGACCCCTCCCAGCACCATCCAACAACATTCACCCTCCAAATAGCCAGAAATGTGCCTTTTCCAACCCTTGAGTGTCACCAAGGGAAACTAAATATCACTGGTCAATGGATGGTTTTGCTACTGTCTATAAGTGCTTAAAGAGGTTAGTTCTTCAGTGTGTTGCCTTAAAAGGAGACCAAACATGGATCTAAGAGATAGTACAGTGGCTAAGGCTTTGTACATGGCTGACTCGGGTTCGACCCGGGTACCCCCATAAAGTTCCCTAAGCACCTCCAGGAGTGTCCCTGAGTACTAAAGTATGAGTAAGTCCTGAGCTTCTCTGGGTGTGGCCCCAAAAATATAAAAAGGGGGAAAAGTGTGTTTGGGGTAGATCAAACCGACCCTCCACTTTAATAGAATTGGGGAGCCCAGTCTCATAAGCAGTAAAAGGTTGAGGGTTTTTCCCCAACTGGTTTAATTGCTCTTGTCGGACCGTTAGGACCCCGCGTCTCATTCATTGCTCTGGGAACTGGGTGCATGAAATTGCGGAGAAAGTTCTCGAGGGGCCTCCCTGCAAGGATTCCTGAACCCTATCCCGCTCAGCGGGGTTCAGCACCTCCTAAGCATCTCCGCAGACGGGAGATGGGTCCAGGCGCTTAGATGACTTCACTGGGAAGGCCTCTCATAGGCTGCCGCCCCTAGGCTCAGGGCCAAGCAGTTGCTAATGGCCTGTGAGCTCTACAACCAACACCCCTGGAAGGAAAAATCTGCCCCTTCGCAACTTAGACTTTGAACCCTCCTGGAGAGCGCTGCTTTCCAGCGCGCAGGGTGCTTGTTAGTGGAGTATATGGAACTTTGCGGTGTTTTCACCTTTAGATGCCCTCACTTATTGCATCCCACTGATTTCCCAGCTTTCAAAATCACAGATCTTGGGGCCAGAGACATAGTACAGTAGGCAGAGCTCCTGCCTTGCTAAAAGTAAACCTTTAGCTGTGCCTGATGTGGTTCCCAAACAACAACAACAACAACAAAATAAAATTATGTATTATTATGAGTTTTCTTGCTTCTCTTGGATGAACTACTTGAGTCAGACCTTAACCCAGTGCTTCTCAATTATGTTCTGTCATGCCCCCCTAGAAAGAAGAAAACATTTTTCGTGCCCCCCCCCGCGTGGCTGTAAATAATATTAAAAATACTATTAAAATACTATTAAAATAGTATTAAAAAACTTTAACCTGCAAAACAAAAATATATAAAATAATTTGAGTTGATTTTTTAATTAGAAGTGATGTCTGGATTAATGGCTACAATGAGCACGTTTTGCAATGCATAGCTTTTTGAAGCGGGGTTTGAAGCAGGACACATCAACTCTCAGCTCCAGAGACATACAGAGACATAAACATGGGGCTTAGCTTGTTATGTGTTTATCGAGGTCAAATGCACCCCTCTTTATGGAGCCTCATGCCTCCCCTGGGAGGCGCGCCTTACTACCTGAGAAGCACTGCTTTAACCTGTGACATGGATGACATGGAAATGATTATTTCTCTCCACATTAAATCTGGGACTTCATGGATACCCAGGGAGAAAGGGGATTTGGCCTTTGCAGTGTCCCATGGAAGGTCATCACGGATGCACTTCCTTGTTACAAGTTCAGGATCATTATAGTTTTCATCCTCTTGGGCCAGCCACCTATGAGTTGCAGTCCTGGTTTCTGGGAGTGGGGAAGGATCCACAGACCATTAAGGGAGAATCACTCTAGCAAGGGCAGATCCTCTGTTTGATGCAATAGATTATTGGACAGGAGCCCAGCAAACTCCCAGAGCTTCCTTGTGTGAATATATGAAACTGGGTCCTGTCTCAGAAGCAGGGTGTGGTGTCTATATCCAGGCCCCCACCCAGGACCTCTAGTGCTGAGCGTCAAGTTCTCCTGGAGAGAAGCTGTGAGTCCTTAGCCAGCAGTGCAGCTGGAAACAGCTTGATATCAGTACTGTCAACATTTCATGGAAGCTGGGTGGGGAATGAGCATGAATCTGGCTGGCCAGCAGATTTGGGTACCAGTCAACATACCAGTGAACATTGATTGGGCCATGGAATTTCAGTGTAGACCCCTTCCTGGGAGATGACACATGAGAAGCAACGGACAGAGTATAACACCATCTTTAGAAAACCTTGTCTGTTGAGGTGTCTATGACATGCCTAGCACAGTTGGGAGAACGAGGGGAACTAAAAAGCAAAAGTAATGATAAGACTTCTAGGGAAAAATAAAGTAAGGGGCATTTCAACCCAGAAATCAAGCTTGTGCTTAACTCTGGAAAAATCAGGAGTTTCTTGACATTACTTATTGCTTTATTACACAGGCGCCTGGCGATTATAGGTTCTCTTGTAGGTATCCAACATGTTGTAATTATAAACCTGCCAGAAGCAGTGCAGCTATCATTACCCAAGCCCCAGACCTGCAAGCTGTGGTCACGTTTCCAGGTTCTTCCTGAGCATCTCTGCAGGGGCCACTACTTCCAGCCTGGCTCCTGGTCTGCCTGCAACTGGGGCTTCAGCTCTCTGGCTCCACCCTATAGCTAGGCCCTCCTAGATACAGGACTGTGTGGAGGCCAAAGGGAGGCCCAGTAGTTCATTTAGCCCAATGGGGTTCCCTCTGTCCATTCCTCTTTCTGAATCCCTTTTTCCCTAGCACACCAGACTCCTCTGCTTCAGCAAACCAGTTCACTCTCCCTTGGTCTCTGACCCCTGGGTGGGCAGCTGAAACTCTCAGGCCTTGAGTGCATGTGTTCTACGGGTCCCTCCTTTCTTCTCACTCATCTAGGACACACAGACTGCCTGAGCACTTGCTATGTGCTGGGCAGTGTTTGGGGGTGGGGTACTCGGTCATATGCTTGTGACACTTTTGTTCTAGTGAGATCAGATGGTGATGTTGGGATAAAGAGTGAAGACAAGTAGGACTGAACTGGAAAGAAGAACTGGAGAAGGCCACTGAGGAGATAATGTGGGTGCAGAAACCCCATAAGGAAGGGAAGTAGCCAAGGTGGACATGGGGGAGATCCAGCAAGCTGAGGACAATGATTCTTCTCTCAGAGTAGCTGGAAGGCTTCTTCCCACTTATCTCCTCACCCCAACCTGTTCCCACCTGCCCATTCACCTATTCCCTATTGGAGTCAGACAAGAAAAAAACAAAACAAAACAAACAAACAAACAAAAAAACTCAGCTTTGTAGGAGGTATCCAGACTGCAGGAAACTTGCCCTGAACCCTAGAACTGGTCTTTCCCTTGCCAAACTGACTTTCCTGAAGGACCTAGCATGAAGTCACACTTTTTGGTCAGTGTCCAGCTGTGATTCTGGTGTCCTTATCACACCAATAATGTTAATGCCAAAGATGCTTGCTTTGTTTTAGTGACTTATGTGAAAGGCTTTCTAAGGATAGAGCCTTCCCACGCAGAAAAAAAAAATTCAGGAATTGAAATAAGGAAGTAAAAATCTTTTTTTCTCTTTTTTTTGGCTTTTGGGCCACATCTGATGACACTCATGGGTTACTCCTGGCTATGTGCTCAGAAATCACCTATGGCTCGAGTGGCCATATGGAATGCTGGGGATCGAACCCAGGTCCATATTGGGTCAGCCACGTGCAAAGCAACCACCCTACCATTGTGCTATTGCTCTAGCCACAAGTAAAGTCATTTTTATTTAATGACATTAACTTAAAGGAAGTGTGAGGAGAGAGATAAGGAGATAGGGGGAGAGAGATAGAGAGAAAGGAAGAGAGAAAGATGAGATAGATAGATGTTCAAGAGAGAACATGGGCTTCTACTGAGAGAAATTCCCAGAGTAATATTTCAGTTTTTGAATGAAACTCCCCCATTTCCAGGGTGGGGGATATGCCCCAACAGGCCTTTCTATTTTTACAAAGTGGGTTTTAGAGCAGGGCTACTCCCAAACTACTCACACTTGAATAAGTGTCTATTGCTAGAAACTTGAAAAAATTTTTTAGTGAAGCAAGATAGTTTCAGGAGCCGGAGGAGGTAAGGCATTTTCCTTTCATGCAAAAGTTTGGTGGTTCGAATCCTGGCATCCCATATGGTCCCCTGAGCCTGCCAGGAGCAATTTCTGAGCATAGAGCCAGGAGTAACCCCTGAGCGCTGCCGGGTGTGACCCAAAAACCAAAAAAAAAAAAAAAAAAAAGATAGTTTATTTATTTTGGGTCACACTCAGTGAAGCTCAGGAGTTACTTCTACCTTTGTGCTCAGTAATCAATCCTGGTGAGCTTGGAGAACCATAAGGGATGCTAGGGAACAAAACCAGATTGGCTCTGTGCAAGGCAAAAACGCCCTTCCCACTGTGCATATTGCTCTGTGCAAGATAGTTTTTTATTGAATTTACTTAGTTTCATACAATAAATAAAGGGAGAGAAAGAGAGGAAGAATTATTCAAGAGAGATAATGACTTCTCCAGAAAGGATAAAAAAGAAATATAGAGATAAGAATGCAAAATATGTGTTCAAGGGAGAACACAAGCTTGGATTAGAACCTTGTATTTTTGATGGTTTTTCTCTTCTTTTGGGGACACACTCGATGATGCTTCTGGTTCTTCAGTCAGAAATGACTCCTGACAATGTTTGAGGGTCAATATGGGGTGCCTAGGATCAAACCCAGTCAAATTGTGAGAGCCCTAAGCTCTTTACGCTCTCCAGCCCCTCTTATTCATACTTTTATCTGTAGGTGCTTAGGTGGGCTTCTCTCTTTGCTGGGTAGTATCTCAGTTTCTGCATTGGATGGTGGCTTAATTTCTCCATCTCTAAAGATCTCAGGATTTACCTCTCAAATGGATGTGATCTTTATGCCTTTGGATTTTTTAGGGCACTGGGGTCAAACGTGAGTCAGTGACATGCAAAGCAAGTGCCTTATGTACTATACTGTCTCTCCTTCTCTCTGAAATTTTTTTTTTAGGCCACACCTAGTGGTGCTCAAGGACAATTCCTTGTTGATAGGGCTCAGATCTCCATATATGGTACCTGGGCCAGTAGTAAGTAAGGCAAGTGCCTTAACCCCTGTACTGTCTCTCCAGCCCCTTTCTTACTTTGAGTCTGATAACTTTTTAGTAAAATAGGGCTCCCAACTCCTAAATTCCCCTTAACCCCTCAACTAGGCTTATCTGGGAAAGCGTTTGGGAACTTTCCCACTTGGTCACATGTATATCTCCAGTGTGGATGTGAGTGAACCTTGACATCTCAAAAGGGGGTAGAGGGAAGAAACCAAGTTGTGGAGACACCCAATTCTGGGGTTCCACTTAGTGAAGGCACAAGAGGTTCTTTCTCTCCTGGACTCAGCCTCTGTTCCCCATTTTTGGGGGAGTCACACCCGGCATTGCTCAGGGGTTACTCCTGGCTCTGTGCTCAGAAATTGCTCCTGGCAGGCTCGGGGACCATATGGGATTCTGGGAACCGAACCACTGTCCGTCCTGAGTTGGCTGCGCGCAAGGCAATTGCCGTACTGCTGTGCTATCTCTTCGGCCCTTCTGTTCTGCATTTCTATAACTGAGGAATCATAGTGTTCAAGCATATGGTCTGTAAAGAACTCTGGGAATGCCAGCCACTTCCAGCAGAGCCTGTAGCAGACATAGAGGCATTACATGCAACTGTATATGTTTATTATCCCTGTGTTAGATCCTAAAAAAGTATATTGAAAGTTCATTCAGGGTTTCTAGAGTGGGTGGCATGCCCCCCCACTCTATGATTGTGGTGGGGAAATGGTTCGCTAGAAAGATCTAAGGGGTACTCAATTAGATTCTGGTGTAATTGTGGGGGGAGCATTGTTTGTTTAAAGAGGGGGAAATTTTTGTTTGTTTGTTTTTGGGTCACATCGAGCAGTGCTCCTGGCTCTATGCTCAGAAATCACTCCTGGCAGGCACAGGGGACCATATGGGATGCCGGGATTCGAACCACTGTCCTTCTGCATGAAAGGCAAACACCTTACCTCCATACTATCTCTCTGGCCCAAGAGGGGGAAATTTTTACTACAGAGATAGTACAATACGTGCCTTGCATGCAGCTGAACCTAATTCAATAACCAGCACCACATATGGTCTTCAAGGCATTTCTGGAAGTGGACAGTCAGTCCTCTCTCCAGACAGAATATAGAAAAACCTTGAAAATTTCCAAAACAAAATAAAAACAAAATGAAGATAGATAGGCCCAGAGAGATAGCATAGCAGATAGAGCCTTACATGTAACCAAACCTGTCCCTCTGAGCATTGCCAGGAGTGACCTCTAAGCACAGAGCCAGGAACAAGTTCTGCGTGCTGATGCATGTGGCCCCAAAACAAAAGGAATCAGAAAAAAAATTTAAATTTCAAAGTTTCAGGGGAAAAATTAGTTGAGCTTTTATTTCTCCCCTCTCTCCCAGAAGAGAAGGAGGTAGACTGAATAACAATGGAACCGCTACTAGATCTTAAATATTTCTGGCCTTATTCAGAATCATCAGAATCACACTCAGCACAAACTCCTGGGATTGCACTCGTGACTCTCCCCTTTCAAGGTTGCAAGACAGACGTGTTCTGTACTGTGGGCTATTCCTCTGGGCTCCTCATTCACAGTTCATTCAAACTCCTCCATGGTGCCAGGCCCTCCTCTCGGTGTTAGGGATACTGAAACACAGGTTGGCGGGTGATGTTTATGGTATTTATGTGATATAGCCACACCATTGTAAGTGCTCTCTCTGTATGTCCTCATTTAATTATCAGGTCTGCAGGGAGAGTGCGACAAATGAGGCATTGCAGATGTTCCTGGGGACATGGTAAAGTGGGCAGCAAGGTAGGTAGCTCTGAGAAAGGTGCTTCCACCTCTCTGCTCCACCTAACTTGGAGAAATAAATGCCCAGCATGAGTCAGGTCTGTTAGTGTCTGCTCCAAGCACTTATATAGCACAGACACTCATGTCTCATCAGACAGCTGTCCGGCTATGCCTGAAACTACTTGTACTGCAGGATAGGGAACGGCCCCACTATCCGAGCTTTCAGGGAGCCGTGAATTCAGGCTGAAATAAGGAATTGCTCTTTGTAGCAAAAGAAAATCAGTGCTCACCTTAGCATGTATGTCCCAAGAACAGCACCTTTACCTAAGAGAAGAGATTTGCAGATGGAAGCAAAATAGTGAAGCAAAAGAGATTTCATTGAAAGAAATTTAGAGATCTGAAGTGAGAGAGAGAGAGAGAGAGAGAGAGAGAGAGAGAGAGAGAGAGTCAGTCTGTGCTTAAGAGACAACATAGGCTTCCCCAGAAGAGGAAAAGCCTGAAGTGACTTTTCTTGTTTTTTGTTTTTGTTTTTTACACAGTGGTGCTCCCTGCCCTACTCTTAAAAATCACTTCTGGCAGCCTCAGGGGATGCTGGAGATTGAACCCAGATCGGCTGTGTGTAAATCAAACACCCTATCTGCTGTGCTATGGCTCCCAGCCACTCAACTGGCTTTTTGGAGGAAATTATACATCAATCCTCCCAACTATCTCGGCCTATAAGAGAGTTAACCTGGGTTTATCACAAGGATAGTCATGAATTCTTTCATATTCTTTTGTTTTGTTCTGTTTTGGTTCACATCCAGCTGTGCTCAGGGATTACCTTTAGTGATGCTTGGGAGACCACATGGCATACCAGGGATTGAACCTGGGTCGGCCACGTGCAAGACAAGAAGAGTCCTACCCACTACACTATTGCTCTGGGCCCCTCTTTGATAGTATTACAATGGCTTTCATATGCTCCTGTTACTTCCTCTTTCTTGAGGGTTCACTTCTCTGGATGCTGTTTCAGCTTCATCATCTCTCAGGAGCTCCAGATTTGCATCTTGAACGGATGTGGTGGTTGTGTCTTTGGATGGCTCCGGGACTGGGACATTTCTTAAGTTTCATTATTTCCTAAAAGTTCATTACTGGGGCCTTTGACACTGACATGTGAGGTGTGGAGGTTCAACACCATTGCCTGGGCAGTGATGCTGAACTTGTGTTCAAGCCCCACTGTGGCCTCCCAAGCCTTGTCTCAGAACATAGAACAGCAGGGAGAGAATGTTTCAGACAAACATCTGGAGAGACAGAGCTTGTGAAAGACCTGAAAGACTTAGATTGATGTCTAGAGGAGGGAAACTGTCTTGAGGAGATTAGTTCCCCATCCCTTCCTGTTCTTTCTGGAATCATTCCATTCCCTCATCCCTATCTGAGGCTCCTCAGGTCAGTTTTCACTACCTCAGAACTCCCTAGGGGTTACCTCAGCAGTCACCTCTTGCTCTGCCCTCCTTATTTCTCAATGTTTCAAGCTTCCTTCTTGGTAAACTGGGGCCCCAAGAACAATCCCAGAACCACTGAAGGGATGAGCGAGCTGGCTGAGAAAAAGTTCAGGAAGTTGCTTGATCCTAATGATGGCCCAGTATTTCTGATGTTCCAGACTGACATTCCCAACTCAAATCCAGCATCTGTCACTCTTCTGTTTGTCAATATCACAGTGGACAGTGCTCACTGCTCCTAATAGTGATATTCTAACATGGACGTCAATAAGGACACTGTAAACAGGTAGTTTGGCAAAAGAGAGAGGTAGCCTCGATAAAAAGTTGGTTCCACCTCTTTGAGATTGACCCACTTCGGCCACATGGGAAAATAGCTGGCAGAGAACGGGAAAGTTGACTACAGGTACCTACACAGCACAGATGCTTACATTTCTTCCAGGGGTCTCAAACTCACGGTCCGTGGGCCGCAAACAGCCCTCCGTACAACATTTTGTGGCCTTGCCCTAGAGGAATCTTTTTTGTTTTGTTTTGTTTTAGTTGTTTGGGTCACACCCACAGTGTTCAAGGCTTACTACTGACTTTGCACTCAAGGATCACCCCGATTTTGCCTCCTGCAGCCCCCAGGTAAATTGAGTTTGAGACCCCCGAGAGTTTAGCCCTAAGAGGCAGCCATCAAGTCAGTCCATTGGTTCTACACAACTTGGAGGTGGTTCCCACCATCTGAGTTTTCAGGGAACCATGGACTCAGGCTGGAGTGAGGAGTTGCTCTTTGCAGGAAAGGAAAGTTGATTCTAACACTGACACAGATGTATTGTCACTTTCCCTCATGGAAAAATATTCTAGGAGACGAAATAGTAAAGCAAGATAGATTATACTGAAAGGGGGCCCGGAGAGATAGCACAGCGGCGTTTGCCTTGCAAGCAGCCAATCCAGGACCAAAGGTGGTTGGTTCGAATCCCGGTGTCCCATATGGTCCCCTGTGCCTGCCAGGAGCTATTTCTGAGCAGACAGCCAGGAGTAAGCCCTGAGCACTGCCGGGTGTGGCCCAAAAACCAAAAAAAAAAAAAAAAAGATTATATTGAAAGAAATTTACTTAGATCTGAGGGAAAAGAGTGGAATATGTGTTCAAAAGAACATGGACTTTTCCAGAGTGGAAAAGAGAGAGAGAGACACCAGTTCAGGAGAGAATAGGGACTTGAATAACTTTGAAGATGAGGTTATATATAATTTGTTCAAGTGGTCTTGGCCTGGAATTTTCTGCACACATAAAAACAATCTGGGTAAAAACAAAACAAAACAACAATTTGAGTGTTATGAGCTCTTTCATAATCTCAATACCATATTAGATTCTTCTCCAGCTTCTGCTTTTCTGAGGAGTTCACCCTTCTTTGGGGTGGACCCCCCCAGAAGGCACCACCCATATTTCTACATCTGGGTTGTGCCTCAGTGTCTCCATCTCTAAAGAGCTCGGGAAATTTTAATTTCCTTGCTCTGTGCTCAGTCACTTTTGTGGGCTTGGGGGAGCGTCCACCCATATGTGATGGTAGGGATTGAGCTCGGAGCAACTGTGTGTACGTGCTTAACTTGCTGTAGTCTCTCTCCAGTCCCCGAGGTAACTTCTTTTTATTATTTTCCAAAAGTTCTTTACCAGCCTCCCCTGACTGGAAAAGTTCTACATTGACATTCGTGTTTTGTTTTGTTTTTGTTTTTGTTTTTATAATGACCGTCATTATATAAAAGTCCAATCTTGTTCATCTGTTCTCTCTCCTCTCCCTCTAGTCACCACAGCGGTGCTAGTCTCTGATTTCTAGTCAGCTTTCCATTAGGCTCTCACCCCCAGGACTTATACACTTGCTGCTTCCTCTGCCTTGAATGTTCCCTGAAAAAATAAATCCTCACAGTCTTCTTCCTTCTTTGGTTTGTCAAGTTTTTCCAGTGAGACAGGCCCTGATCGTCTCATGCTCCCTCCATCACCGTTTTATTCTCTGCTCTCAGTCCTGCTCTTTCTTCAAATAGCCATCTCTCTCTCTCTCTCTCTCTCTCTCTCTCTCTCTCTCTCTCTCTCTCTCTCTCTCTCTCTCTCTCTCTCTCTCTCTCTCTCTCTCTCTCTATTTATTTATTTAATTTTATTTCATTTTTGGGTCACATGCAAATGAGGATTATCCTGGCCCAATATATGGGTGGAGGGGGGGCAGGGCTCTTGTCTGGGGTTTCCACATGCAAAACACGCACCTCAACCCTTTGAATTCTCTCTCCCGTCCAAGAGCCATATTTACCTCTTAGATTATACTCATTTACTAAATGAGCTCCATGAGTCAATGAGTTCATTTAGGTGACCCGCAGAAGCCACCAAGCCAGGGGGTTATCTGTGTAACGATCCAGGGGACCCCCATCTCTAGCACAACCTCCAACCCCCATGTGAGAGGAGGCATAGCTCGGACCTCTAGTCCTGGGATCTCAGAAACATCCCTGGCACCTCTGCACCTGACAGCAGCTAGGCCCGACTCCGCTGACTTCAAGCACATGCCCAAGGCCCAGGTCTGGGGCCGGAGAGATAGCATGGAGATAGCGCGTTTGCCTTGCATGCAGAAGGACGGCGTTTCGAATCCCGCCATCCCATATGGTCCCCCGAGCCTGCCAAGAGCCAGGAGGAACCCCTGAGCGCTGCCGGATGTAACCCCCTAAAAAAATTTCCCCCCAAGCCAAAACAAAACCAAAGTCCAGGCCTGGTCACAGTGGGCCTGCCTGGAAGAATGAGCCTTTGCCCATCTTGCCCACCTGTGCTGGGAAGGGGCTGAGCAGGCTGAGCAGGGGGGGGCGTTGCAGAAGGGGTCAGCGGCCCCACAGTTGACAGGCCCTGCTCCCCACTTCTCATTCGACACCCCAGGTGTTGGGGACCCCAGGGATCGGTCCCAGAGGTCGCTGCCCGTTCTAGGCCTCGGTCCCCCTAGGCCTGCCCAGCTTGAGGGTCCACCCTGGAGGGCCCCGCGCCCATCGGGCCCCACCGGCCCTATAAGGCCCCCTCAAGGCCCCGCGTGCGTCTCCGGCCCTGGCCGGCAGGGGCCGCTCCTCGCGGCGCCCCCCCTCCCCTTCCCCAGCCGGCGCTCCCGTTACGCCGCCGCGCCGGGAGCCGGAGCGGAGCCGGAGCGGAGCCGGAGCCGGGCGGAGCGGGCGGCGGTGGCGGCGGCGGCGGCGGCGGCGGCGGCGGGCCGAGCCCGGCCAGGCCGCGATGGCGACCAGGAAGGCGGGCTCGCGGCTGGAGACGGAGATCGAGCGCTGCCGCTCCGAGGCCCAGTGGGAGCGGATCCCCGAGCTCGTCAAGCAGCTGTCGGCCAAGCTCATCGCCAACGGTACGCGCCGGCCTGGCTGCGGGGGGCAACGAACGCGGCCTCCTCCCCTCCGCCGCTCGGGGCCCCCCAAACGCGACTGCGCGGGCAGGGGCGCGGCCGGGCCGCGGTGGGGCTCGGGCCCGGCAGGCACCCCGACTTCTGGCTTGCAGGGCAGGGCAGGGCGGGCTTCTGGGGAGTCGGGAATGACGGGGGAGAGCTGCCAAGGCGGTGGCTGTCTTGGTGGGGTCCCCAGCCCAGGGGTCAGGGGCCTTCTTGTCTTTCCCAGGGTGGGGTGAGATTTGGGGAGGTCAGGAGGTGCTCAGAGGTTGGAGGGGATAGGGGAAAGGTGCACCCCCAAGCCATGGTCAGGACGAGTGTGTGTGTGTGTGTGTGTGTGTGTGTGTGTGTGTGTGTGTGTGTGTGTAGGGAATCCCCGCTTGTTTGGATTACTAGGGATACATTTATAAATGGAGGGACCCCCAGGAAAGACAGTTTGTAAACATCACATGCAGGTGGAAAGTATAGGTAGGGGTGCTGTTGGGGGTGATGGGAACCAGGTGGATATGTTTGTGTGTGTCTTGGGAGGAGGGATGGTGCAGAATGAAGACCCGAGGAGGTGGGTGGGGTTGGGGAGCAGAGGGGAAATAGAGTCAGGGGTGTCTGTCGGGAGGGAGAGTTCTTTGGGCATAGGTGAGAATGGGCTTGAAGAATGTTGAGGAATGGGCTTGGGTGGGTGAAGGATTTTAGGGGAGGGAGGGGTGTGTGTGAGGGAGCCCCCAGGGAGGAAGGAACTGGGCCTCCTGGACTTAGTCTATGCCAGCGCGGGCCACTAGATTGGTTCTCGGGCTCAATCACATCAAAATTGCATCCAGAATCCCATTCTTGGGGCACGGCTCCACGTGGCGGTGTTTGTTTTGGAAGCTGGGGATGGCTCATGCTTGCTCATCTTCCAGTGCTGCCAAAAAGGCGGGTGCCTAAGGGCAGGTCAGAGGGCAATGGATTGTCTCATTGCACCTAAGGCCCGGCTGGTATGATCTAGGAAGGAGACTGGGTGAATGGATGAATGAATGAATGAATGAATGAATGGCACTGCATCGCTCATCCCAAGACACAGGCCTACTCTCCTCCACTTCAACGGTGGTGTTTGTCCTAGTGCCACAGAACCAGAGTTTGGCTCTGTGTACTCTCCACTCTGGGTCATGGCACCCTCCACTTCTCAACAGCTTGGCGGAAAGTGTTGACTCTGTTCCACTGGCCTGTCCATCATGCTTCTCCTCCCCTTCCTTGCTTATTTACTCATTCCTTCCTGGACTTGCACAGAACTCTTTCCTGGTTCAGATGAAATGAATATATTTGTGCACTCACTGGTTTTCCTCTTCAGTGTCCACTTGCCTTCTGCTTCATTAACTCATCCACATGGCCGTTATCTGTGTGCCCAGTGGTGCCAGGCGCACAAAGTGGGAAACAGCGCTGACCACACTCCTATCTCAAGTACTTAAACTCTTTTGAGGAGAAAGGAGAGGCATAGATGGAAACCTATAGGCAGGCAAGTGTCAGAGTGAGAAGCATTCAAAGAAAACAGCTGTTTGACTTGGAGGGGTTTCTGGGAGAAGGTTCTCCAAACTGATGGTTTCTAGAAGGGTAGATGTGTTTTCAGTGGCATGGGCCCACTTTACTCTCCTTCCTGATCCCAAAGTATAATTAATTTCTTAGAGCCTGTTACCTTGGTTCCTGGGTCACAGCCATGGGGCATGTGATTGTGTAGAGGGACCATTGAATGTGAGTGTAGTTTGGGAGAAACTCATGAGAGAGATAAATAAAAAGAGTTCCATATATCCCAGAACCCCTGTAGGGAGCAGTCACCAAGGATGACAGAATGTCATCCAGACTCGAAAAGGTCAAAGGCCTTTGGTCAGGAAGATAAAAAATGGAGCAAAGTAAAGGCTGACATCTTAGTAGGCAAACCCTCATTCATTCATTCATTCAACCAACTTGGTATGTTCTTGTCCTTGATTCAGGTCTTGATTCAGGTTCTGCCAATGTGGAGAATATCAAACAGAAACAGCAGAGATCCTTGCCATCAGGAGGCCCACATATGTTCTGTCCCTGAAGAGGTCGGGAGACAGTGGACTGAAACCATTAAGTGAAATTTGCCTGGGTTATCAGATGGTTGGTTAGATGATAAAGTGCTTTCTTGGGAGTAGGGGAGGCTTGGGGACCCAGACTCTGGGAGGCCTCAGTGGGAAAGGATCTGAGGGCAGACAAAAGTGCTGGAGAAGCAGTTCCAGGGAGAGGATTGGGGAGGGATAGCCAGAGGCCCCCTATGGCCTGGCTGGAGCAGAGGTCAAGGGGAAGATGGATAGTCAGTCTGTCTTTGGGTTGACTTTCAGGCCTTTCTGGCTCCTGGGAGGCAGTCCAACCACCCTTAGTGCCCTGTGAGTCAGCTTGGTGAGGCATGGTGATGGGGTTATCCCCAGCTTAGTCTGGCAGGTAATCATGAGCCAGGCCTGTGCCCCTCAGAGAGAGTGAAAGCTGCTTCCTGAAACTTAAATTGATAGGTAAACCTGGGTCCAGCCACATGCCCTTCTTTCAGCACGGGACCTGGCATGAGTCTTGTGGGTCTTCTGATGGGGAGAAAGGGAACCCTAGCGGGTGGCCAGCTGAAACTCCCCACATTTTCAAGGTCTGAACAGGAACAGCTAGCCTTCACTGGGATCTTACCGGGGCCACTAATCTCGGGGCTCACTTACACCTATTAAGGTCCTATGGTGGTTTCTCCAGGAATGCATCGTGGCTCTTTTGACTAGATGTGGTTTGGAGACATTTTAATTATTTCTTTTTGTTTGTTTGTTTATTTGTTTTGTTTTTTGGCCATACCTGGTGATGCTCAGGGGTTACTCCTGACTATGCACTCAGAAATTGCTCTAGGCTCTGGTGACCATATGGGATGCCAGGGATCGAACCCAGGTCCGTCCTGGGTCAGCCATGTGCAAGGCAAATGCCCTACCACTGTGCTATTGCTTCGACCCCTTAATTATTTCTTGATGATGGGCAAGAGAGGGAAATGAAGCCTGAAGCGAAGCTGAATCCTGGGGAAAATTTGGTTACAAGGTTCATTCTGACCATGAGTGGGAAAGACAGTGGACACTCCTTAGGGCCTGGTGGCCTCATGTCCATCACTCCTCTCCTAGGGCTCCCCTAGATTCTCTCTCCCTTCTCCTCGAGGGAGTTAGTGCTGACAAACTCTTGAAGGAACCCAGAGTCCACTGCTGGAGAGACAGGTGCTGCTCTTTGGAAGCACTTTTTAAGACATTCTTAAGGTCCTGCAGGCTCCTGGAGTCAGAAGCTCCTAAACTGCTTTTCCAGCACTTCTGTCTGCCCTCAGTTTCTTTCCCACTGAGAGGCCTCCCAGAGTCTGGGTCCCCAGACCTCTTCCACTTCCAAGAAAGCACTTTCTCTTCTAACCACCATCTGATAGCCAGAGCAAATTTCACTTAATGGTTTCAGTCCACTGTCTCCCTGCCTCTTCAGGGCTAGAACAAATCGTGGGCTTTTTGATGGAAAGGATTTATGCTATTTCTGTTGGGTTTTCCCCTCATTGGTAGAACCTGAATCAAGACCTAAATCAATGATAAGGACATAGCAAGTTGGCTGAATGAATGAATGAATGAATGAGGGTTTACCTAAGATGTCAGACTTTGCTCTTTTTTTATTTTTTTGATCATACCTAGTGATGCTCAGGGGTTACTCCTGACTCTGCGCTCAGAAATTATTCCTGGCTTGGGGAACTGTAGGTGATGCTTGGGGATCGAACTGCAGTCTGTCCTAGGTCAGCCACATGTAAGGCAAACGCCCTACCGCTGCACCACCACTCTAGCCCCTTTGCTTCATTTTTTATCTTCCTGGAGACCATGGTGGGAACGGACAGTGCAAGACCCTCCCCACCCACTTCCTAGCCTGGAGGCAGAGCTCACAGTCTTTCTTTGGTGTTTAGAAAAATTGTTCATCCAACAGGAACATAGACCTTGAACCTTGTAGGTGCTGTGGTTCCCTTGACTTGTACACATGCATGTATACAGGAGCTGATGCCTCCGCTCAGCCAGAGTCCAGCTAGTAGGAGGATCCAGCATTTGGCCACTTGCTGGTTGACCTTTCCAGCAGGGATTCCCTTGTGCAGCACCACTGCATTCCTCTACCTGTGTCCTCTTGATTCTCTGCTCTTGCCACCTGCTCCTTGTCTCCCACTGTGCTCACTCTCCTTGGCTCTGGCATCTTCTCTGTCCATTAGAAGCTGCCCTTTTCTTTCTTTCTTTTTTTTTTTTTTTTTTGTTTTTGTTTTTGGGCCACACCCGGCGATGCTCAGGGGTTACTCTTGGCTGTCTGCTCAGAAATAGCTCCTGGCAGGCACGGGGGACAATATGGGACACCGGGATTCGAACCAACCACCTTTGGTCCTGGATCGGCTGCTTGCAAGGCAAACGCCGCTATACTATCTCTCCGGGCCCAGAAGCTGCCCTTTTCAAGTTTAAGTCCACCTTGTCCTTCACAGTGAGGTCCTCGAGCTTCAGAGAGGGCCACAGAACCACATGAGAACCATGAGAGGGGTTCTTAGAGGGGCTTTGCTCTGGTAGTTCTCAGAGTGACCTGGGAGGAACCCCTTTGGGAACAGACTCCAAAGTCCTGGGTCTGAGGTCTTGTCCCTGGATGGAGGTCCCCCACTTTTTCTAAGCCCTCCTTGGAAGAAGGCCAATTTCTGAGCAATGTTTCAATGGGCAGATTAAACCACAGGTTAAACCCACAGATCTGGTCCATCTTCCTCTTCCTACAGGTGGAAAATGGGTGAGAAGTGTGTTGTTGGAAGCTATGAAAAGGGAAGAGTGACTAAAACTAGTAGAAGGAATTGAACCCCAGTCTCCCCATTTGAGTTGAGCATGGTTCTGCTGTTTCTAAATGAGAGCACTTTTACCTTGTCAAGTGTGAAAGGGTTACTCACACCCAGGATCTCTTTTCTGAACCCCCTGGGGCCAGCTGTACTTCAGATGTAGCGTTGGAAACTGTGCTCAGTTTCATACATCATGGGACCCTTTTATTAGTCACTCCCAGAGGTGTCTGTCCGGCCTGTACATAACATATGATTTGTCACTACAAAAGGGCTAGAGAGGGGCCGGGGCGGTGGCACAGGCAGTAGGGCATTTGCCTTGCACTCACTAACCTAGGATGGACCGCAGTTTGATTTCCTGGCATCCCATATGGTCCTCCAAGCCAGGGGCAATCTCTGAGTGCAGAGCCAGGAGTAACCCCTGAGCATCACCGGGTGTGGCCCCCGCAATAAAGGGCTAGAGAAACAAGAAATAGTCTCATATTGATTCCTTTGAGATTTTGTTGCATGAAGAAAATCAGCTTTTGCTTTTCACTGTTCTGCCTTGTGGGACATTTGGATACTGGGTGGTGTGTCCATAGAGTAGCTCTCAGCATGGTTTTAAGCCATTTCCTTGGAAAGGAGCAAATGAGCAGAAGCACTCAGCACCTGAGACCTTTCCATCATGTGTGCCCACCTTTGGCCCCTGTACTCTGACTCCTTCAGGGGCTCTGCTTGGTGGCTCTGCTTCAATAATCTGCTGGGGTTCTAAGCCTGTTTTTGGCCATCATGCTGCTAGGACCCAGGACCTCGTGAGCTCTGGACTAGTCTAAGGGCCAAAGTGCAAGACTGGGAGTGGGGGTTCTGGTACTTGGGACTTCAGGAGCCAGGTACCTTCTGGTCATCAATCCAACAGTTCTTCTTCCTTGTCTACGCTCTGAACCTGTCCAGCCATGAGCCTCTCCAGGTGCCAGGACTGTGTGCTTCCCTGCAGGTGGGCCTGGCCCAGTAGATCTATGTTCTTGAATGTAATTTGTCAAAGCCTGGCCTCATGAATTCACTTTCTTGCCTGTGATTGGTTGAGTCTTCCACTCCTTTGTTATTGGTCAAAGACTGGCCATATGGATCCACTTCCTTGCCTGTGATTGGTCGAGGCTTAACCATGTGATTTATCAGCAGCCAGTGAGACTCTAGGGAGCAGCTGGGAAAGGATTTTCTCCATTCTTGGATGGGAAGGAGACTATCCATCCTTTTCCTATTGGAAATTGTTGCTCAGACCCTTGAAGTCTGTGTTGTAGCAACCTGATGACTGCGAGAGTACCTGTTGCAGGGAAGCGTGGTCACTCGGGAACCCAGAGAATATGGCTGAGTGGCTGAAGGACCGGCCTAGAGGAGCCCTTCTCAGGACTTTCCTTGATGCATGCTGTTGATTGCTTTCCTGCTGGAGGCACACTATGTTGGGGGGCCCTAAGACATCCCAACCTCCACCCTGACTCTACCAAGCGTCCCCAGCTGTGTTGAGCAGGGTCTCCTGCTGGAAATGGGCTTTACTCCTACTTTACACCCATCCCCAGAGGGTGAGTGTCTGCCTGTCACAGGGTGTAATCTCAGACTTGGCAGATACGGTGTGCGGGTGTGGGGGGTGGGGTGGGGTTAGGGATAGGCCTCTACTCTGTGAAAGCCAGGGTTTCCCATCTGAGAAGGGGAGAGGTTTTTTCGGGACACCCCTCCCAGCCTCCTTCTAACCCCCATCACCACCATCTACCAGGACAAGACCGAGCAAGGGTGGCAGAGGGGAGAGAAGAGTTCAGTGCCACCTGCAGTAGGAGGTGCCAGGAGTCCTCCACCAGAGAGCACAGTGGGTGGGCTGAGAGGCCAGGACTGGCCCTTTGGAGCTCTGCCAGGGCTGGAAGCTTAATTCCCCAGGCATTTGCCCTTCAAATGACCTTGTATCACTTGATCCTCTGGAGCAAGCGCTTCTCCCTCCTGACTTCATGGGTGTCAGCACAGCGGCCGGTCGAGAAGACAAATGAAGAAGCCTTACTGGAGCCTTTGCTGTGCGGTTGATGCCAGACCTGCGCCCTTTGTCACGGATCCTCTTTAATCCCAGTGACCTCAGGGCTGCAGTCCACATTTGGGTAGTTATTGGATCAGATTCCAGCCCATTTCTGCCTTCGTCCATCTCTCTGTCTTATTGTTGGACCCGTGGTTTCCTAAACTGACCAGGCTGTTGAAGGTTTCAGGATAGTTTTTGGTTTAAATTTGGGGCCATACCCATCGATGCTCAGGGCTAATTAATTCCTGGCTCAGCACTCAGCAGTCACTCCTGGAGGGGTTCAGGGGACCATATTGGGGGTGCATGGGATTGAAATGGGGGCCAGCCAAGTGCAAGGCAAGACCCCTACCTGCTGTACTATCTCTCTGGCCCCTAGGGTTTCAGGACAGCTTTTAGAGCCTGTGTTATGAGATTCATTTCCTTGGATTCTGGTGTGAAGGCTGGGTGGGGCATGGGGTGCCTCTGAACCCCATGAGAGGCTCTCGTCTAGGGGAGCCCTGACCTTCCAGATCCCTCGTCCTCTCCCGGATTGGCTAAGGGTGGTTTGGGGGATCTCTGATCCATTGGAACTGGGATTCTGCACTTCTCAGAGGCACTATAGGTGATCATGAGGCCCTGTCCTCTGTCATAGTCCTGGGTATTTCTTGAACCAGGAATCCTGCATCCTGAGAGAGCTCAGGAGCCACTGAACAGAGGCAGCTGACAGCTTTGGGCCTTGCTGAGTCACCTGGGGGCTGGTTATGAGTCAGTTGCCCTGGTCTGGCCCAAGTCTGCCTCAGAAGTGTACTTGGGGTTGGGGTTGAGGAAGTAGAATGACCAACTAGCACCCATGAACCCTTGGGCTTCAGAACTTGTTCAAGTGCTGGCATTGCATGCTACTTTGCAGCTTGTGGATGATGACAGTGCCACTTGGGGGGGGGGGGCTTCAGGGTGCAGGGGTGGGTGCTACATGGTGGTAAGATCTGGCCGGACTATTCATTACTGAGGTTGATGGACTTATCTCAACTCTCCTGTCTAAGAGCCATATTTATCTCTTAGTTTTACTCATATACTAAATGAGCTCCATGAGTCAATGAGTTCATTTAGGTGACTCGCAGAAGCCACCAAGCCAGGGGTAATCTGTTAATGGTCCAGGGGACCCATATCTCTAGCACGAGCAGTCACCCCTCCAACCCCCATGTGAGAGGAGGCATAGCTCGAACCCCTAGTCCTGGGATCTCAGAAACACCCCTGGCACCTCTGCACCTGACAGCAGCCAGGCCCGGCTCTGCTGACCTCAATCACATGCCCAAGGCCCAGGCCTGGGGCCGGAGAGATAGCATGGAGGTAGCATGTTTGCCTTGCATGCAGACAGACCGTGGTTCGAATCCCGCCATCCCATGTGGTCCCCCGAGCCTGCCAGGGGGAGGTACCCCCAGCTCAGTGCCCGAGGTTATGTGGAGGACCATGCAGTGCCAGGGGTAGAATTCAGGGCCCAAGGTTGCAAAGCTTGTGTTCAGCCCACTGAGCTCTCTCACTTACCTTTTTTTGTTTTGTTTTTGGGCCACACCCGGCGGCACTCAGGAGTTACTCCTGGCTCTGCACTCAGAAATCACTCCTGGCAGGCTCAGGGGACCATATGGATGCCGGGATTTGAACCACCATTCCTCCTGGATTGGCTGCATGCAAGGCAAATATCTCTCTGGCCCCTCACCCACCTTCTTTATTTGTGGAGGCACACTTAGCTGTGCTCAGGGCTGGCTCTGCACTCAGGGATCCCTCCTGGTGGGGTTCAGGGGACCATATGGGGTGTCGGGTTGAATATATCAGGTTGGCTGCCTGCAAGGCAAATGCCTTACCCACTGTATTATTGCTGTGTTTTGTTTTGTTTTGTTTTGTTTTGTTTTGCTTTTGCCAGGCATCAAACTCAAGTCTCATGTGTGCCAGGCGTGTGCTTAAACCACTGCCCCACACCCTGGGCCTGGGAGGTTTTACACCAGTGGGCACAGGACCTTGGTGCAGGCGGCAGTGGTCGGGCAGGGTACGGGGGTGTTTGTCCTTGTTGGACCCCGTTTGGACTCCATCACTGCCCTTTTCCTGCTCATCAGCCATGGATTTACTTTGTTTGAGCCTTGTTCTCTTTCCCAAAGGTTGTTTAGAGGAGTAGATGACTTAATGTATTTTCCAGCCTCAGGAGCACCGGAAGCAGCACCGAGTATTGTGTGTGGAGGGTGGATAGGAAGGTCGAGCCCCCACCCTAGGCAGGAAGCAGGCTGGAGGAGAAGGTCAAGGGCGATGCTAGGAACAGAGTCGTGTAGCTCCCTGTGGGGCTTCTGGGGCAGGAACCTTGCAATAAACACAGAGCCAGGCCTTGGGCCCAGGACACCTCCCACCCTGAGATTCCCCCTCACCCCACTTCCCGCCACTTATTGAACACTTCAATGAGCCTGCGCTGGGGTGTGGTGTGTTGTGCTGGGAAGGGTGACTGACTGCTGGACTGTTGCAGGGGCTTTTGTTCATGTCTGTGTGTACTAAGCAGCCAGCAGGCACATGGTTCCCTGTTAAGTGCACATCTAGGCCACTGCCCTGAGGTTTCAGGCTCCTGGACCTCCTGCCCCTGAAGCTCAGCCCTTTAGGGTCTGGGGGGGCCTTCATCCTGAGCCTTTGCACACACTTGGCTGGCTTGTAGAGGGACCAGCTGCAGGGCGAGGCAAAGTGGATCATGGTGACATCTAAGGTTAGGGGTGGGGTCTCTGGGGTGACAGTGAGTGTCTTAACTCTGGGGAAATCTGACTGGTAGACTGCTGTTTGGGGGTGCTGACTGTTCTCATTGGCACTTCCTGTGCCCCTTGTATGACTTCAGGGAACCGATCCAGGCAGGTGTCCAGGTAGGGATCCAGGTCTCCTCTGTTGCCACTCTCTCTATCCCTCTGTCTTCTTGTGTACGGTCTAGCTCTCCCTCTGGCCTCCTGGATGTTTCTTTTTCTTTTTTATCTTTTTGGTTGTTTTGGGTCACACCTGGCAGTGCTCAGAGGTTACTCCTGGCTCTGTGTTTAGGAATTACTCTTGGCAGTGTTCAATGGGCCATATGGGATGTCAGAATTGAACCCAGACTGGCTGCGTGCAAAGCAACCACCTTACTTGCTGAACTATCACTCCGGCCCTTGTCCTGGAAGTTTCTCAGCCAGCATTGGATGGGGGGCTCACGGGGCTGCCAAGACCAGCGCCCCCTCACTTATCAGTGCCACCTTCCCTTCTGTGACCCAGTGTGCACAGGATTCATCTTGATCCCTAGTCCTGGGCTGGAAGTCAGGGGAAGTGGGCTTTCAGGCCGGTGGTCACCTCTGTCTGGTCTCATGCTCATCTGTGGTGCCCACCACCCCTGCCTAGAATCTCGCTCAGACATTCTGCTGGCTGAGCCCAACTGTCGCTGCTTCTCATGCTCCTGAGTCCCTGGCTTGTGGCCCACCTCAGATGGACTCTGAGTGTACTAGATCTTTCTGGTGAAGCAGGGGCTTCACCTGGTAGTGCAAGAGGGGTACTGCTGTGTTTTCCATAGGTAAAACATGTCCCCAGGGCCGATGTGTGTTGGCTGCAGTGTGGATGTGGGTCCCTTGGGCCTGCATGGGGCTGACTTTCTGAGGATCCATTTCCAAGCTCCTGGGCTAGCCTGATAACACCCGTGGCCCCACTGGAGTCACTTCCGGTCCCCGCTGAGCTCTGGGGACAGGCAAGACCGACCCCACATGAGTGGCTCCTGGTGGCCTCTTCACTCAAGAAAGTGTGTGTGTGTGTGTGTGTGTGTGTGTGTGTGTGTGTGTGTGTGTGTTGGGGCGCCCGTTTTCAGCTTCTTGGCCCCTTTGGATGCTTCTGGCTCCTTGCAGGCTTTGCTATAGGGTATAGACCTAGACTTTCCCTGAGGAACTCACCTCAGCTAGCACCACACAACAGCTCATACTGCCATCTCTTCCACCCCAACCTGGCAAAGTTGCCCCCAAGGAATTCTCAGCTCCTTGCCCCCCTGATAGGCACTCTGAGACCCTTGCTTCTATCAAGGCTCCATGCAATATGCTCTGACCAGCCTTATCATTTCAGCTGCATGGACCTGTCCTGCTGTTCCCGATTACAGGAAACTCTGGGTGCTGCTTCCTGTGACAGGCATCGTCTCCTCCACTGTCACCCACATTTCTCTGCTTGGACATTACTGACCATGGTCATAACAGGGTGCTAGTTCTTTGTTCTCTTCAGGAAGTGGGAAAGTGGTGCCTCACGGTGACCCACCATCCTCTCCTTTTTCCCCATATCCCTGCATCCCTCTCCTCCTCCTGCAACCCTGCATTCTTCTCTATTTCCCCACTGCTGCTCTGGCACATGGTCACAGACCTAGTTCCAACAGCATATTGGGGGCCTGGCCCTTCCTGCCTGCTCCAAGGGAGCAGTTTAGCTTCCACCAGCCTTGCTCTGGGCAGCAGCAAGGGTCCTTGTCCCCCTTCCCACTGATACTCCCTTCCCTCTTCCCTCCCAGTGTCATCCAAGAAAATCCCCAGCTCCAGTCTGTCCCATCAAGTATGATGGGGGCATATGGGGGCAGGGCAGTCCTTTGTCAGATGGTCAGTGTGTCTCGTCCCTCTCGCTGCTCCTGCTCTGTAGTAAGTCTGAATGGCTCCTGTCTGGGCCAACCTGGGGGTGCTCCTATGTATGGAAAGCCTGCACCGCAGCCCCGTGGCCAGTTCCGGCCTGGCTCTAGACTCCCCCTGCTTTTCTCCATCCACCCTTTCCTCTCACTCCTCTGCCCACCACTCCCTGCAGGAACATGGCTGTTGGCCACTGCTAGGGTCCCCAGGTCTATTCTCCCTGCAGACCAAGGGCTCAGTGCAGAACTCAGATCATTGTATTCATTCCTTGCTGGTGAGATTGACTTGCCTGGACATACCTCCCTGCCGTGGACTTCCAACTATTCCACCTGTATAGCATCCTGGCTGGCATGCTCCAGAGTCCTATGGAGCAGATAGGCCAGGCCTGGAAGGGAGTTCGGTGGACGAGCACTGGCCTTGCAGATACAAGGTCCTGGACTCAACTTTCAGCAATCCTCCCCCAAATAAGAGAGACCATGTTCGCCCCTCTGCTCTTTTACAGCATCTCTCCATCATCTCTTTGGTCCACATGGCCTTGTCCTTGGAGAAGTCCCTAACTTGACCTGATCCAACCATGCGCTGATTTCTTAGTGCCTGGCAGGGTCCCATGCGGTTTAAGAGAAACAAGTCTTGTGGGTCAGAGCCGGCAGGTGGCCCCAGAGCCTTTGAGTTGAGGGCCCCCATTAGGGATCCCACAAGGGAATAGTTAGCTCTGTGCTATTCCAGAAACTGGCTCAGATGGTCCCAGGAATTGTCTTTGAGAGGTCACTCAGTTGTGCTCTGCAGACACTTTTAGTCACACTCCCACTTGTCACCGTTGTCATCTTTTCCTATCAATGCTATTTTCTTTTCCTTCCTTCCTTCCTTCCTTCCTTCCTTCCTTCCTTCCTTCCTTCCTTCCTTCCTTCCTTCCTTCCTTCCTTCCTTCCTTCCTTCCTTCCTTCCTTCCTTCCTTCCTTCCTTCCTTCCTCCCTCCCTCCCTCCCTCCCTCCTTCCCTCCCTCCCTTCCTCCCTCCCTTCCTTCCTTCTCTCTTTTTTTTTTTTCGTGGCTCCACTCCCAATGGTGCTCAGGGGCCATACAGTGCCACGAACCAAACTTGAGACTCCCACATGCAAAGCAGGTACTCCCGACTCTTTGCACTGTCTCTCTAGCTCCTTCCTGTTGACACTCTTTGGGAGAAAAGGGGACTCCCCACCTCTACAGGTGGCAAGGGGCCAGTAACTATTGAAAAGCCAGGTGAGTGAATGGACTGGCTGCAGGGGGTAGGGTGCTAATCCCCAGGAAGGGAGAACCTGGCTGTGTTTTCTGGGCAACAAAGGGGACACTGAAGAACCAGTTTCTGCTTGAATAAGGGGTTTGTCTTTTCCTCTTGGATCAGAGCCCTGGCAGGAACGGGATAAATAGGCCCAAACTCCTATTGACATCTTCCCCAAGCTATGAAGATTCCTGGGGGAAGTCCAGGCAAACCATCTCACTCTGTTTTCCATTGGGTGGAATTTCTGGGTCAGAGGCTTCTCCTGAAGGGGAGAAGTCTGTGAGGACCTCTGTGTTTGGGCCTTGGGAGGTCAGGAGATGCTGGGCTGGCCACAATGTCTAGGGGATTGTGCAGAGAGGACCTCAGAGTTCCCCGCTAGGTGTTCTTGCCTCCAACTCCCCGTAGGGAGGGGTTTCAGAAAGTTTCTAGACCAATTCTGGCTTCATCTCTATATTAGGTCATTGGGGAACTATACCCTGAAGTTGCCTATGGAGGGGTCCCCAAAAATCTGAGAAGGTGGAACTGGAAAGGGTCTTAGGAAGTGTCGTCCTTGCCCTTGATCAGACAGGAGTGGTGGCCTTGCCAGGGTTGCATGGCTGGCTGGGGGAAGTGGGTCCTCCCACGCCAGCGCCTAACCCCTTGTCCCGACACACTCAGGTGCAGACTGCGGATGGGACACGCTAGTTGTGCCCTTTGCACGCTTCCTCACCTCTCCCGCCTGGTTCCTCTCTAACCCAGGAGCGGTGACAGTGTCAGATCCTGACACCATGTGGAGGCTTGGGATGGTGTATAGTGCTTAGCTCCAGCCTGGCAGTCTGTTGCAACCTGGGGTGGCTCAACTGATCTCAACTAGAAAGAACCTCACATCCTCAACCTCACCTACAGGTCCGTAAGCCCAAGGACCATGTCTTGCAGAACTTGCTGTTTCACCTTAGATCCAACGTCACTTTTTTGGGGGAGAATACATCCTCAGTGAGTGAGAGCACTGGGATGGTAGTCGCTAATGACCATGCCGGGCACCCCTTGGTACTATCTGTGACCCTCAGTCACCAGCTGAGCAGAGGAAAGGCTCAGAGAAGCTGAGCAAGTTTCCTAACACTGCACAGCTGATAAGCGTAGGGGCTCTGGGCTTCAAGCCCAGAACTGCCTAAAGCCAGAGCTAGTACCCTTCTGGCTCTCCTGGCTTTCTGGGGCCCTGGCTGAGCTTAGCGCCAAGCAAGTGTGGGGAGGCCAGTGGGAGGAGGCAGGCAGGTGTGAGTGAGTCTTGCTCTCCGTGCAGCAGCTGGAAACAGCTGCAGGTGGTCGTAGAGAACCCTGTACCCCGTATCTATCTGTATGTATCTCCCCTTTCTACTGCATGAGACCCCATATCTGGAAATGAACTTTGCCAGCATCCTGTCTCTTCAGGAGGGCCAATGGAGCATCTCTCGACTAGAAGCAAGTCTGCTTCTGTCTGCAGTCTAATTCTCCAAACTCTTTGGAGCAAGTTCGTTTTCTCCTTTGCTGAGGTGACTTTTCTCCTTCCTTGGTGGCTCAGGACCAGGCAGCAGCTGCTCTGTAGGCGGCATGAGCTCACTCATCTGCTCGGGACGCAGGAGACCGTGACAAGGGCAGACGGTGTCCAGGGAGCGTGGAGCGCAGGTCTGGCTGCTGGGCCCCCTGCCGCTGCCTTTTCGGACTGTACCCAGTGGCTGCTGGGAAACATCCCCCGCATGAACTGGGGGAGGTTTCTCGGATTTTTGTCCCCCAGTGTGGTAGAACGAACAGCACAAACGTCATTTCTCTTGAACAGCAAAGAAAACATTAGTTTCCTTGGAAAATTGGTTGGAGCCTGAGAATTTCAGAAAATGATTTGGTGATTCCCCCCCTCCCCCCTTTTTCTTTGAAATTTGATGATCTCTTTGTTTCTGGAGCAGAGGCACCAGTCCTGGCCCCCACCCCCAGCAGTACACCTCCTTGGCTATTTCTCTTCCTCTCTCTCTCTCTTCATGGCTATATTCGTCTGACATACTGCTAGGTGTGTTGTGTCATGCCTGTCATGTGTTATGATGCCTTTGCTCATTCTGGTTCTTTCTTTATATTCCCTGCCCTACATACAGTTCCCGGGGCATTCCTGGATCTGCTTTCTCCTCACCTCCCACCCGGGACTGCTCATCTTGATGGAACCAGCACCCCCCAGAGATGGAAAAATCAGGTGTCTCCTGATTCTTCTGAAATCAGACCTTTCCCAGAGCTTAAACCATCACCACGCCTCCCCCCACCCCCCAGCCCACCAGAGTTCACAGACTTTTGTTTAAGCAAAATTTTTGTTTTGTTTTGGGGTCATATTTAGCAGCATTGCTCAGGACTTAACTCCTGGCTCTGTACTCAACAATCACTCCTGCAGGCTCAGGGGGACTATCTAGGGGTGGGGATCAAACCCAGATCAACTGTGTAGAAGGCAGGTAACCTACCTGTTATATTATCTCTCTAGTCCTAGCAAATATTTTTTTCAGAGCTCAGGTTGGAAAACCTGGGAGAGGTATATGAAAATTGGGGTCTTACAGAAAACTCCCAGTTGGGGCCAGGAGATGATCATAATAGGAGGTAGGGAACTTGACTTGTTCATAGTTGTCCCTGGTTCTGTCCCTGGCACTGTGTGTGGTTCCCAGAGCATTGCTAAGTGTCAACCCTGAGCATAGAGCCAGGACCAGCCCCTGAGCGCCTCTGGGTGTGACTGACTACCACATCTTAAAAGCAAAAAGCTGGCAGTCTGGTTCTGTGCGATTCTCTCTGGAGACCCTTGGGGGCATGGCTTCCTAAAGGCTCATTGGCCCTCAGTCCATGGCCTTGGTTTGGTGGTGGTAATGGCCCTGCTTGGGGTGGGAGAATTACTGCTTCAAGGAGGTGGGTGAGCAGTTCCGACCCCACAGCTCCAGAAGGTCGCAGAGCCTGGGGTGGGAGTTAGGGAATCATTTTCTGATGCAAGGCCAGAGGGTGCTCAGATGCATGACTTGAGGAATGTAGAGTACCCAAGAACATTAGGGAGGGACGCTTCTTCCTTCAGTCAGACAGACCAAGGAGCTTTTTTGGTCAGAGTCATCCTCCAAATACAGAGGATAAGTCACAGGGTCAGAGTCATCGTGATACTCTTTTCAGTCAGGACTAAGATGTGTGTGCATAGACTGTACACCACACATGTGCTCTGCCACCAAGCTACCTCCCAAGCCCCCTTGCACTGCATTTTAGTGTGTGTGTGTGTGTGTGTGTGTGTGTGTGTATGTGTGTGTGTTTTGGGTCACACCCAGCTGTGGGTGACCTGAGTGAGCTCAGGGTTCACTCCTGGTTCTGTGCTCAGGGCTCACTCTGGCAGTGTGCATGGGGTCATATGAGATGCCAGGGGTTGATTCTGGGTCAGCAGCCCACAAGGCAAGTGCCCTCCCTGCTGAACTGTCACTCTGCCCACCTCCCCTGACCATTCCCCAGTTGAATTTTAATCTACCAGTTGAAGATCTAAAATATGCAGAAAAGAAAATACAGCATATGCTGTTCTTCTTACAACTTAGAAAACAGCTCTTAATATTCTGATATGTGTCTGCTTCCAGGCTGTAAGGAAGGATGACAGTTGTGTGTTTTTTTTTTTTTCCTTCTTGAAAAGTAACATGAAATGATCTTGCTCAGTATAAATAATTTAGACTCCAAGGATGCATGGTGAAAAGAATCTTCATTAGCCGTGATACTCAGAAGCACCTGCGTGGGCTCTGGTGGAGATTACTGTGGGCTTCTCTGTAGGAACAAAAGCTAAGATGGGCTCTTGCATGGTTTTAGGGACCAGGACTGTATCTTTGATGGCCCCAGGGCTTACCAGCTTCTGGGCTGATGCTTTGTGTGGAAAACAACTGGATTCAGAAAGCTTGATGTGATAAGAGAAGTGTAAAATAGCTCAACATCTTACATCCTGTTTACTTGTAAATTGATCATTTTGGGGATATGTTGAATTAAAGTATATCATTATGTTTTTCATTTGTTCCCCCCCCCAGGATAGCTACTAAATTAAAAATAAAAATATACTTTTGGGGTGGAGAGGTAGCACAACAGGTAGGGCACCCTTGATTTTTTTTTGGGAGGGGTCTCCAAAGTTCTACTTTTTTTTTTTGGTGTTGGGTCACACCCAGCAGTGCTCAGTGGTTCCTCCTGGCTCTACGCTCAGAAATCACTCCTGGCAGGCTTGGGGGACCACATGGAATGCCGGATTCGAACCACCGTCCTTCTGCATGCAAGGCAAATGCACTACCTCCATGCTATCTCTCGGCCCCCAGATCTATTTATTATTATTTAAAGTGGGATAGTCATTTTTTTTGCAAGAGCTTCCAGTTACCCAACTGATGATTAACACATGGTATGAATCTTCAGAAAAATAATGTCCAATCATTAATGAAGTGGATTTGAGTTTCTAAAAAGTCCAGCAGTCACACATTTAGTATGTCCACATTGGCCATTCTGTGGGGCAAGTTTCTTAAGAGCCCTGGTTAGTTGATGGTCAAAATTTGGGTGGGGAGGAATTTGATCACACACGGTGGTGCTCAAGTGTTATTCCTGGTTCTGTGCTCAGAAATTGTTCCTGGCAGGCACAGGGGACCATATGGGATGCTGGGATTCGAACCACCATTAGTCCTGAATTGTCTGCATGCAAGGCAAACACCATACCACTGTGCTAACTCTCCAGCCCCTGATGGTCAATTTTATTCCACGCTCCTCACATTGTTTCTGGATACAGTTCATTTTTTAATTGTTTCCAACATTTGCAGTCTCAAAGAACAAGAGGATAAACAGAACCTTCGAAAATGCAGGTTAGCCTTTAGAGAGAGCTGTTGTGAAAATTTCCATTTGGGGGACCCTTCTTGATAGAGACTCAGACCATTGATGTGACATCATAGGAATCATCTTTGGGGGGGTTTCTCTTCTGGTAGAGAAAAAAGTCAGTTGTGCCCATTGTATTTTAAGCATTTTTTAAATTAATATCTTTTTTTTAAATTAATATCTTTATTTAAGCACCATGATTACAAACATGTTTGTAGTTGGATTTCAGTTATAAAAAGGAACTTCCCTATTTACCAGTGCAACATTCCCACCACCAATACCCCCCATTTCCCTCCTCCCTCACAGTCATTTTATTTCTCCAGGAGTGATTCTTGAATGCAGAGCCAAGAAAAACTTCCAGGTACTGCTGGGAGTGGTCCCAAACCCAAAACACATACTTTTGTGTAATTAGATAGATATATGTACATATATATTGCTTATATATGCTTTTGTTGGGCAGCAGTGCTCTATTTAAAACAGTTAAGCTTATGCTTGAATAAATATTTGCAGGATAAAGAGACCAGAGTAAACTTAATGGAGCTGCTGATTTGCTAAGTAAGTGCTTCACCAGGAGACAAAAGCCCTGCTGTAGAGTTTTCAAGAATTTGGAATCTTTTTTTTTTTTTTTTCAGTCCTTAAACGTACATGTGGGTATTCTCAGTTTTTGCAGGGTCCCTCACTGTCTCCTGCTTTCAGAGCTGCTGTGCCGCCCATCCTCCCCTAGTCCTCTTTCAGTTTGTTTCATCTTCATGGAGCACTCTATAAAGTCCCTTGGTTTTCTAGCCTATCTCTGTCTTCCTCTTTCTGCTCTTGTTCTTTGGGTGAAGAAGTTCCCTGGGGTTGGCTACATCCAGCAGTACAAAAAGGTCTTCTCCCAATGTAGTCTCAGAGGTTACTCCTGGTGCTACTCTGAGGATCCCGAGGGAATTAAATTCGGAGTTGTTGAATGTGTCTGAGTCCTCTGAGCAGTCTGACTCCCCAGCCCATGGTTCTTTTCTAGAGAGCAAATAGGCTCAGACACTCTCCTGGGACTAGGCTTTAGAGAGGGGGCAGAAACCTAGGGGTACCTGGGACACCAGATACCACTCTGAGGACAGGGAGACAGGGATGCATCTTCCTGACCCTCCATCTCTACCCATTCATGTCCTCCTCCTCAGGAAGCAGAGCATCTGCTCAGGGTCTGTGTCACTGTGGATTTATTCATAGTAGCCTGATGCCATAAAGCTGCTTCTGGAGAGAGTCTTTATTATTGGGGGGGAGGGAATGAGGCCTCCCAAGTGGTGCTCTCGTGAGGGTACAGTGGTTCAATGTAGGGTTTAATACTACTCAATTTCAGCAACCCTGGTAGTGCCTGGAGCCTGCCTGCCTGCCTGCCTACCTGCCTGCCTACCTGCCTACCTACCTACCTACCTACCTCCCTACCCTACCTTCCTTCCTTCCTTCCTTCCTTCCTTCCTTCCTTCCTTCCTTCCTTCCTTCCTTCCTTCCTTCCTTCCTTCCTTCCTTCCTTCCTTCCTTCCTTCCTTCCTTCCTTCCTTCCTTCCTTCCTTCCCTCCCTCCCTCCCTCCCTCCCTCCCTCCCTCCCTCTCTTTCTTTCTTTCTTTCTTTTTTTTTTTTGCCATACCCAGCAGCGCTTAAAGGTTACTTCTGGCAGGCTCGGGATTATATGCGATGCCGGGGATTGAACCTAGGTTGGCCACATGCAAGGCAAATGCCCTCCTTGCTGTGTTATCGCTCTGGCTCCTCTAGAATGTTTCTTATACTAGAGAGGGCTCATGGGAAGGGGGCATCTCCTTGGTCTCCATGGCAGGTTATGGAGTATGAGAGACCCTCATGTAGTCCCTACTTAACCTCTCCCTTTGTTCCTCACAGATGACATGGCTGAGCTTCTCCTCGGGGAGTCGAAGCTGGAGCAGTACCTGAAGGAGCAGCCCTTGCGGCAGGGGGCCAGCCCTCGTGGTCCCCGGCCCCAGCTCACCGAGGTTCGCAAGCATCTAACTGCCGCCCTGGACCGAGGGAACCTCAAGGTACTGTGGGTCTCGGGAGTGTGGGGGTGGGGAGAGACGTGTTCTGCCCGCTCTAGGCTGTGCGCAGTTGAGACCCTATTGGGCTAGGTGGGTGCACAGCTGCCCCCTGTTGTGGCTGGTCCCTGTTCCACAGAGTCAGGATGTAAGCCCCTCAGTGGGCCACTTGCCTATAGGGGTTTCTGGCCCAGCTGGGGCTCTGGTGAGTCATTTATTTCTGGAGGTGATGGTGGACAGAGCACACCCATAAATGCTTGGGCTTATTCCCGACTATGCGCTCAGGGATCACTCCTGGTGAGTTTGGGGGACCATAGAAGGTGCTGGGGATTGAACTAGGGTCAATCCCCATGCAACTGCCCTCCCTGCTGTACTATCACTCCAGCCCCTCTGGTGCATCGTTAATGACACATTCTCTGAGAAAACTCCCATGAATGTCCCCGGTCATTCACATTGACTAGGGACTCCCAGGTGCCTGATCCAAGAATGAATCAGACCGTTCCCTTCCTGTGAAGTTTCTCCCCCCCAAGACTTGCCACACCAGGGGCCAGAGACAGGACAGGGCCTAAGACACTTGCCTGCCACACACACCCAGCCTGGTCTCAGTCCCTGGCACCGCAGAGGGTCTCCCAAGTGCCATCAGGAGTGATTTCTGAGCAGAGAGCCAGGAGTTATCCCTGAGCACTGCTGGATGTGGGGCCCCCCAAAATAAAATAAAATCAAGCATGCTGTTCCAGAGCCCCCAGTTCTGGCTTTTGCTGGTGGGAATCTTCCTGCTGACTGCAGGCCTGGCCAGTGGAGGGCAAAGCCATCTCTCTGCAGGTCAGTCTGTGACCCTGAGCTGGGCGGGCCCAGGAAGCATCTCCCCTCCTGCTATTCTTCTGCTCTGCTTCTGGTCCATCCGCACTCAGCCCGCCCTCGACTCATGTCCTTCCTCTCTGGCTCCTTCTGGATCCTTTTCATCTCTTGAATCTCTTTCATGTACCCTGGCCCTGTTTTCCCCCTCCCCACCCCACAACTCACGCCAAAGGACACCCCGCTCTGAAGTCTGGCTCACCCTGCTCTCCCCAGGCCATGCTGCTCTCCGTGCTGACTTCGGCTCTACCCGTCTCTTGTTTATTCCAGGAAGTGGTTGTCCATGGGGACTCGCTCCCTCAGTGAACCATTGAGGGAAAGTGTCCAACTATATTTTTGCCTCCTAATCTCTCGCCGGCCCTCCTGAGCCCTCTCTCCTGGATCTATTCCACTTTTTAAAAAATGCTGTGAAATCTATGGCACAGGCCTGTGGAGATCCCTGATTTGATTGCCAGTGCCACAGGGTCCCCTGAGCACTGCCAAGACTGACCCCTGAGCACAGCCCAGTGTGGCCACAGAACAAAACAAAAGAACTAGTCAGACTGAACTCCTCTCTGCCGTGCCATGGATGTATATAAAGCATCAAGATTGCCATTTATATCAAGACCCCTCTTGTACCGCTGGGCATGCCCTGGTGGCTCCACTCAGCACTCTGGGATGTCCTTGATAATCTCATCCCCCATCTCCCATTCTGCATCAGAGGGACCAGGCAGCCCTTTAACCTAGGGTCCTAGTTTTCAGCTGTCCTAAACTGGGCTGAGAAATACCAGGAGTGACCCCCAGGGCTCCTGAACATTCTTGGAAGCCCCATATCCACCTGTACCCCTCAATTAGCACTTGTCCTTTCTTTTATTATTATTTTTTTTTATTTTGGTTTTTGGGTCACACCCGGTGATGCTCAGGGGTTACTCTTGGCTATGCACTCAGGAATCGCTCCTGGTTTGGGGGACCATGTGGGATGCCAGGATTTAAATTACCGTCCATCCTGGATTGGTTGTGTTGCAAGGCAGACACCCTACCACTGTGCTATTACTCAGCCCCTTGCCCTTTTTGTAAATTTATTTATTTTTTGTTTGTCTTTTGGATACACCCAGGTGTATGGGAACTCTGGGGTTACTCCTGCACTCAGTGATCACTCCTAGAAGGCTTGGGAGACCATATAGGTGCCAGGAATTGAATTTTGGATAGTCCTGGTTTGGCCACATGCCAGGCAAATTCCCTACCTGCTATGCTATTGCTCATGCCCAGCACTTGCCATTTCTAATAGCTAATTCAGTGGTTATTGAGAAGATCCCACCACTGTGCAGTTGTCCCCTTATCTCTCCTAGAACTCTCTCCACCTTGCAAAAGGAAACTCACTCTTCCCATATTGTTCTAGTTCCTCATTCTTCTCACCTCAGTCCTCACTTCCTACCATCACCAACTGTTTTCCTCTGTTGCCACAATTCTGACCATTTGTGGTCCCTTGTAGAAGTGGCATCCCACAGTATCTGTCCTATGACTGATTCATTAAACTGGTGTTGTCTCTTTGAAATTCATGCATCTTGTAGCTTGGGTCAGTATTTATTCCCTTACTCTGTGTGTGTGTGTGTGTGTGTGTGTGTGTGTGTATGTGTGTGTGTTTTGGGGAGTACAACCAGCACTGCCTAGGGCTTACTCCCAACTCTGCGCTCAAGGATCACTCCTGGTGTTTAGGGGAGCTGATAGGGTACAGGGAATGGCACTCCTGTTGACTATATGCAAGGCCACAGTGTTGCAAGGCCAGTGCCCTCTGGGCTGTGCCCTCTTAGGCCCCTCACCCCTTTTCCTTTAGGAAGGAATCCTCTCACCTCATTGAAGAGGCTATGTTTGATTCATACGCAGGCTGCTTTTCCCTTTTGTTGGTTTCTTGAACAGTGCTTTGCTGCTCCAAGTGTGGGTTTAAGATAACATCCTTGAGCTCCTGCCTTTTGTTCTTTGCTGCCTAGATCCCGAGCTGGATTGCTGCCTTCTTGTCCAGGGCCAACACCTAGAGATATTCTTCCAGATGCTTACGTGGTGCCTGCTGCTCCCAGTTACTTTCCAAACAGCAGAGCACAGTTTTCATTTCTATATCCTTGCTAGCATTTACTATTTATTTATTGATAATAATAGTAGTAATAATAGTGATTATTATTATTTTGAACCTTAACAATTACAGGGTCTGATAGTGTCATCGTGGCTAGGAGTTGCATTGCATACAGCCAACTCATCTGAATCTATGGGCCTCCTAGCTACCCTGAGCAGTGGTGGGTGCAGCCCAGCAGCCCTGCAGAACCACTGGGGTACCAGGGGTTTCCCCAACGACCACAGGATGGATGCATCTCCAGGCCTGATTAGCTGAGAACTCCCAGGAGAAACCCCCTTCTTCCCCCATCTTAGCTGTTGTATTCAGGGTGAAGTTGTTTGTCATTGTGTCGAACTGCATAGCTTCTGTGGAGTTGGTTGTTGAAGTTTCTTTTTAATTTGGGTCCTAGGATTATGTCTCTGGTCTTTTCCATCAAACCAGAGGTTCTGCCCTTTGACCTACCTCCCTGGAACTGAGTATTGCTTTAATAAAGGCACTCAAGATCTTCAGGACTTGGGGCCGGGCGGTGGCGCTGGAGGTAAGGTGCCTGCCTTGCCTGCGCTAGCCTAGGATGGACCGCGGTTCGATCCCCCGGCGTCCCATATGGTCCCCCAAGAAGCCAGGAGCAACTTCTGAGCGCATAGCCAGCAGTAACCCCTGAGCGTCACAGGGTGTGGCCCAAAAACCAAACAAACAAAAAAAAAAAGATCTTCAGGACTTGATACTGCCTCTGGGGCATCATGAACCGATCAAAGGGCCACACTATCCTGTGATGGTCAGGAACATTTTGGCCTGACCTTCAGGGTGGGTTTTGATGGGGGAAGGGTGAGGGCCAGGGCCGTAGGGGACAGTTCACAGTGACAGCCAGTGAGACCCTGTGTCACATGGACTTACTGTGGCTTGATGTTGTGTTGGGGACCATGTTGGAGCTGTCTTCAGCCCCACACCTGCCCCTGGCTTCATCTTAAAGTACAGACCCTGTATTGGTTCAGGAGCTGCTGGTCTGGGCCACCTGGGCTCTGCAGGATGCTGGGTTGCAGGGCTCAGGCCTGACTGTGCCTTGTAGCTCTGTGCCCTGGCTATGTCTTTGGAGAAGTCACTCCTCTGAGCAGTGAATTCTCATCTGTACACTGCCACACTCCCTCGTTGCCAGGTTTGTTGTGAGGTTCAAAGTTTACAGCTCCATATGAGTCCTTTACTGTTGCATAGTTTTGTTTGTTTTTTTGGGTCACACCCAGCTGTGCTCAGTTACTCCTGGCTCCACATTCAGAAATTACTCCTGGTGGTTGGGGCCAGAGAAATAGCACAGCAGTAGAGTGTTTGCCTTGCAAGCAGCTGAACCTGGATGGATGGTGGTTTGAATCCCGGCATCCCATATAGGCCCCCCCCCCCCCCCCCCCCCCCCGTGCCTGACAGGAGTGATTTCTGAGCACAGAGCCAGGAGTAACCTGAGGGCACCTCTGGGTGTAACCCAAAAACAAACAAACAAAAAAGAAATCACTCCTGGTGGGGCACCATGAGGGATGCCAAGGATGGAACCCAGAAGACAAGGGGCCTGCATGCTGTTCTGTCTTTATGGCCCGCTATTTTTTTTTAAGCTTAGAGAATGTTTCTACAGTTGTCATTTTAGCTTCCTTCTCCTTATAAAGAAAATTCTCGGGCAGATAACATGCAGTAAGGTACTTGCCTTGCATGTTGTGGCTGAGCCAGAGATGATATCTAGCACTCCACTGTGGTCCCCCAAGCCCTGCCAGGAGTGATTCCTGAGCACTATTGAATGTGCTCCCCAACCCCCAAGAAAATTCTGAGGTCACAGGCTTTGACACAAGAATTCTGGCCCTGTCAGACAGGCTAGCATTAATTAAGCCTCTTCTTTATTTTACCTGCAGTCAGCTTGTCTCTGAACTGTATGCTAGCTCAAGCCTTGCCCTAGGTAGACTGAAGAGTGCCTTTCTCTCCCTGCCACAGGGGGTAAGCCAGGGCTGGAGAGTGGAACCTGGGAGCGGTGCAATGTGACCTGAATTGCTGGGCAGGGAGTTGGGGTCTGGCTTCTGATTTGAGCTAAGAGCTAAGAGCCTTAAGTCATATGTGTAAGACCATGTGGTCCCGTGCGAGCACTATGTGGTCCCTGCATTAGTCTGGCCCCATGGCCTCTGCCAAGCTGTCTCTTCCTTGGCAGGCATGAGCTGCTCTTGGGGGCCTCCAGGCAATGATATAGCCTGTCTCCTTCTTCCCATCCCTGCAGTGTTGCCGTCTGGCCCTCTGGCTTGCTGAACCTTGAGCAGTTTTGTAACTTGTTGGGGTTTACTGAAAGATTTTTTTCTGAAACAGACAATGGCAACATTGAAGTAACCCAGAAATTTGGTTTTTGAAGGCCACGACTCAGTGCACTGCATGTTCTTTCAGCCCCATCAGCCTCTCCAGAACTTTCTCTTCTTCCCCCACAAACTGAGATGCCCAGAGACCGCTCCTAGCTCTGCACTTGCTGGTGACTCCTGGGGGTGCAAGAGTGTGGGCTACCATGCTATGCTGGGGTGTGACCCTGTGCACCCCCACATGCAAGGCGCACACTGTGCCTCAGGTTGGCACTTGTGCTCCCAGGTAAGATCAGACTTTGGGGTAGCGTGGTGGAATGTTCGCCCAGGCTTGCCCGCCCTTGCCAGGGAGACCCGCTGTGCTGGGCATCTGGTCCTCACGGCCATTTCTGGTTTGATTTCTTTGTTGGTGAAAACAATGGCAATGTCTTGCTTTGATGTCTCTCTCTAGGACCACACACGAGACCCTTGGGCTCCCGCAGACCTCTCTGTGGATCCTCCTGTCTTGTCTGGGCCACCCACCTGTCCCTTGCGAACACCAGGGGAGAGGGCTACCATGCCCTGCTCTGGCCAGTTTCCTGCATGTGACTTCCCTACCCTGGCTAGAGGCAGTAGAACGTGTGTCTTCAAGCCTGGACTCTGAAGGATAGAACCCGGCAGGCAGAGCCAGGGCTCCAGAGAAACCAGCCTGTTTCCTCATATAGACGGTTGTGTGGCCTCCTCTTCCCCTGGGGTGCAGGCTGTAGAGGGAGCAGAACCCTGCCCCGACTACAGAGTTCCCAGGAGCCTTCCTGAGCCCCTGGGGCTCCCCTGCAAAAACTCTGTCTTAGAAGAAAACAAATCTTGATTTTTTTGGCCCCAATTTGAAAGTTCTAGGGAGCTTTACGGTCTTCCCACCCCACAGTGCTGTGGCCATATTCCCTTTCCCCTCCAGTGGCTGAGGCTGCCTTTTCAGACAGGTGCTCACAGGTTTGGTTCACAAAGCCTTCCTAGGCCAAAGGGGAACCCCTGCTTCCTGCTCCCACACTGCAGAGGTTTTGTTGGACCAGAATTCACATGCTTTGAGATCTGCCTTTAGGAGTATTTTTTGCTGGTTTTCAGAGCTTAACAGAATTGCACAACCATTATCTCAAGTTGGGAACATTTTCATCTCCCCAGAAGAGACCGTTACTTGCAATAGTTACTCCTGTCCCCCTGCCCTACTCCCAGCCCTTGGCCAATGTTGATCTCTGCCTCAGAGAAACTGCCTGGCTGACTGTTCTGTAGAAACCATCTCACATGCTATCCCTTCCCTGAACCGAATGCTATTGGTCATTTATTGACTGATTGGTTTTGGGCCATGCCCAGCTGTGTTCAGGGGTCACTTTTTTTTTTTTGAGGGGGTCATACCCAGCGTTGCTTGGGGGTTACTTCTTGCTCGTCACTCAAGAATCACTCCTGGCAGATTTGGGGGAGCATATGGGATGCTGGGGATCAAACCCGGATTGGCCACATGCAAATCAAACAGCCTACCTGCTGTGCTATTGCTTCGGCCCTACAAGGGATCATGCTTGGTAGTGCTCAGAAAACATATGAGGTATTGGGGATTTGACCCAAGACAAAGATAAATGCCTGACCTGTGCTATGCCTTCAGCCCCTGTTTGCTGATTTTTGGGGCCACACATTGGGGGCACTCAGGGCACTAAGAAATGTTGGGGATGGAACCTGGGGCCTGCGTGTGGACTGCACCCTCTGGCTCAACTATTCTCTTCCAGGCATGGCTGGGTGCTGCTGAGCAGATGGCTGGGCTTCGGGGAAAGCTGCACACACAACCTTGTCAGAAAATATTCTTTCCCTCTTCTTTTCCTTCTAGTCAGAATTACTCCAGGAATCCAATCTTATCATGGCCAAGCTGAATTACGTGGAAGGAGATTACAAAGAAGCCCTCAACATTTATGCCCGAGTGGGCCTCGACGACTTGCCACTGACGGCCGTGCCCCCCTACCGCTTGCGGATGCTGGCGGAAGCCTTCGCTACCAAAGGTGAGGCCTCCTCTGGGCTCTGGGGCCTCAGCCCTGTCTCCCCTGTGAGCCCTGTGCTCTTGGAAATACAGCAACACCTGGGGTTGACCCTCTGCATTCGCACTCATGTATTCATTGGCTGTCTCTCAGTCCCTGCTGAGGGAGTGGAGGGAGAGACATCTTTCCTTCTAGTTTTTGTTTGTTTGGGGGCCATCCTGGCAATATTCCAAGCAATCACACATGTGGGGGACCCTGCGGTACTGGGGTTGGGACCTGGGCTCAGCCCATTGAGCCTTTTCCCTGCGTCTGAGATGCTGAGCCACCCCCTGTGCAGAATGCTGGTCTCCTAAGGAATGTCCTTGGACCCGGACCTGGTCCACATGTCCTAGCACGTGAGCTGAGCTCTGTCCTCCTGGAATGCCGTCTCTGTGGTCTCTGCCAGTGTCTCAGTGAGATTCAGTCATCGGGCTTGGCATTTAGCGAATCTGACTGACTGTTTGGCTGGGCAGGAGCTGCTGGCCCCATAGATACTTTTGTTTTATTTTTTGGGGGGTGGGGCTACACATGGTTGTGCTTAAGGCTTACTCCTGGCCAGGCTCAGGGGACCCTGTGGGGTGCTGGGGATTGAATCTGGGTCAGGTGCATGCAGGACAAGAGCTTTACCGTTCTGCTATGGCTCCGGCCCATGTACAGCTTGTACATGTACTTGGCTCATGTACAGTCTTGATTCTGTCCCCACCAGGAGACTGAAGGCTGGTGGTCCTGCCCGTATCCTGCCTCACAGTGTGGCAGTCATGTGGACAGGGTCTCTATGGTCACCTATGGGTTCGGCATAGAAGGAGGGACATGGCCATCCCAGTTGCCATGAAGGCGTTTGTAGCCTAGTGTGAGAGAAATGCAGTCTCATAGATAAAAAGCAAAAAGACAGACACTGCCCATGTCCTGATTTTTCTAAGCTTGTTAACTAACTGTTCATCTGTAAAATGGGCCTAAACACTCTGTTAGACTGATGATGATGATGAAGTCAAATAATGAAGTTGATTCACTGGACACAGTCCTGGAACATTATCTTTTCTTTCTTTCTTTCTTTCTTTCTTTCTTTCTTTCTTTCTTTCTTTCTTTCTTTCTTTCTTTCTTTCTTTCTTTCTTTCTTTCTTTCTTTCTTTCTTTCTTTCTTTCTTTCTTTCTTTCTTTCTTTCTTTCTTTCTTTCTTTCTTTCTTTCTTTCTTTCTTTCTTTCTTTCTTTCTTTCTTTCTTTCTTTCTTTCTTTCTTTCTTTCTTTCTTTCTTTCTTTCTTTCTTTCTTTCTTTCTTTCTTTTTTGGTTTTTCGGACCACACCCATTTGATGCTCAGGGGTTATTCCTGGCTACGCGGTCAGAAATTGCCCCTGGCTTGGGGGGACCATATGGGACGTCGGGGGATCGAACCGTGGTCCTTTCCTTGGCTAGCGCTTGCAAGGCAGACACCTTACCTCTAGCGCCACCTCGCCGGCCCCTTCTTTCTTTCTTTCTTTCTTTCTTTCTTTCTTTCTTTCTTTCTTTCTTTCTTTCTTTCTTTCTTTCTTTCTTTCTTTCTTTCTTTCTTTCTTTCTTTCTTTCTTTCTTTCTTTCTTTCTTTCTTTCTTTCTTTCTTTCTCTCTCTCTCTCTCTCTCTCTCTCTCTCTCTCTCTCTTTCTTTCTTTCTTTCTTTCTTTCTTCTTTTTTTTTTTTTTGGTTTTTGGGCCACACCAGCAGTGTTCAGGGGTTACTCCTGGCTGTCTGCTCAGAAATAGCTCCTGGCAGGCACTTGGGGACCATATGGGACACCGGGATTCGAACCAACCGCCTTTGGTCCTGGATCAGCTGCTTGCAAGGCAAACGCGCTGTGCTCTCTCTCTGGGCCCTCTTTCTTTCTTTCTTTCTTTCTTTCTTTCTTTCTTTCTTTCTTTCTTTCTTTCTTTCTTTCTTTCTTTCTTTCTTTCTTTCTTCCTTCCTTCCTTCCTTCCTTCCTTCCTTCCTTCCTTCCTTCCTTCCTTTTCCTTCCTTTTCCTTCCTTCCTTCCTTCCTTCCTTCCTTCCTTCCTTCCTTCCTTCCTTCCTTCCTTCCTTCCTTCCTTCCTTCCTTCCTTCCTTCCTTCCTTCCTTCCTTCCTTCCTTCCTTCCTTCCTTCCTTCCCTCCCTCCCTCCCTCCCTCCCTCCCTCCCTCCCTCCCTCTCTCTCTCTCTCTCTCTTTCTTTCTTTTTTTCTTTCAAGGGGTGTGCTCAGGAATCATTCTTGGCTCTGTACTCTGGCTCAGGGGGTCATATAGTGTGTTGGGGATCGAACCTGGGTAGGTTGTGTTGCCAGGAAAGTGTCCTGCTTATTATACTCTCTCTCTGCCCCAGTCCTGACCTATTCTTCTAAATGATGTTTTATTTTTATTTAATATTAATATTTTATTTATTTCCCAAGGAGAGTGTTCTGGGGGACCCAGAGGCTGCTCTTGGTGATATTGGTACTGTGGTATTATTTATGCCCTGCAGTGTTAGGGGTTAGTTGGACCACCCTGTGGGTGCTCAGGGACTACCAGTACCCAGGGTTGTACCTGGGAATGTTCGGGGGCCTCCAGTGCAACAACCAGGATGCTATGTGTTGCTGGCACAGTGGGCCGGGTGACTACCTTGCCAATCTACCTAACCCTCTGTCTTCTGGATGCCCAAATGATGTGCTAGTGTCCCAAGGTGGTAAATGTACTGCCATTTAGGTCTAGGCCATGGCTGTCTGGAGGTGGGAGAAAGTAGAGGGCCGAGAGTGCTTTTGGAGAGAAAGGACATTTGGCAGTGGACTTCTAGAGACCCTGGCCTGTGAAGGCACCACAAAAACAGCTTCTCTATCTGCCACCTACTGTCCGAATTGGGCATTGAGCGTGGCCAAGCCCTGTGTGCAGGGCACCGACTGGGTCATTGTCTGGCCCAGGTGTTCCTGCAGTGTGGGCAAGGGCCTGGGCACAAGGGCTTTGTCACGGGGGGGGGAGGGGGGGGGATCCATGTGAATACTATCAGGTTTGTCCGAGAATCTCCTGGAGTTTCTATGGGCCAGGACAGAAGCTGGCGCTCTTGGTAGTATGTCTGTGTGTGTCTATGTCTCTGTGTATGTTTCTGTGTGTGTCTTTGTGAGTGTGTTTGTATGTATAGTTTATGTCTGTGTGACCATGTGTTTTTGTGTCTGTCTGTGTGAGTCTGTGTATATTTCTGTGTATATCTGTGTTTCTACGTGTCTGTCTCTGTATGTATATATGTGTCTGTATATGTGTATATGTGTATCTGTCTCTATCTATGTATATCTATGTGTGTGTGTCTGTGTCTGTGTATCTGTGTGTCTCTGTCTATGTGTATCTATGTATCTGTCTATATGTGTCTCTGTGTGTGGTTCTGTCTCTGTCTTTGCATCTGTGTATGTGTGTGTTTGTGTTTGTGTGTCTGTGTGTGTAGCTATATCTCTGGCCCAGGGTTGATCCTGTACAGAAGGTGGCACTCTTGCAGGCCATGTGCATCCCAGATCTGCTGGTCTTAGTCATAGCTGGTTAGTCCTTTGGGCTTGGCTAGTTGTGGACCTACTGAATCCTGAGCACTGGGTCTGAACATTTGTTCTGAGTCAGCCCCGTGGTGGCACACTGGTCTCATGGTGGCAGCCATGCAGGGAGGTCAGGAGCCTTTTCTAAGTCTAGTCCCAAGTGATGAGGCCAGTGAGGACTTTAGGTCCAGAACCTTGCTGGCCAGTTTAGGGCTCACATGTGCAGGGATCCCTCTTGCCTGGAGGCAATGGTCTGTCACCAGGAGGGCCCAGATCCAGCACCTGGACTGGCAGATGGAGGCAGGTAATATGATGATTTTAGCACTGAAGCTCCCAGCTTGATCCATTACTCGCTCTGACCTTGGACAGGTTTGCATGTCTCAGCCTCAGTTTCCTCAGTCTGTGTAGCTCTCACTGGGTGGATGCAGGATTACACAGGATAGTCTGTGTTAGATAATGAAATTGGTGCCTGACCAGAGCAAGCCTGAAGCATGTGTCAGCTTTAAAAGGGTCTAGTGGTGAGACCATGGGAGCAAATCCTAGTCAGAGCATGGGCGAGGACAAGCCTGTTCTTGGGGTCCCTGGAGGCCTGGTCTTAGCTCCACACTGGGTCAGTCTTAGCTTTCTTTTTTTCCCTCATAATCCTGGAGGGTTGTGATGGGATGCCCCTGCTCTTTCATCCATGTGGATGGATCAATAGCTGACGAAGCCTCATGGGAAACCTCTGGGTAGACACAGGGCTTCTGGCATCTTTGGAAACAAGGGTGGGGGGCTCTGGAGCCTTTAGTGGCACAGCCCTGATGCGTATTGCTGCAGGCCATGACATTGGCCCCCACCTGTTCCATGATCACCTATAGGTATGACAACCCAGGGCCTCTGGTGCCCACTGCCTCCTCCCATGGCCAGTTGCCAGGTGACCATGGGCAGCAAGCCGCAGAGCCAGCCATGAGCTCAGAGGCAGTTTGTACTCATACTGCATTCCTGAGGGGCCTAGAAGGGAGAAGGTTTCTTTTTAGTGCTCAGTCCTACGTGATCAGGCACTGTGTGGACAGAACCCACCACAGCCCCGTATGAGGTTTCCAAGGGTAGGCAATATGCCTGGGGCAGGAGAGTGCCCTAGATTTGTCCCGCCAGCCCTGTGCTTTCCCACCCACTTAGCCCAGTGCCCAGGTCCCTGTTTCTGTGTTGAACCCCAACAACCTGATTCTTACTATTCTCTCTGGAGTTTATTTGTTATGGGCCTCATCTGACAATGCTCAGGACACTCCTGGAGGGGCTCAAAGGACCATATGGAATGAATGCTGGGGATTGAACCCAGGTTGGCCATGTGCAAGGCAAGTACCCTCCCTGCTGTACTATCACTCTGGCCTCTCACTATCCTCTTTGAAGCTTTGAGACTCAGTGTCTCAGTTGGCCTCCAGAGCACTGGTCATGCTCTGGGTTAGGAAGATAAATTGGGGCCTTGGTCAGGCATACCCAGGTGGTCTATGGATCCCTCAAGGAGGGATTCTGGCCTTCGTTTGCTGACTGGCTGTCTAAGACACGTGACAGGCTCCAGTTCATTTAGAATGAACCTTCTCCACACTCCTTGATTGGCTTCTGCCTGGATGGCAGCCTCTGCTTCTCACTGCCATGCTCTGAACTGACCCTGGCCAGAGGCATGTCTTGCCTTTGCCTGACATAACTGAGTGCATTTGATGGCTCTGTGAGGCATTGCTCCAGAGCAGATCTCACCCAGAGTTGGTGTCCCGAGGCTGGCACATTTCTTCTCGGTTCTGTTTTCAGGAAGCTGTTCTGTGGGCCTGGCTCCCCCATCCTGACCTTCCATCTGTCTCAGACTCAGCCGAGAAGCAGAGCATGGAAGGGGGGAACTGAGGACCCCCCCCCCCCCAGCTTCACCAAGGTCAGGCAAATGGCTGTCTCTGCTCTGAGACTGCGATGAAGACTATTGGGTAGATTCTCAGGACCCCGAAGTGACTGCAAAGTTTCTATCTGCTCTGGGGTGACAGCTGGGGAGCCCCCAGAATGGACTCCTGGGAGCACTGGGCTGGCAAGAACCCAGAGAAGTTTCCCTCCCTATAAATGACTTTGATTTATTTATTAAAAACTTTTTTGGGGGTCTGAAGCAATAGCACAGTGGGTAGGGTATTTGTCTGGCACATGGCCAACCCGGGTTTGATCCCCACCATCCCATATGCTCCCCTAAGCCTGCCAGGAGTGATTCCTGAGAGCAAAGCCAGGAGGAACCCATGAGCACTGTCAGGTATGATTCAAAAACCAAAAAAAACATTTGTTTTTCTGAATTTGGGATCACACCCAGTATTGCTGGGTCGGGGGGCTGCTGTGCTGAGGACAAAAGCTAGAGACTCCCCAGACTGAGCTCGCACCCAATCTGTTGTGCCCTGTCTTAGTCTCATGACAACTACATTCCTAGGGAAAAAATTGTGTCAGGGGGGCTTTCAAGCCAGGCTCAGGGATCTGGGGGTCACTCCTGGTGATATTCGGCTGGCCAGACAGTTATGGGGGCCACTCGGCCACAACCAGTGCTCAGAGACCTTTGTGCAGGGACAGTTTATTTGGGGAGAGGGTGCCATGGAGAGGTTTGAGGCCTGCAGATCGTGGGTAGTGAAGGAGGTTGGGGAGCAACCAGTGGTCAGGCAACTGGAGAGGCTCTTCATACGCTCTTCACTGGTCCACACCAGACCGGCTCCTGGCCATCTTGTCAGAGGGTAGAGGGCAGAAGGCATCTGGCAGTGGGTGGTGTTGCTGGGCCCTTCACCCAGGAAGGATGAGTCCATTCAAGGGTTTTTGTAAGAGCAAGACCAGCTCTTCTGCAGTCAGAACTTGCCAATGCACTGAGGTGACAGGAGACAAGAAGGGTCTCACTGGCCACAGGTCCAGCAGACTCCCTCCTGTGGCCTGCAGCTCACCTCTCTTGGTGCCTTTATGCCCTTGTTCCATGCACATGGCCATGAGCCTGCTATGTCACCTCACCTGGGTGCATTTGGGGACAAGTCTTGGCTCTGCAGGCAGCAGGAGTATTGGAGTTGCCACCTCCTCCCACGTTCCCAGATCAGTGTTTTGGCTGGACACTGTGCATTAGTACACCACACACTCGTGCACTCCTGTATCTGTGCACCCATGCATCCCTGCACTCGCACTCCCACACAGCCCTCAGTCAGTGTTACTCTACTAGTCAAGACACAGCACCAGGTGATGTCACTGCTGTGGGGCTGTTGTCCGCTGGTTCCTCCTATGTGACTCTGCATGCTCAGGACCCCACTGAGAGCTGAGAGCTAGGCCAGAAGTTCTGCCTGCACCCAACGCACCCAGTCCCAGGCAGTGGGTGTCGCTGGGCAGGGTCTGCCACAGTGGAAGGTACAGGGTGGGATGCCTCTGCTTGGCCTGCCTGCCTGCCTGCCTGCCTGCCTCCCTCCCTCCCTCCCTCCCTCCCTCCCTCCCTCCCTCCCTCCCTCCCTCCCTCCCTCCCTTCCTTCCTTCCTTCCTTCCTTCCTTCCTTCCTTCCTTCCTTCCTTCCTTCCTTCCTTCCTTCCTTCCTTCCTGTCCTGGCTCCACCATCAGGAATCATGCCTGGTGGTGCTCATGGGACTATGTGGGATGCCAGGGATCAAACCCAGGTCTGCCGTGTTCACACCCCTTTATCTGGCATCTAGCATTGATTCTGCAGTTACCTCCTGTCTTTGCCCCATGGATTTACATTATTCTTCATAGAAACTAAATATTTGGGGCTGGAGATATAGCACAGCAGTAAGGTGTTTGCCTTCCATGCAGAAGGACGGTGGTTCAAATCCTGGCATCCCATATGGTCCCCCGAGCCTGGGGACGATTTCTGAGCGTAGAGCCAGGAGTAGCCCCTGAGCGCTGCCGGGTGTGACCCCCCCCCCAAAAAAAAGAAACTAAATATTTGTACACAGGTCAGGAGCATCGGTGGGTGCCCACTGCTGCCTGTGCTTTAGTCTCATCTACATTTTCTTACTCTTTTTTGTTTTGTTTTCTGTTTTTCACCTGGCAGTGTGCTGGGGTCACTCCTGCCTCTGCTTTGGGGACCATATGGAGTGCAGGGGGTGTGCAGATCATGTATTCAGTCTTTGGGCTTTCTCTGCCTCCAGGTCTTTTCTGGTCTCATCATGCGTAGAATTCTTTTTTTTTTTTTTTTTTTTAATATGAGATGAAGCCTCCTATAATGCTTTGTGACCTGTTTTTTTTCTGCTTCACTGCAAATCACAGCGTTTCTGTGAGAATAATTGTCGTGGTCTGCATCCTTCTTGTCACTGAGTGGTGCCCTCTCTGAGTAAGCTACAATGGCTTTATGTGAAAGCCACCGCTTGGGGGCATGGAGGTTGTTTTGGGGGTCTCATCATTGTGATGGGATGTGAGATGCGCCCTTTGAACCTGTCTTTCCTGCTTGCTCTGACTGATCTCTGGAGAGGTTTGGGTCAAAGAAGTGCCCTTCCTCATGGCCCCACAGTGTAACTGTCTGTGCGCTTTCACCTCAGTGGGGCTGGTAATAGGTTGGGCCATAGTGCTTTCGTTCAGGCAAATGTAAATCCCTCATCTGGAAGGATTTTTCTGTTGTGTACTGAGAATAGGCCATTTGGAAAATAAAGGAATATAGGCGTGGAACCATAGTAGAGAGGGAAGGCATTTGCTATGCACACAGCCAACCTGGGTTCAGTTCCTGGCACCATTTATAGTTCCCAGTTATGTCCAGGAGTGAGCCTTGAGCACAGAGCCAGGGGTGAATCGTGAGCACAGAGCCAAGAGTAAGCCCTGAGTTCTGTCAGGTTGGCCCAATTCCCTGCTACGCCCCCCTAGCAATATTTTTCACACATTGTTCTTTTTTAAAAACAAAAGGTTTAGGGGCTGGAGTGGAAGGGCATGCGGCTGACTCAGGATGGATTTGAGTTAGATCCCCAACATCCCATATGATCCCTTCAGCCAGGAGTGATTTCTGAGAGCATAGCCAGGAGTAACCCCTGAGTGTCAGTGGGTCTAGCCCCAAAACCAAAAAATAAAATAAAATAAAAGTTTAATTGAGGGGCCGGGCGGTGGCGCTGGAGGTAAGGTGCCTGCCTTGCCTGCGCTAGCCTAGGACGGACCGCGGTTCGATCCCCCGGCGTCCCATATGGTCCCCCAAGAAGCCAGGAGCAACTTCTGAGCGCATAGCCAGGAGTAACCCCTGAGCGTCACAGGGTGTGGCCCAAAAACCAAAAAAAAAAAAAAAAAAAAAAAGTTTAATTGAATTGCCATTGGTTTACAATAAATTTAATTATGTTCAGTCTATTATTCTCCTTTAGTCACTTTTGTGCTTTTGTTGTTGATCTGAGAAGCCATTGCCTAATCAAGACCTCAAAGATTTACTCATGATTTTTTTCTAAGCCTTTTATACTTTTAACCCTTAGAGTTAGGTGTATAATCAGCTTTGAGTTCATTTTTACATAAGGTCTGAGGTTAGGATTCCACTTCATTCTTTTACATACAATATCCAGTTGAGCAGTCTATTAACACCTAGCTACATTTTTTATTTTGGGGCCACTAACTTGCAGTGCTCAGGCATTACTCCTGACTCTGTACTCAGGAATCACTACTGGCGGTGCTCAGAGGACCATAGGGAAGCCAGGGATTGAATTTGGCTCTGCAGAATGCAAGGCAAGTGACCTCCCCACTGTCTAAACCCTTTATTTCATCTTATTTTTTTGTCTTTTTTTGTTTTGGGGCCATGTCTGGCAATGCTTAGGAGTTACTCTGCACTCAGGAATCACTCCTGGCAGTGCCTAGGAGACCATATAGGATACTGGGGATTGAACTTGGTTTGGCTACATGCAAGACAAACTTCCTTCCTGCTATCCTATCTCTCTAGCTCTTTCATTTATTTCATCTTTTGTAGCAGAGCTCTGTTTGCTCAGTCTACCTGTGGTGGGCTTTCAGGAGGAGGTGATTATTGGCTCTTGCGAATAATATTGCTTAGGACATAGGGGCACAAACATCCAAATCTGTCCTTCTGTGTCCTAGTGATTTAGGCCTAACAGTTGTATTGCTAGATTACATGAATTTCCATGATTATTATTTTTTTAAAAAGCTCCATTTTTTTATTTTTTAAAATTTTCTTTTTATGAGTTGGAGTGGTAGCACAGCAGAGGGCAATTGTCTTGCATGTAGCTGACCCAGGACAGACATGGGTTTGATCCCTGGCATCCCATATGATCCCCTGAGCCTGTCAGGAGTGATTTCTGAGTGCAGAGCCACGAGTAACCCCTGAGCACTGCCAGGTGTGACCCAACACCCCTCCCCCCAAAAAAAAACCCATAACATTTTATTTAATTTTTTTTTGATTTTCAGGTCACACCTGGCAGTTCTCAGGGGTTATTCCTGGCTCTACACCCAGAAATCGCTCCTGGCAGGCTCGGGGGACCATATAGGAAGCCAGGATTCAAACCACCATCCTTCTGCATGCAAGGCATAACTCCATTCTATCTCTCTGGCCTCAGAATTTTATTTTTTTTTTAATTTTTCATTTATTCCTTAAATAAAAAATATCTGTACCAACTTAACTTACATGCCCACTGACAGTACAACAGAGAGCTCCTCTTCCTCCATGTCTTCTGCAGACTCTTTCCAAATTGTTGACTGAAGCTATTCATGGGTGTGAGCTGAGATGGCAACAAGGGCTGTACTTTACAGGTCCCTAGTAATAAGTGATGTGGTGTAAAATAAATCCCCACAAATTGTGAACTCACCCCAGGCAGATGGGTCTGAAAATGGGTAGCCATGAAGGATTAATAAACTAAGCCAGTCAGGAGAGAGTTATGGAGTCAATGGCTTTTCACTAGTGGTCTCTCTGAGCTTTCCAAAGTCAGACTGCATTTTCTTTATTCAGCAGTCCCAATTCATCCCTGACAGGGGAAGGTAGAGTGAGATCCAGGTGGGCTTTTACATATCAAAGGAATAGGTTTAAAGGAAGGAGGAAGTTGGATACCTTTGTTATAGGTTAATAGCTGGGTGTCATCTTACAGTGTGGGACCTTTCTTCATGGTCTCTGAGCTGACCATGTGTCTTCGTTGGAGAAATATCTTTTCAGGTCTGTGGCTCCTTTTAGTTTAAACAGGGTTTCTTTGGAGCAGTATGACTTCTGTGTATGTTTTATATTTTCACCCCTTTTCTGTGTATCCTAGGCAATTATGTTCTCCTAATTGCTATGTCCCCACCCCAATTAATATTTGGCTCAGGGGATTGTGTTCTGGGGACTATATTCTTCTCTTTTCTGTATTTTATGGATTGGGGTCTGATAGTTAAGTCTTTAATCCACATTGAGTTTCTGTTGGTGTGTGGCATTAAGTAGTGATCATGCTTCATTCTTTTCCTCATGACTGTCCCAATTTTTTTGCCACTAGATCTATAAAGGGCCTTTCTGCCCTCCAGCATGTGACCTGGCTCCATTACATGGCTCAAATGGTGGGTGTCTTTCATAGGACATACTGTCTCTATTGGTGTCGCTATATGGTCAGTTTTGAGGTTGAAAAGTCTATGTTTTTTTTTTTTTTTTTGGTTTTTTTTTTGGGCCACACCCTGTGATGCTCAGGGGTTACTCCTGGCTATGCGCTCAGAAGTTGCTCCTGGCTTCTTGGGGGACCATATGGGACGCCTGGGGATCGAACCGTGATCCATCCTAGGCTAGCGCAGGCACCTTACCTCCAGCGCCACCGCCCAGCCCCAGAGTCTATGTTTTTTTATTTTTTTCCCCCATTATTCTTTAGCCTTTTTTGCCTGTTTGTTTGTTTGCTCCTTTATATTTTAGTATATATTTATATTTGATTTAATTTGTTTTGGGGACACACCCAGTGATCCTCGGGGTTACTCTAGGCTCTGCGCTCAGGGATGACTCCTGGGGCTCAGGGGACCCTAAGGGATGCAGGGAATCAAACCCAGATTTGCTGCATGCAAATCTTTTTTTTTTTTTTTTTTTTTTGGTTTTTGGGTCACACCCGGCAGTGCTCAGGGGTTATTCCTGGCTCCAGGCTTAGAAATTGCTCCTGGCAGGCACAGGGGACCATATGGGGCGCCGGGATTCGAACCGATGACCTCCTGCATGAAAGGCAAATGCCTTACCTCCATGCTATCTCTTCGGCCCCACTGCTGCATGCAAATCTTGCATGCTCTACTCTTTCTCCAGCTCCGACATTTTGATATGAATTTTATTTGGGGGTGTGGTGTACCCCAAGACCCACCCATATCTGGGAGGAGTTTTGGGGTACACCACATGGCCAAAAACTTGCTTGCAAAGTGCGCCCAAAGAAAAAAAAAAAGGCTGCGAAAAGCTCCAAGCGGCTGGGCTCGGCTTGGCTGGGCTCAGCTTTGCCCGGAAAAGCGAAAAACCTGGAATCCTCGCTCCAGATCACAAACCGGCAGCGGAGCCTGGAACTACGGAAGAAAGCCACGTGGTAAGATCAGCGTGGGACAAACCAACATCTGAACTTTAAAAGTTTACAAAAGCCACGTGGTGAGATCAGCGTGGGACAAATTAATCTAAACTATGGTTTTAGGTGTAGAAAATTAGTGGGTAGTAATGTTTTACTCATAGTTGGTGATGGAATAAGTTTTAATTAGTTAGTGGTTAAAAAATAAAAATATAAGGGAGGTAATACAGATTAGCCCATTTTAACATCTAATTTCTAACCACCTGCATCTTTGTCTTAGTCATTTTCTTTATAATTTAAATGTGTTTTGTTGTCTTTCAAAGTTAATATTTGTTATTGCAAAATGTTTTACTGTGTATTTTAATGTACTTAGCCTGTTTTTAAAATGTATGTTATGCATGTATGCTGAAGTACTTGTGTATAGGAAAAATACAGGAACAGTGAAGTTCCCCCAATATAGTTTAAAAATATAGAAACATAAAAGTTCCGAAATAGTGCTTGGTAAAAAAAAAGCATTAATAGAATTTTAGGTTACAGGTGTAAAGTATATTTTGCAAATAATATGTTTTTGAAAAGGGCTGGTATATTAATTTTCACTTTATTACGTTGGCGCATGAAAATATTTAAAAAAGGGGGAAATGTGGTGTACCCCAAGACCCACCCATATCTGGGAGGAGTTTTGGGAACCGGATAATAGGTGTAACTACCTGCAAGACCTCCCATTTCTGGGAGGGGTCTGGAAAAGGATAGATAAACCTCTGAGCCAGGGGATTCGCGCCTTTTGCCGTTTCTCTCTTGGCCCGGCTTGGCTTCCTGGCTTTTGGATCTTTGGGCCGCATGGAGCCCAAAGGGAAGATGGCTAACAGGAGATAAGATGCAGGGCTAGCAAAATATTGCTGAATGATTCTTCCTGAAGCCTGCGTGTGAGTGATTTCACCTGGGCCTGGAACTCGCCAGCTGCATGGAGGTTGCAGAGCCATGTGGGCTGGATGGCATCATCCACCATCCAGCCCCATCGTTATTTATTTAATTCTACAGGGGGAACACACACTCTCAAGGGTTACTTCTGACGCTGTGCTCAGAAATCACTACTGGCACACTTGGGGAAACATATGGGATGCCAGGAATCTGGGTTGGCCCTGTGCAAGGCAAACACTCTGCCCACTGTGCTACTACTCTGGCCTCCATTTTGGTATAAAATTTTAGAATCAAGTGACCAATAAGTACAAATAAAATATTTTTATGGGAATAGAAAAGGAATATGCTGATTCATTTTAATAACATTAGACTGCTGTGCATGGCCTGGGAATGATTTTTTAATATCTTTCAGAAACCTTTAGTAAGTTTTGAACCTTACATTATTTGATGGAATTATAAGATTATTGTGGGTTGTCTTTTCTTTTTTTCTTTTTTTTTTGGGGGGGGGGTCATACCCTGTGATGCTCAGGGGTTATTCCTGACCTTGGGGGACCATATGGGACTCTGTGGGTTTGAACTACAGTTCGTCCTAGGTTAACACATGCAAGGCAAATACCCTATCACTTGCGTCACCACTCTGGCCCCAGGGATTATTGTTTTATTAATTTTGTTTTTTTCGGATAGTGCTTTGTTCATGTATAGAAATACAAAGAATTAAGATAAATTTATTTTTATGTTTTTAAATCCGGTGAGTTTTTGTATACTGCATATGTTACTCTACAAATTTGCTGAACAAATTTGTCCTATTCACGTTGGGCAGTGTGGATCCTTCCTAGTTTTCATGTCATTTGTTTGTTTGACATTTGCATATTTGATGTGGTAGTCAGTCTGTCTGACTGTTGGCCAGAGCCTGGGGCAGAATGTCGGAGAGAGTGTGCAAAGTGGAGGAGGCTCTCTGGGAGCTCTGCCCACTAGAAGGTGTGGGCTTTTCATACGTGGCCATTGTCAGGTGAAGGAAGAGATTCCCCTTTATTTCTAGCATCTTTGCCATGAAGAGATGAAGAGTGTCTGATTTTGTCAAAAGTTGAGAGAGAGAGAGAGAGAGAGAGAGAGAGAGAGAGAGAAGGAAGGAAGAAAGGAAGGAAGGAGGAAGGAAGGTAGGTAGGAGGAAGGAAGGAAGGAAATAAAGAAATAGAGAGAAAGAGAGAAAGGAAGAAAGAAGGAAGGAAGGAAGGAAGGAAGGAAGGAAGGAAGGAAGGAAGGAAGGAAGAACGAATGCTTGTTTGATGGGTTTATTTTGCTTTGCTTTTGGGGCCACACCCAGCCAGGATTACTCTGGCTGATCTCTCAGGGGACAAGGTGGGATGTCCGGAATTGAACTCGGGTCTCCTCAATCTCTTGTGTTCTGTTACTTTAATATGATTATTACATTGATCCTTTCCAATGTAAAACCAGTCCCTTATTTCTGAATTATCTCCCACTTGACCAGGACATGACAGTCTTCTCCTTCTTTGGGGATCCAACCCAGGCACTCACGCCTGCAAGGCAAGTGCTTTCCCAGCCACTCAAGATGTGAAATTGCTACTTGATGCTGAGTATGGAGTGCTCCTGTTTTGCTGAGAACTTTCCTTCCATGCTAACTGTGGGAGTAGGGACGGTTGGCAGTCAATGGCATCAGAACAAGTGACCAGATGTCAGGGTCTGATAATAAACCATGACTCTTGTCATGCTGGGATCCCTGAGCTCTGAGCAGCTCCCTTTGTACAGGGCTGCGGTTAATTCTATAGCTACTTGGTGGGACTTACTCAGAGACCATCTGCATCTGGGTTTTCCTTTGTCTTTCTTGGGTGGGGGGAATAGGAGAGAGGCTTAG